>NC_062551.1:25432973-26756556 GCF_016906955.1 Phacochoerus africanus | reverse complement strand
CTACCTGGAACCTCCATATGCCACAGGAGCGGCCCTAGAAAAGGCAAAAAGACAAAAAAAAAAAAAAAAAGGCCTCCCTACGTCCCATCCCTTTGTCTCTGTAGCACAAGGAAACCATCATTCTGAACTCTGTGCCCATTATTCTCTTTATTTTCTTTTTATATAGTTTTATTCCATTAAGTTTTTCTAAAAGAGTATGTTTTCAATTTAATTGTTTTTAACTTTATAAAAAATATCATGCTGTCTTTAATCTTCTGGGAATTAACTGTTTTTATTTTATATTTTATTGCTAAGACTTTCCATATAATCATGTTGCACGGTAGTTAGTTTGACTGCTTTAAATATTTCATATGTGGATATATCACAGTTTTTTTATCTGCTCTCCTAGTGATGGGCATTTGGTTGTTTTAGGATATTGGCTTTTTAAAAAACTTTTTTTATAGGATGTTTGCAATTATGAACAATGCTATAACATTTTTTGTAGTTTCCTGTTGTACATGAGCAAGACGTTACTTTGGGTATCCTTAGGGGTAGGAAAAGATTTCTTAAGATACAAAAGGTATTGATTATAAAACTGATTGGTAAAATTTTTAAAAATTTTATTGACGTATAGTTGATTTATAATGTTGCATTAATTGCTGCTGTACAGCTAAGTGGTTCAGTTATCCATATATATCTCTCCATATATATATATCTCTCATATATCCATATATATATCTCTCCATATATATATCTCTCCATATATCCATATATATATCTCTCCATATATATATATATATCTCCATATATATATATATATTCTTTTCCATTATGGCTTATCACAGGATATCAAATATAGTTCCCTGTACTATACAGTAGGGCCTTGTTGTTTATCCATCCTGGATATAACCGTTTGCATCTGCTAGTCCCAAATTCCCAATTCATCTCTGCCCCCTTCATTCCTTGCTCCTTGGCAACCACAAGTATGTTCTCTATGTCTGTGAGTTGGTTTCTGTTTTATAGATTTGTTCATTTGTATCATATTTTAGATTCCACATATAAGTGATATCATATGGCATTTGTCCTTCTCTTTCTGACCTCACTTAGTGTGAAAATCCCTAGGTCTGTCCATGTGGCTGCAAATGCATCATTTCATTCTTTTTATGGCTGAGAAATAGTCCATTATATATACATGTACCACATTTTCTTTATGCTTTCTTCTGTCAATGGACATTTAGGCTGTTTCTACATCTTAGCTATTGTGAATAATGCTATCTTAGTCAAGCAAAATGAATTAAGTTCTAGAGATCTGTTGTACAACAGTAAACCTATAATCAACAATATTGTACAGTTAAAATTTTGTTAAAGGTAGATCTTATGTTGAATATTCTTTACACACACCACACGCAAAACCATTGAAGGAAAGGGGGTGGGGCAGGATGCCCACAATTTAATCATATTTCTTTCAGAGCTTTCTGCATTGAGAAGGTTTATTGCTGCCACTATTACAGTTTTTTCCTTTTTCTTCACTATAAATGAGATCTTTGTGTCTTCTGAACTTTTACACTTTGTCAGGAGGCATTATCCTCATGATTGACTTATTTATTTATTTTTTTTCTTTTTTGGCTGCCTGGGGGCATATGGAGTTCCTAGGCCAGGGATCAGATCTTAGCCACAGTTGCAACCTACGCTGCAGCTGAGGCAATGCTGGATCCTTTGTTCTACTGTTCTGGGCCCCGGATCAAACCTGCATGCTGGTGCTGCAGAGATACAACTGATTCCATTGCACCACAATGGGAACTCCAATGGCTGGCTTTTTAGAGTCTAGTAAATCTAGAATTATATTATAGAATCATGGGATTAGAGAAATCTTCAGAGGTCACTTCATGCATGCTAAAGGAATCTTTCCTGTGGCTGTTCTGAGAAGGGAGCTTTGGTCTTTAATTGCTTCTGGTGATGGGGAATTCACTACCTATAGAGGAAGCAGGACTTTGAATTCATTTTCATAGAGCTGGGGAGTCAAGAGATCTGTGTTCTAACACCAGCTCCATTCCTAATTGACTGAGCAACTTGGGGCAAAATTGTCACTTTTCTGCACCTCACTTTTCTCATCTGCAAAATGGGATCATTCCAATTGAAATATAGAAGTGCCTGAGTCACAAACTGAGCATCAGCCCTTTTCTGAGACCAGACAGGAGTGGGAGCTTTCCATGGGGAAGAACTTAATTTTTTCCTTTTGTTTGAAATTCTATGTTTCCTGTTTATAGTAATACAGGTATTCATTGTTAAAAAAAAATTAGAAAGTTACCTAAAAGCATTAGGCAGAAATTGAAAATTGTCCTAAGTCCCACAAACCAGAGAGAACTCTTGTTTACAGTCTAGGCTGTAAAAGACCTAGTTGTCTTAACAAAAGCGATTAAGACAGGATGATAGTCCTACTAACAATGCTACAAGGGAGCATGAATGGCAGCAGAAACCAAGCCTTTCCCTAAACATTTTACATATTTTAATCTCCTTTAATTCTCACAATGGCCCTGCTTACATCATCTCCATCTTATGGATGAGGGGATTCTTGCTCCCGATCACACAGTAAGTGGCAGCGTTTGTGCCCTTAGCCACCAAGGCACATTGGATAGGGAATTTTGAACCTGTCCTTTCAAAACATCATGCCCAGTGCATTCAACCGTATAAACCAGGCATTAGTAAGTAAGGTGTGAGAGGCTCTCGGATTCTGCAGCTGGCAAGGTGCATGGGTGTGTGCGTGGCTTACACACTACATGAACTCAGCCATGTTCCAATAAATGCTTGCTCCATGGTGTGCTTCATGATCCCTTGGTTTTGGGTATGGGGTTGTGTTTGAACTTTGTTGTTACGAAAACAAGGCAGTGAAAATCTTTGTGCCGAAAGCTCTGTTCTCTGATCATTTCTCTAGGAAAGAGTTCAAGTTTTTGGTGCTTTCAAGGTTCTAGCGAGCTGGGATCCTACCAGCCAGGCTGGTGAATGTTTTTAGACTTGATGAGGTTGCAGTCACAGGTGCCTAAAGGTGGAAGCCTCTGGCCAGATGCTGGACCTAGACTTCTTAGCTGCTGCCTTTAGCTCTGCGGGAAGAAGCCCTTTCTTCTTCTCCAGGTCTTTTGAGCTTCCTGGCCGGATCCCACACAACGGACAATAGGTGACTTCACCATCTGTCATTTGCAGGCAGAGTGTCCTAGGTCATGGAGAACTTGAAGGCAATTTTGAGAATCCAGCCTTGTGGTTTTGCTAGGAGATCTTTGCAGGTGAGTTCATTTAGACCTGCACTTCCCAGTGTTTGCTGGCTTGAGTATTTTCTCCACAGTAAGAAATAAACTCAAAAAACTGCTCATGAAATTTTAAATGACTTTTTAAGGCAGCATTTTCATGTGGTAAAAGCTAAAATGTGATTTTGGGTAAGAAATGGTTTTAAATCAGCATATTATTAAAATTGGATTTTAAAACTATTTTAAAGCAAATTGTAAATAATATTCATAATATAAAACAGGCCAATTTTGACCTTTCTCCAATGCATATGTGACAAATGATGCTTCACAAAGTATGAAAAAGCTTGATTTGTTGGCAGCTCGATTAAAAATTGACATTTGATATCCTGTTTGGATTTGGGACCTAATGTATATTTAACAGGATCCAAAATTTGACTGTACATTACAGCATAAGAAACAGGCATACCTTGTTTTCAAGACCTGACATTTGACATAACCGAAAATGCCTCTTAAAATGAAAACCGTTCTTTTAAGAGTAAATTTAGTGTTCTGTTTCCAAAACTCAACAAGAGAGAGGGTTTGCAAGCCTGTCTCCACTAATAAGAAACCTTGGGCTGTAGATGTTTTTTATTTCTAATAAACATAAAAAGTCAATTGGACAGAACAGTTCCTCCCTTCTCTTTAGAAAGGGACTTTTGAAGTTGTCGAGACGTCTTGATCCGTTCCTTTAGCATTCTGTTCAGGTGACTGCAGTTTCTAGACCTGGTTGAGAGGCTTTGCAGGTGAATTTGCAAGATTACCCTCCCTTGGCGCTGCTCACGTGTCCCAACATCCCATAGGGAAGGGACCTGGGCCCCATGGCCCGCTGACCCCTGGCGACCTCTGCACAGGGGCCTGCCCTTGGAAGGCTTTTGACCCATTCTGCTTTAAAGCCAAACCCCCTTGCATTTCACTGATAATTTTGATTGTTGGTTTTTAAGGAATAAAACAGAAACAGGCAGTTTGTTTGTTGAGGGCTGACTTTCAGTAGTTCACAGCGATGAAGCTGCTCCGTTCCGTTTGAAACCCCACCCCAGAAGCGTGTCATCTATGAATGGTTTACCACCAGGTTCCCCACGAGTGTTTGGTGAGTGATGGGCAAGGGGGTGCCCCTTATCCCAGGATAAAGGGCTCTCTGCAGGGGACCCTGGTCCCTATGTGCACCAAGGGGAGGGGTGCGCTGCAGTGTGGCAAACAGGCAGTTTTGCTATTATAATGACAGAGAATCCGGGAATGCATTTGCAAACCCTGGCTGGGATTGAAACACCCCCCCTCCCCAGTTGGAAGATGGTCCTGTGGACAGATGCTCCCTCCAACTCTTTGCTGGGTACGCTCTGCTTCCCTTTGGACATAGAATGCCCTGGATGGAGGCCTGATTTATTTCAGGATCTTTGTTTAGAAACTTTTCGGAAGCAGGAAGTACAGAATTTGGGGGTCTAATATGGACTGGGGGTCAGGACCCTGGATCTGTTCTTTCAGGGTTACTTTCTCTCTCTCTGCTTCACTTTCCTCATCTGCAAAACAAAGGCATAGAATTATTTGACCTTGAGTCAAGGTTCAGGATTTGGATTCTTTCTTAAAGCGCAAAATTCCTTTCCCACCAATCTCCTGGCAGAAGGATTTTAGGCAGCAATCAGTTTCCTTGAAAAAAAAAAAATCCCCTGGAGGGGTTTCTGTGGGAGCAAGAAACTGCTTGGAGAAAGGTTAAGGGAGGGGCCAGGCTGATGAATAAAGCTGGGTGAGCTGTGCCTCTAGGGGCACCAAGAGCTCCAGGAAATCTCTTTTACCCTCTTGCTGGTTTGAAGCTGTCATTTATGAACTTCCCTTTCTCTCCACGGGGAGGAGGGAACCAGAGACAAAAAGAAAGAGAGAGATTTGTGTCTTTCCAGCTGGATGAATGGATAGAGGAAGCCAGAATCGGACTGTAACGCAGAGTCTGGGCTCTGCTTTCTTTAGGAAACCAGAGCGGGGTCAGCTCTCTGGGGTGACGGATTCTCCTGGAATCTTCCAGACTCAGGAAGTGCTGGCTTGCTGCCTCCGTTAGTCTTACGACGGCAATCTAGGTATTGGCCTCTAGAGGGCGGGGGACCCAAACTCCAGGGCACGGGACTGGAAGCCAAGGATTTGCGAGGGAGTTCTGGAAGTCTTGAAGTTCCTGCCGGAGAGGGTCCCAGAAGCCAGAATTAGGTCCCTTCCCTGAGATGGCAGCTGGGGAAATCGAAGTCTAGGGAACGAAACTCGCTCAGGGTCACACAGGATTAGAGACAGAGCCAGGGAGGGGCAAAAAGTCTGCTGGCCCTGAGTTCAGGCCTTTTGCAAACCCTGGTGATGGGGAGGTGATGTGCTGGGGGGGGGGGGGGAATCTCCCCCTGTCGCCTGTCACCCCCTTTGTCAGTTACCCTTGTCCGTGGGTGAAGTTGTTTTGCCTTGAAGTCATCCCCAAGAACATAGTAAATTCCCTTAGGGTAGAAACTCCCCAGGTTGAGACCTAAGAGCCTGCAGAGAATTTAGGAGTGATTTCTTTTGTCTTTTGTCTTTTTATGGCCCCACCCACAGCATATGGAGGTTCCCAGGCGAGGGGGTCTAATTGGAGCTCCAGCTGCCGGCCTACACCACAGCCACAGCATCGTGGGATCCGAGCTGCCTCTGCGACCTAAGCCACAGCTCACAGCAATGCCAGATTCCTCAACCCACTGAGCGAGGCCAGGGATTGAAACCCACAACCTCATGGTTCCTAGTCAGATTCGTTTCAGCTGCGCCACGACGGGAACTCCTGGAAGTGATCTTGATTTAGAAAATCTGGGGTTCCCGGGAGATGCAAGGCCTTCTGCTCCATTGTCAGCAGGGCACTGGTTCGGGGAAGACTCCCCAGAGGAGGTGACCCTTGAGCCTGAATTAAGAGATGAGCCTGTGTCAGGAAAGGGCCTTGGTGGCAGATGGCACAGCAGGAGCATAGTGGGCAGTTTGAAGCAAGTGGGTGGTAGAAAGTGTGGGCGAGGGGAGCTGCCGTGGCAGGGGGCCATGCATGGTGGGCGCTGCACTTCCTACCAAGAAGAGGTGCTTTTCTATTTAGGCCACTGGGAGCCACAGAGCAACCTGGCTTAGAGAGATGAACTCGCTCCATGTCTGCCCCAAGAGAGTGTCCCTGCTGGCCTTTGGAGAGCAGTTGGTTAAGAGCACGGGTGCAGCCCTCTCCACCCTCACAAACTTCTCTCCCCCACACGTTGGGCCATCATTCTCCCTAATAAAATAATATGAAGCTCAATTATGCTCCTGTTCCCATGTTCCTGGACTTCATTAAGCACTGAGGGATTAAAAACTTGTATAAATTAATCAATGTACTATAATCCTAAAAATTAGAAGATGAGTCCTTGAGGAAGTAATGTAATACGGGCTTTTTAATTAGCAGGGCCCCCGAGATTCACGGCTCTCCCCTGCAAGTCTTGTGTTTATGAATTGCGGTCCTCATTCGCCGGGGAAGGCCCTGCAGACTCCAGCCTGCTCGAAGGAAATGCCAGAAACCCTGCTAATTCCCCGGGCTCCCACCCTCCTCAGAGCCAGAGCCGCAGGATGACAGAGCTGGCCTGGCTTTTCTTTATCCCTCCCAAATGAGAGCTCATTTTTAAAAAGAAACTCAGCAAAAGGATCTGGGGGGCGTGGGGGCGGGCAACGAAGCCACTTCCGTCTGTCTTCCTGGCGTGTGGGATGCAGAGGAGAGATTTTGGAGATGCATGGGTCTGGGTTCGAATCTGGCTCTGCTGCTCACTAGCTCTGTCCTGTGGGCCGGTCACCTGTCTGCGGAAAGTCTCCTTCCTCCATTTCCTTCCTCTGTCCTGGATCTTTGTGTGAAACGCCTCCTGACGGCAAATGAGAGCTACCTGCAGACCCAGAAGCTTTCCCAGCTACCCGGTCCTTCCTCCTTCCCGACACGGGCCAAACAGCATCTTCTCCTGCCATGAGTGAGTCTGTGGGGGCTCTACTCCACATGCCTGCTTGCCTGGGTTTGGCCATCTTTTTCTTCCTAGACCCTGCTCTCTTCATAACTTACTCTCCTTTTCAACAACCTTGAACCATGCCAAGTCTCTCCATCCTAGCAAAACCCAAATGTAATTCTTCCCCCTCTTGCCCATACATCTCCTGCCTGTTGCCTCGCCTCCACTCTCACACTCTGCCTGCTGGACCTGCACTGGCAGTCTTCTCATTAGGATCTCTGGTGAGTCTTTATGCTACCTGACCTCTTGGCGCCATTGGACTCATTCGCTCTGGTTTCCTCCTGGCTTCTCAGACTCTTTTGCTCCTTTTGAGCATCTGTGCTCCCCTGGGATGTGCACTCACCAGGTCCTTTCCACCACCTCCACTCAGGACTGTCCAGGCCTTTCTGGCTTCCTCCTGGCTGCTCTGCTTCAGGCCCCCAAACCGCAAAGCCAAGGACCAATGGCTCCTTGGTCATTCTGCTTGGACATCTTATAGGCTCTTCAATTCAGTGTGTCCATGACACAACCCAATCCCTTCCCCTCCCAAGAGGGTTGCTTCTTTAGAGTCTAGAAAATGGCACCAGTATCCACCTAGTAATGCAGACAAACTCCTGTCTCTCCTCCACAGGGCCAGGGCTGGGTGTCTTGGTTCCCTCTCTACCCTGCCCCCCACCCAGGCCTAGCACAGAACCTGGGGAGTAGCAGCCTTTTGGTAAATGCATTTCCTGGCTAGCTGGCTGGCTCCCATTTACTCTCTCTCTTTTTTTTTTTAATTTTTTTTATTATAGTTGATTTGCAATGTTCTGTCAATTTCTGCTGTACAGTAAAGTGACCCAGTTATACATATAGATATATTCTTTTTCTCACATTATCCTCCATCATGTTCCATCACAAGTGACCAGATTTAGCTCCCTGTGCTATACAGCAGGATCTCATTGCTTATCCACTCTATATGCAGTAGTTTGCATCTATTAGCACCAGACTCCCAGTCCATCCCACTCCTCCCCCGCTGGCAACCACAAGTCTGTTCTCCAAGACCATGAGTTTGTTTCTTTTCTGTAGATAGGTTTATTTGTGCTGTATATTAGATTCCAGATAGAAGTGATATCATATGGTATTTGTCTTTTCTCTTTCTGACTGACTTCACTTAGTTTGAGAGTCTCTAGTTCCATCCATGTTGCTGCAAATGGCACTGTTTTGTCTTTATGGCTGAGTAGTATTCTGTTGTGTATACATACCACCTCTTCTTAACCCATTCATCTGTCGATGGACATTTAGGTTGTTTCCATGGCTTGGCTATTGTGACCAGTGCTTCAATGAACATAGGGGTGCATGTATTTTTTTCAATGAAAGTTTTGTCCAGATATTTGCCCAGGAGTGGGATTGCTGGATCATATGGTAGTTCTGTATTTAGTTCCATTTACTTTCTTTTTCATTTGCTGGCTCAGTTAATAAATGAGATCATGTTTGCTGTGAGTCCATCTTTCCTAATGGTTTCACCAGGATTGAGGCTGACACTGACCCTGGTGCAGGTAGGTCAGGACTCCTGTGTGGGGAAGGGTCCCCAGTTCCAAGCAGGACCCTCCCTGAATGACTTACTTCCACAGACTGTGATTTAACAGAGGGCCTCGAGATTAGGAGTCAGAAAGGCCCATGAAGTCCCTCTCCCCGGGGCCTGGAGGAAAAGGAGACTCCAGCCCACATAGGAATTGTGGGATCCAGGCTGTGCTGCCTGATGTGGTGCCCCAGGTGGGGACAGCTTTCTTTGGTGACCGAGGGCATGGTGGCTGACTGGCATCTACCCACTCCCCTGCCTGGAGGGGCTTCCCGAGAGTCGGGGGTGGGGGTGGCAGTGGGCATGGCAGTGCCTGCCCCTCCCCCAATTGGTCCCTCCTGGAGGAGCATTTGTTCTGTTTTCTGAGGGGTACCTAGCAGCGCAGTCTCACACCTGCAAGCCAGGCAGTGCCACTCCCGTTTCATAGCTGTGACTATTTTTATCCTGGCACATTCACCCGGTGTGGTTTGGAAAACAGATATGCAGTGCTGCCAAAATTCACAGCTCCTCTCCCATTCAGCGTTTCCCTGGAAGGCTGGTGCCCTCTGGGAGCGGGAGCCCGCCCCTGCTGCTGGCTGGAGCTGAGGACCTGGTGAGGAGCCAGGGGATGGAGCTCTTTGCTGAGCAGCCCCTGAACAGCAGGGTCGTGGAGGGAAGTCCCATGTGAACCCCTTCTCCAAGGGCTCATCTGTCTCTTGGGGGAGCCTGGCTGCTCTCTTGTCAACAGGAGCCTGAGCTGGAGAGGCAGAACCCCTCTGTCCCCTTGCAGAAGGCATAGGTCCCTTCAAACCCATCCTTGCCTCCCTCGCCACGCTGTTAGCAGATACCTTCTGCCCTTCACTGCGTCCAGCCAGGCGTGGTGTGTGGAGATGGGGCCCTGGCTCAGGAGCCAGGAGTAGTCAAGTCTTATTGCAAAGGAACCCTCCCTGCCTCTGCTTCCCTGGCATGCATGCACGTGCACACTCATGCGCAAGCACGCACACACACACACACAAACACACACGGCTAGGAATGTCTCTTAGTTTATACATCGCCTGCACCTAGAATGGCTACGCCACAATTGCCAAGGGCTGGTGTTCTGCAAATAACCACATGACCATAAATCAGCCATCAGAGCCCCGGCCCTGGTTTGCAACGGTCTGCAGAGCCTGGTCTGATGGCCTCGCTTTCATAATTAAAAATAATAATAATAAACATTTAAAATTATTCAGACTTCTATAGTCATTTGTGGTGATAATAACCTCGATAAGAATGAGGAAAGCCTGGAGTTCCTAGCATGGCTCAGCGGAAATGAATCTGACTAGCATCCATGAAGGCGCAGGTAAGATCCCTGGCCTTGCTCAGTGGCTTAAGGACCTGCTGTTGCTGTGAGCTGTGGTGTAGGTTGCAGTTGTGGCTAAGATCCTGCGTTGCTGTGGCTGTGGTGTAGGCTGGAGGCTATAGCTCCGATTCAACCCATAGCCTAGGAACTTCCATATGCTACAGGTGTGGCCTTAAAAAAACAACAAAAAACCCATAAATAAATAAATAGTGCCCAAGGGACAGGAAAAGCCAGAAACAGCTCATTAATTTACTTTGAAAATCCAAAACTGGGGTTTCCAAACTTTTGTTAAGGTAGTGGAATCTAGGACTTCCTGTCGTGGCTCAGTGGAAACGAGTCCAGCTAGGAACCATGAGGTTGCGGTTTTGATCCCTGGCCTTGCTCAGTGGGTTAAGGATCCGGCATTGCTGTGAGCTGTGGTGTAGGTTGCAGACTTGGCTCAGATTCCATGTTGCTGTGGATGTGGTGCAGGGTGGCAGCTGTAGCTCTGATTCGACCCCTAGCCTGGGAACCTCCATATGCCGTGGGTGCGGCCCTAAATAAAAAGCAAAAAAAAAAAAAAAAGCTAGTGGAATCTAGTTTTGAAACAAATATTTCCTGCCACACACTTAGTGTGTAAAATGCAGAAAGACGAGGTGGGCAGTGAGAGAGGGGATGGAGGCTCCTCTCCTGCCACCTCCTTCCTCTCCCTTCACCCTGTCTGTGGCGGGGAGCACTTTCAGCGATCTTCAGAGCATGGTTTGAAAACCAGGGACCTCAGAGAACAGGGCTGGCCCCCTTTTCCCTGGGGCAGCAGGATCCACCTCCAGCGAGATGCTCAGCCCTGAATCCTGGCAACTTTTCAATGTCACAGCAGTTGATGGGGAAGCGACCCTTAGCCTTGTCTCTGATGGAGAGAGGAGGCCTGGATCGAATGCCTAAGTGTCCTCTGCCATGTGGACCTGGGTGCTTAGGAGGAGCCACGTCCTGCAGTTTCTCACTCACAGAAATGCACAGGCTTCCGGGAGCCCCTGCTGGAGAGTGAGGCCTGAGGTCCGGGCAGGCCCACGACGCACTGCGCTGTAGCCCTGCCCTGTGTTCTCCAGGTCAGGCCTGGACCTGCCTCTTCTCTGTGGAGAGCCACTGCCTCCTGTGGCTGTTGCCTGCAGCCGCAGTTGGTCTCAGAATCTTGGCAGCCGCAGAAGAGGGCTCATGCAGTTTTTCCCAGATTTATAAGGACGCCTCCTAGAAATATGAGATTTGCCTTATCTATGGATACCCATCAAAGGGAACCATGGTGGACCTCCCATGTGTTCTAGGGCTCCTTTTATAGTGAGACAGTGTCTTCTGTGGTCTTTAGGTTAAATGCAGAAGGAAGAGGGGTGGGGGTGGCCTCACAGCCCTGGGAGAAATGTTATCTCAGGGTGCTGGCAGTGGCACGAAAGTACAGCTGAGGATGTCTGTACTGCAGGCTATCTAAGAAACTTTTCTTCACCCACTGCAGCAGGTCATACCCTCATTCTGTTTCTGCCCTTATCACCAGGGCCACCCAGGGTGCTTGGGGGGGTGGAGTCAGTTTATCACTGTCACTCACCCATCATTTTTCTTTCTTTTCTCTTTTCTTTTCTTTTCTTTTCTTTCTTTTCTTTTCTTTTCTTTTCTTTTCTTTCTTTTCTTTCTTCCTTCCTTCCTTCCTTCCTTCCTTCCTTCCTTCCTTCCTTCCTTCCTTCCTTCCTTTCTTTCTTTCTTTTTTTTTTGTCTTTTTAGGGGCACACCAGTGGCATACAGAGGTTCCCAGGCTAGGGGTCAAATTGGAGCTGCAGCTGCTGGCCTAGGTCATCACCATAGCAACACAGGGTCAGAGACGTGTCTGCGACCTATATCACGGCTGATGGCAATGCTGGATCCTTAAGCCGCTGAGTGAGCCCAGGGTTCAAACCTGTGTCCTCATGGATGCTAGTCAGATTCGTTTCTGCTGTGCCATGATGGGAAATCCTGACCCATCATTTTCTGATGCTACCTCAGAATTGTCCTCCTGGTACGAATTTGTCATTTGAGCCTCCCTTGAAAGCATCCAGGCTTTACCTAAAATCTTAGCAATGATTATTTCTTGAGAATTTCCCCATATCGAGGATCAATAAGTCAGAAATATTTCTGAGCTCCTGTAGCCCTGCATATCAAGTAGGGAGGGTGCCCCGAGGCGATGTGGGGGCGCCAGTTCTCCCTGGCTCTTGCTGCTTCATAAATCAAGAAGTGTGTTTTGACAGAGAGGTGAGCCCTCACCTGATGGTAGAGGGCGGATGGGGAAGAAGTGTTAATTAGAGCAACTTGGCCTCCAGCTTCTAGGACCTATTTATGCAAGGAATCCTGACTCGCTTACCCTGGTCCAGTAAAAGTCACCCTCAACAGATACCTGGGGCCATCAAGGAGTGGGGACGTTTTTCCAGTTCAAGGGCAGGTGCTATGTGATCCAAGGGGTCAAGAAATCACAGGAGAAGGTGGGCTCGCCAGATGGGCCCTCTAAGGGTGAACATGGGCGCTGGTCGTGGAGGCTGCATGCCCGTGTCCCCCCTCCCATTGCTCATGCAGATGCCCTTGAACTTTGTCAGGGGATCTGAGTTGCTATGGTGACGGGAGGGGAGCTTATCTGGGAGGAGATCTGGGGAGGGGCTAAAATTACAAGAAAGAGAATTTTGACAAAATGCACCCATGGTCCCCGTTTCCCCAAGAGCCGGGCCCCAGGCTTCATAGGTGGGCAGGTGGGATGGAGAAAACTTCCAGCTGCTGAGAGCCTGAGCTGCCTTTGTTTCATTCCATTGCCTTTGTGATCTCAGGGGCTGCAGGAGCTGGAGGGGAGCCCCTGACGTGGTGATATTGGCCCCTGGTCTCAAGGCCTTGGCGGTGGGGCCTTGTGAGTGTGGACGGGTTATTTGGCTGAGCAGAAGCAGCTGCTGGTGAGCTGCCCTCTGTTCCCTGGGCCTCCTTCTGCCTCCTCTTTGCAGGTTCCTCCAGGGACTTTACTTCTCTCTTATACGCAGGCAACCTCCCTGCCAACACTCCTGGGACCTTGGCCTTCACCAGTGCCCTTCCTCTTGGGAGCCAGGTATCAGGGGACCCTTGGGCCTCTCCTAGATGCGAGAGCGAGGGCAGCAGTGATAAAGATATGATTCCTACTGGAGTGTTGACACAGAGGTGAAAGATGCAGCTCATATGCTTTTTCTTTTAAATTACAAATATTCATCATTCAAATGCATCTTCCCTCCCTCCCTTTCTCCCTCCCTCCCCTTCTCCTTCTCTTCCTCTCTCTCATCCTTCTCCCTCCCTCCCCCCCTTCCTTCTCCCTCCCTCCCCCACTTCCTTCTCCCCCCCCCCCCCCCCCCCCGATTTGCTGAGCACCAGGGAAGGGCCAGGCTCCATGACAAGCCTTGAGGATGCAGCAATGAGTAAGGGTGGGGCCCTGGAGGAAGGAGTCTACAATCTAGACTGGAGGAGATAAAGGTCAGACATCTAAGCTGATGATAAATTCTCTAGAGGAGGCTGCATGTGGTGTGTGAGTGCAGGGGACAGATAACTGGATCTGGGGGAGTCAGGACAGATTCTCAGAGAAGTGGAATTCCCATTGTGTCTCAGCAGTAGTGAATCCGACTGGTATCCATGAGGATGCGGGTTCCATCCCTGGCCTCACTCAGTGGGTTGAGGATCCGGCATTGCCATGAGGCGTGGTGTAGGTTGCAGATGCGGCTTGGATCTGACGTTGCTGTGGCTGTGGTGTAGGCTGGCGGCTGTAACTCTGATTCGACCCCTAGCCTGGGAACCTCCATATGCTGTGGGTGTGGCCCTAAAAAGACAAAAAAAAAAAAAAAGAAAAGAAAAAGACAAAAAAAGGAAAGAAGTGACCCTTGAGATTTCTAAGCAGGGAAGGGGGACAGTGCCTGGCGGTGGTCTAGCCTGTGCAAAGACAGAGCACATACTGGCTGATCTGACCGTTCTGTGTTGTCACCAAGGCTGGCTGTCATGGCAAAATCGGGGCCTCTCAGTCATCCTCCTTTTCTTGCTCCGAGTGCTGCCCTCTCAGGGTGCAGCTCTACCGCCTCTAGGAGCCCCGCCCTCCGCTGCATGTCCTCCTCCATCCAGGAGGTCCCCAAGCCTTGCCTTTCAGCCCTGGCCAGTGACCAACTCCCTCATTACTCATTCAGGGTTTGCGTGCAAAGTCTAGAGCTGGAGAGAGTCCTGGAGCTTGTAAGGAACCGTGCCAAGCAGCAGCGAACCTTCTCAAACAAAGATCCCGTGGCTGGGGTGTGGGGCTGTCAATCTCATGCAAGTATAATGTTAACCAAGAACTTGAGGGCGGGGAGGCAGATGCCTTCCAGCTTTTTCTCCAAGTTCTTTTTGGAGCTGATATCACTTAAGGTGGGTGGGATCTTCCTTCCCAGCTAGTCTCTGAGGCCTCCTAAGAAAACAGGCCTCCAGCCTTGGAGATGAGATTCCCAGGAGCAGAGGTCAAGGTGGGAAGGTAGGTGGAGCGAGACTGCTGGACCTGGTGTGGGGGTCGAGTCCAGAATTTAGGATTTTTCGGAGTTCCCATCATGGCTCAGTGGTTAATGACTCCGACGAGGAACCGTGAGGATGCGGGTTTGATCCCTGGCCTTGCTGAGTGGGTTGAGGATCCGGCGTTGCCGTGAGCTGTGGTGTAGTTCGCAGATGTGGCTCAGATCCTGTGTTGCTGTGAGCTGTGGCGTAGGCTGGCAGCTACAGCTCTGATTAGACCCCTAGCCTGGGAACCTCCATATGCCGTGGGTGCGGCCCTAAAAAGACAAAAAAAAAAAAAAAAACTTAGGATTTTTGAGATTTGTTTCAAGCAGCAAGAAATCAGCTTCTGGCCTATTGGAATGTGAAGGAAATGATAGAAAGCAGAATCCAGGGCAAGACAGCCTCCCTGATAAGGTTTCCTAAGACATCTCTCCCTGTCCTGTCCACCTTCCTTCCCAGATGGGAGTTGGGTGGGGAGGCAGATGGGGCCTCTCGGAAGCACTTGGGAAGTTGTAAGGTTGTTGCTTCTGATGTTTTCTGAACCTTTCTTTCCTGGGGCTCCCCTCCCCCAATTCATGTACCCAGTACCCTAGAATGTGATCTTATTTGGAAATAAGATCTTTGCAAATATAATTGATTAAAAATCTTAAGATGGGAGTTCCCATTTTGGCTCAGCAGGTTAAGAAGCTGACTAGTATTCATGCGGGTTAAGGATGGATGGATTAAGGATCCAGTGGGTTAGGCCTGCAGCTGCAGCTCCTGGCCTGGAAACTTCCATATGCCACAAGCGCGGCCCTAAGAAGAAAAAAAGAAAAGAAAAATAAAAAGGAATCTCAAGATGAAATCATCCTGAATTCAGGGTGGATGCTCCCTGCAGTGTCTGTGGTCTTTATAAGAAGAGGAGAGGACCCAGGAAGAGACAGAGTGATACAGGTACAAGCCAGAGGATGCCAAGATTCTCAGGAACCCCTGGAAGCCAGGAAGAGGCGTGGAAGGGGTCCCGCCTCAGAGTCTCCGGCAGGAACCCATCTTTTTCATACTTTGTGCACATCTGACCTCCACCCCTGGGGGAGAATATGTTTATGTTGTTTGAAAGCACCAAGTCTGTGCTCACTTGTACCAGCAGCCCCAGGAACCTCGTGCAGGGTCGAGTTTTGGGGTCTCTGGCTTTGCTTCTCCTCTTCCCACTGTGTGGGTCCCAAAGCTTTCCCACCCAGCATCTTCTCTGATATGAGCATGCCACACGAGCCTGGTGTCACGTGGATGAAAAAACCTGGGGCCCAGACCGTGACACGTGTGGATGTTAGAGGGGTCGGGACACCCAACTCAGGGTGCCAGGTTCCTTCCCTCCACACTGACCCTTCTCTGCCTTCCATCTGCCATCTTTTCTTTTTTTCAAAACCAGTTCCAGTAGGGGAAGAGGTAGCAAAGAGACAAGCAAGAGGCTATGGCACAAGCTAGAGGTCCAGAAACATCCTTGGTTTAACAGCCTGATTCTGGTGTGTCCCTGGGCACCAAGGCTGTTCCCACCTCTGATCACATGTCCTGTGTCCTCTGGAAACAGAGGAGGCATGCATTAGTTCGCTTTCACTGCGTAATGAGCTACCCCCAAACCTGGTGCCTTAAACAACCAGTATTTATTTAAAGCTCATATTTCAGCACGTTGGCACTGTGGGGTCCATTCTGGTCTTGGCTGGACTGCCTCACCTGTCTGTGGTCAGGGGCCAGGTTGGCTGGAGGTAGACTGGTTTCCAGTGGCCTCATTAGGTGGTGATTGGATAGTGGTGGCTTAGGGTCATGGGGCTGCCTGGGACCCACGTCTCTAATCCTACAGCAGGCCAGCAGGGCTATCGCATGACAATGGCAAGGAGAAAGAGAGGGTGCAGGAGTCACAAGCCTCTGCATCCTTTTAACCAAAGCACGTCATAAGACCAGCCCAGGTTCAAGGAAGGAGAAATAGCCACGTCTCAAGATCGGAGGAGCTGCTATGTCACATTGCAAAGAATGTGGTCACAGGAGGGGTAGAGAACCCGGCCAGCTTGTGAACACCCAGCGAGCCCTGTTCTTAGCCCAGGCGGAACACCCACTCAGCCTGAGTTCTCTGCTACCCTTTGCTGTCCTCCCTGCCCTGGAGGAATCTTGCAGTGAGAGCAAGGACAGAATCCAGCTTTTAGTACCTGTATGTCTCGGCTGGATTTATAATGCCTCATTCCAGAAATCTTTCTTTCATCATTTATTCAAGTGCCCCCTGCCCAAGGCCAAGTATAGAGACCACACAGGGAGGCAGGAAATCTCATGGTTAGGAGCCTGGATCTTGGAGTCAGACAGGTCTGGCTTTGAACATCTGCTCTTGTAGGCGGGGGCGGGGGGTGGGGGGTGGGGAAGCCCCTGTCCTTTCCTGAGCCTGTTTCGTTATCAATAAGATGCGGTAATAACGTCTGCGTTCCAGGGGAGCCCTGAGACCTGAGTCAGATACCCAAGGGAAAGTGCTTAGCCCAGCACTGGTCCACCGTGGAAGCCCACGAAATGATTATCCATAGTAAATGTACGTTCAGGGCATTCACAGATGCATGAAAGTCTGGGCACCTTTCAGCCAAATGTGCATCATTAATGGTTACTTCCTCCCCATCCTGGTCCAGGTGACCTGTACAGAGGCTCTAAGGAAACCCATTAGCCACTGCTGACTTTCCTTCATAACGAGAAACCTCACAGCCCTGGCCGCGGCTCCTTGGTGACCGGGACACGGGGATGGATTATTAACACCTGACTCTGCTTCCGGGCTCCGGATGCAAGCGGCACCCCTCACTGTGCCCACAAACTCCGCCTCCGACCGCGGAGTGCGCCCCGTGGAAAATGCATCCGCACCTGCACCAGTGGCTGCCGAGAGGCATTTTCCCCTCCGTTGCCTGGACGATTTTGTCTCCACACCTGCAAACAACCTTCCTTTTTTCCTCCTCTCCAAATCAAAGCGCGCCTTTGCTCTCCACGCTGCCTGCCTGCCTCCCAAGCGGAGTCGGCGGGGAGGGCAAGGAGAAAAGCTGGGCGATCAGACGCTCAGCCGGCCCCTCTCGGAGGCTGGAGCTGTTTTTAGCTCTATCTCTCCCGCAGGCAAGCGGGCCTGGCCTTGGGGTCTGGGCCCAGCCTGGTAAATTAGTAGCAGCAGAAGACTGCCAGGGCCCCAAAACGCCAGGAGAGGGGAGGAGAGCGCTCTCTCAGCGCTGCTGGGTTGGAGGTGCTATTTTCCTTTTATTCTGTTGGAAATGACAGTTTCCCCTTTAAACGTGCCTCGCCTTTGTCCAGATGCTCTTTGTCAAGCGACCCAGTGTAGTTAAAGACAACAATAAACTCCCGCTCCGTCTGTTTTTAGTGGAAAATAAAAACACATTTTCTAATCGGAGATTGCATGCTCACGTGAGAATGAAGAGAACGCGGATGCTGTGGGTTAAGGGGGCGGTGGAGGGAGCCCGAAGCTTCGGGGAGGAGAGGAAAGGTTTCTTAACCCGCATTTATAAGTTGAGGCTGCTCCCAGGAGCCTGGGATGGGCGGGGGTCGGGTGGTTGGTGTGCAGCGGGTAAGGTTTGCTTTTTAAGAAAGAGGGTCAGTTTCTGGAGGCAAATGGGCTCCAGGCTGATACAATCTGCTGGTGAAAATAACTCTGGATTTGGATCTAACAAAGACTATAAAAGAGAGACTTGGAGACTTGTTTTCCAGCCTTGTGGGAGTCAGGGTGGTTTTAAATGAAGGGCAGATGTAGCCCGAGGCCAAAATCCACCTCTCCCAACCCGGCTGTAACCCTATTAAAGGATAAAAAGAAAGGCAGGTCTTTTATGGTGAGAAAGAAACCATGCGCGTGACAAGGCGCCTTCCCTGAGCCCAGAGCGGGGTCCTGGGGATGCGTGTGAAGAAGGTGGGATCTCGCCTCTCTCTCTGCAGGGGCCCCCGGAGAGGAGGAGGGCAGATGGGGGCCTTGGGCTTGAGCAGGGGGCTCCGGATCTGACAGTCAAGGTCAGGGCAGGGGAGGAAGGGCAGGAGGGGGGCTCCCAGCTGGTGCAGCCTTTTAGGTCTTCTGACAGGTCAGGTCTGCCTCCTGCCTGGCCAGTCCTCGCTCCACAGCCCCAGGGCTCTGGCTGTCCTCACAGGAGGATGTTCTGTGACTCCCTGTGAAAGGCACTGAAGCAGGAGCCTGGGCTTCCCAAGGTGGCACTGCGCCTGGCACCTGGGAAGAGCTGGCCCCTAATGCTGGTGACAAGAAAACACATGCTCCATGCAGCAAGGACCTTTCACCTTTAAGCATTCCCAGGATGGGGGGGCTTCCCATTCTTCAGGTTTGGGGTGCTCGAGGTCCCTTGCACTGAGTTAGAACCTTGTCTACGCTGTCACCACCTGAGCGGCTCGCCTCACGCATCTGCATTTGGGCTCGGGCCCGGGGACCAGCTATGGGGCCAGGTGCGGGTGATGGGCTCTTGTACTTCTCAGATCTGGGGTCTGGGCAGGGACACTGGGCAGGGTCCTGGCCTTGGCATCGCCAGCAGCCTGGAGTGGAGAAGCCTGCCGCTTGGTGGACCCCGGGCAGCCCTGAGCCCAGGAGGGGGTGCAGCCAAGTGGGAGGCCTGGGAGCAGAGAGCCAGGGGCCTGAGAGGTCTCTGTTCAGATGCGAAAGGGTGGGTGGTGGGGGACGTGTTTCTTCCTCTCAGGTTTAGGTTCTTCTGTTCTTCCAACACTCTCATCTCTTGTCTGGTCTCCTGGCTGCAGGCTTTCCGGCTGCAATCTATTTTCCAGGCAGCCAGAGGGGTTGGTGTAAAACAAAGATCTGACCATGCTACACTCCCTCTCTCTCTTTCTTTTTTTGTTTTTTTTTCAGGCCGCACCCAAGGGTTATGGAAGTTCCCAGGGTAGGGGTCAAATCGGAGCTATAGCCGCTGGCTTATACCACAGCCACAGCAACGCTAGATCTGAGCCTCATCTGTGATCTACACCACAGCTCATGGCAACACCTGATCCTTAACCCACTGAGCGAGGCCGGGGATGGAGCCTGTGTCCTCATGGATACTAGTCGGGTTTGTTACCACTGAACCATAGCAGGAACTCCATACTCTCTCCACTGTGGTTCCCAATTACTTCCAGGACAGAGTCCAGAGTCTGTAATGTGTGATAAGCAGCCTTCTTCATTCTCTCGTGTGTGTTCTTTTTCCTCACCCCTCCATCCCGGAATCTGGCCTACAGAGCTTGGGGGTCTTGCATGTTTGCATATTGTCACCGCCATTGCCCTGCCCCAGTCCCTCTGTCTCCCTCCAGCGCACCTGCATCTGTGATGGACACTCCTCTAGCTCTGTTGGCTCTGGACCTCGAGCACCTGGGGGTCTCTGCCTGAGGATCTGAGGAGGATGCCTGTCTGCTTAGGGGTAGGGTAGTCATGGGGGTGGGGTGAGGAGACGACTGCCTCAGGAGCCATCTGTGGTTCATGAGCGGCAGGAATTGAAGACTACATATCCAGCCTCCAAGGGCCTCGATGGGACAATTCCAAGGTGTGCTCTGCTCAAGCTGTCAGAGGGCTGCAGGGGGATGCATCTTGGCTGCCCCCACAGTGACCAGCTTAGGAGTGCTTCCCTCTCTTCCCAGGTGTTAGGGACTGAATGTTCGTGCCCCCACCCCCATCCCTGTGTTGAAACCCTACCCCCCAGTGTGATGTGATCGGGAAGTGGGGCCTTAGGGCGCTGATTGGGTTGCGAGGATGGAGCCCCCTCGAATGGGATTAGTGCGGTCCTAAGATGGCCTGCATCCTCCCCTTGCTCCCTGCCGAGTGAGGGGACAGAGACGCTGGCACTCGCAGCTTGGAAGCAGGTTCTTACCAAGACCCGGTGCTGCTGGCGTCTTTGTCTTGGACTTGTGGCCCCCAGAACTGTGGGAAATCCATTTTGGCTGTTTCTAAGCCACGCAGGCTGTGGTGATTTGTTGCAGCAGCCCGAGCTAAGACATCTGTCTTACGTCCCCCTTTCTCACTGGCTTTCTTGGATCACCCCATGTATCACCTCATGGTCTAATCTCAGGGTCTCCTTGGGGTCGGGGTGCGCCCAGACCATGGCATAGCTGCTGCCCCTTCTGCTTGGGGGGCGCTAATGTCTCTTCGTCTGTTGATTGTCACTCAGGTTTTCCTGGGTGGGCATCTCTGAAGTTAGCTGCCCTGCTCTGTGCTCCCAAGGCAGCTGGCTCTGTCCTCTGGCCAGCCTGCTGGTTGGCACAAGTGGTCAGCTCGTCCGTGTGGCCCAGGGCGTGGGGCCGTGTGAGTATGTCTGAGTGGTCAGGGGTTCAACAGATACGTGTTCAGGGTGCCGACGTGATGGACCCTCATTAGTGTCAGTCTGGGCTTGGAAGCAGCAGCAAATCGTGTTTTCTATGCTTTTCAGATTCTTCCTCCCTTGGCCAAAAAACGTAAAAGATATTCTGGAATACTATCTCACATCCGTGTCGTGTGAGGGCTACTTTAAGCACTTTAACGTGAGGCTGGGTCTCACCTAAACTCTGTGATGAGCAGACAGCATCGCCCCATTTCACAGATGAGGCCGTGGAGGCGTGGCGGCTAATTGGCTGGCCCAAGACAATAACCACAAACGTGGAGACTGCAGTGCAGAGAGGTTAGGTGAAGGGCCCAGAGGCGCATAGCTCGAAGCCAGCAGGAGAGAGTCCGCCAGACCCCAGACAGGTCTGTCTGTTTCCAGAATCCACATTCTCTCCAGACCCAACCAGCTGCACCGTTGTGAGCCTGCTGCTGTCAGGCTCCAGCTGGGGGCCACCCCTCCACTCCCCCCTTCATCCTCACAACAATCCTCTGAGCTGGAGCGTACAGCTCCATTTTTCAGATGAGGAGACTGAGGTTCTGAGCGGTTCCAGGGGCAAATCCCAGCTCCCACCCAGGTCCCTCTGATTCTACAGCCAGTGTTCATTCTCTGCAGCCAGCGTGTTCCTTTTTCCTCAGCTTCCCCAGATGTTAGGCCCCAAGGCAGACGGCTCAGGGAGAGGACTATTTCAGAAATCTGTCTGGTGAAGATTGAGTGGCAGGCGCCACTCCTAAACTTCGGGCGTTTGTGTCTGTGGGGCTCAGACTTTCAGGCAGAGATGCAAGTGGTGGGCTGGACCGGCAGTGCTGAGGCAGCTGTTTGCTGCTGGCCGGGTCGAATGAACATCTCTGCCTCAGATTTATGGAGGCTTTGCTGCGGAGGGAGGAGGAGGAGGAGGAGGGGGACGGGGAGGAGGAGGGGGATGGGGAGGAGGGGGAGGAAGAGAGGATAGAGAAGAAGAGGCGGTAGAGGAAGAAATTGCTTCTCTTAGGCTAAGAGTCAGACCTCTCCCTTCTTGTGCCAGATTGCACCAGACCAGCCCCTTGGGGTTTTCTAGAAACAATGTCACAAACATTTTTTTTTTTTTCCCTCCACAGGTAAACCCTGCTCTTTTGCTCTCTTTAGTTGCGTTTTCTGCCTTGGTAGAGAACACAAACCTTCTTTTTCCTTTGAGGAGGTGGGACAATGGGTGGAGAAGGCCAGACATTTGCCAAGTGGAGAAAGGCTTTTCATGGTTTAAAGCTCAAACCGCCTTGGTGCTGCCCTTCTCCCCTTCCCCACACCCCGCATCCCACCGGGCACCAAGGCATCAGTTCTCCCTCTTAAACAGACTCTGTCCCTTGGCTTTTTTTCCATATCACTCACCCGGACAACTGGAGGAGCCTTCTTGCTGTCTCTCTGCTTCGGCTCCTGTCCCCAGACTTCCCTCCTACACTGGCCCCTTTGCAAATGCACACATGACCGTGTCACTCTGCTTAAATGCTTTTGTGGCTTTCCATAATGACAGAGTGCACATATAGGGAGTCTTGAGCTGGTGAACCCGTGGCCAAAAAAAGTCCTGATTTACATACAGGGTTTGCTGATTGCCCTGGTGGAAGGATTCCCGCTATTTCAAGCAGTAATGTTCGGGCTGGCAACACACCATGGCTTTCCTTGAGTGGCAGGACGTGGACCCAGCTCATCCCTGTGTAGCCCCGATGAGGCGTCTCCTGGCACTGCTTAGAGATTTTTATCTTTGTCTGGGTGCTTCCCCTGCCTGGCACGCCCTCGCCTTTCTCTGTGCTTACCCAGCTTCTCCCTCCTCTGACCCACTTCCGGTCCGGCTTGCTCCAGGATGCCTCCCCAGACCCACCCCCACGGCTGTAAGAGTCCAAAATACTCCCGGAACACCTCGCAGGATGGTAGGTTCCCCTCCCTGGGGAGGATGGTCTGTTTCAGGGGCCCGCCTCTGCGTGTGCATGCCCGTGTAATTCACACTTGTCAGTGTGCAGACCATCCCAGGGAGTATTGACATGGCACCAGCAACGTGGGACGCCGTGTAACCGCCGGCGGGGGAAAGAAGTGCCGGCCTTGAGCCCTGCCCTCGGGGACCAGAGAGCTGGGTGTGGGTTTCATGGGCATCAGGGGGTGGGAGCCACAGGTCAGCAGCTCTAGCGCTTTGTGGTGATGCACAGTGGCTGTTTATCCTCTGACTGAACCGGATCGTCCTGATTCCGCTTCCCTCATCGCCACAGTGGATGGAAGCCATTAATCCTGATGAGCAGCTGCTGTGCCCATGAACGGGAAATCAGCAGGGCTGGAGGTCAGGATGTGCCCTTTCTATTGAGAGTTCGGTTCTACAGAGAAGGAAAGGGAGAAGACTTTCTAGCCCCCTAAGGGACAGAGGGCTCTCCCCAGTCCTGCTTGGAACCTGCCATCCCCACCCCGTGCTTCCCACCATGTAAACACTATCGTCTAGATAAACATTTACATTCAAGGAATTTATAAAATATATGTGAATGCTAGCATGAATGCATCAAAACCATGGTGTGGTTTTTTTTTGTTTTTTTGGGTTTTTTTTTTGTTTTTTGTTTTTTTGGTAAGAACAAAACATTGGAAATAACCTAAACATTCGTCAGTAGGGGTTTGGTTGAATCAAGGGCAATCCATGTGTAAAATGCAATGAGATGTTCCATTTTAAAGAGCGTGGGAGACCTCATGATTTGGACGCCGGCGCAGGATGTCAGTGAGCTAAGTGGAGTGATCTGTAATTTGCTAAATGAGGGGCAGGGCAAGTGGCAGAGCGCTTCTGCCGTCCCACCAGAGCGGGGACTGTGTCTCTTGTTCACAGCTGTCCTCAGCACCTGCTGTAGAACCTGGCTTCAGGAAGGGCTCTGTAAATGTGGTTGTTGTCAGCAGGCCATAAATAAACGATGACCAAATGCTACTTTGTATAATCCTATGAAGAGGCTTAGAAAAATCTTGGAAGGAACCTCATGAAAACGTTCATAGAGCTTACCCCTGTTTGGAGTATTACTGGCCAGGAGGGGATAAGACGCTCACTCAAAATATTAATATTGTTACAATTTAGTTTTTCTTATTTTTGAGATGAGAATAAAAACCAGCAGAAGAGGGGAAAAGATCCCTTCACAGTCTTTCCCCCACAAACACACTCCGCTCTCTGTTGTAGATTCTGGATTTTTGCAGGCCTGGGGATTAGTTGTGCCTTATTGATCCCTGTCTGGTAAACTGGATCATCAGAGGAGATCTACTCTTACTGGGTGGGTGGGGGGAGGTAGAGAGAACCACATGCAGTAATGAGGGTCATGCGCTCCATGCAACCACCTCTAACACACAGAAGGCGGGCTTCACCGTTAGCTGCCTTCCCCCTTCCCCTGGAGCTTCATGCACTGACTCATCATCCACTTACCTTTTTTTTACCCCAGGGCCCTTGCTTGTGTTCATCTGAGCTTCATTAGTTCCTCCAACATGATCAGGGATGAAATCTATAGGAAGATTCAGTCCACCCCTTTCATAGGATGGCAGGCAGGGCTCCGAGAGGTTGCATGACTTGCCCAAAGTCACACAGCTTCCAGGTGGTAGAG
The DNA here is from genome assembly GCF_016906955.1 of Phacochoerus africanus. NCBI lineage: Eukaryota > Metazoa > Chordata > Mammalia > Artiodactyla > Suidae > Phacochoerus > Phacochoerus africanus. Next base: position 26,732,021 of record NC_062551.1, on the reverse strand, counting down.
GTAGTCTTTGTGCGGAGCTCCAATGCCCCTTGCTTCCGGTGTTGTGCTGCCTGGCAGGGACTTCATGTTTCGTATTCTCAAGAAGACTCCTGGAGGCAGGGATGACTTATTTCAAGAGGATGGAACTGCCAGCGGGGGATTTTAACAATCTGGCAGAGCCACCCTGTCTAGAGTTCACTTCCTTGGGTGAGAAAGGGAGGGGCTGGGCTGGAGGAACACACCCATATTTACATAATCTCAGGGAGCCCCCCCCCCTTCCCCTGGCTGGTCCTCTACAGTCATACACCTGCCTGGCCCAACCTCGCCGTGAAGAGGTCCTCCTTGGTCATCACGAGCCTCAGAACCAGACAGGTGTGGCTTTAAAACTCTGCTCCAATCCCTTGTGTGCCGTGAACTACGTAGCTGCAGAATGAGGACAGTGAGACTTACCTGCCGGTGCCTGTTGAGAATTAGGTGAGATAAGTCACACCTGCCTGGTGTGGGATCTGGTGAGCCCCCCTACCCCCTCGCCCCGGGTGGGCTGGGTGGGTGACAGACAAATCAGAATCCGTTCGATTAAAGGAAGCCACTTTGTTCCTGGGCCTGGAGACCCCCTGCCACATATGATGGGGGCTAAGACCAGAAAGTAATGTTTCTGTCTCCAGGTCGGTGTAGTTGCCTTTTCACCATTCTGGTAGGTGGTAGAGTGATTAACAGCATGGTCTGAGGAGCCTTAGAGTCCCGGGTTCGAGTCTCAGATCCACCATTTCCAGCTCTCTGACAGTGCAAGTCCCTGGAGCTCGTGAGTCTCCATTTCCTCATCTGTAAATTTGGGCGAGTATTAACCTCTACCTTGTTGTGACTATTAAGTGGATAAAGGACAGAAAGCACTTTGCCCACTGCCTGGTATGTGGTGAATAACCAGTCAACATCAGCTTCTTTGAATATGTCGTCATTGTTATTACTGTTTTGGTGCTGTAGTTACCTCCTGCTCTTCACCAAATATTTTCTGTTTGCCTCTGGGCAAATGGTAGGATTGCAGTTCTCTGACCCATGAAGAGTAGGCGCGGGAGTTCCTTTGTGGTGCAGCAGGTCAAGGATCTGCTGTTGTCACTGCAGTGGCTCAGGTGGTTGCTGTGATGTGGGTTCAGTCCCTGGCCTGGGAACTTCCAGATGCCATGGGTGCGACCAAAAAAACAATTTAAGTGGGGCCTCTGACTTGCTTGGGGTCAGAGACATGTAAAGGGAAGTATGTGTTTCATCTGGGGCAAGACTTTTTGGGGCCGGCGCGTGATTTGCTACTGTCCATTCTCCTGCCCTGAACATACAGTCCGAATGACACACCCTTCGTGGGGATAGTTGTTACAGCAGTGTACCTTGGCCTCGTCTGACTGATACACATGGGCCAACCCCAGCACGTTGAGACTATAGGTGATCAGGCGACTTCAGCTTTGTCACATGAGGCGAGATAAGAGAGAGGCAGAGGAGTTGGTGCAGCCCTTGACAGGCAGTTTTTTTCCCAGTGCAGTGATTAAAACTAGCAGACCTGGCATCCTCTTCCCTCTGACTAGAGGAACTGGGATGTGTGTAGGAGGCTGATCAGATCGGAGGGGCTGATCAGATCCAGGACCGGATCAGATCCGGGACCAGACCGCAGCTGTGCATTTCCTCTTTGGAACCAACTGGTCCTCTGCCGGGAACTCCCCCATCTACTTCTCTGCAGAGTGCAGGCTGTTCCCATTTCTCACTGTGTTATATCTCCCAAGTGACTAGGATCCCTGCTCACACGAGGACTTAAAAACTGCACTCCCTCGAGGCAGCCCCGTCGAGACTCCTCTGCGTTGACTCCCTGCCAAAGCCATGAGCAGGCTTTGTGGGCAGGGCCACCAGAGAAGGGCCCAGCCTGACATACTAGAGCCTGGGGACTCTCTGAACCTCTGGGTCAGGGACAGTAGGAGAAGACGCTTGAAAACCCAGGTCCTCCTCTTAAGCTGATATTTTGATTCTCACTCATTTCTGTTCAGGTATAAATGATGGACCTGAAGTTATTCAACCCAGACGATTTCAGTGGAGGGAGCAACAAGTTACAAGCACCTCAAAGTCAAGAGATGGAGGCAAAAGAAGTAAAGGGGGGCATTGAAAGAAGATGGGGGAGTTCCTGTCGTGGCTCAGTGGTTAACGAACCCCACTAGTATCCATGAGGATTTAAAAACTGCACTCCTTCGAGGCAGCCCTGTTGAAACTCCTCTGCGTTTGCTCCCTGGCCTCACTCAGTGGGTTAAGGATCAGGTGTTGCCATGAGCTGTGGTGTAGGTTGCAGATGCGGCTTGGATCCTGTGTTGCCATGCCTGTGGTATAGGCTGGCAGCCACAACTCCAATTTGACCCCTAGCCTGGGAACCTCCATATGCTGCAAGTGCAGCCCTAAAAAGCAAAAAAAAAAAAAAAGACTGGGAGGTGGGTGGGCAACCAGTCAGGCTCCCTCTGCGAGATGATGCAGGGACTTTGAGGTCAGGTGTCCTGGGTTCAAAAACCTTCCCCTGCCCCTTGGCCGCTGTGTGACCTTGGGGTGGGGGGTAAGCTGGGTTGATTGTTTTGAGGTCAAGAGAGCACACTTGGCTGTGTTCCTGAGATGTGTGAATGTCCGTGTGCTGGGTTGTAAGTGGAGCAACGCCCACCCCTGCAGCCCCCATCTGAATGCCTTATCCCGTGCCCCCGAAAATGTGTTAGCACCAGTACCAAGAGCCATCTTTTCGTTGTTTCACTGCAGGGATAAAATTAAATGAGCTCAGTTAAATTTTACAGTTGACCCTTGAACAAGGCGGGGATCGGAGGCGCTGGCCCTCTGTGCACTTGACAACCACCTGTAATTTATAATCGTCCCTCTGGATCCATGGTTCCTCAGCATCCATGGATTCAACCTGTGGTAGATCGTGTAGTCCTGTGGGATTTAATATCAAAACAAAGTCATGTATAGGTGGACTCGCGCAGTTCAGAGCTGCGTCTGAGGCCCATCTGCGCTGAGTTCTTCCTATGTGCAGGCTGGGTGTTGCACATAGGAAGGTGTTGCACACTTACTATGCACCGGACTGGGTGTGGTGGAGAGAAAGTTGAGAAAAGGATGCTGCGGGTGGTGACTCTCAAGACACCGAAGGGAGAGCTTGGGGTTAGAAACCAGGAGCATTGGCCTCGGAAAGACTTTCCCCTCCTCTGGGACTCAGTCACCCAGGGAGACCCTGAGTGGCATCTCCTCTGATGTGTCCTGGGAGGACTTGGCGGGTTGGGGTCGGGGGGAGTGTGAAAGTCACCGCAGTAACAAAGCTCTTTTCGAGCGTGGGGGTTTTCACGCTTACTGGATCCACTGGTGTGTACTGGGAGCTCAGCCCTGACCATGGTGAGGCTGCTGACAGCTGGCTGGGGTTTTCCGTGGGGTGGTTTGATTAGACACATGCGACTGGACTTGGTTTGTCTCAGGGGCCCTGGGCAGCTCTCCACGCACAATTCCTGCGGGAGAAGGGCTGGGACCTCCACCCATCCGTGGGTTCTCCACCGAGGGCCAGCCCCCTGCGTTCCCCTTCTGAGGAGGAGCGGGACTGAGTCTTGCTTGAAGAAACACTCACCATCTGGTCCCCTGGCTGCGGGCCAGGGAATCGCCTTCAGCGTCAGAACAGCAGATATTCAGAGGGAGACTGGGAAGCCACATTTCTTCTCATCTCCGGGAGGGAGGCCGGGCAAATGGCCGGGTACCAGCGAACCTCCATGCGCCCCCTGAGAATTGGGGAAGTGTTCTTATTTTTAAAATATCACTTTTGGTTCTGACTTCTGAGCCCAGAGGCCCCCTCACTGAGCTTCCTGATGATTTCTTCCTTGCATTTTTACATTTTTAAAAAGAAAACTCTTAGGATCTTAGCTTCCAAGTTGACCTGATTAGCTACCAACCGCAAGCTTCCTGGCCTCCCCCGTGGGCCATGAGCTTTCGGGTTGGTCCAGGCAGGGCTGCAGGCAGGTGGGGACACTGGGTTTCCCTCTGGGAAGGTGGGAAGGCAGCAGGTGTGGCTTCACAGTGCAGACCACATGAGTCCATTACTCTCAGGCAAAGCCCCTTAGCTGGGGCCTACTTAGCATGAGGTTTGTTGCTGGGTAATGGGAGGAACAAAGGCGTGGCTGTTAGATGGGGGAGAAGGCAAATAAAATCAATCGCAGGAAGCACAGAGAAAAGGTCCCCCCAAAAGCTTGGGGCTGTGGCTGGCCAAGGAGAGGCATTTTGGCAGAGCTGTAAAAGCGTTTTCGAATCCCAAGGTGTAGAAAGAGCTTATGTGATCACCTCTTGATGGACATTTAGGTTGTTTCCATGTCTTGGCTATTGTGATAGTGCTGCAATGAACATGTGGGTGCATGTGTCTTTTTCAAGGAAAGTTTTGTCTGGATATATGCCCAAGATTGGGATTGCTGGGTTATAGGGTAGTTCTATGTATAGTTTTCTAAGGTACCTCCATTCTGTTCTCCATAGAGGTTGTACCAACTTACATTCCCACCGTATCTAGACACTTATGATGGAGCCTAATAATATGAGAAAAAAGAATCTATATATGTGTATGTAACTGGGTCACCATGCTGTACAGTAGAAAATTGACAGAGCACTGTAGACCAGCTATAACGAAAAAAATAAAAATCATTATATATATAAAAAAAGAGCTTATGAACCTTTCAGCTGTAGGGGAGTGTGGTTGAAGACTGAGAGGTGAGAAGCTCGGGTGTGGGGAGATGCTGGTGGAAAAGGGGTGTGCTCGAGACTGGGGGCAGGTCGGAAAGGCCTGTAACACCAAGAAGGAGGTTGGTTTTGTCAAGTCTGTGGTTTGGAGAGTTCTTCTGTTTGAATACCCCTTGTGATGAGAAGCTCACTACCTCTGACACAGCCCCTTCTTCCTTCGGCTCTGACTTATTAAAAGTTCTTTCCGGAGTTCCCGTCATGGCTCAGTGGTTAATGAATCTGATTAGGAACTATGAGGTTGCAGGTTCCATCCCTGGCCTGGCTCAGTGGGTTATGGATCTGGCGTTGCTGTGAGCTATGGTGTAGGTTGCAGACGAGGCTCGGATCCCGCGTTGCTGTGGCTCTGGCGTAGGCCAGTGCCTACAGCTCTGATTAGACCCCTAGCCTGGGAACCTCCATATGCCGAGGGAGCAGCCCTAAAAAAGGCAAAAAATGAAAAAAAAAAGTTCTTTCCAAGAGCAAACTGTCATCTGTTGGCCTTGGAGGTGCCTGAGGGACCAACCTAAGCCAGCCTTGGTCCTTCCATCCTTGTTTTTGTCCTTGATAGAGTGATGGACATTTGGTTTGGAGGCCAGCATGATAACTTCCTTTTACCACAACCACTACAAAGTTTAGGCATGTTCCCAGAACCTCTAGAACTTTCCATTAATGACCGAAGTTGGCCTACTCTAAGGAACATCATCTGAATTCATCTCCACAGTTTTCCTGATGGCTCAGAACTTGTGGGTTTCGGTTCAACAGTCCTGATTTCGAATCCCAGCCCAGCCACTTTGTAGCTTTCTGACTGTGAGCTCATGGCTTTCCTCTCCAAGTTCAGCTTCCTCAGCCTGGCGCAGTGGTTACTGTAACTGCAAACGACATCCTCGCATCCCTCCTCTCTGGTTAAGAGGCCTCTCTCTTCCCAGGCTGTTGAGGTGGAATTTTGGAAGATCCTTGGTCACTGCTATTTTTGAGAAGCTTCTGGAGCCCCTGACCCCTTTCAGTCACCTTACTCCCCTGGGAAATAGATTTATGTGTTTTCTGACTAAAACCTGCCGCCAGAGAAAGACTGGCTGCCGTTTGCATAAAGGGATCTGTTTTCGGGCTGCACTGTCCATCCGTTCCCTCTCTGTTGGTTTGGAAGGCAGGTGCAATCTGCCTTTTGCAGGCCGCCTCCATCTGTTTCTAGACAAAGTATTTTGACAGCGTGTTCTCCGTCTTGCCTCTCTAGCTCTCTTTGGGAGGCCCGGGCATTTGCTTTTGCCGAGCCTTTGGCTCTGTGACCGTCTAAATCTTGAGTGTCTGGTGGGGTCAGCCTGCTGGGCTGTGGGCCTGAGCAGGAATCTGAAACGACCCAGCATCAGAGAAAGCAGGTCCCCGGACACCGCCCCATTCACCCCTCTCCTGTCTCAGCCTGGGGATCGAGGCCCAGAGAGCAGGGTCAGGGGCAACTTGCCTAAAGTCACAGGGCGAATTGGTGGCAAAGCTGGAGGGACAACTCCCCTCCCTTGACTCCGTGTCCTGCTCTCCGCTGGGGCCCCGGGCCCTGAGTAGCCTGAGTGTTTCCAGGCGTTCGTCCTCTGGGCCTGCTGCACACATCCCCCCCCCGGGCTGCACGGCTTTATTTTGGTCACAACCCCCATCACTATCTGGTTCGAGACCCCGCCTTATTCCCCGCTCAGGATGCCTGGTTTGCAAACCCCCAAACTCCATGCCCATCAAACAGACACTTCCTGAACTCCACCCTTCTCCGGCTCCCGTTCCTGGCTGAGCAGGAGGAGGTGCTGTGGGAAGGCTCAGGAAGCCTCAGGAAGGCAGGCAGTGGGTTCCTTCCAGCAGCTGCGATTTGGGCAACTAGAGCTGCATCCTCTCCCCCGTCCCACCCCCCAGTCTCTGCTCACAACCCGGCCCCGCCCGGGGCCCGGAGAACAGCAGGCTGTTTCAGTTTTCCTGAGCGTGAGATGCTGTTCACGCACGATGCATGTTCCGGTTGCTGCTGTAACCGATGACCACAGAGGCAGTGGCCTGTAACAGCACAAATCTCTCCTTGCTTCTGGAAGGCAGGGGCTCAGAGAGGCTGAGAGTCAACCTGTTGGTGGGGCCACTTTCTTCTGGAAGTTCCACGAGAGAATCCTCTTCCCTGCCTTTCCAGCTTCTGGAAGCCTCCTCTGTTCTTTGGCTTGTGGCCTTTTTCTTCAAAGCCAGACACTTAGCTTCTTCCTTCTCTGAATCGTCTGTCCTCACCAGTCAAGTCTGCCTCTACTTCCCTCTGTGCGGATATTCGTGATGACCTCTAGAACTCACCAGGACAGTCCAGGCGCATCTCCCACCTCCCTAGCTCAAGATCCTTCGTTTAGCCTCGTCTCCAAAGCCCCTTTGCCATGGGAGGGAATGTCCTCAGGGCCCGGAGGTGAGGATGCCTTTCAGGCTGCCAGTCAGTTCATGTCCCGCCCATTTCACAGACTTGGAGCCTGAGGCCTGGAAAGGTTAAGGGGTACAGGGAATTCAGGTCTCAGACACCTGCTCCTTAATCCTAGGACCTGGGCTTGTTGATGGCCTTTTGGAATCCATGGAGTGCTCTTTAAAAGTGAATAATCTTGGCGTTCCCATTGTGGCTCAATGGGTTAAGAACCCGACCTAGTCTCCGTGAGGATACGGGTTCAATCCCTGGCCTTGCTCGATGGGTTAAGGATGTGCTGTTGCCACAGCTGTGGTGTAGGTCGCAGATGCAGCTCGAATCCTGTGTCACTGTGGCTGTGGTGTAGGCTTGCAGTTCCCATTCTGCCTCTGGCGTGGGAACTTCCATATGCTGTAGGTATGGCCACACAAATAAATAAATACGTAAAAGTGAATAATCTGACACTTTCTCACATTGGTTGGTCACTTTCTGGGGTTGCAAATAGCTTCATTGTTCCTTGGAAATCTAGGGAAAGCCCCCCTCCCTGGCCCCCCTTTTCCACATCAATAAACTGAAGCTGGTAACACCTACCTCCTGACTTGGTTGGGTTTCCAGGAAGATTGCAATAATGGCAGTTCCTTCCTCCCGCCCTCCATCCCTCCCTCCCTGCCGGGAATGTTAGTGCTATTTACCCATAGCCTCCCCCTCCTCTGCAGACTTGCTTTCAGCCAAACAGGGGGCCGCCCGAGGAGCAGCCGCCCTGCCTGCCCCCCCCATGCATCCCTTGACTGACTCACCGGAGGGCACAGGGCTGGTTTTCTGCCAGGTGAAACCAGCTTTGGGTGGCAGTTCAGGCTCCAGAGCTCCCTGCAGGCTCAGGCTGGCCTCTGCCCGAGGTCACAGCTTTTCTTAGCTCCTTTTGTGTCCTGCCTCCCTCCCTCCCCACCTCTGGAGAGCCTCCCCACTGATTCACGGCACCCCAATCCTGCTGTGGGGTCCACTTCTAGGGAACTGACCCTAAGTCACTTCCTTCTGCCTTTTAAGTTTCTCTTCTCTCTCTTCCCTGCTAGGAAATCAGGAGAGGGTGACCTCATGGAAACCCAGTCATCAGCAAGAGGAGAGGCCGGCAGCATTGGACGAGGGAGGCCGTCACAGAATCAGGACCAGAGCTCGCTGGCCTTGGCGTTGAGAAGGTTTATTGGTGGCCTCCTGTCTAATTGAATATCAAGGTACCGTTAAACCTCACCTTCCTTCTTTACTGCTGGGTTTCTAAGTCTTATCAAAACAAACTTGAATGGTAGGAAAATGCCAGGCAAGTCAGTTCTCTTGCCTTAGCCTTAGTTTCCCCACCTACAGAGGAGCTGGATAATCTATCCGAAATTTTATGATTCTAAAAGCATATCCTGAGGAGCTCCCTTTGTGGCTCAGCGGTAATGAGCCCCACTGGTATCCATAAGGCTGGGGGTTTGATTCCTGTCATCGATCAGTGGGTTAAGGATCTGGCATTGCTGTGAACTGTGGTATAGGTTAACGACGTGGCTCAGATCTGGCGTTGCTGTGGCTGCGGCGTGGACCGATTTGACCAGCCTGGGAACTTCTATTTTGCCGTGAGTTCAGCCCTGAAAAAAGCAAAAAGTCAAAACCAAAAACGTATCCCTTTGTGACCTTCTGCAGATAAGAACAGTTCCAATTACCAAACCTTTGATATGGGCCCTCCAACCATGCTGAGCAGAGAGAGGATGGCACCTACTTCCACCCTGGGAAACAGAAAGGCTCTTATCTCCCTTTTCTTGTTTCATTGACTTGTCTATGTATCATTGCCTCCTGGGTTCATATGTCCAGCCTGGTCCTCACCCCTTGAACCAGGTGACTTTAGCCTGTTTCTTCTAACCCCTTCTTTTTTTTTTTGGTCTTTTTGCCTTTTCTAGGGCCGCTCCTGAAGCATATGGAGATTCCCAGGCTAGGGATCTAATCGGAGCTGTAGCCACCCAGCCTATGCCAGAGCCACAGCAATGCAGGATCTGAGCCGCATCTGCGACCTACACCACAGCTCACGGCAACGCCGGATCGTCGACCCACTGAACAAGGCCAGGGATAGAACCCGCAACCTCATGGTTCCTAGTCGAATTCGTTAACCCCTGCGCCATGACGGGAACTCCTTCTAACCCCTTCTTAGTTGGATCAGGCTGCCATAACAAAATGCCACAGCATGGAGGACTGAAATAACAGCAATTTATTTCTCGTAGTTCTGGAAGCTGGAAGTTTAAGGTCAGGTGTGAACACGATGGGGTTCTGACAAAGGGTCTCTTCCTGGCTTCCATGTGGCCACCTCCTCCCTGTGTCCTCCTTAAAATGTTGGGGTGGGGGTTGCTCACACATGAGAGAGATCTCTGCCATTTCTTCTCATAAGGGCACTAATCCCAACACGAAGGCCCCACCCTCATGACCTCATCTAAACCCAATTACCTCCCAAAGGCCCATCTCTAAATACCATCACACTGGGCTTAGAGCTTTGACAAATGAATTGAGGTCGGGGGCGGGGGGCATTGCTCAGTCCATGGCAACCCCTGGCCAAGAGGGCATTAAATAATTGGTGGGGCTCAACCAAGTGTGGCATCTCTTAGATGTTGCAGGACATGCTTCAAGCTTATCCCTCTGAAATGGGGAGCTGGGGGTTATCTATCCACCATTTCCCATCAGCCATGGGTTGAGAGCTGCTCCTGGGAGCTACTGACCCCCACCCTCCTGGGCTGCCCCTGTGAGCTGAGCACACTCCTGTGACCACACAGGCCCTCAGGCAGGGTGCAGGTGCGGTGCTGAGGCCACTGGGGCTGCGTGCTCTGGTGTGGTCAGTGCTGAGGGGCCCTGTGCGGGGGTCATGCCATCTGCCTGCAGGTCTGCAGGCTGAGCACTGGGGTGTGCCCACATTTAAACCTGGTTCTGTGGTTATTTCAGGAGGGGGTGGTTTTCCACGGAGTTGTGGGCGCAGAGGCCCCGGGGGAGTGGGTTGTTCATGATGGGGTGGTGAAGAAGCAGGGCAGAAGTGAGGACGCCTTTTGAGTGAATTAGACGGGGGTGGGGAATCAAGAGGGAGCATTCTCCATGCAAGGTGATAGGCTCAGGTGTGTGCTTTTGTAACAATGAGGATGCTGGGGGTGGGGGTAAGGGAGTGGTGGGTGAAGCAGGATGCAGGAGCCCAGGTGTGGGGACGGGGGCTGCACATGTGAAGATTTGAAGGCAGATCAGAGGGAGGTCCAGAGGTCCAGATACATGCAGAGTGACTGATCTATGGGGAGCACAAAGCCTCTTCTGAGAGAAGAGGGAAGAGGGGAGAAGTGAGACCAGCTGAAGGTGCACTTGGTAAGGAATACTGAAGGGGTGTGATTGATGCCTTCTATTTTTTCAAGGAAATATTGGCAATGTCAAGACAAATGAGTGAAAAGAGAGAAAGGTGGGGGTGTGTGCTATGGTTGCCCATTTCTTTTCTTTTTTTTTTTTTGAGTGGAGTAAGCCAGTTTCTTTCCTTTTATACAGAAACACTTCTCAGAGCTATCAGAGAGATTGCATTTTCTTTCATTGAAAATAAATACACATCAAATGCTTCCACACACTTAGTGAGTTTCTCATAGTCTTTGAAATTACTTATTGGTTTCGCTTGTCAGCATTGCGTGCGTGTGTGGTATAAAATGTTCTGGTATTTTTGAAGGGCAGTTTGGAATCATTAGTAGCCTTAACAATGCATGTAGATTTTGACCCGGCAATTTTGTGAAATGTGACAACTTTCATGTCTGAAAAGCCAAAGGAGAAGATATCAAAGACAAATGGGGGGCCAGGAGAAAAGGATTCCTTGGGCGGGAGGAAGAGAGAAATAGTTCACATTTATTGAGTTTTTACTATGATCCAGGACCTTTGGGCTAAGGTTTTTTAGTTGTTTAGTCCCAGAATTCTATAAAGGAGGTATTATTATTGTCATCCTGGTTTTAAGAAGGAGAAAATGGAAGCACCCCTGGGGAGTAATTAACTTGCCGCAAGTTACACACTGAGAAAGTAGCAGAATCAGGAGGAGAAGTTCTCTAGTTCCAATGCTAGGTCTAGGTCACTGCTATGGCTCGTACCCACAGATCTTAGCCCTGTCACTTGACACTCTTCTCCGTCTATTTATTCCACCCCCCCCAGCTCTGTTGAGATATAATTGACACATAACACTAAGCAATTTTAAGGTGTACACGTGATGACTTAATCCTTGTGTATGTGGTAAAAGGGTTACCACGACAGGTTAGTTAGCATCTCCATCACCTCCCATGGCTGCCATGTCTTTTTTTGTGATGAGAACATTTAAGATCTACCCTTTGAGGAGTTCCTTGGTGGCACAGTGGGTTAAGGATCTGGTGTTGTCGCTGCTGTAGCTTGGGTCACTGCTATGGCTCAGGTTCAGTCCCTGGACTGGGAGCTTCTGCATGTCATGGGCATGGCTAAAAATAAAAGGTCTACCCTTTGAGTTCCTTTCAACATATCATACAGTGTTTTTAACTAGCATCATCATTCTGTACTGAGAGCCCTAGAATGTATTCATTCTTTTTTTTTTCTTTGGACTTTTCAGGGCCTCATATACGGCATATGGAGGTTCCCAGGCTAGGGGTCAAATGAGAGCTACAGCCGCCGGCCTACACCACAGCCACAGCAACTTGGGATCTGAGCCACGTTTGTGACCAACACCGCAGCACATGACAACACAGGAGCCTTAATCCACTGAACGAGGCCAGGGATCGAACCTGCATCCTCATGGATGCTAGTCAGATTCTTTCTGCTGAGCCACAGTGGGAACTCCTCATTCATCTTATAACCGAGAGTTTGTAGCCTTTGGCCGACATCTCCCCAGTTCCCCCAGCCCTTGGCACCATCCTTCTCTTCTCTGTTTCTAGGAGTTTGATGTCTTTCGACTCCACATGTAAGTGAGAGCATGTAATGTTTGTCTTTCTCTATGTGCCTTATTTCACCATTTCCCCATATGTTTGGTCGTGGTGTGCCATCAAAGCTCAAACCCAGAAAACCCACATGGGCCCAAGAACTCCAGGGGGCCGATAGACTCTGCAAATTCCGTGACAAATAAAACAGTCCCATTTCTCACTGACAGACTATTACATGTTTATGGAGTTGATCACCAAACTATAATGGTGGAAGGGACAATTCTTCAGACTTTAGGAAGCGACTTATAAAGATTAACATCTACTCTTTTTTCTGTCCTTCAGTCTTACTGGGGGAAAAAAAAAAAGACAAAGCAAGATGCATGTAATGTAATGTTCTTCAGGTGCTGCTCTGGCTGTGGTTTTTCACAAATGGAATTCTGAACAAGAGTATTCAAGTTGAGGAATTTTTGCTGTGGTTCAGTGGGTTGAGAACCCAACATTAGCGTCCATGAGGCTGTGGGTTCGATCCCTGGCCTCGCTCAGTGGGTTAAGGATCTGGTATTTCTGGGAGCCATGGTGTAGGGCGCAGATGCAGTTTGGATCTGGCATTGATGTGGCTGTGGTGTAGGCCAGCAGCTGTAGCTCTGATTCAACCTGTAGCAGAGGAACTTCCGTAAGTGTGGGCCTAAAAATAAAAAAAAAAAAATCTAACAGGGCTCTCATTTCTGTCCCCTGATCCACTTGCCTTGTATATGGGCCTCATTAAAGTATGAGAATAGGTCTTCCGTGAAGACCTCTTGCCATGTATCTGGTTTCCCAGATGACAAATGCCAACTGCAAGAAGGAAGAGAGAGGAGATCTGCGGGTGTAGAATCCTAGCATTTCTGAGCTAAGAGGGACCTTGGGGACAGTCCCGGGCCAGCCCTTGATTTTTTTCCTTTTCCAGAGAAGGAAACTGCCTCAGCTCCCACAGGGCTGGGGCGGGAACCCCCTGCTCTTGGCCACTGGATTGCTTCCACCAAACCACAGTGCATTCCATGTTGGTGTATGCTCACTTCCCGGCCCCAGTTTATCATCCTGGGACCTAACATTCTAAATAAACTATACGTATTTCCTAAGAACTCTTTAAGAATCCAGTCCCACGTGTGTGATGAAAAACATCAGAAGCTTCAGACAAGATGTTCACACGTGTCACTGTGCATAGCACGTCTCCAAGCCTCTCTGGACTAAAGTCTTTGATGTTGTTGGTAATCTGTTCTTCTAGAATGGAGTACACAGAATTTCCATTTCTCCCCGATGCACAAGTAGGAGTTGGCAAAGTTACAAACTGTTTTTCCTGACCAAATGGGCAGTCTCTCTCTTCCCATCTAACGAAATGCAAGAGGTCCAAGAGATCATTTTCAGCCCAAGGAATCCATCATGAAGGTGAATGCAAACCTCCTTCTTCTCTACTCAGCTGGATCTTCTTTGAGAGGGATTTCATTGTAACGTGATTTGGACGAACCCGCAGAATAATATTAAAGCCATAAACTATGCAGAGGAACACATGATGGCAGGTGCAGGAAATAAGTTGGGAACGCTGAAAGTTAGCATGTCCCAAATTTAGTATCACGATGTCTAATCACAACTCATAATGTTAACTCTCAGACTGCTTAGGCACCGTCATTTCTTTCAGGAAAATAAAGTTGTCTCCTATCATGTGGGACAGTCTGAGTATCTACCGTCTATCAGAGACCACAAAATATGGAATTTTACATGTTCCTATACCCATCATTTTAGTACAAGAGGACTTTGAACTCAAACTGAATACTCTCTCTCTCTCTCTCTCTTTTTTTTTTTTTTTTGCTTTTTAGGTCCGCACCTGCAGTATATGGAAGTTCCCGGGCTAGGGGTCAGATCGAAGCTGCAGATGCTGGCCACAGCCACAGCCACAGCAACCGGCTGAGCCACATTGGGAACTACTCTGCTAGATTTTTGATTACCATTGGTGGTTCAGGTTGGGGAGGGGGCCTTTCTCTTTAAAGCCAAGTCATTTGTACTGGAAAAAACATATGGATCCATTTCCAGGCAGATCTGACCTACATTTGTAGGGGGGCGTAGGGTGATGAGAGATGTCCTTCTACACCTTAAGGACTGTGGCCTTCTTGAATGGCACTGCGGTAGCATCCTGTTAATGTGGAGCGAGCAGTTGTCAAGAAATTATTAAAAATTAGCAACGGGCTACAAAATGCAGAGTGACAGATTGGTGCCCAGGGTGCTGGGGAAAAGAATAATTTACAGCTTCCAACTGAAATCTCAGGTTGTTTGTTCTTCGTTTCTGGAAGCATAACACAACGTTCGCAGCATGTGTTGGGAGAAATCAGCCTCTTGTTGATTTTGGAAGCTGTTGTCAGCCTGCCCCCGCCCCCCCCTTCTCAGCCTCAGAGACACGGCAGACTTGAGGGGTGGAGAACAGCATGATCCCAGTGTCTGAGCTCAGTCCTGGGTCCCCAGAGGCACCCCATGAGAGTGGGGACTGCTTTCTGTTGCTGGTGCCTGGCACACAGTAGGTGCTCACTGAAGATGTGTTGACTGCGCAGCTCCTGGGAGCCGCACTGGTGCGCAGAGCAGACAAGAGCAGGAGGAGATGAGGGAGTGTGGGGCTGGGGGGCTTGTTACCCCCATTCCTCTTGCAGGAGGATGTGCCCCCGCCCCCAAAGCAGAGGAGAGGAGAGCCTGTCTTTGGAGCTTGGCTTCTCCCTGTTCTCCTTCTCATCCGCCCTCAGTGCTGGAGGGTGGTCGGCTGAGTAGCAGGATGGGCAGAAATGTGCTCTTTCTGCAGGTCCCGCGTGGAGGGAATTCAACAGCCGTGGTGACTCTCCCCTGAGCATTCCAGACTCAGCTCCCAGATTGGACTCCCTCATGGCCAACCTGAGGGCCCCTTGGAGGGCAGGTGCCACCATGTCCTGGCCTGGCCACGGCTTCCCAGAGGAGGGCAGAGAATCCCCGTGCTCTGCTGTTCAGATGAGAAAGAACTGGTGTTTCCATACTCACATTCTCGCATGGACATTATTCAGCTTTTACTAATTGGCTTTACGATTTTTCTCAGTAGTTAATATTCATCTGTCAAAGATGGAAGCATAAATAAATAACTCTGGTCGGAGCACACCTTCTTATTAGGCCATACATCATGTTAGAAAGTTCGCATTCTTTAACCAGGAAGATGAAATTAGAAACATCTTGAAAAAGCCTTCTTGTTATCAATCATGTCATCTCAAACATGTTTCGAAGCTTGCTGCTGGCATCCAGAATAGATGTTTTATTCAAAAGAATGTATTTAAAGAAAATGACAGCACTTTTCGATTGCAGCTTTTTAAAAACAGGAAATCTTTCAAGTCGTCCTGACTATGAGCATTCCAATGCCTTGGCAGATGAGTGGAGTGGCAGAAGCCGTCTCCGGGTGCACTCGTCAGGGTGGAGGATTTTCTGACCCTTTAGAAAGGGAGCGAGACAGAAAGACAAACGGACTGTGGTTTAGCAGAATGTCCTGGGTCTTGTGTGGCTTTAAAAAAATCGCTTGCCCTCTTTGAGATCCGGTCTATTCATCTGTAAAATGAAGAGGCTGTCTAAGTTTAGTGCCTTAGCTTGGGCTGTTATAACAAATGACCACAGACTGGGAGGCTTAAGTCACGAACATAGATTTCTCACAGTTCCGGAGGCAGGAAGCCCAAGATCAAGGAGCTGGCAGAGTGGGTATCTGGGGAGGGCATTCTTCCCGGTTTGCGGATGTCCATCTTCTTCTTCTACATTTTTTTTTTTCCCCCTTGGCTGCAGCATGTGGAAGTTCCTGGCTCAGGGATTGAACCCAAGCCACAGCAGTGACAATGCTGAGTCCTTAACTTTAGGCCACCAAGGAACTCAGATGTCCATCTTCTTATTGTATCCTCCTATGGTGGCAGCAGAGAGTGAGACTTTTTTTTTTTTTTTTTGGTCTTTTTAGGGCCACACCCACATCACATGGAAGTTCCCAGGCCAGGGGTCAAATCCAAGCAACAGCTGCCAGCCTACACCACAGCCACAGCAACGCCAGATCCAAGCTGTGTCTGCAACCTACGCCACAGCTCATGGCAACACAGGATCCTTAACTTACTGAGCGAGGCCAGGGATCAAACCTGTGTCCCCATGGATACTAGTCGGTTCATTACTGTTGCGCCCCAAAACAGGACCTCCCAAGAGTGAGCTCCTTTTTTATCAGGGCATTATACAAGGGCCACACCCTCATGACCTCGTCTAACCCTATTACTCCCCAAAATCCCCACTTCCCTTGGGGATGGAGCTTTTCCTACCTGGGATCATTCCCCACCCCCCACAGGACCAGACCTGTCCAAGGGCCCTTGTAGCTCTGACCTGATCAACCCTAGGTGAGTTGAGCTGAGGGGGTTCTCGTGGCCCCAGGTACCCAGCCCCTCCTTCCAGGAGGTGCTCAGGAGCTCTCCCCAGCCCCGCCACACCTGCATTCACACCCCAGCACAGCGCAGACAGGAGACAGGAGAATGGGGTCCTTGCCTCAGCTCTACGCCATGACCCCTCCCCTCCCTGGGTCTCACTTTCTCCTTGTAGCAAATAAGGCGGTTGCATGGACTGATCTCCAAGAGCCAAGATTTAGAAACCCCCTGGGAGCTAGGAGATATTCAAGGCCTGGATGTATTTCTGCAAAACAAATAGAACTCAATCCATTTCCATAAAAGCCCAGATCCCATGGGGCAGCATTTTCCTTATTGCAAAGATAGTTTAGAATCCATTTGTTTGCAAATGAATTCAGGAAACAAAGGGACTTCAGGGTCAGGCCTCTGGGCAGCAACAGAGGTCATTCTAGGGGCAAGTACCCTCAAAGCTTTCTCAACCCCTGATGGTCCCACAGAACAAATCCAGAGTCAGCCAGTTCCACTGAGTTGGCATCCAATTGAGTCCTGGAATGCTGGACCTGGAATAAGCTCAGACATCTCCTGGAGCAGCGTCCTCACTTGGCAGTTGAGAAAACCAAAGCCCTGGAGGAGGACTTCATGTCTTCAGGGCGCAGCCCAGGGGTTTTGGGGATGAGACTTGATCCCGGGGTTCCCCCCACCCCAGGGCTCTCCCCACAACCCTCCGTTTGCTTCTCACTTAAAAGGCCTTAATATAACTCCTCAAAATGCACCACTTGATTTTGAATTCTTTGCCTTCTTTAGGCCCGAGTCTAAAGTTGCAGTTTGTAAAAACACACAAACATTGAACCCACACTTTTACCGCAAAGGCGGGGAGCCGCGCCCATCTGCCACCCTGAATTGCCAAGGGAGTGACTGTCCAAATCTCATCAGGGACAGTCTGCCAAACACTTCACTGCCAAACCTCATGGAAAATTAATAATGTTAAGTGTGTCTGTGACATCTAGGAGTCAAACAGGTTGATTTATGACAAGGATGTCTCCCCACAAACCCCATTGAAAATGGAAGGTGTTAGACTAAATTAGGGAAGGCGGCAGGCTAGACCAGACACGATTAGGACAAACCCCAGGTTCTACGAGCCCACAGTCCGGCAGGACAGCTGTGCCTTGTCAGCAAGATGTGCCAGCAGAAGGTCCAAGGTGATGGACAAAGTGTAGGGGGCCTCAGTGGAGAGAGGAACACTTCTGGCCCCAGATCTTGGGGGACGGGCATCTGGACGGGGCTCTGGAAGCGGGGAGGATGGGGCATGAGCACAGGGGTGCTTTGTGGCTCAGAGGTAAAAATCTCTGGTGCACATTCGGGGAGTAAGTGCGTGGCCGTAAGCAGAGACACGATTGGAAAAGGCTGGTTGGATCCCTGAGGTGAAAGTCTGGTGTGACGACGGGCTAAGGGCCAGCTCTCGCTGAGGAGTCACCCCAGCCCCCGTGACAGTGGTGACTGATGCAGAGCAGAAAATAGGGATTTTGGAGAAAAGACTGGAGAAGCGTCAAATCCTGAGGATTCTGCTTCCCAGGGGGTACCCTTTGGCAAGTCATGTCACCAGCCGTCTCTGTAACGGGGCACGGACCTCTCTTTTACAGGAGGGTGCCAGGTTATGGCATTTTTTGCAGGGTAGGCATACCTTGTCTTACAGGGCTTTGATTTATTGTGCTTTGCAGATAGACTTTTTGCAAACTGAAGGTGTGTGTGGCAACCCTGTGTTGTCAGGTGATGGTTAACATTTTTTGGTAAAGTATTTTAAAATTAAGATGTGTATGTTGTTTACACACTTAATGTGCAACACTATTGCACACCTCATAGATTATAGAATATGATGTAAACATAACTTATATGCACTGGGAAACCAAAAAAATTCCTTTGCGTTGCTTTACTGTGACTTTTGCTTTATTGTGGTGGTCGGGAACCGAACCTGCAGTGTCTCCGAGGTCTGCGGTAATGAGAGCCAGCATGTGGGCTGCGTCATGTGTTGTGCTGAGCTTTACATTACTTGTGTCACTGAATCTTCAAAAGGACTTTCTGGGGTAGATACTGTTATTATCCCATTAAACAGATGAGGACACTGGGGCTCAGGCCCTGGCCTCTGCTTTAGGCTGCCCAGCATGAGAGCGTCCCACCTCTTCAATGATGTCACAGCATCACACATGGTCCATCAACAGAGGAGTGGATCAAGAAGATGTGGTGCATATACACAATGGAATACTACTCAGCCATTAAAAAGAACGAAATACCGGCATTCTTAGCAACATGGATGGACCTAGAAATGATCATGCTAAGTGAAGTCAGCCATACAATGAGACACCAACATCAAATGCTTTCACTGACATGTGGAATCTGAAAAAAGGACAGACTGAACTTCTTTGCAGAACAGATACTGACTCACAGACATTGAAAAACTTATGGTCTCCAGAGGAGACAGTTTGGGGGGTGGGGGATGTGCTTGGGCTGTGGGATGGAAATCCTGTGAAATCAGATTGTTATGATCATTATACAACTACAGATGTGATAAAGTCATTTGAGTAATAAAAAAATAAAGTAATTAAGGAAAAAAAAACCAAACAGAAATAAAATAAAAAGCTGCCTGAGAGTTCCCGTCATGACTCAGCCGTTAGTGAACTTGACTAGCATCCTTGAGGACTATGGTTCAATCCCTGGCCTCGCTCAGTGGGTTAAAGATCTGGCGTTGCCGCGAGCTGTGGTGTAGGTCACAGATGTGGCTCGGACCCTGAGTTGCCATGACTGTGGCATAGGCCTGGCTAGAATTCCGACTGGACAACTAGCCCGGGAACCTCCATAGGCCTCGGGTGCAGCCCTAAAAGGACAAATGAATAAATAAGCTGCCTGGCTGATTCTGATGTGTAGCTGGGGCTGAGACCCTGTTGGCCTGGTGGCAAAGCTCGTATTCTTAACTGGGATTTTTAAAATTAAAAAAAAAAAAAATCCATGTAGTTCTCTATTGAGGGCATCTGTGGGTTCCCAAACCTAGATCTTTGTGCAGTAAACAGACTGGCTTCAAATAAAGTTTGGATCCTATGGAGACTACCATTGTTTAAAACAAGGCAGGGGAAAGGAGCTTTTTCAAAAATTTAGCTATACGGGTACATTAATAGGAGTGCCCAGGGCAAAAATAGCTTTTACTCACCTGTCAAGTTTCTGTCATCACCTGCCAACACAACAAACTTTATTTTCTAAAGATACTGAGAAGAATATGAGCTGCGGGGCTCCTGGCTGGGGGAAGTGTGGACTTTAGCAGGTGAAGGCAGAGCACATTTTCAACTCCATCTCTCTCCTCTGAGAGAAGAGCCGCTATCCCGGGGCTCTCGGAGACACTGGAAAAGGAAATCTGACGTTCAGTCCTTCAGAATTAAGGAGGTGGGTGTGGAAGACGACTCGTAGTGTGGAAACCCGCCCGGCTGCCTTCTTCTGTTTCTTGGGGCCAGTGCTCTTCTGCGTTCAGACAGGATGCTGGGCTCAGTGCGGTGTCCAGCCCTCCCTCTGCGGGACCCATGTGCCACTCCGGGAGCTCCATGAGCTGCTTTCCCCAGCTCTCCCGGCTTCTCTGCCTCCATCAGCCCCGGACACGTGAAGACCTGTCCCTGCTTCTCAGAGGGGTCATGTGGTCCTGGTGTCCCTACCTTCAAGAAGGACGCGCCACAGGCTGCCTCCAGTACCAGGCACTGGGTTGCAATGGCGCGGGGCGGGGGCGGGGGGGGGTTGTGATTCCTTCGAGCTGAGATTTCAGCAAGCGGGTGAATTGCTTGGATGCGTTACATAAGTTGAGACTCAGGGTGGATCTGCCTTTGGCGATCAGGTCTGGCCGTGCTGTCGAATACGTCCCTGGGGTCTGTTCAGAGGTCGTGCCTGATATCACCAAGGGGCTCTGTGTGGGAAGGGGCCACGTCCACGACTCCTGAAAGAGGGACTCACCGCAGGGTGAGGTTTTGGTGACCGTGAGCAAAAACTGGTCTTCTTGTTATCTTGCTAAAAGTGACAAGGATACCTTTTAGATAGAAGTAAGTAGTAACAATAACGATAGTTGCAACTAGGTATAATGGGCTATAATGACAAATACTGTCTATGTTAATTTTCAGCACACTCTCCTGTGGTAGGTTTATTTTTAGCTCCATCTTATAGCTGAGGGAAACTGAGGCTCTGGAAATTCAAGAAGATGTTCCTCAGAGGTGGCAGAACCATTTTTAAACTTGATCTTGTTTTTTTTTCCTTTCATCACTCGGGAGCACAGACCTAGAAAGGTATTTTGTAAATTCCGTTGAAACATGCCTCGTGAAAAGGTTCCTGTGATTAGTTGTTCACACATGCTTTCGGGAGGGAGGGGAGAGGTGCCGCCTCCTCTACATGCTGTCCTTTCAAAGGGGTGCAGGCTGCCTGAGCCCCGCCCCCTCGGCTCCCCTCTCAAAGAGGGGGCGACACTCATACTTTCAACCATTTCCTGCCGGCCCTTCACTCTCCTCTCATGTTGTCCATTTGATCCATATTCCTCTGGAAATCTTCCCCATTCCAAATATAACACTGAAAGCATCATCCCACCAGGGGCTTTTTTTTTTTTTTTTCTTGAAAGCAAGAAACTGCGAGGTGTCAAGTTTTAGAACGACAAGGGATCATAGAGATCGTGTAGCCCAGGCCTCTCATCTTGTACCTGGAGAAAACTGAGGCCCAGGAGGGAGGGAGAAGACAGGCCAAGGTCACTGGGCATTAGGGGTGGGGCCACACACCCACAGTTTGCTCACCTCTAAAGGGAGGAGTGCGGGTCGGCTGGGAGGGGGAGATGGGGTTATGTCTGTGACCTATTTAGTGCAGGGAAGTTGCCGTATCTTGGGGAGAGATGATGAGGGCTGTCAGCTGGCAAGTGGGGATGGAGGGAGAGGGGAGGCCTTCAGGCCGTAAAAGGAACGAGACCTGGTGGCGGACTGTGAGAGGGGAGCTATTGGAGATGGGTGACTCCCAGGTTCCTCAGTTTCAATACCTTTCAAATGGGTTTCCACTGGGTAGGGGAGGGATGGCCCTCTGCACAGAACAGATGGCCTTGTGGAGGCAGGGGGGTTGGTGGCGCAGAATATGCTGGCGCATGCCTAGGCATGCTCTGTGGGACTTTGGTTACCCCGGTGGAGCAGTCATCAAACAGGCATCTTAGCGGCACTAACAACCATGAAAAGAGCAGGGAGAAAATGAAAATCAATGCTTGCGACGGTGTTGGAAAGGCATTTTTTTTTGTCTTTTGTTGTTGTTGTTGTTGTTGCTATTTCTTGGGCCGCTCCCGCAGCATATGGAGGTTCCCAGGCTAGGGGTTGAATCGGAGCTGTAGCCACCGGCCTACGCCAGAGCCACAGCAACACAGGATCCGAGCTGTGCCTGCAACCTACACCACAGCTCACGGCAACGCCGGATCGTTAACCCACTGAGCAAGGGCAGGGACCGAACCCGCAACCTCATGGTTCCTAGTCGGATTCGTTAACCACTGCGCCACGATGGGAACTCCTGGAAAGACATTTTAACACCTTTGTGGACTGATGTCTCACAAGCTCCATCCAGAGGCTTCGAGTTAATGAAATTTAAGCAGCTAGCCTCCCTTCTGACATGGCTTGTCCCCAGTGTCACCTGAGCTGCCGGCCTGATGACTTCTCAGACAGCAGAGATATCCGGGGCCCTCAGCTCTCCCTCTTTTATGGCTGTTATCTGCCCCTGGATCAGAACTGGCATTGACAGCGGGGTGGGGGTGGGGTGGGGAGCAGAACTCCTCACAGCTGCCAGAGCAGTTCCAACCACTCTTTCATTCCTTTCCTCAAGTTACATTTTAACCAAACTTTACAAACATGTTCATTTTTGACCAAATTGCTCAAGCATGCAAAAGTGCCATTTATTTTAGAATGCTAAACCAAAGCCTGTTTTCTTCTGTTTTGTTTTTATATTTGAATTTCTGTTTGTTCCATTTCCAGAGCAGATCCTAGGTCTTGAGATCCTAGGTGTGGGAGCTCCTTCTGAAAAGCTTTAGTGTGTGTGTGTGTGTCCCAAGAACACATACGCATGACTCCGCACAGATGGTTCAGCTTCTGAGAAGCAGAGCTGAGTGGGTGACCTGGACCCAGCCACGTCTGAAGCCTCCTCACTTACAGGGCAAGTCTGACTTACAGGAATGTAAGTCAGGGATGCTCCAGGTGGCCCAGAGAGGTTCAGGAACAAGCCCAAAGTCACACAGCTCATGAGAGATGGAGCAGGGCTGAGAACCGGGATAGTCCAGCTGCAAAGGTGGTTGGTGAGCTGAACCCTGGTGCAACAAATGTCCCTAGGGTGTTGCTGTGATATGTCTACACCATATCAATTATAGAGGAATTAAGAGTCATTTCCCTAAATAGAAGTGAGCTGGAGAGAGAGTAAGGAGATCACCCTGTAAAGGCTGATCCTCTCTTAAAGAGAGAGGGATGAGGGCACAAGGGGGTGGCAGAGGCAAGGAGCCACGATGGGCAGGGGCTCCAACAGCCAGGCTTTGGAAGGAAACCCATACGACTCGAGCTTACTAGCCTGGTGGAGGGGGAGGGAAAGAAATGCCTGAAAGTGTTTGGAGACCCGAAAGGAATTATCGGGGTCCCTATGTCCTCAATATCTAGTTGTTACATAGCATCACAGTCTCTCTTGTTAAAAGGGAGGACCTTCAAATGTTTGTGATGCCCAAATCGGGAAGGACCTGATTCAGACGGAGGTGAGTGCCCCATCCTGGAAGCGTCCTATCAAAACAGAAACCACTGGCCTCATTTAATGAGAATTTCAGTATTCACTCGGCACACTGAGGGCGGGCAGCAATGACAGCCTTTTAAGCCTAACATAAAACTGAGTCACAGTTATAATTAATTTCCCAAGTTTCCAGAAAACATTAAAGACAGATATAAAGTTTCACGTGGAAAGATGTTCTTCCTCGCACTATTTATCTTATTAAACATTAGAAACAACCCACATGTCCCCAAATTGGGTATTATTGAGGCAAAAAGCATCCTCCTGCCTAATGTAATGTTAATTTGTCATTAAGATGAGGGTGTTTTTTTTTTTTTTTTGGTCTTTTTAAGGCCATGCCCATGGCATATGGAGGTTCCCAGGCTACGGGTCGAATCAGAGCTGTAGCTGCTGGCCTACACCACAGCCACAGCAATGCCAGATCTCAGCTGTGTCTGCAACCTACACCACAGCTCACAGCAACGCCAGATCCTTCATCCCCTGAGCAAGGCCAGGGATCGAACCTGCGTCCTCATGGATGCTAGTCAGATTCATTTCCACTGAGCCACAATGGGAACTCCAAGATAAGGTTTTAAAAACAACATTGGAGGAGTTCCTGTCGTGGCTCTGTGGTTAATGAACCCAACTAGTGTCTGCGAGGACTTGGGCTCGATCCTTGCCCTTGCGCAGTGGGTTAAGGATCCCGTGTTGCCGTGAACTGTGGCATAGGTTGCAGATGTGGCTCAGATCCTGAGTTGCTGTGGCTGTGGCATAGGCCAGTAGCTGTAGCTCTGTGTCAACCCTTAGCCTGGGAACCTCCATATGCCATGGGCATGGCCCTGAAAAGACAAAAGACAACCCCCCCCAAAACCCCCAAAAAACCAAAAAACCCCAACGTTCAAACCACAAGACCAACTTAGCACATAATGTGACAAAGGAGGATGGAAAGTTGTGTCAACTCATGCACACATGCATATATATACAGGCACATGTAAATTGATGAATGAATAGGAAAGAGTGGATGGACTGTGAGAAAATGCAAACAGTCCTAATGGCCTGTTGGTGAGATAAAAAGGGCAAAATAAGGATATGTATGCTCCAAAGCTTTTCACCAGGGGTCTATATCCCGTTTATAATCAAAGCACAAGTTATTAAAATGTTGTTTTTGAAGACTAGAATGACATGGGGAAACACAATATCATGTTAAGTGAAAAATGCAGGATGCAAAAATATGCATATATTATGATCCTAATTATGCACATAAATTTAGTTATTTATTCCCTATTTGTTTCACAGAAAGTATTAGAAACGACGTGGATGAACACACCTGCAGCCCCTCCCCGACCAGGCGAAGCCTAAAGCAAATATTTGAAAATGCTGGTGGTTGACCTTGGGTTGTAGGATTGTGGGTAATTTTGTTTTTTGACTGCATTTTCCAACAACTTTTTTTCCCTTTCTGTTAATATTGCTAAAATCAAGCGGGAAGCCCCAGAAAAGCCAAAAACAATTCCTGGTGCCTCTTAGGAGCTCGAGATGATGGTCAGTTCTCCTTTCTATCGGCTCCCCGATGAATGGGCCAAGGACCTAAGACCTTCCCGACCCTGCTGGGCCCAGCTCACCTGGTCACTCTCCTCTGGGGCAGAAGGGCAAGCCCATCCCCAGGTTCAGCCAAGGTTCCTGCCACGTGTGACCCTACGAAGGGCTTCCTTGTCACTCTGGAAACTGGCTCAGGAAATCCCAGGTCTCAAAACGCCTTGTTAAACAAGGATGGATTCGATCCCAGTTCATCGGCTTGAGACCAGCCTTGCCGTAATCCCCAGAATCATAGTGAGTGTAAACAGGGTGGTGACACCCCAGCAGGAGTACACATCGAGTTTACTTTTACTTTCGTAAAGAGATAATTGGCAAAAGGGCAGTTAAAACCACCACGCTGTATCATTTAAATGTGGCCGGAAATGATTGCTGACATACAGCTGATTAACAGCAGCCCTTAGTGCCAAATTAATCAGCATCTGATCCTGAGTATGTATTAAGATGGAATGGGATTAAAAAAAACAATCAAAAAACCCCCACCTTCTCTCCCAACCCCCTCTACTGTTATTTTATTTATTTATTTATTTATTTATTTATTTATTTATTTATTTATTTATCTATCTATCTATCTATCTATCTATCTATCTATCTATCTATCTATCTATCTATTTGCCTTTTCTAGGGCCACTCCCGCGGCATATGGAGGTTCCCAGGCTAGGGGTCGAATCAGAGCTGTAGCTACCGGCCTACACCAGAGTCACAGCAACGCAGTATCCGAGCCGCCTCTGCGACCTACACCACAACTCACAGCAATGCTGGATCCTTAACTCACGGAGCAAGGCCAGGGATCAAACCCGCAACCTCATGGTTCCTAGTCGATTCATTAACCACTGCGCCACGACAGGAACTCTATCTACTGTTATTTTAATAGAATGCCCAGCTTTTCTCTGCCCTTTGGGAGTTTGACTAAAAGCTTTGTTTGAATACTTTTCTTATGTGAAAAAGACACATAAATGATACATTGTCAAAACATACATGTAATTTTTCCCATTGGAGGAATTGAATTACCTCCACTTCTTTTGATATGCTTGCAGGGAACTGTCAATCACTCTGCACAAAGTTGGGGGAGAGGAGGTGAGTAAACCCACCTATATCTTCCAACATTCTGGAAAGATAAGCCCCCACTTGTCTCTCAGGAGCCACCTGGTTCCTGTTCTTCCCCAGGCATAATGCATTTTTGGTTTTTGCCTTTAATTCTGTGAGTAAATTTCCAATAAATTGGTTAACTGTCCATTTGGAGTAACTGTCCGATAAATTCCTTTTTTAAAAAAAATTAGCCAGTTTTGGGGAGTTCCCGTCGTGGTGCAGTGGTTAATGAATCCGACTAGGAACCATGAGTTTGCGGGTTCGGTCCCTGCCCTTGCTCAGTGGGTTAACTATCCGGCGTTGCCGTGAGCTGTGGTGTAGGTTGCAGATGCGGCTCGGATCCCGCGTTTCTGTGGCTCTGGCGTAGGCCGGTAGCTACAGCTCCGATTCGACCCCTAGCCTGGGAATCTCCATATGCCGCTGGAGCGGCCCAAAGAAATAGCAAAAAGACAAAAAAATAAAAATAAAAAATAAAAAAAGTTAGCCAGTTTTTTAAAATTACTCAATGAATTTTATTACATTTATAGTTGTACAACGATCATCACAACCCAATTTTATGGCATTTCCATTCCAAACTCCCAGCCCATCCTCCCACGCCCCAACCTGTCTCCCTTGGAAACCATAAGTTTTTCAAAGTCTGTGAGTCAGTATCTGTTCTGCAAAGAAGTTCCGTCTGTCCTTTTTTTTAGATTCCACATGTCAGTGAAAGCATTTGATGTTGGTGTCTCATTGTATGGCTGACTTCACTTAGCATGATCATTTCTAGATCCATCCATGTTGCTAAGAATGCCGGTATTGCGTTCTTTTTAATGACTGAGTAATATTCCATTGTGTATACGTACCACATCTTCTTTTTTTTTCTTTTTAAATTATTTATTATTATTTTTTTCCCACTGTACAGCAAGGGGGTCAGGTTATCCTTACATGTATACATTACAATTACATTTTTCCTCCCACCCTTTCTTCTGTTGCAACATGAGTATCTAGACAAAGTTCTCAATGCTATTCAGCAGGATCTCCTTGTAAATCTATTCTAAGTTGTGTCTGATAAGCCCAAACTCCCGATCCCTCCCACTCCCTCCCCCTCCCCCTCCCCCTCCCATCAGGCAGCCACAAGTCTCTTCTCCAAGTCCATGATTTTCTTTTCTGAGGAGATGTTCATTTGTGCTGGATATTAGATTCCAGTTATAAGTGATATCATATGGTATTTGTCTTTGTCTTTCTGGCTCATTTCACTCAGTATGAGATTCTCTAGCTCCATCCATGTTGCTGCAAATGGCATGATGTCATTCTTTTCTATGGCTGAGTAGTATTCCATTGTGTATATATACCACATATTCCTCATCCAATCATCTGTCGATGGACATTTGGGTTGTTTCCATGTCTTGGCTATTGTGAATAGTGCTGCAATGAACATGCGGGTGCACGTGTCTCTTTTAAGTAGAGTTTTGTCCAGATAGATGCCCAAGAGTGGGACTGTGGGGTCATATGGAAGTTCTATGTATAGATTTCTAAGGTATCTCCAAACTGTTCTCCGTATTGGCTGTACCAGTTGACATTCCCACCAACAGTGCAGGAGGGTTCCCTTTTCTCCACAGCCCCTTCCAGCACTTGTTATTAGTGGATTTATTAATGATGGCCATTCTGACTGGTGTGAGGTGATATCTCATGGTAGTTTTGATTTGCATTTCTCTTATAACCAGTGATGTTGAGCATTTTTTCATGTGTTTCTTGGCCATCTGTATATCTTCTTTGGAGAAATGTCTATTCAGGTCTTTTGCCCATTTTTCCATTGATTGATTGGCTTTTTTGCTGTTGGGTTGTATACGTTGTTTATATATTCTAGAGATTAAGCCCTTGTCGGTTGCATCATTTGAAACTATTTTCTCCCATTCTGTAAGAAGTTGTCTTTTTGTTTTCTTTTGGGTTTCCTTTGCTGTGCAAAAGCTTTTCAGTTTGATGAGGTCCCATGGGTTTATTTTTGCTCTAATTTCTATTGCTTTGGGGGACTGACCTGAGAAAATATTCATGATGTTGATGTCGGAGAGTGTTTTGCCTGTGTTTTCTTCTAGGAGTTTGATGGTGTCCTGTCGTATATTTAAGTCTTTCAGCCATTTTGAGTTTATTTTTATGCATGGTGTGAGGGTGTGTTCTAGTTTCATTGCTTTGCATGCAGCTGTCCAGGTTTCCCAGCAATGCTTGCTGAATAGACTTTCTTCTTCCCATTTGATGTTCCTGCCTCCCTTGTCAAAGATGAATTGACCATAGGTGTCAGGGTTTATTTCTGGGTTCTCTATTCTGTTCCATTGGTCTGTCTGTCTGTTTTGATACCAGTACCACACTGTTTTGATGACTGTGGCTTTGTAGTATTTCTTGAAGTCTGGGAGAGTGATGCCTCCTGCTTGGTTTTTGTTTCTCAGGATTGCTTTGGCGATTCTGGGTCTTTTGTGGTTCCATATAAATGTTTGGATTGTTTGTTCTAGTTCTGTGAAAAATGTCCTGGGTAATTTGATAGGGATTGCATTGAATCTGTAGATTGCTTTGGGTAGTATGGCCATTTTTACAATATAGATTTTCCCAATCCAGGAACATGGAACATCTTTCCATTTCTTTACATCTTCTTTGATGTCTTTGATTAAAGTTTTATAGTTCTCAGCATATAGGTCCTTTACCTCCTTGGTCAGGTGTATTCCGAGGTATTTGATTTTGTGAGGTGCAATTTTAAAAGGCATTGTATTTTTGTATTCCTTTTCTAAAATTTCCTTGCTGGTATACAGAAATGCAACTGACTTCTGAATGTTAATCTTATATCCTGCTACTTTGCTGAATTTATGAATCAGTTCAAGTAGTTTTGGGGTTGAGTCCTTAGGGTTTTCTATGTATAGTATCATGTCATCTGCATACAGTGACAGTTTGATCTCTTCTCTTCCTATATGGATGCCTTTTATTTCTTTTGTTTGTCTAACTGCTGTGGCTAGGACTTCCAAAACTATGTTGAAGAGCAGTGGTGAGAGTGGGCATCCCTGTCTTGTTCCAGATTGGAGTGAGAAGGCTTTCAGTTTTTCCCCATTGAGTATTATATTTGCTGTGGGTTTATCATAAATGGCTTTGATTATGTTCAGGAATGTTCCCTGTATACCCACTTTGGCGAGGGTCTTGATCATGAATGGATGTTGGACTTTGTCAAATGCTTTTTCTGTGTCTATTGAGATGATCATATAATTTTTGACTTTTTTTGGTTAATGAAAACTTAAGCTTTTTTTTTGTTTGTTTTTTGCTATTTCTTGGGCCGCTCCCGCGGCATAGGGAAGTTCCCAGGCTAGGGGTCCAATCGGAGCTGTAGCCACCGGCCTACGCCAGAGCCACAGCAACGCAGGATCCGAGCCGCGTCTGCAACCTACACCACAGCTCACGGCAACGCCGGATCCTTTAACCCACTGAGCAAGGGCAGGGATCGAACCCGCAACCTCATGGTTCCTAGTCGGATTCGTTAACCACTGCGCCACGACGGGAACTCTGTACCACATCTTCTTGATCCACTCCTCTGTTGATGGACATTTAGGTTGTTTCCATGTCTTGGCTATTGTAAATATTGCTGCAATGAACATTGGAGTACATGTGTCTTTTTGAGTCATGGTTTTCTCTGGATAGATGCTCAGGAGTGGGATTGCTGGATCAAGTAATTCTATTTTTAGTTTTCTGAGGACTCTTCATATTGCTTTCCACAGTGGTTGTACTAATTTGCTTTCCCACTAGTAGCCAGTTTCTGTTTTTATGATTTACATACACACACACTGCTGATACAAATGTGCTGCAGAAAAAGAATTCTAAGCTACGAAAATTAAGTAGTTAAAAGGACCCCCCTCCCTAGGACTCCTACTAAAAATAAACAGAATATTTTTAAGGAAAACGTGCTGACAGGGTGGTGTTTGGGAGATTTCCTCATGGGTCAGCTGCCATCTAGGTGTGAGTGGATTTTACTGGTGTCCTTATCAAAGGCTCTTAAATGTTTTGCTTTGGGGAGATCCTGATGCTAAAGTTTGGCCCTGGGACTGGGCAGCAAGCATGGACGCTAAGTGGATATTTTACTTTTCTTATTGAAGGTTTTTTCTTACCAGTCCTGCCTACCTGTCCTCACTCCCCTGTCCTGGGGACCACCTACTCTTGCAGGTGGGATCGCCAGGGTGGGGGAGGGCAGGGGTGACTCCCACCTCCTACCTGGGAGAGACCAGAGGTTGACCTCATGAGCCCTATTGCTGGGTGACACTCTGATAGGGTCACCTTCCTACCACCCTATCAATATCTGGCTCTTCCTACCTAACAACTCTTCCTTCCTTCCTTCCTTCCTTTCTTCTTTCCCTCCCTCCCTCCCCCTCTCTCTCTTTCTTTCTTTCTTTTCTTTCTCTCTCTCTCTCTTTCCTTCCTTCCTTCCTTCCTTCCCTGCCTGCCTGCTTTTTAGGGCCACACGCGTGGCATATGGAAATTCCCAGCCTAGGGATCGAATTGGAGTTGCAGCTGCCAGCCTACACCACGGCAATGCGGGATCCGATCTGATTCGTTTACACTCACTATGATTCTGGGGATTACGGCAAGGCTGGTCTCAAGCCGATGAACTGGGATCGAATCCATCCTTGTTTAACAAGGCGTTTTGAGACCTGGGATTTCCTGAGCCAGTTTCCAGAGTGACAAGGAAGCCCTTCGTAGGGTCACACGTGGCAGGAACCTTGGCTGAACCTGGGGATGGGCTTGCCCTTCTGCCCCAGAGGAGAGTGACCAGGTGAGCTGGGCCCAGCAGGGTCGGGAAGGTCTTAGGTCCTTGGCCCATTCATCGGGGAGCCGACAGAAAGGAGAACTGACCATCATCTCGAGCTCCTAAGAGGCACCAGGAATTGTTTTTGGCTTTTCTGGGGCTTTCCTTCTTGATTATAGAAATATTAATAATTTTTTAATAATAATACTGTGTGAGTTACACCCCAGCCCACAGCAATGCCGGGTCCTTAACCCACTGATCAAGGCCAGGGATGGAACCTGCATCCTCATGGATCCTAGTCAGCTTGGTTCCCGCTGAGCCACAACGCGAGCTCCAGCAAGCTTGCTCTCTTTCTTTTCAATGCATTTTCAAAGGTTATAGTCCAGGAAATGGAAGTGCTCTCTCTCTCTCTGTCTCTGAGCTGAACTCTGGCTTTGTAACATTGGCAACAATGGCTTATGGGTGGGAAAGGAACGCCTCTTGAAATAGTTACATCATGCATTCAGTGGTTATTAACAACAGGTATCAAAAATGGGACTTGGTGTTGTTTGGGCCATAATCCTCCCTGTTCAGCCTCCAGCGGCTGGATGCCCAGCATTCTTGAAGAGGTGGGGTTCCCTCTGGAGAAAAATGACTTCTAGGTGGGTCTCAAAGGCACATACCTATAACTAGAAGTGCTATTGTCTAGGACAATGGTTTTCAACCTTTTTGGCTTCTTTTTTAAAGCAGCAGGACCTTACTTTCATATGATATATGATGCAGGCACAGAGCCTATTTTCAGAAATCTCCAGCCGGAGGAAAACCAGGTCAAACTTAACACTGATTTCCAAAGGCTTCAGGTTAGCTGATCTAGATATCTGCATATCTGTAGGTAATATTCAAATTATTTATTATTGGCTCAGGGATGGCAAAATGTTGATGCTGGGTTTTTCTGCCTCAACAGCTCTCGATTTCATAGGTCAATGTAGGGAGCCATCTGGGACTCAGGTAAGCCCGTCTAATCAAAGGCAGTGTTCTGGGATCTTGAGAGACCAGGCTCCAAGCTTCTCTGTCTTCCGGTTTTCAGTGTCACCAAATTTCTCAGACATCCCTGGCAGAGAGATAACTGTGCCCAGTGGAGTGCTTGCCGTGTGCCAGATGCCTTGCCAACTGTCACTCACTCCATGCCCACAGCACCCTAGGTATTGTATTACTGATAAGCAAACTCACATTCAGAGAGGTTGAGGAACTCACATCTGGTCACACAGTAACTAAAAGGCACACCTGGCATTTGTGCCTTGGGGCTCCAGAGCCCACACTGCCTGGAGTTAGCTTTGCAGAGCCTGGCTTGATCCAGCAGTAACAGATCCTGTTTCCCTTTTCTGCTGCCACTCCTTGCTGCTCACCCTTCATCAGCCCAGTTCTCCGTTTCTCTCCCATCTCTTGCTTGGAGACAGCCGGCTCCATTTCTTCATCCCACCAGGACCCCAGGGGTGGTTGACACCTATTCTTACTGTTGTTTAAATGCAGACATCATTAGGGCTGGCTTCTAGAATCCACTTTATGAAAGATAAGGTGGAAAGTTTATGCCCCCAAATTTTCAAGGAATGTGCAGGGAAAATGATCTGTGATGTGTAACTTGAAACGCTGAACTCCTTGGGCTCGAAGCTATGTCCTGCCTCTGGTCACTGCTGGCTGATTCTCTGCCCCTGCAGCTGTGTCACATGCGCCTGATTGAGGAAGAACCCTCCTTCTAAGGAGAACCTAGCTGGCAAATGCTCCTTCCCAGTGTCTTGCCGGCTGAGACACTGGGTTTCTGCCAACATCAGCACAAGATGGAAGCTCTGTGGGCACATATTTCGTCCAAACCCTGATGCCTCCAAAATGATCTATTTGGCCTCCAAGGCTGCTTCCCCAATGGCTCCCACCTCTACCTCATCTCATCCAGTCAGATGGAAGGTGGGGTGGGCAGACAGCAGGAAACAGGTTCTCACGTCCCTTCTTTTCCCTCCAATCCCAACGTGGAGAAAGTGGGCGGGATACCATGCTTGGACTCAGCGATGGGCTCAGGGGTGGCGCCCTGGGGCTCGGAAGCAAGACTGGGTCTGGAGATGGGGCGGGGGCCAGTGGGCATCCGGCAGAATCTTTAGCGTAGTCAGGGTGGCCTCAAAAGATCCACAGCAGCCCTGCAGATGTGGGCAGGCAGGAGAAGAGACCACGATTGGACAGCATGTGGGATCTGCAAGGGCGGGCAGAGGTTCCCGAGAGCACTTCCGTCTTCCTGGTCGTGACGTAATGAATGCTAGACCCTGTCTCCTGCTTCTCAGGGCCTTGGCCCTCCCATCCTTTCCACCACCTTCCCCGACCACTCGCCATGAGTGACACATCCCTCTAGTGCATTTGGCTCTTCTAGTGTTCCAGCACAGTCCACCTGCCTCATGCTAGGTGGAGGCTCATGCTATTTCTGTGTTCTTCCTCTTACCAGCTCAACTTACCTAGGTTATTAAGCCCCCTGATGGTGGGGCCTGGACGCCAAGCTTTCAGGAAGCTCCGCCCAGCAGCTCTGGAGACGCTGGTAGAGACGGTACTGGAGGATGGCATACCAGCCCTGCAGCATGGGGATGAGCCTAGTGCCAGCGGCCAGAGATGAGGGACAGAAGGGTTGAGCTGAGTCACAAAGAGGAAGCAGATGTGGGGGGATGGGCACAGCATGTTCTCGAGATTAGCCAGAACTCTCTGGTGGCAAGTGACAGAAACCCAGCACCATCCAGTTTAAGGGTGAGAGAGGATTTATTGGACGGCACGGGAGTAGCCATATATTTGGAGAAAGAGTTTCTCTCTGCACATGTCTCCTCCCATAGATACACTTGTCGAGAAAGGCCTTGAGAGGGGAGAAGGATGCCTCCTTGCACTTTGCACGAGGCCTCTCACGCTTTCTCTCTAGTCCTCGCCTTGGCCGGAAGCCCCACCTGCACAGCTTCTCCTCCAGCTCCAACTTTAAAAGTCTCAGCCTGAGACCCTATTGGCTTGAATCCCATAAACATCTCAGGTTAATCCCTCTTCCCTGGGCCTCAAGGTTTTTTTTTTTTTTTCCTTTTGACAGTATTTAT
The DNA here is from genome assembly GCF_016906955.1 of Phacochoerus africanus. Classification (NCBI taxonomy): domain Eukaryota; kingdom Metazoa; phylum Chordata; class Mammalia; order Artiodactyla; family Suidae; genus Phacochoerus; species Phacochoerus africanus. The sequence continues at coordinate 26,698,287 of NC_062551.1, read as the reverse complement.
TTTTATTTAAGAAAAAATTTATTGGAGCATAGTTGATTAAAAAAGTTGTTTGAGTTTCAGGTGTATAGCAAAGTAAATCAGTTATATGTATACACATATCTCTGTTATATATATATATACATGTACATACATCTGTTCCTTTTCAGATTTTTTTCCCATGTAGGTTATTTTAGAGTATCGAGTAGATTACCCTGTGCTCTAAGTAGGTCCTTGTTACCCATCTATTTTTTATATAGTAGTGTGGATATGTCAGTCCCAACTCTCTAATTTGTCCCTCCTGCCCCATATTTCCCCTTTGGTAACCATGAATTTGGTTCCAAAATCTTTGAGTTTGTTTCTGTTCTGTAAGTTCTTTTGTATCATTTTTTTGGGTTAGATTCCACATATGAGTGATCTCATGAAATTCGTCTTTCTCTGGTGATTTACTTCACTTAGTGTGATAATTTTTATGTTCATCCACGTTGCTGCAAATGGTATTATGTCATTCATTTTTATGGCTGAGTAATATTCAAATGTATACATGGACCACATCGTCTTTATCCAGTCCTCTGTTGATGGACATTGAGGTTGCATCCATGTCTTGGCTATTGTAAATAGTGTTGCAGTGAACATTGGGGTGCATATATCTTTTGGAATTACGGTTTTCTCTGGATAGATGCCCGGGCCTCAGTTTTCTGCTATCTTAAATGGGTAGATGGGACTAACTGATCTCTGAAGACTCATGGGATCCTACTGTTCTGTGGGAGATGTGGCTTTTCATTCTGTTTCCCTGGAACCTAGCACAAGGCGCAGTGCATTCCACGCAGTGGGTCTCCTCACGTGTGTGCGGATGAATGGATCTGCTTCTTCCCCAACATCTGTTATAGCTCTGACCCACCGAGAACTGAATTCCGTGGTATTTCTCAGGATCCTTGACTCCAGGGCCATGCCCGGGATTGGGAGAGACATGTTTATGATGCACACGAGGTTAGGGAGCTTTTTCTCCAAAGGCGAAGCAGCTTGGGAACAGCTGGCTGTGTTGGATGGCCTGTTGAGAGCCTTCCTCTCTGTCTTGGCTCTGCCTTGCAAGAAGGGGGGAGGGCCGGGCGCTCAGAGAGCTGGTGATGGATGAGGTGAGGCCCCAGGAAGAGACTAACGGCTCCGGCCTGCGTGCTTCTGCCTGGGTCAAGGCGAAGGGCCCACAGGGACGTTCTGTGCGAACAGTATTGCAGGCTGCCTGTGAGCTCCAGTCTCTGATGCTGAAGGAATCCAGATGGGTGTTGTCAGGTGGAGCTGAAGGGTTGGGGGGTGGGGCTGGAAAAATGAGCCCCTTTCTGTCCTCTCAGCCCTACTTCCTCTCCAGGAGGCTGAAAAGGGCTGATGTGAAATTTTGCCATCAGAGAGAATAATGGATTTACGGTGTGGGCATCTGAGGTTGAATCCCAGTTGGCTCCCATCATATGTGTGTCTTTGGACAAGTCAATGAGCCTCTTTGAGTCTCACTTTTACCATCAGTAAGCTGGACCTGAAGTATAACCTACCTAACAAAGTTGGGTCTGAATAGTAATGGCACAAATATTGTTTAGGCTAAATCCTGTCATTTTTGAATGAGCGCATTGCTTTGTGAGGAGGTAAACTCTCGAGCTCAGTCAGGGTCCCACGACAGTGAGAGGGGGCATCTGGGATCAAGTGAGGGAAGTTTCTCCTCCCTGGGACACGTGTCAGTGAGCAGCCTTGTGTGCCCTCTCCCACCTTATGGCTGGAGGGGGTGCTTTCAAATTTTCTTTTGCTGGAGTAGAGTTGACTTACAGTGTTGTGTTAGTTTCAGGTGCACAGCAAAGTGAATCAGATATGCATATACATATATCCGGGGATGGGGGAGGGAGGGCTTTGTCTTTAGTTAACACAGTGAGCTACCTTGATTTGGGGAGCTACCCTGCTCTGGTTCATCCATCTCCGGCTTCCCACTCCAGTCCTTCTCCCTCAACTCTCCATCTTTGGCTCCCATCTTTTCTCTCTGCTCAGTTTTCTTTCTGATGTACCCATGACCCCCAGGAGATTCCCAGCTTTTTGTCTTAGAGTGGTTGAAGCAGAAGATGTCTGCTTGCTGAAATGCCAGGGTCTCCGTTAGCTTTGAACTTGACACGTGTGTACGTTCCTTGTCTGGTGGGTTTTCTCCCCTCAGCTGTTCCACAGCTCAGCGAGTCTCCCCAGGGTCCCGTTCATGTGCTCCTCTTCACCTTTGAGTCCCACTCGGTGCAGAAAGGATGCTTCTCTGGTGAACTGTCCACACCAGCATGGGCTCCTGACATGAGTAATCAAAGGCGTTGCACGGTCAATCAAACCTATCGATCTTTCTAACTTAGCTGGCTCATTTTATGGAAAACACATGACTAACCCATCAAAAAGCAGATGATCCTCGCAGTGTAAATTTTCGTCCGTGTGGAGGAAAATTACATTTTCTTTCCCTTTCTCCCCCTGCTGCCATCGCTGACATGTGTCCTTCCTCCTGCATCAGGGCAGCAGCTCTGTAAGAGGAAAATGAGTGGAAAAGGAGGGAGGGACAGGTGAGCAGAGCATTTAGACACTTTGCAAAAGATAGACAGCAGTCCCCACTTTGTTAAAAGCAGAGAAGAGGAGCGTCTTTATACAAGGGAGGAACTCAAATAAATAGCCACCGAAATTGCACAAGGAGAGAGGAAAACCTCATGCGTTTTGCCCTTTTCCAGGGTACGTGTGCCCAGAGTCCGTTCCTGAGTCTCCAACTTGGGCAGATGGATTTCTGGTGGACTGAGTTTTACATGGATCTTCCCCAAAGTGTTCTGAAAGGGAGCAAATGAGTGTATTTGGAGTTAGGAACCCTAGATTCTACTCCTGGAGGACATAGAGGTTTTGTACAACCTTGGGCTATTCAGTTAAGCCCATTGAGATGTGAATTCTGTATCTGAAGTGTGGGTTCTTGGTAGCATTTCTGAACTTGGATGGTTCCTGCGAGATCAAATAGGCTGGTGAGACGCCGCCCTGCCTCCCTCTTGGAGGCACTAAGAGGGTCGCAGGTGTGGTGAATGTGACAGTGTCCTAAAGCGATGGAGAAGAGGTTGCAGTCCTCGTGGCTGAGGCACGGTAACCCCCTGCAGCTGGCTGAGGAGTGATGGTTCTGCTTCCAAGAACTTGGACATGGGCTGGACAAAGTCTAACTCTAAGCCTCATGCCCACCTTCCATGTCACCCCTGGCCTGGAGACCTGCTCTGCTCCTCCTTTGGTTCCCAGATCATATGCCTGCTAGTTCAGCCTTGGCCACTGGCTCTGCCTGGCTGGGCCTGGACAAGGCTGGGTCTAAACTCTGGTTTCTCAGGTTTTATCTAGCATCCTGACCCACTAGGGAGAAGAGACATTCACTCTCAAAGGCCTTTCTTCCAGACTCCTGCCTCCAACCCCACTCCTCAGAGTTCTGTAGCTCTTCCATACTTGCAGGAAACTGAGCTAAAACAAATAATGGACTCCTGTTTTTAATAACCAGAAGGTCAAAAATCTCATACAAAGGAAGTGATGGTTGCCAAAAATCCAAGCCAAGGGTCAAGATGGGGCTGAGTGTTTTGTTCGCATAACTGTGTAATTTGTAGATTTTGTGCATGTGTTGGGGCAGGGAGCCTGGACCATGAATATACAAATAGCAAATCTAAATGAGACATTCCAGGAAAATGAGACACATTAAGCTTTCTCCTTTAATATCTGAAACAGAAAAAGCAATTCTTCCAGCAACCACAAGAATGTTTTATTGCCAACAGGGCTATGGCCTCCAGTGGTCAGGCACTGATTCAGAGGATAAGAATCAAAATCCGGGTAATGGTAGGGAGGGCCTAGCATCCTGGGCAGGAAGGAGCGGGGGCCCATTTAGGGTGTGATCTGTAAACCAGGCTGCTCAATGGTCCGTAAGCCGAAGCTGCGTAGATGTCCTGCGTGGAGAAGGCTCTCTGAGGACCAAGCCACCCTCAGTGGGGCACCGAGAGGAAGCAGCAGGTGTGTCCAGGGTTCAGGTCTCTGCTCTAGGCGAGTGCAGTATGTACACTGAAGTTCAGGTGCATTGCTGGCTTTGCCTGTTTCCTCCAGATGGTCAGCTGTGGCACTTTGGACTTGGACCCTGCCTGCCATCTCCAAGTCCAGGGCCATCTCAGAGACCTCAGAGAGGTCAGTCGATCTCTGCCACTCCTTTCTTTCTAGATGCTCAAGACAAGGCCTCTTGGGCCCTTTGAGGACTGGTAAGTCTCCCTTCTCAGAGTTGGGCACTCCTGCCCCATCTAGAGGACCACCTTCAGCCCCCCACCCAGCAGCCTGCAGCCTGTGGGCCTGCCACTCTCTTTCTCTGTTTACAGACACTAATCATTCCCCATGCGATTGAACAACTTAAGCTGTGAAAATTTGATAAGACAATTTAATTGTCAGCTTTTACCTATCTGCTCCGTGTAGCTGGGTTTCTCGGAGGTGAGCTGGCAGTGTGAGCAGAGACACTTAATTAGAGAACGAAAACAATGAAGCTCGATTAGGGAGCGCCAGCAGCACCAACCCTGGACAGATTTCTCTGCATGCCCCCTACACCTGGGGCCCTTTTTGCAAGCTTTACTGGTGGTGCCCTCTGGATGGTAACAAAATAAAGATGCAGGTCCCAGACACCTGATGTGTGGTAGGGTGGTAGGTGGCTTTGCAGGGGGCAGCTCTCAACTCTTACGAGGGAGCTTGTTTTGTGGGGAGAAGGGGGGAGCATTAATGGGAAGATATAATTTGGCTTGTGTGGTCACAGCTCAAGGAGATGGTACCAGCCTCCTGACTGGTGGAGAAGGATGGGGGCTGGTGCTGAGGAGTGCATCTGCAAGTCTTTGTGAGTTACTAACAGCTGTTCAGTGGATTTTTGTCTTTTTCTGTGTCTTTGTGAGTAATTCCCATGATGCCGCATCATGGGGGACTGGACCTGATTCTAGACCATGCACCTTCATTTTATTGAATTGAACCCTTGTGATAATAACTCCATGAAGGAGGCACAAGAATCTTTTTTTTTTTTTAAATTTTTTATTTTTAGGGTCATGCTCGTGGCATATGGAGGTTCCTAGGCTAGAGGTTGGAGCTATAGCTGCCGGCCTACAGCAACACCAGATCTGAGCTGCGTCTTTGACCCACATCACAGCTCACAGCAACTCCAGATCCTTAACCCACTGAGCAAGGTCAGGAATCGAACCCACAGCCTCATGGTTCCTAGTCGAATTTGTTTCTGTTGCACCATGATGGGAACTCCAAGGCATAAGAATATTCCTATTGCAGATGCAGATCCTGAGACTCAGAGAGGTCAAGCAACTTGCCCGAGGCAATACAGCTAGATAGAAGGATCAGGATTTAAACAGATTGTACTAGAGCTGTTGGGGCTCTGCCCAGATCCCCTTACCGATTCTGGGTACCCATTTCAGCTCCACTTTCCTGTCTCTGACTCTCCCAGGAGGTCTTCCCTTGAGCTATTGGCGACCTGCAGCCAGTGATCATCCGCAAAAGGCCAGCTCCCTGCCTGGAGGCAGGCCAGACCCTATGGTGTAATTTATGCTCCAGAGTCCCCCACGGGGCCAGGCCCGAGCTGGAACCTCCCTGACATCACACCTTGGCTTGACTTCTTCCTCCCTTTCGCAGCTCTTCCTCCTCTCAGTGCCCTGTTTCTTTTCCTTCTTCCTTAGTAAAGCTCTCGCACACAAATTCTTATCTCAAGGTCCGCTTCTGTACCACCTGAACCTAAGTCACGGATGTATGTTTGACCTCTGCCTGCCCTTGCTGGAGGCCCCTAAGTCTTGTCCCTTGTTCCATGTGGTCAGCATATCTCCTAGGCTGGTTTGCGAGTGCGGGAAACATCCAGCTTGGAATTTCTGCATGGACCCAATTCGCAGTAAAATAGGAGGTGAGCCAGAAAGATCTCCTTGGGGGTGAAATTCCTTAGCTTCTCTGGGGCACAGCTTCCTCATCTGTAAACTGGGAATAATAAGCGTCTTGATAACAAAGGACTGTCGAGGGGAGTCACTGAGTTTGCATGTGTGAAACCCTTGGCGTTGAGCACAGGCTGCGTGCTCACTACAGGTTCGTAGTTATTACTGGAATTCAAGCCTTGTCATCCCTGTCGGGGTTCAGAAACGAGGTCACCGTGTTGGGTGGTCTCGTAGGGGAGGAACCAAGCCACCTGTTCGGTACACTCTAAGCATTTATTTAAAAACGATTTTGGGGGGTAGAGGATTTTTAAAAGGCCGTTGCTGGATTGATGGAGTATTTGCCTGCCACGGTCAGGAGAAGAGTTTCTAGATTTTGCTGCGAGTGTCAGGTTAACTGCTCCATTCTCTCTCCATCTCCCTTTCACTGGTGGGACGAGTTTGCCAAGCATTTCACAAACACCATGAAGGGAAGAGAGAGGATGACGGGAGATGGGCTGAATGTGGCAAACGGGAGGAGCCAACAGCCACAGTGCCGGGCATTCCCCAGACGCCTGCATTTAGGGCCTGATGAACTTAAAACATTTCCCAGCTTCTTAAGCGCTTGATAAGAGTCGACTGGGGAGAGAGAAGATAAGCTCTTACAAGGGCTAATTTGAGGCTTAGGAAACTTGAACATGCCTAAATCTTAAATTGTCAGGGGTGGAGCACTGGTGGTCGTGGGGTCCGAGGAGGGGGCGGAACATTCTAACATTCAGGGAGTGGATGGGGGTCCCCGCTACCCGGGGCCCTCTTCCCTCTTTGCAGCTGCTGGGCTGCGGGAACTTGCATTCTCTTTTCTTCCCCTTGTGAGGGCTTAGATGATTTTCCCTTTTGAAGGCATAGAAATAGATGGCTTTGGATTCAGAGCACAGCCTCTGTTGGCTTCTTCCTCCCCGAGATGCCTGGAAAAATCAAAGTGGGGCCTTCGTGGTGCTGTTCCCCTGGCGTCCTCTTGATGTGTTAATGGGTCACGCTCACTGCACTGCCGTCCCTGCTGCCAGGGACACTGTTCCATGGGCAAATCTCTCTCCCTTTCCCCTCAGATCAGGCGGCACAGAGCCAGCCAGGGAGCAATTGGTTTTCCTGTCATGAACCACGCTTGGCTAACTTTTGATCTTTGACAGGGAATTTCCTGCAAAGATACAGACAGAGTGGGGCTCTGATCCCAGCTGCCCTGGGGCGTGGGAGGGGCATTTTGTTGCCATTGGATGGTGTATTCATTTTTTCTGTGGCTTCATAGTGGCTTAAAACAACACCCGTTTATCAGCTCATGGTTCGATAGGTCAGAAGTCTGGAACGACGTGGCTGGTTCCCTGCTCAGGATCTCACAACGCTGATTTCAAGGTGACAGCTGGGCTGGGCCATGTTCTGGAAGCTCTGGGGAGAAATCTACTTCCAAACATATTCAAGGTCTGGGCAGGATTCATTTCCTTGTGGGTGGAGGACTGGGGTCCTGTTTCCTCGCTGGCTATCGCTTGGGGCACAATTTAGGGCAGTAGGTGTTCCTTCTCATGTGGTCGCCTCCCTTTCCAAGCCAACAAGGGCTCGTCGAATCCTCCTCGGGCTTTCAATCCCTCTGACTTCCTCTTCTGTCACCAGCCAGAGAAAACTCTCAGCTTTTAAATGCCCAGCTGCTTGGGTCAGGCCTACCTAGATCATAACTGTTGTATAAAATCACTTGACATGAAGTTTCTGCTGTGGCACAGTGAGTTAAGAATCCAGTGTGGACTCTGGCAGCGCAGGTTTGATCCCAGGCTGGGTGCAGTGGGTCAAGGATCCAGACGAATAGATAAATAAATAAACATATCAGCTGATAGGGGACTTTAATTGCATGTTCGAAATTCCTTGCAGAAACACCTAGGTTAATGTTTGAGTGATTAACTGGAGGATGGGAATCTTGGAGGCAGGGGCAGAGTCTGCCCATGACTGTGATGAGCTTATGGCTAGAGGACCCAGGGTAGCCTTGAAGAGCCTCCCCTGTCCCTGTAAGGTCCCGAGGGAGGGAGGGAGGGAGGAGGGCTCCCAGGGAAGCTTGGCAGACGGGAATGAAGCCAGCAGCATCTTATTCTCAGCAGGGCCTCTGTGGTAACCCCCAGGAAGGCTTCTGCAGAACCAGGCAAGCTGGTGAGTTTTGAGACCGTAGGCTGAGGAATCTCTCCCAAGCCCCTTAGCAACCATCGTTTCCTCTTTCCTTCTTCTGTGGCTTCCCAGGACCAAATAGGAACTCTCAAAAGCACGTACAGAGGACATTGCAGCTACTTCTTACAAAACTTAATATTGCCAGATGTCAGTATTTTATATTTACTGTATTTATTTACTAAAACGAGTCATTGAAACTTTGAATCCCGGGTGGCATCTTGCAAGCAATTCTCACTCCATCTCTTCCAAGGTCCTTCAGAAATACATCTGAAGTAGCAGAGGGGGCAAAACCAAGACTGACAGCCCACTAGCTCAGGCATCTGGGGGCAGTTCCCATAAAGGGCAGAGTGAAGTTGTTCTGGGAGGCATCTATGTTCTCCCATTCTAATCTGAATGACTCCATCAGCTTCGTGGCAGGCAGCCCTGGGCTCTCTCTTTGTCTACAGCATTCTTGAGTCAAAGGGCCGGGGTCTCATCTCACCTGAGACCTGGGTATCCATCTCACTAAAGCAGCAGTTCTGTGTTTGAGACCTCGGTGCATATCTACTTGCTCCTCTCTCTCAGCCATGAGCCTAGCACTTCCCCTGGGCGCTTACCTGGGACCTGATGGCAGGAGTCATTGCGTGGCCCAGGATCACAGTGCAGTGGGTGGTAGAGGAGCCAGACAGAGCCCTGGAGTAGTGCATTTTGGGAACTGTAGTTTTTAATGAGCTCCTTTGTTTCAGGGAACTAGGGTACAAGGTCTTTTCCCAGCTCTTCCATTTCAGCATAGGTAGCGCATTTAGCATGGGATTAATTCTTCTACAAATGCACCAGCCAACATGTATGGGCCTTTTGTTGTTCAAAGGAAGCATCCTTCTATTCTCGTTCAGAATTAGAACATTCTGTAAAAGGAAGACCAACAAGGGGATCCTCACATTCAGGTTATGGAAATGCATCATGAAACTAGTAATTAAAATAGTTTGTCATCGTTGTAAGAATCAACTGACAGGTCAGTCGAATAGAATCAATGGTCCTATGTAAACTAGAACTTGGTACCGATTAAAAAGTCTTCAGAAAGAAAATAGTACGGACAAATGGTTCAACAGATTATCTTGAGAAAACTGGTCTTTTGGAAGTAACATCAAGTTAGATCCTCATCTTTTACCAAACCCTCAGTTATTAAAAATATTCAACCCTCCCCGATTCAATATACTCTATACAGTGAAAAGGCCAACAAGAAGCTAAATATGCAGCAAATGTTTGGCAGATAAAGGGTCAAAATCTTTACTAGGCAAAGAGGTCTTGCACAACAGGGGAAAACTAGCGAAGGACATGAACCCATGGGTCAAGTCAGAGAAACTGTCTTTAAGAAATAATCAGGAGAACAATACCTAGTTATAAGTGTGTTCACTGCAGTACCACTTAGAATAATAAAACATTACCCCCCAAATCCCTAAAATCTTTAGCAATTGAAGAGTGGTTGAATAAATTATAGTATATTTATGTGATGTAATTTTGGGCAGTCATTATAATTGCACTTGAGAGAATATCTACTATCATGGGACCAAATGTGAAGTTTCATTTTTAAACAATAAAAAACTCAATATGCTCTATGAGGATGGCCCCACACGTACCTGCGTGTGCCATGCACACACAAGAGCCTGTTAGCAATGGATCTTGATGTGTGATGCAATTATATAGGATTTTTATTTGCTTCTGTATTTTCTTTTAAATTTTGTTTCTGTTTTCCAAATTTCTATAATGAGCTTTCTGCAAGCAAATTATATGTTATTTTAATAAATCAATAGCTGTTAAATTGGTGCATAAAAACCTGAAAACACTTTAGGAACAAGTAGATACGGGTTGTATTTATTAGTAGAAAGTCCCAATGTTGTAAATATGTAACTTCTCTTTAATCTATGTATTAATGAGTTAATCTACAAACCCAGTGAATGCCAATTAAAACACTAAGAGGATTTCAGTTTCAAAATTTGACAGGAAGATTCGGAAGTCATCCCGGCAAAAAATGTGCAAAAATAGGGCCATATAAAATAGTAATAAAGGGAGGGTGGTTTCAGCAGATTTTAAAAGGTATCATGAAGCTATTGTATAATAAACTGTTTGGTTTCAGGAAACAAATGAACAGAATGGAACCCACCCTCTTCCTCGCCCCCAAATGTACTAAATACCCCAGGGTATTTTAGTATATATTAAAAAGTACTTTGAATTGAATCTTGGGGAGGGAAAGGGAGATTATTTAATAAATGGGACAACTGTCCAGTCATTTTGAGAAAAAGAAATTATAGGGCTATATTTCCATTTCTTTGTTTCTTTCACTAAAGTAACTTGTAAATGGATCAGAGGGGGAGTTTTTCAACACTGAAGCCAGAAGGTGCCACTTCCTGATTTGGAATCCCGCAGTGGCTGACCCTTGCCATTAGAGGAGCGCCCCCGTGCTGTAGGGCGGAGGCCCTGCAGGGGCGGCCCCACCTACCTCTGTGATGACACCCTACCTGCCTTGCCCTGCTCTCTCCTCTGAGGATGCTCCATCTCCTCTCTGTGCTCCCGGCTCAGCGAGCTCTTTCCGGAGCTGAGACTGCACCTGCTGTTCCCGGCTGGTGTGCTCTTCCTTGGCTCTTTCCATGGCTTCCTTCTTCTCCTGAGACCCAGCCATTAAAACCTCTCTCACATTCTCCTGCTTTCTTTTCTCCATAGCTCTCGACATCCTCTAAAATCATTTCTTCTTCCATTCGCATTTTGTGGTAGGTCTGTCATCCCCTTACTGGGGTTGGAACCATTGAAGGGCAGCTGTCTGGCCTTGTCTTGTTCGCTGCGGTAACCCAGGGCCTATAAACAAGGCCCGGGACAGAGAGGGTGCTCAATAAATATAAGTCTCAATGAGTGATTTTAAACCTGAAAATGAAAGAGGAGATAAGTACCTTTCCAAGGTGCCCTGAAAAAGTGAAGAGCTATAAAGAAGGGAATGAATGATAAATCTGACGAGACATTAATTCATGCATTAAATAAATAGCTGACGAGGACCCACGTTACGTCAGGCACGGATGGAGGCGCTAGAGTTGCAAGGGTGAACAAGATGGTGGAGGTCCTGACCTCATGGAGTGGATACTGGGGGCGAGGTGAAGCAGAAGGGAGCAAACCAACAAGTACTTGTGTGTTGTGAGAAATGCATCCAAAGAGGCAGAGGAGGAGCTGCTGTCTTGGATCAGTGGTAACAAACCGGACTATTATCCATGAGGATGAGGGTTCGCTCCTTGGCCTTGCTCAGTGGATCAGCGATCTGTGGTGCTGTGATCTGTGGTGTAGGTTGTAGATGTGGCTCCGATTCCCAGTCACTGTGGCTGTGGTGTAAGCCAGCAGCTGTAGCTCCAATTCGACCCCTAGCCTGGGAACTTTCCAATGCCGCAGGGGAGGCCCTAAAAAGCAAAAAAAAAAAAAGGGCAAGTGCTATATAAACATGCAGTTAATAAAGGAACTCCTACCTCATATTGCCCCCCCCCCCATACCTTCTAAAGTAAAACAACACTGCACAATAATTGCCAATTAACGTATGAAAAGACTTTCACTGTTAGTCATAATAAAAGAGAATACGGATCAAAATAGTAGCAAGATTCCACTTTTCATTTCTCAGATTGGCAAATATTAAGAAGTTTTCTCTTTTCCAGGTTGACTAGAGCTATGGAAAAGGGATAGTTCCACACAGTTAATGGGAGAAGGTGTGTGGGGTGGTTGCTAGTGACCTCTCTGAACAACAGTTTAACTACATCTTTCAAGACTTTAAATGCACGTGGCTTCTGACCAGCAGTTTCAGGTCTAAGAACACACGCTAGGGTGTCTGCTGATCCCGGTCATGCTGTCAGTGTGTGCATGGGGTACTCATGGCAGCTCTGCTGTAATAGCAAAAAATCCCCACCAAGGCTATAAATGACCATCAGCAGGAGTCTGGTTAAGTAATTTCTGGTTTACCCATTAATGGAACAATCTTTCCTTCTTAAAAAAAAAAAAGAATGAGTTGAATCTATATGTGCTGCTGTGTGACCCTATCCAAGGTGTACTATTACATGAAAAAAAAAAAAAGCAAGATGTGGAACACACACACACACACACACACACACACACACACACAGTGTTTTACATAGAAAACATTTTCTGGAAGGGTTTATTAGAAACTGTTACGTCAGCCGGGGATGTTATGGGGGGAGGGACTCTCGCTTCTCATTGTACACTCTCCATGGTGTTTGAATTTTTCAAATATACTTTGTGAGGAATAACAAAAATGTGTTAAACATTCTCAAGTTGAATGGAACTATGTTAAAAACAAGAATCAAGTCAGCTGTTGTCATCCGAGACACAGCAAACAATAATAACCCCTAATAACAAATAATAAAGATTAGGAGTAAGCCTTTGCCTTTGCAGGACTGTGTACCATTTACTAACCTAATATCTTCTGACATAACCTCACTTAATTCTGCAGGACAGTCACACTGAGCCCCATGTCACTGGTTGGACATCGAGGCTGCTAGGGCAGCTCAGAGTCCATGTCAGGGGCTCTGATGCCCTGCCCAGGGCTTTTCTCTCCTCTCTGCTGTTCATGGCGATGAAGGACACGTGTTGAAAAGGCAAGTGTTCTCTTTCCCAGCAGCATGTGCCAATTTGGGCAAGCGTTGTGGGTTACGAATCGATGTCAGCCGACCCCGTCATCTGCAGTGTGACCTTGGGCCAGTCCCTTCCCCTGTGTGGACGAGCTATAATGCCTCCCTACGCCATAGATAATCTTTGATTTATGTCGAATGTCTTGCTGAGGTAATTGGATTTTCAGCATGGTGTGTCATAACTCATTTGTAAAACTCTGAAACACAAAAGTTCATGGATAACACTTAAAGACTTGGGGTCCCGAGCAACTCTGTAAATCACCCATTCTACAAAGCACCCGCATCCTACCCTTGCAAGGACTGTTTGGGGGAGATGTGCAGACGCTGGCCTGGTTGCTCTGTTTCCAGCTCCAGCTGTGTGCTTCCATGCCGGAGGTCACTGGTGTCCTTCCCTCTAAAGGCCACAGGACCCTCCGCTGGCCCCCAGCACCAGCTCTAGCAGTGCTCCGACTGCATCTCCTTATGTATGTTGGTATTCATCCGTCTTAGGGCAGAATTCCTCATCATGTGTTCTTAAGAGCCCAGTGCAGAATCTGGAACACGGTGTACACTTGAGAAGTACCTGTGCAACAGGTCACTGAACACCCAACCTTGGCTAATTGGTTTGGCTTGTCCCACTGTATAAACCTCTTTGAGTTACAGATTTTGCAGTTGAAGACTTCGAGAATCTTAGCGCAGGATTCTGTAATTCAGGGAAATGATAGTCTTAGAAATTTAGATGAGGCAGCGTGTGCATTACATATATGAACTACAGAGACAGACACCCTGGGTTTGGACCCCAGTTGGATCCCACTTCTCCTGGACAGCGCAGCACAGGCTCTCTGGGCTCCCTGCAGGGCCCACCAAGACTGTTCAGTGCGTTTCCATCCCACTGGCAGCATCTGCATCTCCATGCCCAAGGGTTCCCCCTAGAACTTCGGAAAGCTGCCCTGTGGTGTAGGGTAGGACCGAAGGGCCATGGAATCAATGCTTCCCTTCCCCTGCCCAGCAGTCCTCAAGCACCCACACTTGGAATTAACGTGATACTTGAACCATATGAAATTGCCAATTCTGTAGGTCAGGCATGTTCAGATAGTGGCAATTTTGTTGGTTTGATCTGATATAAATACTGCAGGCCCCTTGTCGCTTGGGTGGGATTGTTGACAGGAGCGGCATGCTTGCTCCATAGCGTTTCCCCATTGGACTGATCCAGTCACCACTGTGTAGCTGGCTCAGTCACGCAGCCTTTATTGCCTGGGTCCCTTTCTTCTGTTACTTCCTCATTTCCCTACTGATGCCTTCTAGAATCACCTCTCAGATTAACTATGTGCATTTCCATGTTGTCTAACCCACTCGGGGCCTCCCATTTGGAGGGAGACGGCTTCATTGCTGAGATGAAACGAGATAACACACACAAAGCACAGAAAACGCAGTGTGAATCAATAGCAGCGGTTACTGCTTTCGGGTCTAATGTGTTCCTCTGAGAGGCATGGAGAGGAGAGGTGGCTTTCTCAGTGCCACTTCATGGGTTAGCACAGGCTCCTCACTTTTGGCTGATCCCCAGGAAGATGACACCAAAGACAGACAGAGCACTGGCAGCCTCACAGCCTGCCTTCCTCAAGGTGGTGACAGGGCCACTGGTCAGGACTCAGCTTTGTAAACATGTGCAGGGAGGTACCTATGTGTTCATGTGCTTGCGTACAAATACTACACAACAGGGGTACATGGGAGGGAGGGGCTGCGATGACCAGAGAGAGGACCGGGCAGGGAGTCAGGAGTAAAGGGTTCCAATGCCGTATTTGCTGCTAAGACTCTACCCTGGCTGGGCTGCTTTGTCCAAATGGCAGGATTCTTGGATGGAAGCCTTGTCAAAACGTCAGCTCCAAACAGACTGAGCGATAAGACAGATGAGCATTTGGATTGATCTCTGATCCAGCAGAAATTCGGACTGATGGCTATATTGAAAAGACATCTCATTGCTGACCAGTCCAGGGCTCCAGATATAGATGTGAGGTTCTCCTGAAGATGCACCCCTGCCATCCAGTTCTGGTTTACGTGGGCCAGGTGGCAAAAGGGGCACGGTGACACATGGTGACCTCCTGAGAAACTCTTTGTAAGGGAGTCTGCCTTGCTGTTTTGGACAGCATCCTGGACCAATTCTGGGAGACTTGGATTCCGGCCCTGGCTATGTCACTAAGTTGGTGGCAAAGTTCTAACAGACGAAGCCAGTTTCCTCATCTGGTGGGAATTCCAGTGTGTCCCTGAGATAATACTGCAGCTATCTTTCCGGAAAGATGGCTCAGGGTGGCAGGTATCATGTTCATCCTGTCAGCCCCTCTCCCACCTCTGCCTTATTGCTGGGCAAGAGCCAGAGCCATCATTCCAAACCTAGGGGATATTGCAAGCTTGGGTATGATATGGCCCAGTGCTCTTGTCTAGGAGGCAGTGTTTCCCAAAGTTTGTTCTAGTGAATAACAGTTCTGTGAGACATATGCCCTATTAAAAGGGTTCTGTGGTGATTAGGTTGGCATGCCAGTTACAAAAGAAATGTTAACTTGCTTCTAGGTCAATTGAATGAAAACCAGTGTCCGTTTATTAAGCATTTATCATATGAAAACCTAGTGAGGCACATGGATGCAGAAGGGAATGACACATGAGCCTGGGTGGAAGGAGCTCAGCATCAGCTCGGGAGATAGCCTGTTAAGCTCGTTACCGTAAATGTGCTAAAGGAAGAGCAAAGGTATATAAAGGGCATAGGGCAGCAATGGGCAAGAAGTGGTTCATTCTGGATGGGAGTGGTCAGAAGGTCTCACTCATGTCTGTGATTTTTTAAGGTTGGTTAAATTTGCCTGGTGGTAAGATGCCTCACAGGAGTTTCCCAGAAAGCGTGATACCATATATGAGGCACAAAGACTTGAAGCAGCAGGGGCTGTTTGGGGGCTCTATGACATTTGACAAGTTTAAATGGATAGTTCCTGAGAGAAGGGGCCTATCACCTGATACGGTTCCACAGCCACATCCTCTCTGTATACTATTATGAAAAATAGAAACTGAGTGTGTGGCTCTGTTGATCCTTTGGAAACACCATAATCAAATGTAGACAGCTACTCAGATTGTCTGAGTCACCAAGGAGAAGATGCTACTGAAATGTGGCAGCTAGGAGACAGCCAGGCCGATAGAGGTGACAGGCACAGGAGATGCTGACAGTGATGGGAACTCTCCACTTCGGTGCCGTGATGCTGGCAGGGCTGGACTCACAAAGCATACTGTCTGGAGCAGTGCCTCACAAACCTGAATGTGCATACATATCACAGGGGGGGTCTTGTCAAGGCCTGAGGTTCTGCATTTCTAACAAGCTCCCAGGTACTGTCCATGGTGCTGGTCCTCAGACTCACTTCAGTAATGAATTTCTAGGGTAGGGCTTGAAAGACTATGGTCTGCTTCTTATTTTTTGAGTAAAATTTTGCTGGCACATAGCTGTGTCCATGTTTATATATGAATAGTTGTGACAGAGATGATATGACCTGAAAATCTTAAAAACAGTTACTCTCTCGCCCTTTGCAGAAAAGTTTACTTACTTAACCTCTGTTCCAGAGGAATGGTTTTTGAACTTGGGCATGTAGTAGAAATATCTGGAGAAGTTTAAAACATCCCAATTGTCGGGATGCACCAAAACCAATTAAATCATAATCTCTGGAGGTGAGCTTCAGGCCTCAGTAGCTTTTTTTTTTTTTTTAAATGCTTTTTATTTTTCTCCATTATAGCTGGTTTACAGTGTTCTGTCAATTTTCTACTGTACAGCAAGGTTACCCAGTCACACATACATATATACATTCTTTTTCTCACATTATCATGCTCCATCACAAGTGACTAGATATAGTTCCCAGTGTGATACAGCAGGATCTCATTGCTCATCTATTCCAAAGACAATAGTTTGCATCTATTAACTCCAAATTCCCAGTCCATCCACTCCCTCCCCCTCCCCTTTGGCAACCACAAGTCTATTCTCCAAGTCCATGACTTTCTTTTCTATGGAAAGGTTCATTTGTGCCATATATTAGATTCCAGATGTAAGTGATATCATATGGTATTTGTCTTTCTCTTCCTTGATTTACTTCACTTAGTATGGGAGTCTCTAGTTCCACCCATGTTGCTGCAAATGGCATTGTTTTGTTCTTTTTTATGATGGAGTAGTATTCCATTGTGTATATATACCACATCTTCTTAATCTATTCATCTGTTGATGGACATTTAGGTTGTTTCCATGTCTTGGCTATTGTGAATAGGGCTGCAATGAATATACGGGAGCATGTGTCTTTTTCCAGGAAGTTTTTGTCTGGACATATGCCCCAGAGTGGATTGCTAAGTCATATGGTAGTTCTATATTTAGTTTTCTCCATACTGTTTTCCATAGTGGTTGTACCAATTTATATTCCCACCAACAGTGTAGGAGGGTTCCCTTTCTCCATACTCTCTCCAGCATTTGTAATTTGTGGACTTATTAATGATGGCCATTCTGACCTCATAGTAGTTTTGATTTGCATTTCTCTAATAATCAGTGATGTTGAGAATTTTTTCTTTTTTAAATTGTAAATAGTGCTTTTATTTATTTAATTTATCATATATATATATATATATATACATATATATATTTCTACTGTACAGAATGGTGACCCAGTTACACTTACACATATACATTCTTTTTTCTCACATTACATGTTCCGTCATAAATGACTAGACAGAGTTCCCAGTGCTACACAGCAGGATCCCATTGCTGATCCATCCTGAAGGCAACATTCTGCATCTATTTATCCTAAGCTCCCAGTCCCTCCCACTCCCTCCCCTTCCCCTTTGGCAACCACAAGTCTATTCTCCAAGTCCATGATTTTCTTTTCTGTGGAAAGGTTTCTTTGTGCCGTATATTATATTCAGGTGCTTGTTGGCCATCTGTATAGCTTCTTTGGAGAAATGTCTATTCAGGTCTTTTGCCCATTTTTCCATTGGGTTGTTGGCTTTTTTAGCTGTTGAGTTGTATAAGGTGTTTGTATATTTTAGAGATTAAGCCCTTGTCAGTTGCATTGTTTGAAACTATTTTCTCCCATTCTGTAAGTTGTCTTTTTGGTTTTTTTTTATGGTTTCCTTTGCTGTGCAAAGTTTGTCAGTTTGATTAGGTACTATTGGTTTATTTTTGCTTTTATTTCTGTTGCCTTGGGAGATCTCAGTAGCTTTAAGATCCCCAGATGGTGCCAATATGCAGCGAAGATTTAGAAGGTGCTGTTGCAGAGGCTGCAATGATGCTGATTCATATTATGCCTGCAATTCAAAAACACAACACTAGGAGGCAGTGGTACTAGTTAGGCTATGCACAAGTGGCAGAACTATTAGGCATGGTTATCTGGATAACCCCAACTGGCTCTAACCACCAAGATCTCTTTGTATAATTAGGACTTGGATTAAAATTGAGAAATCACTCATAGGTGATCAGCCACTAGTCTCATTCAGCTAAGGCAAGCCTTTGGATCTGTGGGCCTCAGAACCTGGCACAGGATTAACTGCTTTGGACTTTAAAAAATGACTCTAATGGAAATTGCTTTTTGCCTGGACCTTACCTTTTCCAGTCTTTGGCTGTTATCATCTGAATTTTGTCCCTGGGCTCTTTGTCCGGTTTCCATTCCATATGTGGTATATCCTGTGACTTAGAGCAGTGATAAGGATAACTTGCATCTGTGGCTCTCAACAGCTTTTGAAGGACTTTTCGTGTCATTATTTCATTTGGACGAAATACAGGTTTAACGAAACCCTGTGTGTGGAGTTTGTTTCCAATTAATAGGTAAGGACACTGAGGTTCATAGAGTAGAAATGACATTTTCTGGAACTAGTGAGTGGGGAGCTGGGACTCTTACTCAGATCTTCTGTCCATGAACCAGTGATGGTGAGGGTTACCATCCTCCTAGTTGGAGAAAAAGCTCATTTTGGCTAATGTTACGATGTGGTCCCTCACCCCACCTCCCCACTCCCAGCTGCAGCTCAGTCTCTCCTGCCTCACTTCCTGTGTCTCTCTTCCAGCTCCTTTCAAATGAATAAAAGATTTTACAGCTTCTTTATAAATACTCTGCAGGTTTCAATCCAGCCTTTTTGTAGATTCAAACAAATTCCCCCAAGGAGTTTGGTTCCCTCTTCTTTTTCCTTTCTGTTCAATACGTTTGAACCATTTTAAATCTAATGCATCAGAACTGTTTTTGAACACAGGGACCCAGTAATTGACTCACAGATGTGAGTTTGACCATTGCCACTTGTGCTGTCACTTGAGACCACCAGAGGTCACGGGGAAGACAAATAACCTCCAACTTAAATTCAATTCTATTTCCTCTGCCCCAGTGAAACTTTTTCACCTGTCAGCCTCATGGTCCTTGAGAACAAAGAGCCAGTCTCCTTGTCTCTGACCTGGGTGGGCTGTAGCATTTGGGAAGTTCTGAGAGATGGATGTTGGGCCATTTTGGACTGGCCCTTGGCCTTGGGACATGGTCGTTGATTGGATTCCAGCATCCCAATTGGTTTTCTGTCTTAAAGTCCTTACCTTTCACTTTGGGAAATGAAGTGTCCAAACCACAAAGGCGAAAGGAGAGAAGTCCAAATGCTTATAGTTGAATTTGTGCTTCATCCCCTACCTCATTCTATAAGGGAATCAATTTCTGATGTGCTCCTCTGAACAGAGAAAATGCTTAACAAAGCAATCCGTGATTAAACATCCAATGCGAAACATCAATTTTAGAATGGACAATAAATATAAGAATATTTGATGTTTATCAACCTTTGAAGATTTACTGCACCCAAGTGGGCTGGTCAACCGGGATGATGGAGGTCCTGATAGGTATCCCCTATCCCCAATATCCTGGAGGAAGAACTAATTCTATGTCATTTTAGTCTTTAATAGAGTTGGTTCATTAAGTATACTACAATGAGACTTGATTTCATTTTTATATGTTTTAGTCTTTAGAGATTCATATATTTCAAATAATAAGGAAACAAAATATGAAGCTTGATCAACATAGTATTTCCTAAATGTTAAGTACTCTGCTGTGACCATCATCCAAAATACAAAGAGACACATCGACAGTGATGGCAGCCCTGGGTGACATCTGCTTTAATGCTGGTTGGCCGTCTGGACCTATGTTCAACTCCTATCCCATAGGAATGCTTGGAGTTTTACAGTTTTTTTTTATGATTTACCCTCTGCTGACCCCCTCAAAGAAAGTGTCTATTAGGGACCTGAACAAAAGAGGTGTTCCATAGAGATTTCTGAATGAATGAAGGCAGGCAGTGTCAACATTAGAACAATTCCATTTTACTGAGGATTATGGTGTGTTGTCGAGAGGGCAGACTTTGGGCTCAAATAGGTCTGAGTTCATAGCATGGCTTCACTGCTAGCTGACGAGTCCTGGTTGGTAAAATGCAGACAGACAGCGTTCTCTTCTTTCCAGGGCTATCGTTGTGGCACAATGATGGGTGTGTAGTGATTGCAGGAAGAGGCTGTGAGGAGCCAGCTGGGTCATGGGCTTGACTTCAGATAGATCTTGAGCCACCCCAGGAAGACTAGCCTCTGCCAAGACCTGGAGTAATAAGTAGTCTCTCCCTCTGCTCCAGTCCCATGGGCGTTCACAGGCTTGATATTCTGACATTTGTCATTACTTTAGGCTTGTGGAACTTGCAGCAGAGAGACAGTTTATTTCTTTTCCGTCTGTGATTCATTGGTGTGTGTGTGAAATAGAAAGAATCCTGCTATGGGTGCAACCAACTCAAAAAAACATTTATTTTATAGTATTCCATCTAATTGAGTTTTTCTTAATAAAAAGCATGAATATTAAGCATTATATTGGGTGAGATCTTGGCTCTATAGAGGGTCACAGATCTGCTCTTAGCTTCCATTTCTGTGTTTATTATATGATATAAATGACTCCTCTTGAGCTTGAGTCTTTGCCTTAGGGTGTGCAAAGACCCACACTAAGGTCTTTGGGGAAGAGGACAAGACACATTCTGGCCAACTCGGCCTCCTCTGGTTAATGGAGGGAGGCACTGGGGAGCCATGCAAGTGACATTTCATTTTTTATGATGGGTGACAAACATCATCAGACAAGGAACAAGAAAGGGAAACTACGTCCAGGAATTGGTGCTATTGGATTAAAGACAGATGACTCTGGAAAGTAGTCCTAAGCCTGAGGGACCTAAGGAAACTGGGGCAGACCCTGGGTTTGCTCCATCCCTTGCTTGGTACAATCCACAGGCTTTGCTCCTGCTCAGTGGGATAATCCAAACCCGCCTCATTCATCTTTCAAGGGCAAGAACTGTATCTTCCACTTCTTTTTTATCCCCTTATTGGAAAACCGCATCTTTTCACATTGGTAATTGTTCTTAAGATTCTGGAGAAAAATGCAGCCTGGTTGTTTTAAGAACAGAGCAGGCCCTTCAATGAGGAATGCGTTCTCTGGTTGGAAAAGTACACGGGGAAATCAGAAGGGTCTTTTGCCTTCAGTTGGTGACTCTGGGAGCAAGGGCAGCAGAGGACTTCCTAGGATGCAGGGAAAGGGCAGGTGCTGAGAGATTCATTGCAGGGAATCAGCCGTGATTGCATCACGGACTCAGACGGAGGATTCTTCCACCCCAGACGCCACCAGGAAGCTGCCTGCGAGCTCTGTTCATTCCCTCCAGCAGCGTTGCCCTCACCAGGCTTTCCTGCCTCGCCCCCTTCCAGCCACACTGCACACTGAGGCCAGGCTGACCTCTCAGCTCCCCAGTCCTCCTCCCCCCAGGCCAAGTTCAAGCTCCATACCTGGGCACAGGGCTCTTCATCTCCTTTTCCACCCTTCACCCCATGGCGCTCCCTGGCTGGCCAGCCGCCCTGCCGTGGTTGGTCATGCCGTTCCTTGTGCCTGGAATGCCCTTCCTCACTTTGCCTCCTTGACTGAGTCCTACTTACTCAACAGGACACAATTCAGACGTTTACCAGACACACCCAGACCTAAATTCTAACTCCCATCTCTGCGCTTGGACAGCCTTTCCGTACACCCCTGTTACTCCCTGTCACTCTGCATAATGCTTTGTTTAATTGCCCAGCTTGGCTGTTGGGATGGGACTCAAGGCAGGGGTCACTATGCCAGACTCATTCTGATTCTCCAGAGGGGGCACAGTGCCTGGCCCGTGATGGACACCTACTGTAGGTTAGCGAAAAATAATTGGCTGTCCTTGAACTTGATTTTTTTCACGTTCACATGTTCCTTCTTTACACCTCGGCCTTAAACACCTAGGGAGTAGGTGTGATTTATTTCAGGTTCTATTCCTAAGCATTGAGGCTTACCGGCTCCCCTGCAGCCCCTCTGCTGGCCTGGGCAGGTTCCTATGCGTGATAAGTGGCCACTGGATAAAAGAAGGAATGGCATTCAGTCCCCTAGCTTCGGAGCTCACCTCAATGTCTTCTGTCTCACATGGATTCGCCTGTCAGAGAATATTTTTATCATCCTGTCATGCTTAGAAGGCTGGGTCCTTGATCCAGGTCATTTCTAAGTCAAAAGTGATACAGTCTCCAGATCCCTGTGCTCAGAGAAAATCCCTGGCAGAGCCACCTGCTTTCGGGTATGTGATGGGGGCCTCAGCAGCATGTCTCACACACCTGTGGTGGTGACGAGAGGTAATTTAACACCTGTCCAGGCCTCCACTGAGTCTCCCCAAGTGGGCTAATGGGATGTCAGGTTGGCGATGGGAGGGGGGGATGCAACAGTGTTATAGTCTAAGCCCCTCCAGCAACGGGCCCTGCCCCCTCCTGGGTTTCTGTTCACAGGGCAGCCTCTGCTGGTCTGCACTCCAAAGCCAGACTTTTCTGGTGATAATACACCTTTTCTGGGGTTCCCTATGGGCTTCATGGTGCAAGTCAGTGTTTGAGGGCGTGGCAGTGGGCAGCTGCTTCTGAAAGCACCGGAATAGGATTTGTCGTTGTCAGCGTGAGCTCCTTATCTATGCATCTACCCTGCAAGGGTACCTGAGATTTCCTAAAGCTTGTAAAATGACTCCCTGAGAAAGATGATCCAAAATATGAAATATGTTGGATTTACCAAATAGTTCTTCAGTGGCTATTCTTCTTTGAAGTAAAATAATATACAGGATGAGTATGATGTTAACTTCTTATCTCTTTCCTTTGGGGAGCTGGTAAGACTCTCCTGAGTCAGACCAGACAGAGCCCTCAGTGTTTCAGCATGGGAGATGGAGGCCTGGAAATACAGAACAGTCAGGTTGCATCTTATGCTTTGTTAACTAATGCAGATTCAATGAGAGAGGGAAAGAAAAATAGGAAGATGGAGCTAGAGGCAGGGGTGGGGGGGGGTGCACAATTAGCAATTTGCCTGGCCTGGTGGTTAGACCAGCTCTTCTCAATGAGCTCATTTCCAGGCAGGAATGAGATGTGGCCATGAGGCTAATTTGCCCTTGGTCTTGATACCTGTGAGCCTCTTATAGGTGAGCCTCTGGTTGTGGTCTCACTGTCTGCAGGGGTGTGATTCTTATGTCCAACCTTCTTTATTACCTCCTGCCCATTACTGAATCCATTATACATAGAAACATCTTTTACTGGGCAGGGCTGTGTGTACCAAACTAGGCAAACTCTAGTTTATAGACAGTTAAGGGATTCTCAAGGACAATTTTAACAGATTTTTTTTTTTTTGCCTTATATGCTGAACTTTAGACCCCAATTTCTGGGTCGTATGTAACCCCACTGAACGGATCACACTAATGATGAGAACACCATAAACAACAGTAATAGCCATGCTTTCATTGTACGTACTCAGCCCAGCCACCAGGATAAGTACTTTCCATGGACTGTCGGTTTTTATCTTCACGACAATTCTGTGCATTAGATGTTATCGTATTTTGATTCAACCTTTTAAATTGAGGTATATATTTCATAGAGTATGTTTTGGTGACTTTTCCACATGTACAAACTCGTGTGAACTCGGCTCTGATCGAGACAGAGCATTCCATTCCCCTTCCCACAGCAGGTTCTCTGAGGTCCCCCATCCCCTGCCGAAGTGGCCATTAATGCTGACTTCTAAGACCATAGCTTATCTTCTTATGTTCTAGGACTTTATATATAAATAGAATAATACAGTATCTACCTTTTAGTGTCTGGCTTCTCTCTTCTACATAACATTTTTGACATTCATATTATTTATACACACACACATATATACACACATAATCTTTACATGTACATATACATACATCTATATATATATGCCTATACATGTATACACACACATAATACATATATATCTTTATATGTACATATATGGGTTACATCATGATATATATCATACATACATCTTTATATGTATATATACATACATATACATACATACACGTACATCTTTATATGTACATCTATGGGGTTACATCATGATAAACCCATCCTAAGTTGAAAATATTGTAAGCTGAAAATGCCCCTAACCTACCCAACATCATGGCTTAGCCCAGCCTACCTTAAATGTGCTCAGAACACTTATATTAGCCTACATTTGGGCAAAATCATCTGACACAAAGCCCATTTTGTAATAAAGGGTTGAATATCTCATGTAATTTATTGAATACTGTGTTGAAAGTGAAAAGCAGAATGTTTATAAGTATATGGGTTGTTTACCGCCGTGACCACGTGGCTGAGGCTCGCTGCCCCCGCCCAGCATCCGGAGAGAGTATCTCACCGCATTGCTCTAGCCCAAGAAAAGATCACAATTCAAAATTCCAAGTACAGTTGCCACCGAATGCATATTGCTTTCGTGCCAAAGTCAAAAAATCTTAAGTGGAACCATCTAAGCTGGGGACATAAGGTCACATAGCTGGCAAGTGGCACAGCATGGATTTGAGCCAAGCTCCATGCTACTCCAAAGGCTCTTAGCTGCTCTCTCTGTGTGTCATGGCAGCTCCAGTTTTCCAGATCCAGGAGAGAAGCCTGCATGGGAGCAGATGAATGTATACAGACCGAATACAAGCACGGAGACTACAGGATGCAGTAAATGCACCACCAAGTGCCCCTTTCCGGCCAGTCATCTGCAAATGGATTAAACCTGGGGAGTTCAGGCATTTTCCAGCATAGGAGGCTAGGCTATCACTAAAGCCAGAGTCTCTCCATCCCTTTATTCTGAGTTCTGATTCCTGAATGTAACAGAAGAGGTATTACTTTGATGTTGGAATCATGCCTTTGATCAAAAGCTTGCTGGCTCCCTCATGTCTCTTAGAACAAGACAGTAGTTCTATTGTGCTGGCGTGTGTTGTAACATTTTGGACAGCAGAAATGACATTTACATGAAACAGCCATCCTTGGAATGCAGGAGATAAGACACTTTCAACAGCTCCTCGAAGAAGACTCTCCAGCATTGACTTTAAATCAAACAGAAGTAATAGCGTGTCATCCTGCTTCCCCTTTTCTACCTGGTGTTAATTAAAATCCTGATAACAGAACTCAGTCAACATCCAGATGAGGAAGACCAAAGCACCGCTTAAAAATGTTCAGATGAGAGTACAGTTAATCAGAATGAAAACAGCCCCCCTGCCCCAATTTTCATTCTTATTTGGCGTCTCCTGGATGATCTGATTAACAAGCAGAGGTAATTTCTTAGGCTCCTCCACACCTTTCTCCCCACCCCTTTGGAGTTTCTGAGCTGAACCCTTTGAAATAACTGAACAATTACTTTGTGCAATATTATTGAAGTTTATTAAGTTGTTGCCATCGGCTTTGTCCAATTACCAAATTTGGCTGATTTGCATATTGCAAAGCAGGGTGATGAAGGTGTCTGCAGAGTGGAACCTCAGATGTTTCTGAGCAGAGAGAAGCTGTAAAGTTTCTATGGTTCAAATCCTTTCCTCTTAAAGATTAGGACGCTGAGGCTGAGAGGTGAATTGACCTGACTAAGGTGTACACAAGCTAGAGGCAGGGCAGGGCTGTGCCCCCTGCTCCCCAGAAGCCCCATCTGTCTGCAGGGCTCTAAGCTGGCAAACCCTGCGTTGTCCCCTCCGAAGCCAAAGCTGCTTCCACATTCCCACACGTCTCAGTTAGTTCCAATTTAGACATGACATCAAGCACGTCTTAAAATGCAAAGCCATTCTGACAGGATAGAAAGGACTAAATGCGGACTACCCCGGCGCAATTCAGCAGCTCTAGAATCTTGGAATTTTGGAGCCACAGGCCGAATGGTCTGCAGTGAAACACTGTTATTTCTTTGGGGGTGAAAAACTAACTTCCAACACTTTGCATCTCTATCCTGGCCTCAGAATCCTCTGCCTCGACCTCATTTGGACCTTGCTTTTATTTTTAAACTTTTATTATGGAAAGTTACCAACACCTGCAAAAGTGAGAGTCGTATATAGTAGAGACACAGAGAGGTCGACTGACTTGCCCAAGGTCACCACAGCAAGGGAAGGGGAAAACAGAGGTGAGCTCAGGTATTTCCGTGTTTTCTTGTGTGTGAGATAAGAACACAGCATGAGACCTATTCTCTTGTAGTTGTAAGTGCACAACATGGTATCATTAACTACAGGCACAGTGTTGTACAGCAGGTCCCTACGAGTTATTCGTCACGACTAGCTGAAGCTTTATGCCTGTTGAATGGCAGTTCCCCATGTCCCTCAGGAAACCACTGCTCTACTCTCTGTTCCTCTGAGTTAGACTATTTTAGATGCCTCGTATAAGTGGAATCATACAGTATTTGTCCCTCTGTGACTGGCTTATTGCACTTAGCACAACCTCAAATTTCATCCATGTTGTTGCATATGGCAGAAATTCCTTATTTTTCAAGGTGGATTAATTTTTCATTCCTTGCCTTTGTGGTTGGGAATGTAAAATGGTGCAGCTTCTATGAAAAACAGTGTAGAGGTTCTTCAAAACAATTAAAAATAGAACTACATATGATCCCTCAAGCCTAGGTCAGGGAATTTGTCTGAAAGAATTGAAATCATCTCTCAAAGATATATTTGAACTCCTAAGTTCATTGCAGCATTAGTCACAATATGTAGAAGCAATCTAAATGATCATCAGTGGATGAATGGATGAACACACTCTTATTTATTTGTTTTTTTTTTAGAGCCACACCTGCAGCACATGGAAGTTCCCAGGCTAGAGGTCCCATCAGAGTGACAGTTGTCAGCCTACACCACAGCCACAGCAACACAGGATCCTTAAGCCACTGAGTGAGGCCAGGAAACAGACCCTTGTCCTCAGGGATACTAGTCAGGTTTGTTACCACTGAGCCCTGATGGGAATTCCTGAACACACTCTTAAATGCCTGCCATTGGTGGTTACTCAGCAATGGGGCAGTAAAGCTGGTTATTTCTGTCCTTCTGTCCCCACCTCCCAGTGCCTAGCCCAAGTACATAGTTGTATAAATTGTTGTGTGTTGATGACATGCCTTTCCTATCATCAAGCTCACCTTTAGCTGACATGGTTTGGCTGGAAAAGGCACTCTCTCTAGCCCTGCTGGCTGGCTCCAATGTCTTGGGACACAGACACATCCAGGTGTTCTTGTGAGGGGCTGTGGCCTTCTTGATGGTCTTTTCCAGCAGCAGGTAGATGATCTTGATGTCTGACCACCCACCCATCACATCAGTCATCAGAACTGGTTAGCTGGTGGAAGTCAGGAACAGTCCTGGATTTGGAGTTAGAAAACCTTGGTTAGAGCTCCTTGATTTAGATATTGTGTGTATGCCATTTAATCTCTCTGCCCTTGTTACCTTATCTATAAAACATGGACCATAATCTCAAGTTCACAGGGTTGTTTGGAATGTTGAACAGGAGCAGGGAGAGAAGGACCTTTCAGACTATTGGTGTTCAAAGCTTAACCCATCAGAAGGTGAGGCCATCAAGTGCAGGGCCCATAGGCAGTGACTGAATGTAACGTCATGTGTTCTTTCTTTTGCTTGAAATTAGATCCCAGTGTTCTAATTACTAGTCTCCATAATTACTTTAAATAAATAACTACATACTATATCCTCGGGTTGATGTATCTCAATTACCTGGGCCATTTCTATTAGAGAATGATATAGTGGACATCCTTAAGTATCTTTTGTTTTGACTTGTAGCTTAGAATAAACTTGTCAGAGAGTGATAATTGGGGTCTAGAGGGGGGAATGTTATAATGTTATGCTCACTATTGATTCTTTTTTTTGCCTGTGCCCATAGCATGTGGAAGTTTCCAGGCCAGGGATCAAACCCAAGCCACAATAGTGACAACATGGAATCATTAACTGCTAGGCCACCAGGGAACTCCAATATTTTGACTCTTTAAGTATATTTTCATTTTGCTCTCATAACATTGTGCAGATCTTACTATAACTTCGCTAGCATTTGCTTTTTTCTGGTATTTTTTAAAATAGGAATTCCTGCAGTAGTACAGTAGGTTAAGAATCTGACTGCAGCAGCTCAGGTCCCTGTGGAAGTATGGGTCTGATCACTGGCCATGAGTAGTGGGTTAAAGGATCTGGCATTGCTGCAGCTGTACCTTAGATTCATTCCCTGGCCTGGGAACTTCTGTATGTCGTGGATGCAGTCAAAAACACAAAGCAAAACAACCCCCCCCCCCAAAAAAAACCCCAGAAAAACCCTTCTTTTGTGCTTTTTAACAAAAAACACAGCACAGCTATCACCAGGTCATCTGAGAACATTTTACATACTCATAGTATTGCACTCATCATGTCAAATGGTCAACAATTTATTTTTCAATCTTTCCTCCAGCCCCCCACCCCAACCAAGTGTGAGCCAGAAGAAGAGAATGTATGCCCATCTTAAACAGCTGGAACATGGTGGGTTTATGCTAACTTGTTTGTTGAAATCACCTCTTCCATCTTGCTGAACACAGTGGTCACCTTTCAGCATTTTGAAATAAAGCTTAAACTCAGTTTTGCCCTGGGATGGTGAGTGTTGTGTTAGAACCAAGGCTCTGCTGGACCCCGAAGAGCTCTAGGAAATGGAGTCTCGGGTTTATCAAAGCCGACCTGCATCCTGAGCAGGAGGGGTGGGCGAAGCCTCTCTGCCTGATGTTTTGCAGAAGAAATTTGGGTCCATAACCCACTAAACTGACTCCAGATAAGACCACCCCCATCAAAGCCTGATGCAGGCTGGGAGGTGTCGGCCGTACACGCACCACCCGATTTAATCAATTGCAGCCCCTGGTCTAAAGAGACAATGGCTGAAAATACAACGTAGATATTATTGCAGCGAGGGAGGCTGTTGTCAAAGGAGGGTTTTTAGAAACTTATTTTAAGCTGAAAACCAGACTGAGATAAGGGATGGGTTGATGAGGAGGCTGCCTGTAAAGAGCGCTCCCGCCGCTGGAAGGGCGCAGAGGCTGCCGGGAAGGTGGAGGCTGGTGGGAGGGTGCGGGGTGCACGTCGGGGCTCTGCTGGATCATACTTTCAAATAGAAAAGAAGAGATGCTTGATATGCTACAGGAAAAGAAAAGAGAACACGGCTATAGGGAAGACTGGCGGCCAGGTACCAGGAAGTGGGAGGAGAGCGCGTGTGAGGGAATGAGGGCTTGGGTGGGGCATCTCCTGCTGGCCTGGGTAGTGAGGTCCAGGCCTCTGCTCGAGACATCACCTCTGAGGTGACACTGAGGGGGTTGCAGAGGGGAGAGGTAGCCTTTGGGAGGCACAGGGCATCTGCCTCAACCACTCACCCTCCACCCCGGCCAATCCGGCTCTCTTTGCAGTCTCCCACCCTTCACCCAAAGCCATGGACTCTTTGTATACCCGCTGGACTTTTAAAGAAGTTGCCACACCTCTTTTTCTCTTTCCAACCCTCTATTTATAGCTGTTGCCCAGAGTGAGTTACCTTTCAAAGAAATGCATCATTTTTGCCACGGAAACACATCGAATCCTTCCCACGACTTCCACGAAATCTCTTGGGTGTGGCATTGCAGGTCTCCCACAGCGATTCCATAGGGACCTCTCTTTTTCTCATTGCAGCCATGTTACCCTGGCCCCAGCTCCCTTCCTTCAGGCTCCTGTGAAGGTTTCCTTTTCTCGGATTTGTACACTTTGGTGTAAGTGATTCTATCATCCTGGAATTCCCTTCCTGCCTTGTCTACCCAGAAGATTCCCACTCATTCTTCAAGGTGGGGTTCAAATGCCTCCTGCTTTACAGACCTGTCTTTGTTCCCATTTTAACACAAACAGAAATAGTTATGTTAAAGGAATGAAGATCTCACTACCCAATGGGATAAAAGGTGGTGAGAAAAAGGCATAGGAAAAAAAAGGACATGGACACAGAGTGTCTTTTCTGCACTAGGCAGTTAGCAGAGCTGGTTGTATTTGGACATTTTGAGGACACTAAGAAGTCGAGGAAACTATGGGCCCAGGTGGTGAAGTGACTCACTTGAGATCATCCAGCTGGTCCGGGGCAGAGCTGGGACTGGAACCCATCTCTCCCAGACTCCAAGGCCCATGGACATTAGACATTAGTCCTCTACAGCCCTGAAATGATGGTCTGGAGGCCCTGCTTATTCCCTCAGTGAGGGTGGCAGTGCCTGAGTCCACATGGGCATAGGAACCCCTTCTCCCCATCAAGAATTTGCAAGACTGTAAATGTGCACCTGGGGTGGGGAGAGAGGCCGTCACCCGGACCACATTCCTCTTCTTTCACGTTCCACAGATTCTTTTCTTTGCCATCAACACAGTTCTTGTCACACTCAAGTCACTCACTTATCCCACAAATATTTAGCCACCACTCGCTCTGTGTCCCAAGCACTGTTTTAGGTTGTGGGGCTGCAGCAGGGGATAGAACAGACCAAGATTCCTGACTAGTGGAGATTACTTGCTAGTGAGGGAGACAGAAAATAAGTCAATGGATAGATTTAGAAGGTGGTTGGTGGGGATAAGTGCCGTGGAGGGAAATAGAGCAGGAGAGGCTGGCAGAGATGTCTATGACAGCTCTTCTGGGGGGTGGTTGGGTGGGCAGCCAGCCAGGCAGGTGGGGCAAGGAGAATGATGCGAGGGAGGGAACTGGGCAGGTGTCTGGGAGGAGCATCTGTCTGCCTCTGCTTCCAAGTTGCTGCTCTCCACGTCTCAAGTGTTCAAGATTATTTTAGGTTTGGAGCTGCATCTTCTGTGTCTCTCTATCATCCTCTCTAATGCACATGCAGTATGGCAGCTCTCTGTGTCTCTCTCCACTCGGATCCCTCTGTTTGTGTTTCTTTGAGACTGTGGTCCTCCTGAGAGTTATTCTTAGTTGGCCCGAGGCAGTGGCTGTGTTTCATTTACTCTGGGCTGAAGCAAATTGTCCTTTGGGCAGAAACCTGATGCCATGCCACCTTCTGGGCAGCACCCTTTCACTTCTCCCAGAACTTGATGGCTGATCTGTTCATGCCCAGTGTCATGAGAGTTTCACAGTGATCTTGCAGAATGAACTCATTAAAGATCATTAAATATTCGGGCTGGGGTCAGTGCCTGACAGAATGGCTAGTGGGGCATGCCAGAAGCAGGAGACCTTGGCACTGAATGGAGTGCCAATGAGAAGGACACACACCCTGCATCCTGATGGGAATGCTCATCAGGAGAGGCAGCAATCCAAGTGCCAGGTACTTGGCTCGCATGTTTGTCAGTGATTCACGAAGTGATTATCAACATTCAAAACCACTTCATGAATCAACCAGGAGCTGGAACAAGATTTAACCATAATGAGCTCATTTCCATAGAAATATGACCAGAACCACTGGTGGATCAAATTGTCGTGGCTCAGTCTTCCACCCACCCCTCCTGCCACCACCTGGCTTCCAACAGGCTCATTTCAGGCCTCACTATGCTCTGTTGCTTTGCACTCTAACCAAGAGCTGCCACATCCAAGAAACTCAGAAATGGTGGATTCAAAGTCCTTCTTCTTCTTCTTTTTTTTTTTTTTTTTTTTCTTTTTAGGGATGCACCCGTGGCATATGGAAGTTCCCAAGCTAGGGGTCGAATTAGAGCTGCAGCTGCTGGCCTACAGCCACAGCCACAGCAATGCCAGATTTAAGCCGCATCTGTGACCTACACCACAGCTCATAGCAATGCCAGATCCTTAACCCACTGAGTAAGGCCAGGGATCGAACCCATGTCTCGTGGATACCAGTCAGGTTTGTTACCACTGAGCCATGATGGGAACTCCCAGAGTCCTTTGCTCTGCTGGAGAGTGAGCATCCTTTGAGGTCTGATGTGAGCTGAACCGTGTCCCCTCCAATACACGGTCCATGTGTTGAAGCCCTAACCTCTAGGACCACAGAATATGACAGTGTTTGGAGATAGGGCCTTTAAAGAGGGGATTAAGGTCAAACAAAGTCATAGGGTTGGGCCTTGATTGCATAGGACTGATGTCCTTCTAAGAAGAGATTAAGGCTCAGGCGTGCAAAGAGGAAAGACCACATGAAGACACAGGGAGGAGGTGGCCATCTTCAAGCCAAAGACAGAGGTCTCAGAAGAATTCGACTCTACCCACGCCTTGACTTCAGACTGCTAGTCTCCAGAACTGTGGGGAAATATATTTATATTGTTGGAGCCACGCCATCTGTAGTACTTTGTAATGGCAGACGTAGCCCACTCATTCAGGGTTCTTTTTTGTTGTTGTTGTTGTTGCTCTTTAGGGCTGCACCCACCACCTGTGGAGGCTCCTGGGTTAGGGGTCTCATCGGAGCTACAGCTGCCGGCCTACACAACAGCCACAGCAGTGCCAGATCTGAGCTGCATCTGTGACCTACACCACAGCTCATGGCAATGCTGGATCCTTAATCCACTGAGCGAGGCCAGGGATCAAACCCGCAACCTCATGGTTCCTAGTCGGATTCGTTTCCGCTGCACCATAGCAGGACCACCTCATACAGGGTTCTTGAGGGTGCTTCTTGGGAAGCACCTCATACAAGCTTCTTGGGAAGCTTCCAGACTTTATCAACAGGGTTACCTTGGCAAGGTGCCTTCTCTGGAGGCCATTTAATTCCTTCTCGGAGCCTCAGTATCCTTCCCCCAACAACCTTGAAGTTGGCTGTCCTTTGGTACTGCCACCTGCCAGAAAGAAGCCCATTTGGACCTTGTGCTGCCAAGGGCCTCCTTACCATTGGGCCACTTTCCCCCTTGTCTTAGCTTGGTTCTTCCTAAAAGCAGGTCCTAAGACAGAAATGGGTATGTGAGGTTTACAGGTGGTGTGAGCCCGAGAAGCACGGCCAGAGGATGGGGAGTGAGACAGAGAAGAGAATGGAGCTGCTGCTCGGTTGTTATGACAGTGATTGGGTTCATTCTCGTTGGGGGCCCTGGGAAAGTATGTACAGCACACCTGATTGTGTCACCAAGGGGCAAGGGAGCCCAGGCATTCATCTACCAGCACTTGCCCCTCATGGCCTAAGGGTTTTGTTCGTGACTCCCCGGCACTAAGGTGAGTTCCTGCAACCAGCAAGACCCCTTGGGCATAGAGACACAGGGAGATGGCGCCATGTCTAGGAATGTTGGCAGTGACTACTAGGGTGGGCAAAGGGCTTTGGAGTAGCACCCATGGAGCCCACTGCACCCAGCCCCTTCCTCTCCAGACCTCCCCTTCCATGGACTCCAACATGTCATGCATCTCGCCCACCCAAATGCAAAGCACTCTTCCTCTCTCTCTCTCTGGCTGAGCTTTCAGCTCCCTTCCAAGAGGCGTTTGCTCCGTGAACACCGGCATCTGTTTCAGAGGCGTCACTTCAATAGAGCCACTTCTGTTCCTTCGGACTCACCACTCACCTACATGAAAGGCAGAGTCTCTCAGAAACCGGAATGAAAGGATTCCTCGGCCAGCTTTCCTTTCTGCTGAAAGGATGGCCCCATCTCCCAGATCGCCCAAAGAATCCAGGTTAGCCGGCAGCTCAGCAGTGGTGGGGAAGTATTTCGGGAGTAATCTCTGTCATTTCTCAAATGGCCACATTTGAAAGTAGCGTCCTTCTCGGGTCTCTTCTGCTGGCCCGTTTAAAGGAGATTGTGATGGAATTTCAAGGCTGTGCTTTGGGGATGGGGTCCAGCCCAGCCGCCCCATCTTGCTTGGGCCCTGCGTGCCTGGGCCTTGCCTGAATTTCCTTTCTCTGTATTTTGGCATTTCCTCCTTCACCTCCTCTGGATCTGGAGTCATCTACAACTTTTTCTTTCCCCTGAGAATTCTGCCTAACCAGTGAGGCCAGGCGATGCTGTGGGAGGAGCATCGGGTCTGGAATCAGGCAAAGCTGGATGTGAAACTCCACGCTATCACTCAAGAGCTCTGGAGCCCTGAGCGGCCACTGGCCTCCTGTTTCCTCTTCTCTCCAGCACCTCAGCTCGCCAAGTCACCTCTTCGGAGAGGTGCTTCCTGACACCCCAGCTAAAATGGGACCCACTGCATCATTCTCTAATGCTTACCTTGCTCATTTAAATGCCTTTGTTTACTGGGTTATGTGTGTATGCATCTCACGAGGCTGTAGGCCCTATGATGCAGATACATCTGTGAATATTGTAAAATGCTGTCCATTGCTGTACCACTCAGTGTACAGAAGCACCTGGCGCATAGTAGGCTCTCAGTCAATATTTACTGAACGAGTGAGTGAAATCAATCAACCTCTCCAGATGTTGGATGGGAAGAGACCCAGAGTGTGTCCCAAAATACAGAAGAATTACACAACTCGGGCTCAAAGACCCATCTCACCAGGAAAAAAAAAAAATAAGACCGATCCCCTTCTAGCTTTTGGTTGAGGCAGAAAAGGCCTACACGAAGGACACACCAAGTGTTTGATCAGCTGGACTTACTACCCCAGCGTGTCTAAGGTAATATTTCATTGGATTTCACCCTGTATTTGAAAGCAAAACAATTCGCATTTGAAAAATCTCATTACTAGCATCTTCCCTCCAAATCCATTAACGGCGCGAGTGTTTCTGGCAGCCGAGATCACCTCGGATTATAGTATGAAATGCAACTCTGGGGAAAACTGTATGTTTCAAGATGTTTGTACCATTCAATTGTCAAATATTCACACGGTTATGATTCTCAAAGAAAGAACACAATGTAGGGAAATTGGTAACAAAATAAAAGCTCCAGGATGTATTGAGAGAAGGCAGCCAAAGGATTCCTGCCTGACATATCTAATCCCAGGAACGGGAAATTAAAAACCACGCCAGAATATCAATGTTTCACATAGAACATGGCTTTTCTTGAGCACGATTCCAGGTCTCACCCTGCAGAGCAATCGCGGCCTTCACCAGACCTTCGGGTCTCTTGCAAGCACCCTTTTCTCATCCCAGAGGAAACAAGAAGTTTCCTTCTCTCCCACCCAGACTCACTGCAGCAACTAAATCTGGCTTTTCACTAATCTCTCATTTCACATGTCCACCCCTGTCTTGGTGAACTCAATGACATCATACTCAAAGACTCATCAGCCTTTAGAGCTGAAGAGGTTCTGTAAGATTGGAAAAAAAAAAAAAAAAGGTGAGGGTTGGGGTTTTGTAGTCAAAGGAATTTGGGAACTACAGCAATGCGACTTTCCTCTCAGAGCTTCCCAGTTCATACAGGCATGTTCAAGGTTCTGAGACGTCCCATGCTCAAGAATCCTGTTTATATTTATTTAACTTAGTATTGTTCCAAATTAGCTGGCTAGGCGGCCTTTAGTTTGACCATATGAAATAGTCAAATTCTATGGAAAACTAGTGTACAAATAGAGATCCCCCAACCTTCAACAGATGAGGCAGAGTTCCCATTGTGGCGCAGTGGAAATGAATCCTACTGGGAACCATGAGGTTGCGGGTTAGATCCCTGGCCTCACTCAGTGGGTTAAGGATCTGGTGTTGCTGTGAGCTGTGGTGTAGGTTGCAGACGTGGCTCGGATCTGGCATTGCTGTGGCTCTGGCGTAGGCTGGCAGCTGTAGCTCTGATTAGCCCCCTAGCCTGGGAACCTCCATATGCCATGGGTGTGGCCCTAAAAGACAAAAAACAAACAAACAAACAAACAAAAAAACCCAAAAAAGCAGATGAGGCAGCAAAGGACAGGGAAGGTATCAGAGTGCTTGATGAATTGGCTGGTCGGTGGCAGAGCCAGGAAGGACTGGACACCAGGGACCATGACACCCAATTCAGGGATCCTCTACTATCCTCCCTTAATTTACTTCAATTCAGTAAAATTCCACTCAACCCATCCCATCCCACCCTATTCATGCCATGCATATTTCTTAAGCACCTGTCATGGCCAGGCGCTGTTCTGAGTGCTGGAATACACAAGACACCTAAGACTGGGCCATGCAGAATCTGACTTTGCCCCCACAGAGTTAAGAGGCTAATTTGGAGCCTCTCATCATTTTCTTCCCATCTTCTCTCCCTCCCCTCTTTCCTCCCTCTCTCCCTCATTCCAGGTCATGTTTCACTCTGAGCAAGGTAAATGGCCCTCAAACTCCACCTAAATCACATCACTCCCTGTGTGAGGACCTTAATTGATTCCTTTTTGTCTCTCAGACCAGGTGTAGTCTGTGGGACTGTGAGCTCCAGGATAGCAGGGCCTGGGCTGGTCTCTTTCACTCTCCCAAGCACAACACCTGTCTCATAGCACCTACTCCACTGATACCCATCCCATGGCTCATGTCCGTCCTGCAAGACATCCTTGGACCTTACACTCCTCTGCTTGGCCTGAAACCCTCCCTCTACAGCAGGTAGTAACCTGATGAACTCTCCATACAACCCCACCTTCCTTTCCTTGTGGTTTTTCTTGAACTAATTCTTCAGCGAGAGATAGCGAACATTCAGTCCCTCCTATGTTGATTCGAATTTCACACCCAGCTCAATTTCTCACCTCTTTTAGAAAGACTTCCCTAAAGTCCTTCCTTCTCCCTTCCTCCCTCCTCATCAGGCACTATACTAGATCCTATGAATATAAATATGAGTCACGAGTAACTCCTGTCTTTATGAATCTCATGGTCCAGTGGAGAAGATAGACAAGTGACTCATTATAATGCCATGACTGAAGTGTACACCAGCTGCCAGAGGTCTGTAAATGGAGAGTCAGCTCGTGTGGGGTCAGGAAAGGCCTCCAGAGGAAGGGGATGTACTAGCTGATCCTGGAAGTAAAAGATGAGGTAATACAGAGGGAAACTTGCTGGGGTTGGTGGAGAGGAAAGGAGTAGGAGGCCCAAGAGCTGCCCACTAGAGGCATCACATCTTCTAGCACATTGTCCTTGAATGTTATTTGGGGTCAGATCTCAAACTGAGTCCCAGTTTTGTGATTTCTGCTTCTTAGACAAGTTACTTCATTTTAGTAAGTCTCATCATTTATGAAATCAGACTATTCTTAGCACAGAGACTGGCACATAGTAGATGCTCAATAAATATATGTTGAACAAATGAATGGATATTTTTCTAATCGTCTTTACTGGTGAAAGTATTTCAAGTGATGAAGTGACTCGTCCTGTGTTAGTTCTCTCTCTCTTCCTAGTTTTATTCCCTAAGAGACGTATAGAGAGGACAGGACATTGTCTATGACTTGAGTGGAGCATGGCTCATCTGCTTCCTCCCAAGAAGATTCTCTACCTTCCATTAGCGTCTTTCTCACGCTCAACTTCAGCCTTGACCTTTCTATCTAAAAATAGATCATAAGGTAAATGGAGCCTATTGTTCACTTCCTCATCTCCTCAATTTTTCTGAGTAAAGTGTACTCCATGAATGAAGTAGCACGAGTGTTGGCAAGACCTTTTTTTTTTAAATTCCCAGGTGATCAGATTTAACTAAATCTGACCTTTTCTTCCTTCATTCTCCTGACCTCTTGCCCTGCATTAAAATAAAATCCCTTTGTGTCTCAGTCCCCCATCAGTGGTCAGTGGCCGGCTGCTCCGCCCTCTGTAAACATTTTTTTTCTCTAACGAGTTGTTCCAGTGAGCTCCACTGCCCCTTCTGCCCCTGGAGTAGAACCATATTTTAGGCATTCCCTGCCCTTCAGCAGAAACTGGGAGGGCGCAGGTGGCAGAGGACACTTGGCGCTCATCAAGTAAATAGCTGTGCCAATCCCTCTCTCTGGTGTCTCCCATTCAGTATCACGTTTAAGCCTTACAGTGACTCTGGTTGTTGTTGAAATTCAAAGTTCAGGCTTCACCCTGACCAATTAAATCAGAATCTCAGGGGTGGGGTCTTGACGTTGGTATTTTTAAAAAGTGCTCCAGGCCATTCTAATATACAGGCAACATTTTAAATTACTGCCTTCCATCAGGCTGCCTCCTAGAAAGTATGTTTTAGAGAATTTTAGGAGCCATCAATATAAATACCAGTTTGAGGATGAAAGGGTACTTGGAGTGAGGCCATTGGTTGGGGCCATAACTTTGTTCTGAGGCAAGAACAAATGGGTTCTTCAGGGGATAATCTAGTCAATCAAAAATACTCTTTGAACGCTTTTGCCCAAACATAAGGGAACTTGAAGTGCTAACAGTGGATAATACCCAGGGGATGTCTCACAAAGTAGCACAGGATGGAAGTCTAGCATGAACAGCTCTCCCATGTGACAAGAGAGAGTTTTTGTGCAGTGGACATCCTAAGGGTTGTGTTCAGCTTGCTGAATTCTGAAGATCTGAAAATTCACCACTGCAGAAGATCACAGACAGAAAATTCAATCCAGGAAGAAATGGTGTGCATTTTGCAGATCCCACTCTAAAAAGCTTCACAACATCCTTTATTGAGATTAACAGAGAGATTCTTACAGGAAGTTCTTGCAAACTCTTATAAGACATGGGTAGTCTTGATTCTGTTTCAGAATCATTTCCCTAAGCTGAATGTGCCTGAGGGTGCCACTAATTATTTGCTGGGAGGGAGTTGAGTTAGTAGTAGAAATGCGCTACATTAATGTTGGCTATTAGTTGTAATTTGTTTGATGTGTATTTGTTTACATGAATTGCATACTCAACTATTTTAATGCTTTCCATATTGTGGATTCATTTCCTGTAATTATGCTATTGGTTAAAGGAATCCCTCCAGGTTTGTAAAGATGGATATTTAAGACCAGTAAGCTCAGCTGAATATGTGTCCAAGTTCTCTAACCCTTGATGGGAAAAGTAGGCAAGCAGTGCCATTTTACAGAAGATAGAAGAACTATATTTAGATTCTTTTGGGAGAGCACATAAAATAAGTATACAACAGTCTTGCACCCTTTAGGTTGGAAAAATGGTGGGTTTTTTTGTTTTTTTTTTTTTTCCTTTTTAGAGCTGTATCTACAGCATATGGAGGTTCCCAGGCTAGGGGTAAAATTGGAGCT
Source organism: Phacochoerus africanus (assembly GCF_016906955.1). Classification (NCBI taxonomy): domain Eukaryota; kingdom Metazoa; phylum Chordata; class Mammalia; order Artiodactyla; family Suidae; genus Phacochoerus; species Phacochoerus africanus. The sequence goes on along the minus strand of NC_062551.1, from coordinate 26,659,281 downwards.
ACAGCTTCGGACCTATGCCACAGCATCTCGGGATCTGAGCTGTGTCTTGGACCTACACCACAATTCATGGCAACACTAGATCCTTACTTAACCCACTGAGCAAGGCCAGGGATCAAACCTGCAGCCTCATGGATCCTCGTCCAGTTCATTAACCACTGAGCCACAATGGGAACTCCTAAAATGGTGTGTTTAAGTCCACTATCAAATCACAATAGAATTAACTACAGACATACAAATAGATACCAGAAAAATGTAAAGAACATCCTTTATTTGTCCTTGGATTCATGTCAACTACGTAACAGAGTGATTAAGTGGATGGACACTGAAGCAAGCATTCTAGAGTCTAAATCTCAGCTCTGCTGCTTACTACCACCTGTGTGACCTTGGGCAAATCACTTAGCTTCTCTGTGCCCCATATTCCTCTTCCCTGACATGGCGATGACAACAGTATGTACAGTCACATTGCTCTGAGGATTAAATCTGCTAATATTTTGTAAATCATGCCTAAGAGTGCCTGGCACATAGCAAATGCTATATATATGTTTGTTAAATATAAACAGATGAACTCCCAACATCAGTTCTCAAATTTCAATGAGCATATGAATCACATGGGGATTTTATAGAAATGCAGACTTATTTCAGTAGGTGTGGGGTGGGGCCTGAGATTCTGTATTTCTAACAGGCTCCCAGGTAATGCTGATGCTGCTGGCTCAGGATCAAACTTTGGGCAGTGTGGGGTCTACACACTTCAGCTTGATGGGGGAGGGAAGGGTTTAGGTGTGACACAGCTGTTCTTTTTCACTTGCTTCAGCTCTCCAGCAGCTGTGGGTGGTTGAAAGTAAACTCTTAGAATCAAGCTCTTGAAGATGCCATGAGAAAAATCTCTCCTTATACCCTTTAATGCTCCCGCTTGTTACTCCAGGACCCAAAACATTCAGTCAGCTGGCTTTACCCTAAACAAGAGAGCAGTAAGGTGTGGAGATTCAGATCCCACTAATGGAGCATTTTAGAGACCAGTCCCTGTCTCTCCTTGCACACATGGTTTGTCCATGGTAAGTTTTTTGGGAGTTACTATGCAAAAAAATGATTTGTCTGGTTTCTGGCTTGAGCCACCTCAGCAGGTGCTCCTTTTGTGATCCTGCTTTGATAATTTCCAGGCCTGGAGTTCTGGCTGTGACGCAACAACATTGGTGGTTTCTCTGCAATGCCAGGATACAGGTTCAATTCCCAGCATCAGCGCAGTGGGTTAAAAGATCTGGCATTGTTGCAGCTGTAGCATAGGTTGCAACTGCAGCTCAGATGTGATCCCTGACCTGGAAACGTCACATGCTGCCAGGCAGCCAAAAAAGAACAAAGATAATTTCCAGGCCCTTAGAAGAGGGGATAGAGGAAAGACGAGACCAGTGCTCTCACCCAGTGAGAACAAAGTTCTGTCCCTACAATCAAACTAACATTCTGGTTATTTGTTCTTCGAATGCATGTTCTACATTAGCTTAAACTTGCATCCACCAAGTAAGTTGATGTAAGTTTCTTTTTTCTTTTTTTTTGAAATTTAATTCTCGTTTATTAAAAAAAATTTTAATATTTTAAAATATTTTATATTTTAATATTTTTTAAAATATTTTTAATATTTTTAATAAAATATTTTAATATTTTATATTAAAAACATTTTAAATTTTCACTGTTATAATTTTATTTTTTTAATTACTCAATGAATTTGTTACATTTATTGTTGTACAGTGATCATCACGATCCAATTTTATAGGATTTCCAGTTTCTTTAATTCCCTCTTGATACAGTGCAGATATTTAAAGCATCTGAAAATGGCTACAGAAAAACAGGAGCCGAAAGCTTTCAAAAGGCCCAGTTTGTTAAGCTAAAGAATACAGGGGCCCCGGGTGAATCAGAGAATGATCTATGCCATGGTTGTGTTTATTGCGTCCTAATATTGCTGCCAGCTCAGCATTCAAGGGCTCTCCTGTGTGTCCTTGGCCACCTGGGCTTCAGGTAGGTGACTGTACCTACTTAGTAGGCGGTGAAGAAGATTGTGACCTTATGATTTGACCTACCAGCTGTGCATACTTAGAGAAGGGTTCAAACCTTACTAAAAAATCAGCATTTTTTTTTTTTTTTGAGTAAGCATGCCTAGACGAAAAGAAGGGGAAGGCATGACAAATGTTAGATAACACTGAAAAATCAATCATTAGCAAAAGCCACATTTTTACAGAAAATAAATATTTCACCATGATTTGGTGCCTTCCATTGAGGACCATCTGTTATTAATCACTGCTTGACTGTGCCCTGATGTTTTCTCAGGTTCTTGTATATGCTTTATTCCCATCTCTCCTTCTTTAAGAAATGGTAGCTCCTTATTTGTTTAATTGACATATAGTTAATACACAGCGAAAGGCACAGGTCTTCACAGTACAGGTTAATGACTTTTCACAAATGCATGCGGCCATGTAATCCGCATCTCTGTCAAGACACATGGCATTTCCATTCCCCCCCAAAACATTCCGCCTGCTCCTTCCAATCCGCCCTTCTCCCCGCTCCCCCCGGCCCTCAGGAAAACCCTGCTCTGACTTCTTCCCACAGAGATCAGTTTTGCCTGTTCCAGAACTCCACATATCTCAAATTGTGCAGGATAAATTCTTTTTGTATCTGTTTTTTTTTTTTTTTTTAAAGCTCATTTGAGGCTCTCATCCGTGTTGTTGTATCCGAAATTTATTCTTCTTTATTGCTGAGTACCTTCTGTTATATGATTGTAACTCCATCGTTTATCCATTCACTTGCTGGAGAGCATTTGGGTCATTTCTGCTTTTTGGCGATTATGATTAAAGCTCATATGGACATTCTCGTTTAACTCTTTGTGCGCATTTTCGTTTCTCTTGGGTAACTACAGGCTGACCTCGTTTTCTTGCTTATAGCTCTATGGTGCTTTGCGGATTCTGGGCTTTTTACATACGGAAGTTTTGCAGCAACCCTGCGTCAAGCAAACCTATTGGTTCCGTTTTCCCAATAGCATCTGCTCACTTCCTGTCTCTGTGTCACATTTTGGTAATTCTTGCAACGTTTCATACTTTTTCATTATTATTACCTTTGTTATGGTGATTGGTGACCAATGATCTTTGATGTTACTGTTGCAAACAGATTGCAACTCACCGAAGGCTTAGATGATAGTTAACATTTTTTAGCAATAAAGTATTTTTTAAATTAAGGTATGTACATTTTTTTAAACATAATGGTACTGCATACTTAATAGACTATAGTAGAGTGTAAACAACTTTTTTTTCTTTTTTTGGTTCTGCAAAAAACTCTCTTGCTTCCATTTTGTCCATGGCTTGGGGGAGGGCCCCAGGGTGGTTAAAAAGCTGCCTAGTAGCTGCACAGAGAGGCTTCAGGCAGAAGCTCTGACACTGGGGGGTATCAGAGGGGGCTCCTCAAAGACCACTGGGCTCTGGACACTGCCAGTCATGCTTGGGGGGAGCCTTTGGAAAAGATACCCGAGCAGCCTAGCCTGAGGGTATCTGCTGTGGACCTGCTGGTCGCCCATCTTCTTGATGAGTTTCACCTGCTCACCCAGGAAGCGGTTCTCCAGGAAGTCACAGAGCTGGGGGGTCTGTGTGGGCAGAAGCCAGGGCATGCAGCCCCAAACGACTTGGTTCAGGTTCTTCTCTAGGACTGTGGCGGCTTCCACAGAGTCCTGGGTTTTACCCTCCTCGTCTTGGGATGGTTCCTGCTCGTCCTGGAAGAGGGCACGGCCGCTGCGCCAGTTTTGCATCTTCGAGAGACGCTCTGAGCTCTTGTGATTTTCCTCGGTCAATTTGCGGAATAAGTGGCCCATGCCGACCAGAGCCACGTCGTCATGGTGGAAATGGAAGCCCAGAGAGAGGTAGGTGTAGAAGGCCAGCAAATGCATGTTGACCAGGCGGCTGGGGGGTCCCCACCTGTATGGAATAATTGTGACTAGGCTGGGAGCTCATGGTTGGTGGGAAATAAGGAGCTAAGCTCAAAAATGGTGTTGGCTGGTCCCGGAGGCCGAGGATATCTGAGTGGTTGATTCTGAAGGTTGCAGCTAGTTAAAATGTTGGAGGGTGGTCAAGGAAGGGGTGTCCCTGGGTCTGTTCTGTCCAAACACTGTTGAGGCAAGAGACAGAAATCCAATACCCAGAGTGCACTGCCTTTCATGCACCAAGAAACCAAACAATTTGTTTGACTTGCTTTACGGAAGTACTTGCCTTGTTGTGGTGGTCTGGAATTGAACCCGCAATATCTCTAAGGTATGTCTGTATATAGAAGTGGAATTGCAGCTCACAGGGCAAATAAATATTTACCTTTATGAGAAACGGCTAGACAGATTGCAAAGTGACCATTTTGCTTTCTTGATAGTAATATACCAGAGTTCCTGTTGCTCCATATCCTTACTGATATTTGATGGTATCAGTCTTCAAATGCCAGCCATTATATTGTGTGTATAATTGTATACTGTATTTAGTTTAGAACATTTGCATTTCCCTGATGACTAATGCTCTTGAGCCTTTTGACTATGTGCTTATTGGACACTCATGTGTATTCTTTTATGAATGGCCTATTCAAGTCTTTTTACTGATTACAAAAATTGGATTGTCTTCTTATGACTGAGGTTTGTGAAGTTCCTCATATATTTTAGATTCAGATGCTTGTCAGATACATGTTTTGTGAATGCATTTGTGGATTTTCACCTGGTCTGTGCCTGATTCTTAATAATGTCTTTTCATAAAGGTTTTAGAATTTTGAGAAAGTCTAGTGTATCAGATTTTCCCTTTGTGACAAACGCTTTTTCATTCCTGTCTGAGAAATCTACTTCGAAGCTGCAAAGATATTCTTCTGTGGTTTCTTTTGGCAGTTTTATTGTGTTAAGCCTTTATACTGATGTGTATGATCTATGTTGAGTTAACTTTTGTGTATGGTATGAGGCAAGAGTGGAAGTTCATTTTTACCCCTTATACATAGAGAGCTATTTGTTGCGGTGATGTTTATTGAAAAAACTCTCTCTCCCTCAATGAATTTCTTAGGTTCCTTGACTCCAAATCAGTTGGTTATATGAACATGGATCAGACTGGACTTTGTTCTGTTGCACTGTTTATGTCCTTCGTTGCTAATACCACTGTCTCAGTTACCATGGGTTTATCATAAGTCTTGAAATCTTTCAGTGTACTCTTTTTCAAGGTTGTTTAGCTTTTCTCGGTTCTCAAGATGATTTTAAAATCATCTCATAAATCTCGACAAAGAAAAATTAAGATTTTGTAAAATGAAGGTTTAAATACAGTGAAATGTACAGATCTTACAAACATATATATCTGTGTAAGCAACACTTTTATCAAGATCTTTCAATAACCCCAGAAAGCTGCCCTGTGCCCCTTCCTAGTCATTCTGCCTTCTCAGAAGTAACTCCTTATCTCATTTTTGTCACCCAAGTTTAGTTTTGCCTTTTCTAGAATTTCCTGTAAAGGAAATCAGTAATTCTGACAAATCATACACAGTACACAGAATGTGTATGTTTGTGTGAAAGCTTCCTTTTAGCATATAGTACTTTTGCTTTGTCTATCAGAGGTGCGTTCATTTTTATTGCTAAGTAGCATTCCACTGAGTGAATACACCACAGTTTGTTCGTTCTTTCACTTCCTGATGAACACCTGGGTTGTTACCACCTGGACTGTTGTGAAAAAGCTGCTCTGATTAAATTTGTGAAATACTTTTTGTGGTTAGGTGTTTTCATTTTTCTTAGGTAAATACCTTAGAGTGGAATTGCTGGTTGTAGACGAAACATGTTTATCGCTTTAAGAAACTGCTAGAACCCTTTCTAGAAATGTTGTCATGTTTTACAATCCTACAGAAATGGACAGGCATTCTGGGCATTTCATATCTTCACAAAAATTTGGGGTTCATTGTAACAACTTTATATATGCGTCATAATGTCTCATTACAGTTTTAATTTGCTATTCCCTGGTGACTGAAGATGTTGAATAAATTCTTATATGCATATATGTGTTTTGTAAAGTCTCTGTTCAAACTTTTGACCATTATTTATTGGATGGGTTTTTTTTTGTTGTTGTTGTAGAGGATACAGAGATAGAGATATTTGTATTATATATATCCTCTTTCAGATACTATGAATATTTTTTCTCTGTTTATGGCTTGCTTAATCATTTAAAAATGTCTTTTGATAAGTAAAAGTCTTTTAAAATAGCATTTTGATGAAGTCCAACTTTTCAATTTTCTAATGGTTACTAAATTCTATATCCTATCTAGGCAACTTCATTTAGGCCAAATTCACAAAAATATTAATGTGTTTCTTCCTTAGACATCTCAGAGTTTTAGCTTTTATGATTAGGTATATGTATCCTGTGACACTGACAAATTCACTTAATTCTATAATTTTTTGTTTTCGATTCCATAAGATTTTCTATGTATATTATTATGTTGTCTGCAAATAAAGGAAGCTTTACTTTAAATTTCTTCTATATGCCTTCCACTTTTTTTCTTATTACACTGCCTAGAATCTCTATTCAACACTGTACTACAAGTGGTGAGCATGAATATACCAGCCTTTTCCTGATAAAAGTGAGAAAGCATTAAATAAATATAATGTTAGTTGTTAAGTTTCTCATAGATAATATTAGGTTTAAGGCAATTTCCTCTGTTCTTAGTTTGAGAGTTTTTTTCCTCCAGATTTGTCAAAATATTTTTCAGCACCTGTTGAGATTATTATAGTACCCTCTACCTTATTCTATTAATATGACAGATTTTATTAGTTGATATGTGAATGTTAACCAAACTTGGTTCCTGTGATAAATCTCACTGGGTCACGTTGTATTGTATTTTGTAATATTTTGTGGGATTTTTCTTGAAATGTTCATGAGGCATATTAGCTTTCAGTTTTCTTTATCTGGTTGTGACATCCTGTGAGGCTGAAATTGTCTTCCCCTCCTCCAGATTTATGAAGGTATTTGTTTAGGATTTGTATTATATCCTCTTTAAATGTCTGATAAAATCACCAGGAAAACTATCTAGGTCTGGAATTTTCATTGTGGGAAGACATTTAATTACAAAATCACTTTCTTTCATAGATAGGTGGCCATTTAGATTTTCTACTTCTTGAGTCAATATTAGTAATTTGTATGTTCCAAGGAATGTGTACATTTAGCCTGAGTTTTCAAGTTATGAGAACTAAGTTGTTAATAATTTTTTTTCATTATTAATGTATGTAGGATCTATAGAAATATGTTCTCTGTCATTCCTGATATTATTTGTGTTTACCTCTATTTACTTCATTAGTCTAGCTGGGGATTTATTAATTTTATTAAACTTCTCAAAGAACCCACTTTTGTTGCCTTTTCCCCCTGATATTTTGATTATTTCCTCTTGTATCATGTTCCATTCTTTATTATGTCTTTCCTCCTGCACACTTTGCATTTAATTTCCTCATTTTAAAATCTTTTTAGATTGAAGCTTAGATAATGTTTACTTTTCTCTTCTAATATAAACCTTTAGAGCTGTAAGTTTACTTCTAAGCACTGTATTAGCTGCAGCCTACAAATTTTGGTATGCTGTGTTTTACTTTTCTAGTTTAAACTATCTTCTAATCCCCTTTGTAATTTCTCCTTTAATTTATGGGTTATTTAGACATATAATGCTTAATTTGCAAAATTTATGAATTTTCCTGGAATCTTGTTATTAATTTCTAATCCAATTCCATTTTGTCATAAAACAAACTTTGTAGGATTTGAATACTTTTTAGGTTTCAGACTGGTTTTGTGGTCCACAATATGGTCTATTTTGGTGAATGTTTCATGTGCACTTGGGTAGACTATCAGGTTGAATTGATTGTAGTATTGTTCACATTTTGTGTATTCTTTTTTGTTTGTTTACTTACTGTTATAGATGGAATGTTTGTGTCCCCCAAAATTCATATGTTGAAATTCTAACTATATGATGATGTTAGGAGGTGGGGCATTTGGAGGGTAATCAGGTCATGAGGATGGAGTCCTCATGAATGAGACTAGTGTCCTTATAAAAGAGACCCCAGAGATTCCCTTGCCCCATTTACCATGTGAAGGCATGGCAAAAAGACAGGTAACTGTGAACCAGGAAGTGGGTTCTCACCAGACACTGAGTCTGTTGATGCCTTCATCTTGGACTTCCAGCCTCTGGAACTGTAAGAAATTTCTATTGTTTATAAGTCACCCGGTTTATGGTATTCTCTTCGAACACCCAAATGGGCTAAGGTGCTTTGTCTCTCCTAACTGGATAAGTACAGTTGACAGGTTTGAACTACCACATGTACACAGATATTTTTGAATAGTAAATACTGCAGTCCTACATGATGCATGATTGACTGGATCCATGGATGCAGAGGAACCTCAGATGTGGAGGGCCAACTATAAATTATTCTTAGATTAACCTCTGTGTTTTTCAAGGGTCAAATATATTGAAATTCACAAATCTATTTGTAAATCTGTCATCTCTGTCAGTTTTTGCTTCAGTTATATACAAGTATGATTGTTACATCCTCTTGATGAATCGACATTTTTGCCCTTACTACATACGTGTTTCTCTTTATATCTTGTAATAGTTATCTTGAAGGCTACATTGTTTAATATTAATATAGCTACTCCAGCTTTCTTACAATCAGTATTTGCCTGGTGCCTCTATCATTTGACTTCTAATCTATTTGTGTACTTGTACACATGAGGTAGTTTGGATTAAAAAAAAAATCAAGTCCTATCTAATGAACATGGCCTTTTAATTGGAGTTTAAGTTCATTAACATTTAATTAAATTTTTATGTGATTGGATCTATGTCACCAGTATTTTTTCTTTTCTTCTTTTTTCCTTTGATTGTTTATTTATCTATTTTTATCACTCAATTTATTACATTTATAGTTGTACAATGATGATCATAATCCAATTTTATATCATTTACATCTCACACCCCCAGCGCATCCCCCCACCCCCCAAACTGTCTCCTTTGGAAACCATAAGTTTTTCAAAGTCTGTGAGTCAGTATCTGTTCTGCAAAGAAGTTCACCATGTCCTTTTTTCAGACTCCACATGTAATTGATAGCATTTGATGTTGGTGTCTCATTGTCTGACTTACTTCACTTGGTATGATAATTTCGAGGTCCAACTATGTTGCTAAAAATGCCATTCCTTTTAATGGCTGAGTAATATTCCATTGTGACTACTTTTGGATTAATTGAACATGTTCCAGTAATCTATATCTCCTTGATTGGCTTAGTAGCTATAACTCTGAGGTCTGTATTTTTAGTATGTTTATTTTCTTTATTTTTAGTGCTAAATATACACCCTTAAAATTTATAATGATGTACTTTTTAATATTTTACTACATCACATTTAATGTAAGAACCATGCAGCAGTATAATGCTATATTACTTATTCTTTTGTGCTATTGTATTCTCACATTTTACTTCCACACATTATAAACCCCAAATACATCATTACTATTTTGATTTAAATAATATTAAACAATAAATGAAAGGACAAATAGTTATTAGTTACCTATTTTCTATATGTGGTGCTCTTCATTTCTTTGTATAAATATAAATTTCTGCCTGGTATCATTTTCCTCCTTCCTGAATAACTTCCTTCAACATTTCTCACAGTATAGATTTTCTAGCTATGGATTTTTGTTTTATTCTATCTTGTAATTTCCTTATTTTGCTATAATTTTAAGGGTATTGCTCTGGATATAGAATTCTAGATTGACAATGTTTTTGTTTCAGACCCTTAAAGACGTCATTCTTTTTTCTGGGTTGCATTATTTTGGTAAGAAGTCAGTAGAGACTCTTATATTTTTCTCCTGTATGTTATATGCCTGTTCTCTGGCTGCTTTTAAGATATTTTCCTTTGGTTTATCACAATTTGATTATTGTAAGTCTTAGTGTGTTTTTCTTTGCTTATCATTCTTGGGGGTTGCTGACCTTCAAGCTATGAGTTAGTATTTGACATCAAAATGTGGAAAATATCCAGCTGCTATTTCTTCAAATACTTTCTCTGCCTCAATCTTTCTCTTCTCCTCTGGGGACTTTAACTTCAAGTGTATTAGACTACTTGATATGGTATCGTGGTTGAGATGCTTCATTGTATTTATCCTTTTTGTCTTTTTGTGCTTCACTTCAGATACTTTGTATTGCTTCATCTACAAGTTTACTAATCTCTACATCTGCAGGGGTCTGATCTGCTTACCCCAATTCAGTGGATTTAAAAAATGTCAGATACTGTATCTTTCAGCTTTAGAATTTCCATTTGCTTTTTTTTTTTCCCACTGTACAGCAAGGGGGTCAGGTTATCCTTACATGTATACATTACAATTACATTTTTCCCCCAGCCTTTCTTCTGTTGCAACATGAGTATCTAGACAAAGTTCTCAATGCTATTCAGTAGGATCTCCTTGTAAATCTATTCTAAATTGTGTCTGATAAGCCCAAGCTCCCGATCCCTCCCACTCCCTCCCCCTCCCATCAGGCAGCCACAAGTCTCTTCTCCAAGTCTATGATTTTCTTTTCTGAGGAGATGTTCATTTGTGCTGGATATTAGATTCCAGTTATAAGTGATATCATATGGTATCTGTCTTTGTCTTTCTGGCTCATTTCACTCAGGATGAGATTCTCTAGCTCCATCCATGTTGCTGCAAATGGCATTATGTCATTCTTTTCTATGGCTGAGTAGTATTCCATTGTGTATATATACCACCTCTTCCGAATCCAATCGTCTGTCGATGGACATTTGGGTTGTTTCCATGTCCTGGCTATTGTGAATAGTGCTGCAATGAACATGCGGGTGCACGTGTCTCTTTTAAGTAGAGTTTTGTCCGGATAGATGCCCAAGAGTGGGATTGCGGGGTCATATGGAAGTTCTATGGATAGATTTCTAAGGTATCTCCAAACTGTTCTCCATAGTGGCTGTACCAGTTTACATTCCCACCAGCAGTGCAGGAGGGTTCCCTTTTCTCCACAGCCCTTCTAGCACTTGTTATTTGTGGATTTATGAATGATGGCCATTCTGACTGGTGTGAGGTGATATCTCATGGTAGTTTTGATTTGCATTTCTCTTATAACCAGTGATGTTGAGCATTTTTTCATGTGTTTGTTGGCCATCTGTATATCTTCTTTGGAGAACAGTCTATTCAGGTCTTTTGCCCATTTTTCCATTGATTGATTGGCTTTTTTGCTGCTGGGTTGTATAAGTTGTTTATATATTCTAGAGATTAAGCCCTTGTCAGTTGCATCATTTGAAACTATTTTCTCCCATTCTGTAAGTTGTCTTTTTGTTTTCTTTTGGGTTTCCTTTGCTGTGCAAAAGCTTTTCAGTTTGATGAGGTCCCATGGGTTTATTTTTGCTCTAATTTCTATTGCTTTGGGAGACTGACCTGAGAACATATTCATGATGTTGATGTCGGAGAGTGTTTTGCCTGTGTTTTCTTCTAGGAGTTTGATGGTGTCCTGTCGTATATTTAAGTCTTTCAGCCATTTGGAGTTTATTTTTGTGCATGGTGTGAGGGTGTGTTCTAGTTTCATTGCTTTGCATGCTGCTGTCCAGGTTTCCCAGCAATGCTTGCTGAATAGACTTTCTTCTTCCCATTTGATGTTCCTGCCTCCCTTGTCAAAGATGAATTGACCATAGGTGTCAGGGTTTATTTCCGGATTCTCTATTCTGTTCCATTGGTCTGTCTGTCTGTTTTGATACCAGTACCACACTGTTTTGATGACTGTGGCTTTGTAGTATTTCTTGAAGTCTGGGAGAGTGATGCCTCCTGCTTGGTTTTTGTTTCTCAGGATTGCTTTGGCGATTCTGGGTCTTTTGTGGTTCCATATAAATGTTTGGATTGTTTGTTCTAGTTCTGTGAAAAATGTCCTGGGTAATTGGATAGGGATTGCATTGAATCTGTAGATTGCTTTGGGTAGTATGGCCATTTTTAGAATATTGATTTTCCCAATCCAGGAACATGGAATATCTTTCCCTTTCTTTACATCTTCTTTGATGTCTTTGATTAAAGTTTTATAGTTCTCAGCATATAGGTCCTTTACCTCCTTGGTCAGGTGTATTTCGAGGTATTTGATTTTGTGAGGTGCAATTTTAAAAGGTATTATATTTTTGTATTCCTTTTCTAATATTTCCTTGCTGGTATACAGAAATGCAACTGACTCTGAATGTTAATCTTATATCCTGCTACTTTGCTGAATTTATGAATCAGTTCAAGGAGTTTTGGGGTTGAGTCCTTAGGGTTTTCTATGTATAGTATCGTGTCATCTGCATACAGTGACAGTTTGATCTCTTCTCTTCCTATATGGATGCCTTTTATTTCTTTTGTTTGTCTAACTGCTGTGGCTAGGACTTCCAAAACTATGTTGAAGAGCAGTGGTGAGAGTGGGCATCCCTGTCTTGTTCCAGATTGGAGTGAGAAGGCCTTCAGTTTTTCCCCATTGAGGATTATATTTTCTGTGGGTTTATCACAAATGGCTTTGATTATGTTCAGGAATGTTCCCTCTATACCCACTTTGGTGAGGGTCTTGATCATGAATGGATGTTGGACTTTGTCAAATGCTTTTTCTGCGTCTATTGAGATGATCATATGATTTTTGACTTTTTTTTTGTTAATGTGGTGTATGATGCTGATTGATTTGCGTATGTTGAACCATCCTTGTGAACCTGGGATGAACCCAACCTGGTCATGGTGTATAATTTTTTTGGTATGTTGTTGGATTCGGTTGGCTAAGATTTTGTTGAGAATTTTTGCATCTATATTCATCAATGATATTGGGTGATAGTTTTCTTTTTTGGTGGTATCTCTGTCTGGTTTTGGAATGAGGGTGATGGTGGCATCCTAGAATGTCTTTGGGAGTATTCCTTCTTCTTCAACCTTTTGAAAGAGTTTAAGGAGGATGGGCACCAATTCCTCTTTATATGTTTGATAGAATTCACCTGTGAAGCCATCTGGTCCTGGACTTTTATTTGTAGGGAGTGATGTTATGAGCTCTTCAATTTCATTTCTAGTGATGGGTCTGTTCAGTTGGTCTGTTTCTGCTTGATTCAGTTTTGGCAGGCTGTAAGATTCTAGAAAATTGTCCATTTCTTCCAGATTGTCAAACTTGTTGCCATATAGTTGTTCATAGTATTGTCTTATGGTTTTTTGTATTTCTGCTGTATCCATTGTGATTTCTCCTTTTTCATTTCTAATTTTGGTTATTTGGGTTCTTTCTCTCCTCTTTTTAGTGAGTCTGGCCAGGCGTTTGTCAATTTTGTTGACCTTTTCAAAGAACCAGCTCTTGGTTTTATTAATTTTCTCTATGGTTTTTTGAGTCTCTATTTTATTGATTTCTTCTTTGATCTTGATAATTTCCTTCCTTCTGCTGACTTTAGGCCTTTTTTGTTCTTCTTTTTCTAATTCATTTAGGTGGAGGGTTACGTTGTCAATTTGGGATCTTTCTTCTTTTTTGAGAAAGGCCTGTATTGCTATAAATTTCCCTCTGAGTACTGCTTTTGCAGCATCCCATAGATTTTGAGCGGTTGTGTCTTCATTATCATTTGTTTCAAGGTAGTTTTTAATTTCCTTCTTGATTTCCTCATTGACCCATTGTTTTTTTAGTAGCATGTTGTTTAGTCTCCATGCAGTAGGTTTTTTCTCTTTCCTTTTCCCATGGTTGGTTTCTAATTTCATGGCATTGTGGTCAGAGAAGATACTTGAGATAATTTCTATGCTCCTAAATTTATTGAGGTTAGCCTTGTGTCCCAATATGTGGTCGATTCTTGAGAATGTTCCATGAGCATTTGAGAAGAATGTGTATTCTGCTTTTTTTGGATGTAGTGTCCTGAAGATATCAATGAAGTCTAACTTTTCTCTTGTTTCCTTTAGGATCTCTGTTGCTTTATTGGTTTTCTGTCTAGAGGATCTGTCCATTGATGTGAGGGGGGTATTAAGGTCTCCTACTATGATTGTATTCTCATCAATATCTCCCTTTATGTCTGTTAATATTTGTTGTATGTATCTGGGTGCTCCTATATTTGGGGCATATATGTTGACAATAGTAACATCCTCTCCTTGGATGGATCCCTTAATCATTAAGTAGTGTCCTTCTTTGTCTTTCTTCATGTCTTTTGTTTTAAAGTCTATTTTGTCTGATATGAGTGTTGTGACTCCTGCTTTTCTGTCATGTCTATTGGCGTGAAATATTTTTCCTCACCCTTTCACTTTCAATCTATATGTATCTTTTGTCCTAAGGTGAGTTTCTTGTAGGCAGCATATTGAAGGTTTTTGCCTTTTTATCCACTCAGCCACTCTGTGTCTTTTGATTGGGGCGTTCAGTCCATTGAAATTTAAGGTGATAATTGATAGATGATTATTTATTGCCATTTGAACCTCGTGTTCCAGTTGATTCTATGCTTCTCCATTCTTCCTTTCTTTTCTTTTTTTTTTTTTTTTTTTGGTTGGATGGTCTCCTGTTATTATCTTCTTGAGTGTATTTTTTTTTTCATTTTTTGTGAATGCAATATTTGGTTTTGGCTTGTGGTTGCCCTTTTTTTTAAGTATGCTAACCCCTTCCCATAATTGTGAGTTTTAGCCTGATGGTCCTATAAGTTCAAACACTTCCTTACTATATTAAAATTAAGAAGAGAAACATACAAACAAACAAAAAGGGTTATTTACTTCCTAACATCCCTTGCCCACATTTTATGGTTTTGATGACTCTTTTTTATTTTTTTCTTTTTAATTTTATTTTGTTTGAGGCCTGTTCATGATGAAATCTGTATGCTGGCTTATTTGAGTGACTGCTCTCTGATTGCGGTTTCCTCAGTCCTAGTTCTTCCTCTTCTTTTTTTTTTTTTCTTTTCTTTTTTCTTCCCTTTCCTTCCTTTCTTTTTGGTTTAGAGAAGCCCTTTCAATATTTCCTTTAACCTGGGTTTTGTGTTGCAGTATTCTTTAAGTTTTTGTTTGTTGGAAAAAATTTTTATTTCCCCTTCTATTTTAAATGATATTCTTACTGGAGAGAGTATTCTAGGTTGCATATTTTTTCCTTTGAGCACTTTAAATATCTCTTGCCATTCCCTCCTGGCCTGTAGTGTTTCTGTAGAGAAGTGAGCTGATATTCTTATGGGGGTTCCCTTGTAGGTAACATTCTGTTTTTCTCTTGCTGCCTTTAGGATCCTCTCTTTATCACTAACTTTGCCATTTTTATTATGATGTGTCTTGGTGTGGGTCTGTTTGGGTTCAGTTTGTTTGGGGCCCTCTGTGCTTCTTGTATCTTGAACCCAGTATCCTTTAGATTTGGGAAGTTTCCAGCGATAATTTCTTCAAATATATTTTCCATCCCCTTATCTTTTTCTACTCCTTCTGGAATTCCTATTATGCGTAGATTGGCCCGCTTTATATTATCCCATAGGTCTCTTATATTGCTTTCCAGTTTTTTGATTCGGTTTTCTGTCTGTTGACCGGATTGAGTGATTTCCATTATTCTATCTTCCATATCACTGATTTGTTCTTCTGCATTATTCATTCTGGTTTTTACTGCCCTTAGTTCCGTTTGCATCTCTGCAAATGAGTGTTCTAGTTTTTCTTGGCTCCTCCTTATATTTTCTAGTTCCTTTCTGAGGGTATCTGCATTACTGTTCATATCTTCTCTTAATTCCTTCAGTATTTTCACTATTTCTCTTTTGAAATCCAGGTCTGTCAGACTGCAGGGATCTGTTTCATTGTTGACTGTTTTAGGTGAGTTCTCCTGTTGGTTTGACTGGGGGTGGTTTCTCGGCTTCTTCATCTTGCTTGTTGTTTTCTTTCTCCTGAGGGAGTTGTACTCTCCGTTATCGGGCAGTGTTTGCCTTGTCAGTGCCATGGAGTATTTCCTGAGGGCTGGCGTTGTTGGTCAATCTTTTTTTGAGGCAGTGTGGCTTTTCTGGAGTGTTGATGGGGCTAACAGTGTTTCTTTGAAGCAAAGGAGGGCTTCCTGAGGGCAGACAGGACTGGGAGGTCCACACCACGATGGTAGCAGATTTCACTTGGTCATGCAGAGCTTGCTCTGGTGTTTTTAGGCTGTGGGGTTCTTGCAGGGGGTTGGCGGTGTTGGGCAGCTGTTCCTCTGGAGTGCAGCACCCCCTGGGGGCTGGAGCAGCTATCTGGGTTACTGAGAACCTAAGAGGCTCTTCCCTAGGGCAGCCCAACTCAGGAGGATGGCCTGAGAATGTAGGTAGATCTTTTCACAGTCTGGCCAAGCTTGTTGCAGCTTTTCTGGGCTGCAGGGGCTCTTCTAGGGGGCTGGTGGTGCTGAGCAGCTATTCCTCGGGAGTGGGGCACCCCCTGGGGTCTTGGGCGGGTAGCAGGGCCACTGGAAACCCAAGAGGCTCCTCCCCAGGGCAGCCCGACTCAGAAAGACCGTCAGATCTTTTCCCAGCTTGGCCAGGCTTGTTGCAGCTTTTCTGGGCTGCAGGGGGTCCTGCCTGGAGCTGGCAGTCCTATGCAGCTGATCCTCTATAGCTTGGCACCCCCTGGGGGCTTGGGCGGGTAGCAGGGCCGCTGGAAATCCAAGAGGCTCCTCCCCGGGGCAGCCCGACTCAGAAAAACCGTCCGAGAATTAGGCCGATCTATTCACTGCCTGGCTAGGCTTGTTCTAGCTTTTCTGGGCTGCAGGCCTTTTCTCGGGGGCTGGTGGTGTTTGGTGCTACTCTGGGGAAGTGTAGCCCCTCCAAAGGGCAAGCAGGCCTGTGCAGGGACAGCCCCTGTGGTGGTAGGCTTCAGGCAATTGGTGAGGCCAGCCCTCCTGGATGGCAGGCAGCCCCATGTTCGGTGAGAGCGTAGGGGGTGGTTGGGGGTGGGGGGAGGGGATGCACTGGGAAGCACAGCTTTCCGCTAGCTAGCGGGCCTGTAAGCTTGCTGTGGCGTGGGGGGTATTCTATGGGGACCCACCCCTTCTTCTCTCCCCTCCCCAGCACGGGCGCAGACCAGGCTCTTTTCCCAGGTTCCCTCTGATGCGGCTTTCCACTTCCCTGCCCCTAGAGTATTGCTCCCTTCCTCTGCCACAGCTTTGTTTTCTAGTCTCCCAGGCAGTCTCTGCCCGGTCAAATGGTTTCCAGACCTCCCAAGCAGTTTCCGCTCGGCCCTGCCCCCCCAGCCCGGGGACTAACCTCTGGAACTTAGGTCTCGGTGCCCAGCCCCCACCCAGGCGTCCCCCAGGCCCTTTCTTGGGGACTAACCTTCAGAGGCGAGGTCTCGGTGCCCAGCCCCACCCAGGCGTCTCAATTTTTGGTGACTGTGCCCGTAGTTCAGATGGTCCATTCGGTTCTTGATCGGCTTTTCCGTACTCCAACTTACTGCTACACTCTTCTCTGCATCTGGAGATTCCTCCGGTTCGTTTGATCTTTCCCCCGAGTAGGTGACTTTCCAGGGTGTGGGATCCCTTTCTCCTCCTCAATTCCCTTTCGGGAGCGCCCATCCCGCTCGGATTCACCTTCTCTCACTCTCCTCTTTTCTCCCGTTCTGCCCAGTAATGTCACAAACTTCTTGCCATTATGGGAGTTTAGGTTCCTCTGCCAGTGATTGGTTGCTGTTCTGTGCGAGTCATTTATTCTGTAGATGTGCTTTTTTTTGTGTGTTTGTGGGAGAGGGCGAGCGTGTCCCCCTACCCCTCCGCCATCTTGTCCTCCCGGATCAATTAATCCCTTTTTGGTTACTTCATTTGCAAATATTTTCTCCCATTCTGTGAGTTGTCTTTTCATTCTGTGAGTTCCCCCTACTCCTCTGCCCTCTTGTCCTCTCTCCTGCTTTTTTTTTTGAAATTGTTATATTTTATTTTTTTGGAGCAGTTTTAGGTTTCCAGAAGAATTATGCAGAAAATATAGATAGTTTATATACCCTCTCCTGTCACTCTCTTGTGCATAGTTTCCTCTATTTAAAATCTTGCATTAGTAGGATAAAGTTGTTAAAACTGATGAATCAGTAGTGACACATTATTATTACCTAGGTTCACAGTTGACATAAGGGTTCAGTATTTGTCTTGGATAGTCCTATAGGTTTTGATGAATGCATAATGGCATGTATCTACCATTACAGTCTCATACACAATAGTTTCATTACCCTAAAATCCCTTTGCCCCACCTAGTCTTCCCTCCTTTCATCCCTTCCTTCAAACCCCTGACCACCACTGTCTCCCTCGTTTTGCCTCTTCCAGAATGTACTGTAGTTGGAATCATATATGATATATAACCTTTTCAGACTAGTTTATTTCACTTAGCAACATGCATTTAAGTTTCCTTTTTGTGGCTTGATAATTGACTTATTTTTACTGCTGAATGATACTCTATTGTTTGGATGTACCAGTTTGTTTATTCATCTATCTATTAAAGGGCATCTTGGTTGCTTCCAAGTTTTGGCAATTATGAATAAACCTTCTATAAACGTTCATATTCAGGTTTTGGTTTAGACATAAAGTTTCAACTCATTTGGGTAAATACCAAAGAGAATAATAGCTGGATCATGGAAAGCCTATGTTTGGCTTTGTAAAAGAGCCACCTAACTGTTTTCCAAAGTGGCTGTACCATTTTGCATTCCCATCAGCAACAAGTGAGAGTTCCTGCTGCTCTACAGTCTCACTGGCATTTGTTATTGTCAGTTTAGCCATCCTAATAGGTGTGTAGGATGATTCTTTTTTTTAACATACAGCTTTCATTACTCAATTGAGATGTTCTATTTGTTCCCTTTATATTCTGGTTTGCTTTAAGTCCTTGAATTTAGGAGCTATTTAAAAATTCTTGTCTGCTAATTCTATCCTGTCTTTTCTGAGTCTGTTTCTATTTACTGATTTTTCTTTTGTGCATCTCATTTTCTGCTTCTTTACATGTCTAGGTTTTTTATTATATGCTCTGCTTTATGAATGCTGAGCTCTTGGATGTCTAGATTTTGATGTCTGTTCCATAGTGCTGTCTTGTTCCAGCAGAAAGTGAATTGACTTGAGGAGCTCTTAACGCACTCGAGGCTTTAAAAGGAGCTTTGAGTGGCCCAAGAGCTAGATTAACCCTATTTCTAAGGTGTTGCCCTTTTAGTCTCCCTACTGAAAGCCCACCTTGTTGAACAGAGTCTCTACACCCTCACTGGTTAGAACTCGGCATCTCTTGGCCCTCTGTGGCCTTGGGGAGTTTAGCTCAGAGTTTTTCAGCAATTCTTTTTCCCACTGGTAGGTCATTGCCTGGCCTCTTGGAGCCTCATTCAAGAGCTCGGTATTCAGCCAAAGACTCAAGAGGACACCTAATGGGACTATTTGGAGTTTCTCTCCTTTGATAGTTTTTCTCGATACCTGGCCTGAAACTCCCAGTGACGTCAGTCAGCTTCAACTCTTTGTCATCTCATCCCAGGGACACATCATGTTCTCCTTTGATTCCCTCTCCCCATCCCATAGCTCTGTGTCTGTGCCCTAATGCATCACTGAGGCAGGAGAAAGTCAGGACCATCATGGGCCTCACCTCACGTTTCCCTTCCCTCTAGCCTAGCTGTCCTGCTCTGCCTGGTACCTATATCTGAAATCAGTTCTGTCATGTGTTCTATCCACTTTTCTAGTTATTTATATTGGAAGCAAAGTCTAGTATCCGTTCCCCCTTCGTGGATAGAAAGCAAACATCCCACTGATTCTTGAGGCATAGGATTTAAGGTTCTTCCATGACTTTTGTGTTTCACAGCATCAGTCTTAGTTGGCATTGGAGGCTCATGCTCTTTTTCCTCTTTGTAGAAGGTGAGTCTAGTAATATCTTTGTACTTACGCATCCTATAGTTGAAACGCATAAACTAGCATTTGTTAAGTAACGTTAACTAGCACACACCCAGGGCTCTCTGGAATTTTTATCCCACCTTGTGGAGTAGGTGTGACCATCATCCCACACTTTGAGGTGAGGGCAGGGAGGCTGAGGTGGGCGGAGTGATTTGTCTAACGCTTCTCTGCTGGTAGGTGATGACTTTCTGACTCTAAAGCTCTGTACTCAGATTTTACTGTAGTTTCTACTGTTCTCAAGTATTTTCAGACGACTTCTCACAGCCTCATGGCTCCAAGAGTAAGCGGGAGGTTGAATGGATAGACTGTCTTGTTCTCATTCCACTTCACCTCCCCACCTGCTGTTTGAACTATAGCAGATACTCTTTTACTTGTTTAATTGTTTAGCGTCCCAATGCAAAAATGTCTTAAAGGAATTTCTGCAGCAAATCAAGCAGGCACATCTGTGGGAAACCACTGTGCCACACTGGGTATTAATTTGCCCTTTAAAAATGTGGTTTCCTCTGTGATGAGGAAGAAACTGCTAAGGAAGTGAGTAAAAGAAAATCCCCTTTGCAGCTTTCTGCTTCCCTTGGTGTGATGTTGCAGGAAGTATATGGGTTCTTCCATTTTGATCCTAGCTCTGCCGCAAAGCTGTAAGCTTGTCCTAGATTTACTCAAGCATCCATGGCATCAGCTACATAGTCTGCTCAATTAGGAAAAGAACACTTTCCCCAATATTTTGTTTGTTTTCAATAAACGGATCTGAAGGGCCTGGCCCTGTATCACTGGCAGCATTAGGCAGCCCCTACTAGTCCCCACCTTCTGCTATTTGTGGCCTTCCGTGATCCCCTCCTCTTGAATATGGACTAGACTTAGTGATTTGCTTCTAATGGAAAGAAGATGGCAAAGGTGATGAGACGTCACTTCCAAGGTTAGGTTACAAAGACTGTGCCGTCCGTCATGGGCCCCCTGTGAGGCTCTGACGGAAGCCAGCTGCCACGTTATGAGCTGTCTGTGAGGAGGCCCATGTAGCAAGAAACCAAAGGCTCCAGCAGACAGCTAGTGAGCACTGGAGACCTGCCAACAGTCATGGCAGTGAACTTGGGACCAGATCTTTTTCCAGTGGAGAGTTGTTTGACTGCTGCTTGAACTACTGCAGCCTGTGAGGGACCCTGAGCCAGAAGCACCCAGCAAAGCCGTGCCTGGTTTCTTGACCTTCAGCAACTGTGAAAAATAAATGTGATTAAATTGCTAAATTTCAGGAAAATTTGTTATTATTGATAGGTAACAAATACAGTGTCTGGCACAAAGCTGATGCTCTGATAATAATCATTTTCTCCCTGGTTTTCTTCCTTTCATCTCTCAGGGGAGCAGTGACTTTTGTGGTGGCCTGACTCTGCTTGTCTGCAGGGATGGCACACCCACTGGACTCTGACCTAATCAGAAGCAGAATTCCCCAATGCCCGCTCTCCCAATTCTTCCTTGGGGTTGTTTTTTGTTTGTTTGCTTTTTTGTTTGTTTTTTAATAAATATTTTATTTGGGTGTGTGGTGGGAAGTGGAATTTACTTCCTAATTGTTTCCAGGGCCAAGTGATCTAATGCGCAGAGTTCTGATGTCCCGCAGGCACTTGGAGTTGTGGACAGAAATCATGGTTCATGTTGCAGTATCCCATTTACAAATGCTCTAGCTGTGCTAGGGTCTTAAAATATTTACAAGGTGGCTCCACCATGGGAAGGTGATCACTCCCTGTGGAAACATATTAGGGACATGTGTTCTTGGTGAGCTTTTCCCCCCTTTCCCTTCTCTCTTACATTCTCTGGACGACTGTAAAATCAAGGCTCTTCCCATGAGGTCACTTCGAATTTTTATCTCCTCCCGGATATAGGATCTCGCTTTCAGGTGCCTGCCCACCCCTCCCCAGCCCCCTTTCCAAGTTAGGAATCGACAGATTGCAAACTGAGATGCCTGAAATCTTCAGCATATTGTTCACTTGATAAAATGCTTATCCCTTGTTGACGTAGACACTTGTGGAATTTCTGGGGTCCTGCCTGTCAGAATGAATTTCATTCTCCCTCCCTGGAAATTGAAGCAAGTCAGAGTCTTAGATCGAAAGCAAGATGACCAAGGATGTGTCCCTTACTTTGTGTATGTGTGTGTGTGTGTGTTTTACTTTTTTAGGGCTGCACCCGAGGCATATAAAAGTTCCCAGGCTAGGGGTTGAATCAGAGCTACAGCTGCTGGCTTATACCACAGCCACAGCAACATGGGATCTGAGCCACATCTGCAACCTACACCTGCAGCTCACGGCAATGCCGGATCCTTAACCCACTGAGTGAGGCCAGGGATTGAACCCAAGTCTTCCTGGATACCAGTTGGGTTTGTTTCTGCTGAGCCTCAAGGAGAACTCATACTTTTTTTTTTAACTTTGAAATTTCTGGGATATATTGTTTTTCCTTGTGAAGTCTCATATCAGGGGAGAAAAATCTCCACTACATATTTGCTGGCCCCTAATGTCTATTCCAGAGGGTTGAGGAGCAACTTTACTCTCAAAAAAATTTCTTTGTATAACATGATCAAGGTTCAGGAATCTGCTACGTTCTGGTGGGGAGTTGCCTTGAAGGATATGGCCCCTCCATCCATTCCTAAGTCGGCACTTGCTCCTCTGCAGGGGCCAGCAGGCTGGGAAGGGTTCCATGTGGGCTTGTGCAGGGCAATAGGGAGGGGGCAGGTTTTAATATGCATCATGTTGCATGTCTGTCTGCATCATTGTGTAGGTATACAGACACACATTTGTATGTGCCAGCATGCCAGTATCTGTGGCTGCAAGCCAGACTTAGCCCAGTGATTTTTCTCTAGTATCTAAGACCCAATGTCATTAGATCTCTGAAAGCTACACATCTGGACAGTGAAATTTACATGCCACCCCCCCGTAGTTTGAAGCTTTTACTGGATCTGTGGTTTGATGGCATCTAACTGTTATCAACATCTGCCTCATGGAACAGGGTCAGTGCCCATCGTATTCATCAATGATCCCCTGATGCTTAGAACGGTACCTGTCTCATAGTAGACCCTCAACAGATGCTAGGAAAATGTTAAAAAAAATATTGCTGAACATGTTGAGTAAAGAAGGGTTTGTTCTAAAATGTTGTGGGAGTTCCCTCCGTGGCTTAGCAGTTAACAAATCCGACTAGGATCCGTGAGGATGCGAGTTTGATCCCTGGCCTACTCAGTGGGTTAAGGATCTGGCATTGCCGTGAGCTGTGGTGTAGGGCACAGACTCTGCTTGGATCTGGCATTGCTATGGCTGTGGTGTAGGCTGGCAGCTGTAGCTCCAATTTGATCCCTAGCCTGAGAACCTCCATATGCCTCAGGAGTGGCCCTAAAAGGCAAAAAAGAACACCAAAAAACAAAAAACAAAACTGACGTTGTTTCAGTTGTGTGGACATGGATTTCGTCTTGGGGCTGGCTGCTAGGAAGCTCAAGCTGTATGTTTGTTTGATCTTCCTCTTGCGCTGACACAAGACTATCGAATGTGTTGTTTCACCAGGGCCAGTCCTGTATTTCTTTTAGAAACATAGGTTTCTTGTTGACCCCTAATATTTTGTGGTTGTGCTCTATATGTCTTTGTAAATACTCCTCAGTTCTGAGGGTGAATATATAAAAATAATGCCATGGAAAAGGACTGGGAATTAAAGGAACACTGGCCGGACAGCATGTGTGGTGCAGGAAGCAGAGGGGTTCCCCGGAAAAGGAGGGGGACAGTAGTGGAGGAGGGATGTAAGGTTAGAGGGTAAGAAACAGGGCTGGGCTCCCCTCCCAGGCCTTATAAGACCTCTGGGGAGGTGGTCGGTGGTCTGTGGGGGCTGGTAGGCTGTGACAAGAGGGTGGGCATCTGGTCAGCACCTCTGGATGAACGTGTGGCCTGGAACCCTCTCGAGGTGAGGAAGGAGGCCAACCATGAGCTGTCCTTGGAGTGAGGTTTTTATCTCTACTTAGGCCCCATCAGCAGCTGCTTGCCTTCTCCCAGCCTCAGTTTCCTGTCTGTAAAAAGGGGATAATAACAAAGCTTCCTGCTAGACTCCTCTTCTGGTTCATTGAGACAATGAACAGGAAGTATCTGAAAACATATGCAGTGTCCTCATTAGTCATTGTTGGTATTGCATCGAGCTCCCCATGAATTCTTCTCATCTACAGCCATCTCAGGCCAGGGTGGAGAGGCAGCGGGAAGAGGGCGGGGGGGGAAATACAGCCCCAGTGAGTTTTTGTACATTTATAAGTAGGCTTTTGTTAGAAGCTCTTTTTTTTTTTTTTTTTTTTTTAAAACCCAAGTATCACTGACCTGACTTGGGTTTTCCCTCTATTCAGTCAGAGCCTTCCATCCGTAGGCAAATCTCACAGAACCTGGCATCAGTAAAACTTACAAATACATTCTAAAAGTTTTGAAAAATACTGCTTTTTTTTTTTTTCAACCGAACTTCTTCTCAGAGGGGCCAAGGGAGTCCATTTATGCACATTCCATATTGAAACCCTAAAAATTCACCTTAACGAGTCATTTCCAGTTCCTCGTCATGGCAGCTGCCCAGTCACCCCACCCCTATTTCCTTCTCTCTCCATCACCTCTCTTTCTTTGTCCTCTTCTCTCAGGCTGTGTCCTTCCAGCTCCTTCCTGTCTCCGTGGCTCTTCTGATTTCTGTAGACCTTTTATTTAGAGAAAGGATCATCAAGCTTTCCTATAAAGGGCCAGATAGCAAATGTTTGAGGCTCTTTGGGCTGAGCTCTGCCTTGTAACTCAAAGGCAGCTAGAGACAATAGGAAATAAATGGCCATGGCTGTGTTTCAGTTAAACTTTTTATTACAAAAACAGGAATTGGACTAGCTTTGGTCCATGGGCTGTGATTTTCAGACTCTTGATCTTGAGCAATTTAGGACTTTTTAAAATCTTCACCAATTGATACTTCTCTTTCTTTCATCACTCACAGCAAAATAGAAGATTCTGTTACAGATGAATCTCTCTTTGGAGACCAAGAAGGCGGTGGGTGTTGTAAATAACCATTAATATTTTCTCCATTTCATGCTGATTAAACAGGTCAAAATGATTCTTCACACTGCCTCTAAGACTTGTGTATTTGATAACGCTTGGTCCTGGATTTAGAGTGACAGGTTTCTCAGGTTCCTTGGTGAAGGGTGTGTGTGTGTGTGTGTGTGTGTGTGTGTGTGTGTGGTGTTTGGGACCAGAGCTTTCTTGGCCAACAATGGGAAAAATTAAGGTCCTATTTTTTTTGGCCTCTTTCACTTTCTCATTTGATTCTCAAAAGATCTTCATATCAAATTGTATAATAGGAAAGGGACTGGACCAGAGCCAGGGCGTCTGATTGCTATTTTGGTTACATTAGCACTTTTGTGTTGGACCTTGGCAAGTCCATTCACTCCCTGGTTTAGGTCTGTCAGGTATTAAAACTAGAATCTTTGGTCACCAAATCTTTCAGCAAATGACTCTTACTGAGAGGAAATCTTACCTGGTGTTCAGATGTATATGGAATGAAGTGGGGTGGGAGTATCAGAGTCCTGTCCAGAGCCCTTTTGCCCTGTCACTCAATCTCATCCCCATCTAAGGGGAACCCAGGAACATCTCATGGAACCCAGGGACTCTAGGCAGCATAGGTCACTAAACTATGATTCTTTGGTCTTCTCTCTGATCTTTTGCCATCACCTAGTGTTCTTGACACCTCAACAATTGCTTATGCTCTTTCAAAATGGCAAAGACTTATCAGAAATGTGTTCTTACATGCTCACTGATCTTTTTTCCTGCTTGGCTTTTTACTCTATCCAATTTTTACGCCGACTTCCCAGACTCCTGCCTTATCCTCTACGGCCCAACTCCAAATACCCACTTCTAAGGATGGTCTAACTAACTGACTTCTTAGAGAAAACTTTTGGAAGATCCACCGATTCTAGAAGACTCTTAAGTCCCAACTTCCAGATAGCCTTGTTTAAATGGACCTTTCCTCCTCCCTGCACCTAAGAATTTAGGAGGATATGCACTGCGACCAGCACAAGTTGTCCTGGCCCCAGCGGGGCTGCCTCTGAAGGAAGCCACATCCTCAGTGCCTGGAGTGTGTCTGGCACCTGCTGAATCACTGAATTCGCCTTTTGAGAGGTGGCCACTGTGTAATTTAGCTCCTTTTATTTAGACTTCCTCTCCCTTATTTGTTTTTTCTTCAGTCATCTTGAGGTAAGGATGTTGGGACAAGAAAATAGAATTCTGGCTATCAGTGGAAGGGAGTTTGGGGATTGAATGACTTGCAAGTTGAAAAGGTTTCCTGTGAGAGATCAGCAGAGAGAAGGTTAGAAAGTCAGACTTTCCAGCTGTGGCCATGACTAGCCTACACCCTTGACATGTAAGAACTCCTTCAGTAGGATGTGGTATCGAAGGCTGCTTTTTCTGTCTGGATGGGTGGCAGGTTTTGTGGTCCCAGCTCTGTCCAGATCCCACTGCTCTGCTGTCCACCTGGATCCTCCCTGGCCTCAGAGGAGGCTGGGATGAAGCTGTGACTGGGCCAAACCTGACATAAATGGAAGCAGGGGTTCAAAGACAAAAAAGAAAATGATTTAGAAAGGAAACCCAAAGAAATTACAATTAGCCGCAGGTGGCTAAAGCTCCATTAGCCTCCCACTGTGCTGTTGTT
This sequence comes from Phacochoerus africanus, assembly GCF_016906955.1. NCBI lineage: Eukaryota > Metazoa > Chordata > Mammalia > Artiodactyla > Suidae > Phacochoerus > Phacochoerus africanus. The sequence goes on along the minus strand of NC_062551.1, from coordinate 26,632,805 downwards.
CCGTAGCCAACTTAGATTATCCGAAGACAATGTTTAAAAGCCATTTTAACTAAATTAGCAATCATATAAAACCTTCACTCAGAATATATGTTTATCTGCACTTTTGTCAGAACAATTTCTATCAAGGAATCACATGAAAAATGGAGGTCAAAAAAGACTGATAAAGAGGAAAAATGTTTTGAATCAGACATCAAACATTTGGGACTAGCTCTGTGCGACTGAAGGATTTGCAGTTGTTCCTTCTAGCTAGGGTGATTGTCTTGGTTTGCCTGAGACAGTCCTTGTTTTTTTTTTCGTCCGTGCCCTGCAGGCCAGGGATGGAACCTGTACCACAGCAGCAACTCCAGCTGCTGTAGTGACAATGCCAGGTCCTTAACTTGCTGTGCCACAAGGGAACTCTGGTGATGGCATAATGATTAGTAACATCCTCGTTGGCTCTTATGAGTGTTTCCATCTGGACAATAAATTAAAAGGTTGCTCTATATACATGCAGAGAAAGCTCCCGTCTCCCAGAAGGTGTAGGAGGTGATGTAGCCAAGTGCTTTTCATATGAGGTCTAATACTTAGATACTTAATATCTTGAACCAAGAAGCATCTCCTCATTGACAGATGCATTTATCACAATTTATATGTCTTGCTAAACATACTATAACCTTAAATTTCTTATTACAGTGTTAGGCATGTGGTAGACCAAGAGTTTTTCATTTTTAAAAATCACACCTGTGTTGATATATCTGTGGAAGAGTTGGTGGTTCCTCCTTTCTTCTCTCACTGAAACGATTTGGACTCCTGGCTTCTGACAATTTGATGGTTATGTGACCATGATTGAGGGACTTAAGTTTTCTGAGCCCATGTCCCTGTCTGTAGGATCTAATGGTGCCTGTGTCCTGTTCTCAGCATGCTGAGGGAGCCTCGGGTCAAGTGGTATCTGCAGGAGGTGTATTCTCCACCCAGATGAAACGCAGTTTTGTCATCCTGCTGGTGTCTGGAGAGTGATAATTAGCCAATTCCTGGCAGCTTCACTAGGGATCACAGTAGGCCCTTATTCTAACATTACCTCCTTCCTTTTGGTCAGAATACTCTGATTTCCTTTTAGAGAATTGCGTTTCTTTTGAACTTTAGTGTCTCAATCTGTAAAACGGTCCATTAAAGCATCTGAGACCTACTCTTGGCCAATTGGATTTTTTCTGTTCTAGAACTTGATGCCTCCATCAATTTTTACTAGAAAGGAAAAAAACTCATTCTGCTCCTGAGTGAAGGAAGTAGGACAAGCCAGCCAGGTTGTCTCTGACCTGTGAGGTTCGTGTTAATTAACTCATGCATTGAGCAAATGTTTATTGATGTCTCTGTGTCAGACAATGCATGCCAAGTCTTTTATATATTTTTCGCATTTAATCCTCAGTGCATATTATGTGTTGGGTCTTGTTGCTTGCCTTGCAAATGAAGAAACAGAGAATGGAATTTCAACAACTTGCTCATGATTACTTAGTAAGCATGTTTTGAGGATAAGATTTGTAGACTCCAGAGCCTACATTTTCTTTGCCATGATATTTGACCTTCCATGCTTGGGGAAGAACAGTTGAAACATATTTTAACTAAGATGCTAGGGAGTGATTGTCCCTTCTGTTCTTTCATCTAAGTGTCTGCAGCGGTAATGAAGGGTTCTGTGAGTATGGAGGATCTGAGTGGGTGGGGGCATCTATTGCTTTCATCTGGTTAGTGGACCTTCAAGAAGGTTCCTCTTCTTCTTCCTCTTTCTCCTCCTAATGATGGTGGTGGTGGTGTGGATGATGATGGCAGATTCCTTCCTTTGGGAGGTAATCCCTATTGGCGCATTCCTTCTAATTCTTATGGGATTGTCAGTTACCGAACCAGCTCTTCTGGCCACAAGAGCTTAGCGCTGATACAAGCCCAGCCAATGAGAGTACTCTTCCCCTGGCCACAAAGGCTTGCTCCAAGGGAGGGGCACATGACCCAGACCAGCCAATCACTTTCTTCCCTAGGTCTTATATATACTAGAGAAGGAAGAGATTTTTCTTTTCTGCCTCTGAGATGTTAAAGATTCTAGGTGCAGCTCTCCTCTCTTCCAGGCAGATGGAGTCATGGGAAGCCAGAGAGAATGGGACTGACTTGAAGAAGGAAGCTGAGGAGTGAGATAGCCTGGAAATATACTCAACAAATCACCTCCCATTTCCACTTTGCTTGTTTTTTGAGTTTTGCCTTTTTTTTTTCCTTGTCTATTTTTAGGGCTGTACCTGCAGCACATGGAAGTTCTCATGGTGGGGGCTGAGAATCAGAACTGCAGCTGCTGGCCTATACCACAGCCACAGCAACATGGGATCTGAGCTGTGTCTGCGACCTACACCACAGCTCATGACAATACTCCTTCCTTAACCCAGTTAGGCCAGGAATCAAACCCAAGTCTTCATGGATACTAGTTGGGTTGGTTACCACTGAGCCACCATGAGAACTCCCTTGTCTGTCATTTTTAAGTGACTAATACAAGATGCTTCCTAGCATATGTTTGCAGAAACCTGGAGTCTGGGAAGCAATTTCCTTTACCTGTGAGTGGCTGGTGGGGGAGGGGCCAGTCATGGCAAAACTGGATCATAATTATGGTCACATGTTATATGTTGTGATGTGTGTGTGTTTTCCCCAAGGATAAGTCATTTACTCATTTGTTTGTTCCCATTTGGTTTGATTCGCTCAAATAGCCCTTGTGTACCTGCCGTGGTCCGGGGGCCATGTGGTTGTTGGCAGTTGGGCATGGTCAGCAGCCATGCTTCCTGCTCTCATGGGGTTCACAGTTCAGAGCCCTCTATTCCCTAGAGCCTCCATGGCCCTCTCAGCAGGCTGTGTTTGCCATTTAGAATCTACCACTTGGAGAGCTAAATTATTTGCAACTTCTTTTTGCCAGAGCATCCAAAGGCTTAAAGCCAGATTCTGGTGCTCAGGCCTGGGGTCAGAGCTCCTTTCAGAAACACTTTCCTTATCTTATTTCTCTCTCTCCTTTGCCCCTAGCATACCACACACTTGGAACAGATCTCTTGCCAAAATCATTCCTAGGGGAATGTTTGAGCCCTTTTGAATATGTTCCTCTCTGTTCTCTTGAATTTAAACTCACCATGGACCCCGATGGGTCTTGAGGAAGAAGGCTCCACCTCCTTAGGCGAACAGAGGGGCACAGAGGGCCTTGATGTCACACAGAGCCTGGTGATCCTGTCTGCTGGCTGCCCCTGCTGTGCTGCTGGCCCCCCATCCCGCCCCCACCAGGCCTCCTGCCCTCTCAGCATCGCGTTTGACTGGAGTCCCTCTCCACACTCTTCCTGACCCACTCTTCTCTTCCACCTGGTTGTCATGGTGCCAGATTGAGCCTCTCTGGTAGGATCTTTCTTTCAATGTGTTCCTTTGGGTGATGCCCAGCTCTGGTACCTCCTGGCCCCCAAGTGCCTGTGACTGTCCTTCTGGGAGAGGACCAGGAATAGAGAATATAAGATCTGGGGCCGGCCACACTGGGCAGGGGTGGTTAGAATATTAATTGAAGGTCAGAATCAACATAGATGAATTGGGGAAGTGGTGGCAGGAGGAAGGGGCTGGGTAGAAGGAGCTGAAGACTTAAGGGTACAACAAAGAGGGGAGAGGATGTGCATAGACTCACATAACTGGATGGTGCTGGAGCCGGGCTTGGAGGCTGCATCCTCCTAACTCTGACCAGTGCTCATTTGAAAATTTAGTCTGTTGTCTTCCCGGCATAGACCGTATCTCAGCTGCTGCTTCCCTAGGGAAGATGCCTCCAGCTCACCAGGAACAGGTCCCCTGTGATACGTTCTCACAATATCCCATGACCTTCGCCAGACACAGTCAACCCTACGTGAATGCTTGAGTGATAACTTGCCTAACGCCTGCCTTCCTCCTGGGAATCACGCTGGTCTTATTCACAGCGGGAGCCCCAGTAAAACGTCTGGAACATATTAGGCTCTCAGAAAATGTTTGTGGAATGACTGAAGGAATAAACGCTTCAGCTGTAGATTTCGGATCTTCTTTACAAGCTTTTGTGCCAGGAGATTCATCTACTTCCATCAAGACTTCCCGGCAAAGAGAGGAATTGACTATATTATCACTGTGAGTCACATACATTTTAGCTCAAGCCAGTTTTATTTTACTCCACACAAAAATACAAATAAAAAATGTTTATGTGAACTTCCAGAAAGATACATGGGAAATGAAGAGACCACTTAAAGCCGGGGTGAAGGCTGGTGTCTTTGCCATCAGGAGCCAATTTAATGAGCCTCAGTTCTCCCCTGTACAGAGAAGATGGGGCCCTGCAACCTCACAGGGGACTCCCAGCTCTGTGCTCCACCACCTACCCCGCTGCAGCTCCTGCATCACGGGGCTGCTTCAGTTTCTACCATGAAAAGATACTGGTATTTTGAATTTTTCGATTCCAGTTAAATTTCAAGCGTTCTCTGAATGGGTGGTATTCTGAACTGTTGGGAGACCCTGAGATCCCAGGGTAATGGGGGGGCATAGGAAGAAATGGGGAGTGAGTTAAGGCAGTTATAGGAAAGCGGGGCCCCTGAATGGGGTAAGGAGAAGGCAGCACCATGGAGAGAGAAAAGAGACAGAGGGCAGCGGTGTATTTTAAATACATGTACTTAAAACTCTTTTCCCCTTAATTGAGGGAGCTGGGACTGGGCGATAGGACATTTATTAAATTATGCTGGACTGAGGGCTGGACTCAGACCCTGTGCTGGGTAAGAAGCTACAGCTAAGAAACACACACTGTCCTCTTCTCATGGCCTCAGATGATAAATGGGCAGTGATAGGGGTCAGTGAAGGTTCTTTATGTTGAGTAACCAGGAAAGAACTCTTTGAAGAGGTGTAGCTCAAGGTGAGAGCTGAAAGCTAAGCTGTGCAGAGAAGGAAAAAGCATCTCTGACAGAAGGGGTGGTAAGCGCAAAGGTCCTGGGGCAGAAATGAGCTATGTGGGCTCGAAGGGCTGAAGGCAGTTGCATGGTGGAGCAGAGTGAGGAGGGGTTACTGGCACCCAGTGAGGCTGGGGAAGCGACGGGGACAGTGTGTTGAGTGAGTAGGCAGAGTAGAAGGTTGGGCAAGCAAGAGATATGTGGGATTTGGAGCACCCGAGAAGTGGTTGACCTGCTTTCAGTTTCACCGACGCCACCCTGGCTGCTCTGTGGGGAAGGAATATGATGGGGAGAGGGCGGGGATGGGGGGAATCGGGCGGAGGCTGCCAAGGAAGAGACCACTTAGAACTGGATGAGGGGTAAGGCAGTGACGAAGAAAAGGGACCTATTTGGGAGCTTCTGGGTTTTACCTCTGGTCCTGTTATTGGCTGGCCCTGCACTCTGGTTCTCAGTGTCTCCATCTCTGAAATGAGAGTTGCTCTCAAACGTTCTCCCAGCTCTGGGTACCCTGGCCGGTCTGTTGACTGTGGCCCTGGGAGCTTTGCCAAGGTCTATGTCTGTTTGCTTCTTCTCTCAGGGCTGAGAAACCCTCACTGGAAAGAATTTCGATTTATGGCTTAAAGATGGATTTTCTAACTTTCCAAAGTCTATTCATATTTGAAGCCCATGACTATCCTGTGTCTCTGCCGCTTCGTGGGAGGTCATGGGTGAGGGTATTACATTATTAATAAAATATGGAGACACGAAGAACATTTTATCTTAATGTAGCTTATGTGGAAAACATGATCTTCTTGGCAAGCGGTTGGAAATGCATGTTTGCCCCAAACCTTTGAAAGCCCTTGATCAGGCTGGGGTCTTTGTTTCCAACAAAGCCCTTGACCCCTCACGGTTTCAGTTCTGTTTACTCTTGGCAAGCGTTTCTGGTTCAAAGGGAGACTCTTTAAAAGCTGGATTGGGAAAGTCTATAAAATCTTAACGCATCTTTGACATCAAATAGCTCTTTCAAAGCGGTGATCTGATGAAGTAAATAGGAGTGCAGCAGCATGAGCCATATGGAACGCATTTTCCATAACTGCTCCACACTTGAATAACAAAGGAGAGAAGTTCTTGGCACGGGGAGTTTGGGATTTTAATGACCCTTAAATATTTGGCTTAGTCGCCAGATGTGTTTTACCAGGCTGAAAACCCCAAGGATAGGCCCTGCCTTTCTCTTTGGCAAAACATAAGCTAACATGATGTTGCTGTTCATGAAAAGATGTTTGTGCCTCGTTGCAGAAAGCTTAATTCACCATGATTTCCTTAATTATCCACCCCCCCCCCAAACTGGCATCACTCCCAACAGGCCTCTGAGCATCGTTTCTGATTTGAGACGCTGAGCTGTCTGACGATGCTGCAGAAACCGCCTTACTTATTCAAGATGGGGATCAAAGAGTTGAAACATTCAGAGCGAGTGTGGTGGATGGGGGTGGGGTGGGGCAGGGCACTCCAGCGTCCTGGCATGAGCGGCTCTGCCCGAACTGGCCAAGGAGCTGCACACATCACTTGATGTTTTAAGCTAAAAGTGTCACCTTCAAACTGTTACTATCAAGTTCTGGTTCTGATTCTGAATGAACCTACCTGTGCTAAAAGCACAGACACCCACGTTTGCTGCCTCTCAAAGTCTTCGTTTTGAAAGTCCACGCTGGTTTTTATGGAATCAACTTATTTCATGGAACATCTGCCTGTGGGTGTGGGAAGGGATGCGCCTCTCTAGACAACCTCTAAACTGGTTTCTCCAGCTTTTGCGTATCGATGGGTGGATAGTGGACCCCTAATAAACTTTCCTAGTAAGAGGCAGGCATTTGCAACGTCCGATGAAAGGGCCTTCAAAGAGATGGAGCCAGACACACCCGTTTTCCAGATGAGGAAACCGAGGCACAGAGAATAGATGTGACTTGCCCCAGGCCACATGGCTTGTCAGTGTCAGAACCAAGGTCAAATACACCCTAATGCTAGCAGTTTGTCTCCCAAGTGGCTTCTGTTTACAGAAATAAAATGCATGCACATGAAGATGATGAATTTTTGACATAGAAGCTATTCAAGAATTTGCCCTTCGGGAGGGGAGGACAGATAAAAGGGAGCAAAGCACACACCACACTCTGAGCTCCAGGCTTCCCTTGGGCAGTGTTGTTTAGTCTTCTGCTAAAAAAATACAAAACGTTTTATGGAAGAAGAAGCTTGAGTTGGAGATGTGAAGTGCCTTGGTGCTGTCGCTGAGCCAGGCAGAGGCAAAGTGGCTGTGGAGGCTTTGCGCTTCCTGCGATGTGCATGTTGGGCCTGAGAGAAGCCACACTGGGTCTGCAGGCCCGGAACTGGACATCTGGGGCTCTGTCTCTCTACTGGATCCCGTGGTTGGACCACTGCCCTTCCCACTTCTTGTTGCCCTGGAGGAGACTTCAAGCTCCTCTCTACCTGGCAGGAGCCCCAAGAAAGAGTCCACTTTTCCATCTTTGCCCATAGACGGATATGCGCAAAAATCCACATAGTCGTAAAACCCAGAGGTTGAGAGAGGCCCAGACCCACGTTGTAGCAGATGCCAGAGTATACTTTCTCCTTTCAAAAATTAGGTGCCATTCTGTGAAAACAAACAATCAGAAACACCACCCAGGGAATCATGGAGGTGGGCTGGTGACAGTCACTGGAAGGGACAGATATGCTGCTGCCTTGTGGTTTCCACTGCTCCCTCTCCCCTTCCTCTACTTGCTTTTCTTGAGGCCCCCTGCGTCTGAGCTAGTAGGCTCCTGCAGGAATCGCCTCCTGGCTGACCCCCCCACCCCCAACTCCACCCCCGACTTTTCCACCCCATCATTTAGACTCTTGGGATGGGCAGTGGAGAGCGTGACATGGCATCAAGGATCAGCCTTCCTTAGGGGGCAAGGGGATCCAAGCAGAGGTGTGCGGGGCACTGAGGTTGAGAACAGGGAGTGAGTAGAGAGCAAGGGTCAGGAGTGCTCAGGACGGCTCTCCAGCGTCCCCAGGGGGCGCTACCATCTTCCCCCTCTGCTCACATCCTCACCTCCGGCAGGGAGGCCAGAAGGGAGGCAGGGCTGAGTCTGCACCGGGAGAAACTGAAGACAGCCTTGGTGATTTGGGGTTGTGCTGATGATTCCTGAATGCAGTTTCCAGGTTTCTGTTCTCAGTGCAGAAGCTACGAAGTTCTGGGCCTTTGTGGCTGGACCCAGGTCCTCTGCTGAACCTGCTCCCCTCCCCCACCCCAATAGCGCCTTGGGGAGGGGGCGGGTGAGCGGAGCGAGTGACGTGGATGAGCGGGAACTGGGTTGAAACTAGGAGGCTTTCACCTTCTGCAGCTCCATACCAAAGAAAACAAATAACCCCATCAAAAAATGGGCAGAAGATCTGAACAGACAGTTCTCCAAAGAAGACATACGGATGGCCAAAAAACACATGAAAAGATGTTCAACATCACTCATTATTAGAGAAATGCAAATCAAAACTACTATGAGGTACCACCTTACACCAGCCAGAATGACCATCATCAAAAAGTCTACAAATGATAAGTGCTGGAGAGGGTGTGGAGAAAAAGGAACCCTATTATACTGTTGATGGGATTGTAAATGGTGCAACCACTGTGGAAAGCAGTATGGAGATTCTTCAGAAAACTAAACATAGAACTACCATTTGATCCAGCAATCCCACTCCTGGGCATCTATCCAGAGAAAATCATGACTTGAAAAGACGCATGTCCTCCAATGTTCATTGCGGCACTATATGCAATAGCCAAGACATGGAAACAACCTAAATGTCCATTGGCAGAGGAGTGGATCAAGAAGATGTGGTACATATACACAGTGGAATATTACTCAGCCATCAAAAGGAATGAAATACCGGCATTTTTGGCAACCCGGATGGACCTAGAAATGATCATGCTAAGTGAAGTCAGCCATACAATGAGACACCAACATCAAATGCTTTCACTGACATGTGGTATCTGCAAAAAGGACAGACTGAATTTCTTTGCAGAACAGATGCTGACTCACAGACATTGAAAAACTTTTGGTCTCCACCTCCGTTTGTGGGGTGGAGGGATGTGCTTGGGTTGTGGGATGGAAATCCTGTGAAATTGGATTGTGATGATCAATATACAACTACAGATGTGATAAATTCATTTGAGTAATTAAAAAAAAAAAAACTAGGAGGCTTTGTGCTGTTTCAGGCACTTTAATTAAATATGGGGATTATATACCCCAAATCTTCACAGCAAGCAGATTTATCGTACCTCATTAGCAGATTTTATACAGCCCACTTAGGCGAGACTGATGTTCTGTTTTATCAAAGAATGCTGGATTTTATGGTCCCAAACCTGCAGATATTAAGAGAGAAACATTTAGAAATGACAATAGTGAGATGTGAAGTAGCGCTTGTAAGGCTCTGAGGAGAGGCTGAAGCCAGGCGGAGTTCTCTTGTCCCATGTGCTCTCTGGAGGCATCACGGGCAGAAGGCTTCACCTCGAGTTCAGGTTGAACTGGGCAAAGCTTTCGTTCCTGTGAGTGGACCTCATTCTCCACTTAGCAGACAATTCCCTCTGAGGTGATGCTCCTGATGGCTATAAGGGTGTGTGTGTGGGTGTGAGGGTGTGTGTATAGGTGTGAGAGTGTGGAGGTGTGAAGGTGTGTGTGAGAGAAGGTGTGTTCATAGACGTAAGTGTGTAGGTGTGAGTGTGTGTAAGTGTGAAGGTGTGTGTGAGAGAAGGTGTGTAAAGATGTGTGTGTAGGTGTGAAGGTGTGTGTGGGTGTGAGGGTGTACGTGAGAGAGGCTGTGTGTATAGGTGTGAGTGTGTGTGTAGTGTGAGGGTGTGTGTAGTGTGAAGGTATGTGTGGAGGTGTGAGGGGATGCGTGTGGTGTGAAGGGGTGTGTGTACGTATAAGGGGTTGTGTACGTGTGAGAGGTGTTTGTAGATGTAAGGGGGTGTATGTGTGTGTGGGAGTCCATGTAAAACTTAAATATAATTTTAACTTCTGTAGTAGGAATAGAATAAAATGTCAGATCTATTAGGATCTTGAAAAACAGCAGACCCCTGACCAATTCCTTCTCACCTGCTTCTTGTTCCCTGGAGGCAACATTTTTCAACTCTTAGTTGTTTCTTTTTATATTCACCTTTACATTTCTAAAGACCATACCTATGCTGTTATTTTTAATGTTTGCTGTATTAGACACAATCTGTTGGCTTTCTGCCCAAAGACATGGGTTTGGCCCTCTCTCCCATCTCCCCGTCTCCCCTCGACCCCCTCCCCCATCTCCCACCACCTCCCGCCTCCCACATGAATACCCCCCCTTCAATTCTCCTAATGTATTTATCATCCATTTTGCTTCCACGGTGTTGTCATGACAATGTAAATATCATTACAATTGAGACATGCACTGTCTCTCGATTATATTTTCTTCAACTATTTGTTTTGTCCAGAGCTAAAAGAAAGCTTTATTTGTTCATTTGCCAGGTTTTCATGCATCCCAGACTGGCCACGCCTGTCAGCCCAGGTGGTCAGTTGGTTCCTGGAGCTGGTGCCCTGAGGCTCCTGCTGCTGCACTTGCCCTCCAGACTTGCCTATGGCTTTCATCCTGGAACTTCTTTCCCCCGCTCCCCGTCTACTCTGCTCCATCATGCTTCTTGGATCCCACCTCCTCCTCAGGTTTGGTTTTTGTTTTTTTTTTTTGGTCTTTTTCAGGGCTGCACCTGAGACATATGGAGGTTCCCAGGCTAGGGGTCGATTTGGAGCTACAGCTGCTGGCCTACACCACAGCCACAGCAATACCAGATCCAAGCTTCGTCTGCAACCCATACCACAGCTCATAGCAACACAGGATCCTTAACCCACTGGGAGAGGCCAGGGGTTGAACCTACGTCCTCATGGATAGTAGTTAGATTCATCTGTGGATTCCACGGGAACTCCAGTCCTCCTCAGTTTTGATTACTTCCTTGTTGGGTGGGTGGCTTCCTCTCGGAGTGCATGGCTGATACATTTGGAAACACCATGTTCTAAGTTCTAAGGAGGATCCAGTTTCCTACCTAAATGCTGGATTGATCATTGGCTGGGTATAGTATTCTAGGCTACAAATATCTATTCTTGCTCCTGATTGTTAATTACCTCCTAGGTTCCACCATTGCTGTTGATGACATTTTAATTACTGATCTTCTGACTATGACCTGTTTTTCTTTTGGGAAACTTGCGGTATTTTCTCTCTCCCCACTGTCACGATAGTTCACGTTGATGTGCCTTTGTATTGATTTCTCTGCTATCACTGAGCTCAGCTCTCAGTGGACCCTTTCAATCTGGAAATGTATGTCCTTTGGGTCATTGTTTTATTCCTTTGATGACAATTTTCTCTATTTTTCTTTCTTTTTACTTTCTAGAATGTCTAGCATTCAAATATTCTTTCCCTAGATTGATTTTTTTAGCTTTTTTTTTTTTTAAGTTTTCCTCTTCCATTTTCCATTTTTGGCTCTATTTTACAAGTTTTATTTATTTTGGTTATTTTTTAAAACAAAGAATAATTGCTGTTTCATGGTTATAATATTTTCTTCTTTCTCCAAGAATATTACAATGGTGATTGTTTTTCCTTCTTAAATCTCTTGGTTCATTTAGTTACTATTTGTTGGTAGAAATTTTGCTCAAATGCTTGATGCTTCTTAGTTGTCACACATGTTTGAAGGAAATGTCAGGTTGATGGTCAGGAATATTAGTGTGTGAGGGCAGAGCTTGTCCACTGGGGCTTCGTTGTCCAAACATGGAGCTGTGACCTGGTAAGTGCTTTGCTTCTTCCCGGCTTCCATCCCCCAGAAGCCCAAATGTCTGTGTCTGTAGGTGGCATCCCTTGGGCTGGTCAGTGTGCACAGGGAGAAATTTTCTCCTGCCTGGAGGGTCAGGCTGGGCTGAGGGTGGTCTGGGTCTCCCTGCTTCAGATGTCACCTTCTTCCCATCCCTCCAGTTTTTAGTCTCTGCCTCCCCACCTCCTTAAGTTGTCCCTGTTGACTATGCGTCCTGAGCCACTCGCGCTCACTGTCCCCAGAAAGCAGCAAACCCAGAGTCACTGTGGAAAGGGCAGCCACCTGACTGCATGGGGAGGGGGCTGGGGGCCATGGCAATGCCTTGTACACATTTTCTTCTTTTTAAACAAATTTTAAAAATTAAGGTGTTATTGATTCACAGTGTTGCGCCAATTTCTCCTGTATATCAGAGGGACCCAGTCTCTCTCTCTCTCTCTCTCTCTCTCTCATTCTCTCTCTCTCTCTCTCTCTCTCTCTCTCACACACACACACACACACACACACACACTCCTTTTCCTGTGTTATCTTCCACTATGGTCTGTCCCAAGAGACTGGCTGTAGTTCCCTGTGCTATACTATATACTAGGACTGCATTGCTTATCCATTCTAAATGTAATAGTTTAAATCTACTACTAAATGTAATAGTCTAAACCTACTAACCCCAAACTCCCTGTCCATCCCACTCTCCGGCCTTTTCCTTCTACACATTTTCAGTGAATCCTCCAGTTTTATTCTCAGCCGCATGCTCCATCTTAAGAGCTTCCTGGTGACTCCTACTCTTGAGACTGTCTGGGGTTCTGTGGTCTCATCAAATGTACCTAATGCTATTCCTCAAATTCTCATGATCTCACCTGCCTCCTGGACCCTTGGCCACTTGCTGGGCCTCAGTTATGGTGGCAGTGAGCTCTACCTCACTTGTCCTGGGCATTGGGCTGCCAGAGGCTGGGCAGCTGCATGTCCTACCTTATTCTACCACTCCCCCACCAACACGGGGTTCTGATACCCTAGCTGGCCTTAGCAGGGATCCAGCCGGGAGAAAGAAATGGGTTTCAGCACATACAGAATCATACTGACTTCTTCCTGACTCCATTTGCCTGGGTGTATGAGAACAAAATAGAAGAATCTACTACAGATTGTTAGGTGGTATAGAAACTTGAGGACACCTACTGATGTGGGCAGACTTGTCCCTGGGTCCATCCTTTCTCCAGAATTGTGAAAAACCCTCCCATCATCATTCTGACATCACTGTGGACATTGGAGATTTAAGGATTATTTCTTTCTTTAATTTATTTTTTATGGCCACACCTGTGACATTTGGAGATTCCCAGGCTTTGGGTCGAATTGGAACTGCATCTGTGACCTACACTGCAGCTCATGGCAATGCTGGATCCTTAACCCACTGAGCAAGGCCAGGGATTGAACTCACACCCTCATGGACACTATGTTAGGTTCTTAACCCACTGACTCAACGAGAACTCTGATTTTTTTTTTCTTTTTTCTTTTGCAAGAAATCATAAGAAAACTTGGAGGAGCCAGAGAGAAAATGTTCTGGGCATCATTCTTCTTTTTGAGATTCAAAACATGCCTGGTAGAGAGTAGAGAGGTGCAGCTGGCAGCTGGGAGCATGTGTCCTTTCCCTGAACTGCATTTTCCTGTCTCACCACTGTGTCAGGACCAATGGGAGTGCCAGCCTTTCCTCCCATGGGTGCCTCTGCTGCTGCCTCCTCTTCCTCCTCTTCCTCTTCCTCCAGGTGTGATCAAGGGTACGGGCTCTATCTTGCTTATTTCACATCCCCAGCACCCATAGGGATACTCAGAATGGCTTAGGTGTCGAAAGTCTTTGTGAAATTGGAGACTGGCTGCTTCTCAGACATTCCCTCAGGGACTTGTGTGTGTGTGTGTTGGCGGGGGGGTGGGGGTGGGGAGAGGGTCGGGCACTGGCCTTTGAAGCAGGTAGGGCGGTGGTGGGTGTATGAGAACAGACATGGCCCCACATCTGCAACAGTCTATCCAGCTGCCAACAGGCCTGGGCTGCCAGGAGCCGAGATTCCATTGTTTCTTTCTCAAAGATGGTGCAACATTTCAAGAGTGAATGAAAACTTCAGATACTATTTCTGGCCTAGGAAGAGTTCTTCCTTCTCAACCTTGGAATCTTTGGAAATGTTTATTTGCCTTGATAAGGTCCACTTGGTATGCTGGCCTTTCCAGCTGTGTAGTCAATCCTGGGACCAACATCTTTATCTCCTTCCAGAGCAGAATTCGTATCTCCAGGCAGAAACCAGGCACATGTCAGCCCTCAGTGAGTTGGCCTCACTATTTAACCCAGAACATTTCTTAGCTTTAAAAACAAGTATGTTCAGTATGTAAATTGCGAAATGTAACACTAAAACAAACATCGGTGAATCCAAAACTTAAAAACACAAAAAATACACAAGATCAACCACAATGAAGTGTGGCTTCCCTCTCACAAACATAGTCACTTTTCTGGATTTTGCGTATGTCATTCACCTGAGCTTTCTTTAGAATGTTACTGTATATACCTCTACACAGTCTATCACTGTGGTTTATTTTTTTTGGTTTAATTCTATAAAAATTCTATCATGCTATGAAGTATTCTTCTGCAACTTACTTTTTTTCTCTTACCATTAGGCTTGCAAAGTTCATTCACGATGTACTAGTCCCTTGTTAATTTTCACCATTGTATTCTCTCCTGTTGTGGGACCATTCTACAGTTTATTTCCCCATTTCCCTTTCAATGTATGTTCCTGATGTTTCTAGTCTTTTCTAGGAAAAAAAAAAGTGCTGTAGACAGTCTTGAAACCATATCTGGGTGCACATGCAGTTTGTACCTAAAAACAAAATTAGCAGGATCTATGTAAAACTCAAACTAAACTGTACTAGCTGATGCCAAATTGCTCTCTGAAGTGTTTGAGTCAAATCTTATACACTATTAGCGAGAGTATAAAGTCTCATTAATGTACATCTTCCCTGGTACTTTGTATTGTCAGATTTTTTAATTGGGTGTGAAAATACATTCCATCTTGTTTTCAACTTAAATTTTCTTGATTATGTAATGAGGTATCTTTCAAAATTTCATTAGCTATTCTAGTTCCCTTTTTCGAGAATTCTCATTCAAGGCTTCTCCATGGTTTTAAATTGGATTGTGTGTCTCTTTTGCATTGATTTTTTTAGGAGTTAAATATGCACCCTGGATTCTAATTACTTGGCCTTCTATACATGTGGCAAGTGTCATTCTGTGTTTAGGCCATCTTCTCACTTTCTTCCAGGTGTCTCTTGATGAACAGAAGTTTTTCATTTTAGTAAAGTGATCAATCTGTTCTTTTTTTTTTTTTTCCTGAGTGGTTTATTTTCCATGTGGATAATAAATTCACTTGTCCAGCACCAACTCATTAGTCCTACCATCTCCCATTTACCTGAAAAATTATCTTCATAAAAAAGTAGTGCATATATAATAGGTCTATTTTTTTTGGCTTTCTGTTTTGCTCCATTAGTCAATTTGTCTATCCGTGCACCAGTATCACCTTATCCATTTAATAATTCTTGATGACTTGGGGGGCAAGTTCCCCTTCCTTTGGCTTCTGGGCTACCTTGACTAGTTTTATGCCTATGTTCATATTTAAGGACTCATTAGAAATATGCAGAATACCATTAAGACCTCTAAAACAGAATGCTCTCACAGACCTTGTTAACAAAGCAAATTTTCCACACTCTTTCATATTTCTGAAAACTGTTTGACTCAAGTTCAAGTAAAAATCCACCCCAAGAGTTTATCATGGTTCGTTACATCACCTTAGTGTCATTTAACATGTTCCTCTATTCCATGTATTTTTTGTAGGTAGACAGCATGAGACCTGATCAGATTCAAGTTCATTTGTGGGGCGGGGGAGAGGCAAGACTCCTTCATAGCTGGTAGCATGCACTTCCCTCAGGAGACACATAATATTTAGTTGTCTCTCTTTTGTGTTAGTGGCAGCCACTGATCATCAAGGTTTAAACCCATTAATTCACTAGGGCTACAACAAAATGGCAGCATTCTATCATTCTTTCCTACTTATTAGCTACAGTTAGTTTACAAAGATAAATTTCCTCTGTTAGTTACCTTGAGGGACATTTTATGAAGCAATTGGGCCATGCCATAATCAGTTATCTACACTGAGCACTTTTCTTTTCTTTAACCAGTTTTCAAAATGACTTCCTCCAAAAGTGACAAAGACATTTTAAAAAGTATCATTATGAAGTCTTAGGTTAAATCCATGTGCTTTAATCCTTTGTAGTTTTTATCCTCACTGATGTCCAAACTGTCCCCTCTGTGACCAGTAGGAGCTGCTTCATGTTAGATCCTTCAGTCTTTTTACATAACCCAGCAATTTTGTTTGCATTTCTGAAAGTCGAAATTACAAAATGTTCCAGGCTCATCTTGGACATTTTTAACCCCAGACCTGGAATTAGCCATTTGTCTAAGAAGTCCTGGTTCCTATTAGTGCAAAATGCTGTTTAGAAAAACTACAGTCCAGGCATTAGGAGTCTTTTTTTCTAGTGACTTAGTCATTGTTTCTGAACTGTTAGGGTGGATAGAATGAGGGAATGTGTGCTTAATGTAACACGCAGACAGACACACAGACATATGTACATTGAAGATACATCATGGGTTCTCAAATTGGTGACTACATGGTCTTTATTTAATTCCATCAATCTTACTTTTGCAAAATATCCACTCCATGGCATTAATACCATTTTGCAATCTCACCAAGTGTATGAAAGAACTTTTTTCCTCATTTATTTTTGGGAAAACTTTTGAGTGAGAATTGGTATCTCTATGTAATTTTAATTTGTATTTGCCTGCTTTGGAGCAAGTCGAAAAGTACGTATGTTTGGTGTGTGTGTGTGTGTGTGTGTGTGTGTGTGTGTGTGTGTGTGTGTGTGCATGCGCACATGTGTGGGTATTCATCTATTTATAAATCAACTTGTTGAGTTCCACAAAAAACCATGTTAGGAATCTTTATTAGAATTGCATAGAATCTATAGGCCAATTCTTCTCAACCTGAAATTTTTATGATATTGAATTTTTCTGCCCATGAACTCTATCTATTTCTTTATGTATTTAGGTCTTCTTCAATGTCTTTCAATAAATCTTTATAATCTCTTCCACAAAGGTCTTGAGCATCTTTTGTTAGACTTTCCTAGCTCCTTTATGCATTTCATTACTGTTTTAAATGGCTCTTATAAATTTTCATTTATATATACTTGATGGTAGAATAAATATAATTAATTTTTGTATATTGCTCTATGTCCAATAATTTTTCTAGTTTTCTAATAATTGTAGATCCTTTTAGGTTTTCCATGAAGATCATCATCTAGCGTTGCTGTGGCTCTGGCGTAGGCCGGCAGCTACAGCTCCGATTGGACCCCTAGCCTGGGAACCTCCATATGCCGAGGGAGCGGCCCAAGAAATGGCAAAAAAAGACAAAAAAAAAAGGTCACCATCTAGGAATACGGATGGTTTTGTTTTTCTATTCCCGTCCTTCTGTATTTGATTTCTGTTTTTGTCCTGCTGCTAAATTCCTCCAGGACAACACTGGATCCCACCAGAATCCTAGGTTATCTGTGCTGAGCACTGATAGCTGTCCCTCAACTGGCTGGGGAGCAAAACTTAAAAGCTTTATTCTTTTCCCCTTGTCCATACCCCATCTCTGTTTGGATTTGACTTCTGTGTAGTGAGATGTCAGCTGAAGTTTGGCCAGTTGGCTTGCAGCAGTGAAGCCTCCCATAGCTTTGCTTTGTCAGTCTGGACAGGCTGAGGGAAATGGTGATTTTAGACCTCATGTCTTTATAAGCCAGATGTGGTGCACTGAGACCCCCGAGAGGCAGGAAAACCCTGGGATATGGATCCCTGAACCAGAGCTGGTACATGTCAGTGGGGTGAGCCTCAGGAGCAGAGAGTCTCGTGTCCTGAAGGTCCTGAGGGTCGACTCAAGAAGCCATTCCATTGGTATTGAAACAAAGGAGGAAGCTGACCTTAAGGCAAAGCATAAATATGGGGAGACCAGGAGGCTCTAGACCACAGCAAGGAGCAGGAACACATGACCAGATCCAGGCTGTGTTGCCTGGATGTTATTTCATCAACCTTAGTCTTGCATGTACTGGGGAGTCAGTGTGGCTAGACTCAGGTTTAGCGCTGTGAGGGTGAAGTGCAATTATACACAAAAAGCCCCAGCTTGTGTCCTGGCTGCAGCAGGGACTCAATCAATGGCAGTTCTTGGCAGGTGGGGCACCTCTGTAGACGTTCAGTGTGGTGTCTGCCAAGAACTGCTGTTGATTGAGCTCATATTGCATTATTCCATGCCAGGACACCAGCTAGGGGCTTTGCTCTTGTTGGCGGTGTACTTTCCTGCCAACTCGGTCATCTTCCCACGTGCCATGGCCCCAAGCTGTTCACCACAAGCCCATTATGGCACCCGTTCTAGCCAACAGTCCTCTGGAGCACACTCTTGCTTCCCTGGTCCCCAGATTCTCGGCATTGCACCCTGCCTTTGATACTTGGCTTGTTGAGGTGTTCTAGAATCCTTGTCCAGTTTCTGAGCAGAGCTCAGGCTGCAAAGGTCCATCAATAGACTAGTCTTTGGCCCCTACAATCATTGGGAGAATCTGAGTATTCATGGCAAGTTGTTTCAGTCACGGGCTTATTTAGTATAGACTGATTTTTATCTCAGTCACCCAGAGAATAAATGAACAATGCAAATTCCTAGGACTCAATTCATCTGGGCCACACAGAATCATGGCGTTTCCAGACTGGGGTCTGACATTTGCCATGTGACCACAGGCAGGTCTCCTTCAGTTGTTGGTCCTCAGCTTTCCCAGCTCATTTGTCTAGGATTCTCTGACTATAGACTGGATGTCCCCTCCATGGTTTCTCTCCTCTGGCCATGCTCCCACTCCAGGCAGTATGTTTCTGCTGTAAAACTCGGCCAGGGAGGGAGTTGGAAAATTCACTGCTCTCATACCTTGCGCTATTATCATGACCAATCTCCTTTCACACATTTTATCCCTCATTTTATGATAGCTATTAAAGACTGTTAGGAGATCTCTGGGTTCCTTGAGGAATATTTATGTATTTTATAGGACTCTCATGAAGGAGAGGAGCCCTTATTAGGAGCAGGCAGGGAGATTCTGCATTAAGGGCCATTAGGTGGCCTTGCCCAGAAGATAATGAGACTGAGGCCCCCCTGTTCAACTTGCCAGTTTGAAATGTTTTCTTTGGGGCAAGGGGGATTAAGGGATCTTTGAGAATTTCAAACAGTGCAGAGACTGTGCTCTCCCTGAGATCTTGCTACTATTTGCAATATCATCTGCACTGGTGGGAAGATTTTGCAGCTCCTCTCCCTGTGCCTTACTTCACTTACCCATCAAGGGACCAGCACCTGGCCAGCAGCCTGAATTTACCCCTGCCATGTCTGCAGTGGCTTTAGTCTCTACCCCGTGTTTCACTGCTCTGCCTTCCTAGTACATTCTGTATTTCATGAGACCTGAGGCAATCTCCAGCTGTTTGTCTTCTGTTTTAGCTTAGAGCAATTTTAGGTTCAGAGCAAAACCAAGTGGAGAATAGAGAGATTTCCCGTATACCCTCTGTCTTGCCCCTGGGTAGCCTCCCCTGTTATCAGCATCCCCCACCAGAGTGGGATGAACTCACATGCGCACATGGTGGCCCCCCCCAAAGTCCACAGTGTGCATTACACTTCATTCTTGCTGTTGTGTATTCTGTGGATTTTGACAAATGTATAATGATGTATCTACCATTATAGTATCATACGGAACAGTTCTTATTTAAACTTTTTTTTTTTAATTTAAAAATTTTGAGACTACACCCACAGCAGTATGGATGTTCCTGGGCCAGGGATTGAACCCAAGCTGCAGCTGCAGCAATGCAGGATCCCTTAAGCTACTGCATCAAGCTGGAGATATAACTACGCCTCTGCAGTGACTTGGACTGGTGCAGTTGGATTCTTAACCCACTGGGCCTTGGCAGGAAATCCTCATACAGAATAGTTTTACTGCCCTAAATATCCTCTGTGCTAGGCCTGTTCGTCCTTTCCTTTCTACCCATCCCCTTACAACCACTGATCTTTTTAGTGTCTTCACAGTTGTGTCTCTTCCAGAATGTCATATTTTTGGAATCATAGACTCTGTAGTCTTTTCCAGATTGGCCCCTTTAACTTGGCAACATGCGTTTCCATGGCTTGATAGCTCATTTCTTTTCAGCACTGCATAGTATTTCATTGTCTGAATGTACCACAATGTGTTGATCCATTCACCTACTGAAGGATGTCTTGGTTGCACCCAAGTTTTGGCCATCGTGCATCAAGCTGCTGTAAACACCCATGTGCAGGATTTTGTGCGGATGTAAGTCTTCAACCCCTTGGGTAAATGCTGAGGAGCGTGACTGCTGGCTTGTGTGGTAAGAGTATATTAAGTTTTGTTAAAAACGGCCAAACTGTCTTCCAAAGTGGTCTACCCTGATTTAGGTCATGTCTAGCCCTCCTGGGAAATGGGTTACCCAAGCCAGGAGCCTGAGGGATTTTGAAGACCACGTCCTTTCTCTCTCTCTTTGTCTCCTACCACCCACACCATCCAAGTTCGGTTAATTCCCACTTTTCATTGTATCTCTGAAAGACAGCATCTTCTCTAGGGGCCTAAAGCAGAGTCTTCTCACTGTTTATCTCCAGGCTTCCTGCACCAGGATGGGAAATGCCTATGATCATTGCTGTTACCATAGTGACCAGAGGCAGAATGAGGGGTGCACCACAGTCTCTGTTGTCTAGTCCTTGTTTTTCAAGTATGGTCCCAGATCACCTGTACCAGAGACTGGGGATAATTAGACAGGGGGAATCCCAGCTCCTCCACAGACTGAATGAATCAGACCCTTAGGAAGTAGCCCCAGAACTTGACATAGGTCAGTCCTTACTTCCATTCTTCCAAAGCTCATTCTGGTTCTCGCTGAATTGTGAGGACTGCTGACCCATGTGCTATCTGCTACTCACCAGTCCCTGGACCTAGAAAAGGAAAGGTCTCAGGGCCTCAGTGTTCCCCTCCAGCCTTGGCGGGGTGTCTCCTTGGACCGGGGTCCTTCTGCCCTGCTCCCCAGCAAACCTCCTTCCTCCCACCCTCCTTTTCCCCACTCTGGCCTGCCGTCTCTCTCTATTTCTCTGTGCCTTTTTCTCCATCTCACTTTAATTGATTCCAAAGTGTTAAGGCACTTAGTATGAATTTGTGTTTTGCTGAAATCAATCTCTTTCTGCAAGCTTGCTTCCCCCTTCTTACAAGTCAGCTAAATCTTGCCTCCCCAAAATTAAATGGCGCTGGGCGGAACCAGCCTTGAGTTGATTACCTAATGCCGTGGCAGCTCCAGTGCCGCTGATCGGGCTTGACCTAATTTGACCCAGAAATGCTGTCCCACTCACAAGCACAGTCCTCATTGGGCTTTGCCCTGCTGGTTATCCCGGGGGTGGCTGGGAGGCAGGGGATGCTTGGGGGTGATGGGGAATCTGCCCAAGTGGGGGTGGGGACATCCCAGGGGAGGGGGTGGTACTGGCCTCTGAAGTTTGGGGTGACCCCAAAGAAGATAAGCAAAAGCTTTCCTACCTCAATGATTATTTTAAGCTCCTTATCCCCACTCTGGGTCTGGAAACCTGGAGTCCCTGCATTTTGAGAAGCCAGGTGTCTTGGAAACAGATGGGTGTCTTTGGGTGACTGTGTGACTGAACCTGTTTCCTCATCTACAGAACAGTGACTATCATGTTAGGCCCCCACAGGGTGATGATTTCTTAGCATTAAGGTGCTGAGGGCTGGGCAGGTGTTAACCTCATTTTATAGGGGCAGAAGCTGGCACTCCATGCGCCTAAGCCGCCACACCTGAGTCCAGGCCTGCAGGTGACGGTAAACATTAGTGATCACACGAGGCCAAGCAAAGCCTTACAACAATGTCTTGAGTGGTTATGGACCCCAGGGGGCTGCATTTCCATCCAGAATCTAGCTCCTGTGCCATAGTTCACTTTGGTTTCCTCACCTGTCAAAAGGCAGAGAATTCTACCCCGTCCCACCCTCTCGGGTCCAATGGGGCTGATGGGAAGAATGGACAAGTTAATGGATGTGAGTGTGCTTAGCACATTCCTTGGCACACAGTAGGTGCTCAGAAATGTTTTTTATATTTGTACCTATGGAGACAAAACAATGAAAATCTGTTTAAAAAATGTTATAAATGGAATTCCCGTCATGGCTCAGGGGTAACGAATCCCACTTTTATCCCTGAGGGTGCAGGGTTGATCCCTGGCCTCACTCAGTGGGTAAGGATCCGGCATTGCTGTAAGCTGCGATGTAGGTCGCAGATGCAGCCCGGATCACATGTTGCTGTGGCTGTGGCTGTGGCGTGGGTCGGCAGCTGCAGGTGCAATTCAACCCCTAGCCTGGGAACTTCTGTATGCCATGGGTATGGCCCTAAAAAAAAAAAAACGTTAAAATATCTATGAGAGCAGTGGATCGTTGGCGTGTATAGACAGGACAGACTTCCTTGAGTCTGCCTGCCAAGGGCATGCCTCCGGCCCTGCAGCCCAAGGGACTGGATGCGATTCCAAATCACAAGGATACTGTCTTAGTTAAATGTCCGGAGGTGATTAGGGGCTGTGCTGATTACCTGCACATGAAAAAAGTTCAGCCCTGTTGGTGAGATCAGCACTTCTTCCTCCTGGTTTCACATCACTCCAGGGGGTCTCCAATTATCTCAAGAAGGGTCAGGAACCACTCAAGATGTTATTAATTTTAATCCATTCTAATTAAATATATAAATGGGCCATGGACCACTTTGTGGAAGGAGAAAAGGGGGAAACAATATCTTAAACTCAAATTTGTAATTCTCGAGTATGAGTAGCTGCCGTCTCAAGGGCTGAGAATTGTGGTTTATTTCTATTTCTTTCCCTCTCCTCCTCTTTCTCTCATTAGGAGCCCTGCTGGGTGCTCTGATACAGGCAAAGACTGGTTACATCTAGGGAGCCAGCAGGGCCATAGGACAAGTGAGGTCGGTAGGATGGGGAGAGGGGGTGCCAGAGCCCCTGGGATCTTGCCCTGGTTTTGTCTCTCAGTGCTGTGTGACGCCGGCCGAATCTGCTTTGGATAAGTCTCTGATGATCATCACCTTGTTCCTTCTGCCTTACAAGGTCAAGTGAACTTCAAGGCAACAGTGAAGGGGCCAGTGCCCTGGATGTCTGCATGCATTCCTCAGCCATGCTTATTAAGCACCATGCTGTGCCAGGCACCAGGCCACGCATGGGAGAACAACCATGAGCAAAAGAAGGCGGCTCCCTGCTTTTTTTTTTTTTTGTCTTTTTGCCTTTTCTAGGGCTGCTCCCGTGGCATATGGAGGTTCCCAGGCTAGGGGTCGAATCAGAGCTGTAGTGGCTGGCTTATGCCAGAGACATAGCAATGCGGGATCCGAGCCGCATCTGCAACCTACACCACAGCTCAGAGCAACGCCAGATCCTTAACCCACAGAGCAAGGCCAGGGATCGAACCCGCAACCTCATAGTTCCTAGTCGGATTCGTTAACCACTGGGCCACGACGGGAATTCCCGGCTCCCTGCTCTTGAGCTGCTGTAGCAGAAAGGAGTGAATTGGGATCTTGGGCACCATGTGGCCTTTGCAGCAGGATGTTGCTGAGCCTTCAGATACTGCTTCTGGACACAGAGAGGGTCTGATCCCCAGCCACTCTGAGGACTGATGGGGGAGAGACTCTCCCTGGGCTTCTGCCCCTCCCTCCAGTGGCTCCAGAGGAGGTTCCATGCTCAGCCTCTCTCTCAACACTAAGGGGTGGGTTAGAGACAGAGGAGGGGCCCCCGGCTCAGCAAGGGGAGGGGGGGATAGATAGAGCCTGCCAGATGGTGCGGCGCTGAGGAAGGACAAGGGTGTGGCGGGAGGGGAGGTGGTCAGTCCTGTGGTGAGGGCCAGGCTGCTGGAGCGAGGATTTGCCCTTGATGCTGAGAGGTTTCCACGAGAACCCCGAACATCATGTCTTCCCAGGTCTCCCCGCAGGCTGTCGGTCTGTCTTCCCCCTGTGAGGTCTGCAGGGGACCAGTGGGCTTCTGGGCTAAATGGAGTCTCTCACTCAGGAATTCTAGAACCCTGAGGACACTGGGTGAGCAGAACTAGGGCCTACAGGAAGTGGAGTCCAGCTGCAGTTGCTGGGGGGAGGCTGAGCCGGTGGCCGAGGCGGAGGGCCCAGAGGCAGGCCTGGCTGCACTTGTTTTTCTGAAGCACCCTGTCTTTCTGGACCCTTGCACCCGCCACTCTGCAACTTTCTTTCCAAATTTGTTGTCTTCTTCTACCTTCTCTGCATCTGGCCAATGCTGGCTCACCCTTCAGGTCTCATCTCAGATTTCCTTTCCTTAGCCATGCCCCCTGCACCTCCACCCTGACCTCTCTGGACTGGGCATGTGCTCTTCCCCACCCCCTGCATCCTTCATGTCAAGATTCTCCATCCCCTGAATCCAAACTGCCTGTCTTCTTATCTGGGGCTGCATCAGACCATGTGCTGAGTATCCCCTGGCTCCGAGCACGGTGCTTGGCACCTAGGAAGTGTTCAAAAATACTTGTGGAATGAATGATGTTGAGGTTATTGGTCACGAGCCACCACGGGCGGTAGGGAGGTCCAGAGCCATACCAACAGGAAGTAGACTTCACTGCCTGCTGTCAGGGCCCTGAGCTTGGGTGGCCCTGGCCTGGATCCCAGATGGTCTTGGGGGTCTGGCTTGTCCTTGCTCACCTCTCTTGCCCAGGCTCTTCACTCCTGGGGCTGAAGCTGCAGCTACATTCCCAATTCTTTAAATGTCTTGGGCGATTTTTCAAACGTTTTACCTCCGACGTGCTTTGCATATGGCCACACATTTTAAAACCCACACATAATTTAAGGAACATTTAATCAATAGAGTCTTGATTCATTTTTCCCTTAAATCATCAGTATTATTGTTGTGAAGAGCCCATTTGAAGTTCAGGAAGGCTCTTAAGCATTTTTAATAACCATTTTCTTCCCTTGCGTCCTATTTTTTTTAAAAAACTATCTTTTTGAAAGATACTTTTTTCCAATGGTTGAACAAGCTCAAAATGCCAGATTCCCAATTGCTTAAATTGTGTACAATATGCAATTCTGTAAGGAAAATGGACTCCTCCAGAATACTTTCATGCATATATATATGTATATATACATCAGAGCAGTTTTTGCTGGTGGTTTTCTGAGGATTATTGGAGAAGGGCTATTAGGGCTTAGCTCCCAGCTGTGACTTGAGACCGGGGCTGGGGCAGACGGTCTTGCCTTCTCCAGGAATACCTCATGTCTCATGCTTGGGGGGCTCACATCTTTTAAGAACATACATACACGGCAGGCAGTTATCTCCACCCTCCTGGGTCTGATGGGATTCTCTGTCTCTGCCACGTGTGGTTTGCCAGTTACATCCCACTTTGTGTATATACAGATATCCTGCCAAACCCTCCATGTGCTCCTTCTCAGGAGTTATTATCCCATTTCACAGACAAGAGAACTGAGGAGGAGGGCTTGTGTATGAGACTCCTGTGGCCGCTGTGATAAATGGCCTCAAATTTGGTGGGTAAAAGCAGCAAAAAGGTATTCTCTTGCAGCTCTGGAGGCCTGAAGTCTGAAATCAAGGTGTTGGCAGGGTTGTCCTTTTGAAGAATTGGTCCCCTGGCTCTTCAGGCTTCCAGAGACTCCAGCCTTCCTTGGCTCAGGGCCCCACCACTCCAGTCTCTGCCTTGTGGTCACATTGACTCCTCCTCTTCACATGTGGTGTTTCCTCTCTGTGTCTGTCTCCTATAAGGACACTTGTCATTGAATTTAGGGCCCTTATGGATAATCCAGGCTAAATTCCTCTAGGATGCTTAACTTAATACACCCTTTTTTTTTTTTTTTTTTTCCATGTAAGGTATAAAGGAGGATCTGGGAGTTAAGACGTGGCTGTATCTTTTGGCGTCCACCATTGGGCCCACTACAGCTTGTAAAGAGCATCACCAGGACTTGAAACCAAGCAGTGGGGCTGCAGAGGTGGGGCTTCTCAGCACTGCTGTGGGTTCCCTGCTCCATGGCTAATGTGCTAGGACAGCAGCAATAGAAAGTGCAAAAGACTCAACCAGCTTGGTTTTTTTTTTAACTTATTTTTTTTTTTTTAATTAGAGAATAGTTGATTTACAGTGTTGTGTCAATTTCTTCTGTACACACACACACACACACACACATATATATATACATACTTTTTCTCATATTATCATCCATCATGTTCTATCCCAAGAGACTGGTTATAGTTCCTTGTGTATACAGCAGGACCTCATTGGTTGGGGTTTTAATTGGTCTTTCCCCCGAGGGTACTTGTATCCTGTCTTAGTCCACCTGGGCAGCTGTAACAAAATCCCACAGGCTGGGTGACTCACACATGACAGAAATGTATCACTCACAGCTCTAGGCTTGGGATGTTCAAGATCAAGGTGCCAACACAGGCACCTTCTGGTGAAGGTCCTCCTCTGGTTCACAGCCAGCGCCTTCCTCTTGTGTCCTCCTTATACGGTGGAAAGGGCTAGGGGTCTCTCTGGAGCCTCTTTGATAAGGACATCAATCCCCGCATGAGGGTCCACCCTCATGACCTAAGAACATCTTGTCAAAGGCTCCACCTTCTAATACTATCTTTAGGAGTTGGGATTTCAACATATGCTTTTAGGTGGTGGTGGTGGGCATAAAAATTCAGATCACAGCATATCCTTCCTGTCCTTTTGGTTTTGTTTTGTTTCTATCTTGACAAAAATATTTTATACTCCAGTGTTTGTGTGATTGGTGTTCTGTATGGACCATGGTCTCATGTTGTAGACAACTATGTGACTGCCACTCACCCTGACATAGTGGTGGGTACTGACTGGGATGTGTGGTTGTGATATTGCAATAATATATGTCCCTATATCTCTCTTGTTATCAGATTAATCTATTTGAAAGTGCCATATTTTTGGCTAACGCCCATCAAATCTCAGCAGTTTCATTTGGATCACTCTTGTCTTTATGTAATCTCCCATCCACGCCTGCATCTCTTCCAGCAGCTCATTTTCCTCCACCTGCTTCCTCCAAAGGTCAGCTAAGCATTTTAGTCTCCTGCATGTGCCTTTGAGTTCAGCACATGGCTGGTCTGGCCCATCTTGATTCTTTAGTTATTTAGGCACATCTCCGGCAGATTTGGTCGTCTGTCATGCCCCAAATCCCATCCTAATTTTGACTGTCTCCAAAGAAGCCACAGAGCAGCCAGCCCATTTTGAAGTTATCAGCTTGCATTAAGGGTTCTGGAGCATCTGTTTGAAAGCAACATGCTATTTTCCTGCCTGGCAAATCAGTAGCAGAACCGCGTACTGTGCTCAGTGTCATGAACACTTACCAGTAGTGTCAAGGTAGGTCCAAGTCTAAAAATACTCCCTTGCCTTTAGCATCTCATCTTTTCTGGAGAGTGCCCTGACTCCCAGCCGGAACCTCCCCACACTCTAAACATCTACACATTTAGTGCATCCTGAAATGTGAACCTGTATTATGCACGAGCAGCAGTGTAAATGTTTCCTTTCCTGGCAAGAGCTGTGTTATTGGAAATCATTTATTGAGATTTATGTCTTAACAGAGCTGAAGGGCTCTTTGCATTTTTAAGGCTTCCAAAAGCCAAGGTGGAAATTCTGGGGTGGTGTTTACGTAGAGATTTGGAGTCACTAGGAATGGCCCTCCCAGCCCTGAGCTGTCAATCATCTGTTAACATCTCTCACCTGTGCACTCTTTGTGTGCCTCCAGGACAATGCACTGGGTGTGCAACACTGGGCAAATTGTTCCACCTCTCTGAACCCTCATTTCCTAGAGTCCTGTCTTACAGTGTGGTGATAGTAATGGCACATGCTTTGTAGGTTTTGGCCCAGAGCCAAACCTACCTCTCCTATTAATTCCAAATATGGAAGAACATTTTGTGGGAAGTGAGTTCTCTGTAGCTGAAAGTGTATTGGCAGAGACTGAGAGATCGGTCACCAGGGCTCATGCTGAAGGATCCCACAATTATATGAAAGAAAGTGACTTAGCCATCTAACCCCAGGAGTCTAGGGTTATGTGCCATCTCGATCTGGGAAGAAGATAAAAATGTATATCTTGGAAGATAAGAGGCAAGAAAGAGTATCAGAGACCTTAGAGTCTGGTACCCAGCACAGAGTTAACAACTTGGTCGGAACTTAATTACTTCGTAGGCGCTCAGTAATACATATTTACTGAGTACTTGCCGTGATGCTAATGCAGTCCAAAGTCCTAGGGACACTTAGATGGGTATACCTGAACATCTCAAGGAACTGTGTCTCAGAACGGCTAATCTCATCATGAAGGATTTGGAGGGAAACAGTGCAGAGAAGAGAGAGAGCTAACATTTGTAAAAGACCTGCTATGTACCAAGCCTGGTATTTATTATCTCCCTAAAACTTTGTGAGCGAGATACTATTATCTCCACTTTACAGGTGCAGAAATGAAGTCTCAAGGAGACTGTGACTTAATCCGTGCCTCTGTATCAGTCAGGATGAGCTAGGTAATGCTATGGTAACAAACAGCCCCAGAATTTTTGTGGCAGAAAACAGGTTTATTTGTTACTCTATATATTTATCATGGGAGAGCTATGGGTTCTAGCCTTGTTGTTTTCCTCATTTAGGAACCCAGGTGGACGGATCAGCCACCATCTGGAACTTGTTTGTTATGCCAGAGGGAAAAGAAAATGGAGAGAGAGAAGCAAGCGTTGTCCCTTAAAGTTCTCACTTCATTGGCCATAGCAAGTTGTATGGCCACAGCCAACTTCCAGGAGGCAGGACAGTCAGTCCTACCACCTGCCTGAAAAGGGGCCAGGGTGCTGGTGAATAGCTCCATTGACTACCCACCTCTCAGCAAGTGGTGGAGCTAGAAGTCACGTCCATGCTTTTTCACTTTATCCAGTGGTTCTAGAGTCTGGTGACTCTGTCTTCTACAGCGAGATATGGTCCCACCTTGGTGGCAGTGACACTGCACTGTGACCAGGCTCCCCTCAACCCCTCTAGACCCCAGCACCCTTGGTCACACTTAACGTCCAGGCTTTTTATGAGGGATTTGCCCATTGCTGCCATAAGCAGCTTAAGAGGCTTGGGAAGGCCTTCAGGATGGCCTCCTTCCCTCGGTGCCAGGAGTGGGGAAGGTCTTGTGGCATGACAGACCTGGTATCAGCAAGATGGAGCCAGAAAAGCCGGCTGATCTGAGGAAGACAAGAGGATGTGAGCAGGGGTACAAGAACCCAACAGGCCAAAGAAAGAGCCATCCTTGAAAGTAGCTATGTAGTCACCTTATGCTGCCTTAAGAGGAGCCACTGACTGGGTAGCTTAAATGACGGAAATTTATTTTCATGTAGTTCTGGAGGCTGAATGTTCAACATCATGGAGCCAGCAGGGTTGTTCCTGGTGAGGCCTCTCTTCCTGGCTTGTAGACGGCTGCCTTCTCGCTGTGACCTCATGTGGTCTTTCCTCTGTGTGCATGTGGGGAGGGGGCGGGAGGTGGGGGGAGAGGAGTAGAGGAAGGAGCACATGAGCTCTGGGGTCCTATGGGATTAGGGCCTCACCCTCATGGCTTCAGTTAACCTTAAATACTGCCCAAGAGGCCCCGTTTCCAAAGGCCATCACATTGGGGGTTAGGGCTTCATTCTGTGAATTTGGGGGTTAGGGCAAAATTCAGTCTACAGCAGTAACAAAAAAAAAAAAATCCACATCTGAGTGATAGAGGAGGCAGGGAAAGAGGGTCCGAGGTCCCAGTTTGCACAGTTATTCTTTGTCATCCACATGACCCTGAGGGCTCCTGAGCTCCACCCACATGGTCAGCATGAGGTGGGCTCCTTGCCTGGGGCAGGGAGGAAGCACACCGGCCTCCCTGTCTCCTCACTGAGCCACCGCTTCTTAGTTGGCAAAATGGAATTGGCCATTCTCACCTTGCAGAATTGCTCTGACAGTCAGGAGTGAAGGTTCTTGAAGTGTGTGGAGTAGCCTAAGGGGGGCCGCCCTCACTCGTCCTCCATCTCATGTCCACACAGAACTCGGGAAACAGTTGGGTACTCAGTACATCTGGGGTGACCCACGGGGCTAGGAAGTAGCCGGAGGATGAAATGTGCATGGTGAGCTGGAGGCCCTCCAGCTGTCCTGAGCCAGAATGCTCAGCTCCACCTCTGGGGAAGATGTGTGATCAGAGCAAACAGCCAGTATGGGGCTGAGGAAAGGCCATGGGCTTTGGGGTGGCTCCATGGGTTCAAATCCCAGCCTCCCAACATGTGTGATGCAGGGCCAGTTATTAGGCAACCTGTGACCCTGTGACTCAGTCTCTCTAAAGTGGGAGCCCTGGCCTCGTCCTTGGTGGCAATGAGGACCAGGGTCCAAAATACGGTGGGAGGGACTCGATTCTCAGGAGCTAGTGTTGTTGACAGATGGGTCAGCTACAGGGGCCAGTGGACACTCAGAGTGTTCGAGAATTAATAATTCTTACCCCTTTCATGGCCATTCCCTGGGATGGGGCTGTAACCCAGTGGCCCCCGATGATGGGACAGTAGCTGTCCTTGTCACAGTCCCTTCCAAAGTCACACACTTCACCTGAGCCCCTCAATCAGTGACCTTCCCTGGGGCCTTCCCTCCTGGGATGGTTCTTAGGCTGTGGATGATGGAGAATCACAGTCCGTTATCCTCAACCAGTCTCTTAACGGGAGGGTGTTTAGATTTGACCAATGGCTTAGTGTTTTGTCCTCTGGAGGAGGTAGCCTCTCTGAGGGCCTCTCCAGCTATGCATCATCGTCATGGCCCCTCTTGGAAGCACCTGGAAGTCATCTGGAGAAAAACAGCCCCTTGTTCCAACCTTGTACTTCTCGCCCACGCCCTTGCTTTCTGATAAGTCCTCCTGATCTTTGCTTTCCTCCCAGCCCTGCCTGGGCTGCTGGGGGCTCCCCACAGCCTTCCAACAGTCTGATGGCTGCTCAGTTAGTCCATCATCCCTCTCTCTCTCTCTCTCTCTCTCTCTCTTTTTTTTTTTTTTTTTTTTTTAGGGCTGTACCCGCAGCATATGGAAGTTCCCAGGCTAGGGGTCGAATCAGAGCTGCAGCTGTCAGCCCATGCCACAGCCACAGCCATGCGGGATCTGAGCCACGTCTGCGACTACACGGCAGCTTGAGGCAATGCCAGATCCTTAACCCACTGATCGTGGCCAGGGGTTGAACCTGCATCCTTAAGGATACTAGCCGGGTTCTTAACCCTCTGAGCCACAGTGGAAAGTCCCACCCTTGTCCTCTCTTGATTACTCTTCCTCCCTCATCGCTGTTCTTGCAGGACTGAGGTTGTGGGAGTACGAACTCCTCTGAGCCAAGGCCCAGAGAGGCTTCTGGATTTATGGATGTGCTTAAGTGTCTTCACAGACAGATTGCTGGGGCACTGTCAGGATGCCCTCAGCCATCAGGGGGTTCCGGCTGGCCTTTTAGTTGTGTGCCAGCTAAGTTTTATTGAGCACTCACACTGCTGGCTGAAGCTATTCTTGGCAGTGGGTCTGCACTTTACAACTTAGCAAGTCTACTCCTCATCGTCTGCATAACAAATGTCCCCGGTTCACTCACTCATTCTTTGATTCCTCACACTGGTCCAGTACCCAGTGTGCAGCATGGACCACTCAAGGGCTCTGTGCTTTCTAGTGTTAATAACATAAAAACAGGTCCCTGCCTTGTTCAGGTTTATGGGGAAAAAGAAACAGACACACTCTCTCATTCAGTGAATGAAAAAGCAGAGTATTTTGGGGGGCCAGAAGGAGGGCTATTGAGTCCAGCAGGGCAGAGGTGGGAGGGTGAGGAGGGAGGCCAGGAAGGCTTCCTAGAGGAAGGACCTGCATCTCGAAGGACCTTAGGACGTGGACAGGCAAGGACAGTACAGGGAGGAGGGGTGAGCAGGCGGAGGTGATAACATGGGCAGAAAGTACCTGACTCTTACAGAGGTGAGGCTGGCTGGCAGCTGCCTGGTCCGTGCATAGCGTCTGGCCCTCGGATAAGTCCTCATTTATTTCTTAGGAGGAAAACTAATGCTCCAGCACCTGCTTGAACCCAAAGCCTCAGTTTCCCATCTGTAAAGTTTCACAAGTGAACTTGTCCGTTTCTACTATTCTCATGAGTTGGGACTAGCTACGTGGTTTTTGAATTCCAGGTACTGAGCTCTGCTTTGATGTTTATTGTGCATTTTTCTTGCTAAGCACCTGCTTGAGCTGATCTGGCTGCTGCAGGTTGGGGCTGGTGGGACTTTGTGGCTTCAGGGGCCAGTTTGGTGGAGAGAAGCATTTTTCTCTCCCCAGGCCACCACAGCCCCACGTGAGGCTGAGGGGATGTCAGTCACTTCTTGTTCCTGTGGCCCAGGAGGTGAGGATGCTGCTTCGAAGCCTCTGCCTGACCCTTCTAAAGAGAGAGGGCAGGGTGGTCTCTCTGTCCCACCCAGGAGAACCATGCCCACCAGGGAACTCTTTTCCCTTAAGAGACCCAATCTGCGTATTTGCAAAAATCCACTTCCAATCATCACCTTTTCTTTCCTCTTCTTTCTTGGGGGTACAGCTTTTCTCAAAGAGAGCCTGAGGCTTGAAGTGGGTTAAAACAGAGTTTTCAAAGTCTCACTGGCTCAGGCTCCAGGAGGTTTTCAGTTACATCCCGGCAGCATCTGATGTGGCCAGCTGCCTGGTGCTGGTTCACCTCTGCACCCTGACCCAAGGCTGCAGGACCCTCCCTGGGCTTGGGATCCATCCCCATGTTTGGTGAGTCAGCAGCTGAAAGAGGCCAATTGGTGAGACGTGCCTCTGGTGCCGTGGCCCGGTCTGCCCCTGGGGGCCCACTCCCCAGATGTCCTCCTCGTTAGCCCTGACCGGCTCTCGGGTGGTGAAAAGAGCCACGTTTGGTGCTCTGACACTTGCCTCCGGTCACAGGTCCCTGGATCACTGAACCCAAGAGGTCTCCTTTTCCAAGGGCAAGGCTCGCAGCCTGCTTCCCTTCTCTGGTGCATTTTCTGGTGTGGGCTTCTGTTCTCTCTTTAGCTCTGAGCACAGTGTTCATTGTAGCGCAGACCAACTCTAATCTGTCCTCCTTTCCCACAGGGCCCAGCACAGTGAAAATCAGGGACTTAAAGGGCTGATGCACTGGAAATGTAGATTGATTAGTCCCAAGGTTTCACCCTCTCCTTGGATAGGATTATACATACACCACACCTCTTGCCAGAATACTTTGTCAAAAAGTCTTTCTATAGAGAAGGTGGTGTGTTTATCTCTGCCGCATTGACTCTGGGTGCGGTCATGGGGTTTACTTTAGTCAATAAGATGCTAGTAGAAAAGCAGAGTCTTGCATTGTGCTTGTGAAATGATGCTCAGACTCTTGCACTTCTGCCCTTCGCTAGGGGAAGAGAATGCCCAGATGAGAGTGCTGGTCCTGGAGAGACTTGAACTTACCCCCCCAAAGCCAGAACTAGAGCTTGCCCAATAAATCAATAGACCTTAGAGGAATAGCCAGTGCTGTACAACGGGGGAGTCGGCAGTTGTCTACTAGACACAGCAGCATTGCACAAAACCATCTGACCATTGTAAGGATCAACTTGATGCAGGGGCTGCATCGTTTTCTTTTCTAGCTCCATCAGCTCCTGTGTAAGAACACAGGAGAAATGCCAGGAAAAATTTTCTGAATGGAGGGCAGGAAGATGAACTCTGGTGAACTTGCCACGCTTGGTTGACACTGCTCCCATCTGAGGCCGGTGGAATCTAGCACCATGTTATAGCCCAGATTTGTGTGTGGAATCTCTCAGTTATAAGTATTGAATAAAATCTGTATACCACTCTGCAGGCAAAACAAAACACTCGGACCAGCTGGTGGATGGCCAATTTATAGCCTCTGAAAGGGCTCCTCCTCCGAATTTTGTCAGTGGCTAGAATTCTCATGAAAAGATCCAAGAAAACAGAAGAACAGTCAGCCTGATGGCACAGCCTGTTTGCTGGATGGTGTTGCTTTAGTGCCACTAAAATAGTTCAGGTCTGACTAGGAAAGAGCATTGGACTGAACATCTGGAGTTTTGGGTTTGAATCCTTCTTCTAGTTTGATTTGCTGTGTGACATCAAGTGAGTCTCTCTGGGCCTTAGCTTTCCCAATGATATAATGACTTTGCCACTTAGAAGCTGAGAAGCTGAGAAGCTGAGAACTGGTCACTTAACCTTTCCAAGCATTAGCATCCTCATCTGTGAAGTGGAGTAGTGCTATGAAGTGGGGTGTCGCTGTCAAGTGGGGTTACTGCTGCTCACCTGCATTAAACAAGGAGAGAATCCACTACTAGCTCACTGCCCGGCACACATAATCCCATGGCTGTTCACTGTGGCTTCTGCTGTGCTAATTATTAATGACAACAATAATAAATGAAAAAAACATAGCTTGGGATTCTCTACTAGGAGCTGGGGACAAGAGTTGGCACACAAAATTCTGGGGCCACTCTCTGAATACTAGCAGAGGTGCAGTGTTCTTATTTCCTCTCTGTCTAGTTCCTGAGGTCCATTCCCTGGCCAGCCCCTTGATGCCCCCATTAGAAATTCTCTTTACTTTGTTCACAGCCAGTTTGCACCCTTGCCCCCGATGGTCAGCTCTGACTGCATGCATTTCACACACTGGCTTTCCTTGATCTCTCCCTGCAAGGTCCTCTGGAAGGGATTTCATGCTGAGAGGCGGGACCCCTCCCAGCTGCCAGCCTGGTGCTCAAATAAGTTTCTAAACCCTGTAGCACCCAGGTCTCTTTTCCCAGGCCAGGACTGAGAGCAAACAAATGGATCAGAGCACTTCCCCAGCCACCAGAGAGCCTGGACAACTTGGTATAACATTTTATATAAAGCAGTTGCATGGATTAGCAGACCCTCAGGGGCCAGAAACTTGCTTCAGACTATGCTGAAAGAAAAAAATCATTGATTCCTATAACTGGGAATGTCAGGGGTTGAGCTACATTGTCACTTGTCTTCCCACTCCCGATCCCCTCCGGGTGCCTTTAGAGAATGTGATTGGTGGAAACTCAAACAGAAACAGGTCAGCCCTTCACTTCCAAGGAAGTATTCGGATTGGCTCCCCTTGGACCAATCACTCACTTTGGGGGATGAGGAAGCAAGTTTGGCTGAGCCTGGCTCTAAGCCCATCACTGCAGCAAGTGTGTATGAGGTGTAACTTCCCCATCATTTCCTCTGGAGCCCCAAGCAAGGGGGGTAGGGGGCAGGGGCTGGGGGGAGGTATGGCTCTCCGAAGGAGATGAGCTGGGCTGCTCAGGAATACGCTGCCTTTCCTGTCCAGGACATTGTGCAAAAACCTCAAATCACTTTTCTTGATTCCTAGGACATTTCACATCTGGGTAGGGGAAAATGCCAGTGGGCTCTTTACAACAGGAACACCTAATATACACTGTCAAGGGGAAAGGGGAACCAGCTGGATTCTCTGTGCCAGTAACATCTGGGGTGACGAAAGAATTACATGCAGGTTTGCATAAAAGCAGAATTATCCAACATAAAGATATAGAAAGCAAATACCACGTGTTGTATAACATCGTAGGCCCATGTGCGTTTAGAGGGCAAGGGAAGGGCCCCTGCTCCTCATGGGGAGGGGCCCCGCCAGCAGCACATCCTTCACGTCCGGTCTGTCTCCCCACCCCATCCCCACCCTGACTCTGTAGTTTAAGCCTCCTCTTGGCCCATCCGGCCCGGCTCTTCTCTTTGCCCTCCCAACTCCCACTGCTCCCTCCTGTCCATGGCCCATGGAGCATCAGGTGCAGGTCTTCCTGTGTTCCCTGCCTACAAACCTCCGCCTGCTCTTATTCCCAGTGGGACGAGGTCTCAGCACCTTTGTGACACACAACCCTCCCTAAGCTCACTTTTGTCCTCTGCTCCAGACTGAAAGCACAAATCGGTGTCCAGTTGGCCTGGATTTGAGTCTTCTTGCTGCCTTCTAATGTCCATGCGATTTTGGACTTGACATGCACCTTCTCTGGGGCTCAGGCCTCCTGTAAAACGGAGTTGAAATCCTTCTTTCCCTCTCCTTCCCTCCTGCCTCTATCACTCCTTCCATCCTGCTCCCTCTCTCCCTCTCTCTCTTCTCGATTTCTCTCTGTCTCTCCATCCCTCTCCCCCTTCTTCCCCCTCCTACCCTCTGTCACTTTCTCCCTTCCCTGCACACACACACCTTGCAGGGACTGTGAAGACTGTGTGCTGCATTGTGCAGACAGCACACCCAGAGCAGCACACGTGTCCTCTGTGCCTGCACGTTCCCCGTATCCTCCAGTCCTGGTCTCCCTGTTGTATAGTAAAGAATTTGTCTGGACTTTATCATGGGTTGCTGGCACAGAGCTTCTAAAACCCTTGGAGTTTCCCAAGTGATGGGAGTACCTTTGTAATTCTTGAGTCCCTTGAACTAAACCTAAGTTTTGCTAATGACTTGAGATGACTCAGGATGCAGCTGGGTTCCCTGAAACGCCAACTGCGTGATTAGAGGGTGGGGCTTTGGACCAGCCTGACTTCTAGGCTGTGGGGGGTGGCTGGAGATTGAGTTATTACTTATCCCTCTGTAATGAGCCCCCAGTAAAAGTGCTGGAAACTGGGAGTTCCTGTTATGGCTCAGCGGAAACGAATCTGACTAGTAGCCATGAGGACTTAGGTTTGTGGGTTCGATCCCTGGCCTCACTCAGTGGGTTTAGGATCTGGCGTTGCTGTGAGCTGTGGTGTAGGTCACAGATGTGGCTCAGATCCCACGTTGATGTGGCTATGGTGTAGGCCAGCAGCTATGGCTACAATTGGACCCCTAGCCTGGGAACCTCCAAATTCTGTGGGCGTGGCTCTAAAAAAAAAAAAAGACAAAAAATAAGTGCTGGAAACTGAAGCTCAGTGGAGCTTCCTGGCTGGTGAGTCCATCACTGTGCCTGGAGGGTGACATTCTGATTCCAAAGGGAGAGGACATAGGAGTGTAGGTTTGGGTCCCTCCCATCCCAGACCTCACCTGCACTGTGTGTCTCTTTGTCTGGCTGGTCCTGGTCTTTGTCTTTTATACTAAAACTGTAATAATGGGTGTAGCATTTCCCTGAGTTCTGTGAGCTATTCTAGGGAATCAGCAAGC
Organism: Phacochoerus africanus; assembly: GCF_016906955.1. Taxonomy (NCBI): domain Eukaryota; kingdom Metazoa; phylum Chordata; class Mammalia; order Artiodactyla; family Suidae; genus Phacochoerus; species Phacochoerus africanus. The sequence continues at coordinate 26,595,807 of NC_062551.1, read as the reverse complement.
CTGAGAAGGACATGGGAGCCCCTGATTTGAAACCAGTTGGGCATAAGCTTGGGTGACTTGGGGACCCCACTTGGAGCTGGTATCTGCACTGAGAGCAAGTCTTGTTGGGAGGACTGCTTACCTTGTGGGGTCTGCACTACCTGGGTGGTTAGCACTGGAACTGAATTGCACTTCACTGGTTTAAGTTGAAACAGAAACTTCTACTGGCCAGTCCTTCTCTGTGGGCTCCACTCCTGTGATATCTCTCTCTGGATTGCTCTTCTGCTCCTAATTGCATCGGAAACTCCTATTCACCCTGCAAAACCCCCAGGGCTGAGATGCCCAGCTCTCAGAGGATATATCCCTCAACTTTTTATTACAGAAAATTCCAAATACCTGCAGTTAGAGAAAATAATATGACAGACTCACACAGTCATTTTGGGACCAACTTCCTATTCTTGCTTACTCTCTTACCACCCCTACCCCTCAACTTTCAGAGACTCTTTGGTCTCTGCCGAGAGGACCAAGGTGCCTGCTGAGGTCACGGAACCGAAGACCTGTCGGAGGCTATCCTCCAGGGTGTGCAGCAGACTTGGGGTGTAGCTGTCTTGCATCAATGACTTGTGTGCAGAGCAAAATGAGATGAGAAATGCACTTACATAAAAGCTGAATTGGCACGACAAGCAAATTTACAGAGAGAATGGCGTGTCATTTGAAATAATAAGAACGGCATTTTTGGGCAGGCAGCAGATGGAAAGAGCACACGTCTCCTGACCCAGCATTCGGGTTTATCTAACACTCCATGTTAGCTCAGTTCACCAAATATTTCTCCAGGAGCAGTGGGGTGGGCTGGATGGCAGCTAGGATGTGGTCACACATGAGGAAGCGAGGGTGCGGTGGGGAAGGTGGTTCCAAGATTTTCCGATACCACCTCTCTTCTTTTAAAGATTTTTTTTTTTTTTTTTTTAGGGCTGCACTCATGGCATATGAAAGTTCCCAGGCTAGGGGTCGAATCAGAGCTGTAGCCACTGGCCTACACCACAGCCACAGCAAAGCGGGATCTGAGCCATGTCTATGACCTACACCACAGCTCACGGCAATGCAGGATCCTTGACCCACTGAGCGAGGCCAGGGACTGAACCTGTATCCTCAAGGACACTAGTCAGATTCGTTTTCACTGCACCACCAAGATAGGAACTCCCTTCTTTTAAAGATTTCTACTCCACGCTTTCTCCTTTCCTTCCTCACCCATTCCTTCCTTTCTGAACCACTTGTGGAGTTTGGAGTGTTGTGCCAAAGTCTGGGCTTGTGGTGGTGATGATGATGCTAAAGATAACGAGAAGATGTCATAATAAGCACCCCGTAGGATTTATCTTGGGGTAGACACAGTTGCCAGTGAATTCTTTCATCAACCCCTGGAGGTCAATTACTCTGTTTTTACAGATGGTGAAACTGGAAAAACAGAGACGTTAAACCACTTGTCCAAAGTCACACAGCTCCTGGACATACAGAAAGGAATAAGGCACATGGCTGCCAGTTTGCATGGGCTCCCACGTGGATAATTTTTGAGTATCAGATGGAGTAGGATAGCATTTATGAGTTCATGGCTGATAGAAATCCAGGAGAGATAGGGAAGGGGAGGGAGAGAGGAGGAGAGAATCACCTTGCAGAAAAACGCCAACAACCAATGTGGAAGGAATGAGAAAATTACCGTTTTGCAAACTCTAGTGCAGTACTGGATGAAGGCAGGGGCCACAAGGGATGCTGAAACCACTGGGTGAAAGGCACTGGGGAGCAGGATCTTAATAGGATTCCAAAGAATCACCCCACAGATTAGCTACAAATTACCATGGGAAGATGGGCCTTTAGGGTGCAGCTATCTGGTAGTCACCACCTTGACCCAGCGTGGCCAAGAGAGGGAAATCCTGATATGACAGCCCCCTGAGCAGGTACAGTAAGAAGGCTCATAGCAACATCAGGAGGAAAGTACTGAGCTTTCCTGTATCCCCCCCATCCCCACACCCCCGCCCGCCACAGCCACCCCACCCTCAGCACCCCCACCGCAGTGGCCCACTCCTTGCAACCTATGCACCTGCATCCCACATCTCCGCCATAGTTTGTATCAGGGCTCACCCTTGGCGCTGTACTTTTATTTTAAAAATTCTTTTGCTGTCATTTGGATGGGATTTTGGATGGGAGAGAAGGGAAACGTGGGCGTAAAACTCGTCTTCTTTCCTACAAGTCACTTTTTCTTTCAATGAAAAATGTTGTTCTCTCTCCCTGGCCCTGTCCTAGCCTCACTTGTGCAGGAAAGTCTGGCCTTTGCGGGGCCTTTGGAGGCCTCGTGTGCTGCCAGCGGCACCTGGGCTCTCTCTGGATCCCAGGAAGTGGAGGAGGGGCTGCTGCAAGTCACAAGTGCAGAGTGAGGGCAGCCCCCACCCCCACCCCGCCCCCCGCCATGGCCCCCCATTCTCTGCTTGGAATGCAGCTTCCTCCTCTCGGCCTGAGCCCACATCGTGGTTCCTTTGTTCCACCACAACACCAGCGCTGGAATGGATGGAACATTTGTGCTCTTTCTGTTTTGAAATTAACTGTCATGAGCCCAGCGCGGGAAGCACAACACTGGCTCCCTCTTGAATGGGAAACACCAGTCTGTCGCTCTGCCCAGGCTTTCCTGCTTGGAAGCGGGCTTTCTGCTCCTGAAATATTTAATGAGGGCATGTGGCCGAGGAGGCTTGAGAGGCCTCTGAAATTACTGGCCTCCCTTTGCAAGTGAGGCCTCCCCGGGTTCTGCAACAAAGAGCCAGATGCACTGGAGGTGCCAGCTGGTGCCTGGGAGGCGCTGACCTTTCCAGCACCTGCTGCCCAGAGCTATACTGACCCTGCTCGCAGGCATCCATGTCATCTCTGCAGAGGGTGCTCTGGGCTCCTGCTTCCAGGACACAGGGTTGCTTCCTTTGGACTCAGTGCCTCTGTCCCTTCACCCTTACAGGGCACAACAGGGACACTCTGATGGGACCTCGCCATTAGCAAGGTTACACAGTCCCCTTTAATTGTGGCTCACCCAGCTGGTTCTGAGATACATACAGCAGTTTCTTTTTGTCCTATAGGCCCCTTCATGTTATTTCTTTTTCCTCTTAAGAGGGGCCTGATGACCCATCTCCCCAGACCCATTCCGAATCCAGCCTTCATAGCTCAGATGAAGAACTGTCTTTCGCAAATTCAGCCCCCTCACTTCCTAGCATATGTGTAGTCCTTCACTGGTTGTACCACAACGATTAGACTAAATCTCACGCTCAGTGTTCAGGAAACACCGGTTCACTGTATGAATCCAGTCTGTCGTGCCCACTCCCTGCCTCCTGGGGCTCGCAGCCCATGTCTGTGCCTCAGACTGCACCCTTGAAAATGTTGGTTTTATTCCCCACTTTCTCATGCTCTTGCACCCCTCTATTCGCTGAGTTGGAATGTGTTGAGTACCTGCTGTGCACCAAGAATTTTCTGGATCGGTGTTATCCAGTAGAAAGACAATGCAAGCCACATGTGTAATTTGAAATGTTCTGGTAGCTACATCAAAAAAGGTAAAAAGTAAAAGAAGGAATGTATTTGAATAACTTATTTAACCTCATGTTGCTTTGTTGTTTATTGTCTCTCTATTTTAGTGTCTAAAATATTATCAATTTCAACATGTAATCAATACAAAAATACTACTATGGTGCTTGCTTTGGCAGCACATGTACTAAAATTGGAATGACACAGAGAGGATTTGCATGACCCCCATGGAGGGATGACGTGCAAATTCGTGAAGCGTTCCATAGTTTTTTGGACATATACACACTACCGTATATAAAATAGATGGGTAACAAGGACCTACCATATAACACAGGGACATCTACTCAATACTGTGTAAACCTATATGGGAAATGAATCTGAAAAGGAATGGATATATGTATATGTATAACTGATTTACTTTGCTGTGCAGCTGAAGCCAACACGATTTGTAAGTCAACCCCACTCCAATAAAATCTATTAAAAACTACTAATACGTTGTTTTGCATTCTTTTTATACCAAGTCTTTGAAATCCAGTGTATGTGTTAACATGTCCTGCTTCTCTCAGTAGGACTGGGCACATTGCCAGGGCTCAGTGTGGCTTGTGGCCACCGTATGAAAGAGCATGGCTCTAGGTGATGAGAGCGCTTGTGAACAGGGCACCAGCATCCCTGCCCTCATGGTGTTTACATTCTAGTTAGAGAAAGAGATAGCAAACAACAAAACAGCATGGACCTTATTCCATGTGGGCTCGCTTTCTGTGGGACTCGGCCCACCTCTCACTAATTGAGAAATTCCTCAGGTGCTGTCTTTGTTTAAGGTAGCGGCTTACACTGTGGGATAGAGGATGGAATCTCACCCAGCCCTCACTGCCTGTGACAGGCAGAACAGCAGCCCCCAGCGATGTCCACGTCTTATCCCTGGGACCTGTGGATATGTCCTCTTAAGTGGCAAATGAAACTTTGCAGGTGTGATTAAGGATGAGGAGGTTGCAGAGTTCCCATTGTGGCTCAGTGAGTTAAGAACCCTACTAATATCCATGAAGATGCAGGTTGGATCCCTGGCCTCATTCAGTGGGTTATGGATCTGGCGTTGCTGTGGCTATGGCATAGGTTGGCAACTGCAGCTCTGACTTGACCCCTAGCCTGGAGTTGACTTCCATATGCTGCAGGTGTGGCCCTAAAAAAGAAAAAAAAGATCGAGGATCTTGGGATGGGGAAGATAATCCTGAATTATGCCCTGGCGTGGGGAGCAGGGAGCCGATCCCATCACACGACTGCTTAAAAACAGCACACTTCTCCTGGCTGCAGAGACAGAGAACTGGAGAGATGGGATCATGAGAAGTGCACGGTCTGTGTGGCTTGCTGTCACAACGGAGGAAGGTGGACATAATTCAAGGAATGCACCAGCCTCTAGAAGCTCAAAAAGGCAAGGACACAGATTTCCCCTTAGAGCTGCCAGAGAGGAATGCAGCCTGCTGGATGTCAGCCTGTTGAGACCCCTGTTGGAAGTGTGACCCACAGAATTGTGAAATTATGAATGTGTGGTGTTTTAAGGCCCTCCATTAGTGATAATTTGTTACGGCAGCAATAGAAAACTGATATGCTAGCTTTGGGATTAAGGGATGAATAATTCACCTTCCTGAGAGTCAGAAATTAGTTATATCTGCCTCGTGGGAGTTTGCAGTGGATAGAAATGAGCTAACGGCTATAAAGCACCCCGTCCTGAGTCCAGCCCATTGTAAATGCGCACTTACTGTCAGCGAACACTCCGTGCATTGCTGCGGTTTCTCGAAGGGTTGGCCTGGAGCAGGGACTCTGCGAATGCTGCTTGAATGAACACTGAGTGACTGGCCCTCTATCACCGTCTTCCAAGACAGAGTCGTCGGCTTCTTAGAGCTCGTCTGCTCTGTGATTTTCCGGTGTGGAACCCAAGGGGATTTGTGTGGCACACAGTCAAACATGTTTTATTTGAGTCGTTATGCATTTTAATGTGTGTTGGGAAAATATGGCTGGCACATCAAATCCATTATTCGCAGATAAAGGACAACAAAGCAAACCCATTTTTTAAGAAGGGTTGTGTAGGCGTTCCTGTTGTGGGTGCAGTGGAAATGAACCTGACTAGTATCCATGAGGATGCAGGTTCGATGCCTGGCCTTGCTCAGTCGGTCGGGGATCTGGTGTTGCTGTGAGTTGTGGTGTAGGTTGCAGACATGGCTCAGATCCTGTGTTGCTGGGGCTGTGGCTGTGGCCAGCAGCTGTAGCTCCGATTTGACCTCTAGCCTGGGTCACTTGCACATGTTGTGGGGTGCAACCCTAAGAAGCAAAAAAAAAAAAAAAAAAAAAAAGAAAGAAAAAAGAAAAAAAGAAAAAAGAGTTGTGTAAGCACTGGTTCCCATGGCGAGGGTGGTAGGTGAGTGGCTGGAAGCCTGATGGAGTCTGCTGTCTCCCTCTGGAGATGGGGAGACAGAGGCTGAGGGAAGGAGGGTAACATGAGGGCTGTGTGTGTCCATGCAGCAGCCTCATCTTTCTGTTCTTTGCTCCTGATTATATGTTGCACTGTTTCAATTCAGGACCTGCCCTTTAGATTCCTTAGAAACCAGGAGTCCATCTTCAGGCGTGGAAAGTTTTCAAGTGCATCTCCCTCATGTTATGGACTTAAGGGACATCCTTGGTTCTGTCTGATCTCCACTTCACTCTGTCTCCAGCTGAGGAATAGGGAATGTGCGCATAGGGCCTGCGCATAGGGCCTTCATATTAGTCTGAGTTCTTTTTATGGTTCAAACCTACACTATAAAAGAAAGAGGGAGTTCCCATTGTGGCGCAGTAGAAATGAATCTGACCAGTATCCACAAGAATGTGGGTTCGATCCCTGGGCTCTCTGAGTGGGTTAAAGATCTGGTGTTGCTGTGGCTGTGGTGTAGGCTGGCAGCTATAGCTCCAAGTTGACCCCTAGCCTGGGAACATCCTTGTGCCACTGGTATGGCCCTAAAAAAGCAACAAACAAACAAAACCCATAACCCCCCCCCAAAAAAAAAACACAACTAGAGCCAGTGTGGACAGAGGTTATTTATTGGCTTATAGACAAGGTGGGGTTGAACAACTAAACCAGTGTGGACAGAGTTTATTTATTGGCTTATAGACAAGGTGGGGTTGAACAACTAAACCAGTGTGGACAGAGTTTATTTATTGGCTTATAGACAAGGTGGGGTTGAACAACTAAACCATGCAGCTGGGCTTTGGACACTTCCCACATCAAGGCCTCTGCTATCTCTCTCTATTCCTTTCTCATTTCTGCTTCCCCCTGTGAATGTCTGCCTCCTGCTCTGGGCCTTCTGCTTCTCAGCCCTACCTCTTTTGCTGTCAGACAGCAGAGGGCATTTTGCTGTGATTTCTAGTTCTGATGTGAAAAATCCCAGAGACAGAGTCTATGATTGGTTGGGCCTGGGCTGAATGTCCAACTCTGGACCAATCACATTGCTTGGGCTTGAGTTCAGTGTCCAACCCTGGGCCAATCAGACTAGTTGAGCTTAGGCCGACTATCCAACCCAGGACCAATCAACTGTGCTAGATGGAGACTTGGAGGGGGCTGGGTCGAGGAAAAACAGGGCTGCTTTCTCTCAAGCCACAAGATGATGTTCTGCAAAGAAGGCAGTAGTGGAATGTGGTGGTCAGACTTAGCGAGAGGCAGCCTCTGGACCAGCTTGTGAACCTGCAAAGCTTGCTTGCATAGCTCAGATCTTTGCTTTTTCACTTACTATTCATTTTACCTTGGGAATATTTCCGATTCCTCTAAGCCTCAGTTACCCCATCTATAAAAGTAGAAATTTTGATACTTATTTTGTAAGATGTTATGAGGATTGTGGGAAATATCAGGTGAAAATATCTAGTGCACAATAAGAGATCAAGAACACTTTGCTTCTTGATTTCTCAAGTGGCCAATTTTTCTTCTAGATTTTTGCTTAGGAAGCAGATTTCTGAGCTCATGATTGAAACCCTTCTTTTATTATTTCCTCCTGTTGATTGGAACGAAGCAAAACTATTTCCCTGTTATAATTACTTCTAAGACTGGCTTTAAAACATACTGGGTTAATGATAATTGGAGAACACCTAGGACATCAAGAAAATATGTAGGTCACACTAATAGTGACTGCCGGAGTTCCTGAAATAAACATGATGGGAACTATCTAGGGAAATGAACATTATGCCAAATGCTAAAATGAGTGGGGAAGAGATGGGAAAGGGAGGGATCTGTGTCTGCTGGGGCGAGTGCCTCAGGACGTTACGGTCAGACCATGGGTCATAAGCTCGGACATGGTCCAGAGTGGACCTCTACCTTCACCAGGGTCTCAGGTCCACTCTCTTGCAGGATATCTGGGCAGTGGCCTTTGACACTTCACAGACCTCTGAGGACTGGCTCAGCCTGGGACTAAGGATATAACAAAAGCCCTTTCATAGTGGAAGAAACTCATGTCTCCAAGAGATGAGAGCCTGGGAAACCTCTGGGTCATGTAGGTGCTCTACCTGCTGGAGAAGCCAATCAGATCCTGGCTTTGGAGTAGGCTTGGAAAAAAGTAAAGGATAATAGCTTTGGAGTAGTGAGACAGGGAAGAGTAGGGCAGGAAGGGAAAGGAAGCATTAGAGGGAAATCCCTGTACCTTCACCCAACCGCCCATTCCTTTGTCCCTCCATCCGTCAGCCTTCCATTTACCCATCTGCTTGACCATCTGCCTGGCCACATACATAATTCTGGTCTTCTCTTGATCTAAGGTGGGGATGGAGTTAATGAGTCAGTGCCGGAGAAATGGAAATGAATTGGACAAAAGGCCTTTCCTACTTCACCGAGTTCACACTCATATATTCTGCACAAGGCACAGTGAGGAAAGGGCTGTACATACAGACATAAGAAAATGAGGAGAGACACTTAGAATACACAGCACATACTAGAAAGCCCAATGCATCAACTCAATTCCCCTTGCTTATTTATTTATTTATTTTTTCGTGAGCTTTGTTCCATGAGCAGCGTCCTTATTCCTCTGGGGAAATTTGCCAGATCAACTTGAATTGGGAAGTTCAGAGCAATTATTCTCCCTGAACTACAGCTTCTCTACTTCTGTACCCTTTCAAAAAATATTGCGTCCTGACTTGCTGGAAAAGGCCAAGGCCCAGCCAGCCTGGTTCTGACTCACCATTTGTGAGAGGTGATGTAGGGGAGTAGAAAGAACGGCTGCCTGAAAGTCTGGAGCCTGGGCTGTATAGCACTCAGTCTTGCCCGGCTCTGACATCCCAAGGCCCTACCCTTGGCTTCCTCCCCTTTGCATCTCTGCTTACCTTGGCCTGCTGTGGATACCTGAGGACCATCAGTCTCCTGCCCCCTTCCTGCAGGAGGGGGAATTGCACAGGGTACCCAAGTTAGCAAATGTTTGAATGACTCATTTTATGCCATTTCCTTAAAAAAAAAAAAAAAATTCCTTTGTTGCCCACAAAAAAGACTGACAATGTCCAAGACACTTAGAGGACATCAGATCTAGCTGAGAGCAGAAGGAAAAGCTCTATGGCCCTTGAGAAATGTCTTAGTGCCCCTAGCGTATGCCAAGCTCTGTATGAAGCCTGGATCCCACTGACATCCTAGGACCCAGCCCCGCCCTGGAGGAACACACATTCTCCTGAGGAGCTGGGCATGGGCCTAAAGACTGATGCTGTGCAGAAGGCTCCACGCGAATGCATCCAGGTGTGGAGGATGGAGCAAGCAAGGGTTCCTGGCTGAGGGAGGGTGAAGCCAGAGGCTTGAGGCATGAGTGCTCACAAGATGAGGACAAGAAATCAGGAGGAGAGAACTCTGCATGAGGAAGACGTGAAGGCATGTCCCTGAGTGAGGGATTTAATTACAGGTAGGCAGGTGCTGCTGGCATTTGGGGTTCAAGTGAGGAGTAATATCCTTAAAGGCCTGGAACATGAAGCTCAGGTGCTTCAGTTTTATCCTAACGGCAGAGGTGGAGGGATTTTAAGCCTGGAATGAGATGATGTGCTGGTGTGGGTTCCCCTGCAAGCAGAGCCTAAGATGAGAACTTGGGTGCATGTGCTTTATTTAGAAGGTGATCCCAGGAGACAGAAGGATGTGAAGAAGTGAGGCAGGGAAGGAAAAACAGTGGAAACTCTGTAGCTACCAGGCTGGTAACCACATGGGCAGAGCCGATCTCAGTCTTGCTGGGGACTCTTTAATGAAGAGTGTAGAACATGCCCCGGAATTTTCTCACTGAAGAATGGGAGCCGGGGGCATTCATCCCCCGATGCCCATCCTTTAATAATTGAAGCCTGCCCTCAGAGGCGGTCATTCCTTGCTCAGATGGGCTGTTTGTGTGTAACTAATGCTTGTCTGCACTGCCAGCCCTGCCCTCACTGCCTCTCTCAGAGCCTTTCACACATGTGGGCGTGGGGAGTGAATTACCGTAGATGCCAAGGATGTGCCTGACCTCCTTCCCCTGCTTGACCGCTCCCTCCTGTGATGGTCATTTTCATAGTCAAATGGGTTTTGGATTCTTTCTTTCTTTCTTTCTTTCTTTCTTTCTTTCTTTCTTTCTTTCTTTCTTTCTTTCTAAGGCCGCACATGCAGCATATAGAAGTTCCCAGGCTAGGGGTCGAATCAGAGCTGCAGCTGCCAGCCTATACCACAGCCATAGCAACATAGGATCCAAGCCACATCTGCAGCCCACAACACAGCTCACAGCATTGCTGGATCCTTAACCCACTGAGAGAGCCCAGGGATCGAACCCACAAACTCACGGATACTTAGTTGGATTCTTAACCCACTGAACCGCAATGGGAACTCCCTTAAATGAGTTTTTATCAGTCATGGGTTCAGATGGCTCTGTGACTTCAGAGAAAGCCCAGAGGCAGAAGCAAAAAGATGGAGCCACACGTCAGTGTGCATTTGAGATGGGATGTTGGGTGGAGCATCTTTTGCACACAAGGATAGATCTGCATTTTAGAAGGTCACTTTGGTCTGAATAAGGAGGATGGATTGAAGGGGGCTAGATGGGCAGCCACAGACACATCTCGTGGGAGAAATTCTCCAGTAATTCAATTCTCTCAAACTCCATCAAAGCCAAGTGATTTGAATTTTCTCAGCAGCAAGTGTGGCGCTTCTCTAAGAAAAATCCAGGGCCATAATGGGAGTGGCCCTCTCCAAGGGGAAGACTGGGGGTGAGAAGGCAGAGTTATCTTGGTCTCCATTAAAGGATATTTCGCAACTCATTGGGTCTTGAGACTTAGCTGGTGGCTTCAACAGCAAGATAAGTGGGGTCAGAAACCAAGGAGGCAGTTGAAGTTTTGACTGTTCCCCTTTTCCAGAACCACTAGGAGGCAAGTAAATATTTATGGACTTGGAGCAACTCCTAGTTATAGAGTTGGAACTTCAATCTTATTGCAGTGGTTCAATTCAGGCACTCACCTTGTTGGGGAGAAATTAAAGATTAAATCAGAGCTTTCAAATATCCTGTGGGGTATATTGCTGTAACCGTGGAACATCCATATCAGATGGCTTTGGTACAGCGAAAGAAAGGTTACATGATTATTATTATTTTTTCTTGTGGAGAAATAACATTTAGACCCTACAGAGCTTGTCCTTTGCATTTCCACTGTCTACCATGTAATTGGGGTAGTTTTTTGATCTTTCTTTTACATTTTCTACTTGCTATTTGGAGGAAGTAGCTCTTCATTGCTTTGAAAAGCATTTTTCCCTAGACTCCAGTGCAAAGGACTCTCTTGTCACTTCCTGGTCATGAAAATGCTGGGGAACTCAGGACAAAGCAGGGTCTTTGTAAATGCTATGCTTTTCACTGGAAGTGCTTGGGCCATGGCTATGAGCTGGCCTTTGTATCAACTGGGTGGGTCTGGTCTTATTTCTTGCAGCTATGCTGTATAAGTGTCTGCAATTACAGGTCTCTTCTCAGAGCCATCACCTGCATGTAAATAATGCCTGTCTGCCCTTTAAGCCCTGCCCTCGCTGCCTCCTTTATTGGAGCCCTGCACACGTGTGGACATGCTGAGGAGGTCACCATAGCTGCCAAAGGGTGGCACATGACTTCTTCCATCTGCCTGGACTCTCTCCTTTATGTGGTGGTTGGCTTTAGAATTAGATGCATTTTAGTCTATCTTTTCTCCATGGACAGCCAGTTTAATCTCCCCAGAACAATAATTGTGGTACATTTGTCTTAAAAAAAAATAGCAGGCTCTGAAATATTCATGGTGATTAGGATCAGCGACATAATTTGCAGGGCCCAGTGCAAAGTGAAAACGCATGGTTCCTTGTTTGAAAATGAAGAAATTCAAGACAGCAAACATCAGAACATTGACCCGAGCACAGGATCTTTCTACGTGTGCAGGCCTTTGTGATGGCACAGGTTGAATGTGTGTGCACCTGGCTTTGGCGGGGATTATCTTTGAGGCCCGGGGTTACAGAGGGAGCATATTTCATATTTTGAGCATTCTCTGTAGTAAACATGAATACTTTCAATAATCAGGAAAAATTATTCTAAAAGGAGACTTATAGAATAAGCAGCTGTACAGAGTCTGGACCATGAGTCAGGAGACCTGGAGTCTAATCTTGATTCTCTTGCTACTGACCTTCAATGATCCTTGCCCACTCTGTTTTTTATTTCTTCCCAGGACAATTTACTGGGATGGCCAAGAAGAGGTCCAAGGTCTCCTCCTGCCTGGTGATGCTTGCTTGGATGCTAAGATTATCACCAAGAAAACATACCCTGAGAGTTTCTTGGACACAAAGCTTAGAAAACCATGGAAGGGCAGGTTTGCCAAAATTTCCACTGAATTGCCCTTGGAAATATTCCTGGCCAGGCTGTCAGGTGCATAACCCTCTCCATGAAAAGATCTTCCCTCCAGAAGCTGCTGGTCTCCAGGGGGACGGATGCCTTGTGTGGATCTAAGTCAGCAAAGTGGAAGAGGACAGGGGAGGCCCAACATGGTGGCTCGGGGTGGGGGCAGGTGGGGAAGGGGTGATCTGTGGCCCACAGCCTCTTGTTTTCTTACAGCAATTGTGGGAAGACTACAAATATTTGAGTTGATTGTATTCACTTACATGCAGCAGTGAATCATTTTGTGATGAGAGGCCTGAAATATGCCGGGATGAAATTAACGTCAATGAAACAGAAAATGGATTTTGGCTCCCACCACAACGAGCTATACAAGAGGAGACGGGAGAGCCTGGAGCTGACTGCTATTCTTAGTGGCAGAAATGCCTGCCACTAAGCACTGGTGTTGCCTTTTCTTTCTATTTTCTTAAAAAGCTTCTTTTCAGCTCCTCCTGTGTGGGCACCTTCTAATCAGACTTTGGCTCAGGTTGCTTCTTGACTTCTTAGATCTCGGAAGGAAAAAATAGAAGAAAAAAGACACTAGGACAGACCTTCAGAGGTTAAAGGAGAGGAAAATTGAGGAACCGTCTTCTCCCAGACAAACCACAACTCAGCGCACAAGGGTCAGTCTTCCCTTAGATGCAGGTGTTTCACAACTGAAACAATATTTTTAGGGCGCAGCACAGTGTTGAAGCCTTAACCAGTGTTACCTTCATTTCCTTCCTTCCTCACTCCTCTGCCAGTCATTCTTCTCTTTAGTGGCTTTTGAATTTCAAAAACGCAGGCCTATTGCAGCGTCTTCACAATAGCCAGGACATAGAAACAACCCAAATGTCCATCAACAAATGATTGGATTCGGAAGATGTGGTATATATACACAATGGAATACTACTCAGCCATAAAAAAGAATGACATAATGCCATTTGCAGCAACATGGATGGAACTAGAGAATCTCATACTGAGTAAAATGAGCCAGAAAGACAAAGACAAATACCATATGATATCACTTATAACTGGAATCTAATATCCAGCACAAATGAACATCTCCTCAGAAAAGGAAATTATGGACTTGGAGAAGAGACTTGTGGCTGCCTGATGGGAGGGGGAGGGAGTGGGAGGGATCGGGAGCTTGGGCTTATCAGACACAACTTAGAATAGATTTACAAGGAGATCCTGCTGAGTAGCATTGAGAACTTTGTCTAGATACTCATGTTGCAACAGAACAAAGGGTGGGGAAAAAAAATGTAATTGTGATGTATACATGTAAGGATAACTTGATCCCCTTGCTGTACAGTGGGAAAAAAAAAGAGATACAATCTACTACATAAAAAATAAATAATCAACAAAGATATATTGTACAGCATAGGGAAATACAGTCATAATTTTTAATAACCATAGATGGATGGAGTGTAATTTATAAAAATATGGAATCACTATGTTATACACCTAAAACTAATATTATACTGTAAGTCAACAATACTTCAAAATAAAAACAAGTAAAAGTAGATTTTGTATTAAAATTATAGTGAAATATAAAAACAAAACAAAACAAAAAACAAAACAAAACAAAAAAAAACGCAGGCCCTGCAGGAAATGGAAGAAAGAAACGCACACCTGGAGACAGATGTGGGAGGATTCGTGGCAAGTCCTAGCAAGGCTTCCTGTTGGCGAGAGCAGACCCAGGGGGATGTAACATGCGTGTAGATGCTGGCGAGTCTCCGAGAAGAGTCTGGAGACTCTCCTCCACCCTAGAGACACCCAGCAGGTGGGCCAAGCTCCCCTGCATCCTTCTACTACTGGTGGCTGGCCACCATCCCTACTGTCTGGAGAGCCCTGCCCCCGTGTCCCAGACACCCCCCAGAGCATGCTGGGTGACCAGAGCCAGACCTGAGTCAGCCCAGGTTCTCTGGCCAAGGGTACCTGCTTTGGGAATCAGAGAGACCCAGGGGCTCCAGTCAACATTCAACTTATTTGAACTTCAGCTTGCTCAGATGTGAAATGAGGTTAGTGCAGAGTACACAACAGAGAGGGGGACTGTTCTAAATTTAAAGCAGATAAAGCTCCTAGGTCCATGCTCAGCACGTGCTTGCCAGCTGGTGAAGGGCAGTCCACCCTCTCAGGTTCCTTCTCCCTGGCTCTGGCCTGAGAGCTGGGACAGTGCTTCAGCCTCACCCATGCCTCACTCTGGCTCCATCCAACTTCTTCAGGACCCAGCATCGCTTGAGACTGAATCCACTTGAGAAATAAAGAGGTCCAGATCCACGAGCTCTTGGCGACCATAGCAACATTTTTTTTTTTCCCCTCTGAAAATAAGAGATATGTTCTGGAGATGTGAAAAGTCCCTCTGATAGGGGAGCAGTGCCACAGCAGGTGCTCCAGGGACCAGTCTGGTGTTAGAGGATAAACCACATGGGTTGGAGCCTCCATTTGACACTCAAGACTTAACAGCTGTGGCTTAACCTCACCCTAACCATTCTGTGACTCAGTGTCCTCGTTAGTTATTGGGGATGATGATGACAGTGACCTTATGCATTGTGAGGATTTCCTGAGGGAACACATGGAAAGGAGGATGCCTGGCCCACAGCTAGTGCCCAGCAAGTGCCAGCTGCTTCTGTTGTTCTAAGCATGTTATCAGGCTGCCCTGCCTTTCCTTTTTGGTTTGGCTTATGATCTAATAGGCTATTGAGCAGGTGAGGGGCAGGTCTCCTCTCTCTCTCTGAGGAAGGGTGCTTCTCTGAGGACTCCTGGACCGGGGCCTGGAGGGCCATGTGGAACTGAGACTGCTCTGGGGACCGGGGACCTCAGTGGATGCCCTGGTTTTTCCCCCTGTGCCTTTGGCTTCTTTATTCTCTGCCTCTGCCTCCCCCCCCCCCCCCCCGGCTTCCTCATGTCTGTCTGTGACCTCTTGCATCATCTTTGAGAGCTCCCTGAGATGGACTTCAGAAGTGGATCCTGAAATGAAGCTTGGAGTACCAGTGGTTATCTGACAAGTGATTCCAGGAACTATTAGAAGGGGGTGGGGCTGTGAGGAAGGAACAAGCAAGGCAGTCAATAAAGGCTGTGTTATCAAGCAAGATATTACTTTGAGCAGCTGGAACCTAATCCCTTTGAGGGACCTGGGCTGTCAGCATGGGGTATCTGCCTCCACGGCAGTGTACATCAGGATCAGGAGAGCTGGGGTATTTATACACCAAATCTCACTAGTCACTTTCAGGGCTGCTGTGGGGGCATGAACTCTTCTGAACTTGTAGCTCCCTCTGTGTGTTGGCCAAGCTCACTCCAGGAGGGAGTGACAGGCACCTGCGGGAAGCAGCTTTCAGCATGTAGGGTGAGGACCTGGAGGACCTGGGAGGGTCCATTGAGGCACCACCTGCTACCCCCTCCCCCCCTGCTAACTGACAGCTCCCCTCTCCATTTTGCAATTCTAGATATGGGTGGGGGAGGGGAGGAAGATGAGGAGGAAGTAGGGCACAAAAGAGGGAGGGAGGGAGGAGGAAAGGAGAGAGAGCGTGCATAAGAATGGAAATGCATTTGTGAACCTGGGAGAGCCATGCCATCCTACTCCCTCCATCCTTGATCTGGCCAGGCGGAAGGGACTGCGTGTTCTACCTGGGGCTGTGGGAAGGAGACGGTCATCCAAATGGCCTGTGGGTTATTCTTTTTAAACATCTTTCTTTCTATAATTTTTATAATTTCCCACGGGCGAGGGTGAAGGAAGTGGGTTTGTTCTGACAGCTCAAGGAGGAGCAGGGAGCTGAGGTCCAGTGGTCTCCATCCTGTTCTACTTTCTCCAGCATCCACATCAGCAAGCTTCACCCAGTTCCTTCCTGCTCCATGGCCGAGGTGATGAAAAGTCACATACGCCCAGATGAAGCCCTGGGATAGTGGCCAGCCCAGAGCAGTTGTTTCACCTTAAAACAAGCCTTATCTTGGTTGTGTCGTCACCACGAGAGAAGTCACACATGGCCGAGCTGTTTTTGCTCTCCTTTGCGAAGAAATGGGAGAGGAGGTACCAGCTTCTGCTCCCTGACATTTTCCTTGCTCTGGGGTAAATCACAGCTAGGAGTGGCAAAATATCTTGGCCAGACTTTACCAGAAGAGACATGAATCAGGATTTAATACTCTGGAAGCAGAATCATTTTGAAGGATGTTTGGGAAGGGCTCTTCTAAAACAATGACATTCAAAGTTGAACACACAAGTCACCTAGTGATTTTGCAAAGACGCAGATGCTGATTCAGTGGGGCTTCTAAGGAGCCAGAGGGTCTGACATTTCCAACATGCTCCAAGGAAATGCCCAGGCTGCCAGTCCAAGGACTTTGAGTAGCAAGGGCATAACCTTGAGATTTAGACATAACTGGACTCAAATGCCAGCTCTGCTGCTTCCTTGCTGGGGGAGGTTGAACAAGTTATTTCACTTGTCTGAGCTTCAGTTCTTTGACACTGAGAACATGGGACAGAATTCTTACTCCTCAGGGTTGTTATGGGGGTGTGACAGGAGCATGTGTTCTGGGGACCACACATGAACTGTTCCATGCTCTCATTTTGTTGTAATTTGGTCACATGACATTCTTTCCTTTCTTCTTCGGGTCATCTCTCCACCCTGGGAAGTGCTAGCTGCCAATTTCAGTCAACATCAGGGAGGGCGGCTGATGGAATCTAGCCTAGGGTGGATACAGTGTGAGGAGGGCAGCATGGGCACATCACTGCAGCAAGAAGACAAGCGTGGCTGTCTTTAAGAGACCAGGAAATAAATTCAGCCCACCTCCTGGAATCTGGTTGGGATCTGGTCACCCTCTCCTTGCCCTGCTCTTGGAACATCCCCTGGAATCCATTTCCTGGTTCTCAACTCACTTCTGATTCTGTCCCTGGTCCTGTACTTCCACACCTACCAAGGTGCTCAGTGTACAAGCTCTCCTCGACTTGAGCTGCAAGGGCCACCCCTGCCCCTGGAATGTTATCCAAGCTACAGTCTTCTTTCCTTCTGTCATTCCCCTCATTTCCAGGGCAATGAGCAGTTCCCCCTCCGGGCCTCAGCTTACCCATCCTTCAGGCAAAATCCATATACTCACCAGCTCTTTCCCATCAATGGGCTCAACTATAGCAGTCCCAGCACTGTTTTTGCTTTTTCTCCTGAACTCCCTTCTTCAGTCTTTCTTGTCCATCATCCCTGATCATTTGCTCCAAATCCTGCCTAATTTCCAGGTCCTATTGGTGCAGAGATGCTATATTCACACAAAATAGTATGCTCTGGAGCTGTGTGTACACAGCCCATACGCATGCATATTGGAACCTTGCATGGACCTCCTGCTTTGGACACAATACCCCGTATTCTCGGTTCCAAACTCATCCCATACCCCCTCCCTAAAACCCCAGTGTAGACCAAGCACCTAGCTTTCCCTAACCTAGGGAGTTCAGCTCCAGAGTAAGGCTAGGGAGGATGGGCTAACGCCAGACAATGTAGGATGCAAGTTGCGTATGCATGAAGCCAGATGACAAAACCAGGCGTCAATATAGTAGGACTTTCCTGGGCCTGACACCTCAGGTCTAAGGTCAAGATTCCATGTTTTAGTAAATATTAGGATGTGACATTCTTTAGAAAGCTGTCTTGCTCAGCCTAGAAATACTACCTTGACTCACATAATTTTGGTCACTGGGTAACATACCCTAGCTATCTAATAAGCATTTGTCTATTTTGTATCCATAGCAAAAAAGCAAATATTGGTTAGGTCTCCATCAGCCACAGCACCTAAAGCCAGTTCTCCTTGATGGAGTTTACTTCAATACCTTTGTTTCAATGTCACTGTTCATGTTTCAGTGTCATTATTCTTGCTCGTGAAAGGTCCACACAGGATCACCCCTTTCATTTCATGCTGCAGTTACATAAATGAGTATTGATAAATAAATCATATTCAATAGAAGAAATAGAAATTTACAATACTATTCTGGCCAAAGGAGTATCTGAGGACACGTGAGCCAGGGCAAGAAGAGTTGTGGTCTGTGGATAGAAGACTGAACCACATGGGTGTAGGGGTTCCCCGCCGCTTAGAACCAGAATGGCAAATACGTAGCAAGGGTGCTTCAGCTAGCCTGTGATAGCTGATTTGGGTGCATTTTGTCCCAAATCTGCTCTCAGTGATGTCACATTGATGGCTTGAAGCTGGCTATTGGTGGGAGCATTTTTACGGTGGAAATTAGCCAGTGGTACACATCAGGGCTTTCCTTCTTTTTAGAGAGCAATTGTTAAATGTTTACTAGTGTACTATGACAAATGAATGGCCATGTCCCCCTCTCATCCTTGGCAGATCTTACTAATGGATCCTAAGACATATTTTTTTCCCCTTTGAGCCACAGATGAGGCTCAAAATCCTTTACATATATTTTCAATACATTTTCTAGGTAGCAATTACCAGCTAGTTGGTATTAGGTAATGGAATAAAACTCATTCAATAAAATCTACTTACTTTTGTCCAGCGTGTCCTGAAAAGGACTGCTAAATGATGTAGAAGAGTAGACCTCAAACTTTCAGATTGTATTAACCTTTAAAATGTGCAAAAATATTTTTGGACCATGTTAGAATAACTACCTTTTCTCCCATTCTGTGGGTTGTCTTTTTGTCTTGTTTAGGGTTTCCTTTGCTGTGCAGAAACTTTTAAGTTTAATTAAGTCCCATTCGTTTATTTTTGCTTTTACTGACATCTCTCTAAGAGGTGGATCTGAGAAGATGTTGCTGTGGTTTATGTTGGAGAGGGTTTGGCCTATATTTTCCTTTAAGAATTTTATAGTATCTGGTGGTATATTTAGGTCTTTAATCCATTTTGAGTTTCTTTTTGTGTATGGGGTTAGGGAGTGTTCTAATTTTTCTTTTCCATGTGGCTGTCCAGTTTTCCCAGCACCACTTATTGAACAGGCTGTCTTTTCTCCACTGTATATTCTCGCCTCCTTTGTCATATATTAGTTGGCTGTAGGTACATGGATTTAATTCTGGGCTTTCTATCCTGTTCCACTGATCTGTATTTCTGTCTTTGTGCCAGTACCATGTGGTTTTGATGATTGTTGCTTTGTAGTATAGTCTGAAGCCAGGGAGCCTGATTCCTCCAGCTCCAGTTTTCTTTTTCAGGATGTCTTTGGCTATTCTGGGTCTTTTGTGCTTCCAAAGAAACTTTAAAACATTTTGTTTGAGTTCTGTGAAAAATGTCCTTGGTACTTTGATAGGGATTGCATTGAATCTGTCGATTGCCTTGGGTAGTATAGTCATTTTGATAATATTGACTCTTCCAATCCAAGAGCATGGTATGAATCTTTCCATCTATTTGTGTCATCTTTGAGTTCTTTCATCAGCGTCTTATAGTTTTCAGAGTACAGGTCTTTTGTCTCTTTAGGTAGGTTTACTCCTAGGTATTTTATTCTTTTGGATGTGATGGTAAACGGGATTGCTTCCCTAGTTTCTCTTTCTGATCTTTCATTATTAGTGTATGGAAATGCCATCAATTTCTGTGTGTTAATTTTGTATCCTGCGACTTTGCCAAATTCATGGATGAGCTCTAACAGTTTTCTGGTAGAGACTTTAGGATTCTCTAGGTATGGTATCATGTCATCTGCAAATAGTGATAGTTTTACTTCTTCCTTTCCAATTTGGATTCTGCGACTTCCAAAACTATGTTGAAGAGTAGTGGTGAGAGTGGACATCCTTGTCCTGTTCCTGATCTCAGTGGGAATTCTTTCAGCTTTTCACCATTGAGAATGATGTTCGCTGTGGGTTTGTCTTATGTGGCTTTTATTATGTTGAGGTATGTTCCCTCTATCCCCACTTTCTGAAGGGTTTTTATCCGAAATGGGTATTGGATTTTGTCAAAGGCTTTTTCTGGGTCTATTGAGAGGATCATGTGGTTTTTATTCTTCAGTTTGTTAATGTGGTGTATCACACTGATGGATTTGCTGATATTGAAGAATCCTTGCATCCCTGGGATCAATCCCACTTGATCATGATGTACAAGCCTTTTAAGGTATTGTTGGATGTGGTTTGCTAGTATTTTGTTGCGGATATTTGCATCGATGTTGATCAGTGAAATTGGCTTGTAATTTTCTTTTTTGTGGTATCTTTGTCTGATTTTGGTATCAGGGTGATGGTGGCCTCTTAGAATGAGTTTGGAAGTGTCCCTTCCTCTGTGATTTTTTGGAATAGTTTCAGAAGGATAGGTGTTAGCTCTTCTCTAAATGTTTGATAGAATTTGCCTGTGAAGCCATCTGCTCCTGGAGTTTTATTTGTTGGAAGTTTTTAAATCACAGTTTCAATTTCAGTTCTTGTGATTGGTCCATTAATCTTTTCAATTTCATCTTGGTTAAGTCTTGGAAGATTGTGCTTTTCTAAAATTTGTCCATTTCTTCTAGGTTTTCTGTTTTATTGGCGTATAGTTGCATATAGTAGTCTCTTATGATCCTTTGTATTTCTGTGATGTCCATTGTTACTCCTCCTTTTTCTGTTCTAATTTTATTGATTTGAATCATTTCTCTTTTTTCCTTGTTAAGTCTGGCTAAGGGTTTATTAATTTTGTTGATCTTTTCACATAACCAGCTTTTGTTTCACTGTTCTTTTCTATTTTTTGTTCTTTTTTTGTTTCACTGTTCTTTTCTATTTTTTGTTCTTTTTTTGTTTCTATTTCATTGATTTCTGCTCTGATCTTTATGATTTATTTCCATCTGCTAACTTTAGGTCTTGTCTGTTCTTCTCTCTCTAGCTGGTTTAGATGTAAAGTTAGCTTGTTTATTTGAGCTTTTTCTTGTTTCCTGAGGTAGGCTTGTATTGCTGTAAACTTTCCTCTTAGAATGGCTTTTGCTGCATCCCATAGGTTTTGGAGTGTCATATCTTTGTTGTCATTTGCTTCTAGGTATTTTTTACATTTCCTCTTTGATTTCTTCAGTGATCCATTTGTTGTTTAGAAGCATGTTGTTGAGTCTCCACATGTTTATGTTTTTTTGCAGTTTTTTCCTTTTTGTTGATTTTCAGTCGTATGGCATTGTGGTCAGAAGATGCTTGATATGATTTCAATTTTCTTAAAGTTACTGAGGTTTGATTTGTAGCCCAGGATGTGGTCAATCTTAGAGAATGTTCCATGTGCACTTGAGAAGAATGTGTATTCTGCTGCTTTTGGATGGAATGTCCTATAAATATCTATTAAGTCCATTGGGTCTTAATACTTCACTCAGGGCCTGTGTTTCCTTATTGATTTTCTGTCTCAATGATTTGTCCATTGCTGTAAGTGGGGTGTTAAAGTCCCCCACTATAATTGTCTTATTGTTGATTTGTCCTTTTAAGGTTATTAGCAGTTGACTTATATATTGTGGTGAACCTATGTTGGGTGTATAGATATTTAAAATTGTTATATCTTCTTGGATTGATCCTTTGATCACTATGTAGTGACCTTTCTTGTCCCTTAAAATATTCTTCATTTTAAGGTCTACTTTGTCTGATATGGGTATTGCTACTCCAGCTTTCTTTTGCTTCCCATTTGCATTGAATATTTTCTACCATCCTCTCACTTTCAATTTGTATGTGTCCCTAGAAGTGAAGTGGGTCTCTTGAAGGCAGCATATATATATATGGATCTTGTTTTTGTATCCATTCAGCTAGTCTATGTCTTTTGGTTGGGGTGTTTAGTCCATTAACATTTAAGGTGATTATTGAGATGTATGTTCTTATTGCCATTTTATTAATTGCTTTGGATTTGTTTTTGTTGCTCTTTTTTCTTCCTTTCTTCTCTTGTTCTCTTCTGGTTTGATGACTATCTTTAGTGTTGTATTTGAGTTGATTTTTCTTATTTGTGCATCAATTGTTAATTTTTGGTTTGCATTTATTCTGAAGTTTTAATATAAGAGTCTATATATATAAGAGATTGTTTAAAGTTGTTGGTCTCTTAATTGCAAGTGCATCTCTAGTGTCCTGCATTTGTACCCTCCTCTTCTCACTATTTCTGATTTTGGTGGCATAATTGTGCGTGGATGATTTCATATCTTTACTGTATATATGCTTTTACTGTTGAGCCTTGTCATTTGTGGTATTTTTATTTCTGGTTGTGGCCTTTTCTGCTGGGATTTGAATCCAGTTATGTCTAAATTTAAGGGTGAAGTGCTTTCAGCTCAAAGTCCTTGGACTGGAAGCTTGGGTATTGCCTTGGAGCGTGTTAGAAATGTCAGATTCTTGGCTCCATAGAAGACCCCCTGAGGAATCCCTGTTGTGGCTCAGCAGAAATAAATCTGACTAGGTTCCATGAGAATGTAGGTTCAATCCCTGGCCTTGCTTGATAGGTTAAGGATCTGGAGTTGCCATGAGCTGTGGTGTAGGTCACAGACATGGCTTGGATCTGGCATGGCTGTGGCTATGGCATAGGCCAGTGGCTGCAGCTCCAGTTCAACTCGTAGCCTGGGAACCTCCATGGGTATGGCCCTAAAAAGACAAATAAATAAATAAATAAATAAATGAAAAGAAGCCCCACTGAATTAGAATCTGCATCTTTGCAAGATCACCAGGTGACTTGCATGCTCCTTTAAGCTAGAATATCATTGTTCTAGGAGAGCCCTTCCCAAATATTTTTCAAAATGATTCTGCTTCCAGAGTATTAAATCTTGATTCATTTTTCTTCTGGTCAGGTGTGGCTGAGATATTCCATTTCTAGCCATCTAGTAAGTGCTCAAATGTTTGATGAATGAATAAGCAGATGTACACCAAGCAGGGAAAGAACAGTGCAGAGGAAGGGAATAGAATGAGTAAAAAGAGGAGCAAATTAAGTGTAAGGATATGGGAACAGCCAGTGTGCCTGGGTGAGAGGCACATGAGGCTGAGTCTGGACTGCTAAGACTGGAAAGGAGGCCTGCAGTCAGTCCCTGGAGAAGCTGGAATACTGCTATGTCTAGGGGATTGGACTTGAATCTGAGAAGCAGAGGGGTTTTGGAACAAGGGGGTGAGAAATATGGGCTTTCCCATTATAAAGAACATTCTGGAGGCTGACACAGAACATAGAATAGTGTGTGTTGGGGAGCGGCAACTGGAGTCAGGTAGACCAGTTACCCTGCTATTGCTGTGGTCCGTAAAATGGCGAGGATGATCTAATCTCTAGGAAGGTATTGGCAGCAAGAGTGGAGGGTAGAGGGGCATTTGAATCTACAGCTTTGTGCATGGAGTGCAAGTATGTTCCTGGAAGCAGCTTTGAGGCAGCAAGACCAGATGTTCCTTTGCAGGATGTGGCAGAGGCAGCAATCAGGTGTGCTGTGGTGGGAGGCCTGAGATATGAATTGGTACCACTCTGAAACATCACTCAAGGAGTCCAACTGTGCAGGTTAACGTGTAGCTAATTTTATTGGGAACAAACAATGATGTTTAAGTGGTGTGTGTTCTCAGGGTTTGCAGATTTGGTACAAATCTGGATGTTTCCCTTGGCCCCACTGCCCATTAGGAAAATGTAACTCATAAAAGTAATGCTCTTGCTCGGAACCTTTTTCATTAGAGTAAATTTGTTTGCAAATTGACTGTAAATTATATTGCATTTTGTTTGAAAGAACTTTCTGAGTTAAAATAGACAGCTGAGTATGCAATACTTGGTGTGAAACAGAAGTTCAATTACTGGCAATTACGAGCATGTTCTTCTCCACGTGTGTGTAGATGGCGTCTCATATGTGAAGGATTTCAGAGCTGGAAGCTGCTTTACAGATCACTTAGTTCAGCATTCCCAAAATAGAGATGAAAGCACAGAGAGGGAAGGAAAAATTGCCCAAGGTCACATCACAAGTTAATGGCAAAGTTAAAACTTGTTTAGGTATCCTGATGTAGCTTTTTGATGAAATTGAAGAAAAAATATGTTTCTTCATTTTCATTTCACAGAATATTCAATAGTTATTTCTCTGTTATGAGTTCTTTCTCTAACATGAGAATCACTTTGTCTCAAATTGATTCTAAAACAGACCTAGAGAGGAAATACAGCTGAAGATATCAAACCCTAGTTCATGACACTGAAAATTCTAGAAAGGGCAGACACCACATGCCGTATTTTCAATGTTGTTCAAATGGGAAGCCTACCACACTCTACTTTTTCATCAAATCTAATTTCACAAACCTGTTTCATTAGTCGTTGAATTACCTGGCACAGGTGAGCATTTGGATGAATACCTAAGGCCAAACCTGATGCTTCAGGCTTTCTTACCCACCAGAGACCACCCATTGCCAAGCTATGTTCATTCCACCTCCTAGCTTTCTCTGGGCTGTATCTTCTCACTTCCCCTGCAGCCACTTGCTCCAAGCCCAAGTTCGTCACCCTCATCGGTACCATTGTAATAGCCCCCTAGCCAATCCACTTCCCTCCCTTCTTGACCAGACCAGCAGTCCAGTTCCCAGTTAGCAGACAGCTTTAATTACTTAAAACTCAAATCCAGTCATGTTGACCTGTTACTCCAGCCAACATCCTCACCGTGGCCTAGGCCTGGGGTAGCTTGATCCATGCCAATCCCTAGCTTCCTGGGCTTCCAATCCCTATCCAGTTCTCCTTTCCAGCCCACAGTTTTCCCATCTGTCCTTCCTGCTACAGAGCTTTTGCACATACTGGCTACACTGCCTGCCCTTGCCCCAACCTCCCTTTGGTTATTTAGTGCCAACTTATTCTTCAGACCTCAAAAATTATTCTCTCTCTCATGTAAATCCTTTATGGGTCCCCGGATAAAATGAATTTTCCCTATTCCCTGGCATGGTACTGGTAGAGGAGATGATGGGGGGTGATGATCTCAGCCAGAGCTTGAGCGGTAGGGTAGGTGGGAGAGAATCCAGCAGGGTCAAGGTCTTCACTTCATCTTGATGGTTTTAATGTCTGATATTCAGGCTACTGGGCACCCAATGCTCTCTGTACCCCTGGGCAACCGCACACACACACACACACACACACCCCAAAAAACCCCTGAAAAACAGAACCCTTTCAAATTCCTATGCTGGCTTTTCAAAATATTCCTGTTCCATTCTCAGCACAGCTAATGTTTGCTGCCTGCAAGCCTGGCGGGGTTGGAGATTTTAAGCCAACAGGTAAGAGTGGGAAGCGGGGATCGAGGAGGAGTGGACAGTCCCTAATATCATTCGCCTTTTAACCTCTGTGCTCACCAACCCTTGAGGCAGAGAATAAAGTGGCATTCTGGGGTCCTTATAGTTTGCTCTCTATGTCTTGACCTCTGAAAGCTCCAAAGCTGAGCCGTGCCAGCCGCCACTGCCCTCTGCACATCTGCACACATCAGCAGCACATGCTCAGCCCTGTTCTCACGGGGAAGGCTGACAAGCACGTGCCACATCTTCCTTCTGCTGCGGCCAGTGGTCCCTGCTGGGAGCTTTGAATGCCTTGGCAGTTGAAAGAGCGAAACGAAATGGTGCAAATGAATGTGCCATTGCAAATGCCCCACTCCTTTAATTTATGATTTGGGATCACATTTCACTCAATTCTGCCAAGTCATAGAGTGATTTGTGATAAGACATGCTGGCGATAATTTAGCAGAATCCAAATGATGTCTGAATAGAGCTGCAGAAACCCTGGCTGTGAAGCATCCCCACAGGGGGCTCTGTTTAATTCCACAACTGTTTATTTACTGATTATCTTTTGGGAAGGTGGACCTGACCCCAGCTCTGCTCTGTCCCTTGCAGATTGTCCTGCTGGCCCCTCCTTAATCTCATTTCTCCTTTGCCTCGGGCCCCTAAGTGCTGCCTCACTTCCCTCTGAAATCATCAGAGTAATGGTGACAGGGGTTAGTGTTTATTGAGAGCTGAGCTAGAGCAGGTAATGTGCTTATATGCTTCATCTCATTTCATATAACAACCCTTCCATAGGTAGCTGTGATTACTTTTACTTTATAGAAGAGGAAACGGAAGCTCTGAGAGGTTAATTGGTTTCTTAGAGGTTAGCTCTGGTGCTGGAGCTGGGATTTAACCCCCACGATGGTTAAAATTCCTGAGGTTACAGGGAGAGTGGTTGAGATAAGGTATATAGAAAGCAGGCCCTATGGAGAAGGGGTTTTCTGATGACATGAAGGGAACCTTTTTACTGGGGTGAACAAGGCCATACAACTTTTTGCCAGAGGTGCCAGGGAGGTTGGGTAAAGCAGAAATTAGGATTTCTTCTAATGCTTGAATTCTATGATTCTCGATGCTGGGGTTCTATTCTCAAGGTCTGCAAATATATGGATGCAATTGTACCATCATGTGGGAATTGATTTTTCACATCTTCTACATAATTTCCATCATGATGAGGTTGCAGTACTACCCTAACTGCTGATGTTGTTACTGGGCACCATTAATTGTCTTTGTGATGGGAGCTGGGGGAATGGGATGATGGATTTGAAATCTATAGGGCTTTCCTTAATAATCCTACCGACTCTGAGTATGTTTCCAAGTTTGAGCTCCGTTTTCTCTCTTTTAGCAAAACAGTTAGGAGCTTGGGCATTAGAAATTGATAGAACTGGTTTAAATCCTGACTCTGCCACTTACCAGCTGTGTGAACTTGGACAAGTCATTTCTTTTCTTTGAACCTGTCTCCTTATCTATAAAGTGGAGTTTGCAATGCTTATCCCCTGGGTTGCATTATATCATTTGCTGATAAAATGATATAATGCAGACGAAGCATTTAGCACAGTGCTTGGCACATGATACATTCCCTGTAAGATGCTACTGTGTTATGCTTCACTCCATGTCAGTCACTGTGTGACACACTTTCCATCCTATTCTCGGGGTGCACAGTGACATAAATGTTATCTTTATTTAAAGACATGATCCACAGGCTCAGAGAGGCGAAATCACTAACCCAAAGTCACTCAGCTCCGAAAGCGGCCTCTAAGCTCCACTTCCTCAGGTTCAGCTCTCTTGCTCTGCCCTGCAGAGTGCACCTTTCATGGTACTGCTGCCCACTGGAGGCTGGTGATCGCCCATGCGTGCGGCATCCCATGGAGGTGCCCTCCAAATGCTTTTTGGTTGAATCAACAGGGACAAGGACATTGTCGTCTCCATCTTTCTTCTCTCCATAGAAGACTGAACACGTTCTTTCCTCTTCTCTGGGCCCCAGTCTCCTTACATGTAATACAAGAGGGTTCAGACCAAATAGAATCTATAAGCCCTTTCTCATTGTTAATGGTTCTTGAATAGCACCAAGCACATAGTAGGTGCCCTATGAATTGTCATAGTAAGGCTGGGACTAGAGTGAGGCAAGCAAGGCCCCTTGGTCACAAAATTGAAGGAGGCATAGACTTTGAGGGTTGTGCAAGTACAGGATTGGCCCCTGGGGGTGTGTGCCTCCTTAAATCCGGTGTCCTTAACCTCTCTCCTCTCACCCCAGTCTCAGCTCTGCTTCACAAGGTGGGTGAAAGGATTAATGACTCAGTGGCCCAAACAGGCTTTTTTTGCCCCTATTTTTAAACACTGGTGATATGCACAGTGATATTTTTAATAAGAGTTGGCTGGTACTTTGAATAGTTCTGCTCAAAAAGAAATTCTTGAAAAAAATCTATTATTATCTAGTTATATATTTTAGGCTTCTTGGGAAAATGATAAGGGGACAGGATTGTAAGAAATAGAAGGGATGTAAAAGGGAAAAGATGAAATTACTATAACAACCATTAGGCTAGCCAAGGAAATAATTTCCAATGATACAGTCATTATTTGTACAAGCAGTTCCCCCCACCCCCCCAAAAAAAGCAGACCAACAGAATTTTCACACTTACTTCTTTGGTTTAATTGTCTATTTGTTTCAAAATGAAAGCTAATTAAAAGATTATTTTCATATGCTTTAATCACACTACAGCTAACTGTTAGAAAATTTGCAATTAATTGATGCAACAGTTGACATAAGAATGCATTTAAAAAAATAACATCACTATTTGAATACACAGAGTGAAGCAATTAGTCCTTCATTAGTTCTGAGTTATTTCAAATGCTTTGAAATACGTGTGTGTTTAATGTTTAATCATCAAGGAAATATATCTGGCAATGCTGCTAGCCCCAGCATCATGAATTAAATATCATCCCATGGGAGTGCAGAGAGTTCAGGAAGAAAAATGGCAGCCTCTCCAGGCTTGGCGATGAGTAAATTCCTTCTTTGTCTGGTCACCAGCAAAGTGAAGGCTCTTAATGTGTCCATGCCTCCCCCATGCTTGTCACTTTGCAAGTGTGGCTATGCATACTGCAGGTGGTGCCTTGGAGCTGAGCTGACTGGGAGGGACATCCCCTGAGTCTAGAGCCCCCTACTGGAGTGGAGGTGTTAGAGGCGATGTCAGCAGCCACAGAGGAAGGTGAGGGAGGGGCTACAGGTTGGCAGGCTGAATGTACTATCTAGAGGGTGGGGACCAGCATTCTGAGCAGAAGAATGTCAATGGAGCTGTAGGTAGGGGCACAGAAAAAGGAGAGGGGCATGTTTTAAACATCAGCAGGGATTGGTAAGGGGGTGCTACCTGGCAAAAAATCTTCAGAGGTACCAAGAGACTCATTGGCAGACAATGAATGTGGCTTTGGTGTGTAGGTAAAAATCAAAGGGCTCTGTCCAAACTGGCAGTGAGGTCTCTTCCCAGCACTAGCATTATGTTTATCAAACACAGCAGATGTCAGAGCCATTTCCCCTGGGTCAGTAGAAAATAATCAGAAGGCTGGCAGTTTTCATCTCCTGGAGACTCGGCCATAGACAGCAAGTAAGCACTTACATCTCTACTTCATACTGAGTTCTATACATACCTTTCATTATTTAATTCTCATAGTAGTTTAGCAAATAGGCATGTATATGACGCATAGAGAGGTTAGGAAGCAAATTAAACTGGAGCCATTCCTTATGCCTGTCTCATTGGCTTCTAGGAGAAATAAAATCACCTATAATGTTCCCTATTGTACAGAGCAATACAGGTAAGAAGACCTGCCCAAGGAAATGTATGTACTTGGTTTTCAAGTCAATTCTTTCTGACTCCAAATTCACTCAAAGCTCAGCAGAGGGGGGTGTGGTTCTCTAGTGTTTCGCTGGGCATGCCAACACAAAGAACAGCTCTATTGGTGCACCATGTTATTGTGGGAGGCTGGCTCTGCATCACTCATCAGGATAGCAGACTCATAGAAACAATGTAGCTTCCGTGGGACCCCAAATAATGTCCTCTCTTCTTAGCAAAACTAATAAGGTTTCTTCAAGGCAGGAATTGCAAATATCAGAAGCCTGAGATTGGACCAATGACAGCAAAACAAATTCCAGGCTTCACACCTGTACATATGTTTTAGGATTGAAGATGAAGATCTTAGGGAAGGGAGGGGAGGGCGGTGTTGAGAGTGACCATGGCCATCCTCATTTCTAGGCTTTGTGTTGACAGTGAGCAATGGAATGATGCTTCCGCCTGTCTTTCATGGCCTAAACAGAGGACAGAACTCTGTGCCAAGCCCTCTCTCTGCCATCTACAAGTCTCTCCTGTAAAGTGTGCCCACCTCTGTCCACAGGGAGGGTGGAATCCATTGAGAAACACTGACACAGAGAGAAGCCTGGAGGTTCAGTGCTTGGGTGACCACAGAGCTGTGATTCAGCCTGAAGAAACAGGGAATGGGCTCAGTTGGCTGCAGTCAGAGCCAGAGGAGAAGAAATATATTCCTGGTCCTGATTTTCCTTGTGGAAAAGAGGGGTAAGGATGCTCCAAACTTAGGAACCATGTGTTCCAGAGACTGTGGTGGGAAGGGGCTGTGTGGATTTGGGGACTGGACAGAGCTTTAGTAAAATGGAGGTAGAGGGGGCTTCTTTTGTGGCTCAGAGGATTAAGGTTCCGGCATTGTCACTGCAGCAGCTAGGGTTACTGCTGTGGTACAGGTTTGATCCCTGCCTCAGGAACTTCCACATGCTTAAGGTGTGGCCAAAGAAAAAAATGGGGGTATAGAAAGCAGGTGTTGGGTTGTGGGTGAGGATAGAGAAGGCCCTGGAATTCCATCCATCTGGGGGAGCCTGGGTGTCCTCCTACAGCCAGCAGGCTGGGAACCAAGAGAAATTTGTAAACGAGGAATGGGGAAAGCACTGCATTTCACAGGTGATCTGAATTAGAACGTGTTTGCGGGGTGATGAAAGCCCAGTCGAATGACCTGGGTTCCTTCCTTTTTCTTGGAGGGTCACTTACTTTTACTTATTTCTGTGTTTATAGTCTCTGTGTTTTTCCACAATGGAGGGAGGTTACATATATTCTTTATTAACTCACAAAACCAAAGGTGGGCCCAAATGATAAAATAAGTTACTGAAGGGGTAGGGCAGAGCTCAGGTTCTGAAGCAGACTCCAGAGCTGGCACTGAGGGTCCCAGTGGCCAAAGCAGAGAAAATTAAACCACATGACACCGTGGTCCCATGACACAGTGAAACCACGTTAGCTTTTCCTGGTACAGAAGATGAAATGCTCTTATGAATTTGCCGAAGGGAGTTCTTCAAGAGATATTTTACCCATCAAAAAATGGGCAGAAGATCTAAACAGACAATTCTCCAAAGAAGACATACGGATGGCCAAAAAACACATGAAAAGATGTTCAACATCACTCACTATTAGAGAAATGCAAATCAAAACCTCTATGAGGTACCACCTTACACCAGCCAGAATGACCATCATCAAAAAGTCTATAAACGTTAAGTGCTGGAGAGGGTGTGGAGAAAAAGGAACCCTATTGCACTATTGGTAGGAATGTAAATTGGTGCAACCACTGTGGAAAACAGTATGGAGATTCTTCAGAAAACTAAAAATAGAATTACCATTTGATCCAGCAATCCCCCTCCTGGGCATCTCTCTAGAGAAAACCATGACTCAAAAAGACACATGTATTCCAATGTTCTCTGAAGCACTATATACAATAGCCAAGACATGGAAGCAACTTAAATGTCCATCGACAGAGGAGTGGATAAAGAAGATGTGGTACATGTACACAATGGAATATTACTCAGCCATCATAAAGAAAGAAATAACGGCATTTTTAGCAACATGGATGGACCTAGAAATGATCATGCTAAGTGAAGTCAGTCAGACGGTGAGATACCAACATCAATGCTATCACTCAAATGTGGCATCTGAAAAAAGGACACAATGAACTTCTTTGCAGAACAGATACTGACTCATAGACTTTGAAAAACCTATGGTTACCAAAGGAGATGGTTTGGGGAGTGGGGGATGCCCTGGGGGGTTGGGCTGGAAATGCTATAAAAGTTGGTTGTGATGATTGTTGTACACCTATAAATGTAATAAAATTCATTGAGTAAGAAAAATAAATATTTCAGGAATTTCAAATAGCTGTCCTTTTAAAATTTTAATTACCTAAATGAAAAAGTTATTTATTTTTAATATTTTATTTTATTTTCATCTTTTTGCCTTTTCTAGGGCCTGTGGCATATGGAGGTTCCCAGGCTAGGGGTTTAATTGGAGCTGTAGCTTCCAGCCTATACTGCAGCCACAGCAATGCCAGATCTGACCTGACTCTGCGACCTACACCACAGCTCATGGCAATGCCAGATCCCCAACACACTGAGCTAGGCCAGGGCTTGAACCCACAAGCCCATGGTTCCTAGTCGGATTCATTAACCACTGAGCCATGACAGGAACTCCTATTTATATTTTTAATTGAAGGATAGTTGGTTTATAATATTGTGTTTCGGGTATACAACAAAATGATTCATTTATATATATTTTTTCAGATTATTTTCAATTGTAGGTTACTATAAGATATTGAATATAGTTCCACATGCTCTACAGTAAATCCTTGATGATTATCTATTTTATGTATAGTAGTTGGTAATGGTTAATCTCATACTCCTAATGTATCCTTGCCCTCTCTCCCTTTCCCCTTTGGTAACCATATGTTCATTTTCTGTGTCTGTGAGTCTATTTCTGTTTTGTTTCTAAATTCATTTGTATTACTTTAAGGTTAATCAATATTTTTGTGCATTATGAAATAATTGTTATAGTCACCGTTGTCATTGTATAAAGTTGTTCCGATATTATTGACTATATTCTCTATGTGTACATGACATCCCGTGACTGATTTATTCTACAGCTGGAAGTTTGTACCTCGTACTCCCCTTCTCCTATTTTGCCCTTTCCCCCATGTACCCTCTTCCCTCTGGCAACCACCAGTCTGTTCTCTGTATCTATGATCTGTTTCTCATTGGTTTGCTCGCTTGTTTTGGTTTTTTTTTTTTTTTTTTTAGATTCTACATGGGATTGAAATGTGTCTTGCTACTTCTGGCTTATTTCATTTAGCATAAGACCCTCAAGGTCCATCTGTGTTGTCCTGAATGGTGAGACCTCATAGGTTCTTACAAGGTGGGCTAATAGGATTCCACTGAAACTCAGTTTAGGGCAGCAGAGCAAAGGGACGAGCCCCAGCTTGCACATATCTCTTCATCTGGCTTGATCATAGCCTAAAATCCAGGAGAACATGATGGCTTTCATTCTTTTAAAGATTAGCATTCATTTTCAAAAAGGTAATTGATTTCTTGAGAGTTCCCACTGTGGTTCAGCGGTAACAAACTCGACTAGTATCCACGAGGATGCGGGTTCAATCCCTGGCCTTGCTCAGTGGGTTGGGGATCCAGCATTGCTGTGAGTTGTGGTGGAGGTTGCAGAAGCAGCTTGGCTGCATAACCATGTTGCTATGACTGTGGCGTAGGCCAGCAGCTGCAACTCCAATTCAACCCCTAGTCTGGGAACTTCCATACGTTGCTGGTGTAGCCGTAAAAAGCAAAACAAACAAACAAACAAAACAAACAAAAAAACCCCAAGTAACCAACCAAACAAACAAAGCAAGAAAGAAAAGAAAGGTAATGGATTTCTTATCCACAGACTTAGTATTCCATATATAACAGAGAAAACCTGCCTTCCCTGGATTGGCAGAGAGGCAGGAGATTTCTCTAGGGAGCCTCAGGGACATCCCCAGGAATTCCTGGCCTCTGGGGAAGATAATCTGGAAAACTGCTGATCTAAAGGAGTGACAGATATCATGCCTTTCAGAGGAGACTCTAAAAATATTATTTCTTGCAGTTGGGGCTTGACGACAATGGGAGGGTAACGAGCTCAGGTAGAGATTTGCTGCGCAGATGTTCTGGGCTGCTGATCACAGGTGATTTTGAAAACAGTGACAAGCAGTCAAAGGCCAAACACTCCAGGATCACTTAGGCTGCAGTCCCAGCTCTCAGAGGATCCTGCCTTTGAGGATTCAAGGTCCTGAGTGTGGGCTCTGGGGCCACATGGCCCCACCTTGGCCCTGATGGGAAGCAGTCTCACTCTGACAAAGTCTCCCAGGACCAGGTTGCTCTAGATCTTTTTAATTGTTTCTTGACATGCCTTTTAAGCTGTCACGCTGAAATGTGATTCCCATCTCTGTTTATGTAGTGTCACCGGGGGAGGCACTTGGAGAATTGTTATGACTAGACATCAACCTGCAAATACACTCTCTCCCCTCAGCTGTCTCTCCCACCTTCCCAAATGTCTCTGGGGCGGCTGAGCAATTGGCAGGGTCTTTGGCAGCAAAAACAACCACAACAAAGACTGCTCTGGGGGAAAGCAAGCAGCTGGCTGGTCCTCCGTGGTGCTTCCTGGACCTGGAGATTCCGTCCTGCTTACCAGGCCCGTGCCCGGCACCAAGGTTGTTGGGGGAGGGGGCCACAGGAAGGCAGGGGATACGTGCTCTCAGGGGCTCATGGTCAGGGGGTGAGGCCAGCACACCCACAAGTGTACTTTTTTGATGTAAAAGGGAGCCCAGTGAGGTGATGCCTGGGATGTTTGGCTAGAGAGACCCCCCTCTCTCCTCTCCATCCTGCTCTCTGCCCTAGGAACCCTACTGCATGAATGTCAATGGCTTCTTCCACCTGCTGCTTTCTCCTGGGTCCAGTTGATGGAGGCTCCAAAAAGAGCTAGAAGGGAGGTCAGATAAAGCAATCATCATTGTCACCATTATCAATAACCAATGCTGACAAGCGAGTGCAAACTGACCCCAAAAGCAAGGACTCATGCTCACAAAGCAAAGCTATTTTTCAGTCCTAAGGGTCAGTGGCATCTAAGTATTTTGGCAAAATAGCTCAGGCCATGTTTCCAGACTGGAGTCTCACAGATGAGAGTGAGGTCAGAGTATTTACCTCTACCCCCTCCCTGCCGGGTCCTCTCTTGGCTTGGCTGGCTCAGTGACTGCACAGCTTTGCTTCTCTCAAGGAGGCTGACTGCTCTCCATGCTCTCTCCCTGGCTCTGTAACTACTCCCATCCCTCTGGGGAGTCTAAGGGTGGTATGTCTTAGCCTTTTGGTCCTAAGGGTGGTAAAGCTCTGCTATTTCGAAGCCACTGGTTACTGTTCTATCACTTTAGTACACCCTCGCCTTACCTTTGTATACAGCCCTTTCAAAAACAGCACATCGTGCTTGGAATCTCCCTGTTTTCAGTATAGTCTCTTTCTTGTTGGAACCTAGACTGATTTAAGGAGGGATAGATTTATTCCTGAAACAGAAAATCAACTTTCAGGAGTTGGGTCTTACAGGAAAGTGGGATATGGATAGGGGAAGGGTAGGGTCACTGCTCAGTGGTGTGTCAGCAATTGTGCCTGGAGCTTAATCTATGGAGTCCCACTAACCTTCCCAATAGCCTCATTGGCTGGAGTGCCCTAGATGCAGACAGCCACAGGGAAGGTCATCCAAGAGCACATGTCCTTGTCTGGTTGAGAGAGGGCTCTAATTCCACTCAGTCCACGTCCAAGGTCTCTGAACCCTCCATTACCCCACGGTGCCTCCCATCAAAGACCTGGGTCAAAGCCCAAACAGTAGGTGTAGGCTGGAAGGGGCAGGAAGACCTGATAAACAAAGGGAGACCCCTGGGAACATAACAGGTGACCTTGGCAAGTTCTGCATCTCGGAAGCCCAGGTCCTAGTAGTTGAGAGGTAGTACAGCAATGTGGGATATGGGGTCTCAAGCCCCAGTGAGACTTCTTAGGTAAGAAGTCATTCAACCTTTCTTAGCCTCAAACTCTTCAACTATTAATGAGGGATAATGATAGTATCTGCTTCAGAGGGTTGTGGTAAGAATTAAATAAGGTAAAGCATAAGCATCATTGGATGCAGTCTCTGACCTCTCGTTGGCATTTGACAAATATTGGTTGTCATTGTTGACAAGTGAGAAGGAGCAGGTGTGGCTGGTGAGGCAGGTGAGGGGAGAGAGTAAGGAGGTATGATTTTATCACATGGGAAGTCTCAGACTGGAGAATGACCAAGTGCCAGAGCTGGAAGGACATTTAATTGATCCTTTTGTCTGAATCTCCCTTTTCTCAGGTGAGTAAACTTTGGCCAGCATGGAGAGGAAGGCCTATTCCAGATCACTCAGATCTTGATGGTAGGATCAAGACTTAAACTTGAATCTTCTGATTTTCTCTCTTAGGCTCCTTTCTCCAGAACCTCTCATGGAAATCCCTCCACTTATTTCCTCACCTCAAGGGTGGGGATGACTCTTTTAACTTGTTAATGCCGTCATAAGGAATATTTAAGAAAATAATGTCCATAAATCATGCCCAAGTCATTCTTGGAAGGGAAAGAACCATTGTTGATTTTGCACTGGTTTAATAACCTACCCGGAGTCACGTGGCTCGTGGGAGGTGGAGGAGGGAGGCTGGCTTAATTAGGACACTGCCTCTTCTGACCTCTGAGTTTATACTCTCTCCTCTCTGTCACACTCCTTCAGCCATTTCTTCACTGAAATTAAGAGCTGTGGCTTCAAATAGAGCCACTTGCTTCACACCCTCTTAACTTCCTTGCTCCAGGAAACCCTATCTTTGTGGCTAATTCATAGAGTGTCGGTTGTTAAAAAATGCCCAGGGACAAGAAAACAGAGCCTGAAATGTTTCATCTGGAAAAAATGAAAGCACACACAGACAAACAAGGGGACAATTAGGTTTTGTTTGGGCTGAAGCCAGCAGGGTCTTTGTCATCTAAGTGGAAGTCTGTAGAATTTAATCGGATTATTGTAGGGCAAGGAAGTCCATTTGGAGAGGGGGAAAAAAAAAACAACCCCCCAGGAGTAAAACATGTCCATATACATTTTTATGAATACTTAAAAAAATCCAACCTAGGAATAATACACCTGATACTTGAAGTAACAACACGACCACCAACAGTGATGTAATGTTTGTGAACAACCATTAACTCTGAACCAGGTCGTATTTTAAGCCCTCTACATTAGGATCTCATTTAGTCCTTGCAGGGCTACTAGGCACCTGTTGTTATTTCTGCATTAGTGGTTAAAGATACCTGGGCCAAGAGCGGCTGAATAACCTTTGTAAAGCTACTGAAGTAGTAAGTGGTGAAGGTGAAATTTGAGCTTCATTCCAAGTCTTCTTCCACATTTCTGTCTCCTCTGAAATACCCTGAGAGTGTGGGTAGGATCCATAAACCCAGTTGATACGTAAGGGGTGCCAATAAAATTTGGCAGTTGCCATCTGCCTCTGCAAGAATTGACTAGCCACTGTGGTCACTGACTTTCCATACCCCCTGAAAGGAGTTCAGGGTGGAGATCAGGAATGAGGCATTCAATGCTAGATCCTTTAAACCACTGAGCCAGGCCAGGGATTGAACCCACACTTTCAAAGTGACCCGATTCGCTGCAGTTGGATTCTTAATCCAACCCTCTGTACCATAGTAGGAACATCCAGGTGTAGATTTTTATGAGCTCATGTTCTTGTATCTTCTCATACCTAGAAAAGCACTAAAACCATAAATGAAAACATCTGCTCCTTGTGACTAGCAACAAGCCTCTGCCAAAATGTGTGCTTGACTGCACACACCCCCCTTCACCAAAATCACATATATACTGACTGCCCCTCGGACACTTCAGAGTAGCTCTTCAGACCTGTCTGAGATGCTGTCTCTCAGGCTATAGTCATCATGTTGTGCTTTTTTCTCATGTTGTGCTTCTTTACAGTTGACAAGAGTTATGCTGCCAGTGTGGACCTCTGAGCAGGGCCAAGGTGTAAGTCAAAGTCTATGAATTAATCCAGGGTCCAAAATCAGACATATCTATAAGGCAAGACAGGTTAAGAAAGAGGGATATGCTGGTCCAGTAATTCTAATGGAAATCGGTTTGCTGTTGCCTTAAAAGTTGGAGTTAGTGCCTTTTGAAACCTGACTTCACTTACCTAACCTCTGCAGGGAACATATTTTCTTTCTTGGTTTTTTTTTTTTTTTTTTTTGATTTATTTTAGGGCTGCACCTGTGGCACATGGAAGTTCCCAGGCTAGGGGTCGAATCAGAGCTATGGCTGCCAGCCTGTACCACAGCCACAGAAATGTGGGAATCAGAACTATAGCTGCCAGCCTGTACCACAGCCACAGAAATGTGGGAATCTGAGCTGCGTCTTCGATCTACACCACAGCTCACGGCAACACCAGGTCCTTAACCCACTGAGTAAGGCCAGGGATCAAACATGCAGCCTCATGGATATTAGTCAGATTTGTTTCCGTTGAGCCACAATGGGAACTCCTCTTTCTTGTTTTAAATGCAAACATTTTATTGAATTTTTACATGTACATAGGCACCTTGGCAAAAGAATGAAGAAGCTAAGAAGTGACCAGAGCACAAAGCTCTTATACCTTTTAGACAAAGAAACAATAAATGTATGAAGAGTTGCACAGCAAAGGGGTTTGGGTGAGGGATAGGTAGTGATGAAGAAGTAACAAGGAAGATAAAGGTTATTTTTTAAATTTTTTTTTGTCTTTTTGCCATTTCTAGGACTGCTCCTGCGGCATATGGAGGTTCTCAGTCTAGGGGTCTAATTGGAGCTGTAGCCGCCGACCTACGCCAGAGCCACAGCAACGCGGGATCCGAGCCACGTCTGCAACCTATACCACAGCTCACGGCAACGCTGGATCCTTAACCCACTGAGCAAGGCCAGGAATTGAACCCGCAACCTCATGGTTCCTAATAGGATTTGTTAACTACTAAGCCACGACGGGAACTCCGATAAAGGTTATTTTGATGAGCCTTGTTTGTACAGATTTCTCAGCCCCCAGTTTCCTGTTTCTGGGGATGGCTTCCTTCTTTTGGAGGAATCTATTTTCTAATTCTTTTCTCTGCCCCACTTGCCCAGCAAGAGTTGGTCCTCGATAGGGACTTGCTGATCTATTGACCGACTGATTGATTGATTAATTGATATATTTGCAGCTGTATTGTTTGGGGCTTCCAGCTCTTGCTGGGAATTGATTTTAATCCTCACAGGTTAAAAACAAAAGCTATCAAATCCCTTACAGGAGATGGTGATGAGACACAATCTTATTAAAGAGAAGCTGACAATTTATCATCTCCCTACAGCTCCAGGCCCAATTTTTTTTTGTGTGTGTATTCTTCCTAGGATCTCAGTGCCTTGTTCAGTATCCTATTTATTTGGGTTTTGTCGAGGGAGGAGCATCTTCTGCAATTCTTGTCTTCAGTTTCCAAAGAGCAGTTAAACAGCAAAAGGAGAGGACTTGGTGGCCATAAGTCCATGTAACAGGCCACATACCATATTTTTTCCCCTCTGAACCTTGAACCATGATCATTTTCTCCCAAACCTAACTCTTAATGGTCCTATTTTCTTTCCCTAACCTTTGTTTTTGTGTTGTCACCTTAATTTTGTTTTGTCACCTTATTAGATACTGAAATATTGTTTAGCAAAATCTGTTCATGGCATTTCGGAGGCTAATTAAACTTCCTAAGAGCATACATAAATCCGACCCTCTGGCCAGTTGGGGAAATGCGCACCTCATCTGCTTTGGTCCAGAGGTTGCCTTGTTCAGCATCCATCACTTGAGAGCTGGGTCTCCAGGAGGAAGGCTATTGGGTATGCAACTGAGCACACAGGATTGGCTGGGTCCATCCTGTTCCTTATCATTGGGTTACAGTGATTGGTTCTGAGCAAGTGTGGGTGGGGTCATGGGATTACAGTGTGGCCTATCAGAATCATCCTTGGGTATGGCCTATGGGCTCTGTGAGAGGTTTTATTTCCGCTGGGTTTGCAAATGTGGGAGGGTTTGAGTGGGTCTGCTGGTATCTACCTTTCCACCCATAAGAGGAGAGTGTGCTTAAGGGTTAAGAAGGAAAAGGCAGAGTTCATAGATGGATAGAGAGCTCCAATCACAAGGAGATTCCTTTGTTTTTCATTTATGTGACTCATTGAATTCCTTTTGCACTCCAAGCTAGTTTAAGTTGGCTTCTTCTACTTACAATCAAGATTCTTAACATATAGGTGGGCGTATCTTCTCCATTTTATGAAGAGCTGAACTGGGGCTGGGAGAGGTTAAGAGACTTGAGGCTCACACTGGTGGCAATTGGCAAAATAGGTCCGCCTGTCTCAGAAGCTGCTGGAGACAGTGTGATCCAGTATCATAACACTGCCTTGGTATGCCTTACTTGAAAAACAGCTGGTGTTCTTATCAAGGCTCATTGCCAGCTCCAAATAATCAGTCACCCCAGGGTGAGTATGACACCTTCCTTTGCTTTCCTATTACTTCCCTGACTTATAATCATGATTCTTTATTTTCTAGTGTTTCCACTAAATGTAAAATTAATGCATGCACTCTGTAGATGTTACAGAGAAGCACAAATTTACTCCTAATTTTGCCACCTAGACGAAACCACAATCAAAACGGTGTGCTATTTTCTCTCTGTGCATAAGAAACGTAAGTGTTCACTTAATTCATCTGCTCCTTAATTAATAGGTAAAATCGGCTCACATCATCATTCCATGGCTTGAGTCCAATTCTGTGCTAGACTAGGTCTGTGATCTTGGGCAAGTCACCTAAGCTCCTTTAGCCATTTTCTGATCTGTACTTATAAAACGGTAATGCAGATAATGTCATAGTGATTTCTACAGTTTTTTTTTTCTTTCTAGCCACAAAAAAAATCTCTCATAAAAATTTCTTTGTGGAATCACAGTATATAAAATAGATAGAGGGGCTCCTTTGCTTAGTGCAGAGACACCTCCAACCCCTGGTGGCTCATAATGTGCCTTCAGGTAAACTCCAGTGCTAAGGGAGCTAGTTAGAGACCGTGGTCTATTATTAGATAATTTCCAAAGTGCTTTCATCTGAGAAACCCAAGAGAAAATGGCCAGGGAAACTTGACAGGGTTCAAAACAGAGAAGGGTAGTCTAAGTGGCATAGAAAAACCCAACATGTTCTCTTCTGCGAATACTAAATTAGCAAGAACGCTACCCAGGGCCTGTTTTCAGAAGAATATGGCACTGGGGAAGATGAAGTTATCATTCTGGAGTTTCCTTGGCCATTGCTGTATGCCGTCAAGTGCTTCTTATGAGACACTCCTCCCCCATTCCTCCAACTGCATGTCTAGCAGGGATGGGACAAAGCCAAGGATTGAAACCACCAACTCTATCTACACAGATGCCCAAAGACACTCCCCTTGGTTCTGGGAGTCATCCAGTGAGTACTTGTTCTGTGTCAGGTGTTTTGCTCAATGTTGGGGATATAGTGGTGGACAAACTCAGCCTTAACCTTTGTCTCATCCTCTTCTCTGATGATTTAGTAGCTAGCTAGGGAGTTAGACATAAACCATCCTATAGTCTAATTTTACAGCCCTAAAATTAATGTAAAATTGCAATCTTTATATATGTTGGATGGACTCAGTCTGGGAGATCAGAAAGAATATGGTGACATTTAAGATATGACCCACAGCTAACAAACATCCCATGACAAGGAAGAAGGTTGTACAAAGGCCCTATGGTGGAGAGGGGTTAGTACCTCATAGAACTGAATGAAGGCCAATGTTGTCTGGTGTGCAGGATAAGCCTGAGACAGGGACCAGGACAAGCAAGTTTATGTGGGCCATGCCAACGTTTATGCTAGGAACCATGGGAAGCCACGGTCTGTGGCACTTGACCATTTGGGAAGATTATCCCAGGGCAG
Organism: Phacochoerus africanus; assembly: GCF_016906955.1. Taxonomy (NCBI): domain Eukaryota; kingdom Metazoa; phylum Chordata; class Mammalia; order Artiodactyla; family Suidae; genus Phacochoerus; species Phacochoerus africanus. The sequence continues at coordinate 26,554,495 of NC_062551.1, read as the reverse complement.
GGGCTTGGATATACAGAAAAGCAGATGCATCCTGGAATTATTTGGATAGCAAAGTCAAGAAAACTTTGTAGTGAATGTGTTCTAGTAAGGTGTATTAGTTTCCATATTGCTGCTATAACAAATTACCACAAACTTATGCCTTAAAACAACAGTAATTTACTCTGTTACAGTCCTGGTGGCCAGAAGTAGAAATGGGTCTTAAAGGACTAGAAATCAAAGTCTTGGCAGGGCTGGTTCCTCTGGAGTTTCCAGGACAGAATCTCTTTCTTTCCTCTACCACATTCTAGTGGCTGCTGGCTCCCTTGGCTGTGGCCACATCAGTCCATTCTCTGCTTCTATCATCACATGGCCTTGTCCTCTTCTGTCTTCACACCTCCCTCTGCTTCCCTCTCATAAGGACCCTTGTGGTTACAGTTAGGGCCCACCTTGACAATCCAGGATGATCTCTCCATTTTGAGATTGAAAATATTTAAGATTCTTTAATTACACCTTCACTGTCCCTTTTGCCAGTAAGGTAACATCCACAGGTTCCAAGGATTAGGATCTGGACCTCTCTGGGGACTGTCATTCAGTCTGTTACATAAGGCAAGGAGGAAAAGAGGAGGAGACAGCTTTTGAGTTGGATAGATGGTGCTGAGATGGAGTTGTGGTCACAAGGTGAATTCAGTTTGGTCCTGTTGAGTTCAAGGTACCTTTGAGACAGCCAAGGGCAGCTGTCCATCAGGCAATGTGGAAACAGAGATCTGGAGTCCAGAAGAAAGGCTGAGGCTAGAGATACAGATTTGAGATAGTAAAATAATGCTGGTGTAGATGTGCAGGTAGCAGAGTGTGAATAAAACTGCAGCACGGACGAGATTGTATATAAAATAAGAGAGAGGAGTGCCCAAGACCAGGCTTTGAGGAGCTCTTAGAGGAGAATAATGAAGTAACAGCAATTTTCAGAGAGGATCGAGAGAGGCAGGAGGAAAACCAGTACATTTCTGGCTCAGAGGCAAGGAGAAGATGGTTTGAAGGAGAAGGGAGTGATCGAATCTGTCCACATTGTCTGAGGCTCAAGTAAAATGAGGATTGAAAATGTCCACGAGGGGTTACCATTGTGGCACAACAGGATCAGTGGCATCTCTGGAGCTCTGGGATGCAGCTTTGATCCCTGGCCTGGTGCAGTGGGGGTTAAAAGATCAGGCGTTGCAGCTGTGGCTTAGGTAGAAATTGTGGTTTGGATCTGATCCCTGGCCTGAGAACTTTTATATGCTGAGGGACAGCCAAAAAAAGAAACAAGAAAATAAAAGAAAATATCCATGAGACTTATCACATGAACCTCTATACCAGAGTGATGGAAGTGGAAGACACCTTAGGTTGGAGCAGGTTGAGGAGTTGGTGGATGGGAAGAAACCAGAGAGCAAGCATAGAAAATTCTTCTGTATTCACAGATACCGTTCTCTCTGTATTGTATATTCACACTCATCTTTCAGCTCACACTTGAACCATTACTTCTTCAGGGAGACTTTCCTGACTTTTTGACCCTCATTTTATATGTTCTCCTAGCTCTTTCTCTCCTGTGTAGCTCTGATCGAAATTTATAGAAATCTATTCATGTGATTATTTTATCAATGTCATTCTCTCCTACTGCTCATAGAAGTTCCTTGAAAGTGGATTCTGGATCACTTTTTGTTCACCATTGTATTCCCAGGACGTAGTCCAAAGCCAGCACATAGCAGGTACATGATTGACTTTATTGAATGAAAACAAACAAACAAACAAGCAAACAAACAAAACGATCAAGTGATTGCTATAGCCATAAGTTCAGAATTGGAAGCCTTTTTGATTTCTAGAAAGAAACTTACTAAATTAAAAGTGCACAGACTTTGAACTCAGAACTTAAAGTTTTGAATCCAGAAACTTCTGCCTTCCAGTTATGTGGCTTTGGCCAAATCAGATTCGCTGATCTTTGGAGCCTTGGTTTTCACAGCAATATAATGGGATAGCTTTGATGTAGATAATAGCATGCACCTGACTGAGTCTGATATGCATCATATTCCCACAGCACTTTTGCTTGGCCAAGAGCTGAAAACAATTAATGTATTTGACTTTTTCAGAAGTATTACTTTGGGAAACTAGAAAAGAAAACAAATAGTGTGAGTGTGTGTGTGTGAGCGTGAGAGAGAGAACCTGGCATAGTAACGACTTAATGCACCCTGCCCCTTGGTTGTGCTGGGTTGCATTTTGTCCTTAGCATATTGTGGTTGGGCTTGTAGATGTGTGAGGAGCGATTTCCTAATTAGAGGAGGTGCCTTGGTGGAAGCTTACACCTGCTAATGTGGATGAGGGCTCCCATGTCTGAGCAGAGAGAGGGCTGGGGTCGGGGGGACCAGATCTTCCTGCAGAGGGGAGCTTAACCTTGCTCTTTGCAGTTGTCATTCCAGCTGGGCACCTGGCAAAGGAAAGCTAAGCCTCCCCACCCCCTATCGTGGTGCTTACACCTCTGAGATCGCATGTGGAGCTGGGCTGCCTGCTGGAAATTTGCAGTAATTCTGGTTTATTAATTTGTGCCCCTATAATTAAACAGTCATATTAATTAGCATTTCTGCTTGTGTGCCTTCCTTTTTCATGTTAGAGTTGAAGCTCAGTGCAATTATTTATATGATTTCTCAATTTGTTTTGGTTTCTGTTTTCCCAGAGTGATACTTTTGCAAAATTCATATACAGCATTTGTTTTGCTTGTCTGATTGTCAGCTCTTGACAAGGCAGGATTGCTGTGGGAGCAGAATTTATCAGATGATGCCTGTGTTCTGGGCGGTAGGTAATTCAGAGTACCCATTCTTTCTGATGAATTTGCAAGGAAATTTGCAATCTCCATGCACAGTGCCAGTGGTTCTTGCATGTTTTATTATGTGTGTGTGTGGCGGGGGTGGGGGGCTTGTGCACAAGGGAGCTTTTAAAAAAATTTTGTAGGGCAATTATTCAGCTTGGTTTGGTGTCATCACAGGGAACCACCATTTTGTTTCCCCAGTATTGGCTTAGAATAATGGATATAACCTACAGAGCATGGAGGGGGTCAAGTGGTTTATGGCTTGATTTGGTGACCTCCTGTTTGCCAAATGTTCCCGTTCACAGTTGATGGGAATCATTCCTTCCATGGGCATTTGTGGGAAATGTCTAAGCAGCTACTATCACTCAGGGTGAGGTAGGCTCTGGTCCTTGTCTCTGAACCATTTACTACCCCCAAGGGGAGATAAGGTCAAAATGATTAATGGGTCAACACAAGACACTGCAAACACACAAGAGCAGGCAGAATGGAATATGCTGCCTCACTGATGATCTTCATGACAGAGGACAGAGATACAGGAGACCTGTCGGTTGGTGATTGGAGGGGAAAAGAAGACAGAGGAAAGGAAATGGTGGAGAGGAGGAAAGGGTTGAGCGTTTATGGTGTCCCTGGTTTGTGTTTGCCCCTTGTAGGGGAAAGTCTCTTTCTAACTACAGTGACTCAGCAGCTTTGGCATCAAGCACTGCTCCCACCCCATTTTATAGATGGGAAAGTAGAGGCTCCGGTGAGGATTGAGTGATCCCTCCAGAACTGTCCACTAGAAGGTATTAGAGGCAGGATTCAGACTCCAGTGCCGGACACCTTCCACTCTCCCATGCAACACACCAATGCTAATTAGCATGTGCTTTGGAGACCATGAAAGGATTTATCAGCAACTCACGATTTATAGACTGTCCAGTATATGCCAAGCTTTCTGCTCCGGGGATGCACAGTGCCCAGTGCAGTGTGGGGAGCACATGCCTATGGAATCAGAAGGAAGTAGTCAGAAGCCTTTTAAGACCAGAGCAATAGTAGCTGCTATTGTCGTGACATTCTGTGGGCTGGGCTTGTTCAAAACCTTCTACATTCACAATCACATTTGATCCTCACAGCTTCTGCCTAGAATAGGTACCATGGTTTAATCCCATTTTATAGACGAAGAAACTGAGGAGCAGAATGGTGAATGGAGAAGCAGGAGCAATGGATGTGAGTTACTGTTGTCTTCCTGGGCCTGGACTGCAGGAGGCTGGCAGGGAGTGGGCACACCACAAGTGACGGGGGGCTGATCCAGCTGGGAGTCCGGCAGCTGAAGCTGCAGTGTCCATGAGCAACTCTGATCCAGTGCTCCAGGTGGCCCTGAGGGCTCCATGTGGGAGGCTGAATGATGCCCTGGGGATACAGGTCCATTCCCAGTATAACTGAGGCATGAGCACCTGGATAAGTAAAACACAGACAGGAGACGTTGAGCTATGGGTCCAGCCACTGGACAGTCCATGGAAGAGAGCGAAGAGTGTGGGCTTTGGAATCTGGCCAAACTTGGCTCAGATCGGGGCCCCATCACTTATTCAGTGTGCGACTTTGAGCAAGACACATAACATCCCTGAGCCTCACTCTTCTATGAAATATAGACGGTAGGACTGGCCTTTCAGGACAGTAACAGAGATGACATAAGATGGTGCCTGATCCATGCTTAGTGCAGGATGGGCAGGCCATGTATATTTGAGGAGGGATGGACAAGAAAGAATCCCCTTGAGGAAATCATGGGATACTTCATGGAGGAGATGGCATTTGAATTGGGCCTTAAAAGATGAGTAGGGTTTATCTGACTTTCATGTGAACAAAGGCCAGAGAGGAGTCCAGGATGGGCCTGCTAGTAGGTCGGGGCAGGCAGAGCCACCCAGGATACTCCAGGAGGCCTGAGAGGGATGAGGAGCAGCGTTCTCCTGGGCTCTGCCATGGACATAGACCTGTTAACAATGACTGAGAACCTGCTCTGAGCCAGACCCTGTACCTGGGGGCACACACAGTATTCCCTATCTCCCTGTAACAAGAGACTTGCTTTTGGAGAGGCTGCAGAACAACCAACCGGAGTGGCAAGGCAGCTTGGGGCTCCGAGCCCTTGTGTTCTATTATCCCCTTCATCTTGCTCGAACAGTCTAAAGACAAGCCCCCAGATTGTCTGTATTGCTGGGGCCACTGCCTGGCTCCAAGAATCTGGGGTTCAACTGTTCTGTGAGCTGAGCTTCCCAATGAAGACATACGCACTGCTCACAGAGGCAGCGCTTCCTGATACCTCTGGCAGAAACATTCCGAATTCTAATGGTGGAAATAATTTAGAAGAAGGAGATGAAGGTTATCATTTATTTAGGGGGCTTTACCAACAGAGGCCTTCTCCAACTTTAATAAATGACACGTGTTGCCTAGAACAGGGATCACTGAGGCCGTAGATAGTGTGTCTGCCCATGGAGAGCTTTGAATAATTTACATCCTGGAAAGATATTTTATGACAGTGCTTATAATCTTCCTATTGGTTCAAAATCAACATTTACAGCAGATGTCTTTGAACTGATGCAGCCGATAAGCTTATCTCTTTATTATGTGACACGAATCAAGTCGGCTCAGGAAAGGGAGGTTTTGTTGAAATTGATTTCTCTTTGGATGTTCGTATTTTTTTCCCCTCCCCAAACAGCCAATAAATAATAGAGGTCAGCTATAAATATTTCATTTTAATTAATATATTAGTAGAGGGAACTCTTTTAATTCGAAGGAGCATGGGAAGAGGCCTTGCAAAGGTGATTTATCTGGGGGCCGTATCTCTGATTAAACCCAGCTCCGGAGAGGTGCCTGCTTTTATCAGTCTTGACCGCCCCGCGGAGGTGGGGGAATCGGGGAGCTGATGGGGGCACAACTTTTTCAGCAGCTTTTTCACCTCTTCTGGGTGATTTGCTGAGTCTGGTCAGTCCAGAAGGGGATTCCTGGGCACCTGGTACCTGGTGAAATAGAAAGAATATTTTGCTCCCATGGTTCTGCAATGTTTGGGTCTGGGGGGAAGGGCATAGGAAGAAGTGAACTACGGCCCCTAGGAGTCAAAAGGCTGTCTGTTTTTCCATTGGGGTATACGCAGCTGACACACACACAGTGTGATTGCAGGCAGTGCAGTCCCAAAGGCAGTTTTTCTTTTCTTTTCTTTTCTTTTTGGTCTTTTTTTCTGGGGGCGGGGGGCAACACCCACAACACATGGAGGTTCCCAGACTAGGGAGTCGAATCAGAGCTATAGCTGCTGACCTACCCCACAGCCACAGCAATGCAGGATCCAAGCCACATCTATGACCTACATCACAGCTCATGGCAATGCTGATCCTTAGCCCACTGAGCGAGGCCAGGGATTGAACCCATGTCCTCATGGATATCAGTCAGTTTTGTTAACCGCTGAGCCACTACAGGAAATCCCCAAAGGCAGCTTTAGCAGTACGTACCGGTGCTCACAGGGTAGCTCTCTGATTCATTTAGGAAAATGCATCCCCTGCTCTGAGCCTCCATTTTCTCCTCTATAGACTCAGATAATGGGCGTTCGGCTCACAAGGCTGTACTGAGAGTGAAGGGCACCGACCCCTTTCAACAGCCCTCTGCCGTTCTGAGCAGAGCTTGCCCTTAAGATTCCAAACGGAGAGGTCCCGGTGCTCCAGGGAGGCACCCTTCCGCCAGGGAACACAGCATACGCATCTTAGGAACTGGAAGCTAATACATCTCCTGGACGTTTGGGCTCTTCAAAAAGAGGGGCTCTGAACTGACCTGAGGAAAACAATCCAGTTGCCATGACGAATTGGGTTTCTGCTCCAACACAGGGGGTGGCCGGGGAGGGCTGTGCTTGGAGCCCAGGGGTTTGCTGGGCACCTCCTAACACTCCCTTTCCCAGAGTTCTGGCCAGTCTGACTGCAGCAACCCAGTAAGAACAAGACCCACCAAGGGCTTAGACCTCAAAGAAATGAGGCTTGGTTCCCCCTCAAGGTAAAGAGCCTGTTCCTGCGGAGGGTCCAGAGTGTGGAGTGGGTGGTGGGGTTAGAAACAGTGATCGCAGACTGGAACCCGATCTTCGGAGGGTGGGGCGACAGGATGATCGAATGGCATTACTCTGCAGACTCAGTGGTGTGTTCCATGTATCGGGGACATGGACTTTCATGTGGACCAGAGTGGATACTCTGTGATTTTTGTGTTGGGAGGTTGATCTTTCTGGAATGTCACTTGGCCCCTTGCCTTCTGGCTTCCCATAGGTGTTGGTCAACGGTCAGTGCCTTTGGGATCAGAGAGAAGATGGGGGATAGGAGGAGAGGGAGCCCCCTTTTTGTGGGTGCCAAGGAGCTGGATGCACCTGTCCTCACAGAGTCCTTGCTGCTCAGCCCTCGCTGTCTAGATTTGCCTCTAAGTTCTAGTAATTGACTCCCGCCCCTTTTCAGGCCTGTGGTGGTGATAGCTTCCCACTGCCACTAGCCCTGCCCTGAGCCATCTCTTTTCTTTTCCCCTCCGTCCTGCCTATGCCTGTGTGCACAGGTGCTTGATCCAGCTCTTCCTGCATACCTGTTTGAGTGTGTTATTATCTCCTCTCTGGTGAAGCCTGATTCATGCAGGGAGCAGCCTCACAGCTAGGCTGCCATCTGATGTGCAGAATTTGGACAGGTGGGCAGAGGATTAGAGGGTGTGGTGGAAAGGGACAAAGTGAATGCTGACAAAGGGTAATGCTACCCTTATCTGTGGGCCCCCAAGGCCAGTTGTTTAGCCCCTCAGCCTCTTAGCTTCCACTATATAATAATAACAACTGGTAATTATTGTTCTAATTGTATAATATACTCATAATTATATATGTTATTATTATACAATTATATTATACTATTATATAATAACTATAACTATATAATTATAATAACTGGGGGTAATAATAATATCTACATGGTCGGCTGAAAAGCAATTCAAAATGCATGGAGACTAAATAAAGACCTAGCACATGATAGGTGCTCAGTGAAGCTCTTAGTTGCTTTCCCCTGGCACACAGTAGACATTCAACTGATGTGAGATAAATCTAGATGAAAGAGAGAGAAGGTGTGTGTATGTGTGTAAGTGGGTTTGCGCTGAGTGGGTGGATGAGGGTGGTGCTAGAAAAGAGACAGGTCTGCCCGCAGAGGTCCTTGAATCTATGCAGAGATTTCAGTTTGGGGAACATTCAGAAACACAGCCGATCTGGGGTGGGGATGAGATTGGAGAAAGCCTCAAATACCAAAGTCAGCCTACAGAGCAAAGGTGGGGCTTAGACGTGGGTGGCAAAGGCTGATCTGGGGAAGGGAAATTGTCTGGAATGGCCTGGAGGCAGGGAGCCCAGACTAGGAAGAAGGTCTGGCTGGTGGAGGGAGAGGAACAGCAACAGATGCTGTGCTGTGTATGATGATCTGGGCTTCGAGCCCTTGGGCCTCCCTTGTGAGGACAGTGGGTGCTCAGGGTTCAAGCTCCCTTGCACTGCTGGGGCCCGGCCCCTCCTAAGCTGATCCATAACTCAGAGGCACTTTGGGATTATGAGATGAACAGAGCCTACAGATTTACAAGAGGAATCTGGGAACAGGAGTGTAAATTAGGAACTGATGCTGCAGTCAGGCATAATCCCACTGTCCCAAGCAGGTGGACTTCTGCGTCCTCTTGCTTATTCCTTGAGCAGGTGTTGGCTTTTTCCCTATCTGTGCTGGTCAGCGGGGAGAAAGGAGGGCTGGGAGCAAAGAGGGAAACAGGCTTCTGCAGCTCTACTTGAGGAGGTGTTTGCTTCACGTAATTAAGGAGAGTGGATCGCTGAGAGCTCTTTCTCCACTTTCCAATCAAAAACATTCCATTAGTCATGCTGCCTTGGAAATCCTTCAACAGCCTGTTGGATAGTTGGCTCAAGAATGTGTGCTGATTGGAGCGTGGAGAAAACTCTTGCTGCGGCCGGCCCATGCTGACACTCGCGGGTGCACAGGCAGCTCTGTGCCCCGTGGACACCCCAAGTGGGACTTTGGGCAAAGGCAGAAATGGCCAGCGGGTGTGGCTCATAGGGACAATGATCCTCGGTCCTACATTCTGATACCTCAAAGCAAGATAAACTCACATTGTATTTTATTTTATTCTGGGCCAGGTTCTGCTCTGCCCTGGAGATTTAGAGCTGGAGAGGACACAGCTTTGAGGGGCTCCAGTCAGGCTGGGCAGAACAAGATGGAACCAGACCCATGGTGTTACATGTGAAACCATCCCACCCTGAGCAGAAGCGGGATGGCAGGTGCCGTGGGGACAGGAGACCATGAGCTCCAGGGTGCTCAGACAATGTCTCTTCACTCCCCACTGTGTCCTCAGAGCCTTCCACTTGCTGGGCTAAATCAATTCGCTAGGTACTTATGGGATGGGTGAATGAGTTAATGAATGTACACAGGAGAGGTGTCAGGAAGGCTTCTGCAAAGGATTGATGCGGGAACACATCTTGAAGCAGTTGGCAGAGGTTGAGGTGGGAGGGGACTAATCATTCTGCAGAGAGGGGGCCAGGAGAGGGGCAGTGGCAGGGGACACATTTGATGCAGATGACATGGGGCTCCAACCTTCGGTTTCCACCTTCGGGGCATGATTAGATCCAATCTGGGACCCATGGGGAGCTGCGTGTGTCTTCTCCGTCCTGTCGCTGCCTGTAACTGTGATGCTGTTTGATAGCTTCCACCCCCTGGAATATCTTGCCTGAGGAACAGTTATGAGGCCTAACCTGTGATTTCGGCACTGCTGGTGAGAGAAGTGGGTTGACAGGTTGGCTGAGGCATATTTAGGTCACTCCCTTGTCCCTTCTTAGCAACACTGAGAAGGGGGCTCAGAGGCGAGGGTTTCTCTCCTTGGCTACCTGGCCACCGGTCTGCCTGGCTTCCATCTTCCAGCCACGTGGTAACACGTGACAATTCACCAAAGGTGACTCACCCTCATTGCCTCATCTCCAAAGGGGAACAAAACAACACCAGGTTTCCCGGGAGAATCTCGCCCCACACTGTTTCCATGAAGTGCAGAGCCCCCTGCTCAGATCTGAAAGCAGAGCGTCCCTCTGAAACCTTTTGTCAACCGGAATGGCATAAAGCCAGAAGCAATACCTTTGTTCCGTAAAAGCAAAATTCCCCTTCGGATTTCTTGGTTAGCCAAACCAGGTATTAACGTAGGTCTTTTGTAAAAGTGAAGTGGCATAAAGTGAACTTTTGAAAAGCAGGGGAGACCCGGACCCCTAAATCCAGGGAGGTGATCTCAGAGCTCCAGGAGTCGGATGGTATTGCCCAACGCACAAAATTGTTTTGAAGTCAGTCATCTTATCTTAAAAATCATGAGGTTTTGTACTCCAGCCCTCAGTAGAGCTGTGTTTGCTTTATTTCACCTGTTTTAAATGCCTTGCAGTGAGCAAGGCTGGGGTGAAGTGAAGAGAGGCAGGCACCTGCCTTGAGCTCCCAAAGTAAGGAGAGGCCCAAACTCAGGAATCAAGATAAGAAATATGCAGTATTTAAAAAACCTCAAATTGGAGAGTTCCCGTTGTGGCTCAGTGGGTTAAGAACCTGACTAGTATCCATGAGGATGCAGGTTTGATCCCTGGCCCTTTTTGGTGGGTTAAGGATCCAGCATTGTTGTGAGCTGTGGTGTGAGTCGCAGACACGGATTGGATCTGGCGTGGCTGTGGCTGTGGCGTAGGCTGGCTGCTGCAACTCCAATTCCACCCCTAGCTCAGGAAATTCCATGTGCCATGGGTGCCTTAAAAAGAAAAGAAAAACCCCAAAACACCCAAACTCAAATTGGCAAACTGGCCACTGCTTTTAGTAAATACAGTCATATTGGCGGCACTAGGGCGCAGCGAGTGAGGCAGGCTTGTGCCAGTGCAGGAGCAGATCTGATATTTATTTAAAATTGTGATCCTTGTTTGTCATGAATCTTTTTAGCATTAACTTTGATTTTAAGAAGTACTGCCTCATGATATTATTTATCTTGATTCCTGACTATTTGGGTCTCTTTAAAATTTTGCACCCAAGGCTAGTGCCTCCCTGGCCTCACCCTAGTCCCAGCCCCGTGTGCACTTATGCTTCTTTACTCCTCGCTCCTGAAACATGCAAGACAACAGACCCTCCAGGAAGCTTCAGCGTGTTATTCCACTGGCTTCATAAAATCCCAGAGCACATTTATGGGCACATTCATTAAAAAGCACCGAGATATGTGAGATTCTTTTTTTTTAATGTCTATTTTATTATTATTATTTTTAATAGTTATTTCCCCAATACGATTTTTTTTTCTACTGTACAGCAAGGTGACCCAATTACACATACATGTACACATTCTTTTTTCTCACATTATCATGCTCCATCATAAGTGACTAGACATAGTTCCCAGTGATACACAGCAGTATCTCATTGCTAATCCATTCCAAAGGCAATAGTTTGTATATATTAACCCCAAGCTCCCCAACCACCCCACTCCCCCCATCCCCTGGCAACCACAAGTCTATTCTCCAAGTCCATGATTTTCTTTTCTGTGGAAAGGTTCATTTGTGCCCTATATTAGATTCCAGATATAAGTGATATCATATGGTATTTGTCTTTCTCTTTCTGACTTCGTTCACTCCAGATGAGAGTCTCTGGTTCCATCCATGTTGCTGCAAATGGACTTATTTCATTCTTTTTTATGGCTGAGTAGTATTCCATTGTGTATATATACCACATCTTCCTAATCCAATCACCTCTCAATGGGCATTTAGGTTGTTTCCATGTCTTGGCTATTGTGAATAGGGCTGCAATGAACATGCAGGTGCATGTGTCTTTTTTAAGGAAAGTTTTGTCTGGATATACACCCAAGAGTGGGATTTCTGGGTCATATGGAAGTTCTATGTATAGATTTCTAAGGTATCTCCATACTGTTTTCCATAGTGGTTGTACCAGCTTACATTCCCATCAACAGTGCAGGAGTTTTCCCCTTTCTCCACACCCCCTCCAGCACTTGTTATTTGTGGACTTATTAATGATGGCCATTCTGACTGGTGTGGGGTGGTATCTGGTGGTAGTTTTGCTTTGCATTTCTCTTATAATCAGGGACGTTGAGCATTTTTTCATGTGCTGGTTTGCCATCTGTACATCTTCCTTGGAAAAATGTCTATTCAGGTCTTTTGCCCATTTTTCAATTGGGTTGTTGCTTTTTTGCTGTTGAGTTGTATAAGTTGCTTGTACATTCTAGAGATTAAGCTATTGTCAGTTGCATCATTTTAAATTATTTTCTCCCATGCTGTAAGTTGTCTTTTTGGTTTCTTTTTGGTTTCTTTTGCTATGCAAAACTTGTTAGTTTGATTAGGTCCTATTGGTTAATTTTTGCTTTTATTTCTGTTGCTTTGGGAGACTGACTTGAGAAAATACTCATAAATTTGATGTCAGAGAATGTTTTGCCTATGTTCTCTTCTAGGAGTTTGATGGTGTCTTGTCTTATATTTAAGTCTTTAAGCCATTTTGAATGTATTTTTGTGCATGGTGTGAGGGTGTGATCTAGTTTCATTGATTTACATGCAGCTGTCCAGGTTTCCCAGCAATACCTGCTGAAAAGACTGTCTTTTCCCCATTTTATGTTCTTGCCTCCTTTGTCAAAGATTAATTGACCATAGGTGTCTGGGTTTATTTCTGGGTTTTCTATTCTGTTCCATTGGTCTGTCTGTCTGTTTTGGTTCCAGTACGGAGATATGAGAGATTCTTAATACAAGATCAGGTGCCAGGGCTCCTTGAAGGCCGTGGGCTGGTTGGTCTCCATCAGCAAGATCACCTGTGGCTTTTGAGAACTCAAGCAATCTCCTCTCCACTTGCCCATCAGCCAAACGAGGGGATGGGGACAGGTGATCTTTATTAAGGCTTCATAGTCTGTGCGTCTCTGAAAGCATCCCCCGTGGACCATGGGGGAGAGACCACAGCCGGTGCAGCCCCAGGCCAGCCAGACCTTCCTGTGAGTCACAGACTGAGAAAAGGTCAGTGTGGAAGATAGCTGGTGTTGAAAACAGAAGTGCTGAAGCGATGTTCTCTGGGTGTGAGTGAGGAAGGGAAGGTTCACTGTCTCTGAAAACTCTTCAGAGAACATATGGCTTGTGCTAGCTGTTGAGGGGAGTGCACAGGGGGTTAGGGAGAGCCTGCAACACCCCTCACCCCCACCCCCACCCGGGTCGAGGGGCAGGGTCTTGGGGATGGATTGAGGTCTGGCAAGGAGAGGGAAAGGATGACACAGGCCAAATGGGGGGGGGGGGGGTCGTCAGCCCAGAGATGGACTTCAAGGTCAGTCTGGGGAGAGTTCTTGGAAAAGGTGAGCCTTGAAGGAAATGCTTTCAATGTTGGCGCACACTGTAAACCCAAAGAGAGGATCCCCCAAAGAGACAGACAGTGTTCTCACACTGGGGGATTGAGGAGCAGTTGACACCTGAACTATTGGTAATTGTTCTGGATGATTAAGGGACAGTCACCAAAGGAAGGAGAAGCACTTTGGGGTGCCACTGGAGTCTTTGCCACCCCTGGCCTGAACAAGAAGGGGAGAGAAGACTAGAACTTGGAGGGAACTGTCGCCCTGGAGGTCTCGGATGGGAGCCGAGGCTTTCAGGACCGGAGCTCAGCTGGAAGGTGGACCAGCAGTTACACCGCATCCTGCTCTCCTTCCACAACCCCATTGCTTGCAGGAGCCTCCCCAGTGGATGTCCTTCCCACAGGGCAGCATCCCAGGGCCCAGACCGGGGTGGAGAGGGAGTCTGGGTCGCTCACTGGTCAGACGGATGCAGTAACTGAGTAAAGCTGAGCCATACGTCTGTCTGTGTGGTTAAAGGACGGAGAGGGGACGCCCTCCCCATCTCTGCTCACTCACTCGTCACAACACCTGGCCAGGAATCTCTTAGTGCCTCTGCTTCTCAGGACAGAATTGACAGCCGGACTCCCTGGGGAGCTGAGAGCCTGCCTGTGTTTCCAGCGGGGAGAGGTGGCTGACCCTCCCTGGAGCTCCTGCAGGGTGATTCTGCCTCTATGTTGTGATCGCAAGCCACTGGCATAGTAGGAAGATGCTCTTGGATAATATCTGATGGAGAGGAAAACATTTCCCTGAAGGCAGGCTCCAGGAAGGGGCCAGGCAGAGCAGGAGGATGCCTGCACACATGAGAGGAGGGCATTAACATGGGTCCTGCTGGCGGCAGTGACCATGATTGAGCTCGGGGCTTGAGTGGGGAAAGCTGGGGCTGACTCGGTCCCAGAGAGCTTCAGAACTGCTTTCGTGCCTGTGTGCCTTCCAACCAGCATGCTTTCTGAATGCCAATGAGGTCCCAGGTCTGGTTGGCTCTTAAGGCTTCACAGGTGGATGGAAACACCCCAACACTGCCTCCTCTTCGTCCTCATGTGTCTTCTCATCATAACCAGTGTTGATTGGACTTTGTAGGTTACAGGCTTTGTGTTCGCTCTATAAGTCAATCAATGTGTCTAATCCTTATAACAATACTTTAGGGCTGGGTGTTACCACTGCCGTTTTACTCACAAGGACTCGGGCATGGAGGGGCTTGCACTGGGGTGAGAGATACTGATCAGAGAACCGTCAGTGCGGGATCAGTGCCACGTCACAAAATTGTACGTAGACCTTCCTGCATGCTGTGTGTCCTTGGGCAGTTTTCTTTAGCCTTGGTTCTATCATAGAGACCTCCTCATGAAGCTGTTTGGAGGATGAATGAACTAGCCCCCAGGAAGCCTAGCCTGGTGCCTGGCACATGGCAGCACCAGACAAATGTCAGCTGTTACCTGTGGTTATTGCTGTAACTATTCTTGTCGAGCCATCTCTTGGTCCTTTCTCTTTGTCTCTGCTTCCTCTCTGCCTTCTCCTCTTTACGCTTTCCTGGCCCAAGGGCCTCCATCATTGGCCTGGCAGTTGCCCCAAATACAATGTCCTGAAAACACTTCCTAGTCACACTGTGTATCGTGTTTGCACTCTTCCTGACCAGCCTCATGGGGCTCAGAACAAGATCCCAAGAGCTGGATGGAGCAGCACTTGTGCTTTGCATTTATGCTGGGGGGCGGCCTCCCTTCCTCCTTGTAGGAGAGTTCCCAGGGCCTGGGACTACCACAGGCCAGCACATATTTTCACAGACCGCTGGGTATTTCCCCAGTGGGCTGATGGTACTTTTCTCCATTTGTACAGATGTGCAAACTGCATCTCAGACAGAGAATGTGACTAGGTCACTCAGCACATGAGAGGGGGGCTGGGACTGGCAGCGGGTCAGTCTGATGCTGAAACCCCACTTACTCTTTCTCAACTCTTTTGGCCCTGCCTTTCCGTTTGGGCTTTTGGTGGGGGCTCCCACTTCTCTCCCCTTTGTCTCTATTGCAAATCGCTGGGCTGTCCTGAGGCTTCTGCCTGAGGCTGAGCAGGTGGGACTTGGTCCCTTCATGGGGGCTGGCCTTTGGAAATTTCAAATACAGCCTGCGTGAGCCTGAGAGTGTGGGAAAGGGGGGTGTGGGGGACCGACTAAGAATGAAGAGAACAAGCGAAGAGGCAGGACCCAGAAGGTGACGGAACTGGCCAGAGAGCCAGCAGAAGACTATGGAGGCTGCAGGGCTGTCCTGATTGGCTCAGCGCTGGAGGTGGGAGGAGCTGGGATGTCCATCCACGGGCCCTCATGAGCAGGCGATGGTGCTGGCCAGAGAAAGTAGGGAAGAATCAGGGCATATGACAGGGCGTAATAAAGCTCTCAACCTGTGGTGAAGACGTTTTTATTAGCTTGTGCATGTACAGATGTAGCAATTTTTAGAACAGGAGAACAGTGACATATGCCCTGGAGCTGCCGCAGCTCCTGCGGTCCTGTGTGATACATTCTGTATCTCAGGCTCTGAGCAGAAGCAGGGATTCTCACCCCACCTACCCACGCTGGGGCGGAGAGCCACAGGGAGCGAGCATCTGGCCTCCATTGCTGCAGTGCCCAGGTTCTCACATTCTGGTGAACCAGACTCACCTGCAGGGCTTGGGAGAAAAAAACTGAAAACAAAAACCAAAATCAGAAGTTCCCCTTGTGGCTCAGCGGAAACAAATCTGACTAGTATCCATGGGGACCAAGGTTCGATCCCTGGCCTCTCTCAGTGGGTTAAGGACCCAGAGTTGCCATGAGCTGTGGTGTAGGTCACAGAGGCAGCTCAGATCCCAAGTTGCTGTGGCTGTGGTGTAGGCCAGTGGCTATAGCTCCATTTCGACCCCTAGCTGGGGCACCTCCATATGTAGCAGGTGTGGCCCAAGAAGAAAAAAACAAAAAAAACCGGAAGAACACCCACAGGGGTTCTCTTTTAGTAAATCTAGAAGGGTTTACTAAAAGTAGCTAAGTAGTCACATTTCTAGCAAGTACCCAGGTGATAGGGAGACTATTCTTCTGGGGAGCTACACTTGGAGAACCACTGCTCTAGAATTCTCCCCATCCTGCCCATTTGCGTATAGGAATCACCTGAGAGGTCTTTAGACCATCCTAAATCCAGACCATCTGAAGTGTGGCTCCAGTTATCAGTGCATTTTCAGAGTTCCCCGGCTGATTCTACTGTGTCAGTCTACAAACACCCAGGACCAGCATCCCCACTCATCAAATCAGCTTCTGAATATGATTTTGATGCCAGAATTGAGAATTACTCTCTTAGACCATAGTGGAGAAGCAAACCCCCAAGAAAATAAAACTTACAAAACAGATATAAAACCTCCCAGTTACAGCTGATACATGGAGTCAGCCAGCAAATATTTCTTGAATATGTACCATGTGCCAGGAACTGGGCAGAGTGGTGGAGGGAGAAAAATGAATTGGCTATGGTGATAAATAATACACAACAGGTCCACTGTGGTAAGGTGGGAGGTGTGTGTTTGTCCATTTTTCGTTGCAGGGGATGCATTCAGAATTAAGTTAAAAGTCTAACATACACGCGTAGGTTATCACATAATGTGAGTTCATCTCTTCTGCTGTTTGCATTATGGCCTAGGTGCCAGGGTCTTGTGGGGTCTGGCTGCATAGATAAATGTAGGCAGGGCTTGACACCCTGAGAAGACTGATCAGGTAAACAATGTCCCTTCGGGGAGCCTGGGGAGAGCCTGTCCCCTTCTCTTGTTCACACATGACACTTGCATATCAGTGACACCACCCAGAGCCCCACCCTCCACCTGTGTGCTTCACTTTCCAGGAAGGAGGAGAGGACAGTTTGGGATTTGTCATACATTGAAATTCAGCCAGGTCAGATTAACGTTTTTGATTTTTCCTGGAGGATGTACCATCGATTTTTGTCAACACAAGGCCAAAAGCACTAGATTTATAAAGTCAAAATTTGTTTTTACATGGCTCAAATGAGATATCTAACATGCCCATAATTTGGAATCTGCAAGTTATTATTACCGCACAAAAGAAGATGGTTCTGTGAATCCAATCTTTTTTTTTTTTGTTTGTTTGACCCATGCATATGGAACTCTTGGGCCAGGGATCAGATCCAAGGTGCAGCTGCAAACTAAGCTGCAGCTGTGGCAACGCCTGATCCTTAACCCACTGTGGGGGGCTGGGGATTGAACCTGAGTCTCAGTGCTCCCAAGACACTGCCAATTCCAATGTGCCACAGCAGTAGCTCCTGCGAGTCTGGTCTTAGTAGAACAATTCCAGTCCACTCAGCATGTAGACTGAGCTAAGTGTAAGGCATAGGTGACTCAGGTAGCAGAGGGCTGCTGGGAGGACAGAATATGGATAAACAGCTGGTATATTTCATGGTGTGAAATGGAGTCCCAGTACAGGTCAGCAGCCATTTCTACCCACCTCCAACACACTGATGGGTGTTACTGACTATCCCTTAGAAATCCACTGTGTTGATAAAATAAAATGGCTTTCTTGAGAGGAAACCTTAGCAAATGGAAAAGGGATAAACCAGAGCCAGGTGAGGTGGTGTGAGCCTGGGGGAAGCAGGAAAGGCTGTATCAAGTTGTATGTATGTATACATATGGCCTTGGACTCTCTCACTTCCCTCAGATGAGGGAGGAACTCAATTGTCTGTCAATTGGCATGTGGTTCCTGTAGATCAGTCACTTGAAATAAACATGTTGGTTTTCAGAGTTTCCTTGGGTGCAGATTTAACTACCCACACAGCGTCATGAATATGGACTAATTACAAGCAAACTCTAAAAATGCGTGATTATGTGGTGACTAATTTACAGCATTCTTTTTTACCCCTTTACCTGTCTGTGGCTGGGAAATGAAAGAGGTGGTATTCTCAGATTTCAGTGAGCCTTGGTCCCATATCTGCCTTGGCAGGGGGCTGGGGTTCCCGTTAGCGAAGCTTTCCAGGGGTTCCCCCCAGCCCCCTCCTCAAAGCAGCTGGCAACCTGAGCACCCAAGCTGGGCGGGAATGGGGGACAGGGGCAAAGTGGATGGATGAAGGATGATGTCCTTACTTTCTTTAGCAGTGAAAAATAACTATGACAAATGACACTGTTCAAGGTGTTTAGTTGTGTATGTATGTCCGTGTTTAAAAACAGAAAGGCTCATGCATTCAGAAATCTGGCCTTCAAGTCTCTATTGTATCAGTTTTGCTGTGTGACCTCAGGCAATTCCCCTCCCCTCTCTGGGTCTTAAATGATAGAATGGGCTTTGAATGAAAGGGCTTTAACGTCCAAAAGGATATGAATGTGTATAAAGTTGACCCTTGAACAACATGGTAGTTAAGGGTGCAAACCCTCCTTGTAGCCAAAAATCTGCCTGTATCTTAGAGTCAACCCTCTATATCCATGGTTCTTCGGTATCCATGGCTCCTCAGAATCTGCAGAGTCAACCAACTGTGGATTGTGTAGTACTGTAGTATTTACTGTTGAAAAAAATCCATATATAAGTGGACCCATGCAGTCCAAACTATGTCATTGACAAGTCAACTAGTATTGGCTTTGAAAGCCAGGGTTTGAACCAACTGGAAGCATAGATAGAGAGAGGGGGAGCCCTGGAGTTTGTTTCATCAAATCATTTGTTTTACTGATGAAAATCCTGATGGTTAGAAAGATGGGGAGGGACTTTTTTTCTTGTCTGAAAAATGGAGGAAGAGAGCAATGATCACGTGGTATTGTTATTGTGGGAATTAAGTGAGAGCAACAGTCTCCAGCAGCCTGGTCTATAAGCCCCTTGAGGGCTGGATGGAGTAGCCCCTGCCCCAATTCTTCATCTTTGTTCTTCAGTGTTTAGCACGAGGCTTGGCGTACAGCGACCACTTATTAATTATTGAATAAAACTGATACCGGTGTATAACAGAGAGGCTCTCCCCCACCTGCTGCATGGAACACACTGGCTAAGTGTTTCCTTCCCGAGGGACACGATCAGTAGCCGGTGGAGCCAGAATGATATTCACACTTTCCCAAAACGTGCACACCTGCAGCGCAGCTAGTTTTCAAAGGGAGCCTGTGCCCTTTCAGTTCAGAAATGAAGGCAGAGAGCTTTCAGCGGCTTCCATATGCTTTCATGTTAATTTCCTTAGTTGGAGTTCTTTTACTTTGTGCGTGTATATGTGTGTGTGTGTGTGTGTGTGTGTATTAAACAACACTCCAAAAAATGCCTCCCTTGATTGGCACTCCTGCGGCCACCCTGAGTTCAGCATTCCTGGTTATGAAAGCTAGGTAAACAGCAGGTGGGTAATGGTGCTCTGACCTCTGGCTCCCCCATCTCAGTGGGGTGGAGCCCTTGGGTCTGGATAAAGCCAGATGGGCTTCAGAGAGGGTGCAACGTCCCTATCTTTCCTCACCAGTGGCTTCTTCCTCTGAGGGTGAAGATATGGATTGGAGGCGACCCCAGGAGAAAGAGAGTTTAGCAGGCTGGACTGGGAACTCAAGAACCAGGTACAGGAAGGATGCCCAGCTGGAACACTATCACCTGAGCCTTCCCTGCTGAAAGGGCCACCTCCTCCCTTGTGGCTTAGTGAGGTGTTCACCTCTCCATTTCCCTTTATAGAAAGACAGGGAGTTTGGGTGATGCTTCCTCATCTGAAGCCCTCATGATGACTCTCACGTTGGAACAATGCCCCTTTCCAGGCATTGTGCTAACTACTTCCACATCTTATAACTTTACAGCCCTCTTGCTCACCTCTGAGACAAGGAGTCTGCAGTCCACATAACTTAAATCCCTTGCTCAAGGATTCGTGGCTGGTATGCTACAAAGCCAGGATGTTGGGGGTATCCAAGTCCATATATTTCCCAGGTCCCTATGCTTTACTTACCTGCAGTGCTTCATCTACAGCAGTCTTGTGACTATCAAGGGACCTCCCTGTGCCCTGCAAGCTTGGCGATAGCTTTCTGCCCTCCTGTGCAATGGCTCCTGTGCCATCTCTACTCTTAGACAAATGGGTAACCCTCCAGCCCTGCAACTGCCATCAGAGCCCTGGTATCCTTGTCTCCACCCATCCCTTCACACAGCATCTGTTCCAACGTCTGAATCTCATGGCCCCACATACACTGAACTTCGGCCACAATTATTACCCACTGCCACCTTTCTGGATCCTTGAGAATAGACTCTAACTTTATTTTTTTTATTTCTATTTTTTTTGTCTTTTTGCCTTTTCTAGGGCCGCTTCCCACGGCATATGGAGGTTCCCAGGCAAGGGGTCTAATTGGAGCTGTAGCCACCGGCCTATGCCAGAGCCACAACAACGTGGGATCCGAGCCATGTCTGCAACCTACACCACAGCTCACAGCAATGCCGGATCCTTAACCCACCGAGCAAGGCCAGGGATTGAACCTGCAACCTCATGGTTCCTAGTCGGATTCATTAACCACTGCACCATGACGGGAACTCCTAGACTCTAACTTTGATGTCTCTAACTAAATTTTTCCATTTTATTTATTTATTGATTGATTATGTCCTGGTTTATTATTTTTTTCATTTACAATGATTTTTATTTTTTCCATTAGAGCTGGTTTACAGTGTTCTGTCAATCTTCTACTGAACAGCAAGGTGACCCAGTCACACATACATGTATAGATTCTTTTCTCTCACATTATCATGTTCCATCATAAGTGACTAGATATGGTTCCCATTGCTTCACAGTAGGATCTCATTGCTTATCCATTCCAAAGGCAATAGTGTGCATCTATTTCCATTCATTTAAAAATACCTTTATTCTAGAAGGCCTCGATAGTCACTTATGTCAGTAGCACCAGGATTCTGGTGGGCTTGCTATAACACAGACTGCTGGGCCCTAGCTCCAGGGTCTCTGAATTGCCTCACCTGGGATAGGGACTGAGGGCTGCGCATTTGTGGCATGTTTCCAGGTGATGCTGATGATGCTGGTTTCTGTGTTTAGGAGCCCCCTAGGGCCTCGTAGCTGAAAGGGGAGTCCATTCCTATGCCTGTTGGTGTTTGAGAAGCCATATGTTTGGGGCAGACATTATGCCCTTGGGAATCCCACAGTCTAGGTAGCAGTTCTCAAGTTCAACTACACTTTAGAATTATTGAGGAAGTTTTAAAGATACTCTATACCTGGGCTCCAGCCCAGAGCAGTTGAATCAAACTTCCTGCTATTGTTGTAGTTTTTCACTCCCCAGAGATTCTAAAGTGCTGCTGACCAGGGGTGAGAACCACTGGTCCAGGGAGGTGCAGACTTGTAAATGGGAAGATCCCTCTGCTGGAATCAGCCATGTGTTTTTATTTAAACATAGACCTCAGGGAGGTGGATGGGCTGAGTTACATGAAAGGGCTTGAGTTGGGTGTCAGCAACCCTGGGTTTTAAGTCCATCTCTGCTTTGCAGCTTCAGGCAAGTATGTCAGTCTCTCCAATCTTGGTTTCCTATGGGGCCCAGTGCCGTGGTGAGCCTGGGGGACTTCTGTGTGACTTTCCCCCTCCTAGGTTAGTGATTCTAAGAATGCCACGAGGGTGAATCTCAGACTCACTACAGATACTGATGAACTCAAGGGCTGGCATATCACCACAAATACCAAAGGAGAAGTAGAAAAATACAGCTGGCTCTTGAACAATGTGGGGGTTGGGGGGTGCCAACCTTCCATGCAGTCCAAAGTCTCAGTATAACTTAGAGTTGGCCCCCTGTATAGCTGGTCCCCTGTGTCTGTGATTACATATCAGCAAAATCAACCAACCAAGGATTGTGTAGTACTGTAATATTTACTTTTGAAAAGAAATCTGTGTATAAGTGGATCCATGCAGTTCAGATTCATGTCCCACATTGTTCAAGGGTCAGCTGTACAGCTAAACTGTTTATTTGGAGGCACTAAGACAAGATGAGAACATAGGCTAGAGGACCTGTGAATTCCATCTTTTCCTTCTTGTAAAGAGTGGCATAGTTATGCTAATGAAGCTTTGCTCAGAGCCATGGTTCTCCTCTGACTGTAGCTCCTAAATCAGCAACATCAGCACCCTTGGGAACTTGCTAGAAATAAGTCCTTGGGCCCCAACCCAGATCTACTGAGTCAGAAACTCTGGAGGTGGGCCCAGCGATCTGTAGTGTAACAAGCCTTCAGGTGGTTGTGAGACTGGCTCCATCCTGAGAACCACTGAGCTGGAGAAATACTGCGGTCACTTGTGGCTGCACCCCGGCCCCAGTCCTTTCTGAGCACAAGGACTTGGTCCCAATTGCGGACTCCATTGTGGACTCCCTGGGTGGCCTAGAACTTCTGGTTTCCAGTTTTCTTAAACAGAAAGAGATGAAAGAGAGCTCGCCAGCTTGTGTTCCTTCTCTGCATTGACAGTTTTTGCCTTACTCATTCTACATAACATTTTTGGGTTTAGATCTGAATGTCCTTTGTTTAACACAGATGAAGGGGAGAAGCCCTTGCTCCCCTCCAAGACTGAGATGATTATTTTCCTCTAAAGGTGTTGATTTCAAGTTCACTCTTGAGATTGTTCTCCTGCTGCTGTTACAGTGATCTAATCAGACCTCAAAGGAGAAAAGTTATTATTTAAATATGTATTGTTCTGTGCAAAGACAGTGCCAGAACATTCCGGGGGAAAGTTGATGAGCAGCTAGACCATGATTCTGGCTGGCAAAAGGGTGGATTTGAAAGGCTGCAGAGGAGAATGGCCACATTGTGTCAAAGCAGTTAAAAGGGAAGGTCTCCTTTACTTTCAGCACAAGAGGGCTGCCTGTAAGGATTCCAGGTCTACTTTTATGAATATGAGACTCTAAGAAGTGTCGCAATTGTGAGCCGTGGGGGACAATGTCACCTTGATCCGCCAATTTACTGCCGCCAACAGTCAAAAGAGCTAAACATCTTCACACGCTTCCCAATCCACTTTCATTTGATCACCCAAAGAGGTGCCTGGGACAATAGTCGTGGGATGTGACATTGATGTGATATATATTTGCTTCAACTAAGAGGGTCAGGTGCCTTTGAAGAGCCCGAAAGTGGGAGAGGATTCTGATTCCCCCTCCAGCTCTCTGACACCCTCAGCAAGTAAAAATAAGTTTTGGCATTAGTTTGCCTCTCAACTGACCGAAGCTTCCCTTAATGATGATCAACTCTGCAACCCACAAACTGATCATTGCCTCTTCAGCCATCACAACATCTGCCCACTATCAGGCAGACCCCAGAAACCTTCCCTATTGCATCCTATTTCCCTGCCTGTTCACTTGCAAAGGTTTCTTTGAATTTTATCTCAAGACATAGCACAAAACCCAAACACTGGGTAATGGTGTTTTGCTGCCTGCTCTCTTTAATTGATGTCTGTCTGATTGTTCTCTCCCCGATACCTCCTCCAGTTTAGCTGTGGAAACATCTGTCTTTTTATCCACCAATACAAGTCTCGAAAGGGTAACAAACCTGTTAGATAAAATATCAAAGTTATGAATTCTGATTTAATAAATGCACATTCAAGAGATGATTCATGGCATGTATGATGGTTTTCAATTGCTTTCTCAAACAGTTCATGCTTCATTTCATTAAGAGCTTCCGTCAATGCCAACTGATTAATTATCACAGCACTAGTCCTCTTTTGTTTGGTAAATATATACGTGGGACCTGTCTGGGCTTGGCCATATAGAAATTTGTTTTAAATGCCAATTAAAATGTTTTAAAATATTTGTTTTATAAACGTTTTTAGAATTCCACTAACTACTAGAAATCATAAGGTTCTTTGCCTGAAAAAAGACTACTGGGTTCCTACAAGTGCCCACTATAGGCTAAGTGCTTGGAGAATATACAGCACCTGTCCTCAGTGAGCTTACAGTCTAGGGGCTTCAAGCCTTTATATGTGAATGGTCACAGGCTGAGGCATTCTGAGTCCTGATTATTCAGGGGTGATGACTTTAAGTCTCAACTGGGCCACAGCGTGGCTGTGACAATGAGTAAAATGCATCAACTGTGTAGGATATGTTTTTTCTTTTTGCAGATGACCTTGTTGGATTCTGTTGCCTTGGTGTCCTACTGACACGATCTGATCCTAATTCTTGAAGTCTTTTTGTTTGCCTCTCATCTCAATCTCAACCAAAGAAACCACAGAATTGAAACCCTGAGGCTTCGCTATGAGAGTCATGCCATTAAGTAGAATTCTTCATTTTGGCAAACCTACAAATCTTTTTCATGGACTTTGAATGTTCACACTATGATCATAATTGCAAAAGTCAAAGGAAAGATCTCATTCTAGAAGAAATTAAGCAAATTTAAAATGAGTGGCTTTTCATTTCATGTGCCACCCCGAAGTGTTTTTTTTTTTTTTTAATAACATGTTAAAAAAAATAAATAAATAAGAACACTACTTCATTACTGATCCCTGGGGGAACCTGTGTGTTGCTGGCCCTGGAAGAAGTGACCACTCACACAGTTGGCTTCCTCAGGCCCAGCTTGACCTCCTCCAAGTGACCTTGTCCCAGGAGTCATAAGAGTGGAATGCCAGGCTCAGGCTCAGGGGAGTTCTCACTGTGGTAGTTCTTCCTCCTCCTCAGTATTTTTATTTGGTTAATTGTGGGCTGTCATGATTGCCAAGAGCAGCCTTGAGGTGGAGGGGCATGAACTGGAGGCACTGTTGGAGCTGGAGCAGAATGCTGGGAGGCAGGGAGGTCAAGAACAGAGAAGTCACTTTTTTGGTGGGGAAAAGCCTGGTGAGGCAGCTGTCAGAGACCAAAATGCTTCAGACAAAGAGTCTGGTTGTTTTGGCTGGAGGGCAACTCAGGGTTAGGGGACCAGCCCTCCCCAGGGGGCAGGCAGGCATCACCGTGGTGGTAAAGATGAAGTTGGGCGCCAGAATTGATGCTGAACCCAGCCTCTGTACACCAATGCCAAACTGAATTTGAAAAAAGAGCATTGGGTGAAGTAGAAGAGAATAGCTTTATTGCTTTTCCAGGCAAAGGAGGTCACAGTAGGTCAGTGTCCATAAAGCTGTGTCCTTCCCTGGAGGGGTAGAGGGAGTGAGGAGTCTTACCATGTTCAGAGAGCAGGGCGTGATCAGCTTGTGGACAGTCTTCTGATTGGCTGGTGTGAGGTAATTGGTAGTCAGCATCATCAGCTTCCTGGTTCCAGCGGGTCTGTGTCTATGTGCTTGTGGGTAGCACACAGTTACCTTCTTTTACCTGGTAGGGGTTTCAGTAGCTGGAAAACAACTCAAAGGACATGGCTTATAGTATTATTTATGGCCCTTAAGGAAGAACTAAAGGTTCTTGACTTTATTTAATGGTGAAAATATTATTTTGTCTTGCTTGACTGTTTTCCTTTCTTTCTGCATTTTCTTGCTTCTCTGATTAAATGTATTCTTTTTTAAAATTTTTATTATAGTGATTTACTATGTTCTGTCACTTTCTGCTGTATAGCAAAGTGATCCAGTTATACATTTATATACATTCTTTTTTCCCCCACATTATCCTCCATCATGTTTCATCACAAGTGACTAGATACATTCCCTGTGCTGTACAGCAGGATCTCATTGCTTATCTACTCCAAATGCAATAGTTTGGATCTACTTACCCCAAACTCCCAGTCCTTCCCAGTCCCTTCCACTACCTCCTGTCAACCACAAGTCTCTTCTCCATGAGTTTTTTTTCTATAGATAGGTTCATTTGCACTGTATATTAGTTTCCATATATAAGTGATATCATATGGTATTTGTCTTTCTGACTTACTTCACTTAGTATGAGAATCTCTAGTTCCATCCATGTTGCTGCAGCTGGCATTGTTCCTTTGTACGGCTGAGTAGTATTCCATTGTGTATATGTACTACATCTTCTTAATCCATTCATCTGTCAATGGACATTGAGGTTATTTCCAAGTCTTGGCTATTTTGAACAGTGCTGCAATGAACACAGGGAGTGCATGTATCTTTTTCAGTGAAGGTTTGGCTGGATATATTCCCATTAAATGTGTTCTTTGACTAAAGTTTTTCTATAGGCAAAAGGCAGGTGGAGGACATGGGTGGAAGTTGGAGGGCTATTCTGGAAGGCCTCATAGAGTCTGTTTGGTTACAATTCCCCCTTTTTCTTTTTCTTTTTTTTTTGTCTTTTGTCTTTTTTTTTTTTTGTTGTTGTTGTTGTTGTTGCTATTTCTTGGGCCGCTCCCGCGGCATGTGGAGGTTCCCAGGCTAGGGGTTGAATTGGAGCTGTAGCCACCGGCCTGCACCAGAGCCACAGCAATGCGGGGTCCGAGCCACGTCTGCAACCTACAACCACAGCTCACGGCAACACCGGATCATTAACCCACTGAGCAAGGGCAGGGACCGAACCCGCAACCTCATGGTTCCTAGTCGGATTCGTTAACCACTGCGCCACGACGGGAACTCCAATTCCCCCTTTTTCTAACTGGTCATGCATTTTATGGTCAGCCCCATGTATGGACCCTGATTCCATCACTTTTAGGAGTGACTTTAGGCAAATGATCCATAATGTTTCTGTGCATCAGTTTTCTCATCTGTAAAATCGGTACACGTGATGGTTTTGAGAGTTGAATAAATTACAGATGGTAAAGGTTTTGCCTCAGTGACTGGTAGTTAATAATTAATGAGAAGAATGATGATGACTTCTTCATCTGTGTGTTTCTCTTAGCTCTCATGTGCTAACACCTGTACTTCATAGGTTACAAAACATGTCTATATGCTAAGTATCTTTGAGTCTTTTTTTTTTTTTTTTTTTTTTTTAGGGCCATACCCACAGCATACAGAGATTCCCAGGCTAGGGGTTGAATCAGAGCTGTAGCTGCTGGCCTATACCACAGCCACAGCAACATAGGATCTGAGCTTACAGCCACTCTGGATGTTTAACCCACTGAGCAAGGCCAGGGATTAATTGTGCATCCTCATAGATGCTAGTCAGATTTGTTAACCGCTGAGCCATGACAGGAACTCCTCCTTTGGGTCTTAATGACACTCTAAGGGAGAGGCCATGAGCTGCATTGCCCAGATGAGGCAGGCCTGCATAATGAACAGGACCACCATGTAGTATAATGCTATGTTCTCACTTTAAAGCCAGGGACAGTGTATGTTCATGGAAGAAATTTTGGATCATGTTGGAGAGACATTAAAATTAGACAAAAATTTCCCATAATTCAACCACCTAGAGATAACCATGCATAACATAATTGTGTATTTCCTTCATAGTCTTCATTTATACATACTTCATATACTCACACTATATGAGTATAATTTTATAATTTGCAAAATTGAATTAATATAGCACAGGCTGAGTCTTTTTTTTTGGAATTGGTAAATATGATGGATTTATTTAAGGTCATAAGAATTTTTTTTTTGTCTTTTTGCCATTTTTTGGGCCGCTCCCACGTCATATGAAGGTTCCCAGGCTAGGGGTCTAACTGGAGCTGTAGCTGCCAGCCTACACCACAGCCACAGCAGCGCGGGATCTGAGCTGCGTCTGCGACCTACACCACAGCTCATGGCAATGCCGGATCGTTAACCCACTGAGCAAGGGCAGTGATTGAACCTGCAACCTCATGGTTCCTAGTCAGATTCATTAACCACTGCGCCACGACGGGAACTCCAAGAATTTTTTTTTTATTACTTAATGAGTTTTATTACATTTATAGGTGTACAACAATCATTACAACCAAATTTTACAGCATGTCCATCCCAACCCCTCAGTACATCCCCCCAACCCCCAACCTGTCTCATTTGGACACCATAAGTTTTTCAAAGTCTATGAGTCAGTATCTGTTCTGCAAAGAAGTTCATTGTGTCCTTTTTTCAGATGCCACATTTGAGTGATAGCATTGATGTTGGTATCTCACCATCTGACTGACTTCACTTAGCATGATCATTTCTAGGTTCATCCATGTTGCTAAAAATGCCGTTATTTCTTTCCTTATGATGGCTGAGTAATATTCCATTGTGTACATGTACCACATCTTCTTTATCCACTCCTCTGTCGATGGACATTTAAGTTGCTTCCATGTCTTGGCTATTGTATATAGTGCTTCAGAGAACATTGGAATACATGTGTCTTTTTGAGTCATGGTTTTCTCTAGAGAGATGCCCAGGAGGGGGATTGCTGGATCAAATGGTAATTCTATTTTTAGTTTTCTGAGGAGTCTCCATACTATTTTCCACAGTGCTTGCACCAATTTACATTCCCACCAACAGTGTAATGGGGTTCCTTCTCCACACCCTCTCCAGCACTTAATCTTTGTAGACATTTTGATGACAGTCATTCTGGCTGGTGTAAGGTGGTACCTCATAGAGGTTTTGATTTGCACTTCTCTAATAATGAGTGATGTTTGGCATCGTTTGATGTGTTTTTTGGCCATCCGTATGTCTTCTTTGAAGAATTGTCTGTTTAAATCTTCTGCACGTTTTTTGATGGTGTTGTTTGTTTTTTTGGTATTGAGTGGTAGGAGGTGTTTACAAATTTTGGAGATTAATCCTTTGTCAGTTGATTCATTTGCAAAGCTTTTCTCCCATTCTGTGGGTTGTCTTTTTGTTTTGTTTAGGGTTTCCTTTGCTGTGCAGAAACTTTTAAGTTTAATTAAGTCCCATTTGTTTATTTTTGTTTTTACTGACATCTCTCTAAGAGGTGGATCTGAGAAGATGTTGCTGTCATTTATGTTGGAGAGTGTTTGGCCTATATTTTCCTTTAAGAGTTTTATAGTATCTGGTGGTATATTTAGGTCTTTAATCCATTTTGAGTTTCTTTTTGTGTATGGTGTTAGGGAGTATTCTAATTTTTCTTTCCCATGTGGCTGTCCAGTTTTCCCAGCACCACTTATTGAACAGGCTGTCTTTTCTCCACTGTATATTCTCACCTCCTTTGTCATAGATTAGTTGGCTGTAGGTGCATGGGTTTAATTCTGGGCTTTCTATCCTGTTTCACTGATCTGTATTTCTGTCTTTGTGCCAGTACCATGTGGTTTTGATGATTGTTGCTTTGTAGTATAGTCTGAAGCCAGGGAGCCTGATTCCTCCAGCTCCAGTTTTCTTTTTCAGGATGTCTTTGGCTATTCTGGGTCTTTTGTGCTTCCAAAGAAACTTTAAAACATTTTGTTTGAGTTCTGTGAAAAATGTCCTTGGTACTTTGATAGGGATTGCATTGAATCTGTCGATTGCCTTGGGTAGTATAGTCATTTTGATAATATTGACTCTTCCAATCCAAGAGCATGGTATGAATCTTTCCATCTATTTGTGTCATCTTTGAGTTCTTTCATCAGCATCTTATAGTTTTCAGAGTCTTTTGTCTCTTTAGGTAGGTTTACTCCTAGGTATTTTATTCTTTTGGATGTGATGGTAAACGGGATTGCTTCCCTAGTTTCTCTTTCTGATCTTTCATTATTAGTGTATGGAAATGCCATCAATTTCTGTGTGTTAATTTTGTATCCTGCGACTTTGCCAAATTCATGGATGAGCTCTAACAGTTTTCTGGTAGAGACTTTAGGATTCTCTAGGTATGGTATCATGTCATCTGCAAATAGTGATAGTTTTACTTCTTCCTTTCCAATTTGGATTCCTTTTATTTCTTTTGCTTCTCTGATTGCCGTGGCTGGGACTTCCAAAACTATGTTGAAGAGCAGTGGCAAGAGCGGACAGCCTTATCTTGTTCCTGATCTCAGTGGGAATTCTTTCAGCTTTTCACCATTGAGAATGATGTTCACTGTGGGTTCGTCTTATGTGGCCTTCATTATGTTGAGGTATGTTCCCTCTATCCCCACTTTCTGAAAGGTTTTTATCCGAAATGGGTATTGGATTTTGTCAAAGGCTTTTTCTGGGTCTATTGAGAGGATCATGTGGTTTTTATTCTTCAGTTTGTTAATGTGGTGTATCACACTGATGGATTTGCTGATATTGAAGAATCCTTGCATCCCTGGGATCAATCCTACTTGATCATGATGTACAAGCCTTTTAAGGTATTGTTGGATGCGGTTTGCTAGTATTTTGTTGAGGATATTTGCATCGATGTTGATCAGTGAAATTGGCTTGTAATTTTCTTTTTTGTGGTATCTTTGTCTGATTTTGGTATCAGGGTGATGGTGGCCTCATAGAATGAGTTTGGAAGTATCCCTTCTTCTGCAATTTTTGGATAACCATGTATAACATAATTGTGCATTTTCTTCATATTCTTCACTTATACATACTCATATACTCACACTATATGAATGTAATTTTATAATTGGCAAAATTGAATTAATATAGCACATGCTCTTAGAGTCTTAAAAAATAATTTCAAACTTCATAAGAGCCCTGAGTTTTTTTAACATTTTTCCCTAATGTGTTCCATTGCCCACCCTTTCTATTTCTTGCTCTGACTTTCCCTCTGTATTATTGTTACTCATTTTCAGAATCATTTGAGAGCACTTGTGTATACAATACTTCATCCTTCCTAAAAACTCCAGTATAC
The DNA here is from genome assembly GCF_016906955.1 of Phacochoerus africanus. Classification (NCBI taxonomy): domain Eukaryota; kingdom Metazoa; phylum Chordata; class Mammalia; order Artiodactyla; family Suidae; genus Phacochoerus; species Phacochoerus africanus. The sequence goes on along the minus strand of NC_062551.1, from coordinate 26,523,870 downwards.
ATTTCCTCAAAACAAGAATACCATTTATTCTACCCTACCATCTAAAAGAGGAGATCAACACTGTGAGGAAGCTTCTATCCAACCCTATTGAAATTTCTCAATCAGCCCCAACAATATATCTTTCTACTTTCTGGTTCAAGATCCAATCCACCATTGCTCATGTCACATTCCACTATCATCTTCTTCAAAGTGGAACTGTTTCTTAGGCTCCCTCTCCTTAATGTCTTGACATTTTTAAATAGTTGGAGAGGACTTTTATTCTGTAGGGTATTCCTCAGCTTGGGTCTGTCCCATGTTTCCTTGTGATCAGAATTCAGCTGTCCATTTTGGGGAGAAATATCATAGAAATGATGCTGTGTTCTCAGTGGACCACACCAAGCCAACCCATCCAGTACTGTCAAGCCAGTTTTGATGACCTGGTCAAGTTGATGTCTGCTGAATTTCTCCACCACAAGTCCAACTGTTTCCATATATAATTTCAAAGTGTTTTTTTGGGGTGATTCTCCACAGTGGCCTTGATATCTTGCCTCTCATCAAACCTTCACCCACTAGCCTTGGCATCTTCTTATGCTTCCTGCTCAATTAAATGCCACTATGATGGTTGTCAAATGGTGATTTAAAAAAAATTTGTAATTTTTATACATTTATTAGTTGGTATTCTACTGAAAGAAGGAGCTTCCCCTTCTCCCTCTTTTATTTGTTAGTTTATTTGTTTATATCAGTATGGACTCATGGCTTCATGTTTTATTCAGTGAATTAAATATGTTCCTATTATTATTTATTTTGGTATTCAAATTATCTCAAATTTGGCCAGTGGAAGACTCTTCAAGCTAACTCCTGTGCCCTTTTGGATGTATCCCCCTCATTCTTTAAGCACTTTCTTACTTTCTGCTGCAGAAAAACATCCCAATCTCATATTGTACTTTTCTTGCCCCAGCTCGGCAATCAGCCATTTTTCCAGGGAAACGTGGTTCCTTTTAGTAGAGAATGGTATTTAGAAACTGAATCTGCGTGATGAATGTGTTCACAGCTAGTGAGGTGTCACTGCTTTTAGGCCCACTCAGCCAACTGAGCTGGGAAATCTATATATGATTTTATATATACGCACATACATTATCTATCTATCTATTCACCCATCCATCATCCATCAATTCATTTAGCTATCTATCCACATATGCATACACACACACGTGCACACACACACACACACACACACACATCTACATCAAGGCTTCTCAACCATGACACTAGTGACATTTTGGGTTGGTACTTCTTTGCTATGGGGCTGATCTGTGTATTAAAAGATGTTAAGCAGTATCCCTTGCCTGTACCCACTATGTGCTAGTAGAAGCCCCTTCCCTCAGTTGTTACGATCCCAAATATGATTAGACATTGCCAGCTGCCTTCTGAGGAACAAAATTTCGCCTGGTTGATAACAACTGATCTATACAGATTTCCATATCTGTTTATGTACAGATTTTTAAAATATACCACCACCTTTAGTCTCAATTCAGAACCTCAATACCATTGTTTTTTTTGTTTGTTTGTTTGTTTGTTTGTTTTTTTACAGCCACATTGGCAGCATATGGAAGTTCCAAAGCTAGGGGTTGAATTGGAGCTGCAGCTGCTGGCCTGAGCCATAGCCACAGCAATGCTCAAACCACCTACCACCTACACCATTGCTTATGGAAACGCTGGATCTTTAACCCACTGAGCGAGGCCAGGATGAAAACTGCATCCTTATGGACACTATGTTGGCTTCTTAACCCCTGAGCCACAGTGGGAACTCCTCAGTACCTCCAGTTCTGATCTCCCTTTCTATGTAAACCCTTTTTCTGACCATCAGCAATATGGCTTCCATTATCCTCAATATAGTTATTTATTTGCCCAACTCTCCTGCATTTAACCAGTCTCCTTACCATGCTGGTCACATCTCCAGCCCCTTAGATGTTCCACTGCCACATCCATAGTCCCTTTCACCTCTTCTCATGGCCTCGTAGGCACAAAAGGCCACCACCACCATCCTTCTTATAATTGTGTTCTTCCAAGTGTGTTTTCCATAATAAATTTCAAATTCCATGACGGGCAGGAAGCAGCCTATCTTGCGCAGAGCCGATTCCCCAGCCCCTGACATGGTGCTGGTATGCAGGTGACACTCAATCACTGTATAATAAATAGAAGTATATAGGTTGGGCTGTTCAATTTTATGGCAGCATGGAAACCTTACCTTGAAGAAGCACTTGGGTCTTTGCTTTATACCCATTTTCCAGGTAGGAAAGGCTGAGGCTGAGCTCCAAGCCTCTCACATCATCTGCTTATGTGAGTGGCTAATTGGCTCTTGGCCAAAGTCTGTGCTGTTTCACCCCATCAGGCCACGCCAGGTATTTCTCACTGGGCAGGATTAAGAGCTGAATTTCCAATGGCTCGCAAGTGTTTGCTGTGACTGTCTGACAGCAGGGAGGCTCTTCTTTGCTGTCCTCCTCTGCCTGACCTCATTCTTCATAATCCCACCACCACACTGCTCCTGGCCCCCACTGTCTGGAGCAGCTGGTGATATTTGTTCTTCTTTGCCGAGCCCGCCTTGGGTAGACTGCTGATGTGGAAAAAGACCGTCTCTCTGGCACCCTGAAGGGTTTTCAAATAAAGCTCTTTTCAGTTCAAAGACACCTGACCACCTAGTACCAATGGTATTACTCAACCAAGAAGGGGAGCAGCTGATGTCTGTTCCCTTCCAAGCCTTTATCACAGCCTGACGGAGCTGCTTCACCAGTGGGCTCTGCGGATCTTTCTGAATAGTTCAGGGGCACAGAGACCCTCACCTCCCATGGTCCATGGTGTGAGGTGGCTTGCTGAATTCCTGTAGATCTGGCTGAGACAGGGATAAAGTGCAGTGTTCCAGAAGATGAGCAGCCCTGACCTGAGATTCCACCAGCCTTATTTCCAGATTTTAGCTCCTTTCTCCACTCACCGTGTGGCCTTGGGAAATACAACCTCATCTAAAATAAGCTGAGGGTAGGTGGGCACTGATTCTCTGAAGAATGCTCCCTATGGGGACAAACAGCAAGGGATAGGGGGCAGAGAAAGACCCAGCACTTGACAGCAGGAGGTCTTGATTCTAGTCTGGGCTCTGCCTTAAGCCTGACCTTGGAGTGGTGTCTGTCTTGCTCAGCCTCATAGCCAGGTCTCTTAGAGGGTGTCTGGTGCAGACTATACATGCAATAAACCTATCCTTGGGGGTTGCTCCCATTGGATGAATTGACCTCTCAAAAATCCTTGGGCTCCAGTGTTCTTACCTGTAAAGTCAGGACAAGAAAGGATGGAGATGATGTATGGTGAGCACTGGCTCCTGTATCTGGCTCCTGGTCCGGGTGTAAGGCTGAGTTGCCATTGTCATTGCTTGACTCTGGGCCACCTGCTTCCGGGAGAGGGCCCTTCCTGCTTTCTCGGTTCTGGGTCCAGTGCTGGATGGTGAGCACAGCTGAGAGCCACTGAGTGCCTGTTCTGTGCCCCACATGTGGCATGTGCCATCACGTTTCATCCTCTAGGCAGCCCCACCAGACAGAATCCCCATCACCATCCCCAGGTTATGCCGGAAGCAACTGGCTCCCAGGCAGGTAAAGATTTTTGAGAGGTGCCTTGGTTAGGAAGTCATCAAATCAGGCTTCAAACTCCAGGTTTGGAGTTCCCATTGTGGCACAGTGGGAAAGGAATCTGACTAGGAACCATGAGGTTTCGGGTTCGATCCTTGGCCTTGCTTAGTGGGTTAAGGATCCGGTGTTGCCATGAACTGTGGTGTAGGTTGCAGACATGGCTCAGATCCTGCGTTGCTGTGGCTGTGGTGTAGGCCAGCAGCTATAGCTTGGATTAGACCCCTGGCCTGGGAACCTCCATATGCCGTGAGTGCAGCTCTAAAAAGCAAAAAACCAAACAACAAAAAAACCCCAAAACCCCCAAATTTCCAGGTCTGTCTGACTCCAAACTGGGTGCTTTTTCCACTGCCCTTCCCCCACCAGGATGGGGGCTGTTTGACTTACCTGCCAAAGTCTATCCATTCACCTGACATGGGAGTCATCCTTGATGTGACCAGGCCTGTGTGTGGGGAGACACTTGGGCTGCCCTAATCCCAAACAGGGGGTCTTGGCTACCCACTTTGACGTGCCCTGGCAGATAGTCGGAGTTGGGCCAATGGGTGTTGGCAGAGAAATAACCACAGTGTCATCATGCCCTCTAACTGTGTTTGATCCAATGGCTAATGGGGTCATTAGCAAAGGGGAGTAATTGTAGGTATGTCTCACCCCTCATGGTTGCTGGTGAATCAATGGCCATTTATCATCCTTTGGCTTTCTGCCTAGGGTGCAGGCGATGGCATCAGAGTGGTCCTGGCATCAATTCCTGGGAAGGTAAACACACTTCCTAATCATTCCTCGTGCTATTTGATGCCCTTCGGGGTCCTCCTGTGATAGGAGCTTGTGGCTGTGGGGGCCTCTGCCCAGAAATGGGCCTCAGAGTCTCAGTATTCTCAGCACATGACATGCCATGCCCTGGGGGCACATGGGAGATGGCACGTTTTGTCCCGAAGGCGGCCGGCAAGTCTCCTCCTTGAAACAGCACCCGCTAGACAGGATCAATTTCCCATTGACTTTCAGCCCCATCTCAGACACAGTGTAATTCTTGTCTGAGGGTTTATAAAGGCCATTGACTGTCTTATAAAAGATTTAAACACTTACCTTGTGGCATGTGGGAGCTCTATATATCACGGGACCTTTTTCACAATTTGAGGGGGTAGCACTGAGGAGAAGGAGGGGTTGCTGGTGTTCTCAGGGCAGGCATGGCTTGGACAGTCAGTACTGGCCAGACCTGGTGGGACAGAAGGGTGGATGAGTCAATAGAAGGACCCTCCTAATTCATCACTCAGGGGCTCTTCTCCACAGGAAGGCAGGCTCCCTCTGCTCCATTTTGGAAATAAATCCCACGCAACACAAGGTAATCCTTGCCCCCAGAGGATAAGCCTGGCCTCCATGGGAACTGAAAAGACACACGACTGGGGCATATTGGAACCAGGAGCACAAAGGATTTTCTAGGAAACAGCAGTGGGAACAGTGATGGTGACCCTTTGCACCTGGCTAGTCCCACTGTAAGGCGTGTCTTACCCACCTTCTTTTTTGACCCATGTAATAACTTTGGAACGCAGGTGGAGCCACCATTGTCAATTCATTTTATAGCCAGGACACCTGAGTCTCAAAGAGGTTAAATGTGTGTTTGACCAAAATAACCTCCATTTTCAGGCAAAGCAGTATTTTCCAACGTATCTTTCTCCTACCCTTCTGCTGCCCACCCTCCCCTGTAGCCAGCCATGTGGTGCTTCCTGGGGGAAAGGCGGGAATGAGATGATAAGATTTCTGTCTTGGAAGAGCTCAGTCCAGTGGGTGAGGTAGGCAGGGAGCTGGGTGATGACATTTCAGTGTGCTTTGTGACATAAGGACTTTATGGTCAAGGAGAATGGGAGTGTAGAGGATGGCTGGTCAGAGCTCTGTGCAGGGCAGGAGGGTTGGTGGTTGGTCAAGGATGGCATCAGAACATAGGCACAGTGCTGAGACATGAGAACACCCAGTCTGCGTGGAGAATTGTGACAGTGACGCACTAGAGAAAAGACTAGTGAGGTGCAGGGCAGGGAGTGGCAGGCATGCTCTGGCCCCCTTAACCCTCTCTGCTGGCATCTCCCCTCCTCTGCACTAGAGAAAAGACTAGTGAGGTGCAGGGCAGGGAGTGGCAGGCATGCTCTGGCCCCCTTAACCCTCTCTGCTGGCATCTCCCCTCCTCTCCCTCTACCTTACTTTCTTTTGCCCACACTGGCCTCTATGCTGTTTACCCCACACAGCAGGTGTGTTCCTACCTCAGGGCCTTTGCAGAGGCTCCTCCCACTGCCTGGCCTGGGCTTGCCCTAATCCTTGAGACTCGCAACCCTGCCTCCTTCAAGTCTTTGCTCTAACGTCATCTGCTCATTTGTTAGGGTGATTCTGACCACCCAGTTGATACTTGTAACTCCCCACATCCCTCTCTGGGTTTCTTTTTTCCATCCTCCATTCTCTTATCCACAGTATGCTACCTCTGAACATACTGTATCATATGCATACTAATTATGATTCTTAAGTATTGCTTTCTCCATCATTTGGAATATAAGCTGCATGGAAGCAGGAGTCATTGTTTCTGGTTTATCCCAAATGCTCAGAACTGTGCCTGGCATGGAGTAGATTCTCAATAAATATTTGTTGAGTAGATGATTTCCTGCATGATTGGCCTTCGGTGATACATGCTGAAGGATTGGGATTCAGGGTTGTGTGTGATGGGGAGCTTGGGATTTATTGTGGACAGTGGAACTGAGGAGAGGAAGCAGTGGGGTTATGCAGTGGAATGCTTATGGGGAGGGCGGATGCAGGACTGGGAGACATGAGCCAGGTAAGTCACGCAGGGGGAGTGTGGGGATTGGAGTGAAGGGCCGGTCTCATGGGGCTTGGACAGGTGTGGCTCTGTGGGCTATTTGGAAAGCAGGACTGCAGTTGACTCCTCAGCTTGAGTTGAGTGAATGGATGGACAATCTATTCATTCATTGACTCCAAGACCATGGTTGAGGAAAACCATGTTGTGCTGAGTGTGTGTGTGTGTGTGCGCGTGTGTGTGCACATGTGCATGTGCACGTGTGTGTGTTAGCAAGGGAGGAAGATCCATGCTGGGCTGCAGGCTGTTGGGAGTCATTTACCCCGGAGCTGACTGGGTCCCCAGAGGCCTGGGGTGATGTGGAATTGATAACTGGGTCAGTAGAAAGATGGTGGGGTGAAAAATCACACAGAGTGGCTATCTGCTTGCCTTCTGCTTGATATTCTAGGGCTGGGCCAAATGGTTTGGGGAAAACGCTTTTATTTTCTTCTTTTTAAAATTTAATTTTGGAGTTCCCGTCATGGCTCAGTGGAAATGAATCTGACAAGCATCCAGGGGAATGCATGTTCAATCCCTGGCCTTGCTCAGTGGGTTGAAGATTTGGTATTGCTGTGAGCTGTGATGTAGGTCGCAGATGTGGCTCGGATCCTGCGATGCTGTAGCCATGGTGTAGGCCAGTGGCTGCAGCTCCAACTCGACCCCTAGCCTGGGAACCTCCATATGCTGTGGGGGCGACCCTAAAAAGCAAAAAAATTACATAAAATAAAATTTAATTTTATTGAAGTGTAATTGATTTCCAATGTTGTGTTAGTTTCAAGTGTATGGCAAAATGAATCCATCATGCATATACGTATATCCATCCTTTTTTTCTCATACAGTTTATTAAAAACTATTGAGTAGATTTCCCCATGCTATGACATAGGTTCTTGTTAATCATATCTTTTATGGTGTGTATATGTTATTCCCACTATCCCTATTCTTCACTCTTCCCAATGGATTCATCTATGGTAACCATAAGATTGGCTTTGGAATCTGTGAGTTTGTTTCTGTTTTTTAAATAAGTTCTTTTGTATTATTTTTTATTAGATGCCACATATAAGTGACATCATATGATATTTTTCTGATTCACTTCACTCATTATGATAATATCTAGGTCTGTCCCTGTTGCTGAAAATGGTATTATTTCATTCTTTTTATGACTAAATAATATTCCATTGTGTATAGGTACTACATCATCTTTGTTCATTTTTCTGTCAAAGGACATTTAGGTTGTTTCCATGTCTTTGCTATTGTAAATAGTGCTGCAATGAACATTTGGGTGCATGTATGTTTTCAAATTATGATGTTCTCCAGATGGATGCCCAGATGTGAGATTGCTGGATCATATAGTAGTTGTATATTCAGTTTTTTAAGAAACCTCCATAACTGTCCTCCATGGTGGTTGCATCAATTTACATTCCCACCAATAGAGTAGAAGTGTTCCCTTTTCTGCCCACCAGCTCTAGCATGTATTGCTTGTAGGCTTTTTGATGATGGCCGTTCTGACTGGTGTAAGGTGACACGTCATTATAGTTTTGATTTGCATTTCTCTAATAATTAGTGATGTTGAACATATTTTAATGTTTTATTATTTTTGCCAACTGTATGTCATCTTAGCAAAACGTCTATTTAGATCTTTAACCCATTTTTTGATTAGGTTTTCGGTTTTTGTTTTTTTTTTCAATATAAAGCTCCATGAGTTGTTTGTATATTTTGGAGATTAATCCCATTTTTTTCTTTAACATATATAGTGTTTATTTTATTTTTTTTTAATAATTTTTTTTATTTTCCCACTGTACAGCAAGGGGGTCAGGTTATCCTTACATATATACATTACAATTACATTTTTCCCCCACTCTTTCTTCTGTTGCAAAATGAGTATCTAGACAAAGTTCTCAATGCTATTCAGCAGGATCTCCTTGTAAATCTATTCTAAGTTGTGTCTGATAAGCCCAAGCTCCCGATCCCTCCCACTCCCGCCCACTCCCTCTCCCATCAGGCAGCCACAAGTCTCTTCTCCAAGTCTATGATTTTCTTTTCTGAGGAGATGTTCATTTGTGCTGGATATTAGATTCCAGTTATGAGTGATATCATATGGTATTTGTCTTTGTCTTTCTGGCTCATTTCACTCAGTATGAGATTCTTTAGTTCCATCCATGTTGCTGCAAATGGCATGATGTCATTCTTTTTTATGGCTGAGTAGTATTCCATTGTGTATATATACCACCTCTTCTGAATCCAATCCTCTGTCGATGGACATTTGGGTTGTTTCCATGTCCTGGCTATTGTGAATAGTGCTGCAATGAACATGCGGGTGCACGTGTCTCTTTTAAGTAGAGTTTTGTCCGGATAGATGCCCAAGAGTGGGATTGCGGGGTCATATGGAAGTTCTATGGATAGATTTCTAAGGTATCTCCAAACTGTTCTCCATAGTGGCTGTACCAGTTGACATTCCCACCAACAGTGCAGGAGGGTTCCCTTTTCTCCACAGCCCCTCCAGCACTTGTTATTTGTGGATTTATTGATGATGGCCATTCTGACTGGTGTGAGGTGGTATCTCATGGTAGTTTTGATTTGCATTTCTCTTATAATCAGCGATGTTGAGCATTTTTTCATGTGTTTGTTGGCCATCTGTATATCGTCCTTGGAGAACAGTCTATTCAGGTCTTTTGCCCATTTTTCCATTGCTTGATTGGCTTTTTTGCTGTTGGGTTGTATAAGTTGCTTATATATTCTAGAGATAAGCCCTTGTCGGTTGCATCATTTGAAACTATATTCTCCCATTCTGTAAGTTGTCTTTTTGTTTTCTTTTGGGTTTCCTTTGCTGTGCAAAAGCTTTTCAGTTTGATTAGGTCCCATGGGTTTATTTTTGCTCTTATTTCTGTTGCTTTGGGGGACTGACCTGAGAAAATATTCATGATGTTGATGTCGGAGAGTGTTTTGCCTATGTTTTCTTCTAGGAGTTTGATGGTGTCCTGTCATATATTGAAGTCTTTCAGCCATTTTGAGTTTATTTTTGTGCATGGTGTGAGGGTGTGTTCTAGTTTCATTGCTTTGCATGCCGCTGTCCAGGTTTCCCAGCAATGCTTGCTGAATAGACTTTCTTTTTCCCATTTGATGTTCTTGCCTCCCTTGTCAAAGATGAATTGACCATAGGTGTCAGGGTTTATTTCCGGATTCTCTATTCCGTTCCATTGGTCTGTCTGTCTGTTTTGATACCAGTACCACACTGTTTTGATGACTGTGGCTTTGTAGTATTTCTTGAAGTCTGGGAGAGTGATGCCTCCTGCTTGGTTTTTGTTTCTCAGGATTGCTTTGGCGATTCTGGGTCTTTTGTGGTTCCATATAAATGTTTGGATTGTTTGTTCTAGTTCTGTGAAAAATGTCCTGGGTCATTGGATAGGGATTGCATTGAATCTGTAGATTGCTTTGGGTAGTATGGCCATTTTTACAATATAGATTTTCCCAATCCATGAACATGGAATATCTTTCCCTTTCTTTACATCTTCTTTGATTCTTTGATTAAAGTTTTATAGTTCTCGGCATATAGGTCCTTTACCTCCTTGGTCAGGTGTATTTCGAGGTATTTGATTTTGTGAGGTGCAATTTTAAAAGGCATTGTATTTTTGTATTCCTTTTCTAATATTTCCTTGCTGGTATACAGAAATGTGACTGACTTCTGAATGTTAATCTTATATCCTGCTACTTTGCTGAATTTATGAATATGTTCAAGGAGTTTTGGGGTTGAGTCCTTAGGGTTTTCTATGTATAGTATCATGTCATCTGCATACAGTGACAGTTTGATCTCTTCTCTTCCTATATGGATGCCTTTTATTTCTTTTGTTTGTCTAATTGCTGTGGCTAGGACTTCCAAAAAAATGTTGAAGAGCAGTGGTGAGAGTGGGCATCCCTGTCTTGTTCCAGATTGGAGTGAGAAGGCTTTCAGTTCTTCCCCATTGAGTATTATATTTGCGGTGGGTTTATCATAAATGGCTTTGATTATATTCAGGAATGTTCCCTCTATACCCACTTTGGCGAGGGTCTTGATCATGAGTGGATGTTGGACTTTGTCAAATGCTTTTTCTGAGTCTATTGAGATGATCATATGATTTTTGACTTTTCTTTTGTTAATGTGGTGTATGATGCTGATTGATTTGCGTATGTTGAACCATCCTTGTGAACCTGGGATGAACCCAACCTGGTCATGGTGTATAATTTTTTTGGTATGTTGTTGGATTCGGTTGGCTAAGATTTTGTTGAGAATTTTTGCATCTATATTCATCAATGATATTGGGCGATAGTTTTCTTTTTTGGTGGTATCTCTGCCTGGTTTTGGAATGAGGGTGATGGTGGCATCATAGAATGTCTTTGGGAGTATTCCTTCTTCTTCAACCTTTTGAAAGAGTTTCAGGAGGATGGGCACCAGTTCCTCTTTATATGTTTGATAGAATTCACCTGTGAAGCCATCTGGCCCTGGACTTTTATTTGTAGGGAGTGATGTTATGAGCTCTTCAATTTCATTTCTAGTGATGGGTCTGTTCAGTTGGTCTGTTTCTACTTGATTGAGTTTTGGCAGGCTGTAAGATTCTAGAAAATTGTCCATTTCTTCCAGATTGTCAAACTTGTTGCCATATAGTTGTTCATAGTATTGTCTTATGGTTTTTTGTATTTCTGCTGTATCCATTGTGATTTCTCCTTTTTCATTTCTAATTTTGGTTATTTGGGTTCTTTCTCTCCTCTTTTTAGTGAGTCTGGCCAGGGGTTTGTCAATTTTGTTGACCTTTTCAAAGAACCAGCTCTTGGTTTTATTAATTTTCTCTATGGTTTTTTGAGTCTCTATTTTATTGATTTCTTCTTTGATCTTTATAATTTCCTTCCTTCTGCTGACTTTAGGCCTTTTTTGTTCTTCTTTTTCTAATTCATTTAAGTGGAGGGTTACGTTGTCCATTTGGGATATTTCTTCTTTTTTGAGAAAGGCCTGTATTGCTATAAATTTCCCTCTGAGCACTGCTTTCGCAGCATCCCATAGATTTTGAGCGGTTGTGTCTTCATTATCATTTGTTTCAAGGTAGTTTTTAATTTCCTTCTTGATTTCCTCATTGACCCATTGGTTTTTTAGTAGCATGTTGTTTAGTCTCCATGCAGTAGGTTTTTTCTCTTTCCTTTTCCCATGGTTGGTTTCTAATTTCATGGCATTGTGGTCAGAGAAGATACTTGAGATAATTTCTATGCTCCTAAATTTATTGAGATTAGTTTTGTGTCCCAATATGTGGTCGATTCTTGAGAATGTTCCATGAGCATTTGAGAAGAATGTGTATTCTGCTTTTTTTGGATGTAGTGTCCTGAAGATATCAATGAAGTCTAACTTTTCTCTTGTTTCCTTTAGGATCTCTGTTGCTTTATTGGTTTTCTGTCTAGAGGATCTGTCCATTGATGTGAGGGGGGTATTAAGGTCTCCTACTATGATTGTATTCTCATCAATACCTCCCTTTATGTCTGTTAATATTTGTTGTATGTATCTGGGTGCTCCTGTATTTGGGGCATATATGTTGACGATAGTAACATCCTCTCCTTGGATGGATCCCTTAATCATTAAGTAGTGTCCTTCTTTGTCTTTCTTTGTGTCTTTTGTTTTAAAGTCTATTTTGTCTGATATGAGTGTTGTGACTCCTGCTTTTCTGTCATGTCTATTGGCGTGAAATATTTTTCCTCACCCTTTCACTTTCAATCTATATGTATCTTTTGTCCTAAGGTGAGTTTCTTGTAGGCAGCATATTGAAGGTTTTTGCCTTTTTATCCACTCAGCCACTCTGTGTCTTTTGATTGGGGCGTTCAGTCCATTGAAATTTAAGGTGATAATTGATAGATGATTATTTATTGCCATTTGAACCTCGTGTTCCAGTTGATTCTATGGTTCTCCATTCTTCCTTTCTTTTCTTTTTTTTCTTTTTTTTTTTTTGGTTGGATGGTCTCCTGTTATTATCTTCTTGAGTGTATTTTTTTTTCATTTTTTGTGAATGCAATATTTGGTTTTGGCTTGTGGTTGCCCTTTTTTTTAAGTATGCTAACCCCTTCCCATAATTGTGTGGTTTAGCCTGATAGTCCTGTAAGTTCAAACACTTCATTACTATATTAAAATTAAGAAGAGAAACATACAAACAAACAAACAAAAAGGGTTATTTACTTCCTAACATCCCTTGCCCACATTTATGGTTTTGATGACTCTTTTTTATTTTTTTCTTTTTAATTTTATTTTGTTTGAAGCATGTTCATGATGAAATCTGTATGCTGGCTTATTTGAGTGACTGCTCTCTGATTGCGGTGTCCTCAGTCCTAGTTTTACCTCTTCTTCTTCTTCTTTTTTTTCTTTTCTTTTCTTTTTTCTTCCCTTTCCTTCCTTTCTTTTTGGTTTAGAGAAGCCCTTTCAATATTTCCTTTAACCTGGGTTTTGTGTTGCTGTATTCTTTAAGTTTTTGTTTGTTGGAAAAAAATTTTTTTCCCCTTCTATTTTAAATGATATTCTTGCTGGAGAGAGTATTCTAGGTTGCATATTTTTTCCTTTGAGCACTTTAAATATCTCTTGCCATTCCCTTCTGGCCTGTAGTGTTTCTATAGAGAAGTGAGCTGATATTCTTATGGGGGTTCCCTTGTAGGTAACATTCTGTTTTTCTCTTGCTGCCTTTAGGATCCTCTCTTTATCACTAACTTTTGCCATTTTTATTTTGATGTGTCTTGGTGTGGGTCTGTTTGGGTTCAGTTTGTTTGGGGCCCTCTGTGCTTCTTGTATCTTGAACCCAGTATCCTTTAGATTTGGGAAGTTTCCAGCGATAATTTCTTCAAATATATTTTCCATCCCCTTATCTTTTTCTACTCCTTCTGGAATTCCTATTATGTGTAGATTGGCCCGCTTTATATTATCCCATAGGTCTCTTATATTGCTTTCCAGTTTTTTGATTCGGTTTTCTGTCTGTTGACTGGATTGAGTGATTTCCATTATTCTATCTTCCATATCACTGATTTGTTCTTCTGCATTATTCATTCTGGTTGTTACTGCCCTTAGTTCCGTTTGCATCTCTGCAAATGAGTGTTCTAGTTTTTCTTGGCTCCTCCTTATATTTTCTAGTTCCTTTCTGAGGGTATCTGCATTACTGTTCATATCTTCTCTTAATTCCTTCAGTATTTTCACTATTTCTCTTTTGAAATCCAGGTCTGTCAGACTGCAGGGATCTGTTTCATTGTTGACTGTTTTAGGTGAGTTCTCCTGTTGGTTTGACTGGGGGTGGTTTCTCAGCTTCTTCATCTTGCTTGTTGTTTTCTTTCTCCTGAGGGAGTTGTACTCTCCGTGATCGGGCAGTGTTTGCCTTGTCACTGCCGTGGAATATTTCCTGAGGGCTGGCGTTGTTGGTCAATCTTTTTTTGAGGCAGTGTGGCTTTTCTGGAGTGTTGATGGGGCTAACAGTGTTTCTTTGAAGCAAAGGAGGGCTTCCTGAGGGCAGACAGAACCGGGAGGTCCACACCATGATGGTAGCAGATTTCACTTGGTCATGCAGAGCTTGCTCTGGTGTTTTTAGGCTGTGGGGTTCTTGCAGGGGGTTGGCGGTGTTGGGCAGCTGTTCCTCCAGAGTGCAGCACCCCTTGGGGGCTGGAGAAGCTATCTGGGTTACTGAGAACCTAAGAGGCTCTTCCCTAGGGCAGCCCAACTCAGAAGGACGGCCTGAGAATGTAGGCGGAACTTTTCACAGTCTGGCCAAGCTTGTTGCAGCTTTTCTGGGCTGCAGGGGCTCTTCCAGGGAGCTGGTGGTGCTGAGCAGCTATTCCTCGGGAGTGGGGCACCCCCTGGGGTCTTGGGCGGGTGGCAGGGCCACTGGAAACCCAAGAGGCTCCTCCCCAGGGCAGCCCGACTCAGAAAGACCGTCTGAGATCTTTTCCCGGCTCGGCCAAGCTTGTTGCAGCTTTTCTGGGCTGCAGGGGGTCCTGCCTGGAGCTGGCAGTCCTATGCAGCTGGTCCAGTAGGTCTCGTCACCCCCTGGGGTCTTGGGCGGGTAGCAGGGCCACTGGAAACCCAAGAGGCTCCTCCCCAGGGCAGCCCGACTCAGAAAGACCGTCTGAGATCTTTTCCCAGCTCGGCCAAGCTTGTTGCAGCTTTTCTGGGCTGCAGGGGGTCCTGCCTGGAGCTGGCAGTCCTATGCAGCTGGTCCACTAGGTCTCGGCACCCCCTGGGGTCTTGGGCGGGTAGCAGGGCCACTGGAAACCCAAGAGGCTCCTCCCCAGGGCAGCCCGACTCAGAAAGACCGTCTGAGATCTTTTCCCAGCTCGGCCAAGCTTGTTGCAGCTTTTCTGGGCTGCAGGGGGTCCTGCCTGGAGCTGGCAGTCCTATGCAGCTGGTCCACTAGGTCTCGGCACCCCCTGGGGTCTTGGGCGGGTAGCAGGGCCACTGGAAATCCAAGAGGCTCCTCCCCGGTGCAGTCCGACTCAGAAAAACCATCCGAGAATTAGGCAGATTTATTCACGGCCTGGCTAGGCTTGTTCTAGCTTTTCTGGGCTGCAGCCCTTTTCTCGGGGGCTGGTGGTGTTTGGTGCTACTCTGGGGAAGTGTAGCCCCTCCAAAGGGCAAGCAGGCCTGTGCAGGGACAGCCCCTGCGGTGGTAGGCTTCAGGCAATTGTTGAGGCCCGCCCTCCTGGATGGCAGGAAGTCCCAGGTTCAGGAGAGCATAGGGGGTGGTGGGGGTGGGGGGAGGGGATGCACTGGGAAGCACAGCTTTCAGCTAGCTAGCGGGCCTGTAAGCTTGCTGTGGCATGGGGGGTATTCTATGGGGACCCACCCCTTCTTCTCTCCCCTCCCCAGCACGGGCGCAGACCAGGCTCTTTTCCCAGGTTCCCTCTGATGCGGCTTTCCACTTCCCTGCCCCTAGAGTATTGCTCCCTTCCTCTGCCACAGCTTTGTTTTCTAGTCTCCCAGGCAGTCTCTGCCCTGTGAAATGGTTTCTAGACCTCCCAAGCAGTTTCCGCTCCACCCCGCCCCCCCAGCCCGGGGACTAACCTCTGGAGGCCGGTCTCAGTGCCTAGCCCCACCCAGGCGTCTCAATTTTTGGTGACTGTGCCCATAGTTCATATGGTCCATTTGGTTCTTGATTGGCTTTTCCGTACTCCAACTTACTGCTACACTCTTCTCTACATCTGGAGATTCCTCCGGTTCGTTTGATCTTTCCCACGTGTAGGTGACTTTCCAGGGTACGGGATCCCTTTCTCCTCCTCAGTTCCCTTTCGGGAGTGCCCGTCCCGCTCGGATTCACCTTCTCTCACTCTCCTCTTTTCTCCCGTTCTGCCCAGTGATGTCACAAACTTCTTGCCATTATGGGAGTTTAGGTTCCTCTGCCAGCGATTGGTTGCTGTTCTGTGCGAGTCATTTATTCTGTAGATGTGCTTTTTTTGTTGTGTTTGTGGGAGAGGGCGAGCGTGTCCCCCTACTCCTCCGCCATCTTGTCCTCCCGGATCAATTAATCCCTTTTTGGTCATTTCATTTGCAAATATTTTCTCCCATTCTGTGAGTTGTCTTTTCATTTTTTTAAAAAATTTTTTTTTTTATTTTCCCACTGTACAGCAAGGGGTCAGGTTATTCTTACATGTGTACATTACAATTGCATTTTTCATTTTTAAAAATGGTTTCCTTGCTGTGTAGATGCTTTTCAGTTTAATTGGGTCCACTTGGTTTATTGCTGTTTTCATTGTCATTTTTCTAGGAGGTGGATCAATGAGATACTTCTGTGATTTATGTCAAAGAGTATCCTGCCAGTGTTTTCCTCTAGGAGTTTTATAGTATCTGGCCTTATGTTTAGGTCTTTAACCCATTTGGAGTTTATTTTTGTGCATGGTATTAGAGAATGTTCTGATTTCATTCTCTTTTATGTAGCTGTTCAGTTTTCCCAACACCACCTCTTGAAGAGATTATCTTTCCTTTGCTGTATGTTCTTGCCTCCTTTGTCATAGATTAATGGACCAAAGGTGCCTGGGTTTACTTCTGGGCTTTCTATTCTTTCCCACTGATCTATATGGTTTTTTGGGTGCTGGTACCATACTGTTTTGATTACTGTAGTTCTGTGGGATAGTTTGAGGTCAGGGAGCCTGATTCTGCCAGTCCCATTTTTTTCTTTTTCAATATTTCTTTGGCTATTCAGGGTCTTTTATGTTTCCATAAAAATTTTAAAATATTTTTTCTAGTTCTGTGAAAAATGTCATTGGTAAATTTATAGGGATTGCATTGAACATTGAATCTATAGATTGCCTTGAGTAGTATAGTCATTTTGATGATATTTTTTAAATTTTTAAATTTTAAATTGTTATCAAAATATGTTTATTTACAATGTCATGTTAGTTCAATTGTCCACTAAAGTGTGTGTGAAGAATATAGATATTCTTTTCTCTCTCTCTATATATATATATTCTTCTCTCTCTCTCTCCCCCATATATATATGTGTATATATAT
Organism: Phacochoerus africanus; assembly: GCF_016906955.1. Taxonomy (NCBI): domain Eukaryota; kingdom Metazoa; phylum Chordata; class Mammalia; order Artiodactyla; family Suidae; genus Phacochoerus; species Phacochoerus africanus. The sequence continues at coordinate 26,506,913 of NC_062551.1, read as the reverse complement.
ATATATATATATATATATATATATATATATATACACACACACACACATATATTCTTCTTTTACATTCTCTTCCATTGTAGGTTATTACAAAATATTGAGTGTAGTTCTCTGTGCTGTATGGTAGGTCCTTGTTGGTTTTCCATTTTGACAATATTGATTCTTCTAATCCAAGAGCATGGTAAATTTCCCATCCATTTGTACCATCTTTGATTTATTTAATTGGCATGTTTTCAGAGGGAAAACACTTTCTGGCTCAGAGAGGAACTTAGTGCTTCTTAAGTCAGAGCAGGGGCTTGGGACACAGTGCTCCTGCTTCTTCTTTCCTTCCATCCCTGTGCTGAAGACATCCTTTTCCTTCTCTTCTGTGGAGGCTCCTCTACCATCTCCTCTTCTTTTTCCTCCTCATCACATATCCGTTTGGCTGCCTGTGGGCTCCAGGCTCTGTATCCATCACAGCTGACATGCACATGGCCCAGGTCTCAAGAGTCTTCTCATATTGGACCATGTGGACCCTGGGCTCCTATGGGCAGACATGCCACACTACAGTGACAAGAGACCAGGTTTTGGTACCAACTTTGCTACAGACATGGGACATGGGACCTAAGGAAAGTCCCCTTTCTTTTTGGAATTTCAGGATTCTCATCTGGAAAGGAGGATAGTTATGACTGCCCCACCTCTCTAGGTCTGAATGCCAGAATTTGAGTGTTGAAAGTTGGAACAAACAGTTGAGCATGAAGTGGGCAGGAGGAAGGAGACTTTGCTCCTGGATTTGCAAGTATCAAACAAAGTAACTTCCAGGTCATACAGAAGTAACTGTCATCTTCTCCGTTAGGTGGAACCTTCTTCCATGGGAGAATCAGCTCAAGAAATAACCACATAAAATTTGTTCCTAAAAGGGACATTTCCATTCTGCTGTAAAAGTGTTCTAATTTGGGACACATTTGATGAATTTCCTCTGAAAAAAATTTTTTAAACTTTTCTTTCCTACTAAGTGTCTTTTTTTTCAAAAGAGGGAAATGAAATGATTGAGGGGGGATCATGTCCATTTAGATTCCCTGTCATCCCAGTTCTGTTAGTCCTCTTGGGGGCCATGCTCGCTGCTAGAGATCATACAGGGCCTTCCTTGTACACCATACAGAGAAGAGTGGATTTTGCCCCAAGAGGCAGTCAGAATCATATAGAATGGTGAGTTAGGAGAGTAGCAGCCTTATTTTCTATCTTTAGCATGGAGTAGAGGCTGGATTGGGTGTTTATGAATTAGATATCTCTGGATGAATTTGGGAGTCCAGAACATACCACTGAGAGTGGGAGTTTGGGGGTTGGGAAGGATTTAAAAACTATTAAGCAGGTACAGTCAGAGTTGGTGAAACTTTAAATTATTAGATGGGAGAAGGGGGTCAAATACAACTACACATTTATTATGGACCTTCTTAGAGTAATTTCATGGAAGCCAGCCTGCACGGCCAGCAGAAATTGAAGGAGAAGAGTGAGGAGTGTAAACAATTCTTTGGAGAAACTTGTCTGTGTCAGGGTGCTAGAAGGAGAGAGAGGGTAGAGGGAGATTTTTCTTAGCTTTTTAAGGTATAGAAAGCCTGGACATATTGATATGCTGAGGGTAAAAGGTCTTTGAAGGGAAGCCTAGAAGGACAGAATATTGAAATGATAACTGGTGGGCAAGACACCCAAATGATGCTTTGTTAGAAGCTGACACATTTTCCTCCAATCTTTCCTTCCCTGAAATAAAACTTTGAGGGAGTTTACTAGTCCCTCTATTACCACTCAGAAATAGGAGGCCAAGTGCTCTGCTATGGGGCTGGGGGCTTGAGGCCAGTGGAGCAGATCTCCTTCAAGTGATGGAAGGGGCCTACAAACCATGGTGTGTGATGCTGTGGCTGGATGGGGCCCAGGATAGGGCATGGCTGGGTCTTGATCTCCAGCCTGAGGAGGGCCACAGTGGGGCAGCACCTGGGGCCAATAGTTTGTTTGACCCAAGGTTTCATTCTTCTGGGAGTGGAAGAGGTGCTCCAGAACATGGACCCAGAGAATGATTGAAGCAATGGGTTGTAGCAATGTGATGTAGGGAAGGATTGAGCAGGGTGGTGATGGGCCTGGACATCATGATAAGGTCAGATAAAAGATGGAAGGTGATTACTGGAGCTGAGAAGAAATAATCTATTGTCAAATATTAGATTTTAAGATTTCAGAGCCAGAAACTTTCTGGGTGACCTTAAGATCCAGGGTATGGCAGCTGCTGTGGAGGTGAAAATGGTCGCTAAAATGCTAAACACAGCATAAATGCTTTGGATGGATTTTCTCATTAAATCTCATAACAATCCCTATTTTACAGATGAGAAACTGAAGCACCAAGGGAAGAAGCATATTGATGAAGGAGCCACAGCTAGTCATTGCTGGAGGCGGAGATGTGAAGGTAAGTGGTCTTTTCCATTGTCATTCAACAGTCATAACCCCCGACAGCGGTTGGCTGAGTCAGCTCTGTGCATGATAATGTCCCCCAGGACAAAGGCTGTTGGTGTGGAGAGGAAGATGATGAAATCGGGACTGAGTCTTCCATGAAACATTGACCTGTACCAAAACACCAGCTGAAGCATCACTCTGCCCACACCAGCTCCACCACCATCCATACTGGCCAAGTCAGCTCTGGGCTTCTAAGGGCTAATAAGTTTCCTTCTGGGCCTATGACTCATCCTTGAAGTTGGATGCTCAGCTTTCTGCGCAGTGGTTCTCAGTGTGGTACCTGGAGGCTGGCCCTGGCATAGGATTCAAGTCACAGCCATCTGTGGTGGGAAGTGGAGCAGGGGAGGGGTCAGCCTTGAAATGTCACTGCTTCTGTTCTGGAGGGTCAGGGGCAGAAGAGGAGAGCAGCTCCCACAGTAAGAGCACTGCTGAGGGAGTTCCCATTGTGTCTCAGCATATATAAATCTGGTTAGTATCCATGAAGACACAGGTTTGATTCCTGGCCTCGCTTAGTCAGTTAAGGATCTGGTGTTGCCATGAGCTGTGGTGTAGGTCACAGACACAGTTCAGATCTGGCATTGCTGTGGCTGTGGTATAGGCCAGCAGCTGCAACTCCAATTTGACCACTAACGTGGGAACCTCCATATGCCACCGAGGCCCTAAAAAGACAAAAAAAAAAATGCACTGCTGAGCATGGCATGTGTGGATGTGTGGCCTGGGGAAGTGGGCAGCGTCTCTGCTCCTTATGGTCTCCCTGGGGCCATATTTTCCAAGAGATGTCAGAACCCTAGACACATTTCAGATTGTATGGTCACTTTCTTGGGAATAATTCTCCCAGGGCAGTCTGGATCCAGGTGAGTGATATTGAGAATATCTTTGGGTTCATCAAGTTTGTCCAATTATCCCAATTGGTTCTTTTTTCCCCTCATTCTAGTTGAGATCCTTTTTCCTTGCTGTTTATCCTATCATAAAGGGTATGGTATGGTGCAGTAGAGACAGTCAAATTCTCTTGTTTATTTGGCTGCTGTGTTTTGGATCCTTCAACAAATACTGGAACATAGGTTTTGGAGAAGGTGGACTTGGGTTTAACATTATGGGTGTGCTAGCCATGTGGGCAGGGTCCTTGTCATGACATACTCTAGATGTCACAAATGAGTGGTTTTTAACCTGTAGATGATCGGGGCACTGTGTGACCAAGGCGGGGATTGATTATACTCTTGGAGCCTCAGTTTCTTTTTCTGTGCAATGGGGTTTTATAACAACTTGGCACAGTGTTCATGAGAAAGCAGTGAGAAAATATTTTTAAGAGCCCGGCACAGTGCCTGGCACATGGCTGCTTACAAACCTGTTGGTTCCTCCTCCCTCAGATCCCACGTATTTCGTAACTGACTGGGGGGGGGGTACCATTTCCCCAGTAGAATAGGGGTGCTGTTGCATGGCTGTGGCCAGTAGGCTTGCACTTTCTGTGCCTGCACGATGGGTACCATGTGCATGCTAATGGCAAAGGTCTCTGCGGCCATAGGTGCCTGTGAATCCAATTAACCCGGCTGAAGAATGACATTTTGATTGGAACAGAAAGAGAGTTTTAAAGAGCTCATCTCAGAGCTCACTGCTTTAGTACCTAGCAGGAGAGCTTCAGCCTCCCTCCTTCCCCTAGTCCTGCTGGTCTGGAATGGGCCAGGGCAGGACACGTGGTGGGATCTGCTCTTTTGGCCCAAGTTTGCATGATAATCTTTGATGCTGGGATTGAACCAGTTGTGAAATAGTCCGTGACGCCTCACAGTTTAGGAAACGGCAATTGCATTCACACCAGCTACATTTTCCAGACGATCCAGGCCTCTTCTCTGCTGGTAGCTTCCATTTCAGCATTTCTGGACCCAGAATAAGGTCATCGGGTCCGAGGGGGCCCATGCGCGCTTTGGCTTTGTGGGAAGTCGGCATTCTGTCTCGTTCTTGCCGGGCTTTTCAGCTTGGATGTTGTATCCTCTGGCTTCGTGTCATGTTTCTTCTCACACATAGTGGTGGCATTTGTTCAAACAGAAGCAGCACCATGGTTCTGTGGAAAGAGCAAAGGGTTTTGAGTGAAGCTGCCTGGGGTTGATGCCTGCCTTTCAAGCCCTCTGAATCTCTATTAGGCTGACTCCACACAGGGCTTGTGAAGTCCAACCACATCACGTGTGTGAAGACCAGGAACCATGCAAAGAGCTACAGACATTAGCGTTTTATTTATGATTATCCCTCAGTTTATAAACCCACACCCACATTTTGATGATAAGCTGCAAGAGGGTCAGATTATCCGTGAAAATATCATTCATCTGCCAGGCAACCGATAGAGGAGGAAAAGTTGCTTAATATTCATTATTAACCTCTAAAAGCAGTATTGGGTTGGTCTTCTCAGAAGAGCTGTGAATGACAGGCAAGTTTTGAGAATCTATTTTCAGAGCTTTTTTTTTTTTCTTTTTAGTTTTGTTTAAAAAGTCAATGCATCATCCTCACAGACTTTAATGGAGATTAAGTGAATGAAGTTCACAGTTTTGTCAATGTTAATTAAAAAAAACCCACGTCAGATCTGTCAGACTCAATGCACAGGGATTGGTAGGAAAAATCAGTCCTGGGGCTTCAGAGCTGCAGCTGAGAATTGCCAAGGTTCCCCTTCCCTTCTGCCTCTGCCCGCCCTCCATCCTCACTGCACCCTGCTCTCCTCAAGAATTTGTCATGGCTCCCTATTGCCCCATGGGGCTTCCAGGGTCTGGATTGTACCCTCTCTCTTTGATATTTCCCCCAGCTTTCTCCCACTCCATATCTGTGTTCCAGTGTTTCCATACTATGTTCTCTTCAAGATTTACTGTCAACATGCATGTTGGTTTTTGTAAGAGTAGCACCCCAAGGAGCACCTCTGTCTGGGTGCTGCCATCATCCTGATGTCCCCTGCCATTTCTCCTACAAGAATGACCCACCTTCTCAACTTCATTCAGTGCTGGTTCCACTTTCTGCAGAGATTTATCCTAAATAGTTTAGGGAGGAGAATGGTGCCTCTTTTTTTTTTTTTTAATATTGAAATATAGTTGATTTACAATGTTGAGTTAGAGTTAGTTTCAGTGTACGGTAAATGGTGTATATATATGTATGTATATATAAAACACACACATTCATTTTTTTTTTTTCGTCTTTTCTAGGGCTGCTCCCGCGGCATATGGAGGTTCCCAGGTTAGGAGTCCAATCGGAGCTGTAGCTGCCAGCCTACACCAGAGCCACAGCAACGTGGGATCCGAGCCAAGTCTTCAACCTACACCACAGCTCACAGCAACGCCAGATCCTTAACCCACTGAGCAAGGCCAGGGATCGAACCTGCAACCTCATGGTTCCTAGTCAGATTCGTTAACCACTGCGCCATGACGGGAACTCCCACACATTCATTTTTTACATTCTCCTCCTTTATAGGTTATTACAAAATATCGAGTATAGTTTCCTGTGCTATATGGTGGATCCTTTTTTTGGTTATAAATTTTATACACAGTGGTGCATATATTTTAATCCCAGTCTCCTAATTTATTCTTGTCTACCCCTCCCCTTCGGTAACCATTCTGTGTGTAAGCAATATCATATGATACTTGTCTTTCTCTGTCTTATGGTAATGGTGAGTTTGTTTTCTGTGTCTGTGGGTCTATTTCTAGTTTGTTAATAAGTTCATTTGTATCTTTATTTTTATATTCCACATATAAGTGATATCATAGGATATTTGTCTTTGTATGGCTTACTTCATTTAGTGTGATAATCTCTAGGTCCATTCATGTTGCTGCAAATGGCATTATTTCATTCTTTTTATGGCTGAGTAATATTCCATTGTGTATATATATACACCACATCTTCTTTATCCATCCTCTGTTGAGGGACACTTAGGTTGCTTAAGGTAATTCATTATAACAGCTCATGGCCAGTCAGAAACTTCTTACAGAGTGAGTTACTTTAGCGGGTGATGAAATCCTAATAACAAACCGTGTCCCAACAGATCCCTGTTAGGAACAATTGCCCCTCTTAGGAACCTTGTTTTGACTGCTACACACATACCTCATCTATCCTACAGACTGTGAACAAGCTGAAACATATTTGACCCTGTAAAATTACATATGTCCTATCATAATGCCTGCACAGAACATACCTTCCAAGAAATTTGCCAAATGCATTGATAATACAGCTTCTCAGGGACCTTCAGAGGCCCAGGTCACTGAATCGGGAAACTTCCCAAATGTTGGTAACCGAGGCTCTCCCTCTCTGACACATATAAGTAGTACTAGGGTGTGAGGGTAGTGATTAGAAGAGGTCTGTATAGGAGTTGCCATCATGGCTCAGTGGAAATGAATCCGACTAGTACCCATGAGGATGAGGGTTCGATCCCTGGCCTTGCTCAATGGGTTAAGGGCCTAGAATTGCCATGAGCTGTGGTGTAGGTCACAGATATGGCTCGGATCTGGTGTGGCTGTGGTGCAGGCCAGCAGCTGTAGCTCTGATTTGACTCCTAGCCTAGGAACTTCCCTATGCCTCCGGTGCAGCCCTAAAAAGCAAAAGAAAGAAGAGGTGCATTTAGAATGGTGTATATAAGTTTTCTGAAACAACTCACTACAAAAATAGTGACTTAATCCAACACAAATATACCGCCTTACAGGCCTGTCAATTAGAAGTCTGAAATCACGGTGTCAGCAGGGCTGCCTTCCTCTCCAGAGGCTCTGGGGAGAGGGCATTTCCTTGCCTTTTCCAGCTTCTAGAGACCGCCTGCAGTCACAGCTCCCTTTCTCCATCTTCAGAGCCAGCAAAGTTACATCTCTCTGATGTCCTTCCTTCATCATATCTCCTCCTGCCTCTCCCTGCTAACCCCCTCTTCCGCTTTTTCAAATTAAATTTTTTCATTAAAGTATATTTGGTTTACAATGTAGTGCCACTTTCTGCCATACAGTAAAGTGACATACATTCTTTTTTTATATTCTGCTCCATCATAGCCTGTTCCAGGAGGTTGGCTGTAGTGTCCTGTGCTATGCAATAGGATTTTGCTGTTTCCCCCCTTTCTACTTTTCTTTTTCTTTTCTTTTTTTTTTTTTGCCATCTTTTGTCTTTTTAGGGCCGCATCTGTGGCATATGGAGGTTCCGAGGCTAGGGGTCCAATTGGAGCTGCGGCTGCCGGACTATGCCAGAGCCACAGCAACGCCAGATCCCAGCTGAGTCTGCAACCTACACCACAGCTCACAGCAATGCTGGGTCCTTAATCCACTGAGCAAGGCCAGGGATTGAACCCGCAACGTCATGGTTCCTAGTTGGATTTGTTTCCATTGTGCCACGACGGGAACTCCTCCCTTTTCTGCTTTTAAGGGCCTTTGTGATTACACTGGGCCTTCCTGGATCATCCAGGATACTTATCACTATTTTAAGGTCAGTTTAGTAACAGTCTTAATTCCATCTGCAACCTTAACTCCTCCTTGCTAATTAACCTAACATATTTGCATATTCCAGGAGTTAGGGCGTGGATATTTTGGGGGGAACCATTATTATCCCTTCCACAAACACAGACTAGACTAGGAAACATGGTACCCAAACACACTTTACCTTTCCCCAGAGTGAAAGCATCAGACTATGTCACAGACATCCACACCGAGGTCTAATCTAGAGAGAAAATAGGGTCAGGGTAGACCCCCTGGCAGATCACTTGGTCCATCAACCACCTGCCAAGCAACCCACATTTACTGATTCCTGGCACCTAGTAGAGCTTCTGAGACAACCGTCTGTCATCTTGGGATCTGAGAGAGAAGGACATGAAGAGACCAGGCCCTGCGATGAAGGCTTCATAGAAGAGTGGGCACATGGATGAGTCCTGAAGGAGACACAGGTCATGGGAAGATATTCATTGGAGAAAGTGGGGAGAGCATTTCCAGCAGAGAACACAGTATATGCAAAGCACAGAGGTGTAGACCAGCCCGGCAAGTTCCAGAGTCAGCCAGCGGCTTTCTCTTTGCCCTCTTGGATCCTGCCGGGGCCTGCTGGTATCAGGGCTTCTAAAATGCCAGTTATATCTGGAAGGCTGTGGCCCAAAGCCATTTTTGCAAGGTCTTCTACATTAGAGGGAGCAGTACAGCTATTCTTAAACCTGAAAGTGTTTATGTCTGAAAGAAGACCGAATTTTATTTAGGGAAGACCCACATTTATATATATGAAACAGTGACTTCTGGAGGCAAACCAAATAAAACCAGAGTCATCCAAGGGAAGGTAACCTGCTTCCATGGAACAGTCGTCTGGTATGTGCCAAATTCTAAATCAGCCTTCCTGTAAGGCCACTCACCACAGAATCCATGTGGGTTGCATCCCTTAGAGATTTAACTTGTTGAGACGTAAGCAAAGAAGATTCAGAGGGGAAAAAAAGAATCAGATCGTTATTTGGTGGGATTTAACTAGAGATGTTTGGAGAACCATTGATAGTGGAAAATAATAAGAACTAGGTAGGTGTTAAAGGCTGAATTGTGCTTTCTCAAAATTCATGGGTCAAAGTCCTCACTCCTGGGACCTCGGAATGTGACAATGTTTGAAGAGAAGGTCTTTAAAGAGGTAGTGAGGATAAGATGAGGTCATTAGAACTACCCTGAATTCAATGTGACAATTGTCCTTAAAAAAGGAAATTAGGCCACAGACACGTGTATAGAGGGAAGACCCCGTGAATACCCAGAGAAAAGATGGATAGCTACAAAGCCAGAAGAGAGGTCAACCTTTCTCACACCTTGACCTCAGACTTTTAGCCTCCAAAACTGTAATAAAAGACATTTCCGTTGCTTGAGGCATCCACTCTGTGGTGCTTTGTTATGGCAGCCCTGGAAAACTAATATAGTAGGTCATCAAAAGCATCAAAATCATTGAATGCCATTTGTACTAGATGCTCAGATCTCCTTTCAGGTATGATGGCCTTATCCCCCCAACTACTGGGAATACTCCTGGCAGACAGATATCAGCCATCAGCTGCTTTCAGGGATTTGCCTTGGATTGTGTTCCCTTGTCCATGGTCATTCTCCCTTTCTCAGGATGGTCTGCATCCAAGATTTGTTGACATAGGGTTATGAAGGTTTGGTCTCTTTTCCCAACTTGGTTCAACTCTGAGAGGTCATCTGGCTTCAGAGTTTCCTTTGGACTTGACTCAGGCCTTTGTTGGGATGGCATCACAACTTTTTTTCAATTTTTTTTTTTTTTTTTTTTTTGCTTTTCAGGGCTGCACTTGTGGCATATGAAAGTTCCCTGGCTAGGGGTTGAATCAGAGCTACAGCTGCCAGCCTATGCCACAGCCAAAGCAATGCCATGTCCAAGTTGCACCACACTTCATGGCAACGCTGGATCCTTTACCCACTTTGATCAAGGTCTGGGATCGAACCAGCATCCTCATGGATACTAGTCTGGTTCATTACCGAACTCCTTCTCTTCAATTCTTCTTCCTTCCCCCCTTTCCTTTCCAAGTGGATTAATCCCAAGAATGCTCTCTAATACACTCCTGTATTATAGCTATTGTCTCAGGGTCTACATCTTGAAGAATGCAACCTGTTACCTCATAATGAAGAAATTGGGCTCTCTCCTATTAGCACTGGGGAGCTATTGAAGCACTATATTCTGATGTGGTACGGTTTGTAGTATGGCTGGTTTGAAGGCTAAATAAAAGTGGATCAGATGGAAGTAGATAGACCAGTTAGACAGAGTTGGGAGTAGGCAAAAGGGAAGGTGATAGAGGCCTGATTAGTAAATAGTCATTTTTTACTTAAGGCTTCTCCTGCAGCCTCCCCCCTGCTGGGAAGCCCAGAACCATTCCAATATCTGAAATGCATTGTCCTGACTTGAGTGGCATTTAGGTCTTGCTCAGGGCACTGAAGGAAGCTCAAGTCTGGTATGTTTTTCAAGATGTGAGAACCACACAAGAGCATTGATGGGTACATTGTGGGTCAATAATGGTAACTTAATGCTCCAGTACATCCTCAGAGACTTAGAGATGAATCAGAGAATAAGATGCATACTTTCTCCTTACCCCCTGCAAGTATAAGTGTTTCATGAGCTTAATCTGATGGGACACAAGCTCTCACACATCATCCCTGAGTACTTATTGCTCTTCCCTCACATTATGCTGTAACTGAACCCTGAACTTTAGCTAATGCAGTTCCCTCTGACTGGACTGGATCCCCTTGTTCTCCATGACTTGCATTTACCTTATACATCACTCAAGTCTCTTTTCTGCATTTACTTCTTCCAAGAAGCCTTTCTGACAGCTCCCCTAGGCTGGATTATAGTTTTACTCTTTTTATTTTTTCGACCATTAGACTATAAATTTCATGACAATAGAAATGATGTGTTCTTGGGGATTTGGAGCAAAAGAAGCACTGCCTTCTTATTCCCACTCAAAGTCTGACCATTAAAGAACATAGTCACAAAGAACTAGTGACTGAATGAGGATCCCTTTATCTATTTTGGTAAGCATTGCACAATGCGCAATAACATCAAAACTGGAGACTCCAGCAAACTATGTAGGAGCTTGAGCTTGTGGCTTAGACCTTGGGCCGAGTGGTATCTCCTTGTTACTTGATGTGTATTTAGCAAACCACAAGAAACATAGCATGGCTTGTAGGGTAGATACCAAATTCCTAACCTTGTGAAATAGGACTTCAGGCATGGCTACATCAAGCATAAAATTTACTAGGGGAGTAGGGAAGAGGAGAGAGGGATAGTGGTAGGTTTGTCCCCCGAGAGGGGACCTACCCTGATGGTTTCGTATAGAGAGGCAGGAAGGAGGAGGATAATGTATGGTGACAGAGGCTGGATGGCAAAGGAGAATGAAGGAAGGGTAGCATTATTTGGGATAGTTTTCCTGCTCACTAGGAAAATGTAGCTCCTTTCCTAACCCAATTAATCACTTTAAAGTCATTCAAAATCTCACATGATCAGTTGAATTGGACAAACCTTCTTCCACAGGAGGCAGGGATTGAGAAGACAGAGGGAGGACCAGAGTTTCCTCCGAGGGAAAAGTGGATGGAAACATGGCATTTATGGGAGGAATTAGAACCACAGGGGAAAGAGCTCATATGACTTTTGTCTCCCCAGATACCAGCATGAGACTGGCTGAAATTAGGTATCAGCTAGTGCTGACTGATGCAATGGGTGAGTGGATCACTACCTAGATATGGAGTGCCAGTCGCTGATGGATTTGGGTTATGCCCCTTTCTCTCTTTCTCTCAGCTACTAATTAATATCCTTGGGCCTATGTAGTATTATAAACATAACTCATTCTCAACTTTGCAGACTTGTCACTGAAAGCCCCTCAGAATCTCTTGCCATCTCACCTTTAGCCACGTCCATCATGAAGGTGTGTTGTTGTCTATGAGCCCCCACTAGGTGGGCAGTGGGATGTGGTCAGAAGGGGAAATGGGGAGCTCAGCCCTGCTGCACTCCCAGGTCTCCTGTCAATGTGATGGAGTGAGCTCTGCCTGGGGCCAAGCAGGCCTTGGTATTGGATGAGTGTGGACAGAGTAGAGAAGCTAACTGCGGAGTAGATGGAAGTTACTGGCCAGTGGGTGTGGTGGCATGGCTCTCTCTACTTCATCCACTTATGGCAGAATGGAAACAGCATGGACACTTGAGTAAGGACTGGGGGAGGCTGGCCCAGGACTGTGGTCCCTTAGAAGCTTATAAGGACGTAGGACCCAACTCCAGTCTCAGAAGCGAATGATAAAGGCTGGACAGGAAAATGGGAGGCTGTTTCCATTGTAAAGGTGGCCTGCCTGGGTGGGGATTAGAAGGGGTCTGTTGGAAGGAATGCAAGGTCCCTTTTTGGGTCCATAGAATACAAGTATCCATAGTATGGATTATATGTTGGGTGTTCCGAGTTAGTGACTTGAGTTTGAAGGGTGTGCTGGCTACCTCCATTGGGGAAGATACATTAAACTCTTCACTCCGCTGGGGTAGCCACTGTGGCATACTCATGAAGTCCTCATTCAGTGAGGACTTAACTAGTCCCAGCTGCTGGGGTACTATTGACAGACAGCTTTAATATCTTTCAACCTCTCTAAGGATTGTAGAAAGCCGTGCAGCTAAGACCATGACCCTTCTTGGGGTGCCCAATCTAATACTGAGGAGGTGCCATAGGAGTAGAGCCTGTTTGAGCTCAACTTGGAGCAATGCTAAAGGGTCAATTCTAACTCCAGAGCTTCCTGTGGGGTCAGCAAAATCTGCCAATGGGTGTGTAGCACAACTGGCCATTTTCTTCTGCTACCTGCTTCTGTTCCCTTCCTTTCCCTGGGGCACTCTTTTTTTTTTTTTTTTTTTTGCTTTTTATGGCTGTACCTATGGCATATGGAAGTTCCCAGGCTAGGAGTCAAATTGGAGCTGCAGCTTTTGGCCACAGCCACAGCCACAGCAATGCAGGATCTGAGCCATGTCCATGACCTACACCATAGCTCATGGCAACGGCAGATCCTTAATCAACTGAGCAAGGCCTGGCATTGAACCCACATCATCATGGTTGTTAGTTGGGTTTCTAACCTGCTGAGCCACAATGGGAACTCCTGAAGGGCACCCTTAATACACATCTGGCATGCTCAGCATCTTGGCCTTTGCTTCCTGGGCAACGTGACCCGTAACTCTCCCCTTTGTACAGTGTGTTCTAATCTAGTTTGGGAAGAGCCAGGGGTGAGTCAGGTTGAGCGTGAGGGGGAAGATCTGGGAGTGATGGCGCAAGGGGCCCCAGACTTGTGCAACACTGGATCTAGAGTGAGAAGTCCCCCAACAGAATCTGTTCAAGGCCTGGTTGATGATCCTAGTGATGTCTTATTGTGGGGATGTTCAGAAGGAATGCTCTCATGTGGCATAGAATTCTGGTGATGACCCAGGAGTAGAAGGCTGCTGTTATCTGGACAAAGGGACTTGCTGGACCCTGGCCCACTCTTGGGGGAACATTCTGCCTCACACAATTGGGTGGTCCATCAGGCAGTGTGTATTTCTAGAGCTCTTCTTTGAAGTTTGGAAAGTGGCACAATGGATTCCTAAAGTTGTAAATATAATTTTCATGGTTATACCCATTAGTGTGGCCTTGAATATGCAAGTATGGGTTTGAGTCAAATTCCTTCTGGAGAAGGAGGCTGACTGGAGAGAATATGAATTATGGGTGTTAAACCCCTCAGATTTGTCCTAGAAACTGAAAAAAAAATACCAAAAAAAAAAAAAAACCTTTCATCCTACTTCCATCCCACACAGCCTCTGGGAAGTTACACTCCTCATATATTAATTTCTTATGAATAAGTAATTCTTTGAGCACCTCATATATACCACATTCTGTGCTGAAAACTGGAAAAACAGAAAACCACAGACTTACCCTTGAATAGCTCTCATATTCCTATGGGAGGCAGGCACAAAAATAATCAAAATAATGGTGGCATTAGGGTTAGATTAAAGGGTTTGTGATTAGGGAACTGAAGAACACCATTGGATGGCTGATAACCACACCCTGCAAAAGTCCAAGTAAGGTGTGTGCATAGCATGAACACAAGGAAAGGAGCAAAAGGCCAGAGTGACAACATTTTGTAAACTGGGCAGAGAAGACCCAGAAAGCCAGCTGAGTCCAGTTGAGGTCCTCCTTGGCCTCACATACTAAGAGTTCACATGCAAGCAAGTCTTGGAGTCTCCATTGTCCCAGCATCTCCCATGCCCAAGACCATGTCTCCGATCTCTACCCCCTATGCACATAAGGTCCATATCGGGACTCTAAGCATTTAGTGCTGCCAGAAGTTGAAGGTAACAGAGCATCAAGGGATAAGACTAACCCTGCTAGGCAGGTTCCATATTATCAAGGACCACCATGATATCTGTAGAGTTTCTCTTTTGTCCTGAGAACAAGTGGTTTGAACTTGTATGTTTATCAGAATCACCTGGAGAGCTTTAGAAGAGGTGGCTCCATGGTCTAGTGCCTGGACAGTGGCTCTCAGATGGGGGTAGTAAGAGATGTTGGCAGGGCCACAGCAGAGTCAGGCTCTGGGTTCCTAACTCTTTTGTGTTCACTCAGGAGAATGATGGCGTTTGGATGTCATATCCTGGTTGGCCAGTCCATTGGGATCAGATAGACCGAGGTTGCCAGTGATGGATATTCCACAGAGGAAGAAAAGCTTTTCATGAGAGACTAGTATCATTGCAGAATCCTTACCCTGCCTTGGCCTTAAGGGCATTAGGACAAACTGGGAAAACATTCAAGTGTTCAAAGGAATCTAGTAAGGAGAAATGTCCTCTCAAGATCTCTGGTCCCATTCTGGGGTCATTTGGGTTATAAAGGCCTTCCCACCCCATGCCTTCCACCCACTGGTTCCTATTCTACCCTAAGTGTTGGTAGGGTGAGCCAGCATCTGTGGTGCCTGAGGCCTGTTTTCACTAAAATTAGTAATCAATGAAATCAACAGGAAATAGTCACAGGGCAAAATAGTCACAAGAAGGCAACTGACCCCAATTTAATGAGAGGGATTCATCACTTAAGCCAAGTACTACTGGTACAGATATTGGAATCAGATCTTAGTAGGGGAACAAGGCTGCTTGGGGATGGAGAGAGTGGGAATATACATGGTACCTTGATGCCTTGTACACAAAACATGGACCCCTCAGCAAAGCCGTCACTGAGTAACACATATAGGCCACACTGGATGGAAAATGATTCATGTAAATATGTTTAATGTCCAGGAACATAGCTGCTGATTATCCAGTGAAGAAAGTGTTAGGAAACTCATTAAGAAAAACGTTTCTTTGTTTGCCTTGGCCTAAGCATCACAATTAGCATCCACACCCACACAAAATGCAGATAGAGTTGTGAAATGAATTTTGAAAATTGAGTCCCTCAAGCTTTCCGGTTCCCATGCCAACTGTTTCCATTTGATGTCACTTGGATCTTGATGGCGTGAACAAAGACTTCTTGTTCTAGCACTTCCATAGCTTCCTAAAGGTTGGGGCTGACATTCTGTACTTTTTTGGTGTGAAAAAGAAGACTCTATTGTTGAAGCCTCTTTATGGGGATATTTTGTTACTCACAGCTGCAAGCATCTCTGCTCTTCTCCAGACCACTTCTACCTTTTGTGGGATCTTTCTCTCAGCAGATCTTTCCTCTCTTGTGTCTTTGGTCTTGACCTAAAAGCCTACGTAAGCTCTTTCTCACCCCACCCCCTCCTGAGCCACCTTTCCTCTTTTTACCCCAAACTTATTGGGTTGACTCTCACACTTGCATTTTTGGCCTTATACTACTTTGTCCCCTCTTTTCTTTGTAAGATGACGCCCATCCCTCTATTGGAAGCTTTCTTGAAAGTCTTTAGAAAGGTCCGAGTTGCCAAACCCAATGGATCTATTTAAGTTCCCCTAGTCTGGTGATCTTCACTTTCCCTCTTTTCCCAAAAAACTTTCATGCTGTGCCCCACATCTAAGCTCTTTCTCCTTTCTCCCTCCTTCACTTGCTAAAAGCCAGTTTCCTCTGAGTGTCTTTGGTCCTCTTCTCCTCCTTCTCTGTGGTATTCCCTTTTTTGGTCTCATCTCTGGATTTCAAGAAAGACCTCATGGGGGTGTTGCCCCCCCCTGCATACTAGGTTCTCACCTTTAGACTTGGGGGCCTCAAAGCCCCCTGGACACCTCAACCTGCCTGTCTGGTTGTATCTCCATTACAGTACATCTGAAACCAAGCTCTTGCATTCTTGCATGAACCTATTTTTGTAAGGGTCTGTTGATGAGGTTCTGGCCTAGTTTTGGGGCCCAGTCTATAGCATGTGCCTCAGTTTTACTACCAGATTCCTATACCAAGCCAGAGCCCTGCTACTAGATGCTACCATGTTAGAACATGGCAGAGGTCAGGCTGCCTGTGCACAGGGAACTCTTTGTGCAGTAATAGTGATGTGTCCAGGGTCTGACTGAGCCCATAATGACTCCCAGGACCTTGAGTGGAGCTAAAGCATCAAGCAATGGTCTTGTGTCTCTCACCTTGGGGTGAGGGGAGATGGAGAGGTTGGGGAATGAGGAAGCCCTGAATCCTGACTTCTTCATTGTGCTTATCACCTCTGCCCTCCTCTCACTAAGATGCAGCATTTCTGAAGGCAAGAGTGTTTTCTTTGCTTCATGGCTTGATCCCCAGAATAGTGCTTGGTGGGACCTCAAGAAACATTTATTAAATGAATACATTGAATTGGTTAAATAAATTCATGACAGATACAAATATAGAAACCAACTCCAGCAACGCGAGGCTCTTGAGTGGTTCCTTGCTGTTTAGTTGAGGTTTCCTATCTCAGCCCTCTGCTCCAGGATTGCCACTGAGGTAAGCACCAGTAACCAAGGGGAGGCTCATGGCTTCTTCAACGAGGAAGTTCCTGAATAGCCGCTGGCCAGATAATATTGGAAAACCCTCAAAATATGCGTATCAAATAAGAAAACTATGCAGCCATAATCAGGGACTGTAAATCTGAGATATTTATTTATTTATTTATTTATTTATTTATTTATTTATTTAGTATCAAGAGAAGGTCAATTACAGCCAGTAGGTCAATTACAGATCAGGGACTTGAACAGATAATGTGAGTTGATGGGTACCTTGAAATTACTCCTAACTATCTTCCTTTTTCAAGATTGTGTTTGTATTTCTATCAAGAAGATTGTGGTTTTTTTCTGTGTGTGGGAAAAGTGCAAGTCCTATGACACATGAGCTACATGGGTGTTGCCAGCCCTCGGTGGTGGGGAGCTCTGCTGAGAACACAGGCTGGCAGCTGGAAGGGCACTAATTGTACTTCTGGGAAGTCCACTCAGGATGAGTGTCATCCCAAATGACAGCAAGCCCCTTGGGTGTCAGGTCTTAGGGAGCTTTCAAGGAGTGCTGTCCTGTACACCCCAGCCAGGCCCCAGACTCTCCAAGGAACCAGCTGGGTTTGGTGCTTTATAATATCCCCTGAAAGCCTTCCTTTGCTTCATGACAGTGTGGACTGGCTGAGGTTGCCTGGATCTGCGCCCCACCCCCACCCCCACCCCCCAAGATGGGTTTCTTTGTCATTCTCAGTCCACAGAGTAGTTGATATCCTTATTGTTATCCTCCTTCCTGGGGTGATTGGCATACCTTTTTTTTTTTTTTTGCCTTTTTTGGGCCGCACCTGCGGCATATGAGGGGGGATGATGCTGGGGGATGAAGTGGAGCTGTAGCCACTGGCCTACGCCACAGATAAAGCAACTCTAGATGCGAGCTGCATCTGCAAACTACACCACAGCTCATGGCAATGTCAGATCCTTAACCCACTGAGCGAGGCCAGGGATCAAACCCGCGTCCTCATGGATGCTAGTTGGGTTCGTTAACTGCTGAGTCACAACGGGAACTCCACCACTGGTACACCTTTTAGGCAGGGGAGTTCTGGGGAATGTTTCTTTTCTGCGTGGTCACATCCTCTTCTCCACTGTTCCAGCCTCTTCTCACTCCCAGATTCTCTTTTTCCCATACCTCCCACTGAAGCATTACTTTCTTGCTGGTTAATCCTCAGACTTTCTGTCTGCAATTATAGACGAAAAGAAAGCTCTTTCTTTCCTGACATGAACTGCGTCCAATTGCCAACGTCAAGCTTATTAGTGGACACCCCAAACTGCCGGCTTTGAGTATTATCACTTTTTATTTGGCTTTGCCAAGTTAAAAGACAATCATTACTGGTTCCATTTTATTTCTTTAATTACCCAAGAGATTGAGCAGTTTTTCATGTGTTGATTGGTCATTTGCATTTCCTCTCTGGGGACTTATCTTTAACCTCTATAAATTAATGTTTTGGGTTTTTCCCTGGATGAATTCATAAATGAAAGAAGCCAGTGTCAGATCCACATTACTATATCTGTGCTGCATTGCAACTGAATGCTGCTCTCTTCTTGCTCACCCTGTGCGGAATTCAGTCTGGACTCAAAACTCAGCAGCAGCAGAGAGATGAGTATCTTCTAATATTTCATGCACACACACATATGTATTCATATATATGTATGTGTATATATACATACATACTATTCACATAGATGTATATATTCAAATTGTATGTATGTGTGTATACCCCTCTGTGTATGTGTATATATTCAGTGTGTGTCCATATTCAACTTAAATGGGCTTCATTGGGAAAGATTAGGAGCTATAACTTTAGTAAGAGTGTTCTCAAGTTGAACCACTATGAGAGCCTGAGAATCAAAAGCTATTTTTCCAGTTGCTCTACAAATCCCTGAAAATTAGCCTCTGGATTCAGTATAATAGAAAATGGGCAGATCTCTAACGGTAGCCCCCAGAGGGCTTCCGATTGTCCGCTGGAAAGCGCTTCTGGTCTCCATGCCCTGGGCCAGCCCCTTCCTGCGTTGGATGAAAGGGCAGGAGCTGGGGCTTTGGTGAGTACGTGATGTCATGTGCTCAGGCGTTGTTCAAAACCCATAAAGCTCTATTTATGCCTCTTCCTGCAGAGGCGTGTTTCCTTGGCTAAAGCTCTCATCCCTGGTACTCTTTTCTTGGCAGCTATTTCTGGGGTCTGCACGAGGCATGCCCTGGGCACCTAGGCCTGCAGACCTGGGCCCTGGAAGTGCTGTCTGAGCCTGTGAGGCCAGTGGAACCCCCACATTTCAGAGGCCCATGTTGTGGTGGCCACACTGCGGTGTTTATCAAGTCACAGAGCCGAGAGACTGGGGGTGGAGGGAAATGCAAATCTATTTTATAGTAAAGATGACTTGTTCAATAAACCAGGTTTATTAAAGTGCTCACAGGGTTGGTGTTTCATGCTCAAATACGCCATTGATCTCCCTCATCTCACCCACCCTGTCTCCTGTGCTTTCTCATTTCCTTCTCCTTCCCTCACTTGTTCCCTCTCCGGGTCCCTCATTTGTTCCAGGAAGCCCAGGTAGTGGCTGCCACAGGCCAGGCTCACTGCCTCTGGCCTTCACCCCCACAGTGGCCCTGGGACACCCACATCCATCAGAGGTTCTGTCACCATCCATGTTCCCAACGTAGTCTTTCCCTCCAGTTTCCTCACTCGACTCCCCGTTCTGTCTGTCCTTGCTCTCTGACCCTGTTCCCAGCTCACTGCATGAGCTCATGGCCCTCTCCTCCCCCCAGGAAGCTGGCGTCAGCCTCCCTGCTAGAGACTTCTAGCTCACACTGTCCTTCGGGGCTCAGACCCCATCCATCTCCAGTCTGGCCAGCAGACCTTGCTCTCACACGCTTGTGTCCTGGCTTTGCACACTCTCGGGTTCAGCTTAGTCACTGGTCCAGGTCAGAGATGCCCCAATCCTTGGCGTCTTCCCTGGGGAACCCATTCCAGGGGGGCTGCTCCCTTGGCCTTTCCTGTAAGATGAGCACATTAGTGACCTCCTTTAGAAGGAGGACGGTGCTATCTGGGTAGGACAAATGCAGTCAGCATAACTTCCTGGATATTTTGCACCTGCTGGGGCTGGGCTAGGGTGTCTCTGAACTGGTCAAACTGTTCCTGGGTGTGGGGCTCAGCTCCAGCACCTGCACCTGTGGAGGGAAGTCCAGAACAGAGCAACTGAGAGGGTGAGCAAGTGAGCAAGTCATTAACAGGCACTTAAAAGCAGTCATCTGCTCTGCAGCACAGGCCTCTCCTTTCCCGCCACTGTGTTCTTAAGTGCCAGTGCAGGCCTGACTGCGGCAGGAGGAATCAGTGCTTGCTGGGTTGGTAAGGGCATGAACCATGTCATAAATGTCATGGTCAAAGGACGGGGGTTGTCCTGTTGGTGGAAAAAGGAAGACTGAAGGAATTTAAGGGGACACTTGGAACACTGGCACTGCAGAGCGTTTTGTGGGATGCCAAAGGCCTGAACTGGGAGTGAGGGTAGCAGTTATGCGGATGTAGATTTCAATTCCACATCTGGAAATTCTACTTGTTAAATGAGGAAATGAGCTGAATCCAGGGATGACAAACTCCTTGATGCTGGAGCTATATATTCAGGTGGAGGATGCCACTTCACTTCTTCTTCTTCTTTTTTTTTTTTGCTTTTTAGGGCCACATATGTGGTATATGGACGTTCCAAGGCTCCTAGGCTAGGGGTTGAATCGGAGCTGCAGCAATGCCAGATCCGAGCCTTGTCTGCAACCTACACCACAGCTCACAGCAATGCCAGATCCTTAACCCCCTGAGGGGCAAGGAATCAAACCCGCATCCTCATGGACACTAGTCAGATTTGTTACGTTGAGCCACAATGGGAACTCCACCACATGACCTGTTAATTGGGAGGATGTGGAAGGGAATTCCAACGTAGCCCCAGTGATGCAAGAATTGTCAGTTGGACACTTGTGTGCAAGGGACTACCCCAGGCTCTGTGAGTGGAGAGACAGTTAAGCCTCTTGTCCTTCAGAGGTGCTCTAGCAGGCTCCTTGGTTTGGTGCTCATGGTTAAAGGGTATCCACAGCTCCTGTTGCATACCTGGGGAAACCAAAGTCAGGACAGGGATGGGCCTTTTTCTAGCGGCATCTGGCATTGAGTGCCTATGGGGCCAGGCCCGGGGGGAGGGCTTATTTGCATCTTCTCAGTTCATCTTCCCATCAGCCCTAGGTTGAAGATCTGAGTTTTAGGGCTTTGATCCAGCATCCAGCCCTACTCACCAGACTCCTGATCTAGCACACTCCCCGCTGTAGCAGTTGACAAATTGTAGACACACAGTCACAGAGACTCAGCAGCTCAGGGCAGGGAGTAAGCAAGAGATGTAGGGAAGGAAAGAACGCTTTCTGAGCCTGCTGTGGGCCAGATGGAGCTTTACCTGCAATGTAAAATTTGATTTGAACAAGATCCATGAGAGTTAGCTGACTTTACTACCAGTTTACAAATGATGAGTCTCTGGCTCAGGGAAGTTCAGTGACTTGGTTAACGTCACTCAGTTAATGAGAACTGGGGCTCAGGTACTTCTTCACCACCCTGACCATTTCCACTCTTTGCCTTATTGTTATCACTAGTTCTAGTACTACTATTATCACCATTATAACTAACAGCATTACTTGTTAGTATGCTTGCTATTACTACTATGATTATTAATTTCACCACCATGGGTACTAGTCCTACTACCAGGATTACTAGTATTATGACTGCTATCTTCTCCTCCTTCTACTCATGACAAACTTGAGTTATTGAGGGCACACTCTGTGTAAGGTCCTAGATGAAGCCCTTTCAAATCTATTTCATTTTTCACAACAATTCAGTGAGATGTAGGATGCAGTCTTTACCCCAGAGCTGATGGTTTGCCCCATATTGTGGGATAATCATTGGCATCCCTGATCCATAAGAAAAGGGCAGGAGGTGGAAGTTGGTAAACCAGGAACTGGGCTCCATGGGTCTTAAAACATACTCCTATGTTTATCTTAAGTTTGGGATTGAAAAAAGAAAGTTTAGCCTGTTTTCACTGGAATTTTTGTGTAGCCTGTTCTGTCTGGAATTCACATTAGGTAAGAACTCTGAAGAGAAGGACTGATGCTTCTGTGAGAAAGAAGAGCAGTGCTGGATTGCACCTGCTTCTCTCTTGCAGGTGTGATGGCAGATGCTCTGCATGCTGGCTCTTCAATTCCCATGCTGGGAAGTAGGTTCTATCAGGCCCATTCTACAGACCTGCAAGCTGAGGCAGAGCGAAGGCAGGGAGCATGTTCAAGGTTGCATCTCCAGCCGGACAGGGTCTCCTGGCCCCTCCTGCTCCAGCATGGGGCCTCTGCAGCAGAATTAAAATGTAAATCAAAACGTAATTGGCTTTGTGTGCACAGTTTAGATAAGATTTACTTTTGAAGAATGACTTTGTGTTCTAACCCAGCAGGCCCAGCTCCACGCGGCCCACTTGCACTTAATAACGGCCGGGGAGTGGGGCCATAAATATTGCAAACGATGCAGCTTGAACGAAACGCCCTATGAACCGTAATAAAACCCCCCGTGATTAATTCCAGAACGCGCTCTGTTCATATTAGACCTGCAGTGGCTCCCCTGATGAGATCAATACAGCGTGGCGGAGTGATCCTAATAGAAGTGTTATTATCTTTTAATCTTCGGGAAAATGCCAACTTCTCGAATCCGTCACCAGGCCGCCTGCTTTATTTTCTTGGTGCAACCTTGAAGGCAGTTGTTTTCCCTGAAATGAAGATACATTTGAGTCTTTTCAAGGATTTATCAATAATAGGACCTGGTCCCTTTTGCAGGGCCCATGGCTGAAAGGCACATTTGTATGCAGCGAGTTAGAACTGGTCACGGTGACCTTTGCTGTCAGCTGCTATTTTCCCAGCAGACAAATGCCTCTGGAGAGTGAGTGTTAAAGACAGATATTCACGGGAGGGAGATGGAGAAGCAAGCGGGGAAGAGAAATAACAGCACCAACAAATAACCAAGGGTGGGTTGAGGAAGCCAGGTGTGTCCCCTGTTTGGGACTCTGGGGGGAGGGGGGTAGAAATGGCCGTTCATGGCCCTGACCAGGCTGCTGGCGCATTTTCCACCACTTCTGCATGTCTCCAGGGACTGGGCATAGTGGAACTGTGAGCCGCGGTGGAAAATGCCCCGTAGTGAGTGTCCAGGGAAGAAAGAAATAAGCCAGGGAACTCTCAGCCTCCTGCCTGCAGGGGTGCTGGACCTTCAGGAGGCCATAGAGGCTGTGTGTGTGGCTTGGTGTCATGGCGGCAACCCCTCTCCTGGAGGTGGAGGTATGCGGGCCATGCTTGTTGGGTGTGGAATGAACCAACTCAGGGGTGACAAGGATGGGAAGTTTGTAAAAGGTTCCAGTGTCACTCTGGTGTGTGTCCTGAGTTCTGACAGAGGCACAACCCCAGGCCCACAGCCAGTTACAGAGAAAGGCAGCGGAGCCCACGGGAAGGAGGAACAGTCCTTGTTGCCTTTCTTCTTTCTCCTCTGCTTAAAGGAGCACGCCTCCCTGAAAGGCAGCCTTCTCTGGAGGAGCCTTGGCCAGCATCTTGTCCCGCCTTTATCTTCTGGAAAAGGGAAACCCAAGACTCACAGTGGGTAAATGAGTGAGTGGTGGGGCTCACAGTGGGTTATCCGGAGGGCTCCGTCTATCTCTTCTTGCTCCACACTGTCACTCAGGGACCCAGGCTCCTACTACCTGGGGGCTCTGCCATTCACCCAGGCCTCTGAGTCCTGCATTTTATCATCCATGTCCAGCCTGCAGGCAAACAAGGAGGGGGAGGGGAACAGAGCATCTTGTGGGGAAATATGAGGACCAGGGAATAGTATGAGACTGGTATAACTTTAGTGCAATTTTGTTGATAGAACTCAGTAGTATGCCCCCCCACCCCCTGCCCAAAGTCAGATGCTGGGAAGTGTCATCCACAGTGTGCCATGGAAGGAGGGGGCACAGAACTTGTGAACAACTAGCTGTCATGGCTGCAGTATTCTCATCTCTAAAATAGGGGTACAGATTACCCCCTATCAGGCCATAGCAGGAACTATAAGGAAAGGAAAGGTATGAGGGCTTCTGACAAATAGTAGGTGCTATGTTAATGTTAATGCTACCACCTTAGTTTCTCCAGTCCCTCCTCTCATAGATGGGAAGCTTGAGCCCATGTCTGAATTTCCTCTCCAACTTTGTGAGGCTTCAATGGATTCCTGGTGGCTGGGCTCTGCCCTTTAGGGGAGGATTAGAGACAAGATACCTTCTATGTTCCAATCTGGCATTGGTGGTGGCCTTGCCTTGCTTGCCCACTGATGAGACTCTCCACCTGCCACTGGCTCTCCCCTCCTGCCCCTGCCTCCTTCCCTTTACTTCCCATATTACCCTGAGCCCATGATCTGATCCCAACATATAAGACACAGCTCCTTAGATTCAGCTTTGCCACACCTGCTGTGTTCCAGGAATCACACTGAGCTGCCTGGTGTCCCACTCTCAAAAGAGCCAGAGCTGTGCTGATGGGCAATTCCATCATGGGATGGACTTACCTTTTGGCTCTTTCACTTATGATCTCATAACCTTAGGCAAGTGGCTTTGACTCTTTGAGTATCACTTGGATTATAAGAAGACCTGAAAAAGGAAGAACCAACATGCAAACTGTTAGAAGGAGGAAACAAAAGCATGGTTGCGAAATTGTTGAGCACAAAGCTCCTCAGAGCAGCTTGGAGGGAGGGTTTGTCTCAAAAAGTGGCCGTACATGTTGATGCCCCCCCGCCATCACACTGAAATCCCTAATTTTTCTCAACTAGAAGGTCAGGGTTCTCTGTGAGGATGATGGGAGTGGCAGAGTTGATAAGGTGGGGGTTAGGGGACAATATCCATATATAGCCCACTACCCTCTGGGGTAATGCTGAAGGATGTGATGTCCTAGTACCTTCTCATGCCCCTTCAGCTCAGCTGGATCACTCACTTCTTTACCACTAATCAAAGCATCCCTGGGCTGAGGAAATCCACGTTCTTGGGTGAGCACAGAACTGTGGGGAGCTTTTAGTTTGGCAGGATGTTACTTCCCCAAATCTACCCTCTGCACCCTATGGAGCTTTTAGCACCAGGCAGATGGGCTCCAAGTAAACTCATCAGATATAAAGGCAAACAGGACAGGTGAGAACAGTGGTGGGGTGGAGTGGAAGGGGGATGTAGATTCTTGCCTTGTGATATAGTTCCTTTCTGATATACCCTGGGCCATCTGTTCTTCCTTTCCTGAGGTGCTTCGACTTTTATGGCACCTTGAGTTTAGGATGACACTCTCAAAAGAGCCAGAGCTGTGCCGATGGGCAATTCCAGCATGTTTCCTATCCCCTGCCTACCTCAGGTACTTGCCTACCTCTGTGCCTTGGCTCTGCTGTTCACCAAGCCAGTCATGCCCCATTCATCTATCCTCATTTTACCCTTTTCAAGGGCTACAGAAATTTATCACTTCTCAGGAATCCTCTTATGGTCCTTGAGTCGGAGGAGACTGCTTCCTACTCCAGATGCACACAAAACTTCCTCTTGTTTATCTTGTGTCTGTTCTTAAATTTTCTGGTAGATAGGTTAGTGCACTTCTTCTCCCTTTATCTAATCATAGTAATAATTATAATAAACATTAATACCAACTTTTGGCTGATCTCTAGATTCCATGAAATTTATTGACATTACCAAAATTAATCCTCACAATGACCATTTGGAGGTGGCATGATTAGAATCATCAAGCTATGATGAGAAAACTAGCCATGTAGAGGTTAAGGAGCTTTAGTAAAGGTCCCCCAGTCAGTGAATAGTGGTTCCAAGATTTATTGCAAACTCTTATGGCCTCCAAGTCCATGTTCTTGACCACTGCAGTTTGTCTTCAGCTTGATTATAAAGTTAAGATTTTGTAGGAAACTGATTTGGCCGTTGCATCTCAGGCAGAGCACACAGAAGAGAGAATGTGCTTTGGAGTAAAAAAGGTCCAATTGGATCACCCTCTTGATTTGAGGATCTTGGACAATCTTCTTGAACTTTTTAGTTTTTTTTTTCTTCTATAAGGTATACAAAAGTGTATGCACTGCAGGGTTGGATGTGATAGGGCTTAACTGAGATCAGGCCTGTAAGGTAACTCCAACAGTGTCCCACAGGTAATAGTATTAGGTAATACTTATCTACACTTACCCTGAGCCACATGCTTTTCTATATGAGGCATATGGATTAGTTCATTTAGCCCTTTATAAAAATGTAGTGACTGGAGTTGCTATACCAATATCAGAAGAAGTAGACTTAAAACACAAAAAAGTTACTAGGGTTAAAGGGCATCATTTTGTAGTGACATAAAACCAGTCCATCAGCAAGTCACAACAAGTACAAACACTTATGCACTTAACACAGCCACCAGATACATGAAGCAAATGCTGATATAATTGAGGAGAGAAATAGACAATTCAAAAATAAAAGTTGGAGATGTTAATACTCCACTAAGAAAAAATAGGGAAGATTCAAAGTACTTAAATCAGAAATGAAAGAGGGGATATTAATCCTGACTTTACAGAAATTTTAAAAAATCTAGTATAAGGGAATACTGTAAAAAACTATATGCCAACAAACCAGGAAATAGATTTGAAGAACACTGTATACAAATTAAACCTAATATTTATAGAACATTCCACTCAACAACAGAATATACTCTTCTCAAGTGCACACGGATCTACAAAATACACCATATTCTAGGCCATAAAACAAGTTTCAATAAATGTAAAAAGGATTGAAATCACACAGAGTATGGTCTTTGGTTACAATGGGATGAAATTATAAGTTAATAACAGAAAGCTCTTTGGGATATTCTGCTACTAAATAACCAGTAGGTCACAGAGGAAATAATAAGAAAAATAAGAAAAAAATTGGAAATAAATGAAAATGAATACAAAACATACCAAAACTTATGTGATGCAGCTAAATCAGTGCTTAGAAGGTAATTTATAGCTGTAAATGCTTATATTTTTTGAAAATAAAGATCTCAACCTAACCTTCTACCTTAAGACACTAAAACAGAAGAGAAAACAAACCCAAAGCAAGTAGAGGAAGAAAATTATAAGGATCAGGATGGAAATTAGTGCAACAGAGAATAGAAAAGCAGTAGAGAAACCAAGTGATTTTTTTTTTTTCAAAAAGACCAGCAATACTGACAAACCTTTATCTAGGTTAACCAAGAAACAATAGAGATGATTCTAAATACTAGAATAGGAGTTCCCGTCGTGGCGCAGTGGTTAACGAATCCGACTAGGAACCATGAGGTTGCGGGTTCGGTCCCTGCCCTTGCTCAGTGGGTTAACGATCCGGCGTTGCCGTGAGCTGTGGTGTAGGTTGCAGACGCGGCTCGGATCCCGTGTTGCTGTGGCTCTGGCGTAGGCTGGTGGCTACAGCTCCGATTCGACCCCTAGCCTGGGAACCTCCATATGCCGCGGGAGCGGCCCAAGAAATGGCAAAAAGACAAAAAATAAATAAATAAATAAATAAATAAAATAAATAAATACTAGAATAAAAAAAATTACGGGGCATTATTACTGACCCTACAGAAATAGAAAAATAAAGTATAAGGGAATTCTATGAACAACTCTACGCCAATAAAATAGATAACTTAGATTAAATGTACAAATTCCTATAAAGATACAAACTACTGAAACTGACTCAAGATGAAATAGAAAAGTCTGAATAGACCTTTAACAAATAGAGATGAAATTAGTCATCAAAAACTTTCCCACAAAGAAAAACTTAGGATTAGATGGTTTCACTGGTATTTCTACCAGACATTTGAAGAAGAATGAATACAAGTTATTCACAATCTTTATTTCTCAAAAATTAGAAGATGACACATTCCCCAGTCCATTTTAGGAAGCCAATATTACCCAGTCACTGAAACTCAGCAAAGGTATTATAAGAAAAGAGACTACAGACTCATATGTTTTATGAAAGTAGATGCAAAAATCCTCAGCAAAATATCACCAAATCAAAATCTACAATATATAAAAAGGATTACACATCATGATCAAGTTGAATTATCTGAGGGGTGCTAGGCTGGTTTAACACCCCTCAAATCTCATAAAATAAAAGACAAAATCCATATGATCACCTCAAAAGATGCATAAAAAGCACTTGACAGATTTCAACAGCCCTTTTTTGACAAAAACCACTTAACAAACTAGGAATAGAAGGTAAGGTCTTCAACCTGATAAAAGGAATCTATAAAAACCTATAGCTAACATCATACCTAATAGTAAAAGACTGAATGCTTCCCACTTAAAAGCAGGAACAAGACAAGGATGCCTGCTCTCACCACTTCTATACAGCATTGTACTTAAAAAAATAGATTCCATTTGAAATATTATCAAAAAGAATGAAATAAGAGTAAATTTAATGAAGGAAGTGTGACGCATGTACTTTAAAAACCAGAAAACAATAAAGAGAAGGTCCAAAAAAAAAAAAAAACCCAGAAAACATGGTGGAGAGAAATTATATTCTTAAATAAATGAAAAGACATCCTGTGTTCAAAGATCAGAGGACTTAACATTTTTGAGATGGCAATACTACCCAGAGTAATCTACAGATTCAGTATAATTCCTATCTAAATCCCATCTGACTTCTCAGGAGAATGTGACAAATTAATCCTAAAATTCATAGGAAATTCAAAGCATCCAGAGTAGTCAAAAGGATCTTGAAAAAGAACCAAGTTGGAAGTCTCACAGTTCCCAAGTTCAAATCTTACTACAAAGTTACGGTAATCAAGACAAAACGGAACTGGCATAATAGTGGACATATAGATCAATGGAATAGAATTGAAAGTGCAGAATAAACTCTCACATTTATGGTCATTGGATATTTTAAAAAGATTTCAAGACAATTTGGTGGTGGAAAGAATAGTTTTTTAAAAAAATTGATTCAGGGAAAACTGGGTATCTACATGCAAAAGAGTGAAGTTGGATCCCCTATTTTGCACCATGTGCAAAAATTAACTCAAACATATTAAGCATCTAAATCTAAAGAACTAAAACTATAAAACTCTTTGAAGAAAACAGGTATAAAAATCATGACCTTGGATTAGACAAATGGTTCCTTCGATATGACATAAAACAAAAGCAACAAAAATATCCAGTTTATATCTTTTTCATCAAAATTAAAAAGAACTTGTATCTAAAATACATAAAAAGCTAGTGTGACTCAGTAATAAGGTAAACGGCGCAATTAAAAATGAGAAAAAGGAGTTCCCGTCGTGGCGCAGTGGTTAACGAATCCGACTAGGAACCATGAGGTTGCGGGTTCGGTCCCTGCCCTTGCTCAGTGGGTTAACGATCTGGCGTTGCCGTGAGCTGTGGTGTAGGTTGCAGACGCGGCTCGGATCCCGCGTTGCTGTGGCTCTGGCGTAGGCTGGGTGGCTACAGCTCCGATTCCACCCCTAGCCTGGGAACCTCCATATGCCGCAGGAGCGGCCCAAAGAAATAGCAAAAAGACAAAAAGACAAAAAAAAAATGAGAAAAAGACATGAATAGACATTTCTCCAAAGAAGATGTATATATATATATATATATGGCTGATAAGTACATGAAAAAAAGACTCAATATCCACTAACAAATGTATGGATAAACAAAATGTAGTGTCTTCACATAAGGGAATATATTCAGTTCTGATGCATGATACAATGTGAGGACAAAAACCAGTCACAAAGGACAAAATAGTGTAAGACTCCATCAAAATGTCCAGAATAGGCAAATCTATAGAGAAGAAAGATTAATTATTGCCTAAGTATGAGGGGAATGGGAGGGGCTTGGGAAAGTGATGGCTAAGGGATGCAGGGTTTCTTTTGGGGGAAATGAAAGTATTCTACAATTGCTTGTAGTGCTAAATGTACAATTCTGTACGTATACTAAAGGCCACTCAAGTATACATTTTAAATGGATGAAATGTATGTGAACTGCTAAAAAACCTGGAGTAGGTATTATTAATCTGCCCATTTTATGGAGGAGTAAACTAAGGTGAAGAGAGGTTGAGAAACATATCCACAGTCACACAGCACTGGTAAGCAGTGGAGCCAGGATCTGTGCAGTGTTGGGCAGTACTACCCTAAGAGGAAGCACCTGTTATTGCTATAGATTAATTCAACAAATATTTATTAAGGCAGAAGTCATCACAACATTGTAAATCAACCGTATTTCAATAAAACTTTAAAAAATGAAAAAAAAATGTATAGAACACCTACTCTGTGAAAGTATGTTCAGACTTCACCTTTGAGATTTTTGATTCAATAAAGTAGGATTGCTGATCCACTTATACCTGCTTGGTAGATGATCCTGCAGCTCATCCAGGGTGGAGGACCCTGGTTGTGGCAGGCATTTAATAAGTGCCTGTTTGTTAAATTAAAAGCATGAACAGTGTACAGTTGAAGGTACTACTGTACACTGTTCATGCTTCAGGATCACGCCTTACTCAGGAAACATCCTGGCCAGCAAACTTGAGTGTCCCAGGGCAGGCTGAGTTCATGCACAACAGTGGGAAGGTTTGCTGTGAGTAAGGGGACCCCATCTCTAGGCCCAACCCCTTTGACCAGTGGATTTGACATCACAAAGCCATGCCTGGACAGAAGTGCCCATGTTAGTTGGTACTCATTGGTGAGAGGTACCGACGAAAGTGTTCTAGCAGCTGAATTATTTCGGAGGATCAACCTTAGCTGAACATCCACCATGAGTCAGAGATGTGGCACATACAGAATACTCCTGTCATATGTCCTTTACCCTGGGTTCCTTATTAAGAGAAAACACAATCTGATGTAGGACTTGCAGCCCCTAATGTCTGTGATGCTCTGATATCACTCCTGTGAAATGCAGATGCCAGACCCCTCAAGGTTCCTGGATTCAGTACGTGGTCTAGATAAATGGAGGCAGAATGGGATGGGGATTAGGGGTACAGGCTCTGGAGCCAGAAGGGCCAGATCCAAATTTGGTCTTGAGCAATTGAGAAGCTGCAAATTGTTGGCACATGATTTAATCCTGAGCTTCAATCACTCTGGCAAGTGAGAGGTAATAAGAATGTGTTTGTCAATTATTTTGAAGATTAAATGAGATAATGCATGGTAAGTCCCCAAGATTGGTAAATCCAATGTTTGAAAATGTTAGCTGTTGCCATGAGCATGATGATAAAGCCTTATTCAGGTCACTACCACTGATGTTGGCCAGTGTCCATCATCGAGGACCCTGGGATGCAGTGGGCTTCTTTAGCTCCTTACACACATTTCTTCCCTTTTAATAGTGTTGTCCTCATTTGATAGATGAGGCAAATGGAGCCCAGAGAGATGAGACCACCTCTCCGTGGCCCCACAGTGGAATAGATAATTCTTCATTAGTCCATGTCATCCAGTCTAATGGGAAGGTGAGCTGGAAATGCTACTGGCCAGCACTGCTCTGCATGCCAGCTTCTTTGTGTGCAGCTTGGTGAACTTGTTTTCCCTCTAGTTCAGCTCATGTAGGTCAAAGGCTCACGTTCTCTGTTCTCATCATTGTGAAGGTCTTGATGCTCTTACTGGTTTGAGTCCCAATTTTTGCAAGAGAACATTTTTTACTCCTGATCCTGCAACTCAGACTTAGAAGGCAGGGATTTATCCTGGAAATATCATCAGTACTCATTTTTGCAAAGGCAAATGAACTGCAGCTTCAAGAAGTAACTTGTGCACACCCAGGGTGGGAGGCAGGCATGGGTGTGGCCTGTGCCCCTAAGCACAACGCTGCATAACTGCAGGAATGAGGGGTAATGTGGGCTTGTTGGGAAAACCTCCAGCCCCTCTCCTCTCTGGACCAGCTCTCCACTTCTCTTGGCTTGGAGTAGGGTTGTATGCATAGAAGAGGATGAGAGAGACACTTCTTTTGCATTCTGGGGCTCAGGTTTGAAGGCTGAAGTAGGGGTTTCGCCAAGGATGAGAAAGCCCTCCAGGCAGAGTGAACAGCCCACGGAAAGGCTGTTCTGACATGTTTTCCCCAGATAGTTGGTGATCTGGTACATGGTGTTCCTGGCAGTGGATCCCAGAGACAAAGAGCACTCTGGCCTTGTTTGGGAAGCTCTCAGGGCCTAGGGACACCTGGACTTAGCAAGTCCTGATTCCGTTTCCCTCATAGCCCCTGCCTTTGGTGTCTGTTGCCTTGGGCTCTTGGCCCTGTGAGCTTCAGCTCCCTGGGTCTTTGCCTCTCCTCAAAGGACTGGGAAGGACTTTGTGCTTAGGGCCGAATGAGTCTTGGCAGTGGTTGGCAGAATGCAGAGAAGAAGGGGTGTCCTGGATGGCATCCTGGAGAAGGTGATGTGTGGCAGGTGTCCTATAGGATGATAGTTAGGACCTGATTCTGACTGATGGCTGCTTGTGGCCCTCTGATGTGGGGAGCTACAGTTTCTAAAATATTCCTGGACAAAGCAGTGTTTAATACTAGGGGAATGAATGAGTTGGATAAATAAATCAAGGGCAAGGGGAGGAGAGAAGACTGAATGAAAACCTTAAGAGCAATGCTAAGGCTCACCACTCTGGGGCTTGACTTCTGTTAGTTCATTTAACCTTTCCATCATCCAGGTAGATATATTTATACAGGTTTCAAAACTGAAGAATGTAAAGCCAGAGAGTTAAGAGACTTCCCTAAGGTCACACCGTCAGGGAACAAGAGAACCAGGCTTTAGTCTTTGATTTAGCTGCAAAGCCCGAGTTCTTTATAACGATGTGCTTTCTTTCCTCTCCACCATGACTCCGGAGAAAAGTCAATTTTCACTGGTCCTGGTTGTTTGCTGAAAAGAGCAATTCCCTTTCCTCCATCTCTAATTTTCCTCCAACTAATTGCAAATTAGTGGTAATTTTCAAATGAAAAGAGGGAGCCTGCCTGCCATCCATTTGTGCTTACCCAGCAAGGCCTTGGGCCTGTGACAGCTCCGTTGCCATGGCAACCCTGCATCAAGGCCTTCCCTGGATCCTTGGAAGCGCTGCCCTAGACTCTGGAGGTGGGGCCACTTACCCTCTGGGTTAGCCTCTTTCTTTGCTTGAGTGTCCCCAGCACAGGCCCAGAATGTCAGTGTTTAATAAGGCTCTACTCTTCCTGTTGCTCACTTTGATCCCCTCTATTTTTAGAAGTTTAGAATTAATAATAATAAAGAAAGAAGAAAAAAGCCCTGACCAGGAAACTTAGCCAGTGACAATTGCAGACTGATGAAAAACAGCCTTTCCCTCCAAAACGTGGGGAAATCATTATCCTTCTCAATTCAACTGCTGTAGGTGATGGAACAGGCTCCCCTGCCCCAGGATCCTGTGGATACAGAGATCCTGCTTTTGGCAGATCTGGAAGACGTGGTGGATAGAAGAGGTGTGATGGGAAAACCTCCACTTGCCCCAACTCCATCCTACAAGGGTATCCCTAGCAAGGGGCCCCAAACCTGGAAGGAGGAAGATCTTTGCAGAGCATTTTTTATTTATTTTTGTGAGTGGGTGTGTTTACATTCTCAATTCATAGCAGGTAGTGATGACCTACTCTGTTGCCCAGCTCTGATGGTGAAACAGCAAAGGATTCCCATCCCCTGCTATTAAGTAGCTGTTTCCTGGTGAGGGAGGCAAATGGCCAATGAGGTGCCGTGAATGATGTGATGGCAGGGGTAGGGGTGGGGCCAGCACCATTAGGTATGTTTGCAGTACATTTGCAGACATTGGGGCATGAGCTCAGTCTTGAGAGAAATTAACGACTTACTAGAAAGATAAGTAGGAAGAAACATATCACAGGCAAGAGGGGATAACAAATGCAGAAGCATGAAGATGAGACAGAGGTTCATCTATTTTGGTAAATCTCAGTGGCAAGCGTGGTCAGGATGTAAGTGACTGGGGGCAGAGAACAATATACACTGAGTATTTAAAACTAATATTAGAGTGAAGAAAAAATTGAGTGATCAACATCCTGGGCTTGGCACTGTGTGGGAGCCAGGCCTCTGTAAGATCTTTAGATGGCAAGGATTCAGTCTTATCTTATCACAATATGACCAGAAAACCCATTCAGAGGATGGATTCAAGAGCATGAACTTCCTGGTTCCTGGGATGCAGGGAAGGTGGGTGGCATCTTGTTTAGCCGCTGGTGTCCATTGCAAGCAGATGGAGCTTCAGCTTTAGAGGGAGACCAGGTGGGTTTGCAGGGAACCCATGTGCTGGGACCCAGAAAGGATTTTCATTTGGGGTGGGGGTTTCCTTTCAACTTCTGCCAAGACGATGTGAAGGGAGGCTGGACGATGGCGTGAAAGACTGGGGTTCTGACAAGGTAGCATGGACCCCCTCAAAACTCAGCCCATGCCATTGTGAGAGACAGTAGCTGGGCTAAGTAAACTCTGCCTCTGAGTCTGGCAAACCGGTAGTGCCTCCTGTGCCACAACCATGCATATGCCCCACCACCACCCCCTGCTCCATCACCCGTGATTTCTTGATACCATCTCTCTGGTTCCATTCCACTCTTATTCATTCTGCATCTTTTACAAAATTATTATTACTTGAGGTCAGAAATTGCACACCTCAATAAATGCAATTCAGTGATTCTTGACAAAGGTATCACCATGTAGCCCAAACTCCAACAAGATAAAGAACATTTCCATTTCCCTAGAAAGTCCCCTCCAGCCCCATTCCAGTCAATCCCTGCTCCCCCACAGGTCTGATGATTACCTTGTTTCTGAATATCTGATAAATGGAATCACATAGTATGTCATCTTTGGGGTCAATCCCTTTGGTCTTGTCGCTATCCGCTGACTCCCCTTTACCCTGGAGGAATGGGGGTAGGGTGGTGTTCGCAGGACTCTCTTTTCCTATTCCCAGAGATTTCTTTGGGACTCATTGTGTCTAAGTGGGAGTCAGGTCATTTCTTGAAGTTTCCGCCTTAAGTCAGCATCCTGCTTGACCCAGGTCAGAGGGGTTGGCAGGTCAGGGGGCCATGGAAAGAAGCAGCAGTTTATCCTCTGCAGAGTTGGAAGCCAAATGGCTCACCTTTTCACCTCTCTGTGCCTCCCCCATGTAATGGGAATCATGCAGTTGTGCCTCCTTCCAAGAGCTACAGTGAGATGATGCTTGTAAAATTCACGGCAGGGCACCTGGCACTTAGGAAGTCCTCAGCCTCCGTGT
The DNA here is from genome assembly GCF_016906955.1 of Phacochoerus africanus. NCBI lineage: Eukaryota > Metazoa > Chordata > Mammalia > Artiodactyla > Suidae > Phacochoerus > Phacochoerus africanus. The sequence goes on along the minus strand of NC_062551.1, from coordinate 26,471,869 downwards.
TAGTGTAACAGGTTGAGAGAATTCAGAGCTGGGCACCCGTGGCTTAAGAGAAGATCTTGACCTGCAGAGAATACGGGAGCTGCCTCCTCCCATTCTGTAAGGACAATGATCATTCTTGGTAACTTTTCCTGTGGGCGTCATTCTCGCCAGGCACTGTTTTAAGTGCTTTGCATAAAAACTTATTTTCAGTCCTCACAATTCGGATGTCATATGAATGACTGGAGGACAGAGAGGCTGGTCAATGATCATACAAGTGGCCAGTGGTCAGGCTGGGGTTCTTTGTATCCCAGGAGATCTGCCTCCTTGAACTTGACTTGTTACCATTGGCTTATACTGGGGGATGGTTCCTTTAAAGCACTCCCAAATCTGGGTAGCTTGAGAGAGGGCAGGGATTACCCAGAACAGGGACCAGCCAATCAGTGTTTCTCTACCCCAAAATACTCTTAAACATCAAGGGTCTGAGCTTGGTTCTTAGAAGTAACCAGGGAGGAAAAAAAAAATACATATGTATATATATATTTATACCAAAAATATATTTATATGTATATTTATTTTTATCAATATAATAATTAATTTATTTTAAATTATTTATTTTCATAAATGTATATTTATATGTATATTTATATATATGTATATATATTTATACATATATATAAATATAAATGTTTATGTGTGTATATATATATATTCCCTGATATATGTGTGTGTGTGCATATATATATATATCAGGGACTATATCAGGGTATAAGAGTTGTAGCCGGGCAATCAGCTGGAACAAATCTTCCCCCACAAGTGGGGATTATACTTAAGGAAAAGTACACACACTGAATAGTCACATTTAGGATTAATCAGGGACATGGTGTTTCTTGAGTGTGGCATTCAGGGTACTTGTCTTGTATTTGCATTAAAAAAAAATAGGATGGAGTTTTGCTCAAAGCAGACAGTAATAGCAGCCCAGGAAGTGTTAGAGAGCAGTCATTTCCCTAAATATCTCCCTGTGATGTGGGATTCCATTTGGATGCAGGGCAGGAGGAGAGGCAGGCAGGTCTTGGGTCCATTTCAGGCACCTCCTGGGGCGGGGAGGGCAGAGGTTGGAAGGTGCTGGCCTTTTCTGCACTCTGAACTGGAGGCTCTTACGTGGGCTGGGTGAGCATTTCCCCCCGACCCCAGATCCGGGGTCTGGGTGTCTCTGCACATGTGGATCTTTTTTCTGCCGTCACAACCCCCTTGAGACTTGCCTTTAGACTTTGGGAGACATTTGCCCTCAGGGTTCCCCCCAAATTCATTAGTCTTAATAAAAGATCTTTTTCACTGATTTCTCTTTCTTTGGGTTTAACCTTTTGGAATCTCAATTATCTGTCCATTCAATGGGGAGGAGGATAGTGAACTGAATGGAATTACTGTGAGGAGTAAATAATGTGACTTAAACGCATCTCTAGCAAAGGCCCTGGCCTGGGAGATACCCTGGTTCATGTCTCTTCACCTTAGCAATTCTGTTTGTGTGAAGCACTGAAGCACGAGTGTTGTTTCTTGCTTAACTCCCAACATCCATCTCCCTCCTGGGGACTTGGGAGAGGTCCTGGTAACTTTCTACCTCTTCTCAGTCTCCTATTTCTTTTTGGGTCCTTTAACTTCCCAAGGAATAAATTTATAACTGTCACAATAAAATCCCTGAAGAATAAATTTCCAACAGTAATGACAATGCTAGTTACTGTTGTTAATGAGCAATCCATTATTTCATAGTTACTAAGTACTTAGGAAAGGGTAAATGCAGTGATTGCTCATATTCATAACTACCAGGTGAAAAAGCCCCACCCCCACCCACCCATTTTACAGATGAGAACACAAAGGCTCATCAAGGTTAAGTGACTTCCCAGTAAAGAGTGTCACAGAGTTAACATTCAAAACCTGGCCCATGCATGACCAAATCCTTTAAGGCAGACCATAAAACCGCCAGTCCCCTGGCCCCCAGAATAAGTCTGCTCTTGAAATCGTTTGCCTTGACTTGTAATTTATTTGCGGATCCCAGCCTGTGGGATTGATTCTGAATTTATGATGTGCACTCAGGTCTTTTGTGACTTGTGCTCCTGGAATTTCATTAGGCCAACCTCTAATTGTTGTGGTAAATGTTTACACATCTATAAATTATTATTTAGGCAAGGGGGCAAGGCAACCTTTATCTTTTAAGGCGCCAGGAAAAGGCTCCAGAGATTTCCCAGCAGACAAAGGGGCTGAGATCTGATTAATTACGGGCTGTGTTGGCATCATATTGACAACACTCTTTCTTGCTGTTAATTTTGAAGCCCCAAATGGGTCATCTTTCCTGAGCATGAAAAATTATCACCCTTTTACCGATTGTTTTGCAAGTGACTCCATTTTATATCACTAATGACTATTGATAGTTGATCTCTCTACCCAGGAGGCAAAGCCCAAGATGTCTTTGGTATTTCAGGGTGAACTTTTTGTTATACTCTTTTTTTTTGCTATCTGTTTAGGTTAATACCTCTGTTTCCAACTCATTTACATTTTTGGCATCATATACTAATTGTTTAAAAGCATTGCAATAATAGCATTAAAGAGACATTTATAATGGAAAAGAAGACTTAATATGCCTAAAAGCCACTACACCACAGGCATTTTTGTATGTTTGTCATCTAAGGCAACAGCCACGTGGGGTCAGCATTATTGTTATTTTCGAGTTGCTGAAACTCATATTCAGAGTTCAGGTTATTTTGTCAAGGTCCCATGGCTGGAAAAGTGTGAAGTAAGTTCTGTGTAGCTCTAAACTAAATTCTCTTCCTCTCATCAAGTCCTTTAATAAAGGTCTGGGACAAAGTTGAAAGGTGAAAGAAATAGTTGTATTTCTGTTGCGTTTCAGGGTCACACGTCAGCTTACACAACATCCTTGGTGGCAACAGAATTACCAGAAATAAAACAACCTCACCCTCAACAACATTTTCCTTAGTTCTTAGGACAGAAGAAAGGGCTATGAGAGCAGCATGACCGCTGGAGGTACTCCAGGATTTCCTTCCCAGTATTAACCTCTCTACATTTCCATTTTTCCAATTCTCTTTTTACTTTCATTTTTTGTCTGAAACCCTGTAGCTCAGGTAGTATGTCTTGTTCATCTCTGAAGCTCTAGCAGACAACATGATAGCTGGCATATGGCAGGCACTTAACAAAATCACAGGAATACAGGAATGCAAGAATCCCCACCTCCACCCAAAGAAAGATTTTAAATCCAGTCACTGTGTGTGTATTCATGTGTACTCACACACACTCTCTCTCTCTCTCTCTCTCTCTCTCTCCATGTTTCTAAATTCTTTTCCTTTCCTTTTGAGCTAATTTCACCATTTTGCCACTGATAGAAAGAGGTGGTTAAAAGAATAGCTCTGTCCTATGGAAAAGAACATTGGAAGGCAGTATTTTCTGAAACTACAAAAGGAGTTGGGTAGAATCCCAGATGACTCTAGCATTAAAGTCTGTAACTTGAAACCAAGGTGTCCTCTCTGTTCTTAGGGAAAGTCTGGGATTTGCTCTCCTGGAATCCTTAGTTAGACCAGGGACATTCAGCCTCTGGAGGATAATTATTGGCATTTAAGCTTTTCTTTCCCCAAATACTAGGCGAGCTCTTTCTCCTGCTCTGCCTGCCTCCTGGGGCCTCTGCCTTTTTAGTGAGGGAATTGCAAGGTTGGGCTCGTTATTCTGGTTTCTTCTTTTCTTTTCTGGCCCACCCCCTCTTTGTCCAGGTTACCCCTTAATGTATAAATGCCCTTTATAATATGGTAATGCAAGGATTCCAACAGCAAATGAATACTCAGGTTCAACTCCCAGCTGCTGATTACCCACTGTGTGCCAGGACTTTTCACATTTAATTACCCAGCAAAGACATTTTACTTAATCCAGCTCCTACTGTGTGTATGTTCCTTTGTCATGCACCGCGGGGATGAGCAACAAATGAATGGCCTGGAATCAGCTCTCAAGATCTCAGGGTCTAAGGGGGATGGCAGGAAGTAGGAGCTTCTAGGAACTGTGAAGGCCAAGGAGATGTGCCAGACTGTAGAACATGAGCCAGGATCCCCACCTTGGAGGAAGATGAAAACTCACCATGTTTGGAAGGATTAACAGGACTAAATTGTTTATGAAGACTTTTCTTGGCCCCTCTCCTGTTTGCTACATATAAGAGCAGTCCTCTTGAGCAAGGAAAAGCCCCTGTTTAGGACCCTTCTGGAACATTTTGCTTGGCTTGCAAACCCTAGTTTGCCATCATCTGGACTCAAATGTCCAAGCTGTCTACCTGCCTCAGCAATGTCTAGAGGCATTTATCACTAGAGTCTTCTAGAGGAAACGCAAACATTGGTTGAGTGGGTTCAATTCACTTTATGAAATTTACTGCAAAGTAACTTAAACATATCTGTCTGTGTGGCATGTCTACTACAAACAACTTGAGTGTGGATCTAGTTTCATTGAGCACTTCCTTCTCTCTGGACCCTGGTGTCACCTTTACAAGGAGTGACAATGAGAAAATCTGGGTTCTGAGCTGATCCATACATTTATCCCATCAATCACATGGTTCTTCACTGTCTCTTGACCTCTGTCTGCATCCTATACCTAATGGCAAGAAATAGGGTGGAAAAGGTCAAAACAAAAGGCAAATTGGTTTTACACTTTATCCGGGAGCTGCAGGTGTCCAAATTCTCCTCAGTGTCATGGATGATTAAAAGCCCAAGTGTGTCATCCTCTTTGGGGCAAAAACTCTTGCTCTTCTCCTGGCCTTGGTTTTCTCAACTGTGCTACAGGCAGTTACTTTCCTCAACTCCCTCCTCTGGCCTTAGAGCCCCCATCTCTAAAGTATAGGAATAGAAGGTCCTTAAACATCCTCGGAGTTCTTAAATGCCATATGTTGTGGAAGATTCACCAGCTCTGCCTCAGAGATTGTTGAATCCCTTGAGAAGCATTTAGAACAACCCCAGTGGAGGTGTTAAAACATGGGTGCAAATTCTTTAACATTCCTTCTTTCCAAAGATGGTGTCTACGCCCTTGACCTTTGAATCTGGATGGGTTGTGACAACTTCAACCAAGAGAACGTGGCACAGGTGACACTACCTAACTTTCAAAGCTCCATCATAATGGCCATGTAATGTCCATCTTTCACTTGAATATGGCATCTGGGAGCACCAGGAGCTCCACAATGGAAAGGCCATCTGCTTCAGTGGATCATCCCAACTGAGCCCAGCTCTCAGTCATCCCATCCAGGAGCAGACAGGTAGATAAAGAAGACTTCAGGAGATTCCAAGTCACTCCTAGCCATTTGAATTCTCCCACCCAAAGTCTCAGATGTTGTGGAGCAGAGATATATCATCCGCTCTGTGCTCCATCTGCATCCCCTGGGATCTATGAGCACATGAAGGAGTGGCTGGTTGTCCATTTGGGGTGCTTTATTATGCAGACACCCCCAGAGGAAGCCCTGGCTGGTGTCTTGAGATGAAGCTTGGAGAACAGACTTGTGGTTGCCAAAAGGGAGGGGGAGGGAGTGGGGTGGACTGGGAATCTGGGGTTAATAGATGCAAACTATTGCCTTTAGAATGGATAAGCAATGAGATTCTGCTGTATAGCACTGGGAACTATGTCTAGTCACTTATGATGGAGCATAATAGAGGATAATGTGAGAAAAAGAATGTATGTATGTATGTGTGACTAGGTCACTTTGCTTGTACGTAGAAAATTGATAGAACACTGTGAACCAACTATATTGGAAAAAACAGAAATCATTTAAAAAAAAAAAAAGAAAGAAAGTTTGTTGGTAGGAACTGACCTCTAATTTATCTGTTATGTTCTCATCAATGTGTATAGGGAACCTTTGCATTTGCGTCCCTGCAAGGGGGTCTAAAGAGACCAAAGAATCACCTTTTTCATGAGGGTTGCTCCTTTCTCTTGTGCTGACAACTTCTCCTCTCTGCCACGCTCCTCCTTGTGCAGAAATTTATCTGCCCCACCCCTTCCCCATGCAGAATGCTGCAGGGGAGCAGGCCACCATCATTGCCTCCTGGTCAAGCCTGTCAGAGGTGTTCACTGTGCGTGAAGCCTGGGCTTCCCATCAGAGAGACTGCAGTGGGCTGGAGATGATGGGAGGCAATATCTACTGAGTTTTTACTGCACAGGAGATGCCATAGAAAGTGCATCATGTGCTCCATCCCACTGACTCATCCCAGCCCTTCTGGAAGAGAAGCAAGTACTCGTGGTTCCCATTTAACAGAAGTGAATGGGGAGGCTTGGAGGAGTGGAGCCAGCAACCCACGCGGTGTTTATGGCAGGGTTCTAGCTGAAACTTGTCTTGTGAATGAATGAGGAGTGGCTAAGTGAGGGAGGTTGTGAAGGGGAACCCATAGAGTTGGGGTCACAGGAGAGAATGAAAAGTTGGGTCCTCTCTTTAGGTCCCAACTGGAGGAAGCAGGCTGGAGACAGGGGTGTCAGGGCTCAAGCCGCCTGGCTTTGGACCCATGCATGTGTCATGCTCTTGACCCCTCTGCTGTCCTGCTTCATAGGAAGATGCCAACCTGGGAGTTTGGCCTGCAGCAGTTAGGGGTGAAATTCTGAGCACCTCATATCATCCAGGTCTCAGCTCTCCATTGGTCACTTGCAGGTAAAACTTTCTCTCCTGTGAGCATTAAAGGACTTTTGAAGGTCCTCGTATGCCCAGTTCATGTGAAAGTGTTTGTAGCCTCTTCACCTCTGTGCATTTCAAGAATGCACCCTGAGTTTCTTTTCCTCTGATACCACTGTATTTTTAAGATGCATAGGTTTCATGTCTAAAGAAAAAGTCTAATGAAATTGTGGTTAAACTTAAATATGCTGCTTTGTTTTGTCTTTGACAAAAGTCCGATGCAATCAGGTTGTATGAAGCCTAATCCCAGGGCACCCTCAACCTCCTCACTGGCAATGACAGTGTCTTGCATCTCAGAAGTCAGGCCTATCAGACAATGAACCTGGGATGTATTGAACTGCAGCTTGGTAGTAATTATTTCTTTTTCTTTTCAGTAGATTCCTATTAGCTGGTTAAGGGTTTGCATTTGCAGAGGGCTCTGTGCTCTGCATATATAATTCATCTCACTTCCAATGCCCTAGGCTCAAGCCTGAGCAGCCACCAAGCCCATCACTGCCAGCAGCTCTCTCTGTGTCCCTGCCGCCCCACCTAGCTACCAAGTGCTGGTGGCTCTCATAGGACCTTCTTCCTACTTCCTGCCTCCATTGCTTCTACCCGTCCTTGTTGTGCCGCTCCTTATTGGGTTCCCCATCAGCTTTCCCCTGCCACACATCCTAATTGGCTTGTCAGCCCAACACTTCTGTGTCTCCTCTAAGCCATTGTCCACAACACAGCTGGCAAGACTTTTTGAAAATGCAAATGTCCCCCCATCCACAGGAGGGGCAGGGGTTCCTTGAAGTGGTAGAAGCAGTTTGGGGAAGTGAGCAGAGCCCAGTGCCCTGGGATCATTTTCGTGTGTGTTTGCCTCCCCGTAGGGTACAAGCTGATGGAGTGCAGGAGTGTGGGGATTCTTTATTATTTATCTTCATCTTCTGAGCAACCCACATGGTGTCTGCTGCAGAAGCTGTATCTGGACCTTTAATTGTGAACAAATCGGGGGCAGCTAAGTGTACAATGATGTTAAGAGGGACCCATCAGGCCAGGATAATAGGAGGTGAACAAAAGTATCACCTCCTCTCAGGTCTGAACCTGGGGAAACAGATGGGACATGAGGTTATCAGAGCCCAGAGGTCAAGGGTCCAGGCAGGTGAGATGGATGCTGGGGACAGTATGGCATGACGGTGGAGATCTGTCACATCCGCAATGTGATGGATAGACAGGCAGAAAGGCAGTAGGAGCCATGAGCTGGGGTTTCGCTTAGGACATACTTGAAGGTCTGGGTCTGTGGGGGCTGCTGACTGGATCCCAGTCATGTCTCGAGCCCTATGAGCTGGGGTGCTTCCTAATCTTCATGAGCCTCAGTTTCTCAATCTGTTAAAATGAGTGGAGCCACATTGAAGAATATGGACACTTCCTCCTCTACAGTGTAGACCTCCCCAGGGTGGAGAGATCTGGGGGAAAGTGTGTGGAGTCTAGAATGAGAGAGATCCATGTATCAATCCCAGCTCTGCCTCTTGCTACCTGTGTGAACTTGGGTGAGTTGATTAAAATCCATGAGCTTCTGCTCCATATTCTGTAAAATGGGTAATACCCACCTCGCACAGGTTTTGAGAAGACGAAGTGGGGTGCTTATAAAGACAGTGCTTTTTGAATAGTTGCTGATGCTCTCATTGGGCAAATCCAAACTCTCCTCTCAGCAGTCCCGTTCCCTCCCTGACCTTGGGCTCTGGTCTCAGTTTACTTTGCTTCCTAATCCCGCCCTGGTCACTCCAGGCTTGGCCTCCGGTCTCTCCCCTGGCTCCGTGAACTGCCCTCACTCCTCCTTCCCCTGAAGAGCGGTTTTACATTCCTGGCTTTGTGTGAGCTCTCGACATATGTTAATGTTTGGAAAATCAGCCTGGAACAGTGCGGGGAGCCTTCCGAACATGAGCCCAGAGGCAACGAATAAATTACTTTGCAGCAAGGGTTCCGTCTGTTGTGAGTTAAAACTTAAAGAAAACATTCCCCTTCTGCTTTGGACACTTTGGAAGCCATGGGCACCCTTGCCTCTGGGTCAGAACTCTCCTTGTCCCACAGCCAGGGATGGACCACCAGCAAAGGTGCCTTGTACCAGGTGCCTGGCATTGTGTGAGAGCCTTGCTATACAGATAAGAAATAGTGGCTCGTCAAGGGTAACTAACTTGTTCAGACTCACCCATGAAGTAAATAGTTGAAGCCAGATTTGAAAGCAGGCCTATTAGATTGCAAAGCCTATCTAATCACTAACATCTTGATCTTTTAGTGTATGAAAATAGGGAGCACCCCCCCCCTTTTTTAAGAGGAATGTGTGTATTTCGAAGATTTCCTCTGGGAGCAGCATGAGTCCATGGCAGGAGGGAGTGAGAAGAGAGATGGAGGAGCGGGTATAATGTTGTGGCGATTGGTCAGGTGGCCACGGAGCCTGAATAAGGGCCAGGAAGGCTGAGATTGATCAGACCCATGGATGCGCAGGGCTTTCCCCCAAGTGCACTAGCCATGGGACAACGGCCATGGAGGACTAACCCCTGTCCATATCCACTCTAGCTTTCTACCTTGGTCGTCAGGATGGTCTCTGTACTTGCCGTCTTTAGCTCTGGCACAATGTGGTAGATTGTTTGCAAAAATGGCCACAAAAATTTCTCCTGACCCTTAGCCAGTCTCCTTTGCAATGTAACTCTGTCTCACCTCCCATCAAGCGGTAGAGTCTTTTTCTCCACTCCTTTGTTTTTTTTTTTTTTTAATTTTATCGAAGTACATTTGATATTACTTTATATGAGTTTCAGGTATACAACAAAGTGATGCACAATTTTTAAAGACAATACTCAATTTATAGTTATTATAGTCACTATATGCTCTATGCTATATAGTATATCCTTGTATCTTATTTATTTTATACATAGGAGTTTGTATCTCTTTTCCCACATCCCTCTCTTGCCCCTCCCCCTTTCTCTCTCCCTAATGGCCACCACTCGTTTATTCTCTATATTTTTCTTTTTTGTTATATTGACTGATTTTTATATTTTTTAGACACCACGTATAAATGATATCAAGCAGTATTTGTCTATCCTTGTGTGACTTATTTCACTAAGCATTGTACCCTCCAAGTCCATTCATGTTGTTGCAAATGGTAGAATTTCATTCTTTTTTTATGAATGAAAACATCTTTTTTAAATATATTACTCAATGAATTTATTACATTTAGAGTTGTACAATGATATAGCATTTCCATCTCAAACCCCCAGCATCCCCCCACGCCCAACCTCTCTCCTTTGGAAACGGTAAGTTTTTCAATGTCTGAGTCAGTATCTGTTCTGTAAAGAAGTTCATCGTGACCTTTCTTCAGATTCCAACGTCTTCTCAGATTCACCTTTTAGAGTAATGACAGTAAAAACAAAAATAAACAAATGGGACCTAATCAAACTTAAAAGTTTCTGCACAGCAAAGGAAACCCTAAACAAAACAAAAAGACAACCCACAGAATGGGAGAAAATCTTTGCAAATGAATCGACAGACAAGGGATTAATCTCCAAAATTTATAAACACCCCCTACCGCTCAATAACAAAAAAAACCAAACAAACCCAAACAATCTCCACTCCTTTGAATCCAGGTTTAGTTCAGTCACTGGGACATTAGGCAATGAGATGAAAACAAAAACTTAAGTTGTGCTCATGCATTGGAGCTCATCCTCTCTTGCTGCCCTTTGAAACTCTGAGACTTCCTGGTGAAGATGCCCAAGCTAGCCTGCTGGAGCATGAGAGACGGTGTGAAGCCAAGAGGAGCAGATCCTGCTGAGGCTCCCTTAGACCAGACAGACTGCCAACCACCAGCCATGTGAGCAAGGCCACCAGAGACCATGCAGTACCGATGAGCTGCTGGCTGACTGTGAAGATCAACTGAGTCACTACAAGACCGGGAGACCTGCCCGGCTGACAGAATTTCGAGAAACAGTAATGTCTGCTGCTTTAAGCCCTTAAGATTTGAAGTGGTTTGTTTTTCAGCAAAATAATAGAGAACAGCAAAATCAGTGGGAGTGGGAGCTAGGGTTCTCTCTTGTTTCTGAGCTTCCATAGCCTTTGGTACCTCGGGTACAGTACCTTACCCCCCCTGAATTAGAGACTGAAAAAACCCAGATATCCTGGGTCAGAGCCAAAAGTCACCTCATCCAACCTATTTTATTGCCGTCCCGGATTCTAGGCTCTTGGAGGCAGAGGCCAGACCCCTGGCAAAGAGCCCAGACTACATCTTGAAGGAATTTAGGGGCCTTGAAAGTTTTTGCTTGTTTATTTATTTTAAAGTAATAATTGAAAATGTTTTGTATCTTGATGTGTTGGTGGTTATGTAACTGTATACATTTGTCAAAAATCAATACTGTACACTTAATATGGGTCACTTTTTACTGTATGTACATTACGATTTAATAGAGATATTTTAAAACAAATAAATAATTTTTAGTATGGAGAAGAATGAGAATTTCCATGAAATATGAACTCCCAAGGTCCATCATGAAAACCACTGTGTTACTATGACTACGGTTTTGTCAAGCATAGGTTGTTTAGAAAAATTCTACCTAGCTCTCATTTTTTCTTGTTGTTTTTATTATTTTTCAAATTTTTATTTTAAAAATAATTATAGAAATCATAAGCAGTTGTAAAGATAATCTAGAGAATTCCCATGTACTCTTCACCCAGTTGCCCCTGTGGTTTTATCTTTATTTGTTTGTTTTACTTTTTTTTTTTCCATTTGTAAAAGTTTTATTGAAGTATAGTTGATTTACAATGTTGCAACAATTTCTCTGTACAGCAAAGAGATTCAGTTATACACGTACACACATCCATTCTGTTCCAGATTGTTTTCCCATATAGATTATCACAGAATATTGGGTAGAGTTCTCTGTGCTATACAGCAGGTCCGCATTGGCCAGTCATTCCATATACCTCAGATGAAGCCAGTCCCAAACCCCCAGTACATCCCTCCTCTTGCAACTGTTCCCTTTGCTGACCATAGGTTTTTCAAAGTCTATGAGTCTGTTTCTGTTCTGCCAATAAGTTCATTTGTATCCTTTTTTTTTTTTTTTAGATTCCACATATAAGTGGTATCATGTGATGTTTGTCTTTCACTGCCTAACTTCACTTAGTATGAAAATCTCTAGGTCCATCCATGTTGCCGTGAATGACATTATTTCATTCTTTTTTCATGGCTGAGTTATAACTCATTTTTAATGAATACTTCAGTTATAGAAATTACCTCATGATAGAATGACAAAAAATCAGATTCGAAACAAACTCATATTGACTATTTAATCTAGTTACATTCTACTCACGGGAAGGTGAAGAAGGTGTATTTTACCTGTCCCTCTTGCTAACCCCTAGAAACTCTGGATATTACAAATGAAACAAACATAAGATTCTGAAAGGAGGAAGGAAGAAGGCAGACCAGTCAGGGACATTGAGACCTGAGGAATGACACAGTCATGTGTAGTCCCTGGATTTTCTTTTTGCTTCATCTCCCAGATGAATAGCTGAAGAATCCAGCAACTCAAACACTGATGGGTGCAGATGAAAGGAAAATCTGTAGCAAAAGCCTATTTTCTGTGGTGAAAGTATCAGGAAAAGTGGTAGCTTAACAAGATAGCAAACTTTAATAAAGTCAGTACTACACTTTAGCCAAGTGCCTCAGAAAAAACCATGACTGCAACCCAATCTATTCCAGCCAAGGCCAGATGGGGCATGTAGACTTTCTTTTTTTTCCCCCAAGAGAAAACCTTGCTTGGAAATGCCAGAGAAGAGTCAGTGGGGATGCTGATCCCTGCTGGGTCATCACCTTATCACCATAAGGAGCCGCCTCTCCTCTGCAGTGAGACCACATGGAGAACCTGGACTTGTAGCCTAAACGGGAATAATGAAGTGCCTCTCATCGTCCCCACCTGGATGGTATCAGAGGTGGCCTTGGGAGAGTCAGGACATTGCCCGCCATCCATCTGTAACAAGAGCACCCACTGTGTGGTGTTGATGGGCAAAGGGGCGCAGTAATGGGTCAGTCCTACCCCTCTCGGACTAACATCAACTGGGGGAAGGGAACTCCCTCCCACTCAACAGGAATGAGGAGATCCCTGTTGGTCGTCACTGAAGGTCAAGTGGGAAACCTGGACTCTTCCCCTTCCTGGCAGTATCAGTATAGTCCGATACCTATGACAGGAGAGAGAGGGAGGGAGGGAGGGAGAGAGAGAGAGAGAGAGAGAGAGAGAGAGTGTGTATGTAAAATATATATAAAATATCAATGATACTCCCCCTACCAGAGCAGTATCAGAAAAAGCCAGCTACAACAGCAGATTAAAATAAGCTCCAGATAAATTAGAAATTTGGGATTAATAGATACACACTAATATACACAAAACAGATAAACAAGAAAGACCTCCTGTATAGCACAAGGAATGTTCAATATCTTGTAATAACCTATAATGGAAATGAATCTGAAAAAGAATAGAGAGATATATGTATATGTATAACTGAATCACTTTGCTGTATGCCTAAAACATTGTAAATCAGCTATACTTTAGTTTAAAAACAAAATAAAAGAAGTTTCAGAGCATCAGAGCATAACACAACATGCAACAAATGTCCAGGTTGCAGTAGAAACAAAAATCATACCAATAAGGGGAAGGATTTCAGACTGAAAGAAAAGAGGCAACCAATGGATGTCAACACAGATGATGGAGATTTCAAATCTGTCAAAGATTTGAAAGCAACCATCAAAACAATGCTTCAGTGAACAATTACAGAAACACTTGAGACAAATGAAAAAATAGAACGTCTCAGCAAAGAAATGAAACATTTCAGTAAAGAAGAAGATATAACGAAGAACCAAATGGGAATTTTATAACTGAAAAATAACTGAAATGAAAAGCTCAGTGGGCACGATGGCATAGTGGAGGCAACACAGGAAAGAATTGGTGAACTTGAACGTGGAAAAATAGAAATGACCCAACATGAACAACAGAGAGAAAATAGGCTGACAACAAAGGAACAGAGCCTCAGAAGTCTGGGGGATTATAAGAAAGATTAAATATCTGTGTAACTGAAGTCTTGGAAAGAGAGGAGAAAACAGGTGGACCTGAAAACAAACAAACAAACAAAGAAATAATGACTAAAAACATCTCAAGTTTGACAAAAAAACCACAAACCTAGAAAGTCAAGAAACTGAGTGAATCCCAAACAGGATAAAACCAAAAAAAAAAAAAAAAAGCCAAAAATACAAGTTGAATGACCATGGACTTCTCATCAGAAACCTCAGAGAAGCCAGAAGAAGGGGCACAACCTTTTTTTAAGAGTCAAAGGAATGGAATTATCAACTTGCAATTCTGTTTGCAGCAAAAATATCCTTTAGGACCTCCACTGGACTGGACTCCTTTGAGGGCTGTTCCCACTGAATTTACCCAGCCTCAGACACTGGATCCAGAAACTATGTGTGGAAATCAGGAATCCTTGTTCTTTCCACCAGTGACTTGCTGTGCAATCTTAAATAAATATCTTGTCCTATCTATGTCTTATTTCCCAAAATTGTGATAAAAAGGAAAATGGTTTTAAATAACCCATGAAAAATTTTCTTCAAAGGGAGTTCTATGAAGTCTTGCATGTAAAATGGAAAACTTAAAGTTGGAGGAACCCCTACTTTGGGAACCACACAGTTTGATGACCGTCCTTCTCCGTGGACTTTATGGCTGCCCTGCCACCCTCCAGCTTTACTTCTCCATGCCTTCTCTTGGTGGCATCTCCCAGAAAGATCTACGGTCCTTCCCAGTAATCTCCTCCTCTGTGACCATGCCCTTCCCCACATTGGCCAAGGAACACGGGGAAACTCCAAAAAGTGACTTTCTCCTCTCTGTGCCTATTTTATTGAGTGGCATGTAAGGTGTGATTTCTCAGGGCTGTTCCAGAATGTGCCTACCTTCCCTCTGAGAAGTGAGGTTGGTGTTCTCATGGCACAGTCTTGTCCTGGACCTGACAGTGGTTCTGGCCAGCATGAGGCTCTCTAGGGGTTGGTGTTCATGCTTGGCGATAGCTGGAAGGCTACCCTCTCTGAGCACTAGTGGGTGGGGATGCAGGAGCCCAGGCTGCAGGGAGAGCAAGCTGGCTGGGAGAACAAGCACATTTTCACCGTGGGCAACCCTGACCCCCACCCCCACCCCAGGGTAAAGCTGCCCCCATCTTTACTCCCACAGGGACCAGTGCTTCCCAGCAGAGGTTGTGGCAGGCTCCACAGTTACTGGTCGCCTCCCCAGAACATCACAAGCCTGGTGAAGGCAGAAGTAGTGTCCTCCTGCTCTTACCATCCCTTCTGCCCAGCACAGGATCCGGCTTCAAGCAGAAGATCTTCAGGGGCTTGTGAATTGAAATGCATGGCACTCTGCAGCTTCCTCCCTGCCGCAATTAGCAGATGGTAAAATCCCTCTCCAGGTGGTTCTTGACCTAGCAGGTGCATATGTGGAAGGCCTTCTCCTTTGCAGAGCATGTGAATGTCTGATTTATTATTAACAGGAAGTGGTGGGTCTGGAGCAGATCCAGAAAACAGTCAGAGACATGAGTAAAGAGGCAACAGCTCCTAGGAGGCAGGTTTAAAGTAAATAGAGTCCCTTAGTCTTGGGCGGAAGAAACTGGCTGTAATGAATGAGGTGTCAGACCTGTGAGGAGTCCTTTGAAAAAGGCGTCCCTCCCTCCCTCCTCCTCTGCCCTCCCTTCTCCCTCCCACCTGCCTACCTGGAGCAAACACTGATCAAGGTTCTACCATGCCCTGGGCACTGTGTGAGGGGATGGGAAGGATGGAGAGGTTTATCATGCATATTCTATGCCTTCAAGACACTTGCAGGATGGTAGGAGGCAGAAAACAAATAGCTGTAATAAGAGAAGCAAGATTAGGTTGTATGAGAGGTCAGAGGGAGCAAGCAGAGATCACTTCTAGCTTGAATGTTTGGAGAAGGCTACATGAAGGAAGAGGTGAACTTGAACAGGGGTAGGCTTTGAATCACATAGGGGAACTCATTAAGAATGCAGGCTTTATCCAGGCAGACCTGCTCTGAATCCTGGTCCACTGCCAGCTAGCTGTGTGACCTTAGTGAAATCACTTCACTTCTCTGAACTTTAACCTCCTTCACTATAAAATTGGTTAAAATATTCTATATTTGTCATTTCTCCTACAGATAGCTGGTCTTTCTCTGCTAGGTCATGCCCATGAGCACACACACATGTTTATCTCCAATTAAAACAAAACAAAACAAAAAAGGAAACAAAAGCCTCCCCTTGAAACCACATCCCACTCTCAGCTCCTACCCATTTCACTGCCTTCCTTTAGAACAAACTTCTCACACAGGTTGTCTACTCATCTCTCTCTTCTCTGCTCCCATTCTTTCTTGTACCAGCTCCAGCTGGGTTGTTGTCCCTATCATCCCACTGTAATCACTTGGGTCATGGTCACCAATCACCACCATGATGCAAAAACCAAAGGTAAGGTCTTTGATCAAATTGAATTCAAAAAGATATGTCACCCCTGTGTTTGTTGCAGTACTCTTCACGATAGCCAAGACATGGAAACAACCTAAATGTCCATTGATGGATGGATGAAGATGTGGTACATATACACAATGGAATACTACTCAGCCAGAAAAAAGAACAAAATAATGCCATGTGCAGCAACAGGGATGGAACTAGAGATTCTCATACTGAATGAAATAAGTCAGAAAGAAAGACAAATACCATATGACATTACTTATACATGGAATCTAAAATATGGCACAGATGAACTTACCTACAAAACAGAAACAGACTCATAGACATAGAGAAGAGACTTTTGGTTGCCAAGTGGGAGGGGGAGGGAGAGGGATAGACGGGGAGTTTGGAGTTAGTAGATACAAACTGTTACATTTAGGATGGATAATCAATGAGGTCTTACTGTACTGCACAGGGAACTATATCTAATCTCTTGTAATAGGACATAATGGAAGATAATATGAGAAAAAGGATGTATATATGTGTATGACTGGGTCACTATGCTGGACAGCAGAAATTGACACAGTGCTGTAAATCAACTTTAATAAAAATAAAATTGAAAAAAATCTTACCTGATTGCACATCACTTGACACAAGTGCCCATTTTCGCCTGTTTCCTGTGGTGTCCAGGATGCCATTCTCTGTCGGTTTTCTCCCAGGTGCCCCCAGGCTGTGCCTCTTTTGCTCTTTCCTCTCTATTCCTCTGCCCATCATCTAAATGCTGGACCAGCCCAGAGCTCAGTTCTAGGGCCTCTTTTCTGTTAACGTGCACACCTCTGGTGACCTCATGTGGGGACACCCTGACATTTTCCCAGTGGATGTCTCCATTCCAGGCTCTCCCCTGAGCTCCACATTTAGACCCTCAGCTGTCTGCTGGACATCTCTCGGAAGTTTCATTAGCGTCTGAATCCCAGCATATTCCAAGCCAAACTCTTCCTCTCCACCCGCTCACTCTTTAACAAGCTGCTTTCATCTCCATTTTTGACAATCCATTGTTCATGTTGCTGAGGATCAGAAACTTTGCAGTGGTCCTTGATTCTTCTTTCAGACTCCATAGGAAATCCACAGACAATTTCTCGGGCTCTACATTCAAAGCACATCCAGAATGTGCCCGTTTCTCACCCCCTCCCCTGGTCTCACTCTGGTCCAAGCCATCATCACTCACCTGGACTGTGGCATAGTTTCCTAAGGGCCACCCTGCTCCCACCATTGACTTACAGCCAGAACCAACCTTTTGTAATGTGTCATTTCATGTCACTCTCCTACCCCAAGCCTTCTTGTGGCTTCTCAATGCTCTCAGAGTAAAAGACAAAGTCTTGCCATGGCCTCTAAGGCCCCACGGTCTGCCTCCGTCCCTCCCCTTCCTCTCTCATTCTGACTTCATCCCATACCAAGATGCTCTGTTCTGGACACACTGGCCTCTTTGAAGTTCCTCAGATCCACCAAGCACGCCCCCACCCCAAGGGCTTTGCATTTCGATAGCTGCACCTCTTTTCCTCCTGGAACATACAAGCGTTGCCCTTTCACGTCCTTCAATCTCTGTGCACATAGGACACCATCAGAGAGACCTTTTCTAACTATCCCCACTCAGTCTCACTCTATGGCCCTCACCTGGCTCCAGCATTCTTTGTAGCACTTAAAACTTCCGGACTTACCTATATTTTAAAATTTTAATACATTAGTCAGCAGATTAATTATATATACCATAATATATATGCTCTATAATTATACACATAATTTCATAGATATATTTAGCTGCTGGGGCTGCCGTAACAGAATAGCCCAGTCTTAACAGGAATTTCTTACAGTTCTGGAGGCTGGAAGTCCAAGATCAAGGTCCAAGTCCAAGGTGAAGTCCAAGACATAGGGTTCAGGGTTGGTTTCCTTGGCTTATAGCTACCTGCCTCCTTGATAAGCCCTCATGTGGCCTTTTCTCTGTGTGTGCATGTGGCAGGGGGCAGGGTAAGGAAGGGCTTGGGTGGGGGGAAGAGCTCCTATTCTCTAAGGCCACCAATATCTGATTACCACAACTCACACTGGGGGTTAGGCTTTTAACATATGAATATATGTAATATATAATATATTATATAGTACTGATGTGTATACGTTTCTTGTTTTTACTGTCCCCTAATCACTGTCACCTCTCAGAAGGGTATTTACCTGTTTGATTCCCTACAGTTTCTCTAGTGCTTAGACGAATGTGCCAACTTGTAGGATACTCTTCATATTAGTGCGGTGGTTTCTGTTTTTGTTTTGTGTATATAAGTGTCATACCTCGTGGCACTTACACACTTACATTACCTTGTAAGTGCCTAGCACATGGAAGCATTTGATAAATGTCCTACTTATTAGATGGTGATGAGAGGGGCCTTTTTATAGGGTGGGGCCAGCATAAGCCAGATCACAGACATGGGGGGAATGCAGCTTAGTTACAAGAAGATCGAGAATTCTGTTGAGGAGTTCCCATTGTGGCTCAGTGGGTTAGGAACCCAACTAGTGTCCATGAGGACACAGGCTCAATCCCTGGCCTCGCTCAGTGGGTTAAGGATCCAGCGTTGCCATGAGCTGTGGTGTGGGTTACAGATGTGGTTCAGATGTGGTGTTGCTGTGGCTGTGGCATAGCCTGGCAGCTGCAGCTCCCATTTGACCCCTAGCCTGGTAACCTCCACATGCTGTGAGTGTGGCCCTAAAAAAAAAAAAAAAAAAGTGTTCTGTAGGGTTTGAGCAAGCTTTCCTAAGCCACGCAAGGAAGTCCTGCATGTCATCCTCAGGAGTTAGGGCCTGGCATTTGGGAGCTATTTAGTATTTTGCCTTGCCTAGAGCTGGGTTTAGTTTGTTTAACCAAATCTGGTAAAGGGTGGGAGAGGATAGGGAAAGGTAAGCCTTGGGGTAGAAAAGGCCAAGGAGAATTTCTCAGGTGAGTACATAGGAACAATTGAATTTTCAGCCTCATGCAGTCTGCTACCCACTGCTTCTCTTTTACATTTTATTTCAATAATGTGTTTTTACCTAAAAGCATTGTGTGCGGATCCTTTTTCAAGGGAGCCATGCAATTGGTAAACACTTTCTCAAGGATATAAATTAGAAGATTTCTTGAATTCTCTCTCTCCCTCTTTGGATACTGTCTGTATTATTCCGCTTCTATCTCAAAATGAGCCTTATGAACTACTGAATAGCCTCAGAATTCCAGTGATGTCTCTCTTATTTCTCATTCTTGGAGAGAACGTCTATTTGCCTATTGTTGAGAGAAGCATGAGTTCTGGCAGAGTTTGAATAGATCTTTGTTCAAATACTTGGGCCCAAGGAAAATGATACTTTCTTGGGGTGGATTTTGGCTTACCTGGGGACTTCTGTACAGTTGGCGGGATCAGTAACACCTTGCCATGGAGGTGGTGGTAGCTTTCCCAGGTTTGTAGAGGTGGCCTGGGGGCACTGCTCTTCTCCTGTATCCCTCCCACTCCAGAGAGGCCCCTTCCCATTGTCCCCTGAATGCTGCCCTTAACTTAGAGCTCTGGAGGTCACGCCCCTCCCAGCTGTGTCCTCACTGTGTATCTCTACCCATCTCTGTGGTTTTCAGATTCTATGCATCTATATCACAGTCGCTTTCCTTAAATAGACACCAAACCTCAGACTAATTTGTTCTTGTGTCTCAGTGCTTTCCAAACTGAGGTCTGGGTCAGAATTATCTGGGGTAGACATGTCAATTCCTGGCCTCCCTCGAGCTTGAAAATCTGAAATCTATTTTTTAATCCTGTCTGCAGGATTTCTTGCAGAAATAGCACTCACCTTCTGGCTCATCCTTGGTACTGTTGCCTGTGTTATTTAGATATTATTTATTCTAATACATGTATATTCTAATTTTATATGTATGCTTAATTATGTATTTATTGGTCATTTCAAAGGGAACATTTAAAGGGCGAGGAATTAAATCTTTTGAAACATTGAAACACTTGCCATCCTTAGATGAAATAGGGTTTTTATATTCTTTATAAGTTTTTATTAGGACAATAAAACCATATTGCAGAAAGCTTAGAAAGTAGGGAGAAAAGCATAATTTCCCCCAATTTGATGCAATGACTGTTTTCACGCCTATATGGCCCCCTTGGGTCTCTGTACAGAAGTCCTCATAAACGTGAGCAGCATCGGGTTGTGATGTGCATCAGAGAGAAGGTTCCAGGAGCACAGACTCCGCCTGGGCTCCATCCTTCTCCGAGGACGTGGCGCTACGTTCATGGAGGGACCCACTTGCAGGAGTCCCAGCCCTGGGCTCGCACAGGCCCCCAAGGGCAGGAGGCACAGAATCGCTCCAGGACCCGACACCAGCATCCCTAGGGCTGGTGTGCCTAGCGTGTCTGCCAATCCGGCCTGTGCTTTTTGTCACCGCTTATGTGCAGTGGGTGAACAGAACCTTGCCACCGTGCTGCTTGGGGACTCCCGGGCTGGGGTGGCCGTGAGGGCGGGGGAGACACTTAAACAACAGTTGCCATACAGTGAGATATACGTCATTCTGGAGGGTGGTGCAAAGTGGGATCCTGGAGGAGGGAGTGCAGCCACTGACTGACCAGGCAAGAGAAGAGAGATGATGAAGGCGGGAAGGGAGATAGAGGTGGGCGCCCCTGAGCGCAGCTTGGCTGGCTGGCTGCGGTTCAGGCACAGCCCACTGTGGTTCAGGCACAGCCCACGGTCGCACGGGCTGGCGCTGGCGTAGGTGCATCTGGGGGCTAAATGGCCTCTGTTCTAGCTCCCGACTTGTTCCCAGGGAAGCCAAAGGACTTTCCAAAAGAAAATACTTGTCTTATATTTAAGTCTTTCAGCCATTTTGAGTTTATTTTTGTGCATGGTGTGGGGGTGTGTTCTAATTTCATTGCTTTGCATGCAGCTGTCCAGGTTTCCCAGCAATGCTTGCTGAATAGGCTTTCTTTTTCCCATTTGATGTTCTTGCCTCTCTTGTCAAAGATGAATTGACCATAGGTGTCCGGGTTTGTTTCCAGATTCTCTATTCTGTTCCATTGGTCTGTCTGTCTGTTTTGATACCAGTACCACACTGTCTTGATGACTGTGGCTTTGTAGTATTTCTTGAAGTCTGGGAGAGTGATGCCTCCTGCTTGGTTTTTGTTTCTCAGGATTGCTTTGGCGATTCTGGGTCTTTTGTGGTTCCATATAAATTTTTGGGTTGTTTGTTCTAGTTCTGTGAAAAATGTCATGGGTAATTTGATAGGGATTGCATTGAATCTATAGATTACTTTGGGTAGTATGGCCATTTTTAGAATATTGATTTTCCCAATCCAGGAACATGGAATATCTTTCCCTTTCTTTACATCTTCTTTGATGTCTTTGATTAAAGTTTTATAGTTCTCAGCATATAAGTCTTTTACCTCCTTGGTCAGGTGTATTCCAAGGTATTTGATTTTGTGAGGTGCAATTTTAAAAGGTATCGTATTTTTGTATTCCTTTTATAATATTTCATTGTTAGTATACAGAAATGTGACTGACTTCTGAATGTTCATCTTATATCCTGCTACTTTGCTGAATTTATTAATTAGTTCAAGTAGCTTTTGGGTTGAGTCCTTAGGGTTTTCTATGTATAGTATCATGTCGTCTTCATATAGTGACAGTTTTATCTCTTCTCTTCCTATATGGATGCCTTTTATTTCTTTTGTTTGTCTAATTGCTGTGGCTAGGACTTCCAAAACTATGTTGAAGAGCAGTGGTGAGAGTGGGCATCCCTGTCTTGTTCCAGATTTGAGTGAGAAGGCTTTCAGTTTTTGCCCATTGAGGATTATATTTGCTGTGGGTTTCTCATAAACGGCTTTGATTATATTCAGGAATGTTCCCTGTATACCCACTTTGGCGAGGGTCTTGATCATGAATGGATGTTGGACTTTGTCAAATGCTTTTTCTGCATCTATTGAGATGATTGTATGATTTTTGACTTTTCTTTTGTTAATGTGATGTATGATGTTGATTGATTTGTGTATGTTGAACCATCCTTGTGAACCTGGGATGAACCCAACCTGGTCATGGTGTATAATTTTTTTGATATGTTGTTGGATTCGGTTGGCTAAGATTTTGTTGAGAATTTTTGCATCTATATTCATCAATGATATTGGGCGATAGTTTTCTTTTTTGGTGGTATCTCTGTCTGGTTTTGGAATGAGGGTGATGGTGGCATCCTAGAATGTCTTTGGGAGTATTCCTTCTTCTTCAACCTTTTGAAAGAGTTTCAGGAGGATGGGCACCAGTTCCTCTTTATATGTTTGATAGAATTCACCTGTGAAGCCATCTGGTCCTGGACTTTTATTTGTAGGGAGTGTTTTTATGACATCTTCAATTTCATTTCTAGTGATCAGTCTATTCAGTTGGTCTGTTTCTTCTTGATTCAGTTTTGGCAGGCTGTAAGATTCTAGAAAATTGTCCATTTCTTCCAGATTGTCAAACTTGTTGCCGTATAGTTGTTCATAGTATTCTCTTACGGTTTTTTGTTATTTCTGCATTATCCGCTGTGATTTCTCCTTTCCCCTCATACCACGCACAAAAATAAACTCAACATGGCTGAAAGACTTAAATATAAGACAGGACACCATAAAACTCCTAGAAGAAAACATAGGAAAAACACTCTCCGACATCAACATCATGAATATGTTCTCAGGTCAGTCTCCCAAAGCAATAGAAATTAGAGCAAAAATAAACCCATGGGACCTCATCAAACTGAAAAGCTTTTGCACAGCAAAGGAAACCCAAAAGAAAACAAAAAGACAACTTACAGAATGGGAGAATATAGTTTCAAATGATGCAACTGAGAAGGGCTTAATCTCTAGAATATATAAACAACGTATACAACCCAGCAGCAAAAAAGCCAATCAAGCAATGGAAAAATGGGCAAAAGACCTGAATAGACTGTTCTCCAAAGAAGATATACAGATGGCCAGCAAACACGTGAAAAAATGCTCAACATCGCTGATTATAAGAGAAATGCAAATCAAAACTACCATGAGATATCACCTCACACCAGTCAGAATGGCCATCATTAATAAATCCACAAATAACAAGTGTTGGAGGGGCTGTGGAGAAAAGGGAACCCTCCTGCACTGTTGGTGGGAATGTCAACTGGTACAGCCACTATGGAGAACAGTTTGGAGATACCTTAGAAACCTATACATAGAACTTCCATATGACCCCACAATCCCACTCTTGGGCATCTATCCGGACAAAACTCTACTTAAAAGAGACACGTGCACCCGCATGTTCATTGCAGCACTATTCGCAAGAGCCAGGACATGGAAACAACCCAAATGTCCATCAACAGACGATTGGATTCGGAAGAGGTGGTATATATACACAATGGAATACTACTCAGCCATAAAAAAGAATGACATCATGCCATTTGCAGCAACATGGATGGAACTAGAGACTCTCATACTGAGTGAAATGAGCCAGAAGGACAAAGACAAATATCATATGATATCACTTATAACTGGAATCTAACATCCAGCACAAATGAACATCTCCACAGAAAAGAAAATCATGGACTTGGAAAATAGACTTGTGGCTGCCTGATGGGAGAGGGAGGGAGTGGGAGGGATCGGAAGCTTGGGGTTATCAGATACAACTTAGAATAGATTTACAAGAAGATCCTGCTGAGTGGCATTGAGAACTATGTCTAGATACTCATATTGCAACAGAACAAAGGGTGGGGGAAAAATGATTACATGTAAGGATAACTTGATCCCCTTGCTGTACAGTGGGAAAAAATTAAAAAAAAAAAAAAGAAAAGCAACTGGGCATTACAGACAAAAAAAAAAAAAGAAAAGAAAATACTGAAACTGATGTGTGCAAGATGTTGTGTTAGGCAGTGTCACCCCTCAGCAGGAAATGGCATTTTCTCTCTTTATAATTTTATTATTTTATTGCAATTCTGAATACTTAAAATATACAAAGGTTGACAGAAAGTGATGAAACAGACACCCATATATACACGGGACAGATTTAAGGAAAGACATTATTTTGCCACATTTGATTCATATTTTTTTAAAGGAAATTTAAAAATTTCACCTTTTATGTCATTTTTGTAACCCTCATGGATTACATTTCTCTCTCACCCTCCTAAACTAGAGGTAAACACTATTTTGAAGTTGATAATGTGTTTCTCCTGTATGTACTATTTTTTGGCATTCATTTACCTGGGTATGCAGTATGTGCTTTAAATTATATTTGTTTGTTTGTTTGTTTCTGGCTTTTTAGGGCCACACCCTTAGGATACGGAGGTTCCCAGGCTAGGGGTCAAATCACCGACCTACACCAGCCAGTCACACAATGCCAAATCTGAGCCTTGTCTGTGACCTACACCACAGCTCGCTGTAATGCCAGGGATCGAACCTGCTTCCTTATCAATACTAGTCAGATTCCTTTCTGCTGAGCCAAGAGTGGAACTCCTATGTATACTTTCTGTCTATTTACCTGCTGTCTGTCTGTCTGTCTGTCTATCTATCTATCTAAGATATGATACATATATTTTGTAACTTACTTTTGTTCCATCTCTCTGTTCTAAGTTTTTGAGGCTTACCCATATGGATCTTATGGAAACCGGTTCTTTCATTTTCACAGCTATAGAGTATATTTCATTGTTTGAAAATACTGTGCTATTCTTATTCATTCTCCTTTGAATGGATGCTTGAGTTGCTGCAGAAAACATCCTTCCCTGTACCTCCATACATGTACGTATGAGAATTTGTCTTCATCATATTTCACAGAGAGATTACCTGGGTCTTTGTAAATGTACATGTGAAGTTTCCCCACATATCTGCAAGTTGCTCTCTGAAGGGTTTGATCACATTTTGAGTGCCGTCAGCGATGTAGCACATCCCATTTCCTAATATCAGTATTATCACACATCACAATTTTTGACAATTTTATGAGCATGAAACAGCATCTCACTGTGGTTTTTATTTATGTCTCTGATTATTAGAGAAGATTATTATGTATTCATGTGTTAATATGTGTAAGTTCTTTATATTTTCTGTGCCCTAACACTTTGTTGCTTATGTATATTGAAACTATTTTCTCCCAATCTCTGATTTATCTTTGAATGCTGTTCTCAGCAGTTTCTCTCTTATAGACATTGGTAAATCTTTCCCTTGGAAAGTTGTGCGTTTTCATTTTGTGTCAGGAATCCTCCATGTCCTGGGGCCATAAGTATACAGTTGGCCCTTGAACAATGCAGGGGTTAGGGGTGCCAACCCCCTTTGCAGTGGAAAATCCGTGTATAACTTATAGTTGGCCCTGTGTTCCCCAGGGTCCACATCCTTGGATTCAACCAACTGCAAATCACATAGTACTGTAGTGTTCACTATTGAAAAACATCCACGTATATCTGAGCCTGCCCGGTTTGAACTTATATTGTTCAAGGGTCAACTGTATTCTCTGAGATTTTCATCTGAAAGTTTTAAGGTTTTATTTCTACATTTAAATCCTTAAGTGTGTGAAAAAAAAAGCAAAACTTTTTTGAACTGTACAGTTCATGAAATTAAACTATGAGGCTTTATTATGATAGTGCCAGTGCAGTGTAATCATGACTTAAGAAAGAGCATGTTAGGGCCAGAGAAACCCTCCATGTGCCCCTGTCAATATACAGCCTTCTTCTCATGCCAGTTCATCACTAACCTCTGGGATGGGCTCCTATGCCTCTCCCTGTACCAGTCTCCCCATTTCGGGATGTTATCTCTGCCCTGGTCCTCCCAGGACCTCTGTCTCTGGGCCTCACACCCACCCAAGGCCTTACCCTTGCTGGAGAAGTTCCCTGAGCTTAGACTGAAAGGAAGAGCAAGTCCAGGGGAAGAGGTTGAGAGCATGGGAGAGAGAGAGCAAGAGAATTGGCCACTGTGAGGCTGGGGGCAGTGTCCTTCATCTCAGGAGCCAGGGCCGAGAGCATTTGCTCAGAGTGCTGCATGGTGAAGCCAGGTAGGTGTCATCCTCTCCCTCCTGGGCCAGCAGGAGCCTAAACTCATTTCCCGTACACTGAACAGAGACAGAGTCTTCTCCCCACAATGCTTGAAAGAGGCAGAGAGGACAAGAACAAATGCACAAAGTACATAGAAACAGACGGGCTTGCAGAGAGCAGATGTTTTCCTCCAAGAGCCCTTCCATCTGACTAAAAACAGCTGGTGCTTCCGGGAGCCACCCTGTCCCCTTTCAGCTGCCTTGGTTCCTTTCTCACTCTTTTCTTTCACCCCTTCTCACCTTCGGGGTGGCAGCCCATCCTGCATTCAGAGTCACATCCCGCAGAGGGTATGGAGTCATTGTAGGTGCTGTTGGACCCTGGGTACTGGTGCTGGGGGCACATACCCTTGGCTTCCTCCCCACCCTGCTTCTGTTCATGCTCACAGGGACCCAAGCATTAATGGAACCCAAGTCTGTCTTCACCATGGAGAAGAAGAGGATAAGTTAGTCAAAGTGAGCAAAGGTTTGGGGAGGAGCTATAGAAAAATCAACCAACCAACCAACCAACCAAAAAACCAACAAACCAACACCATGCCAGGCCCTGCTCCAGGTGCTGGGAAATTCCAGGGCTGGCTAGTTTTCCAAGGCAGACTAGAATTTTACCAAATACCTTGGCTTTAGAACTCACCCCCCGCTTTTTTTTTAATAGATTTAAAACCCATTAGGGAATGACTTAAGAAGTTAATAACCTGTTACCATTCTGGAGAATTTCATTTGATGTTGTTTATAGCTATTTGGCTTATGAAGATAAATACATTATGATTGGGAGCCAGTTCTTATTCACACCACTTATTGAAGGCAGATCATCCACTAATAAGTAAGTATCATTCATCTTAAACCCATGTGGGGAGAATTTCATTTTTTAAAACTAATTGTACTTGTTGGATTCTATATATTTAAATTAGAACCTAAAAAAAGTGCAGTAATACAATAAACTTTGCATCTCTGGTACAGAATTCAACTTGTGTGGGAAAAACAAATTAACTGTGAAATGTAACCAGGAAAAGCACTGTTGATTACAAAGAGCACATAATTAGGGCCGCTTGGATATGCACTGGGTTCCTCCTTGCTCCTACCAAGCCTGAGTGCTAGTGAACAGGTATTCATTGTGGTTTTAATTATCACATTAGTATCAGTTATAATTTCCATTAATGGCTCTTTAGCTGCAGGAATGGATACTAGGGTTGAAAGCCTTTTTTTTTTTTCCCTATCTGAGCATTTATTTCCCAAATATTAGGGCAGCCTGTGCAGGGAGACAAAGTCAGACAAAGCTGGTCATTTCTCAATATGTTAATTCCAGATCCTTTCTGAAGCCAGGCAGCCATTTGCTTTATTTCATTGGCTACAGTTTATTCACTCACACTTCCTTAAATGAGTTGCTAGGAACTCACTGATTTAGAAATCTTTGTCATTGGATTAGAGGGAGATATACATGAAAGCTTAAAAAAATAATTATACATATTAAGATCCATGATGATATAAGGTGATAGGAACACATGGAAGAGGGAGGGGTGAGGGTGTGGAAAGGGGTGCTTTGTATTGGGTTTTGATGGATACATAGGAGTTCCCTAGAGGAAGGAGGAAGAAAATGGCTCAAGTTAAAAAAAAGTGCATGAGGCCGTCAGAGGAGAGTGAAGCTCAGGAGCCTGGAGGGCAAAGTTAGTGGGAGAGTAAATCTGGAAAATCAAAATTCTTGTCAGCTGGTTCACCCACCTTGCTAACCCCTTCTCTTCTCAGTTATCATCTCTCACCTTATCCAGAGCAGAAGCCTCAGCGTGGTCTCCCTACTTCCCCCTTTGCCCTCCTCGAATCTGTCTTCCATGTTGCAGCCAAAGGGATCTTTCTAAAACCCAAACCTGAGCATGTCACTCTCCTTGGCCCTCGGGATAAAGTTCAGATCTACTTGATCTGTAGAGAGGATACTGGAGCTAGCCTCAGCTGGCCAAACTCTCAGCCCTCACATTCCATCCAATGCCTTTTTTCTCCATAAGATCCCACCACACCCTCCTCCTCTTTGTTCTGAGGCCTGCAGGCCTCATTCTCTCCTCTGAGCCTTTGCACATGCTGCTCCCACTGCCTGGTAAACTCCCCATTTTCTAAAATAAGCCTCTCCCCCGCCTCTCCCACGCTCCTCACACTGATTTTCTGAGCCCTTTGTTTCCTTTCTTTCTTCTTCACTCCTATAGCCTGTGTACAGTCCGTAATTACGCCTTTTGTCTGTCTTCCTCTTTAGAGTTCAGACTCTGCGAGCAGAGCAGAGGAATCACGCCTCTCTCGCTCACAGCTATATCCCCAGTTCCTGGCCCTGCGACGGGTACCTCCTAGGTTCCGAAAAATTACTTCTTGAGAAAATAGATGAAAGGGCCAGATTCCAGAGGGCCTCATGTGCCAGGCTCTAAGCTTTAGCCCTTATCCTGTGAACAATAGGAAACCAAGAGAGAGATTTAACCAGGCCTGCAACGAGCATGGTGTGGGTCTGCCTGACACAGAAAATTAAGTTTAAAACATTTTCAGTAATTTTACTCATACCATGACTTCACTGGCATCCTTCTGCGCTGAGGCGGTGATGGGAGCAAAAAGCGATTTTCATTTCTCGAGTAAAACATAAAACCTCTCCCTGCAGGGCCTTACGCGCTCAGAATGAAAACTGAACCTACTGCCCCGTCCAGACAGACGAGAGAGCTGGTTAGCGGGAGGGATGGCGGGTCGCTGACAGCACAGGGCCCTCTGGTTTGCAATTTTAAGGGGATATAAAATGCTGGCTGGCTTTCACAGAACACTGGGCTGAGCTGCAGAAAACTGTAAAATCTCCCTGTTGTAATATAAATATGGGATGAAAGTTGATTAACCAATTTTATGTTGTTATCTGAGCCTTCAATCCATTTGCACTTGAATTAAAAAGACACAAATTGAGTTTTGGCTAGACCGGCATTTTTGTCAAGAGGCAATATGAGGTAAAAGAAAAGAGGTTGAAATTCCGTTTTCACCTGAAATCTTTATCTGGCACAAGATTTTTCTAGGATGTTGCTCTGCTTGATTTCTGTGGAGTAACTGCCAGGGTTTAACATAAGGGCCCAGGGTACAAAGAATACAGCAGAAAAGGACATCTTCTGAATTTTCTTCTAGGGGCCAGGGCATTTTTGTGGTCGTGGACACTTTTTTTTTCTGACTGAGGTTATTGCAGGAGCCTCCTTGCTGGACTCCATGTAACTCTGGGGGCTACTTCCGGTCCATCTCTGCCCAGCCCCTAAGTTCTCTTACCAGACAGCCACAAGAATGATCTCCCAATGCAAATCTAGACAATTTATCCTCAATCTTTAGCCTCACTTGTCTACACAATTCTCGTATATGTAGCCTTTTGACCACTGAATCCCCCAGAAGAGCATGTGAATAGCAGAGAAGCCACTCCTGGTTTATGTACATCCAGTCCATTCTGAGACTCTTGACCTTTTAACCGGGCTTCATAACCTGTAGCCAACAGCCAAGAAGAAGGGTCCAGTGACACCTCTGCCTCATTAGCAGCCAGCATCCTGAGCTTTCCTGTCAGCTGCCTCCTGGCCCCCATTTCCATGATCCCCCTGCCCACCCAGTGTCTGCCCTTCAGTCTTGTCTCCTGTCTGTGGACCACCATCTGTCCCTCAGCCCCAGATCTGGATGGGAGTCTCTGGTTCTAACCTCCAGCTTTTGGCTTTGACTCCAAGACTCTGGACTCTCCAGAATCATTCTCCCTGCTCTGCCTTCTCTGGGCACAATCCCCTCTGTTTCGCACCATCCATGTCATGCAGGGGCTCTGGGCTTGCCTCAGTCCAGGGAGGGGACTCATCCTATGTCACTGCACGATTCCCTGTTGCTCACTGAACCAACACAAAACGTAGCAGTTTGGCCTTTGAGGCTCTTCCCACCCTGACTGCTCACTAACCCAAGCCACCCTTGGCCCCCTGCCTGGCAGCGTACCTTATGCTCTAGCCCTTCTGTGTCAGTCGCATTCTTGAGCACACTATGCACTTGACATCATTCTGCCTTACTGCACTGTTCCAGTGCTTTTAGTGGGGATCTCACGGGGTTATGAGAATTCTTCAAATTCAGATTCCACAGTCAGAACCAGGTTCAAAGCCCCATTCTTAGAGCATCTTTGTGACCTCAGGCATATCCTTTAACCTTTCCGAACGTCAATGGACTCATCTGAAGGTGAATATACTGGCCCCACTTGGTGGGGTTATGGTTGGATCCTGAGAGATGTGGTACCTGGCATGCCACCTGCCCCATGGCATGATGACCTGAGTGCTCCTTCACTGCCCCATCACAGACCTTGCTGACGGCTAAGAAAGCTGCTCATGGTGCCTTGACTAAGGTATGGGGATGCTCCTTGTCATGAGCTCCACTCCTCTGGAGGCCACACAGGGGCTGCCACATGAGGTGCTAATGCAGAGATGACTTCTTGTGATCCTGGCCTCTCACTACTTCCACACTGGTCATGAGTTGTGGGTTCCAGCTTTCACGTTTCTCACAACACTTCCCAGGGACCTGTCACTTGGCAAACCCCTGAGCCGAGATCATTCCGCAGCACTGGGGAAGCAGGGTGGGGAGTCCCTGGAAAGCACATAAATAGTTTCTCCACGTCCTTCCGAGGAGAATTCATCTGGCCAGGAGCTATGCTGATCACAGTGGTCAGGGACCCCCACTGGTGGTCAAAGGACCAGTTTCTAGTTCCATAGCTAAGTTCCAAAGTGACCCTTGGAGAATCTCTTCCTTTGTGCCTCAGTTTCCTTAATTGAAAATTATGGGCACTGACCCAGGAGATCTCTAAGGTCCCTTGAAATGCTTACACTGTGTGGTTGTTCTTAGTGAGTGGCCCATGACAGCTTTCCATCCACCCACGCCTTGTTGTGATGCTGGAGACAGACACAGTACAGAGGGCTGACACCCCAGCTGATACCTTAATGGGGCACTTAGTAATTGTCATGCCCTGTAAGTATTTGTTCATGGGAAAATATAAAACATATTTGATTATATTCTTTTTTGTACCTCCCCTGTACTAGGCACTTTGCCTATATGTAATATGAATTCTGCCCTGTATTGGTACCCATTTTCCTCCAGGCAAACTCTGTGACAAGGATTAGGGTGCAAGGAGTTTATTTGGGGAGAGGTCACAGGATGCATGATGCCTGAGTGGGGAGTGAGACAGAAGGAGAAAGCCCATTAATTGTGCATGAATGAATGGGTTGCTGCTGGGGGCACCTGGGAGGCAGTCTCCATGGGGCTTATCTCAAGATGGTACCCTTGAGGGGGAGAAGTTGGAGATTTATTCACTACCCATCCTTGGAGAGTTTTCTAGGCATTAACTCTCTGGCTTTGTGGGGCCCCTCTGGTGCGGGTCAGTCAGACTGCCTTGGCCAGGTGACACCTTTGTGCAGGGCACCCAAGAGGACACAGGAAAATCAGAACTAGCTGCTGGGGACCTCTGGGACGGGTCGGAATCAGTGATGCTTTGGAGTCAGCGCCACCTGTGCCTGAGAACCAATTGTCCACTTTTTGAGAATTTTTACCAGCTGGCCACAAAACATCTTTACAAACTTGCCATTAAGTAAATTACATGAAAGACAAAGGTGAAAAGTACTAACCTTCCATCTAATTCTTTTACTAGACATTGCTCTTCTCCATGTTCTGAGGTTCTACTCATTTGGTGAAAATACACTTTGATGACATGCATGTTTGTCATCAGCCACTCAGGGAATATTTACACCACGGGAACTGGTAAAGGCCACTGGGGCTCCAAAGAACAGGTGATTAAACATCGACCAACACCCTGGTTGTGTTGCTGCTGAAAGGACACTGACCATGTCGGTTACAAACCCCATCGCAACAGCCAGAGTCTTAAATGACTTACAAAATCATAGAGAGATTTGAAGACACAGATGATACACTAGGTTTGCAGGGACAATTCCCAACGTATCAATTCCCAAAGTATCACCACTGAATTGAGGTCCTAAGGCTGCTGCACCCTCTGGCACAGTCAGGAAATGACAGACACACATGAGATGTGGAATCAGGAAGGCCCTGGAACTCCACAGCTACCTTTGCCCTGATCCGTGTCAGCAAAATGCCTGCTGCCCCACAGGCTGCTGAGGGTGAGATGAGCAGGAAATAAGCCCCATCTGTACCTCCAGCTTCAAGGGAGTCTGAGAACAATTTTAGACTTTTGGCTTCAAAATGACAGAAAGGGATTCAGCACACGTTAAGAAAGCCCTTCACTGCCTCCACAGTGGTCAGCTTCTTCAACAACCTGAGAAGGGTGGCTGCGTCCTTGCCCTCCTGTATCCCCAAAACTCAGCACAGGCTTGGGGTGCGGTGGGAGTTCTCTAGGTGCATGTGAAATGAATTGTGACTCTTGAAAGGAAACCTGCTTTTCTTGAGTTGGTCCTCATCTCTGTCAAAAAGTAAATTCTGAAAGGGCATTTGAGCTCAGAAAGGAATATATGGCTTGAAAACTCCTCCCTCCTCTCCCCTCCCCGCTTCCCTCCCTCCTTCCCCTCTTCCTCTTCTCCTTTTTCTTCTCTTCTCTGCCTCTCAGCCACAGCTTCCATCCTCAAGAAACCTGCTTCTCCTGCAGACATGCAGGGGGACCTTCAAACCCAGCCTGCTGTCGCTCGCCTTCCATGCTTTGCCTCTTTGAACTCAGTGTCCCCTTCTTTAGTGAAGTCCCGCCGTGCTGCAGGATCATCGGGGCAGGAGAGAACCTCATCAGAACTGGGACCTGGTATTATAGGGAAACGTGGTCCAGGGGAGATGGTTCCCCCCTTAGAGAGAGGGCCAGGCCCCTGCCCTTGGGGACCACTATGGGTCCTTGCTGGGTGGGCACGTGCATGTCCAGGATAGCACTCTCTCTGGCCCTGCTGGCTGGAACTGGCTGGAAAAGCTCACGTCCCTTGTCAAAATATGAAATACATGCCTAAGTGGCAACATTACTGTGTCCCGTTTCCCCTAATGATACCTCAATCAGGGCTTTTAATGACAGTGTTCTAGGGAAAGAAACATAAACGTTGTGATGGTGGCCCTGGCTGTGGTACTGGAGGCTGGCCGAGAGCCCTTGGAGAAAGCCCTCTACCCTCTCTCCCAGCTTGCCCATGTTTAAGATGATGATCTGCAAGTTCTTTCAGTTCTACCCAGAAACCCCTTGGCAAGTGCCAACCCTGGGGGGATCTGGGGGGAGGCTGTGGCCTCCGTGGGGGATGGGGTAGACGGCAGGAGCTGGGCCCTGTTGGGGTAGAGCCCAGGGGTTTCCAGTTCACCTAGGGCTCCCGTGTTGAGGAAGGGATGTATGTACCCCTCTTTCTATGTCAAGCCCCCTCTACCCACCCCGTCCTGATGTTGAACCCAGGGCAGGGATCCTGTGCCTGAGAGGAGAGGCAGGAGCCAGGCTCCCCTCTCTCTTGCCACCTTCCCAGGGGCAGAGGCAGGTTCAGCCTTCCAGAGCACCTGCCAAGTCCTTGGCTTCTCCAGGCCAGGGAAATAATGCGTGGCAGCAGGGGGATGGGGGTGGGGCTCCCCTGCAAGCACAGCCACCTTTTTCTGTCTCTCTTAACCTGCAGACATTCCTGAGTTCTTACCCTGAGATTAGGTTTAATGTCAAACCCACACCTATTTTTTTTTTTTAAGCCGGATGTGCAAAGACCCAAGAAAAACAAACCTTAAATAAAACAACCAAAAGCCAGAATCAGAGTCATTGAGCATCAGCTTAGATATTAGCAAAGTAAAAGGGCACATTCCCAGGCTACTGGCTACCCTGGTCCCCTCTGCTTCTGTAAGGAGCCACTGCCCAAAGACCAGGGACGGCAGGGGTGACGTGCAGGGCAGCGTGCACCCCTTGCAGTGTCACTCAGTCTAATGTCATTCCCGAGGCACCCAAGCCCCCTTTCTGGCAGTGTAGACCGGCTTCAGACGGACATGAGGTGGACTTAGGTGTGGGGCTTCCCGGCCATCTCATTGCGCAGAAAGCTGCCAAGTCACCCCAGGGGCAGGGTTGGGAGAGAAATATTGATTCTAGCCCTTGAAACTGACAGAAAATATTGTTGACAAAGAATTTGGGGAATATCTCTAGTGGGAACTGAGTATTATGTTGCTTTAGTTGAAAGTAATAGAGAATAAATCAAATCCATTGAGTGTCTACTATGTGCCTGCAATCGTTTTACATCTTGGGGCATAGCAGCCATTGAAATTGAGGCGAGTGGACATTAAATAGCCAAACCATAAGAAGGGCAGGTGCAGAAGCTGGCTGTGGGGCCGTCAGAACTAGAGACTTGAACTTCAGCAAGATTTCTGTGATTCAGCTTCTCTTGGCGGTCACTCCCTCTGCACAACTTCTTCCGGTCTCTATGTCCATCAGAAGAGGGACAAAACAGCCACCATCCACGATCATGCTCCCATCATAGGGTTCCAGCCTAATAAAGATGTCAAATCAGGAAACTTTAATTGACCAGCAGGTCAGTGCCAGGTAAGCGACAGGCCCACATCTGGTATATTAAGAAAGTTCCATTTCCCCCAAGGAAGGTGGGAGGTGGCCAATGCCTGGGGATGTGAACTTGCAGACCATGCAATGACATGCTTCCCTGGGCAGCCACTGGAGCCCGAGGAAGAAAGCATGGCTCAAGAAGGAGGAGAACCTGTGAGCAACCTGAGTGGAAACTAAGAAGGTGAAGGTTGCCTTGTGTGACATCAAGCTTTCCGGTCCTGAGCTTGGCTCCCTGTCCCTAGAGGTACTGCCTGCACATGGGGAAAGCTTCCACCTGTCGCTTCCCCAATACACCTTCATGGGTAGCATATATGTTGCTGGGTGGATCCAGTGCAGTGCTGTTGTTGTCTAGCATCCTTATTTTCTTCTTTTTCCTGTGCTGGGAACATCCTGGGCTCAGTTCTAATCCTGGATCTTTGCTTCAGCTCCCTGCAACCCCCCATGGCGGGAATGCCCCAAGTACTCCATCATTCTTATTAAAATATCACACACCTTCAAGGCAATCTCAAACCCCCTCCTTTGGGCAGCCCATACTTCTCTCCTCAGGCCCTCCAGTTTCTGAGTCCCAGGCACAGTGATAAGCCAAGCAGGCATCATTTCATTCTATGCTCCAGAACCTCTGTGCAGTTGGGGTCATTTCTTCCATTGTACAGATGGGGAAACTGAGGCTCAGGGAGGCCCCACACTGCCCCAGGGAGGAGGAGCTGGAGTCCCTGCAGCTCTGTCTGCTCTGTGCTCTGTCCGCACTTTCTGGGGAGGTCACTTGGTTCTCAAACTTCAGGCTGTAATGAGCATGGCCACCACAGGGAATGTTTCACAGGGTTCAGGGTGCCGTGGCCAAGCTGCAGAAGAGGACTTGAGGCTGGGGACCAGCCCTGAGTGCTTATGGCAGGCTGGTCCCACTCCAAGAACCACTGGTTTAGGAGCTGGACATTTCAGTATAAGTGAAGATTTGGGTCACATGGGACTCGGGATCTGAAGCCCTTCTCAGACCTGTTGAATCAGAATGTCTGTAGTGAGCGGGCCTGGGGATCTCTAGCTGACTAAGTGCCCCTGGGTGGTTTGAAATCATCTGTCAAGTTGGAGAGAGCTGATTGAGATTCAGGCCCACCCAATTAGCTCTTAATTGTATCCTGCTTTATCTTCTTCTCCAATTAGTTCTTCTGTGTCAATTAAGCTCCGTGGAGGCCCAGGCAAACACTCAACTCAGAATGGTCCCCAGCGCTTGTGTGGTCCTGGGCAGGTGACTGGTGTCATCCAACTGCATCTACACTCAGAGGAGAGACATTTCTAGAATGTAAGGAGAGGGGGGCTTCTGGCAAAGCTAACTCAGGGGTCCTACACCTCCCAACTTGGCACTTGCTCTTGCCTCGCATCTCAGCACGGCAGAGTCCTTTCTGCTGCTTAAGGACCAGCTCAGGTTCTTTTCATTCTGTGAAACAGAATTATCCCTTGCTATTATCCCTAGCAAGGGATGGACCTCTCACCATTGGGCCTGTTGATCCTTCTTACATAAATTTACCTGGGATTGGCGCTGTCCGTGGTGGAAGGGCTTCACAGTGTTGCTAGCCTGACACAGTGTTAGGCACATACATCATAGGCACAGTTAACATCTGGTCTTGCCTTCCTACGGCCTCTTCTGGGAAGGGCATCTTCTATACCTGAACATCCCCAGAATGTGGAACAGTGACTTGTATAAGTTCAATTAATATTTTAGATTCCTGCATAAATCTCAGAGATAGTATAGAAATTACAATATTTTGGCAGTGAATGTGAATACCATACATTGTGTGCATATGTGTTATTCTCACTTTTAGGTGCTGGATTTCCCCATGACCTAGTCCAGAGCCTTACACGTGATTGCTTTCTGGACATATTTTTTTTGATTCTGGATGAAGTTATTAACTTCTCAGTGTAAACACTTGCAAAGGGAAGAATGTATGCTTCTCTGTATAGAAAAAAAAAATCACTGTCTTCCTCTTAAAGCTACTTTGCACTTACTAGACCTCTTCAGGACTCAAAGTTTCTGAGCATCAGTTTCTTTACAATTAAAAAGGGAAATAATAATAGCTACTGTATACATCTATAACTATCTCTGCAACTTGTTTATCATAGTGCATACATACAGTAATGTCTCAAATTGTAGCTGTGTAGTACAACACAGACAACTTGAAGTTGAGACAAAAGACAGAGCATGTATTTTGTCCCTATTAAAAAATTACAATAGAACAAAACAAAAGAAATTATAAAAACCCAGTGTGGGTGATATTGTAATTGAACAGGCACACATATTTTGGAGGAATTTCTAGTAATGCATATGAAGTCATAGATTTTTTTACATACTTTTATGTTAGAACATCAGTTCTAAGAATTACTCTGAGAACGATTTTTAAAAATGAACATTTTAAATATAGTCATCAGTGTAATTTACAAAAATGAAAACAAGAAGTAACTTAGATGACAAAAATAGAAGAAGGGTTATAAAAATTATAGCACATCAACATATGGAACATTTCACAACAATTAGAAAAGCTAAAGGCAAATCCTACGTTAAAAACATGGACTAATTTAAAATAAGTATAATATTAAAA
Source organism: Phacochoerus africanus (assembly GCF_016906955.1). Classification (NCBI taxonomy): domain Eukaryota; kingdom Metazoa; phylum Chordata; class Mammalia; order Artiodactyla; family Suidae; genus Phacochoerus; species Phacochoerus africanus. The sequence goes on along the minus strand of NC_062551.1, from coordinate 26,434,572 downwards.
ACAGTTTTATGTACATTTTAATTAAAATGATACAGAATTATATATTTACATATAGGCATAATGATTAGAAAGGAACAAAAAGACAATAACGTGTGCTTTTTTATATTGGTGATGCTAAATTTCTTTTAAATACATGTCTCTCAATATTTAAAATCCCCATAATTGTTCTAAAAGGCAGCTTTTATTACCTTCATTTCTCAGATGAGGGAGCAGACACAAATATTTTGCTAAATCACACATCTAAGAAAAGGTGAAGGAAGACTTAGAGTGAATCTTGTCCCTCCGACCCCCAAATCTGTGCTTTTTTGGATTAATTATTAACACATTATACATGAGTGAATTTGGTGTTGGTTTCTCTTGGGAACTTATTTCTGATTCCACCTTCTTTTATATTTCAAGAATGTAGATAGCTGTAGAAATACATCATAGGAGTTATTATATGTACTATAAACAATGCATAGCTACCGTGTGGTATATTGTCACATGATTGGCTGCAGCATTTCCCAGTGCTCATGGATCTGTGTGGACTCCATTTGCAGAGACACTAGACTTGGCTATGTGACCTGCCTTAGCCAATGGGCCATTGGCAAGCATGACAAAAGCAGGCCCTGATAAACACTTGTAAGCTGGGATATGTTCTTTTGGAACTCAGCCACCATGTTATGAGGAAGCCCAAGCCAGCCACAGGAGAGGCCACACAGAAGAGAACTAAAGTGTCCCAGAAAAAAGCCCCAGATGGACTCCCAACTCACAGTCCGTACTAACTGCCATGTGGAGTGATCATTATGGATGATCGAGCCTCCATTAAGCCTCTGAATTACAGTGACTGTTGCTGACACTGTGGATACAAAAATCACCTAGTGAGCCCAGGCAATGCATAGGATCATGAGAAATAAATAAATCTTTGTTGTTTTAAGCCACTGAATTTTGGGATGGTTGGTTATCTAGCAGTAGATGACTGATACACTGGAAATGAAACGTTTTAAGTACCAGGATAAATTTGGTCCATAGTAGCTGCTTAATTAAATATGTAGGAGGAGGAAGAGGTACATTCTGTGGCTTGGCATTCGGATTCCCAAATGATTGTCCACTGCAGGAAGACAACCTTTCTGTTGAATTGGACGGATCTGTAACCCAGGCCAGTGACCCTGGCTCAGAACAATCCTTTCTAGAGGGCAGACTGTACAGTTCCATAGCATGGGGGCATTGTCCTTTTGGAAATGCCAGATCCTTTATAAGCTGGAGAGTTATAGCCACTGCTTGGTAATTGCCCTGCCCCCTGCTAGTGCTTCCATTCTTGGTTCCCATAATAAAGTTCAGTCTCATGCTCATTTTTTATCTTCCTGAATGGAGCCTGCCATGGAACAGCCATTTGTATCAGGATCTTAGGCAACCAGGGCTCTTCCCAGCCCCAGCATCCCCATGGCCACTGCCTCAGTACAGGTCCCCATCAACTCTCGCTTGGATAATTACAGCAGCCCTAACAAGTCTCCTAGCATCTTGGCTTACTCACCTCCATTCCATTCTCTGCAGCAGGCAGTGGGCCATTTCTAAAGCACAGACTGAATCATTTCACTCTCCTTTTTGAAACTCTCCAATAGGCTCCCCACTGCCTCAAAGCAGTGCCTCTCAAACTGGATTAATGAGTGTTTCATAGGATATTGGGCAGAAATGAGATTCATAATTTAATGCATTTGAGAAATCCTGGGTTAAACAAAGTTAACCAGGGGTGTGTGTGGGTGTGTGTGTGTGTGTGTGTGTGTGTGTGTGTTTGTGTGTGTGTGTGTGTGTTACAGGACTTCTCAGAGCCTTTAATATGCTGATGTGAAGTGGAATCTTCAAAAGGGTGACACAAAAGGCAACATGTACTAAACTTACTTTCTTGCCAGTCTGCCTTTGGTTGGTTGAGTTAAGGTTGAGAATTGCTGAATTATTCCCAAGTTCCTTAGTTTAACATACAAGCTTCTTTAGGATCTGACCCCTGCTTACCTCTCCAGGTCAAATCCCTATGTTTCTCCAGGTTCTTGCTTAGAACAGCTTGGTGTCTTTGCATCTACATTCCCTTTATCCCAAATCAATCTGCTCTGCTCTTTCATAGCCTAGTTAATTTTTATTCATCCTTGAAATCTCAGGGTGACCTTCCATCCTCTGGGAAGTACCCCACCTCACTCTACCCCACCCCACTCACCCCCATCTCACCTTAGCCTGAAGTACATGTTCAACCCACATCATCTCAGGATTTTCCCTGTTCTATCAACTTCCTCATAGCCTTATAATTCCCTGCTGGATTTTCCTTCTAGGTTTCATGTTCCTTTGGCTTCTTGGCCCTTTGGGGGGCATTCAGTGAGTGTTTCCTGTATACATAAGCACTCCAAAATAGAATCAATTCTGAGACCAGTATTGTTGACTAGGTGCTTCCTGAGAGCAGGAGTAGTTGTAGGAGATACACTTTCAGGTGCTGATCCACCCAGGGTCCAAACATGTTTCTCATATTGACCTTACCACCTATCCCCGTTCTCCCACTGCTGGCCCTTGGGATGCTGTCTTCTCAGACAAGCAAGGTCACATGAACAAAACTGGACTTGCTCAATTAACCCTCCAAAAATTGTTGTTAGAATGTTGTTCAAACTGCAGAAACATAAACTCAGGAGCTCTGGTGACCACTCTGAGTGTGAGAAGATGGGAAAATGGGGGCAGAGAGAGAGGGGGGAATCTGAAGGCTCAGACATTACTTAGAAAGAAGCTCAGGTGGGGAGAGATGGTGGGCTTTGTGCCTAACTGGTCTTATACGCACCTTTCAGCAGGAACTGAAGTTTGGGTCTATTACCTGTATTTGACTGATGAGTGTACCATTTTGATGAATTTCCTTTTTGCCTACTCAAGCTCATCCAAGGATTTTTTTTTTTTGAGGGTCTTGACTAAGCAACATCCAATTCTTTTCCCTTAAACAGCTCAAAACATGAATGGTCCTAGCTTCATGCTTCTCTCTGTCACGGCCACGTTGTGAATATTAATGGCAATACTTAAGCAGGTTGATTGTGCACTGAGAATATAAAATATGTCTGTCACTTAAAAACAAACGATTGTCAACATAGCATCTGGGCTGATTTAGTCTCACCCAGGTTGTCACAGATGATGCAAAAGGAAGCTGTGGCGATGTGTCTATGCCAGACTTTATGGTTCCCAAGGTCAAGATCCACATGTACAGATTCAGGAAGGTGCATTCTGACTAATGATTTGTTATCATTAACTTGACACACTGGTAGATTTATAGAGAAATAAATGTTAATGAAAGGTTCTTTGAGCTTCATTTCTGCTTTGTTGAGTTGTCATTCCATTAGGCAAATTGAGACAATGTAATTGCTACAAGGTTCTCCATATTTGCAAATGAATTTGTGAATTTATTTGGGAAATGAATGGGTTTTAACTTGTTGAACTAATTCCATCTTATTTCTGGGAGATGTTCTGATTATGCTTTTCTATAAGCTTGCAGGATAGTAAAGCAGTTTTCTGTTGACAAGATAGCAGACAGATAGGTTACCTACTAATGGTGTGACCATGGCCCAGTTATTTCTCTGAGCCTCAGGCTCCTCATCTGTCAAATGGACACAATGGTAATACCTGGCTTATAGAAGGGTTGGTGATTAAATTTGATAATGTGTGTTAAAAAAAACTGACATCCGATAGTTGGAAGTTATTATTTCATCTTAAGCTATCTTTTGATTGTTCCCATTAGAACAAAAAGGAAATTTGCAATTGACATGAATATTTATAAATTTGAAGGTGTGATCCCCAGTGTGGGATTTGGGTTTGAGATGGTCAAGACAAGGATGATGGAGTAGTGGCACCTGCCGCACCTGTGACAGGCAGCATCCAGTAGGGGCAAGAGTGGGCCCATGTAAGTTACCCTCAAAGCAGAGCTGTCCCAGACTTCAACTTCATGATAGCAAAGCATAGATTGGAGTGTACAAAACCCAGGGAATGGACTTTGACAACAAGTGGGTAACTTACAATCATTTATTGACTGACTGATATCATGTGTGAAGCATTGGTATTTTCCAAACATTCTGTAGGATTCTAATTCCCTTCCTGAAAGTATCTGACAAGCAGCAATTTTTGAAGATAGCATGCGTGATGGGAATGACTGAAATTTAGAGTAAGACTTGCATTCTAGTTGTTTTGACTGTTTCATCTTTCTTTGCCATTGGGCTCATTGTTTCACCCCCTGGATCCTGTTTTTCTATCTGTAAGATGAAGATTATAATATCACCATGTGACATAAGTGTATTTTCATACATTCATTCAACAAATGATCTGCTCAGGGTTAGGGAGCCAGTGGTGAATAAACAAACAACAGTGTTAACCTCATAGAGCTTACATTCCATTTGGAGAGTAGGTGAGACTCTCAAAAGGTGAAATCTAGAGTTTGTCACATAGTCACAGCTGAGTGTCAAGGAGTGAAACAATTCAAGGGAGAAGGGCCGGAAGTGTCAGTAGCGGTGGGGGCTCATCAATGTAGAATAAGTAGCCAGCCTAGAACCTCAGAGAAGGTGGTATTTGAATAAAGACCTGAAGGTGGTGAGGGGGCAGCACATGATGGTGTGGGAGGTGGGGGTGGGAGCATTCCAGCAGAGGAACCAGCAGGAACAAAGAACTACGTGAGCATAGGTCTGGAGAATCTGAGAAAGCAGAGGTGGCCAGAGTGGAATGAAAGAGGAGGAGAGAAGCAAGAGATGGGAATGGAAGGATGGGCAGATCTGAAAGGCCTTGTGGACCATTGTCAGGACCTTGACTTTTCCCTTGAGTGTGATGGGACAGCACTGGAGAATGAGGAGCACAGCAACAATAAATCTGACTTAGGCTTAGCAGTATTACTGAAACCTCCTCTACCCCAAAGGGGAGATGTAGACCTTTGGAAATGGGGCCGATGAGACAGGGACTGATTTTTCCGTTTTCTTTCATTTGAATTACTTTAAATTTAAAAGCCATTTCTTGATTTAGTGATCGGAAACCTTTTAAGTGTGTTTGGAACAACTTGGGTGTGTGAATGTATTTTTTCAACTGTACATTTATGAGTTCTAAATATAGATTAGGTATTCCCAATAAAAAAAATTACCATCTGAATCAAGATGTGCTGTAGTTGTAAAAGATACTCTGTTTCTAAAACATAGGGTGAAAAAATTAAAGTAAAAAAAATCTCGCTATTTTTATATTCGCTATATGTTAAAATAATACTTTGAAGAGATTGAGTTAAATACAATTACAGTAACATTGTTTTCACCTGTTTCTTTTTACATGTTTCAAACAGAACTACTGGAAAATTATAAACGAGAAACATGGTTCATATTCTGTTTCTATTGGAGGGCACCGATGTAGAAAAAGGTGTGCACTAAGCTTGGTAGCTATGAATGAACTCATTCATTCATTCTTTTATCAAGAACATATTGGGTAATTTCCATGGATGGAGTGAAGGGCTCAGAGAGGGAGAGATGGGTGCTCCCTGTCCTCTTGGTGGGAGACTCCCTGACTTCTGGAGGGGGAGACAGATGAAACCAAAAAAAATCAAATAATGCAAAACTGTGGCAAGTGCTATGGAAGGAGAAGTACTGGTTTGAGGAAGCTTATTGGGAAAGGGGCTTTAGGGGGGCTATCAAGGAAGTCTCTTGGGGGCCATGAGGAATCAGTGCTGCTGGAAGATTGTCATCAAACTGCCACGCAGAGGTGCTTTTTAAACCCTCAAGTGTTATCAACGTGAGTTATTGTTACTATCTGTGTTGTTAGGGGCAAGGCATTTGGCTGGAATATGATTCCCTGGAGAACAGAGGCTGAGTCTCTGTTAACATCTCACATGGGTGTTGGCCCCATGTCGGACATGTACAGACACATATGAGGTGTCAGCAAGGATTCAAATCACTGGGGCCCCTTGGGCAATAAATAGAAGCACTAAATGGGTTTCCTGATTTCATTGAGTTTAGTTGGAAGGGAAACACAGGGATACAAATAGGAGACAAGTGGCCCCAGGGCTGAACAAATGACATGAGTGGGGGTGTGGTAGGCATGCTAGGTGGGTCAAGGCCAAGTGAGTGGGGAAGGTCCTTAGAGGAAGAAGAGGTAGAATGCGTGTCTGAAGCTCCTGGGAGCTTTGAGTAGGTGGAGAGAGGGGCAGGGAGGGTGCTTAGGGCAAGAGCAAAGGACTAGAGACGTTTGGAGGTGGGATCTGGCAGCCAAGATGAAGGAAGCTCCCAGGCAGGAGGGGAAACAATTTCTATTGTCCTTTGCAACCAAAACAGTGGGTCTGATCTTCTCAGTTCTGAGAAGTCAATCAGTACATGAACTTAGAGAGAAAAGAGATCTAATTGTAGAGTTCGGTCTTTCTAATAAAAATGTATCATCTGAATTGAGTTAGCCTGTAACTCTAAAAGCGTTCCAGGTTTTGAAATTTAGGATAAAAAAGGAAAAACAGGACTCATATTTTTTTATATTTATTCTACATTGAAGTAATATTTGGGTATATTGGGTTAAATAGGCTATAGTAATATTAATGTCACTGCTTTCTTTTTACTTTAAAAAAATGTAACAACCAGAAAATTTAAAGTTACAAACACAGCTCACATGGTGTTTCTGTTGGAGAATGCTTCTCCAGGTGCTGCCGTGCCCACACCAGGAGGGACAGCCCAGCCCAGCCCGGCTCTCCCCTCTGTGAAGGTCTGGCAAATGGGCCTGAAGGTCAAGGCTTCCTGACACCCTAGTAGCTAGTTACAAGTGGACATAAGATGTTAGAGGCACAGTTCCCGAGTGCAACAGCTCAGCCCTCACCTTGCAAAGGAGAAAATGTTTTCTTGATCAGATGCGCCTGTGTTTCTTTCCACCTTGTTCATCATCATGTGTCCCTCTAGTGATGCAGAAACTCTTGTCCTAACTTTGTAAATCACATGCATGGCGAATGTGAGATCTCCAGCCTCAAGTCACACAGTGTAGACAGGATCCAACCCTAGATCATGGGCAAATCCTCTTCTCCAATGCCATTGTCAGACCCTGGGTAATACTGCTTTCTGGGAGCTCGCCCCTTAGCGTGGTGGCCCTTTCACCTTTCTCAGGTGGGAGACTAAGACCCAGAAAGAGACGGAGACTTTGTCGAGGGTCCTGCTGCCAACTGTCTTCAGCAGCAGCAGCAGCAGCAGCAGCAGCAGCAGCTGCCTCCTTCCAGATAGATTTCCAGGGAAAGAAAGAGTCTGTACCCTCTGGAGCTGGGGGAAATGGGCCTCTCTTCTCCTGACCCATTAATGTGGGACAAAAATCCAAGGTTTGTTGGGCACGGGCTTGAACCAGGTAAAATGCTGACAAGCTGATAGTGGCCTGGTTGAGAGTGAATGTCCCCTTCCCTCCCCCGCCCCCTGGCCACTGACCCCTCCCAGGGGCTACACTGCCTCTGGCTTTCCTGCCTCCAGGGACACTGGCAGCTGCAGATGCTGCAGGCTGGGTGGGGATGGCACTGGCTCTGGGTGACGCATGCAGGCACCAGCCGCTGCTGATCTCACCCAGGATTCAGGGCTGGGAGCCAGGCAGGCGGAGATAAGGCTCACCCTGGTGACAGGACCTCCCACACACTGTTTATAAGCACAGCTCCTGCCATCTGGGCCCTGTCCCCACGCCTGGCCTCCGTCCTGGGAAGCCAAGCTGTGTCACACACACGCAACTCTGCACTTTGATGCATCCCAGGCCTGAGTGTTTAGCTAGAGATGCGAGATGGAGCAAAGACTCAGCCCTGTCGTGGGCCCTGAAAACCCAGCCCCAGGGAGGACCATCTGTAGGCAGCTCCACAACAGGCGCCTCAGAACCTAATCCTAGGGAGCTTATTGGAGACCGTACCCGAGGCTTGGTGATGACGTGCCTGGCTCCCCAGCTCTACCACCCCCTGCCCTGGGGGTGTGACAGCAGCTCAGGAACTGGATGGGCTGCTCCCTTGCTCCCCTGTGTCCCCTGTGGTCATGGCTCTCCATTGATTGACAGCATCTCATATCCCTAAAAATTACATTCTTTATCTGAAAAGAAACACCCTGGAATGTTAGCAACAGTAAATGTCTTTGGGTGCTGGGTCTGTGGATGATTTTTCTATCTCTAATTTCCTTTTCTTTACTCTGAACATTTTCTTCATGGAGCCTATATTACTTTAGAACAATAATATTTGAACAAAGTTTTTTTTTTTTTTTTTCTCCCCTGCCCAGAAGGCAAGATATGACTTCCATGGAGCAGATTGTCTCCTTGGAGCGAAGATGACTGTTTCTGAATTTGCCCCAGACCCACCCACATCCCCACATGCTTCATCCTCTTTTTTGCCTCATCCCTGTTTCCTCTTTCTCAGGGGGAAAAAAAAGTGCCGTTCTCTTGAAGCTGGGGGCTTTATATACCTCATTTCATCATCAGAAATAAAGCCAGACGTGAGAAGGAAATGCCATGGAGGAGGAGAGCTCTTTGATGCTGGGTCCGGAGTTTCCCGCATCCTTGCTCCGTGCTTGTTCCACAGCTACAATCGCTTTCATCTCACACTGTTACACTGTTCCTCCATTCCCGGCACAACCTCGGAGCATCCACTGGACATTTCCATGACTGTTGTCTGTCCTCCCCTCCTACAGATCGTATTAGGATTCTCATTTATACAATAACTCGAGCTGGGAATTTAAACCTCTGAGCTCATCTTTTTCTTTCTCCATTTAGTCCAGTGACCTGAGGAGCAACTGACCCCCTTCTTTATATTTGTTGGTTTATCAAAAATGTTTGAAAGTGTCATATGCACAGTCATCCAGCCCCATGGTTCTTATGAGTGGCTAATGAGGAGTACACGCTGCTGCTGTTTTGTGTAGCTTTACTATCACGTTATGCCCTGGATGATCAGTGGTCTCTTTGCTACTGGAAATAGAGTCATTAGTGTCTTTACAGCTAAGGAGATTAGAGAGCCATTTGCATAAACCCCAGAACAATTCAGAAAACTCATCCTTAAAATTCTCTTCCTCTGGAGCCACTCTTGGTACCAAAATATGTATTAGTCATGGTTCTCCAGAGAAACAGAGCCAGTAACATCTATCTAGCCAGTAGCATTTATCTAGCCAGCTAGGTAGCTATCAAGCTATCTCTCTATCTACCTACTTATCTACCTATCATCCATCTATCTGTCTATCACCTGTCATCTATCAATCATCTACCTATCTATCATCTATCTAGCTCTCTGTCTATAAACCTACTTACTTACCTATCATCTGTCATCTATCTACCTATTTACCTACCTATAATCTGTTATTTATTTATTTATCTATCTATCATTTATCTACCTAGCTCTCTCTCTACCTACTTACCTACCATCATCTATCTACCTATCTACCTATCTATCTATCATCAATCTATCTATCTCTGGGTTTATTATAAAGAATTGGCTCACGTGGTTAAGGAGGGTGAAAGATGTCAGCGGGCAAGCTGGAGACCGAGGAGAACTGATGGTTATTTTCTCGTCCACAGCCAGGAGAAGACTGATGTCCCAGCTCATGTAGTCAGACAGGCAAAGTTCCTTTTTATTCAGCCTTTGTGTTTGATTCAGGTCTTCATTTGGTAGGAGGAGGTCTGCCCACACCGGCGGGGGTGGGGGTGGGGATGGGGCTGGGAGTGCAGTCTGATTTACTCCATCTACTGATTCCCCTTACTTTATTTTCTAATGAGGCCATCTATTTATGAAAAAGCATCTTTGTTCTAGATATTTGATAATGAGAAGGTTTCTCAGCATATCTATTTGCCAAGTTGTCTGGACCAGAAGTGACCCCGTAGGATTTGTGTGTGTGTGTGTGTTTGGCATGCATGTGTGTGTACAAACGTGAAACTTACTGAATTTCATTAAAGTAGTAAATTTTATATACTAAAAGTGTGTCTTTGTATAATTATGATCATATTCAGCATAGAGTTGACCTCTGGAAGGCAGAAAAGGAAATGGGATTAGAGAGGAATACACAGAGGTTTCAAATTTATCTAATATTTTATTTCTTGGAGAAATACTAAGATTTTATTAAGCTGAATGGTTGTGAACCAGGTGTATATTATATTTTGTGTAACTTTATAGTAGGTTGAAGATATTTCACAATGAAAAAAGAAGGAAGGAAGGATGGAAGGAAGGAATGGAGGGAGGGAGACAGAGAGGGAGGGAGGAAGTAGGGAAGGGGCAAGAACAGAAGAGAGCGGGCAACACCCAGAGTGATGGCCAAAATTAGGCCACAGAAACAACTGGAAAGACCTCCTGCCAGCACCAGACTGGACTGCTAGCTGGACCCTAGATTCCCTCTGCCACCGCTGCCCCCAGAATCTTCACACTGGCCCCAACACTGTTGCCACCCACTTCCAGAATAGAGACTCTACAGTTCCCAAATCTTTGTGTCACCACCTGCCAACTCCATTCAGACACATTCCAGGTGATACCCCTCACTCTCAAAGCACAAGGTGAGAAGAGGAAGCAGGTAATCTGCATTTTCAGCTTCTATACTGAGAGGCTGCCCCAGATGCATAAAATGAAGAGTTTCTCGAGCACAGGAATGGGGCAGAGGTTCAAATAACAGACAGCCCTTAATGAAACACCCAAGGCCAAGCATGCCTGGAAAGATTGGGTTCTCTCTGCAGAATCCTGGGCCGGGTCCTGACCTACAATCCTTCCTTCCATCCTGGCCCCATCCCCCCACCCCAGCCTATATGAATATCCTTACCTCAGCTTCATGGACAATAGAGAGCTGGACTTGTGCCTCAGCACAAAGCGAGCCAGAAACAGACTGAAATCTATGTCTTCTTAACTCGCAGGTCTTGTTTCTGACTTTTTTTCAGGCGAAATTAAGGAGAGGCCCTTCCTCTATAAGTTTCTACCTCCTTTCTGTTGTTTCCTCAATAACACAGATATGGTTCCTCCTGGTGCACGATTCATCCTTGTCATGGGGGAAGGTCATGGGGGAAGGTCAAAGGAAAGGTGACCTTGTTCTTTTTCTTTCAGTGTAATGCTTTAGTAGAGCATTTGGTTTTGCTAAAGCCACTGTGGTAGCAGACCCCCAGATATGGCATTGCCTGGAGCCCTGTGTGGGAGAAGGTGTTTTCCTAAAGTCAGCAATTAAGGGGGTGTTTCAGGAGCTGGACAATGGGGGAAAATGTTTAGTTTGAGACTCTGGGGGCTCTGCAAATCATTTTGGGTGAACATTTGCCTCAACAGTCACAGATAAGAAAGAGTAAAGCTCTTGAGTGTAAATATGTAAGAGGGTGGGGCCAGGGTGCAGATGTGCCTAAACTGAGTGTGTCTAGGTGCTGAAGACATGGATTGTGTGTGGAACATTGAGGCTTCTTCAAACCACCCTGCTGACTGTGTGTTCAGGGCTCACAGAGGGGTCTCATTTTCTCAAAATTAAAATTCAGTAAGAGGCATCTTTCATTTCAATCTCCTGCCTTTGTGTAGCAGACATAATATTCTAGTGATAAATGCAGGTGAATTGAACTTTGTTTTTTTTTCCCCCATAATAGTTGCATCTGGCAGTAAATGAATGTATTAGTTATCAGATATGAAAATAAGCATAATGCCTGATCCTGAACTTGAAATCACATAACTGCAGCCAAATGCCTTTTGACTAAATTGAAATTTGTTTTCCTTGTCTTTTCCCCCCCTCCTTTTTGTGAAATCACCTTTTATCTGTGATGATCATAGCTTATTAGCAGGCTGTTTTGGAGCCCACTGAGATGAGAGAGCCCTCATTTAATGCATCACTACTTTATCCCCAGGCTCTTGGATGTTCACCCCAAAGCCTTTAGCATTTATCTCCTCCAACCTAGACACTAAAGCATATATTCTTCTAATTCATTTTTAATGCACAAATTCAGAGCCTATGTGTCTGTTCTCAAGAATGGGGGCTTTTGTTCTGCAAGTGGGGGGCCAGTATTAAAAATGGATATATGTGCCTTGCACCTTATGTAGAGTATATCTAATCTTTGCATCATCTGAGGAAGGGAGATATTATCCCCATTTGACTGATCACCAAGCAGGATCTTAAAAAGAGTGGTGGACTGATTGGAAGTGTGAGAGAATGAGAAGGATAAACATTAAACCCTGGAATCAAGCCTGAGCGCAAGGTGGATGATGTTGCCCTTTAAAGCTGGAAGCCTGGGGGGCAGAGGGGATTCTTGTAGGGGTAAAGATCAGAGGACTGGTTTAGGAGTCATTTAACTTGAGAGGCCTCCTTAAAGGCCAAGTGGAAATGTCAGTTATAGGGTTGATGAATCTAAGGGTTCAGAAAAAGAGAGAGATGAATATTTGGGCTGCCCTTGGAATCAGTGTACTTGAGTAACCCTCCTAATGCCAGCCAGCTGAGTCAAGAGTGTCACCACCACCCCACCTTCTGGCCTTTGTGGCTGCTTCCCTCTCTGTCACTTACACCTTATTGCTGAGCCTGGGCAGAGGAGGAGGTGACATTCAGAGTCTGACACCCATGCTGAGGCCTTTAGGTGACGAAATAACTGCAGATTTTATCAGAGGGAGAGGCTAAATTTATTAAAGCCACAGATACACTTCTATGCCTCATTTTGTTCCTATCCAAACACAATAGAATATTGGAAGTGGGAACTCTCCCAGGAGAGAGGTTTCATTTCCTTGCCTTAAATCAGAATTATCATAAGAATCACCATCCCATTGCATCAGCCAGAGTTCTCTCATTCTTCTCAGAGTTCCCACAGACATGCTCACTCTTCCGCCCATAGAATGATGGTACAAAGGCTGAAATTTGGTGCTCAGAATGCTGTTTCATCCCCTTTCTTTTGACTTCTGTCCAGGCCAGCTCAATTCAGAACACATTTATTAAAAACGTATGTTTATCTAGCTTGGTGAAGAGAAACAGGAGTGTATGCATTATTCCCTAAAATGAAGATCACGATGCAGGATCTGTCCAAGAATCTTATTGGGATAGAATTTAATTACAGGACAAACCAAGAGGGCTGTGTTAAATCACTTGTAGCTAGACATTAAGTTAATCACCTCTAAGGAAACCAACTATATCATGAGCCTGTTAGTCTGGCGTAAATGTGTATTTGGCCCCATCTGTGGTTTCTGGTTCCTGTGGGTGTATATGGCATGGCCCCTGACTTACTTTTAGGGCTGAGGCAGAAGAGAACAGAATTAGGAGTTAAAATGAAGTCAAAGCCTGAAACTATAGCTCTTAAAGAAGAACCATTTCTTAAAAATCTTTTATGCAGATGGTTCTGTTAATGAAGCAGCAATGGTAAGTTTGGCTTATTGTCCTTTAGCTCTTCACAGGCTAATGGTGAGCTGATAACCTGTTCATCAACAATTTTAACACAATTCAGATTTAGGGGCAGAGTAAGATGGGGGAGGGGTGGACCATCCCACCACTGACTGGGAGAATTGGGACAGACTCCCTGGGAGGGTGTCATCAGAGCTGGACCTCAGGTGCTGGAATTTGGATGTGAGAAGACAGACAGGTGTGGAGGGAGAGGCTCACAGGCAGAAGGAATGATGGTACAAAGGCTTGGAGGTGAGATCCTGGGGCCAGGTCATGGGAAGAGTGCATGATGCACTTTGACCGCATAGGATGGAGGTTCCTGGACAGAGTGCATGATCACCAAAACTAAAACGGAAGTATGGAAAAAGTCAAGGGGACTTGTGGATGTTCTACAGTGATGGAGGCTGGGATTTATTATTTAGGTGATGAAAAAGTGTAGAGGCTCTGTGAGCAGAGCGAGAAAGTACAGTGAGAGCTACACTTCAGGGAGCTTAATCCAAAAATTGAGTGTGGTATGAACTTTGGTGGGGGGTGGGGTGGAAGTGGGGGCATTTGTGGCCACTGTCCGGCCCAGAGAACGTTTGTCAAATGAAGTTCCAAGGTATCACAAGCACGTGGATACACATAAGCATGTAAAACACTCAGGGATTTGAACTGAGTGAAATCACTGGTCCCTCCAACAACTTCCCTGGAATTCAAACCAAGCAACTCATCCAGTTGTCAAGAGAATCAATTTTGCCATCTGTGGGTCTAGCTGCCTCCAATGGCTATCCTTTGTCTTTAGAACAAAAGCAAGATTTGGTGCGGAATTTAGGGATTTTACCAAACTGGCCTCATCTCTTCCAACTCAGGGCTCTGACGAAACACCTTGGCTCTTCTGCAGCAGCTTGTGTCCACCTCCAACTCCATTATGCTTATCCTACCTGGAGAGGCTTTCTCTGCATGAACTGCTTTCTTTCCATGAACTGGCTATTTTTGCATTTGCTTGGCAGCCCATGCAGCTCCTTGAGTCAGGAAGCTTGTTGCTCATCCATGAAGCACAGGGGATCAACATGAATCACCCCTGAGCAAATGCTCTTCTCCGCTCCATACCCAGAAGCATTTGCTTCCCCAGCAGGTGTTTACACAGGAGACACACCATCCCCTGGGCTATCGACAGAGTATCCCAGAACTCTGGCTTCTCTCAGGACTCCTGTTCCAACGGGGAGGCTGGCCTCTAAGGCATTCCTGTTGAGTCTCTGGGAACAGGGAGTCTAAAGGAAACCTACTTTAGAGGATTGCGACACCAAAGAATTCTTGGCCAATTCTAGCTGAGAAGGTAACCATTGGCCTCTCTTCCCCAGATCATCCAGGGTGGGTTCTCTAAGCTTAAAGGGTCTGGGCCCCTGGCTCCCGTGACTGTGTAGGTAGGGGAACTTGGCCAAGGAAAGTGAGTACATCCAATGGAACACTTATCAGCCTCCACTTAAAAAGTCTTGATAAATAGAGACAGGACCGCTCACCTACTCGTCTCCTTGGAAACAGCCTTTGGCAGATCCTCAGTGTATTGTCACTTTCGCACCATCTGTGTCATATGCCTGCTCCTTGCTGGATGCTTCCTGGGGGCTGTACCTTGGTTACCTCCTTGCATGCATGTTATGGACCAGTGTGGCCCGAGTCTATCCTGGACACCAGGTCCTGCCTGAGGACTTGACATCTGACGCCATCTCCACCCCATAGAGAAAAAGAATGATGTCCGTTGAGAGCTGGGGATGCCCAGGAAGGTGGGGGTTCAGACAGCACCTAAGCAAGAACTAAGAGTCAAAGGTCCACCTGCCTGTGAAGACAGCTTTTTCTACAGGATTCTTGCTATAGCCAGAACAGATCCTGGTCCAGCTCCTTTGTACACAGTACCTCCTTCTTCTGCCCTCATCCCCCCACCACCGTGGGTCCTCCTGGCCACTCAGAAAAAGCCGCTATGTCCATTTACAGAGTAAGAGGAATGGAGAGTTCAGTGACTTTCCCCAAACCTCACATTAGTAAATGCTGGAGCTGACATTCAACTCCGGATCTACTGGTCAGAGTTCACATCCAGCCACCATAATAAGAGGGGGCCTTTGGAGGCTGGGAAAACTGAGTTTTATTCTTCATCCTCCCCTAGTGAATGATGTGCCCTCAATTGAACTCCTTAACTCCTCTCAGCTATGGTCCTCAAATTCCACAAGCAGGTGGATCCCAGAGTCTTCCTCACAGGATTGTGGGTGGTTTGATGGGGACTGATACTCAGCCCAGTACACAGCACACAGGAGGACCACAGAGAAGCTTACCTGCTGTTATTACAGCTTTCATTTTATAGTGTTCAACCTTTCCCTGGGCCTGGCCCAGATTCTGAGGTATAGGAGAGCAGAAACATCTTCTTCCTCTTGTCATTAGAAGACATCTGTGATAACAAATTTGTTCCATCCCCCATGAGCTTGGCTGCCAGCAAGACTGGCAACTTGTTACCCACTAGGCACAGCAGCCCAGCCAGCTGCTGGCACCTCCCAGCTGGCCCAGGGCAGGCCAGCAACCATGGGAGCTCTGTGGCATCTCCTGGGCTCCTGCTTCCCCTAGAAAGGCTCATGGTGCCTCTGCTAACTTCCTGTCATCTGCTGAGTTGGGGGAAAATTTCCACAGGTTGGAACTCAGCCTCCATGCATGTCTCAAGGCTTTCTTTGTCTCTAAGAGCTAATCAATGCCACTCTGCATACACACTTTGTCCCATGTCATCAACACTTATTACTTGGGACAATGAATTTCATCTTTCTCTTGCTAAGTGTATACTGTGAAAACCCACCCTGGATTTGATCATAAAGACAGGATCCTGCCAGAGGGTGCAGGGCTCTGCAGAGAGACAGATTTTCTCATTAGGCATCTTTCTTCAGAGGCAGGTAATTGACCCTGCCCCAGAGCCTTCCCCAGGCTGACCTGATCTATGCAGATGTCAACAGCATGGGCCCATGGAGGTCTGGAGTCAGAAGGAACAGGATTCTTTGTGCTTAATCGCCTTAATGGATGTGCAGCTTTGGCTAATGGCTACATAATCTGCATCCCAGTTTCCTCATCTGAAGTAGAGGTAATGAGGTCACCATCAGAGGGCGCTCACACCTGCACAAACACTAGCTACCTGGGGGATGGGCTGACCATGACTGCTACACAGAAAAATGCCTCACTTTCTTATTTAAAAAAAAAAAAAAAAAAAAACCTTTGATAAAATAAACATACCTTAACATTTACCATTTTAACTATTTTTAAATGGCATCTCAAAGTTCAATGGCATTAAGTACATTAACATTTTTATGCAACTCTCACCACTATTCCTCCTCAGAGCTTTTTCATCTTCTCCAACAGAAACTCTATCTGTAAACTCCCCTCCAGCCCCTGGTAACCACTGTTCTTTCTGTCCTATGAATCTGACTCTTCTGGGTGCCTTATGTGAGTGGAATCATACTTATTTGTCTTTTCATGTCTGGGTTATTTCACTTAGATTAATGTCTGCAAGGTATGTCTGTGTTGCAGCATGTATCAAAATTTCCTACCTTTTTAAGGTTGAATAATATTCCATTATACGTACATGCCACGTTCTGTTTATCTATTCATCTGTTGCTGGATATTTGGGTTGTTTGCACCTTTTGGCTATTGTAAATAACACTGCTGTGAACATGGGTGTATAAAATTCTGCTTTGAGTTCTTTTGAGTATATACCCAGAAGCAGAATGGCTGGATTATATGGTAATTCTATGTTGAATTTTTTCAGGAACCTCCATACTGTTTTCCACAGTGGCTGCACCATTTTCCATCCCTTCCTAGCAGTGCATGAGAGTTCTAATTTCTCCACATTATTGCCAACTTTTAATTTTTTTAAATAGTAGCCATCCTAATGTGTGTGAAGTTGTATCTCATTGTGGTTTTAACTTGCATTTTCCTAATGATTAGTGGTGTTGAGCATCTTTTTGTGTGCTCCTTGACCTTTTGCATAACTTCTGAGGAGAAATGTCTATTTCAAATGACCTCATCACCTCACTCAGTTTCACAGAGGAGACTATTCCCCATCACACTCCTAGACTTATGGATTTGAGTGTTTCTTTTTCCCACGTGGCATTGGTCGCTTGATTTATTAAACACACTCTTCTTGAGTATTTGCTCTGCTGCAGACCCTGAGTTGACTGCTGGCATCGCCGAGATAGGGAAGGTGTGGTCTTTGTCCTGGGGATACGGCAGGGTGTTGGGGAAAGCAGGCAGAGAGAATCAGTTCTGTGCCAAAAATGTACGTGGTTCTAGGGGGCATGGAAGAGGGTTATCTGATTGTGCTGAGTGTTTAGAGAAGTGACCCATGGAAAAGATGCTGCAGCTGCATCTTGAAGAATGAGGAAGAGCAAATATGATGGGAGAAGGCACTGAGGCAGAGAAAAGCATGTGCAAAACAGTACGGTAAACATATTTTAACATGAGATGCCATACCCAGAGATGCTTAGCAACACATTACCCACATGAATGAATGTCACTGTTTGGCCTTGAACTCAGGACTCTTGAGCCTTGGATCAAAGCTGCATTGAACATAGTGTGAATTTCTGTGCCAATAATGACTGATTAAGAGAATTACGTTCCATGCACAGTTGTGCCTCCTCCTGCAGGACTGGCTTGGATTCCTGCTGCTTTGGGGAGGGCCCAAGTACAGGGAGGCTCATCCTGGAGGTTCCAGGGTGAGGCACTCTGGGCTCAGGTGGACCCAGGGACTGAGAGCCAAGTGATGCAACCACAGCTGTGTCGGCAGCTGCCACATTCATGCATAACTTTGTTCGGCACAGTGGCATCAAGCTGTGAAGTGGATGCAGCCCAGAGGAGTGGTTAAAGCTGCTCTTGCCTTGGAAACCTGACTCTGGGGAAGAAAGCCCCGACCAGATCCAGATTATACTGCCTCTGCCTCCCTACCCACCTCCAACTCCTGGGACCCCTGTACTGTGAGAAGCTAAATAGCAGAGTAGAGGCTCAGAGAGCACACACACATCTGATGGTAGAATTGAAAATTTAGCTCCTTTAGTTCGGCTAATAGGGCTTCTGCTCTGGCCACGGGGTCGAGAGAAAATAGATGGCTGAAGAAGCCATCCATCTGAGGGCACCCGGATGGCACCAGCAGATTGGGCTCTGTAGCCTCCTGGTGAGCTCAGGCACCCCTTGACATAATCAAGTGATGAGGTCTTGAAAAACCTCCATAACCTAAACTCTTTATGTCCACGATGGACTCTGCAATGCATCACCAGGAGTCCCCCCTCCCCCCGCACTGTGGGATTTCCTCCACTGGAGGGAGCACCACTGGCCCCACAGCCCTGCCCTCTTGTTAGGTGGCCTAGCTCCTGTGCTGACTGCCTTGGGTGTCTAAGACTTGTCCCCTTGTCCCAACTTGGGACAGCCGTAGGTCCCCCTACCATCAAAATCCCCTGTGGAGTTGGCTGAGCCTCCCATGAAGACCCCACCACGCCTCCCCTGCTCCCTGTGCCTAATCCTGCTTCTTTCTCTTCCCTTCTCTGTGTGTTGAGCCCTAAAGACGTCCCTAGCAAGGGTTCTGCTTCCTGTCCTCCATCGTAGACTCAGCTTCCCAGCCAGCCAACCCAGGACAGTGCCCAGAGACATTTGACTTGAAAACATCCAGGTAAATAATGAACCCAGAGGACTATGGCCCCTCCTGAGCAGTGTGAGCCCACATCTCCCCTGGTCTCCTGTAAATGTGGCCTGTTTGTGGGAGGGGTAGGTGGGAGTCACAGAGGTGGATTTGTGAATGACCACGTGCATGGATAAGTCAGGTGGCCAGGTGGCCCCCAGTGGCCTTTGTGCTCCCTGGAGCCTGAGCTCATGTTAGGCCACCTGTAATTAGGGTCTCTTCCATTGGCAAGGAGGGACCTTCGAGGACCCATTCTATCTGCTCATCCCTGGCCTCTACCTGGTGGAAACAAACTCCATCTGCTTTGGAGGGATCTTCAGGTAGTACCTGGTCCAGCCACCGGGCCACCTTGGGGGAGGCCTCTTACTGTGGCTGCAAGTCCTTCTGCCAGATCACTCCATTCTGTCCCTTTCCACTTAGGCCTTCATAATAACTGGCTAGGGCTGCCATGGACTGGGTGAGTTCAACAGCAGGGATCTACTGTCACACAGTTCTAGAGGTTGGAAGGCCACATCCAGCTGGCTTGGTCCCTCTGAGGGCTGGGAGGGAAGGGACAGCCCCAAGCTCCCGTCCTTGGCTTGTTGATGGCCGTCTTCTCTCTGTGTCTCTTCACATCATCTCCCCTCTGTCCTTGTTTGTGTCTAGAATTGCCCCGACTTGTATGAACGGCAGTCACGTTGGATCAGGGCCACCCTCGTGACCTCACCTTACCTTGATCACCTCTGGAACAACCCTGTCTCTCGATAAGCTCGTAGTCCGAGGTTCTAAGGGTTAAGACTCCAGTGTACAGATAGGGGGTGGGGGTGGGGGTGGGGCACAGTTCAGCCCATAAACTTGGCTTCTTCAAGCCAAACCTGGAAGAAGGGTGTGAGGACAGCTTTCCCATCGTCTGACGCAGTGTCAAACTCCTCCTCTCCCTTAACCCCTGACTTAGATGGAGCCGAATCCAACCCTCACTCTGCATCAGCCGTGCTCTCATAGCTGGATTATTGTATGTATTTTGGAACTCCTTGGCTCTTTTCTGCAAGTTTCCTCATCTTTGACATGAACGACGGGAAAAAATAAATGTCCTGTTTGATCCAAACACATTCACTCCTTTATTAAAAAGTCAATTCATTTTTATTGAACTCCTACTATTCGCCAGGCACTTTACTATTTCACCTGTGGCTTTTAAAGGCATTGCAGGTGGTTTATGCTTGTCTGTCTATCTGATTATTTTGCTTGTTGATGTCAGCCCTAAATGCACCTGGACATCATCCCATCCCCTCTTTTTATAGGGTCAGATCATGGGATTTGCAGCTGGAAAAATTTGGCTTGACCTTGGCTCTAATCTGGGGTGTGAGGTGATAGAGGCAGAAAGGAAGGAATTGGAGGTGAAGACAATGTCGAACCATCCAGCATACTCTCCCCCTGCCTCAGCTTCTCTCATGTCTGGAAGCTTCCAGAGTCTGGCCCATAGTCAGAGACAAAGGGAGACATAGGAGAAGATGACAAAACGATGACGTCATGGGAAACTAAACCCATGTTCCTTTCAGCTGCCCTGTTGTGATGGAAGTTCCGCTTCCTTGGGGTTACATTTGTTGGACACAATCAATTATCTGATAACTTAGATTGAGCTCCAGAAAACCACTGGAGCCAGCAGAGAAGCCAGACACCCCGGCGATGCACCTGGGCACATAGAGCTCACCAACTGTGCAGCTTCTACACTGAGTCCACCTGATCTGCTCATGTGTCGTCAGCTGGTGGGCAGGCAGACAGGGGCTGCTGTGGTGTGAGTTCTGGCTTTTCTGCTACAGAGCCCACCCTCTGCACCCTGTGTCTCCTCTTCTCCTCACTTGCAGAGAGACTGAGCTTTGGGTCTCTCCCTGTCATGGCCACACGAATGTGGCAGGTGCAGTTTACATCCCAGCTCTTGGGCCCTTGGGCGGTGTTCTTTCCCTCCTTGGGCTGCTTTGGTTTCCTCTTTTATAAAATGACACTGACGGTAACCACTTCGTGTGGTTGACCGGGGAGCAGATACCCTGAGAATTAAATAAGGAAGCACAGGGCTAGGCGGACGGGAGGCTTTGGGAATGCCTGTTTTCCAGAAGGCAGCTTGGGACACACTGGTGGAGAGAGAGATAGAAGGAAGCCCTGGCTCATTTTGCCACTGAGCACAGGTGTACACAGCTGCCCAGGACGGCCCTGGTGCGCAGAAAGCTCTGTTTCTTTATATCGCATCTCCATCCATCCGAAACTTCTCCCTGCATCCCAGGACAGCAAAGCTGTTCAGAGGGCTCTCAGGGAAACAGGCAGGGCAGTGGCACTGCATACTCTTCCTTCTTCCTTCACATGTCAGCATCTCAGCCTCTCCAAAGTCTCACCCTTTTTTTGGGAAAAACTGTGGCTGAGCATTTCCCAAAGACTTTTGACCTCCGAGATTTTTAACCGGACCATCTGACAGGACACTGGTGTCCTGAGGATCTCTTGGCACAGTTTGGGGACAGTGGGTCAATTGTGTCTCTTCCCACAGCCTCCTCTCTGGCAACAGGTGCCTTTTCATGCGGAGGCTGAGGCATCTTATCTTAGAAAATATTGAGCAATCCCAAATTACATCAAAATCCATTCTCCATTCCCCTCGAGTTTCCCTTCCCATGAGTAGATGAAAACAGCCTATATTACAGAAAAATAAAATGCCTTGTGTCAGACCAATGCGCTGGCTCCCTGGGTATTGGGGGGCCACATGTTGGTAAACCTCCCATTTGTCAGGACTGCACTTACAGCCTTGAGCAGCTCCCTGGCTCTCCAAGCCCCTTGTCCTGGCCCCTCTGCCTCCAGGCTTTGGGATGCCCCCTGGCCTGGCTGGTGGCAGAAAGGGCAAAAAGCTCAGAGCTCCTCAATCTGAGTTGCCCTTGGAAGTAAAGCCTCCTTCGGTCCCTTCCCCTCCCTCAGGATGCTGCTCTTTGTCCTTGTGGGGAAATGAATGTATGCTTGTTTGTGAGATCCATGGGCACTGTCTCTCCATTTACTGTTGAAACCTCAGGCTGAGTTGGTTGATCCTGGCCCATCGCCGCCCTTGTGTGCCTTTGCCACCCTCTACCAGGCTTGCTTTTTCTCCCCAACTTTAAATGTTGCAATTCGACCATATCACCGTCCCAGACCAAGGTCGGACCCTTCCTTCTTCCCAAAGCCTTCCCCCTTCCCTTTTCCTTCTGCTGACCTTCTACACTATCCTCCTGATTTCCTGGCTCTGGTCATAAACTCTGCGTGTGATTTTTTCCCCCTCCTACCAGGTTGCAAATGTCTCAATGGCAGACACAGTCTTATTCTAAGTAAATGTTTATTGAGGACCAACCATGTCCCAGGCTCTTCCTTAAACATTTTGTCCTCTAACCACTCTGGGCAGGGGGACAGGTATCTTTTCCTTTTATTAGTGAAAATGTTGGGGTTGGGAACATGGAGAGATTCGCCCAACACAGTGATATTTCAGAGTTGCCAGGGCCAGAGTTTGAATCTCGGTCATCACTTGAAACTTCATATCATCACTTCCTTCTTCCTTTCTTTCTTCCTTCCTTCCTCCCTCCCTCCCTCCCTCTCTCTCTTTCTTTCTTTCGCATTTTAGGGCCGCACCTGTAGCACATGGAAGTTCCCAGGCTAGGGGTTGAATTGGAGCTGCTGGCCTACACCGCAGCCACAGCAACATGGGATCTGAGCCACGTCTGTGACCTACACACAGCTCATGGCAACGCCGATCCTTAATCCACTGAGCAAGGCCAGGGATTGAACCTGTATCCTCATGGGTACTAGTAGGGTTCATTACTGCTGAGCCACCATGAGAACTCTTCCTCTTTTTTTTCTTTTAAATTAAACTTTGACAAAAATCCCATTACCAGGTTTCCAAATTTTACCCCTTTGCAGTAAGGAAAATGCAACTTCATCACCCATTTAAATATCATTATCAGTTGTATTGAAGTTGAAGATGCCAGAGTTAAATAATCACAACCTGAGTGGACTGAGAGATTCTGGCAAACTTCCTAGGCTGTAAGGTTATCCTTTTCATGTTGGGTTTTCATTATACTAATTAGTACCAGTGCAACCAACCAGCTCAGCTGTGATATTTCTGACTAGAGGGAATTTCTAGTTAGAAGCCTTTGTGTCTTTGGAGATGTGACACATCTTTGTTGGAAGGAGAATACCAGCCATACTGAGGGCACCCTCCAGGTCAACGAGGGTGTGCCAAGCTGCCGTGAGCACACGGAATGGGTGAGGTGTAACAGACCAGAGCACGCCTCCTCAGGCCACGCTGTCCCACTGTGACTCTAACAGGCCCTGAGCTGCATGTGGTCCTGGTGAGACAGACTCTCTGCAGAAGGCAGGGGTATCTGTGTTGGAACAAAACGCTGTGGGCTTTGAAGGTGGCTGAAGGGGGGCATCACTGGATCCTGTGGGGAGGACCCAGGTCCTGTGAGGGGCAGTGGAAACACATGGGGATGTTGAGTCTGGGACCCTGGGATGGGTCTGGAAGAGCCAAGACAAACTAAGGGGGTTTCTGAGGAGGATGGGGATGCCAGAGGCAGGGTGACTTCTCAGTGCCTAAGACACCTTGCAATTCTGGAATTCTAGGGTTATAGCATTGCCCCATCCTCCATCCAAAGGGTGACCTTTGTAATAAATATAAGTATCTTCTATTCACCAGGCCCTGGGCCAAGGCCTGCAGCATCTGTAAGGTCAGGTAACAAGTTACTGTTTATGATGCCAAATCTTGTTTTAGTCCAGCAAACACAAGCCATTCAGCCTTCAGAGATGGGAAAAGGAAGGAGCAAAATCCCTTGCAGTCTCAAAACTTAGAGGCCGTGGTCCTTCCATGCTGCCCTGGGGCTGTGGGTTATCTCATTCACCTGTGTCCTAACCTGCTCCCGCCTTCCCAGCCCTCCTGTGGGCCAGGGCTCCCTTCGTCATTTTTGATTCACTTGCACAAAAGTTGTGCATGGATCATAAGAGGCCAGGACATGCACCCTGATGTCCTGGGTTTTAGTCCCACTTCTGTCACTTATTAGCTGTGTGTCCTTGGGGGAAAGACTTAGCCTCTCTGATTCCTGTTTCTATTTATTTATTTATTTAATGTCTCTGTAGAACCACACCAGCAGCATATGGAGGTTCCCAGGCTAGGGGTTGAATCACAGCTATAGCCACCAGCCTACATCACAGTCACAGCAACATGGGATCCAAGCTGCGTCTGTGACCTACACCACAGCTCATAGCAAGGCCGGATCCCCAACCCACTGAGCAAGGCCAGGGATCGAAGCCACGTCTTCATGGATACTAGTCAGATTCGTTTCTGCTGAGCCACAATGGAAACTCCCTGTTTCTTTTTATATAAAAGACTTTTGCAATAATCCCTGGGTCACAGGGCTTTGGTAAAGGGTAAGATGACTTCATAGGTGGCTTGGCAACATCTTTCCCTAAAAGGCTAGACAGAATATATTATAGGCTTTGTGTCTCAGTTATTCAATCTGCTATTGTAGCACTAAAGCAGCCACAGCTAAAACATAAGTGAATGTTTGTGGATGTTCCAATAAAACTTTATTTACATAAACAGGTGGTGGTGGTGTGTGTGTGTGTGTGTGTGTGTGTGTGTGTGTGTGTGTGTATGGATTCAGGCTGTTCGGTAATTCTTGAAGAGATGCATGCAAAACACTTAGCACAGGGCAAAGTAAGCCATGAATAAACAGTGATGATAGTTAGCATTATTATTTTTTATTAATGGTCATATTTGGAGGAGAGCTGGGCACAGACTCCAGGCCCCAGTTGGAAAGATGTGCATGTGGATAGTAGGAGTCCAGGAGATCTTGGTAGGGGACACAGAGACCATCCCACAGCCATCATGTGACGTTACAGAGCACGCTGATGGTCTCCAGTAGCTAAGGTGGTAGGAGATGTGGTAGCACAGTGCAAAGCAGGGTAAACATGGTGCAGGGGGGCAGGCGGGAGAGGAACATACTATTTTTCGCTAGACAGAGCTGTGTGCAATTGGAACTCCTTATCACCATTTGTCACTTAAATTCTTTACCAATAACTGCTGGGAAAACCCATCGGCATTGTAAGGGCACTAACTGGAAGCACTGTCGTAAGATAATTGCTGTCTCCTTGGTTTGAGCATGGCTGGGACTCTCCTGGTGACCTCTCAAAGACACCCAGGTCAGGGGAAGTATGGAACTGCCTCTATGACTGGCCCATAGTGTAACTCTCACCCTCTGAATCCCTCTTCTTGAAGTTCTAGAACATTCTCTAGGGCCTTTTCTCATCGACTTTCAGATGCACTGTTTGCTGTTTGTGCTAGAACCTGGGGTTGGGGGCTTCCAGGCAGAGGAGCTCATAAAATACCGAAAAGATGCCTGCATGGTGGTGTCATTGGGGGGCACTGAGATGTGGCTGCCCCAGGTACAAGTGAGGGGGGGTCTTCCCTGCGGGCCACACTCAGCTTCTAAACAGAAGACCCTGGCAGAGGAATGATCGAGACCTTTTCTGACAGCCCCACATGCTGATCTGTATAGACGAAGCCTTGGGAAAGAACATTACCATCCAGCAGTGATGCTGGATCATTGCCCAGCTATCAATTCCTGGAGGAGTAATCACAAATTCTGAAGGAATGGTCAAGGCAGCTTCTGAAAGCTTCCAGAACTCTTGGCTTATCTTCAGCCAGGGTCCCAACATCTTCGCTGTGCAGCTGAGGAGGTCTGCCTGGCTTCCTGTTCCACAGGCAGGCAATGAACCAGAAGGCTCCCATCTAGTCCTGTGCTATGAAAATGCCTTCTCCCTGCCTCCTGTCACACCTGGTCAGGTGTTTGTGCCTCTTATCCATCCAAGTGATTTCTGTTTGTGTTGCTCACAGCTGGACCCCCAGCCCCTGGTACAAGGCCTTGGTACAAGGCGACTCTAGGTAAATATTTGCTGAGAAACAAACAGCCATAAAGGCAAGTTCTCCCAAGCTGTGGTTCCAGTGGGACAAATGGGCCCATCATCTTTGGAGAAGGTTAAACTCCTGCGGCTGCCATGAAATGGGATCACAAATTTGATGAAAGAGAAAGGAGCAGAAGGTTTGAAAATAACTCCCCCAATCGAAGGAACATGTCTCAGGCTGAGTTCTCCCAGCAGCAGGTAGTTGGTGGCAGGTAGTTGGTTTAGCAGATGAGAAGAGAAGCACCTGCAGGGGACCAACAGATGAGAGAGGGCATGGATGAAGAGAACGGTGTGTAAAACAAGCGGGTTCCAGGCTGGCACGAGGGCTCCACCGGAGTGGGGCCTCTGGGAGACTTGGGAGTCGTCCCACCTAAAGGTAGGGGGCTGGAGCATTGAAGCTGGCACTCATCATGAGGGGAAAGCTGATCCCAGCGGCCCCTCGGTGCACCGCCTCCCTGAGCAGAGCAACGCTCCTGTGATGTGAGTGCTGACACAGGGGGGCTCTGCTTCTGTTCCCTTCCTTTTCCTAAGTTAGGAAACTGAGGCTCAAAGTTATTAAGGGGCCTCCTGAGAAGCAGCCAAGTTGGGCTGGGTTTCTGCTGATAAGCAGTCCAACTGGGCCTCAAGTCCAATTCCATGGGCTGTGAGCCCCATCCCTCCAGCATACCTTTTTGAGTGGCGCATGGGGCAAGCGGTCCCCCCTGAAGAATCCTGTCTGCCTTGTTCCAGGCTATTCCTGCCCTGGCATGTCCCATTATAACAGTCCTTCTCCTTCTGTTCAGAGCAGTTAACTTTGCCTCATTATTATTTCATTGGGCCGAGCTTTAGTGAAACACAGGCTTTAATTTGTTTATTTAACATTCCTGGTCTGCTCTTGCTGATAGAGTAAAACTGATTAATTAATTAATTGTAGCCTGCCATGGCTCATGCCAGATCGTGACAATATTTCAGATGCTGATGGGCACTCAGGAAGAGGTGGGTGGTGACTGAGCTGGGTGATGGACCCCTGGCCTGAGTGCAAGGCAGGGAGGGATCAGGCGGGCTGCCCTTGGCCGTTTGCCAAGTTCGGAGGATACACAGGGCTCGTCCAGGCCAGAAGCAGGCAGGCAAGCGGCCTTAGCCCCAGCCATCAGGAATCCAGATCTCCCACGCTTCTCTGTGTAATACTCCTGGTTGTATTTCTGGGATCCTAGATTGGCTTTGGTATTATGTCTTTCTGCCAAATTGGTCCAGAGGTTCCAGAGAAAATGTTCCAGACATGGAGCACATCTGAAATGGGCCTAGTCCTAATAGGCTTGGCCAGGGCAGCCAGGAACTCCAGGGAGCCCCATCAACCCATCCCAGCAGCCACTGTTGCCAAATTAAGTGCCCCAGAGCTAGAAATCAGGTACTCTCTTCCTGTGTGAGATCCAGGCTCTGCCGTCTTCTAGGAATTAGGTCTGGAGGGATGATGGCATTTCTCTCATTCTGTAGTTACGTGTTGACATGAGACCCTGGCCCCTGGGATCCAGGTTTGCCCAGTGGATTGTCTGCCACTGACCTCTTTCTTTTCTTTTTCTGCTTTTTAGGGCTGCACCCTCCGCATATAGAAGTTCCCAAATTAGGGACTGAATTGGAACTATAGCTGCTGGCCTACGCCACAGCCATGGTAATGCAGAATCTGAGACATGTATGGGAACTACGGAGCAGCTCAAGGCAATGCCAGATCCTTAACCCACTGAACAAGGCCAGGGATGGGACCTGCATTGTCATGGATACTAGTCAGGTTCATTACCTGCTGAGCCGCAATGGGAACTCCCCATTGACCATTTCTTGCACCACCATGACACTGATGGATTTTCATTCATTGCTAAATTCATAAATGTTTATTAAAATGCCTATTTATATGCCAGAACCTGTCCTCGTCACTGGGGCACAGATGTGCCCCCCGCTTCATGGGGCTTCCTCTCCCACTCAGGGAGCACTGCTTTGTTTTGGGTCCCTCTGCAACCTTCCTTCATTGCCCACCAGCCTTGGTCGATCTTTTCTTTTGTTTGTTTAAAGCACTTCCTATGTGCTAGATGTTACTTCCTTTGACTTCCACTCCAAGTCTACAGAGAGAAGTTACTGTTAACTTTAGGGAAGATGAAGTCTCCAGGAGACATGACCTGCCAAGCCAGCAGGTGTCAGGGTTAGTACTCGAACCTGGGAATTGTACTTGAAGTCCAGAGCCTCCAGTCCATTCGACTTGGTCAACTGAGTTCCAGCCACTGCTCTGCTGCTTTTGCAATAACTATGAATGAGTGTTCTATGTTGGGGCATTTCTCCCAGGCTCAGGAGTAATGGAAGCTCTTATTGTGAAATTGCATTTAGTGATCCTATAATTACCTTTGCCTTGGGAGGGAGGAAAACGGCAGAAGAGACAGATTTTTCTAGGGCAGGGATTCCGTCTTGGATCTCCAGCTACCCAGCATGTCCTGTCTAGTTAAGACATAAAAGCCAGTTTCAGATTATAGCCCAGACCTGTAGGGACCTCAGGTTTTCCCAATGGCCTGGTTTGTCTATGGACACCGTGCCCATAATTCTGTACTGAATGCTTGTTGTAGCTCTATGATACATACCTGTTGAAAAGTGTATCAAAATGAATGAATAAACTATACAAATTTTGGCCTTGTCTCTTGCTACCTCGGGGGCTTTGGGCAAGTCACTTCACTTCCCTGAGTCTGCGATTTGCTGCAAAATGGAATTTATAACACACAAGGTTGTTACAAAATGGAATTCATAACACACAAGGTTGTTACAAAATGGAATTTATAATACACAAGGTTGTTAGGGAGATTACATGAAATGATGTGGACGTGTCCAGATCAGTTCCTGGTATACAGTTAGTGCTAAGTGCAGCTTCCCAAAGTCAGGTTCAGATAGGGGTGGACAATGTCTTTCAGGTTGATTTTGTGCTCAGCAGTCCAAGAGCATCTTTTCCTCTTTATCTCATTCCCCTGGAAATGGAGAAATGCAGCTACCAACAGAGTTCCCACCACCCAAGCAACTCTGCAAACATGTGCCTTGTTGATTCTCTGTGTTCTCATCCACAAAATGGGGACACAGGCCTCTTCTTCGGAGAACTCCATGGGCAGCATGGAAGTCCTCACCCACCTCTCAGGACCCTGGAAGGAAGGAGTGAGGTGTTGTTTCCACTGTGCTGGGCAGAAGGATGGCTATTAGGGGGGATTCATTGTAATTACCTATGTATCTCTAAGGTTTGACCTAGCAGTATTTCTGTTCAAATAATAGTATTTAGCAGTGCTCGGCTGGGCATAAAGTCTCCATCTGCTCCTTGGTTTTGGTGGACAGAGCCTGGGATGGGGGTGGGGTAGCCCTCTCTCAGCTTCACGAATGTGTACACTTTGTTGTCACCTTGAGCGGTTCTCCTTGCAGAAACATGAGGAAGGCTCAAGGACTAGCTAATTCGTCTTTTGTTCTTTGATCGAAGAGTAGAAAGGCATTTCTTACAATGCATCCCTTCCTGAGAAGGGACATAGTTTCTAAGAAAATGTTGAGGGTTTTTTTTTTTTTTTTTTAAGGATTGAAGTATTGGAGAAAAGGTAACTAAATTGCTCTAAGGCTGCTGTGTGAAGGTGAAATATTAAAAGGAAAATATTTGTTGACTAGGGTCAACTCAATGCATCCAATTGTCTTTTAAGCCACAAAGATTTTAGAGACTGTGGATGGTGGGAAAGATATGGCAGCTGCAGAGAGAGTGGTGATGGTGAACACTCTGTTCTTCAGGAGGTCAAGGTCAAGTGAGAAAAACCTACCATGTACATAACAGAGATACCACTTGACATGGACTGGCTCACCTGGAAAAAGTAAGGACAAGAAGCCAGAATGGGCTACTCAGATGGGAGGTTGCTTCCTGGAGGCTGCATGAGTTTTGACAGAAGGAAAGATGTGAGCATAAAAGGGCAAGAAGAGATCTTTGGGGCATGAAAGACACTGGATCAAAAGCCCTGAGAGTGGTCTGGCCGTGGGGCTGGTGGGTGCTCAGGGATAGGCTGGGTAGGAGACCCCAGATCCGAGTTTCTACTTTGTCCCCTCGTAGCTGGACCACCCAAGATAATTGTCCTCTCTCTCAGGGTATCACTGTCCTAGTGGAGCTCATTAAAGACAAGAATATGCAAATCAATGTGAAGAGACTGACCTTGGCTCAACAAATGCAACTCCCCTTTCTTAGTTTCTTCTTAATTTCCTAAAAATCAATTCCCCACTTCCAGTGACCCTTGACTATAAGATGAGAAAATCCCCGTGATCCAGAGCTGGTCACTGGGGATGACCAGCCAGTGTTATCCTCATCTGTGCCCCAGGGAGCTGATTGAGAGACTGCAGCAGCAGGAGACAGCATGAAACTCTGCAACCACAGCTGCACACCTACAACTGTGCCAAGAAAATGAACAAATAGGTCTCATCTTCCTGTAATCCTTACGCTGAAATCTGACATTCTGCCATGGAGTTAGGTACATGCTGCAGCTGCTCCTTTGGCAAAAATATTCCTATAAACAATGAGGAAAGCCTCTGTAGAACCTACTGTGGTAGGCAGAGCAGTGGTCCCCCAAGAGGATCACATCCTAGTTTTGGAAACTGTAAATATGCTACCTCACATGGGAAGGGACTTAAGGTTGCAAATGAAGTATGGCTGCAAGTCAGCTGTCCTTAACATAGGGAGATTATCTTGGATTATTTAGGTGGACCCAACATAATCATAAGGGTCCTTAAAAGTGAAACTCAGGACAGAGATGGCACTGTAGCAGCACGAGAAAAAAAGTGGCCCAACACTGCTGGCTTTGAAGATGGAAGAGTGGCCATAAGCCAAGAAATGTGGGCGGCTTCTAGAAGCTGGAAACGGCAAGGAAACTGTTTCTCCCCAGAGCCTTTGTAAAAGAATAAGGCCCTGCGTCATTTGATTTTAGCTCAGGGAGACCTGTGTTGGACCTCTAATTTCTAGAACTGTAAGATGATAAATTTGTGTTGTTTGAAGCTACCAAATCTGTGGTAATTTGTTAGAGCAGTGATAGAAAACTGCACCCTACCCTCCAACTCTAATTCTCTTCCTAAATTCTGAAAGATGCTGACATCCATATGTTCATTCATTCATTCACTTACTTGTGCCTGCATATACTCATGTATTCCTACATTCCATGTTCCTAATTTGCAAATAGAAGTCAATAGTAGAAAATATTTCATAGGGTCTTTTGAGGATTAAATTTAATAAAACAAGTTACGGGTCCCATTGTCAGGCATGGTACAAGCACTCATAAATGTTAGCCATCTCTATCATTCTTATTTTTCTTGCAGTTCAGTCAGAAAATATCTCTTTGGCATCAGGCTTGTCCCATCTCTTCCTGAGCTCAAACCATGGTTCCTGGAATGAAAAACGGGTCAGACAAGGATCAAAGGGAGGTTTCCCTAAAGCCCCATTCAGTTACTGTGTCTCATTGGCCACCTCCACCTACAAGGTGGGCTGCTAGGTTCAGTCCTTCGGGTCGGCTTGTGGCTGCCCTTAAGCAAAACCAGGGTTCTTTTATTAGGGAGAAATGAAGTTGGATTTTAGTAGGAAATTACGCACAGTTGGCAAAGCTTTTCAGATGAAGGACGTTGGAGAGAACAAGAAATAATCATTTTGGAATTACTATTAAGTACTGTGTCTTTTATGCGTATACTTGCATTTAAGCTCATAGCCACCCTACGAGATTAACAGTCTTGTCCCCACTTCACTGTGATAGGACACATCACGCAACTAATAGGACACAGAGACTAAATGGAACATCTGGTTCCCAAGGGCACTGGATTCCAAGGCCATGCTTAGTCCATCTACCATTGCCTCATCTTCAAGATGTGCTGCAGACAAACCCAGAAGATTGAAAACCCCATTTCTCACTATTCTTTTACTTTCTGGCTCGTCTATAAAATGAGGTGTTTCCCCCTAGCAGGACACAGACTGGTTACTCTGGTCTTTTCAGCTCCTCTCTTTCAGTGCTGGGAGAGCAGTGTTGGCCTTGGCATCCACACCATCTTGCCCACACCTGAGCAAGTGCAGCCAATAGGAAGCACCCCCCATAGAACCAGTGCAAACAGAGCAGTCACTGCCAAGAAAGTCTTCCAAGAGAAAAGTCTTACCTATCTCTGGCTCTTGAGAAACCACAAGTCTTTCAGCTATAGCGGGCTGCCCCCAGCACTGCTTAGCACGCAGCTATTTCCTCCTCTTGCCGGAGTGTTTCTTGCTTCATTGATGCCCACAGAGCTTCAAGGGCGACATTTTGCTTCCTGGACGCCCACTGGGTAGATGACCCCATCCTGGGTGAGCCAGTCATGATGGCAGGGCACTTCAGGGGGTGAGCCACAGGCAAGTGTCCTCACAGAGAGCCCATCTGTCTCAGCCAAGATCTGTCACCAATGGGCTTAACTCAAACTGAGGCACATTAGTAAGAAGACAATTGGCCAGCAAATAAAAGGGAGCCTCCTAGCTATCATTTAGAAATAATTAGCCAAGTCAAAACTGGATCAGTGTTTAGGTTCAGTAGCTGAGGCAAAATAAGACTAAAGCAGTTGTGTTTACAGAATCCCAAGGGTGACTGATGTAGAGGAAAGCCCTCGTGTTTCTCTGGGACCACATAAGGAGGCACAGGCAAGAGTTTCATAATGTCCTTTTTCTAAATCACTGCAGGAAGGTCCTCTGGGTTGAGCAGGAGCACTACAACCAGCACTGGGACACACCTGCGACTTTCCAACTATAGGACACTCTCATCCACACAGCAGGTTTCCCTGGCACAGGCTTGGGAAATTGTCCTTCTAAATTAGGCTGGCATCCTGAATTGTCCTCTCTAATCAGCCTTCATTCACCAACACAGGATGGCCCTGATGAGGAGGTAAAATGGGGTGTGTGCCCTGCAGACTTGCAAATCCCCCCTTTACCCTAACCCTCCATCGCTTGCTTTGTCAGCATCTCTTCTGTGAGGACAGTTAGATGTTCTGCAGTTTTTCCTGGTTCTTTTTCTGCATGATTATTTTTCATGCCGCTGAAATGGAATCCAGAAAAAAAGAGAATGCACAAAATAAAGTTGACTAAGTACTTACTATGAGCTTTTGCTAAGGGCTTTATAATAATTATCATATTGTTTCCTTAAGGCAATACCATTATATCAAATGTACAGATTGAATGACTAAGGCTTGTAGAGATTATCCTGAACAAGTAGAGACAGATAGTAAGTCTAGGATCAACCTGGACGTGTTTAACTATGAGGGAAGTCCATGCCATTTGCACCATACAAATGAGAAACCTCCACAAATCCACATTTTTACCTTCATGGCCTAGACAAGGGACTTATTATTATTTCTGGAGGCAATAGAAAATCCTACTGTACCTTAGAAGCCCTCAGATAAATATTAAATTATATTTGATTAAATCTGATCAAAAAACATTTTTCCATGTCCCAACATTGAAAACTAAAATTCTATGCATGAGACGCCTGGTGCCTTCCTGTTAAATAGAACATTCAGCGAACCACAACGTTAAGGTCCTGAGCATTCCAGATAAAAAGAGTTTTCTGTATAATAAATGTAATGAATACACTTTGGAGGCGAATTCACAGATTTCTATGTTTTGGGAAATACTTGGAAGGTAGTGGTGACTGTTTGATAAAGGATGCTCTTCATTCTGTTTTTCCCTTTTCTTTGGTGGTTTCCATTTCCCGTCTGGTAAGGTTGGGGTGGGGCAGAGGGGGAACACTATTCATGCTTCAGTTTTGTCCTTTCCGTGTCTGCTCCATTTATGGGTAGGAGGGAAGATGGCACAGGAGCCACAAATCACAGTGACATAGAGTGTGCCTTCATCCACTGGTAGCTTGCTCTTCTACCCTGGGCTTCCTGTGTGACAAAGAGGAGACTGGGGTTAATCAGCCCTAAAGTCAAAAAGACCTTCTCTTGATTGTGTCTGTTGCATCCCCTGCAGTTCCCTCTTTTCTCAGGAAGGGACAGTGCAAAGGGGCCTCATGCCCATGTATCGTTTCGTTTTCTCAACACAAATCTTCCAGGGTAGGAATTCACCCAATTTATAGGCAGGGAAACTGAGACCCTAGACATTGCAGTGATTCATCAAAAGGCATGTAGGCAGCGAATGGTGGAGCTAAGCTTTACGCCTAGGCATTTTGCACCCTGGCCCTCGTAGGAGTCAGACTCTTGTAAGAGGCTCCAGTTCCCAAGAGGGAAGCAGACCAGCCTTGAAGGAACCGTCCTGGGTGTTCGTGGGATGTCCTGGCTTTGCCCACAACCCCCACCCCCTGAGTCTTCAAGAGAGGAAGCTGTTACTTGTACTGTGAAGAATAAAATTTTACTTATTAAAAAAGTGTATTTCCCTCAAACTTTATAAATAAGGCAAAGAGGATTGAATGATTGAACGTTAACAAAATAAACCCCTCAGAAATAAATGAACATTTCATATTGTGCTTCATTTCAGTTTCATGAGCTCCAAAATAGCACTTCAAGTGATTAATGTTTTCTTCATTAACCGTAACTAAACCCGAGTAAAACCTCGCTCTTTTCTCTAACACTTTTTTTTTTTTTTTAGGAGATTGAGGGTAGTTCATTGCTAAGGTCAACCCTTTAAAACCTGCTGCAGGCAGTTTAAGGGAGGGTGTGTACCTTGGTGTCAGGCAGATCTGCACTCTGGTCTGGGTGCTGTGATTTTCTCATTGTGTGGTTCTGAAAGACTGAGGCTTACTTCCCCATTCTCATTACAATATGGAAACATGAATGGGAACCTCGCAGAACCATTGGTAGCCCCCAATGAAACAGGTCCCCTGGGCTTTGAATCAAGGTTATGTTTATGGCTTCTTTTAACCAAAAGAACATGGTAGAACTTCTAATAATACTGAAGTGTAAATTGTTACTTTTTCTAAGGTTGTGATTCTCAGTGGGAGCCCATTTTACCCTCCACCCCAGGGACATTTGGCCATGTATAGAGACATTTTTTAGTGTCCCAACTAGAAGAGTATTCCTGGCACCTAGTGAGCAGAGACCAGGGATGATGGTAAATGTCCTTTATCGTACAGGATAGATGTCTGCCACCCCCGCCCCAACAAAGAATCATCCAACCCTATACATCAGTAGTGCTATGGTTAAGAAGCCCTACTCTAAAAGACATAGCCTGGGAACTGGCCCTAAGTCTCCATGTAAGAAAACCAGTTACCTTGCTGGAAAGACAATGTAACATGGCTACCTGGAATTGATGAGGCCACCTTGAGAAGAAGAAGCCCTCAGACTCCCTGGAGAGAGCAAGAGAGGCCCAGCCATCTCATTCTTCCAGCAGAGCTCAGCCCACCACAGCTTCCATAGCAGCCAAATACAGCCAATGAGTGATCACCAGCAGACCTGCAGAAGAACTGCCCAGCTGAGCCCAGTGCAGTTTGCAGAGTCACGAGCAAGATGGAAATGTTTGTTTGCTTCAGGGTAAGTTTGGCGGTGGTTGAACAAAGTAGATACTTAAAATGATAGTGTACATTAAAGGAAACTACAGAATCTCTATCAATGGCAGATTCCTTGGGCAGGGGATATTGTGATGTGTCACCCCACTTCCCTCTTCAGGACTCTGCCCTCCCCCGCCAGCTGCGGTGGTATTGGTGGCTGACAGCTCACAGCTGAGAGTCTTTCCAGGCTTTGCCTTCTGCTGAAGAGTCGCCTTACCCAAGTTCACAGTGCCTCCCCTGGGGCAGCCACATCATATGATGATGGATCCATGTACAGAAAGAAAGTCCTGGAACCCTTGCCTTAAGGCAGGACAGTGATGAAGGTTCATCTCAGCCCTAGTGTTCCCCAGGGCCACAGCGGAGACTGCAACTGTTAAGCCCCCATCTTGGTCAGCTCCAGCTTCTGTCACCTCCTCCGGGTCTTGATCTTGAGGAAACTCCCCCAAGAATCTCCTGAATGCAGATTTCCATTTCAGAGCCTCTTCTCCAGAAACCTGACGTGGATTTCTTCTCCACGTCTTTGTCCCCTCTAAATGTTATCACTGTAAGACCTTCGGGACACAAGTTAGTTTGGCCAAGAGCATGGTCCAGGGGGGCTGAATCCTGTAGTCCCTGCTCCATCACTGGCTTTTGGGTGTCTGTTAAGTTACAGTTGCCTTTAAATAAAGAAAGAAGCAAAAAAACCTTGCCTTGAATGTGGAGAGAGATTCAAGTGTTTAACTGTAACTCTGGGAAACTTATAAATAGCAAAGAAACAGAGGGAAACATATTAATCTTCACCAGAAATGCAGGAAGTGCAAATTAAATCCACCTTGAGATACCATTTTACACTGACTAAATTAGCAGAACAAAGTAAAAATAAATTCAAATACACATTGCTGGTGACATTATGGTGAATATTGGGTCCTCTTAATCTGCTGGTTTAAATATAAATTTCTCAACCCTAGGAGGAAACAATATGGCAGTACACAGCGGAATCTGTAAAGAGGCCTTTGCCCTCTGGCCCATTAGTAAGAATGTATCTGAATAAATGTATCTAAGAGGGGTTTGGGGATTTAAATTCTGATCTCTCAAATTTCACCAGGCTGAAAAACAAATGTAGTGTAAATGAATATGTGCTGGGTAACAAGTAGCTAGGACATAGAACTAGAAGATTGGGAGAAACATATTCTATAAGAAGAAAAGACTAGTATTGAACATGTGGCAATGTTTCTCAAAGCATAGTCTTCTCACAACTAGTATCCAAATTGCAGGGATGTTATTAAAAGGTACAATCCTGAGCCTGACCCCACATCTCAAGAAGCAGAGTTTATGTGACTTGGGTCTGGGGACCTGCATTTTAAGTCCATTTTTCAGGGGTCCTTGTGCCTCCCAAGTCTGAAAGCTCTACATTTAAACCATTTCTTTATGTTCCTCCTCACCTTTTTTTGGTATTTTTTTTTTGGAGGGTCCACTCCCATGGCATATGGAGGTTCCCAGGTTAGGGGTTGAATCGGAGCTGTAGCTGCAGGCCTGTGCCACAGCCATATCCGAGCAAGGTGGGATCCGAGCCTCATCTGTGACCTACACCACAGCTCACAGCAACACTGGATTCCCAACCCACTGAGCAAGGCCAGGGAGCAAACCTGTATTTTCATGGATACCAGTCAGGTTGCCACCACTGCACCACCATGGAAACTCCCTTGCCCCACTTTTTGATGGTAATATTAGTTGGGCTTTATCCCATAAATTTACTTTTATCCCTTTTGAGGGTGCTAGCACCAGGAGAGGCATTATCTTTTTCAAATTTGCTATAGTTATTTTGTTATGTTTTCACAATTGTTAAGAGGAAAAATGATGTCATTTTCCTTGAGCCCTCTGGAGAAAAGTCATTTTAATTATAGGTGTTTTAATTGTTCCTCGTCAAGGTGCATAGCTTAACCTCATCCACAGGGGTAGGTTAAGTATCAAGAGAGAAGAGTCTTGCACTAAGAAAAGGGCATTCTTATCATTATTAATCTTCCCGGTAATAGATATTTATGATATATTTAAGAATCTTCCATTATTAACCATTCCCAAGTCCCCTTGGGTTCTGTGTTGAGCACACTTTTGGCTTCCAGCTTGGGAGCTTGGGATGGTTTAGATGGGTTTAGGGAGAGCTGTTCTGAAGGTTGAAGCAGAGACATTAAATCCCAAAGCTTACAAATACTGTGCCCTTAAATCTGGAGAGAGGAATAACACCTGTGAGATAGGCAGAGTGGGATTGAGAAGACGGGCAGAAGTGTTAGACTTTCTCCATGTCTACCCCCTACCCCCAGCCCCACCCCTGCCTGCAGAGTCATTAGCACACTGAAATTGTTGTTGTAAAACTAATGTATATTTCTGTCTCAAGACCTATTTCAGTGTTTAACTAACTCTGTGCTAACCTAGCAGACTTTTCTGGTCTAACATTTCAGAAAAAAAAATTTCAGAAACATCTGTAAGCTCTGTCTCAGAGAGATACTGATCAGGGAGCTTTTGCAAAGGTGGAGCCCTCATGGTCAGTTTATGTTCCTCTCACATTTAGCCTGTTATTGATTGAAGGGAATGAAAGAGGATTGGAGGCTGGTTAATACTTACGTGTGCTTGAGTATTGCACACACACCTGTGCCATGAAGGAGCCTCAAAAGGGCAAATGATGAATACAGTGAGGGGATATTACGAGGTTATAGAAGGCAATTATGGATGCTGATGAGGTCAAGAGTCGGAAACTTCCCTTCTTATCTCTGTCCCATCTCTGAAGAAGATGAAATGAATGCCTATCCTTGGTTTTAGGTGAGCTGGGACCTGGTCACTAGGGAGCCAAATGGCTCTAGGGACTTTTGACTTCAAATGAAATGGTATAAATTGGCATCCAGAGAAGTCTCAAAGGTTGTGCTTTTGTTAACAAAAGAAGTAGTGATATAAAAAGACATTCCAGTTAAGACTGATTCCTGTGATTGAGATTTTACCTAGTGGATTAAGGATAAGAATGGATGGAAGTTCCTGTCATGGCACAGTAGTTAACGAATCTGACTAGGAACCATGAGGTTGCAGGTTCGATCCCTGGCCTTGCTCAGTGGGTTA
This sequence comes from Phacochoerus africanus, assembly GCF_016906955.1. NCBI lineage: Eukaryota > Metazoa > Chordata > Mammalia > Artiodactyla > Suidae > Phacochoerus > Phacochoerus africanus. The sequence goes on along the minus strand of NC_062551.1, from coordinate 26,396,077 downwards.
AGGATCCGGCATTGCTGTGACCTGTGGTGTAGGTTGCAGACGAGGCTCGGATCCCATGTTGCTGTGGCTGTGGTGTAGGCCGGCAGCAACAGCTCTGATTCGACCCCTAGCCTGGGGATCTCCATATGCAGCAGGATTGGCCCTAGAAAAGGCATAAAGACCAAAAAAAAAAAAAAGAATGGATGGAAAAGACATTCAATTCAGTCTCCAGCTTTACAGTCTTCAAATCTTGCCCCATTTATGTTAACATTTAAACAGTGCATCAAGAACTGCTGGTTAAGACAACTACAGTCACATGTCCTAACTGAAATCACCATTTTACTTTAATATTAAATTATGTGTTTGATGGAAGAAAAACTCATGATTATTACTCTCTGGTAAAGGGTATATCTTTTCTTTTGACCATGGATCTCACAAGGGAAACCCTTTTGCCCAGCCCACCTGAAAAACACCATGGTCATATCACAGCAGGGCTAAACTCCTCAGGTCATTTGCTCTAGGTATATGTGTGCATGTCTTTCCTTCCTTTTTCTAAAAGAATTCAAGATTACCTCTAAGTATAGGTTATTAGGACACAGTATTTTGAAAAGACAAAAATCTAACTGAATGTTAACATCATTAAAACCTGGGATCAATGAGGATCATTTACCGAAACCTACTTTTGTATGTAGCTATATGCTTGAAATATTTTCCTTCTAAAAACAAACACAGAAGCAGAAAAATTATCTGGACCAAGAAATATATAAATATATGGTAGTGTGTGTGTGTGTGTGTGCGCGCGCGCGTGTGTGTGTGTATGTGTGTGTCTCACAGGTAGTAGGCAGAGTGTGTGTTTATAGGGATCAGCACATTTTTTTTCATAGAGGGCAGTCTCGTAGAGATTTCAGCTTAGTGGGCCATGTAGTGGTCCTTATTGCATTGACTCAATTCTGCCATTATAGCATAAAAGCCTCCCTAGAGAATATGTTACAAATTGGATATGGTTGTGTTACAATAAAACTTTATTTACAAAAACAGATGGTGGGCCAGAATTGGTTGAAGTTTGCCAATCCCTGCTTTAGAGATTAGACAAAGCCTAATGTGTATCATTAGAATTGTCTCTTCCCACTCCTCATTTTACTTAAGGAAAACCCAATGCCCAGAGAGATGAAATGACTAATCTCAAGATGAACAGCAAAGGCAGAATCAGAACCAGATTCTGCTGTATTTTCTTGATCCCTGTAACACAGAGTGGGATCCAAAGTGGCAGCTCCCTGCACAGACAGAGGGGAGGGGGCTGGAGGAAAGAGAGAGGGACAGAGGGACAGTGTGTGCAGGGCTGACCCCTGGATGTCTTTTCCCTGATGATCACTGGGGCTTGTCTGTGTTTTGCCCATGTTGTCATGTTTGTTTGCTTTTTAAGGGTGGAAGAACAACCAGGCAGGGAGGTGTGGACCTGTCGTCCACTTAGCTCTGTGGCCTTGAAGCAAGTCACTGCCCCTCTCTGGGCTTCATTGTTTTTAGCCTGTAAAAAAAAGAGGGGGCCTTTAATGGATGATCTTGAACTCTCATTCTGCTCTCGAGTTTTCTGATGTTCCAAGTACATTCCTTCCAGTTCAACACCTGCCCCCCTCCACCCGCCGCCCTCATCAATCTATGATGATTAACAAGTTGGCTGAAAACTTGCTCTGGCCTTGGGTGCAGACAGGTCCTAAGTTGGGAGCCTCACTTGGGTGTCATCCCACTACATGTTTCTGTGCTCACCTGGCATATTCGCCACCCTCAGAGCATCCCAGGAACGAGGATGGAGGATGACCTCATTGCTTCCTGGGCCCAGAGTTGATTATCATAATAAAGGTACCCACCTGCTCACAAAGCCTTTCTGGTTTTGGCTCAGAACTGCTGAGCTGGGCGTTTTACCAACTCAGTAGTCTTGCTTATAGATTTATCTATCCCTTTAGAATCTCCACTTCTCTCTGAACTTCTTCACAGTAAGCAGTTTTATAACAAACCAGGCCTTGGCTTCAGCGTAGGCTGGACCAGGTGAGATGAAGCCCTCCTGCAGGCTTGTTCTGGGTGAGTGTGTTATTGCCACTCGACTATCTATTTTTGCCAAGGATTCAAATGGTCCTCTTTCCACATCAGGAATTGCATCCACTGGAGTTAATTTTAGTTAAGTTCTAGGTAATTTTTCTTCGTAGAAAATATGGTATTGGAAATAGAGTACTGGACTGAGTCTGGAGAACTGGGTTCAAATCCCAGTGACATCACACTTAGATATATGACCTTGGACATGTTCTACGACATGTCTCAGCTGCCCAGGTGTTGAGTGTTACTAAATACTCTCCAGGTGATTCTAATGCGCAACAAGGCTTGAGAGATACAGGTTTTAATCTAAATGATATCACTGATATGAATGCACATTTCAAAAGGGTCTTATTAATGTGTTGGGCTGTTATTTTGTATTTCTATTTCAAAGAGAGATATCAAAAGCCTATAGAAATAATCCCCCAAGAGAAATAAAACAAATGAATAAAACGAGGCAGATTTATAATAAGAAATATATATTTGGTCTTTGTTCTGTTTCTGACTCGAAACTCCCCAGACCCTTGGACATTCCTGAGCCATAAGAGCAATGGGAATATCTTTCCTTATAATATTTGGTCTCTTGTGCTTTGTTCCCCAAATGGCTACAGAATCATAAGGTGAAATGGGTGTCTTGTTATTTGCAACCATTCCCTTCAATCACAACTGGGTTTTGTTAATTAATGAAAATCCTTTAAAACTGAGGGGAGATTATGGGCAACCCAAAGCTGGTTGCCAGGGGGGCAACCAGGTGACTAGAGGGCTGAAACTTCCGGTCCCACCCCTGATCTCTTGGGAGGGGAAAGGGGCTGGAGATTGAGTTCAATCATCTATATACAATGACTTAATCAACTATGCCTCTGTGATGACAAATCTATATAAAGAGAAGGCAAGGATTCAAGAGCTTCTGGTTGGTGAACAGGTGGAGATTCCAGGAGGGCAGCAGGCTGGAGAGGGTCTGGGAACTCTGTGCCCCTCCCCACATACCTTGCCCTGTGCATCTCTTCCATCTGGCTGTTCCTGAGTTATGTATTTCTGTAATAAACCTATAATCTAGTAATTAAAATGTTTCTCTGTGTTCTGTGAGCTGCTATAGCAAATTCATCAAAACTTAGGAGGGGAGTTTTGGAATTTCCACTCTATCTCTGGTCTGTCAGCAGAGCAGATGACACCTTGGACTTGTGATAGACATCTGGATGTGGGGGGGTGGGGGTGGTGGTAGTGGTGTTGAGGGCTTGTAGGTCTTGTCATCTTGTAAGACTAAGCCCTTCATCTGTGAGATCTAATACTATTTCCAGGGAGAGAGTGTCAGAATTGAGTTAAGTTGTAGGGCACCCAGCTCATGTTAGATAATTGCTTGGAGTGGGAAACTCCCCGCCACATGTTGGAATTGGTCTCAGAATCTTAGGCAGCCTGTCCTGCAACATATTTTAGTTTTCTGAGGTTTTCTTTGATATCTACAACCTTTATAGATTAAAATTACAGTCAAGTAACTTAACCACCCAGTAGCCCCGTGGCGCTGGATTAAATGTGCTGTCGATTTGTTTAATTCTATGGAAACTCTGCAAGATGAGGTTGGTGGTCCCGTTTCTTTAAGTGAAGCAATTAAAGTTTGGAAAGGGAAATCACTGTAAGCTCCCATCACTATACAGTGGAAGTGATGGGACCAAACATCATTGTCAAGGGCTCTTTGCATTAGATCTTAGCTGTTCCTGATCCTGCCACACAGAACTTAAAAACCATATCATTTCAAATCGCAGATGATAAGTGAATGATGCTAATGATGGCCGTAATATCACGTTATCATCTTATGTGATGTCAAGGCTTCAAGTTGCTTTGATGTCTTTTTTATTAATTTTTTTATTAAAGCATATTTGATTTACAATGTTTTGTCAATTTCTGCTGCACAGCAAAGTGACCCAGTCATGCCACATATATACATTCTTTTTCTCATATTGTCTTCCATCATGTTCTATCACAAGTGATTGGATATAGTTCCCTGTGCTATACAGCATGACCTCATTGCTTATCCATCCTAAATATAATAGATTGCATCTACTGAGCCCAAACTCCCAGTCCATCCTGCTCCCTCCCTCTCACCCCTTAGCAACCACAAAGCTTTCATGTCTTTTGTATTTTAGAGAATCAGTGGATTGAAATCACAACCTCAGATGGATACCATGAGGCTAACCTCAATTTAAAGGTAGGTAGAGTTTGGTTTTTTGTTTGTTGGTTTTTTAAAAGTAGGTAGAGTTTACAAGTCCTAATAGGGCCTCTCCTACAGAGTCAATGTTATAAACACATAGTTGCTAAGTTCTCAGGCTATCCCATTATTACTTTGCATGATGCTAAGGAGGAGGCTGGGTCAATGGCTGCTCAAGACTGCACTGGGGAAACATAAATTTACTGAGTGACCCAGCAAACCTACTCCCAGGTATCTACCCAAGAGAAATTAAAATACTTATACACAAAACTAGATTTTGGTACACAGAAATTCACAGCAGTATTATTCATATTGCCAAAAAGTGGAAAAAACACGAATTTAAACAAAATGTGGACTACCTGTATGAGAGAATATTATTTAGTCATAACAAGGAATGACGTACTCATATGGCATGGACGAATCCATACATTATGCTAAGGTGAAAGCAGCCAAAAGCAGAAGACTGCATAATACATCATTTCCTTTATACAAAATGCTCAGAAAAGGCAAATCTATAGACACAGAAAGCCAATCAGTGGTTGCCTGGGGCTAGGAGGTGGAAACAGGGATTAATTACAAAAGAGCACCAGTATCTTTGTGAGCTAATAGAAGAGTTCTAAAATGGAATTATAGTCATGGTTGCACCCTAGGAATTTAACTAGAAAAGAAATGATTGAATTGCACACTTAAAATGGGCAAACATTACAATATAAAAATTTTACCTCGCTAAAGCTTTTCATTGTTGTTGTTGTTTGTTGCTTTTTAAAAAAAAAAAAAAAAAGACCATTAGGAGTATAACAGAAAAGTCCATGTGGTTCAGAATTGCTTCCTCCTTTTCTCATCAAGACTTTTTGGCAGAATGTCAGAGTCGGTCAAGCTCAAGGAAAGTTGCCCCGGAAAGTAGATGCAGGAGACATGTTCAAACCAATTTCTAGTCTATGGTTATGTGTGAAGAAACTGATCTTCCCAGAAACAAGTATGCTCACATGTCTGTCCCACCCCAGGACTTCAGCTTTCCACACTGAATATCTGGGAGGTTCCTAGTCAACAAGTGTCCACTTTCTGGGTGTGGATGGAATAAGAACACAGGGGGATAGATGGTGTCAAGGATATTTCACAACAGCCACTCAAGAGGCTTGTGAACTGAACCAGCCTCTTACTGGAGATGCCATTTCTGGACCAGTGTGCTCATGTTTCCTGGATCCAATGACCCTCCTTCTGCACTTGGCAGGTGAGTCATTGTCATGTCCGTTCTGCTCTCCTCCCCTTTACCATGTTCCATTCAGACAACTCTCTCTGCTCTAGCAGTCTTTCCCCAGCTAGGACTCAATGCAGTATTTTAGGTTTCTTCATTCAGTCTTCTGTATGATGACATTACAGATCTGTTTTTTGCTATGTTGGTGTGATTATGCTGGCCCACCTTCCCGAGGGTAAGAAGTGACTACAGGAGTTTCTGTCGTGGCTCAGCAGTAACAAACCCAACTAGTATCCATGAGGATGTGGGTTTGATCCCTGGTCTCGTTCAGTGGGTTAAGGATCTGGTGTTTCTGTGAGCTGTGGTATAGATCGCAGACATGGCTAGGATCTGGTATTGCTATGGTTATGGTATAGGCTGGCAGGTGCAGCTCCAAATCACCCCTAGCCTGGGAACTTACATATGCTGCAGGTGTGGCCCTAAAAAGACAAAAAAAAAAGTGACTAGAGGTGGCCAATATGCTCAGGACTCCTCAAAGGCCCTCTTCTAGACTCTGGAGATGTCTGCCACTCCTGGGGCCAAGCTAGAACCCTCACCGACTGGAACCTCATAAACTTCCTATTCCCTTAATAAAAATGGAACAAACAACAGTTGCCTATTCACAAAGTGGGTTTAGCATTGGAATGTTCTAGCACTCTCCTTTCACATGAGACCCACCTCCCTCCAGCTTAGTCCTGCTCCTTCCTCATGGAATTGGAAATAAAGACTGGTATAGAAATGGGTCATCAATATGCTACTATTTCCTGGGAGAGTGGGCAGTTGTGGGTGGGCCAGCCTGACGTGTGTATGTCACATCAGTTCTTCCTGTCTAATCTCCTCGAATTGCCGTTGACTCAGACTGGGATGCTTGATGCTGGCAGGGTTGTCTGTGTGTTTCCAAAATAATTCGCATGCTTTAGCTTTAGGAACTGTCTGCCAGTGGGGCTGTCCCCCAGCACCAGCCCTGATCCCAACCTCCACTTGATCCACAGTTCTAACACTAACCCTAGTCTTAGAAATGGGTGACGCCCTAACTCAAATATGAGAATACAAAGTACTTATCACCATGGTGACACAGTTTCATTACTGATATTATTATTTAAACTTTAGCAACATTCAATAATGAAATAATTTAAAAAATCACTTCTGTTTGTTGAGTGGGTGTTCTATGTCAGAACATGTCATCTATCAATCAATCAATATATCTATAGATGGATAACCTATAAACCTCCAAAATCAACATCTCTATTAGCTGTTTACCTACTTTCCATCATCTGCCGACCTAATTCAGGGCTTTTTGGTATCAGGAGTATGGACATTTTGGGCTGGATGATTTTAGGTTGTAGGGTGTATAGCAAAATATTGAGCCTCTAGGAGTTCCCGTCGTGGCGCAGTGGTTAACGAATCCGACTAGGAACCATGAGGTTGCGGGTTCGGTCCCTGCCCTTGCTCAGTGGGTTAACGATCTGGCGTTGCCGTGAGTTGTGGTGTAGGTTGCAGACACGGCTCGGATCCCGCGTTGCTGTGGCTCTAGCGTAGGCCGGTGGCTACAGCTCCGATTGGACCCCTAGCCTGGGAACCTCCATATGCTGCGGGAGTGGCCCAAGAAATAGCAAAAAGACAAAAAAAAAATATTGAGCCTCTAGCCACTAGATTTTGGTAGCTGTCCTCACCCAAGTCATGACATGTCAATCAAAAATATCTCCAAACAATGCCAATGTCCCCTTGGAGGAGGGGAACAAAATCTATCTAAGCTATAATCTATCCATTATTTTTACTGCTCCTTTCAAGAAGGTACAGCATAGACACTCTTCCCATTTTAGAGATAAGAAATTGAAACTGAAAATTTAAGCCACTTATACAAGATTCCATAAGCATCAAGTGATGCATGTGGGGGATTAAAACAAAATTTACCTTATTTTAAAACATGCATGTTCTTTCTATGATACTAGGCTCTTTTTACTTGACCTTAGCCAAAAGGCCAGGGTGAGAAGCAATATAGACTACACTATTTTAAATTAAACATTAATGCTCCCCAGTGGATCCTCAGGGCCATTATTCTCCTTTATTGTGAACTTGAAATTATCCTCAAACTTAATTCTGACTCTCAGAATTAAGAGAGTCCAGACATGTCTTCCAGCCTAAACATATATGAATGTATCTACAGCCCAAACCATCATTCTAATCCTGTCCTTGACTCTGGACTTTAGCCTACTTCCAACCCCAATTCTTAGCCATCTAATTGCTTTCTAGATCTAATTGTCTGTTTCCTCTCATCCCAGCCAATGAGAGTTGAAACTGGAGGAGAGCCCTTCTGTGCCTGTGAACCCAGCAGAAGTGAGTAAGCCCACCTATAACCAGGGACGGGTATATTGTTCCACCCTAAAGAAGAAGGATGCAAATGGTCCCTCCTCTGCTGATCCACTGAGTTAGTGTGCGTGTGGACCCTGGTCTGCTACAGAACCCCCTGAAGTGGGGATGTTTGGAAATACCCAATAATAGAAAGCTTCTATTTGCCCTCCTCAGGAACAGACTAGAACTGATGGATGTAACTTCTGAAAAACTGAGCAAATGAGAAAAGGGTCTATTAACAGATCAGTTGGATTCTCATACTGGTTCAGCTTCTACCCAGCAGAAGTATTTTTGATTTCTGCCCAACACCCTGAGGCCCATTAGATGGCTGACAGCTTCTGGCTTCCATGTCCAGAATTCAAACAGGGTGAGATGTTGTATAGCAATTAACAGTGATGCTTGGAAGAGATGGCAACAAGCTGAAAAAAATTAATTGAAAATTTAACCTTCAAATAAAAATACTTAGACCTTAGGCTTCCATTTGTAAGCAGCTTATGCTGTCTATGCACATTCTGTTGTATTATTTAAGTATTTTCTACACCATTTCTGATTAATACAGCAGTGCTATTTTCCAGTCCAGTCTCCTTAATAAATATATGTGTCAAATATCCGTTTCCTCCCTTGAATGCAAAGGCTTTTAATTCCCCCTTGTTTGCATGTGCTAACTGGCAGTGTAACGAGATTAACAGCTCTGTCTTTTTCTTCTTCTGCAGATTTTATAAGAAAAGCCAGTGGCTCCCAGACAAAGTTAAAAAGGTACCTTCTTTAATTTTGCATATTGTTAGCTACAATCCGGTTGCTAATGTTTGTTTTATTTCCATCTGTCAAAAGCGATGCCAAAATGCGTTGTGTTTGCCTTGAGTTGGCTCAATTAATCCTCCTCTGGAAACAGTTCTGTCATTTCATGTTCGGTTAAGGCCCTGATTCAGTAGCTACCAAACGGGGGCTCATCTCTGCCAATGGCAGCCAGTGCACATTTAATGTGACATTCTGGGAAATATCTGCTTGACAAAGACAAAGGGGAAGGAGGGGTAGTGCCCTTATAGGAATGTTGATTTGGAGCCAGCCCTTTCACTCCCATGGGTACAAATAGGTGTGTCCTGGGCTTGAGCCTCTACACCAGTTCCTGCGGAGCTAAAAGAACTCGCTAATGTGTCATACTGAGAGAGTGGCTTTGTGGGGTCTCAGCATGGGGCAGACTTCCCTCCATGAGTGGTTTCTATGTAAGTCTGATGATGGGGTATTAGTGTGCTGGGACTGCCATAAAAATACCACAGACTAGGTGGCTTAGACAACAGACCTTTATTTTCTCACAGTTCTGGAGGCCAGAAGTCCAAGATCATGGTGTCAGCAGGGTCAGTTTCTTCTGAGACCTCTCTCCTTGGTTTCCCTCTGTGTCTGTGACTTGTCTGCATCACAATGTCCTCTTTTTATAAGGACACCTGTCAAGTTGGAATGGGGCCACTGTAATGACCTCATTTTAACTTAATGACCTCTTTGCAGACCCTGTGTCCAAATTCAGCCACAGTCTGAGAGACTTGCAGTTAGGGCTTCAACATAGGAATTTTGGAGGGAGGCAATGCAGCCCACAACAATGGTAACTAGAAAATAGTGAAAATATGAGAAGAAGGGAAAGAGCTCAGGCTCCAAACTATACATGCAGCCACTCTGTAGCTGCCTCTCTTTCTCTCCTCTCTCTCACTTCTTGCGTCTTCTCTCTCGCTGAACAAAACCTCTAGTCACCATCCCTATGAAGTTAACATAAGTTACAGAAGGTAGGCTTTTGAATCAGCATGCTCTGAGTTCAAATCCTGACCTGACTCTTGTTAATTCTATAACCAAGGGCAAATCATTTAAATTCTAACTCTCAGGTTCCTCTGTTTAACCCCTGGCATTAATAACTAACACAGCTGATATTGTTTCGTATGGATACAAGGTACTACTTGTGAAAGCCAGGGGCACCCCAGGGTTGGGGAAGTGGGACTGGTCTGCTGTGAGCACAGAGGGTGTATCTTGCATAGGAAATTTGAAAGAAGTAACACAGTTGCCTTTTAAAACAATGTCTGTAGTAAAATACCTTCCCCCTCATGGAAGATGCCTCCCCCTGCTGACCTTCTCCTCATCTAGAGCAGGAGGGAACCTTATCTAGAAACAGGCTAGAACTCTGTTTCCATCTATTGCATATGAAATGCCATCTACCCCACCCCTCCCCCACCCACTTGCCTCCTGAATTTAGTCATTCTCAGGACAGCTTAACTAAAGCTCTTTCACATGACTGCACACCTTATTTTTTATTCATTTTACTCAGAAATTGCCAGCCCTTGGAGCTAAATTATATATGATAGAGGAGAGTCATCATTTATCATTGTTTTGAAAAGAGGAGGCCTAGTAGTCTCTGATTAGAGCTGCCTTCCTCCTCCCCAATTGTCTCCATTTCTTCTGTCCAGCTTCCAGGACTGGGTCCTGCCAGAAGACATCTTGATAAGAGTAAGGAGTCCAAATCCACAAAAACTGACCGTAGGAGAGGGGTGGGTGGCTGGGCTGTTGCTTTTATGATCCATATCCCTTTCTGAAGTGGTACCCAACCCCCTGGCACCTTTATGTAAAGTAGCTACTTATGTAATCACTATACTGTATAGTAGCTATTTTATGTAAGTAGAAGAACAGAGAGTTGATTAATTGTGAAACTAAAACACTTCTGACTTGAACCCAGCCAAAACCCACAGTGGGACTTGAACCCACATTTTTTTTTTGGTAAGGTTTTTATTTTTTCTATTATAGTTGGTTTACAATGTTCTATCAACTTTCTACTGTGCAGTAAACTGACCCAATCATGTGTGTGTGTGTGTGTGTGTGTGTGTTCTTTTTCTCACATTATCCTCCATCATGTGCCATCACAAGTGATTAGATATAGTTCCCTGTGCTACACAGCAGGATCTCATTGCTTATCCACTCCAAATGCAATAGTTTGCACCTACTAACCCAAAACTCGCAGTCCATCCCACTCCCTCCCCCTTCCCTTGGCAACCATAAGTCTGTTCTCCAAGTCCATGAGTTTTTTCTTTACTGTAGATAGTTCATTTGTGTCATTTATTACATTCCAGATATAAGTGGTATCATATGGTGTTTGCCTTTCTCTTTCTGATTTACTTCAGTTAGTACGAGAGCCTCTAGTTCCATCCATTTTGCTACAAATGGCATTATTTTTTATGGCTGAGTAGTATTCCATTGTGTATATGTACTACATCTTCTTAATACATTCATCCGTCGATGGACATTTAAGTTGTTTCCATGTCTCGGCTACTGTGAACGGTGCTGCAATGAACATACGGTGCATGTGTCTTTTTCAATGAAAGTTTTGTCTGGATATATTCCCAGGAGTTGAACCCACGGTTTTTTAACTAGAATCACTCACCTGGTGTCTGGACTTATTGAGGCTCAGGTTCTTTGTGTCTCAGCACAGAGGGAATCCAGAGAGAGACAAACTGATAGGCAAGAAATAGATTTATTAAGATAGGATGCTTGTGAGGGATACAAATAGATAGACAAGGAGGCTCTGCCCTGAGGATCAGGTCGGCTGCATTCTTATAATCCAAGGAAAGTGGGGAGGGGGAAAAAAGACTGCCTTCTCCTCATTTGAGTAGACAGCAGGCTTACATCAATAGGTTCTCCTTCATATTGGGTAAGAGAGTATTTGACCTATAAGGTCACACTAGGACTGTCTTGGTGCTTATTCAAATCAGCAGAAGAGAAATAACATATGCTAAAATATGTTGAATTAGCTCAGGTTTCTGTAATGAGGGTCTCCTCTTTGGAATGTCATTCTTCCCTTAAATTCCTATACTTGATCCTAAGAATCATTATTTTACTGAACTGAATGCAGGCCTCATTTTGTCTTTCACCTGAGGCATATCTTGTGCTTTTGTTTACGGTTTTATAATTAAACAATTCCAAGATGTTCCAATGGCTTTCTTGAGTGATTATTAACTTGCAGTGGTTTCTCAAAGTTCCCTAGGTTTCCTTTTCTGGTCCTCTACTGGGATTTCTACAACTACCTGTGAAACTATCCTACTCAATCCCTATCAGTTGTATTGATACACACACACACACACACACACACACACACACACATATGCATAATTATGAATGGTACATTTCTTTTTTCAATGAATGATATATGTCTTCATATAAATAAAAAAGTCTAAACCCTTGGCATGAATCATTCAACTTTTCCAGAGAATATTTCACACTGAGGTTTTATAAATCAACTTCCTCAGTCTAGATCTCCAGAGGTGGAGGAAATAGATGGCGGTGTATACATTGCATGGGTGTATCATTAAGTTATTAAAATGATGGCTTTGACAGTCATTTAATAAAATGGAGCTGTTTGATCATATCATGAGACATGAATAAAAAGAAGCAAAGGGCTATAAAACATATATTAAAATGTTTAACAAAAAGTAAGTTTGTCTAATACTATGTAAAATGTGATTTGCTCGTACAGAGATGCCTTTGGAAAGAGACCTTTTCTGTGAGGTGGGTGGCCGGTCTTGCATCTGCTCTGTCCACACTGGGTATCAGAATCCTAAACCTGTATCCCATTAGTTTGGGCCTGATTTGAATTTCTATAACTAACAGAACAGGTTGTAGGGAATCTGAAGATGAAGGACGGGATCAAATTTAGGATGTAACAATGGCACTCAAAAGATGGGGTAGCATGGTTGAACCCAATCTGAAATGCAAACTTTATAGAGATTTCTAGATGGTTGGCATACCCACAGTGAGATAAACTTTGAATGTTTCAAAGCAAGCTTAAATTTTAAAAAGTCATATTTTTCTTAGTAAGGCAAAGTAAAATGTCTAACTTGTATTTACTAAGAGAATTGCCTATTTTTTCTCAGGTGGCTCATCATTCCCAGCCAAGTTCTCTCCCTGCACACCATTCTGGATGTATTACAGATTTGGGCCAGGATAATGTTTCCATGGGTCAGGCCCATAATTATGAGCTGCAAAGTCTTCTGTGTTTCATTTACTAGAGATTGTTCAATTGGTAGAATGTGAATAACAAAGTTAATATAAAATCAGTTGAAGGGCATTCAACAGGCAGCCAGAGCTCCAGTTTGTTCTGTGTGTTCCCTCTGATTTCTGCCCCCTCATCTCGTTTCTCTTTGATTGCCATGGGGTGTAGAGCTGGGGAGGGATTTTGGTAGCAGCAATTATTTTTCAAAATGGGAAGAGTAGCAAAGAGAACATCTTGGCTGCAGGGTTATAGATTCCATGCCTCTTCCTAAATATCTTGATCGGACCCTCCCCCTTTAGTGTGGCTGGCGGGTCACTTCACACCCACAGCCACGAGGCTCCATGTTGCACAAGGTTGTTGGGAGGAACCATATTGAGATGTGACTAGTGACTGCGTTTCAGTCCTCGGGATTATGGGAATATTTTCTTCCCTTGTTTTCCAAATGTCCTTTAATGACTTTGATAAAAAAAGGTGTTTTTTTTTTCAGACTGTAATAATCATGCTACTTTTTAATGCATGTTCCAAACCTCCTGATATTACGTGAGCTAATTCTGATAACTTCAACACTTTTATCATCACATGTAAGAAATTGAAATATTGAGATTTATAAAGAGGAGTAACTGAAAATTTCCATTAAAATCATTACCATAGGCTGGATGATGGTAGGAATATCTTTCTAATTTAAAAATTTGAGAAACCTATTTGTAAGCCCAAACAGGAGTTCCCATTGGGGCTCAGTGGGTTAAGAATCTTACATATTCTCAGTGAGGATGCAGGTTCAATCCTTGGCCTCACTCAGTGGATTAAGGATCCAGTGTTGTCACAAGATGTGGTGTAGGTCGCATTCACATGTTAGATCTGGTGTTGCCGTGGCTGTGGCATAAACTTCAGCCGTAGCTCCAATTTAACCCCTAGCCTAGGAACTTCCATATGCCGCAGGTGCAGCCTTAAAAATAAATGAATGAATGAATAAATGAATGAATCAATCAATAAACCCCATTAAATAGAATAAATAGAAAGATATTATTGTCTAGGATATTAAAAAATATACAGGTCCATTTCATCCCAACATTTAATCATTCATTCCGTCAACATTTTATATGGGCTTGGCCACTCGATTCACTGGTGAGCTAAGTAAATTGTCCCTGTCCTCAGGGGGCTTACATTCTGGGTTAATTTTCTATCAGAATAATTATATGTTAGGATTAACAGATACTAAATTAAGAGTGGAGAGGAAGAAAAGCAATAGATTGCAGAACTGTGTTTTGCATGTATGGAAATATTTAAAATAAACATTTATTTTCTACTTCACCCAATACACACATAGACACTCACGGTGTCAACACAGTCTCTACCTGGCTCAGAGACCTAGAGTTTATACCAATCATAGAAGTAATAGTCATTTAAGCACTTGTTCTTGAAAGGGCAGTTGGCTCTCCTACATTTTGTTCTTGCCCACCAGTATCTGCTCTGAGATACAATAAGTAAATGAAAGCAATCAATGAGGGCAGGCAAGGCCCCCTAACCCCTAAAAACTGAGGGGCATGACCCCTACAGGGAAAAGGCTGTCCTGGGGCACAGATGGGAAAGCCCTGGCAGCAATATATATAATAAAGGTGACTCCTATATTTCAGAGAGTCACTGGTTTAAAGTGTCACAGAACCAAACGGAAGGATTATGCCATGATCTCACCTTGGTCCATCAGTACTTGAATGGAAGAACACCTGTTACAGATTAGCACTTCCATGAGGCATCACTCAAGAAATTTTATAAAAAAACAAATATCAAGGGGATCGTTGGGGATGCTGTAGAACAAAGGAAAAATAACACCGCCCTGAAAAGGATTTGTTGTATAAGTTGAGGGTGGAGAGAATATATAGAATGTTTGGTAAAGTACAGGAAGTTGGACCCTAAGACACTCTTTGAATGCCATTTTGGAAAAAACTACACCACAAACTGATATGAAAAAAATGGAGCTGAGCGAGACAAGAAAATCTTTCAAGGAAGCTAACACTCAATCATAGGGAGATGAACAGCTAACTACCCATAGTGAAGACAGAAATGATCAAAAAGTTAAATCCAAGCTGAGTAGGATAAACTTGAAGACATGCCCTTAAACCAGGTCCTTCTTCCCATCCCTCCCTTCCTCCCTTCCTTTGTTTTCTTTGCTTCTTTCCTTCAGGACTGTTTATTGAGCAGCCAATATGTGTGAGAGGAAAGCAAAGAAAAAGTTGAGAAAAGGAGAGAGGGACAAAATGAATATGACACATAAACATTTTAGGAAAAAAATAAAAATCATTATAGATATTTCCAAAAATTAAAAGCAAGCCATTGAAAGAAAACAATCATCAAGGGTATAATAAGATACAATTTTCTGAAGCTGAAAGGATCTCGATATGGAGATCAAAAATCCCCACTGTATTAAAAAAAGAGATAATGAAAAAAAAAAAAAAAGATCTTCACCTAGAAGAGCAGAGTAAATGCCAGAAAATGGAACAGCTTGCACAGGGTTTTCAGAGGAAAGTGTGTGACCTAAGCCTGTTATAACCAGCCAAATGGCCATTTATAGTGAGGGAAAATTAAAAAAAAAAATGCAAAAACCAAAGTTCAGAAAATCCTACACAAAACAAAACAAAAAAGATATTAAACTTGAAAAACTTCCAAAATATGTTACCAATAAAATCTTATTAGAGGGAAAAAGAGATGGAATATAACCTACACACAACAGAGAATTGACCTGAAATTAGTGACTCAAGATGGGAAAACCATGATATTAAGAGTGATTGTGAGAAAAGAAAACAATATAAAATCAAAAACTGGAAATACCCTTCTAATTTGAATGTAAATAGCAGTACAATTCTCAAAAGAGATGGTTCTCAATTATACCATACTAATATAATAGAAAATGAATTTAGAGAGAGGAAATGAAAAACAAACTCAGTGAATTGCTCATTTGATAAAAGGGTGAGAGTTGACATTAATTAGATCTTATGGGTTTGAGAAAAAAAAATGATCCAAATATATAAAAGTAAACCATAGTAAACTACTAAAAAGAGTAAGTTCCTTTCAAACTACTGGGAAAAAATAAGCAAAATATGGACCAGAAAAAAAAAAAAGTTAAAAGAGGAGGTGTTAACACGGTATATGAAAAGTTGATTTAAAACAAGATGGCCAAGTTGGTCAATAATAATGTGAGTTCACCCTTTGTATGTACTTCATTGCCTCATTTAATTCTCTTTTGCAGATGAGTAAAACAGGGCTCATCTTTTAAGTACAAACAGGGCTTGGAGCAGATCTCTTGACGGATAGTAACAGATCTTTTAGTAACTTGCCATATAGGAGTCATACCGTAATTTGACTCTTGACATTTTTCCCCTGATATTGTAGACAGGCAAAGCCTTTGCCTTAACCTGCCTTGGACAGAGGATGCTCTATAAAATCCATAATTTGAGTTTCTCATATGTTGTCTCCCTACCAACACAACACTATTACGGCTCTGCTGTTTCATGGAGGGTACAGGAGATGATAGCTGTGGGAAAAAAAATATATGGAGAAGTATCCTACAGATAATACTGTTACTGTAAACACTGAGGTTTTACTTAGTAATAACATCTCACTTACCACTCTCATTTTTCCTGTTCTCAGAGTGCTGAGCTGACTCTATAGTCTAGAGGCAATGCCTGCTTAACCAAGACATTCTAGCCAGTAGCCAGGAGGGAAATGAAGGGCTGACAGTTCACAGCTCTGCCTCCCAGGGGGAAACCACGGGAGAGGGGGTGCAGAAGCTGCCCATGAAAGGTTTTTAGATTATTTTAAGATTTCATATGATTAACAATATTTTCCAGCAACTGAGAAGACCAAACATATCTACGGTGTTCAGCTGCAAATTTTTGTTCAGGGCTATGTCAAACTAAAAGACAAAGGACATTGAAAAAAATGGATGACAAAGTACTCCCAAGGAAATGCAAAAACAAAGAAAGTGGGCTGACAACCTTAGTTCCAATGAACTTTATTCCAGGCCAAACAATATTAGAGGAGATAAAGTGTGTCATTTTACAATCTGCAATACAGATAAAATAGTCATGAAAATTTATTTGCCGAATGACATAGCATCAAAATATATAAAGCTAAAAATGTTAGATATAAAATGGGAAATTTACAGAAACATGTTTGTTTTGGGAGACAGTAACATACCTCTCTTACTCGTGGCAGATAAAATAGACTCAAATATCTAAGTATACAAGCATTTAAATAAAATAGTTCAAAAAATAGTCATGTATTACAATAAAAATGTTTTTTAAGTTTCACCAGAAGATTTAGAAAATTATCTTATTCTAAGCTACAGCAAAAAGCACAGTAAATTCTTGAAAGTAGATATTTTGTGAGATCAATTTTCAAAGTGTAATGTCAGATAAACATAAATTAAAAATTAAACAAATAATGATCATTGAAATTTCTCTTTAAAAAGTTTTGGGTTAATGAATAATGGGAACTCAGTTACTAATTACTTAGAAATAAATGAAGGTAAGAAGACATGCTATACTGCCAAAGCTTTACTCCAAGGCAAATTCATAGAGTAAATCACTTCCTTATGTAATAAGAGGCAATCAGTAAGCTAATCACAGTCTCTTTAAGATGTTAGACAGAACACAAATGTAACCCAGGGAGACTGGGTAGATGCAAATGATGAAAATAAGAACAAAAGTAAATTGAAATAGAAAATAATTATAAATAGAAAATGGAAGGAGTATCCAAAATTTCTTTCCTCTTCCCCCATCGTATAACATTAAAAGTAAATAAAACAGATCAGCTAGACCAACTTCTGATGATCTTATTAAATTTTTAAAAAAGGAATCACTCTTCACCCATAAGGAAAATTAAAGATAGACTGGCTAATTCCAAATACAGAGAACTCTTAAAAATAAGAGAATACAATTAAATGCACAGCTTGAGGAAAACACACTGATGAAATTATTGATAAAATTGATTATTTAGAGAAGAAATAGACATAATGAAATTGGCTTCCCTCACTCAAAAAAAGCCACACTAGTTCATTGCATAAATGAGTAACTGAGGAAGAAAATGAAAACATACTTGATTCAATGTGGCAATTTCCTCGGTGGACTCTCTCAGTCTATTGAAGATGAGATCATTTCTATGATTTATAAATTCTTCCACAGCAGGCACAAGATGAACATGTACTTCTAAGTAATGTTCACAGACTAAATAGATTCACCATGCCTTTCTATTAAAATACCTTAAACGATGCAGACAGACAAACCAGCAAAACAGCATAAATTTAAGGGAGAAGAATAGGACCATATGCTGCTGAGTTTATGGAATGGATTGAGAAGCATTCTTGAAACCAAACAGGCCCTTCAGTTCAAAGACTCTAGAGAAAAGTCTCAATCTATCAAGTTCCCTCTTGCCCTCTCTCTCTCATGTGTTCCATTGCTCCACTGAGTACACGCAAACACACACACACACACACACACACAGCTTTGAGACTGACCCTCACTGTCTAACTTAAAGTCCCAGTAGTTTCACTGATGAGAATGGTAAGTGACCATCCACAAACATGGCAGGAAATTTACTATAAGCACAAAGGTTCCTGAGCCCTAATCAATGTCCGGGCTTCTTTTAATTTCTCTATTACTACTGGCTTTTAAAGACATGCAAATAATAACCTAGGGAGTTGCAGAAATAAAAGTGGTGGCAGGAGAAATGTTTCATTCTGGATTATTTATGTGCATGAGAAAAAGTGTCCTTAACTAATGGCCTGGAAGCCACTTGTTGGAGAAGGAGAAAATTAAACCTGACCCCCGAATGACTGTAGCCATTAACTCCAGGGAACCTGGGTCATGACTGTGGGCACTGTTGACTCTGGTGCCTAAAAAGCATAGGTTTAGTTTTCTCAACTTGGAATGAGCAAATCAAATAAATAATTTAAAAAAAAATCTCCAAAGTGGGAGCCTTTGCTTAGGAGAAAAGCAGCATTGCTCTGGTGTCTCAAAGAGAAAGTGTATCTCTAAAAATTACATTTTCTAAGGTAAGTTAGAAATATAAGAAGTCTAAACCGGAGTTCCTGCTGTGGAGCAGTGAGTTAATGATCTGGCTTGTCTCTGTGCAGGCACTAGTTTGATCCCCAGCCTGGTGTAGTGGGTTAAGGATCCAGCATTTCTGCAGCTATGGCATAGGTCATAATTGCGGCTTGGATTCTATCTCGGGCCTGGCAATATCCGTATGCTGTGGAGGCAGCCTGAAAAGAAAGAGTCTGAGATAAGTCCTGAAAACAATCAGCCTCTCTGAGATAAAATCAAGGTGGTGCAAGAGAGGCAAGAGGTTACAATGAATGCAGAGGGGCATGGAGAGTCCCTTGGGATAAGAATGGAGGATGAGAAATCTCAAACTACCATAGTGGGATTTTTAATTTGTGTTGGAGGCAAGAAAAAACAGAACTGACCTCAGAGTGGAATCAATGACACCCTGGAATCTATGATGTGGGCTGGAAATAAGAGAAGACGTTGTAATCTGCCATATGTCCTCACTAGGGGATACAGAGCATGTGTTTGTTTTTGCTTGTTTGTTTTTGTCTTTTTGCCTTTTCTAGGGCCATTCCCATGGCATATGGAGGTTCCCAGGCTAGGGGTCTGATCGGAGCTGTAGCCACTGGCCTACGCCAGAGCCACAGCAAGGCCAGGTCCGAGCTGCATCTGCGACCTATACCACAGCTCATGGCAACGCCAGATCCTTAACCCACTGAGCAAGGCTAGGGATAGAACCTGCAACCTCATGGTCCCTAGTCGGATTCGTTAACCACTGAGCCACGACGGGAACTCCCAGAACACATTTTAATTTTACTTTAAAATTTTAATTTTATTTTTACTTTTTGATGATTTAGAATTCTTTTAATTTCTTACCACCACCCACCCCCCCCACTCTGCTTTAACAAATTCTTTCAGAAGCTCCTAGGCACATGTAGACTTCTGCTTCTATGGAGAAGTACTGCAGCCTGCTACTACTTCTTGAGTCTTTCTTAAAATTTCTTTTTTTCATCATCTTATCACTAGCTTCCCAACCCCCATAGTTTCATTCTGAGTTAGAACTACCTCTCTTCCATCCCCGCCAAGCTTTTCCCTTTAAATTACATCTTCTAATCGATCATGTGCTAAAAAGCAAATAACCAATCTTATGAGAAGTATGTGAAAAATAATTGCCAATAGGTGTGAAATTTTAAAAATTGTGATATCTTAGACCACGAAGAATTCTTCTTTGAGTGTCAGTTAAGAGGTATTATGATCAAATGTTATTTTTACTCCTCAGTGGTGGTGGTGGTTTTTTCCTGATGCCTCTGTTATTCACTCACATTCTACATAGCAGATTGATTTAGTTATCTAGGTGTTTTTTATATAAAATCATCTTCATGAGTACTGATTGAAGCACACATTTGTACAACTGTCTTGGAGGTATCTATAGAGTAAAGCCATTGGGTTTCTTCTGGAATAGTTCACAAAGATGGGGTGACTGTTGTTTGAACAGACCTAGAAGTTCTTGTCTTGGTTATAGCAATCAATAGTTGGAAGGATTTGAGATGAAGATTAATATAGGATATTTCTTTCAGATTACTGGGAGCTGGGATGACCCCTCCATTCCCAGCCACAGGTATTCTTGAATTTAGGGAAAGCCTGGACTTGTATTTTCTTCCAAGCATCCTTCCCTAGAGCCGAAGGCAGCTTCAGAGCTACTGAGGGACCAGGACTGTCTTCAGTTGTCTCCATGCCTTGAATCTTAGTTTATGTAGTTGCAGTGGAAGGAGAAGTAGGATGGCCTCTGCATAGGAAGTGTCAGTTACTGCTGTGGGACCCCTTCCTCGGGCCAGGATGCTTGATGTTTTTTACAGAGAGGGCTTCCTAGCATTGTGTTCCAGGCATCTTGCTCTCTGAGCACAGAGTGGGCTGGGAATCTGCTTGTAGGACAATCAATTAAACACTTGCTCTCTGACAATTCAAGGTCTAGAAGATCCCTCTATGGGCATTTTTTGTAGTTCTCATTGAGATGAATGGGGGTTCTAAATTATAAATCAAACAGCCTCACATGTTGGATAGCGTGAAGGGCTGAAATTGTTCTGAGGACCATGTGTTTCAGCTCCTTTGTTGCATGGTTTGCTGGGTGTTTTCATGGGGGTGTTATCATTAACTTTCTTTGCAAAATGAAGGAGAAGGAGGAGGAGAAGAAGAGAGGTGAGCCAGAATATGAGCATCACTTTTTTCTCAAAAGGAATTTGGATATAAGGATCCACTAGGGAGGTCCCATTGTGGAGCAGGAGAAACGAATGCAACTAGTATACATGAAGATGCGAGTTTGATCTCTGGTCTCAATCAGCATGTCAGGGATCTGGCGTTGCCTTGAGCTGTGGTGTAGGTTTCAGATGTGGCTCAGTTCCTGAATTGCCATGGCTGTGCTGTAGGCCGACAGCTTTAGCTCTGATTTGACCACTAGCCTAGGAACCTCTACATGCCATGGTTATGGCCCTAAGAAGCAAAAAAAAAAAAAAAAAAGGGATCCACCATGACTCTGCATTCCCCCTAAGTAAGAGAAAAGGGACTTTTGTTTTCATGCCCAAGATAGGGACTAAAGAGAAAATAAAACGAAACAGACAGACAAACAGAACTAGTTAGTTCTTCATTCTAGGGACTGTGAAGAATGCAAGGTCCGCCTAACTCTTGAACCATGAATCCCAACTCAAGGAACATGACATGTGACATTAGGATTTTAAATGAGGGGGGGGGTTGGAAAACCTTGAGTTCAACTCCCTGCTCAGGAGAAAGTCACCTCCATACCCTTCAACAAACAAACTCCCTGAGCCCTCAAATCGGAAGTATTGCCACATTCTTGCTTCTTCTAGTTTCCTGTTCACTTTCTCAGTCTTGGGGGGTGGATAGGCTTTAGATCATGTAATGGTCCTGTGTGCAGTTTGAGTGTGGAGAGAAAAGACTCATGCAGTGAAACTGCTTGCAAGACACTAGAAGGCTAAGGCAGGGTGTCCAGCCTAGAGCTTACCAAAGCCAGTTAAGAGAGACCTTGGCATAGGAGTCTGGCCCAAGCAGGAAATGCATGGCACACCCAAACTGTGTCCTTGGAAGAGAGAGGAGGTGGGGGTGCTATGCCAGAGCTGAGGAAGCTCTATGGCAGGAGGACCCCCCACCCCCGCCTCTCCCTCGCTTGAATTTCTTGCAGGGGCCACATCTAAAGAGGTGCCAGAAGGCAGGTTGGTCCTCTGGGGCAGTCTAAATAGGTTAGCCCCTCAGGACCCGGGCTGGAGAGAGGAGGGAGAGGAGTGGGCTTGGAGGGGGGACACCTCAAGAGTGAAGGTGCGCGGTGCGCGGAAGTCTGGAGAAGTCTTGCAACTTTGACTCAACTGCTACCTCCCAGCATCATGGCACCCATCAGTCACAGGGACCATCAGTGTGAGAAGGAAAGGGTGGGAACTTTTTTAGGTGCCCGTCCTGCTCTGCCCGTTAGAGAGAAGAGCCCGGCCCCATGCTGCCTCCCACGGGGCAGGACTGTGATTCCCACCAGAAAGCTGTCTCCAGATAACACACCAATTCATGGACTGAGATGTCTCAGACTCGGGAAAGCACAGAAGAACATTTTTCAGGACCATTGAGAGCATGTTCCCCTCACTGGGCTGAAAGGGTAATAGCGACACATGAAACCCCATCTGGTTGCGGTGCCTGTACCAGAAAACGCGGTGATGTCTTCCATCATTTGGTTTTAGTAGAGATTGTTTTGAAATGGAAGCAATCTGTCTTTCTCATGTCTGGGAAGGGTGGTTATTAACTATGGAGAAACTGTCTCCAAGAGTAGGTCAATTAATTACTGCATTTTAGAGCTGCTTCTTGAAAAACAGCAATTAATTTCACTGCGTTTCTGGGTCTTTCTTCTCCAAACCTTACCCATTTGAAATCACTGTTATTCTGGGCAGATAAGGGAACTTGATTATTTCTGAGGGCTTTACAGAAGATCATATTCCGCCTTTTTTTTTTTTTAATGAATGCAGGGATAGAATTAGGTTTTAATTATCGCTGGCACCTTTTCACTATTGGAAATAGATTTAAGACAGAAAATGGGAAGGATTCATACTGAAAGGAGAGCTGATAAATACTCAGAAAGACTATTTATCCAAACACGTCTTACGTGAAAATGCTACCTGATATGAAAAATAGAATCTAAACATAACACAGGGTACTTCAGTTTACTGATGAATATTCTTGCACTTCCCTGGCCTAATGGGTTAATTCTTCTATAAGAATTAATTTTTTTTTCTGGGAAAGAAAAAAATCAAAGGGACTCTTCTCACCTGCTCCTTAACCTTTTAACTCAGCTTCAGCTACATTATCTTTCACTGGCTTGGACCTTGCTGCCCTCCTATTTGGTTTCTCAGAAAGCTACAGAGAACTTGACTGGCTTTAGTCCAAAGGGCAGTGAGCAATAATTTTTCTTTGCCATATATCATCTGATTGTGGGAAGTGGCCAAATCTGGGTTTAGAGACCTAAGTTGGGCATTTTTCGCTGGCTTTGCTAGACCTTCCTAAGGAAGTCTGCTTTCCAGCCATTCTCAGAGGTAGAAAGCAAGGTTTCTCAGCCTCAGCACTTTTTAACATTTGGGGCTCGGCTAATTCTTTGTGCACAGGAGAACATTTAGCAGCATCCCTGGCTTCTACCCACTAGATGCCAGTAGAAGCCCTCTCCCCTCAGCTGTGACAATCAAAACCATCTCCCGGCATCACTAAATGTCCCCTGGGTGGGAGTGGGGGTGGGAGTCCTCCCTACTTGAGAACCACTGGTAACCCAATGCCTCATGGTTATGAAGATGGATGTTGGATAGAGACTATAGGTAAAGATACATGAGCATATGTATGCATAGCTCAGTAATGTGAGGGTTGTGGTTTTTTGAAAAGGCTGTGTATTTGTCTGGGGAAAGAGAACCAGTAGAATGTGGATCGATAGATATAGATTGAGGGATAGATATATCCAAGGAGACTTATTACAGGGATTGGCTTATTTCATTATGGAGGCTGAGAGGTTCCACAACCTGCTGTCTACCAGCTGGAGAAAGAGGAAAGGCGCTGGTGTAATTCAGTTTGAATCCAAAGGCCTGAGAACCAGGGGTGCTGACGTCTGAGGGCAGGAGATGCGCGTCCCAGCTCACGTAGACAGCAGATTCTCCCGCCCTCCACCTTCGTGTTCTATTCAGGCTCTCCGTGGATCAGATGATGCCCACTCACATCTGGGAGGACCATCTGCAGGTTCAGATGCTCATGTCTTTTGGAAACATCCTCACGGACACACCTGGAAATAACGTTTCACCCACCATCTGTATATGTGTGACTCTTAGCCCCGTCAGGTAAGTACATAAAATTACCCACCACACCTTGGGCTGTGTCATCAGGCACATCTGGATTTCCATTCAGGCTTTGTCAAAAGCAAGCTCTGGGATACTTCCCCATCTCTGGAGCCTAACAGTGTTGAGTCCATAAGTTTTAGGTGAAGACAGATGAACAGATACCTGAAAAGTGCTTGTTACTGAGCCCAGAATACAGTAGGGGCTCCGGGAAAGGGATCTCCTGCCCACGTGCAGAAGCTGCTTGTGATAAATAGATGGAGAGCTGTACTGGAAATAGAAGACCCATTCTGCTCATTGACAGGTATTTCTACCCTCTTTGCTCTGTGTCAGCTGAGAAAGATGTCTGTCTCTGTTTCATGCCATATACTAGTGTATCAGTTCACATAAAATTGCTTTTCTTTAGGAGTTCCTGCTGTGCAATGGGATTGGCAATACCTTAGGAGCCCTGGGATGCAGGTTCAATCCCCGGACCAGCACAGTGGGTTAAGGATCTGGTGTTGCTACAGCTGCAGCTTAGGTTAAAATGGTGGCTTGGATCCGATCCTTGGCCCAGAAATTCCATATGCTGCGGGGAGGACAAAAAAAATTTTTTTTTAAAAATGCTTTTCTTTAAAAAGTAAGCATATAAGCAACATATAAACATTCCCATTGCAAAACTTCAAATACTACAGATAAAGCTTGAGTCTCCCTCAATCTTTTACCCCAAGGCCACCCTAGAGGCGACCATGGGCAGCAGATTGAGGTGTTTCCCTCTCAAGTTTTTATATCATTATCAGTTTGTGTGTGTAAGTATACACGGTTTTATCTTGAACATAGTAATTTCTTACCTTTTTACAGCGTATGCTCTTAGGATATACAGACCTGGGTCATACGTTTCGCCCTTCCTTCCTTTCTTCCTTCCTTCCTTTATTTATTTGAGGTATAGTTGATGTGCAATATTATATATTACAGGTGTACAATAAAGTGACTGACAATGTATACTTCATTCATAGTTATTTCACAATACTGTCTATATTCCCTATGTGGCACAATATATCCTGTAGCTTATTTTCTACAAAATAGTTGGGACCTCTAAGTGCATGACTGGCAGATATTTCAGATTTGGGACTATTTCAAACAATGCTGCTGTGAAGAGACTTACTTCTCATTGGGCATTTATCTACAATAGACACCAAGAAGTGAAATTGTGGAGATAGAGTATGCATATTCTAAATTTTAATAGAAAAGGCCAGATCACCCTCCAAAGTGCCTGGACCATTATAGAATGGTCCAGCACTCAGTAGCATCAAATCTATTTTTTTTTTTGGTCAATCATATAGAAAAAACAAACAAATACATTGTTTTAATTTGCATTCCACTGATTAATGTCAGGTGGAGTATTTTTTCTTGTATTTGTTGCCTTTTTCTTTTGGGATTTGCTTCTGCCTTTCATGTGCCTGTTTCTGTATTGGATTGTCATCTTTTTCTTATTGATTGTATGATTGTTTTTTATTTGTTCTGTACATTAATTCTTTGTTAGACACATTGTCCAAGAAGAGACTTTAAGACACTGCACAGTAAGCATTTCATAGGGCATCAAGTTCAAAAGCTACTGTCTGGGAGAATTAGTGAGCTTTTCCCAACTGTGATGTGTCCCCATGTCCTTGTCCCTGTTCTGCCAGTTATACCCCTGATGTTGGCTCTTGTCAGCTGCAGGTGTCTCCCTGAAGTCCTAGATCTCCTGCTTCCTGGGCAGTGTCCCCGCTTCCTGAGGCTGTCCAGGTAAGCACATCAGTGCAGGTTTCAGCCTTCCCTTCCTCAGACAGCATTCCCAAGTGGGCGGTGGAGAACACCGTCCCTGGAATATTGAGAAATGTTGTGGGCAAACAAGACTCATAACATAAATTTGCAAAACTCACTTGATCAAACCAAATCCATTACCTTTTTTTCACTGCAGGCCATTTTTGCTCTCAGACCCTTTGCTGCACCACCCTACATAGTGTCCCTCCAAGAGGGCACCAATTAGCATCATTTCCCAAATGCCTTTGACAAGATAGGACTTTTTCCCAAGAGTCTCTCTCTAGGCCACCTCACCATGGAAGATGCTTCCAAGTATTTTTCTGTGGTATACGCAACAAAGATGCATCTTGAAAGCTGACACAGGTTCTTCCCGGACTGGGTGTGTATGTGTATGTGTGTGCATGTGTATGTGTGTGTTCCATTCTGTGTCTAATATTCCTTTGTGTTCTGTGGGTATATCCCACATGCAGGGCATTTCACGCAGTAGCTAAAGGATGGGTACCCGCAGGATAAATGTGGGAAGCTGAGGTAGAGCTCCAGGACAGTGCTGTTTGCAAATTTTCAGGTTGGGGTCTGATGAGCTATAAGACCTGGGGGAATCTGCTCAGGCTCCGTGGGTGGGAGTTTGCCTGCACTACAGTAGAAGTGATAATATCATATTTTCAGGAGCTTTGATGAAAATTAAATGAGATAATGGATGTACCATCCTAAAACAGGTGCTCAGATGTGTTCAAACTGCAATGCCTTTGTGGTTTGAGTCTTGGCACAGTGTGAAGTGTCTGGGAAACCCAAAATCTCACTTGTTCTGGGATGCCCCAGATCCATTCATTTTTAAGAGAGATAGATGGCACTTAATATGGAAATAATACCTGGGGAAGAGAATACAGGCTCTCATCCTTTCTCAGGGTTCTTCCTGTGGGCATCCCATCAGTTTCTCCATTCTTCTTTACCCTAATGGGAGCAGCTGCTATTCATGCTTGACAATTTTTTCTTTTCCCTTTTTTAAAAATTTATTTATTTATTTATTTTCCACTGTATAGCATGGGGGCCAAGTTACACATACATGTATACGTACTTTTTTTTTTTTCTTTTTTTCATCCCTTGCAGGATCAGTCCCATCGCACCCCCTCGAGACACCTGCCTCCACCAGGGGGCATCACCTCCTCAGATGTCTGAGTCCTGGCTCCTTGGAGCTCCTCCCCAGAGCTTCCTAATTCTACTTCTTCTCTTGGTTTTCTCAGCCTTAGTGGGGTGGTAGCTACATCTACAGTTGGTTGAACTATGATGCCCTAGGTTTCTCTTATTATTCCTTATTTCTTTCAACTACCTAATTATCAGCTTTATTCCTATGCAATCGTTATTTATATTAAATTATCTTTCTTCAAATAACTGGGTTGGGTCTGCCTTCTGCTTGGACCCTCACTGATAAAAGAAAGAAGGAAGAACAGAAGGAAAAAAGGAAGGGATGGGTTAGAAGGGAGGATGGAAATTGCCAGTCTTCTAAATCCACATCTTGTGCTCATCTCTGGAACTCTCAGCCGCTGGCCGGGTCCTCTGCTGGCCGACCCCCATCCTCCTTCTGATAGAAATCTGAACACTCAGTATGTGATGCTTCTCTCAAGTGCAATAACCCACTTACCATAGATTAGCTGGTTAATCATGGTGTGTCTCTTGTTTTCTCATGGGATTGGCTGCTCAAATGTGTTTTTCTTTAAGGTGATAGAAAGTCAACAGTAATTCATTAACATGTTCTGGTGATGCTGATTGCTATTGTAATGATCATTACACTGTTGTATTAGATTATAGGTATTAATGTTGTCTCTTTTATGAGAAACTGTTAATGAGACACATACACTTCTAGAAGAGACTGAGCCCAAGAGCTTGGTGTTGGGAGCCTGCTTATTTCATCAGTTCGGATGGAGACTGAAGGCTTTCCAGTGACAGACTCTAGCATGTGTGCTCTGAAATCAGACAGCTTGGCTCTGCCTTCTACTTACTGGGGGGGCCCTGAACACTTTTACTTCGCTTTCTTGCTCTCAGTGTCCCCAACAGAACTAGAGATGCTGATGCTGATGATGATGCTAGAGTGTTGACAGACTAAATAAGATAGTAGAGCTTAATACATTACATTAGGGCACACAATATCTATCACTGCTTCTATAAACCATTCAGACACAGCAAATTTTGAGCCTGTATGCACTTCTTTCTGCCCCAACTCCAATTTTTAAGCCGATTTCACTCAGCAGGTACTGTTAAAACAAAGAGGTGGAAAGACTTTATCCTTGTGTGCCAGAGTGATCTAGAACAGTGCCTGGCCCTTTGTTGGGGCCTCATAGATGCTCACTGAATGAATGGGTCTATGGTAAGCCCCAGGATTTGGGATCATAAAGATTGAGACTGAATCTACCATTAAACACTATATAAGCTGAATAAGATACTGATTCTCCACAGTCCTCACACTTCTCATCTCTACCCAGGGACAACAAACACCCATCTCACTATAGTGGTTTCCCAGTAGGAATCCCTGGGAAGCTTGTTAAATGAGACGCATGGTCCCAGGCTTGTCCCTGGAGATGCTAAGTCAGTCAGTCTGGGATGGGCTTTGATGCTTATATTTCAACAAGCTTCTGGGAAGACTGGGGTGCCACATGGGTACTCCAAGGACCATGCTCTGAGAAACAGTGCATTGCAAGTTCACTGTGAGATCATAATAGGGCTGCAAGTGGAATACTCCTGCCTATCAATTTTAACACACACACACCCCTTCACTGATTCAGGGAATCCTTTGTACAGGGGTACCTTCTGAATTTTCTGTCAAGACCTTTGGGCTTAAGCATCACACCTGTCAAAAGACATCTGTGAGAGATTAGATAAATTACTGAAATTTTCTGGGCGTCTCTTTTTTCCTCATATGTTCCCTCAGATTTGAAGGGATCTTTTTAAGCATATCATGTGAAATATTATGAGGAGAATGCTTTGCAAACCATCAGAGTTCTTTCAGATGTTATGTTTTTCAATATATGGCTTTATTTTCTTTTTTTATGATGAGCCCCTAAATCCATACCCTTAATCCTAAACCAGAAATGATTTGCTTCAAACAGAGAATCATTTATAAGGTGAACTGGAGTTAAGTTATCTCAGGGGACCACTCATCATTTACAAAGCCAGTTTTGAAGGGAAACTTGGTAGCAGTGACCGACCTGCTCCCTCAAGGGACAGATGCAGGGCCTGAGTCCCCAGAGCAGCCTTGGGCAGGTTGAGGTCTGGCCTTGGGATGCTGCCCCGTGCTTCTCCCCCTGTCCCCACTGAAATTTCCAGCCTGGTCCACACTGCTCGTTTCCTGCACACCAGTCTCCATCTACACATCTCTCTTCATCTCTTCTGCTGTCTACAGGGTGGGGTCAGGGAGCATCCCACACCTTTCCTACCACCACCTCGTCATCCCTCAGTATGATGAAGAAAGGCTATGCTCCTGGAACTCAGACCCTGGCAACTGTCTTTGATTTAACAAGAGCTGATGGTGGGGAGGATCCATGTGTTTCTGAGTCAGACAGACTTGAGCTCTCATCTGTGCCCTGCAAGCTTTCTTTGATGCTTGCTTGCTTGTTTTCTGTCTGTCTGTCTTTCTTTCTTTCTCTTTTTAGGGCTGCACCTGTGGCATATGGAAGTTCCCAGGGTAGGTAGGGGTTGAATTGGAGCTGCAGCTGCCAGCCTACACCACAGCTACAAGCAACACCAGATCTGAGCCATGTCTGCGACCTACACCACAGCTCAAGGCAACTCTGGGTCCTTAACCCACTGATCAGGGCCAGAGATTAAACCAGCATCCTCATGGATACAAGTCAGATTCACTACCATTGAGCCACAACGGGAATCCTAATGTGTCCTTATAGCTTTTAACCATCACTCTCTTCCTTACCTAGAAGGTGGTGCTAAAGATAAGTTCTCCTCTCGATTGACATGATAAATAGAGTAAAGGGTGGAAGAAACGGGTGTTAATGAAGCATCTACTGTGTGCCGGACCTTTGGCTCTGTTACTCGTATGCTCCCCATGGGCCTGTGCTGTAGGGCTCCTACTGTCTTTATCCTTCTAGAGCCAAGTGTCAGGAGCGCAAGGACGTTTGCCCCATCCCTTCACTAGGGTCTCCCCACCACCCCCAGCATGGCAGATGTGCAGACATGCTTTCTCTCTTTGGAAGGGAATGGATTCTGCCAGAAATGAAAATAGCAGCAATCTGCCAAAAGCTGCAAGGCCTGGAAATGACAGAGCAGGAACCCATCCCAACCAGCCTGGCTCTGAAGCCCTGGCAGTGTCCTGCTCCTGTGCGTGGGTGGCCCAGTGCTCAGGTCAGGGACAGGCTGGGTGTCCCCATGAAGCCCTGGACCTGTGGGGATCTGTGTGCTCAGTGACCACTCCTGTCTACCTTAGTTCTTCCCTTCACCCTCACTGTCTCTCAGTCTCACCAGCACCTCATTAAAATTCAGTTGCACGATTCATCAACATTATAGGAGGAAGCTGGTAGATAAAATAAAGGAAAAAATATTAGCATTTGCAAAGACAAGTAGTACTGAGCTTTCCACCTTATCCAGGGGCTAAATGCACACATGTAGCCAAACCACCCTGACCACCAGAACCTCCCCCCAAGTGTGGAGTGTTTTTTTTCCCCCCTCTTCTGTCTCTTACATGATCCACAATCTTTACATTTTGCCCACACTGCCATGAAAGCTAATGGCATCATTTTCATGCACGGACATGGGCCTGCCAGCTGACAGTGGTTAGCAATTCTTATTACAAATATATCTTCTAATTCCCGAGCTAGAATTGTAAAGCTTTTCTATAGTGACACTGAACCAAAATATCGAAATTGCTCAAGCCTTTAAAGAAAGCAGCAGCAAAAGGTTGCAGAGTGCCTTTTAAGTACTGCCGCAGTGGAATACAGATCGGATGCCTGCCTGAGTTTTCCTGTCACCTCAGATCACCCAGGAAGTCAGACTCCAAACTTCCAGTGTCTCTGGCAGGAATTGAGCAGAGAGAAAGAGAAAGAGAAGGAAAAAAAAAAAAAAAAAAAGAGAGGGGGTAGGGGAGAGGAGTCTCTTTGAAAAGAAACTTGTGCACAGTTTTTATCAGTGCTATTCTCTTCGCATGGAGGGGCCTCTTTGGAGTCTGGAACAGAAATGCTGAAACAGGATGTGTCTGTAGATCCCACCTGCAGGCTTATCACTTGAAGGAATTCTCTTCAAGGTTCTCAGGCCACACCCATTTGGATACTTCTCAAAACACAATTCACTATTCATCTTCATTAACGAGGGCACCTCTTCATTTCTTCCCACCAGCCCCAGGTTGGCAAAGGTTGTCCTCTTTCGGAGGAGTCATTACCTCCTGGGCCTCTCTCTGTTCCAGAAAAGCAAGTGTGGACAAGTGGGAAACATTTTGGCTCTGAAGCTGATCAGAGCTTCTGTCTTGGGCATATGACTTAGGATATGGGCAAGACATTTAACCTCTCAAAGCCTTCATTCATTCCCCATCAAGTGGGCCTCATGATATCCACTCTGTGGAATTGTTTTGTGGGTTAAATGAGGGAATATTGGCCCCAGCATGAAAGGCACAATTTACTTGCATTTTTATGACTTTCATCACATGTGATCTTGAGCGGCTCCCTTCCTTAGAAGATGGGGCTCCTTGGGGAAGCAGCCAGATCCACAGCTCTGAGGATGCAGCTAAGACTCTTTTCTGATCTCTTGGCTCTGTTGATGTCTGTGTTCTGGCTTCCTTCTGCAGGCAGGCTCTCTCCCTGTGGGTAGGAAGATGAAAGGCAGCAGCCCTCAAGTAGAATCATGTCCTAGTGGCTCACCATTCCGCAGGGGCAGGCTGGGGTAGGATGGAGGGGTCCTTCCTCTCTGCAATCCACCTGCTAATCAAAGGAAGGCTGGTGGGCGTGCCCAGGGTCCACCCACCAATCACGTGTGGGAGATGGGACAGTACACACACTGTCAGCTCCCTCTGCCTCCCGCCGTGGTGTTCTGGATTCAGGGTGGGCAGTATGGGTGTCTGTTCCCCCCCAGGACCACATGAAATGGGGCAGGGGCAATTATCCAATAGGAACAGCCTGCTGGCTCCAGGAAAAGGGAAGGGTCCTTGGAAGCATCGTATGGCCAAACCCTGCTGAACAGATGAATGAATCAGCAAACAAATGCATGTTTTGAGCAAAGAGCCCTGGCTTGGGAATAGGACTAACTGAGGTCAAGTCCCAGTGCCTCCTTTAACTTGGGTGATCCTATACGTTTAGACCTTGCATCTCTGGGACTGATGGCCTGGACTGTAATTTTCTGCTTGGATTCAATGATCTCCAAGGCCCCTTCCCACGTTGCGCATCTATTATCTCATGCTGCTGCTCATTAAGGGAGAATTGTAAGTTAATTTGAACTGGACCCTTTCAGCCGGCTCTGGAGAAAACTGTATAGATATCTATAGGTTAACAGGGTAATAGAAGGCTTCCCCTGACTGAGGAGAAATGTAATTCAGGAAGATGAGAACTAAGTAAGACTGTGCCGTGCAGGGACTGTGAAGGACCACAGACACAGGGTGTTCTGCAGACTGGCCAGGGGAAGGCCAGCTTGTATGGCAGGAGGGCTGAGCAGGGGCTGTAGGGTCAAGGTCAGCACAGCGGAAGTACCTTGTTACCATTCTCAGGATGCAACACAATTTGTTGGGTGGTTACTTGGCTTTCCATTGAATGGGCGAGG
The DNA here is from genome assembly GCF_016906955.1 of Phacochoerus africanus. NCBI lineage: Eukaryota > Metazoa > Chordata > Mammalia > Artiodactyla > Suidae > Phacochoerus > Phacochoerus africanus. The sequence continues at coordinate 26,363,274 of NC_062551.1, read as the reverse complement.
AGACAGAGGCTCAGGATAGGGAAGGAGGGAGTTCCCAGCAGAAACACACCTGACTAGAATCCATGAGGACGCAGGTTCAATCCCTGGCCTCGCTCAGTGGGTTAAGGATCCGGCATTGCCATAAGCAGTGGTGTAGGTTGCAGATGCAGCTCGGATCCTGCGTTGCTGTGGCAGTGGCATAGGCCAGCAGCTGTAGCTCCGATTTGACCCCTAGCCTGGGAACCTCCATGTGCTGTGGGTGCAGCCCCCCCAAAAAACAAAAACAAACAAACAAACAAACAAAAAACCCTAAAAAAAAAGGGAAAAGAAAAGGGAAGGAACTAGGCCTTGGTTTCCCAGCTGGGACTGGGGTCAGAGCCCCTGGGCTCCGTTTGTCAGGCCCCATGGAAGTTCTGAGCTGTGGGTGCCCTATGCTGGCCTTGGGTGAGTGGTGGGGCCAATTCTAAAATGAAGAGCCAGATCAGACAACTCAGTGTTCAAGGTCAAGGCCAAGCAAGCATGAGCTGAGGGCTGGGCAGTCCACCCTCAGCAGCCATCTGAGGGGGCTGTGGTCCAAAGCCCAGAGCCCTGGAGTCCCCTCTGCTCCCTACATCCTTCCTTCTTCTTCCTGCATCCACCTCCCAGCACACCCGACACAGGACTCAGAACACCAGAGGGGAGCATTACCATCTAAGCACCTGAGTGGTACTCAGTCCATAGGCAGCTTTGTGGCCCAGCTATTCATGGAGCTGGATGACCTGGTGGTCCAGGCCCCTGGGAGGGCTGGGCTGGGCCTGCACAAGAGCCCAGCACTGCTTGCCTTTCTCAGACCAGCCTTCATAACTGGGGTCATTTGCCCTGCCCTTGTTTTTCTCCTAGTCCATGTCTGCCTCCTCCAACATGTTTTCTTTGGTTTATTTGTCCCTTGGTTCCGGGTTTTGTTTTGTTTTGTTTTGTTTTGTTTGCTTTTTAGGACCATACACAAGGCACAAAGAAGTTCTCAGGCTAGGGGGTCAAATCCAAGCTACAGCCGCTGGCCTACACCATAGTCACAGCAACACCAGATCCTCAACCCATTGAGTGAGGCCAGAGATCAAACCTGTGTCCTTATGGATCCTAGTCAGATTCATTTCCACCAGGCCACAGGGGAACTCCTCCATTGCTTTTGAATGTCTCTTTCCAACTCTGTTCATTTCCTTTTCGATCTGCCCCACCCTCTTTTTCCTCTCTCGCCACATCTTTCTCTTCCTTGGATCTCTCTCTATCTCTCTCTCTGTTGCCATCTCTGGCCCCTGCCCTCGCAGGTTCTCCCTTTGCAGAACTCAGCCGGCTTCACACAGAGCCCAGCTCCTTCCCAGCTCAGCCCCATCTCACCCGGGATCTCTGTGTCCTGAGCAGCTTCTGCCTGAAGGCCCAGGAGAGCCCTGATGGAGAGGCTCCTCCTCTGGCCTTGTCCCCAACCCCTCCTTCTGTGAGGTCCTCTCTCAGCCTGGAGATGTTGATGAAGGGCCCCCTTCACTGCAGACGGGGGCCTGGTGCTCTGAAGAGTGGATGGGGCTAAAGGGGCAGGAAGCCAAGATGTGAGGGCTCAGCCCTGGCTCTGCTCCTCAACCCTTCTCGGTCTGCAGGGCTCCCCTTCCAGAGACACCACTTGCCCTCATCCACCACTCCCACAATGCATGCTGGGTGTCCGGGACTGGGCTGTCTGCAGAGTGGGTCCTCAGTAGATGCCACCCCCATGTCCCCAGCCATCTTCCTGCTGTATTCCAGGGGCAGCCCTTTACCTCTCTGGTCTAAGACCATTCAGAAACTCCATATTCAGTAAGCAGTCACTGAGCACCTCCTGTGTGCCTGATACTGTGCTAGGTGCTGTCCTAACCCCTGTAGAGCAGGGAACAAGCTGGGCCCTTCTCATCAAGGGGTTCATGTTCCATGAAGAGATGCTCTCACAAGCTAAGACAGAGGATGTATTAAGTTTTTCTGGTAAATATGAGGGTGGTTGTGGCAGGGACTGGAAATTTCCAGGTGGAAGGACAGCCGCTGTGAAAGCTTGGAGGGCAAAGAGAGCATCTCTCCCCTCGCTTGTTCCCCAGGAGAATGCACCCTCATCCTGCAGGATGCAGCCCAGCCTGGCCCCTCCCTCCCCCGAGTTCCTATGGTACCTCTGCCTTCCTCCAGGAGAGCCTGGTCTCTACCTGCCGACAGGTGTATCTCTGAAATTCCAGAGCCTGGATCCATACCTGAATAATCAATCTCCATCAGTGCTGTTGAGTTCTATACATGAATGGATGGAAGGGTAATGAACTAAAAAAAAAAAAACTTCCTGTTGTGGCTCAGCGGTTAGCGAACCCGACTAGCATCCACTAGGATGTGGGTTTGACCCCCGGCCTCGCTCAGTGGGTTAAGGATCCTGTGTTACCGTGAGCTGTGGTGCAAGTCGCAGACAAGGCTTGGATCCCAAGTTGCTGTGGCTGGGGTGTAGGCCGGCAGCTATAGCTCCGATTGGAACCCTAGCCTGGGAACCTCCATATGCCATGGGTGTGGCCCTAAAAAGACCAAAAAAAAATGAAGGCGTTCCAGGCAGAGGCCTGGCCTGAACTCCAAGGCTGCCAAAGCTTACTCTGCCTGCGCAGGCTCCCTCAAAAAGCCCCAGTGTCCTGGGGATTTTGCAAAGGCTGATCCATCATTATCTCAGGCTGCCAAGAACTCCTTTTTCTCCAGGAAATCAAACTAACCCCCAAATATTGGGTGTGTTTGTGTGTGTTTCCTGCAAGCTGAGGCTTGGCTTTCGAGAAGTAATCAATTCCAATTGATTGGCAAAATCTGACTTGCCTTCTCTCGGCCAACTTTGGATGGTAAAGTTCATTAAAAGCGGGCCTCTGGCAAGCTGACACCCCTCAGCGCTACGGTAATAAGGGCTGATTTTGCCAAGCAGCAGGATCTGCCCTAAAGAGTCCCTGGCATGATTTTGTGGGGACTTGCCCATCTGCAGCAGCATTTTTCTGTAAAGGAGTAATTTGACAGGGTAAAAATCCATGAGGAGTTCTTCCGAGCTTGGCTGGTCAAGAGTCGGAGAGAACTTGATGGAGAGGAGGGGGGAGCCTGGCCAGTGGTGGTGCTGGAACCCTTTCCATGCCTCCTCCTCCTTCCTGCTCTTACTCCCATTCCCCTGGATGGAGATTTCTTTTGGCAGCACCAGCAGGAAAGTGGTTTGGCCCCAGGCAGATAAAGGCGCTGCTCTGAGCCTTGTGGCCACTCGGAGAGGCTGGACACACATCTCTCCCACACTTGTTTGCTCTCAGAGGCTCCAAGGGCTGGAGCTTGGCAGCTATCAATTTCTTCCTGAATTAGCACAGAGCAGTGACTTCTGGAAGTCATCAACTCTGAAAGCAACTGGCACAGGGCCCCCTGAGTGCAGCCCAGCCCAAAGGCAGGAGCTCGCTTTGAACTGGTATTTATGGGGATCCCGTCATGTGCCAACCTCAAAGTTGGGCATATCCACTGCCTTCACCTCTTCATAGCAGCCACCAGAACTGGAGGTCATCGATGTCCTGGCTTGTGAGCCAAGCATCAATCTTTGTTTTCCATTTTAAAAGGTTCACATGGAAGTTCTAAAAGGCTGTGCAAAACAAGGGTCTCAGGTTTTTGAGAGATGGAGGTAGGGGGTTGGGGAAGGCTTTAAGTTTTTACTTAACATCCTAAACATACTAGTCATAAATTTAAGAAGTAATTTAAGAATTATTGTTTCCAAATAAATATGAAAATAAGGAAAGAAAAATATACCACCTGTTAGATATGGTTAACATTTCCCTTTTTCATTCAAGTAAATTAAGGCCCAAACATACCCAAGTTCATATAGGTAAAAGATGAGCCAGGATTTGGCTCAGATTTGGAAGTGGTTTCTGCCCTCCTCGGGTTTCTAAAAGTGTTTTCCACATAGCCCTTGGTCCTAGGAGAGTTCCTTTAGAGAGAATAACAGGCTCCATGCTCAGAGGAGCATGGAATATGGTGGGTTCCATGTCTTATAATTGATGGTTTGTGGTCAATGTGCTTGCAGTGGGTATTTGCTTCCTAAAGGCTCTGAGAAGTCCTGCAAACCTCTATGAACATAGAACCCTCACTCCCCAGTGAAGGCACTCATAGACTCTAAGTAAATCTCATAAGTCAGGCAAATACGCCCTGAAGGAGCCTGCAATTTGGCTTTTCTCTGGGGGCATCAACAATGATTCTAGAGGAACATAGACAATATTCACGGTGGGTACCGTGTCAGGGCCTCTCGGTACTAAGGCTCTAAATAAAGCTTCATAGTGAGGAGAGTGGGACAGGGGGTTGGGGAAAGTATCCTTTGAGAAAGGATCTTTGGAATCACCTCCTGAGAGGGCAGACCTGGCAGAAGGCAGGGGTCGAGGTTCTTCTCAGGCAGGGCTTTAAGGTCTGGTTGTAAATGGCCAGCAGCATCCTCAGCGGCTCTTAGAGCTGCCGGTCTCTTGTCCCTCTGCCTTACATTTTCATGAGCAGACATAGGGGTCTGATTTGTGGGTGGGGATGGGAGAGGGTGAAGCTAGGCCAGGACACAGAGACACAGCACTTACCAGGAACCGTATTTTCTATGTTCCTCCTGGATCAATCTTGCAGCCGGTGGAAAGGGTCAATTCCTACCTTGACTCCAGGCCCTGGTGCCCTGGCTTGAGGCTGCAGTTCTGGGTCATGCCCAGCCCGCAGGTGTATGCCTCCTAGTCCTCGCCAGCAGGTCCTGCTTGGAACTGCAGATGCAGCAATTGTCATCCACAGATGTGAGATGTGCATTTGCTGGCTGGTTAAAAACCCCTGGGTAAGGCTGTCCTCACTGACAGTCCTTCCATTGGGTCCGTTCAAGCAAGGCCCCCTTTCCATCACCCACACTCCAGACTGATATGCATTTGCCTAACTCATGGTAACCCTTTGGGTGAAAACAGCATCTTAAGTTGCTTCCATTTTTGCCTCCTGATTACCACTGACAGCAAAGACCCTTCGATGTGTCTTGTCGGGTTTATTCTTCTGTTCCCGGGAATTGCCAGTTCAAATCCTTAAGTCATTTTCTGTTGGCTTGTTTATTTAGTCTTTTACCTATAGATTTATAGACATTTTTATATGCTCTTGTCTCTTTTTCTCATCATGAATATTCTTTCTGTTACATATTTTGAAAATGTCTCTTATCTAGCTTTGTCATCCAGTGTTTTGTTGGTTCCCATACAGCACTTGTGTTTAGAAAGCCTGACTTACCTCCATATTAGAAAGATATTTCTCTGTGTTTCCTTCTAATTATTTGACATTTTTACTTCTTTGATATTTGATGCTTTAATAATTCAGGAAGCTATTTTTGTGACTGATATTAGGTAAAGAGCTACGTAGGAGTCTACCTAGGTATTTATGTCGCATGAATAGCCACTTGTTTTCACACCATTTATTGAACTGTCCAACATTTCTCAACTGGTTTGAACTGTTTCCTTTGTCATAGAGAATGTTTCTATATGTGTGTGCTTTTAGATACATATGCGTGGGTGTGTATTACACATGCCCAGATCAGTATTAGCCTATTTGCATTCTTGACACTCATGATTATAATGGAAATACGGGGGAAGGGTAGCAGAGGTATTAAGGTCCTTGCATCGATACCAGCAATGTAACAGATCTCTCTTAAGTCTATAATGCTTAGCACATGTTTAGCAAGTGCATATCTTGTGGCTCCACATAAAGAATTATGTTTCCAGGGGTCCTTACCTTCTGAGAACTCTCTTGTCCTCATGGTGAGTGGGCTGGCAGTGGACATGTTTTCAAGGCTGAAAGATTTGTAAATAATTAAATTTAGCATCTGAAATGCTGGATTGGATCCTGGAATAGAAAAAGACATTAGGAAAAACGATTGCTGTCCAGATGAAGCCTATAGTTTAGTTAATAGTATTGCACCAAAGTTAAGTTCTTAGTGTTGACAATTATGACGATTATAGAACATGTCGACTTTAGCGGAAGCTGGATGAAGGGCGTGTTGGAACTCCCCCATTACCTTTGCAACTTTTCAATAAATCTAAAATTATGCAAGGGAGTTCCCTTCATGGCTCAGTGGAAACACATCTGACTAGCACCCATGAGGATGCAGCTTCGATTCCTGGCCTCGCGTGGTGGGTTAAGGATCTGGGATTGCCATGAGCTGTGGTGTAGGTCGCAGACGCAGCTTGGATCCCGTCTTGCTGTGGAAGCTCTAACTCAATCCCTAGCCTGGGAACTTCCATATGGCGTGGGTGCAAGCCTAAATAAATAAATAAACAACGCAATAAAATAAAATTAGGCAAGGATGAAAGTTTTACTTAAACATTTTTAAAATTAGCATGCAAAGTTGATGAGACACTTGGAGATGTATTCATGACGTCCTCGTGGGGAATTCAGTGAATTTGTCTCAGAAGGTGGAGCCTTTGAAGTGTGTGGCTTCTGAAAGACTTCACCAATTTGGGATTTGGGTCTCATTCTTCTCATCCATGAAGTGGGAGAAAGCTCTGAGAGGATCCCTGAAGCCCCTTCCACATTGTGGAGGCAGGGCTATTTGCTCTATTAGGAAGTCCCTAGGCTCAGAATTCTTCAAGCATCTGCAGATTTCACACTCAATAGATGCTTAATGAGTTTTGCCTGCAAGCAGGCACAAGTCATCAAGTCGTAACAGCGAAAGAGCAAGGAGCCCAGATCAGAAGAAAATCATTTGAATGGCAGGTCGACAAAGCTAACCTGCTGTTGTCCTTTGGCAGGACAGTTAAACCCTCAGAGCCTCGGTTTGCTCATTTGTAAAATGGGGATTAAGGAATTGCTACCTCCCAGAGCTGCCCTGACAACTGAACACAGGGAAAGCCTACCTTTCAGTTCCCAGTGTGTTGTCAGCGCTCTGTGAACACAGGTCTGCAGTTCTTTCCTCGCTTCCCTCACCCTGGCAGCATTTTAACTCCTGTTCAGATTAATATGGCAGCGAAGGAACTTGGGTTAACAGTCCAAATCTCATTTAGAGTTTGTCACCATCCTTTTCCAAACTGTCATATCACTCAGTGGTTACGTTTCTTTCTGGTGCTGGGGACAATCAAGCAGGCGAGATGCCTTCTCAATAATGCAAAATGTGATTTTTCCAGGATGATATTGCACGAGGAGGACATCTGAGTTGAAAGGAATTTTTAGTAGGCTCACTGCCACAGATCGGATAACAGGAAATAAAATAAGACTCAGGCAGTACACTGGCAGTGTCAAATTTCTTATAAAGCAGGCATGCAGTCCTGGCACGGGTTTGAATATCAGCCCCATTCTGGGTACAAAGCAAAGAGGTAAAATCAGGAGCTTTGGCAGGGTCCCCACTCACACATCTCCGGGGGGAGGGGCAGGCACCATTTCCACACTGTGCCTGCAAATGGGGCCTCCCTGGGTTTTGCGGTACGCCGCCCCCAGGGGGCGCTAATCCCATCCTGGCGCCCAGGGGCAGCAGAGACAAAATTCCTTAATCCCTCTGACCTGTAAAACGGGGCGGGATTAGATGAATCAGTAGGATCTCTAGCATCCTCTGCAATACAATTTCCTTTTTCATGAACTCTCATTAAAATTAGTCACACAGATTCCATTGCTGGGTGCAATTCCCCCCTTTTTGGCAGGACTGAGACCACCTGAAAAATACAGGTAATGTACAGAGTGGGCTGCCTGAGGTCATGCATGGTTCGATGCCATTCTTGCAGAGTACACAAACAATGAGAACTAAGCAATATACCACCTAGGGGTACACACGTGTATGAGGTGTGTATAGCTATGATGCATGTATGTATTACATATAGAAAAGCAATCTGCCCATCTATGTGTGCATATGATGGGATGGAACTCATTTCTGCAGGGAGAAGGCAGAGATGGAAGGAGAGAGGGACACTCAGAAGGTCTCAGCACGTTTGTGACAACTTCTCGGGCCCAGTGGCTGGGCCTTAAAGATGGGTTTTAGGATTTTTTAAAATATCTGGCATACACCTAATGTATATTTCATTATGTATGAAATATTACATAATTTAAAGAAACCCCAAGCAGTCACTCTGAAAGCAAGTTTTACTGGACAGAAAAAAAAAAAAAAATCCTAAACATATCAGTCCTGAGATGTAGGGACAGCGGCATAAAGACATTGAAACGCCATGTCACCCGAGCCCATTCTGCTTCCCCTCCTTGGGGGTGGCTTCTCTCCTTCCCAGGCGCAGAGGCCATGGGCAGGAGCTTCTGTGCCCCCCTCTGCCTGTGAAACACAGACTCCCAGTCTGTTTTCTGCTCTGTTGTCACCCCTGAAACTCTTGCTGGGGGGCAGGAGGTGGGTGTTACTCTCAAGAGAAATTCATTCCCTGATTTTCTTTCTTCTCGCTTTTTCCTTGTGAAGAGGAGGAGCAACACGCCCCATCCTCCAAGAGTCTTTCTGCACATGGCATGCCCATGCCACCCCTCTCTTATCACCTGTACCTGTTTTGTTTTGTTTTGTTTTTAATTACTATTATTTTTTTGTCTTTGGGGCCATAGCCATGGCATATGGACATTCCCAGTCTGGAGGTCGAATCGGAGCTGTAGCTGCCAGCCACAGCCACAGGCACAGGCATAGCAACATGGGATCTGAGCCGCATCTGCGACCTACCCCACAGCTCACAGCAACGCCGGATCCTTAACCCACTGAGCGAGGCCAGAGATTGAACCCGCACCTCATGGATACTAGTTGACCCCTGAGCCATGACGGGAACTCCATTTTTAAAATTTTTTATTATGATTGATTTACAACGTTCTGTCAATTTCTGTTGCACAGCGAAGTGACCCAGTCATATATACATACATACATATATATATACATACCCATTCTTTTTCTCCCATTATCCTCCTTCGTGTTCCATTAGAAGTGATTAGATGTATAGTTCCCTGTGCTATACAGCAGGATCTCATCGCCCAGCCACTCCAAAATGGAAGAGATTTTTTGCCTTTTTAACGCCAGATACCCAATCCATCCCACTCCCTCCCCCAGCAAGCAGGAGTCTACCTGTACCTGTTTTGCTGGTTTTTACCTGTAGGAGGCGCTCAGCAGGGACTCATTTCCTTTTCCCTCGCCTTGACCTGCTTGCTCTGTTTTTCCAGTCCTGAGATGGGAACCACAGTGCTACTTCAGATGGACAATGGGACCACCCTAGGAGCAAGCCAGGTGGTCACCTCACCCACGGGAGCTGGAGCAGAGGAGACAGCCCGGAAACTGCTGCTTCTCCTGGGCTGCCTTGTGGGGGCCTTTGGGGGCCTTGCTTTTCCTGGCTGTCAAGTGGGAATATCCATTTATGCCTGTTTAGGGGTCCAAGGCAGTGAGGGAAGGCAGAGTAATTAGACAGGTCAGAAGCATCCTTTGGAGGTTCCAGCGAGATATAAGTGTCTCCAGAGACTGGGAGCGTCTGTCTTTGTGGCTGTCAGGTGGCCCACGTGTCCCTGGTTAGTTTTGGTCTTGGTCTCCATGGTGGCAGTTTCACGTTTCCTCACGGCCCTGCCATGTTCACACGTCTTCCCTTCTGCCCACCTGCTCAGCTTCAGGGCGAGGCCCTGTTTGCGGCAGGAATGTGTCATCCGTGGGCCATGGGTCACAGGGAGGTCATGGCCTCTTTCTCCTGCCTGGGCTTCAGCCAGGAGTTGCCCTTGCCCCTGGGCTGTGACGATGGGTGGAGTTTGTAACATATGGAAATGAGGCTCCATGCTCCTGGGGAGTGGGGTTCAGCTTTCAGGCCCCAGAAGGTGTTGTAATGCAGAAGGCTCTCTCTCCCGCCCCAGAGAGCAGACTGGGTTCACAAAACAAGTCTCAGAGAACTAGTGGCAGTCGGGGAAGGGAGGTCGCAAGGAGCTTGTGGCCTCAGAATTCCAGAGCTCCAGACTTCAGCCCGGGACCGTCACCCAGACGCAGGCGGAGGAGGACACCTCGCTAATTAGGCTGCCTTCCCCGCGGCCTGTCATATTCCTTTTATCTTTTCTTTCCACCTTGGCCACGTTTTAGCTGCCTGACCTTGGACAAGGGACCTCACCACCCTGAACCACAATGGCATCCTCTGTAAAAGGAGAAATGATGCCTTGCAGAGTTATTGTGAAGATGAGAGCACACGTGTGCGGAGTTCCCGGCAGCCTGCCGGAGGCCCAGAACATTCAAGTTATTCCTGAAGTCCTTGCCCTGTAGCATTGTTGTGTCACCAGCACAGAAAGCCTGACTTTGGGGGCTCAGTGTGGGTATTTGATGACTATTTGATGATTGTTTTTTCAATTCTTAAAATGGGAAGCTGGGAGGAGTGGACATTTTGAGCTGAAACCTCTGTTTTTTTTAAATTTGAGAAACCTTTTATTTTTTAAGATTCATGGCATTAAGGAAATTTATTTCCTCCCTTTCTGATCGCTGAGGTGGTGTCACATCCTTCTGACGAGTGGGCTCTTGAAGGCTGCACCTCTGTTCTTTGTTCATCTCCTGGTGTGGGGTTCATTGCAAACTCACTCACCATCTCCCTACACACAGGGCCTCTGGACAAGCTAGATACAGAAAGCCTAGCTGTGTCAAGACCAGTCAAGGCTGTGTCCCTGCCTCTGATAGATGTATTTAAAATGTGTTTTTCCTAACTTGCTCCCTCCTTACAAAGAACCAGCCGTATCACACCCTCATTAGCTTCAAAGAGAAATACTAATGTTTGTCTTTTTTTCTTTCCTTTTTCTTGCGTTGGCAAGAGATTTAGTTTTGCTTAAAGGAAACACAGATGACGCTAATGAGACCGCAGTGTCTTAATTTGCATATTCGATGAGATAAATATTGAGCTAATTAACACCTAGGATAGGATGAATTTTCATTGCCTGGGACAATTGTTCTGTGGCAATAGTAGTTCTCTGCTACTTACCCGGGAGCAGAACAATTTGAAGAAAGAAGGACTTCCCCACAAATACTTCAGGCCAACCAAAAGTCCTCCCAGGAAATGCCATCCCGAACTTCCTCTGTTAATTTGTACTACCTCCTGGACCCTCTTCCAAGTTAACCAGGGTCCCATCGGCAAGGGACCCCAGCAGGAGGTCTGCCCCACAGCCCAGAGGAGAGCTGAGTGGGGCTGGCAGGGGCTGGGGGCAAGAGAAGCTAATTGATTGCCTCTAGGGTTCTGGCAAAGGATTGAAAGGACAACCTAGGTTGGATAGTCATTTATTCTTTGAGCAGGATTGGCTATGTCATTTGCCAGGCCCAGGAAAATAGTGCAAATTGTAGGGTCCCTTGTTAAGACATTAAGAAGTTCAAGGTGACTGTAGTAGAACAGCAAACCAACACAGGTCCTTCTAAGCAGGAGGAGACCCGTCCAGCTTACATGCTCCTGCAGCCCACCCTGTCTGTGGAATATGAGCTTTGGAGAGAAGAAAAACAAGGGGAAAGCATTTAAAAAGAAGTAATATTTCACATCTACCCATCTCAAAGAAGTAAATGTATTTGGATGATTATAAATAAAATTACATGAAAAAAAAAGAGTGCCGAGCGCCAGGCTTGCGGGCTTCTGCTGCCCCCTCGCTTTCCTCTCCTCTCTCTCTGCCTCTGTTTGCATCTGTGACTCGCTGACTAGGGTGCTCCATTCTCTGTCCACACTCTCCAGAATTGCTTCCCCCTTCCAACAATGCTTGCTCAACTTTCAACCTCCAAGTGTTAAGTTTTGCTCTGCCTTTTTTATTTTAATTGCTTTCTCTCTTGCTTTTAATGAGCAATCAGGGCTATTTCTTTATTGAGGACCTGCTGGCAAATTTCAAGCTGACTGTGTGCCTATGAAAGAAACAGGTGAAATCCACATTCTCCAGCATGATTAGCTGTGGGGAGGCGTGGAATAGCCATCTATCGAAGGAAAAATGTCCACTTAACTCACAGCCTTAATTCAAAGGAAATGTCAAGTACTCAACTCTAGGCTTTGTGGCAATTGAAGAGAAGATTGGAAGGAGGGTTGGCGAAAATAACCGAGACCACAGACATTGTGAGGAAATTAGCTTAGGTAGGTGTGCGTGCCTGTGTGCGGTGGTGCATGCCTGGATTTAATGCCCAGCATTGCCCATCAGAATTAACTCCCTAGCAACAAGTAGGCAGGAGATAAATGCCAAAGGATTGTAGGCTCAATTAAGAGAAGCCATAAACTCATCATTATAGAGTCAGGAGCTGTATTTGTGTAGGGCATGCTCTATTGTAGGATTGCTTCAAAGGAACGGCCATTCTTGCCACAGATCTTCTTTCCTTCCGGGGATTCACAATAATATTGCCAGTGGGATATTTGTTTCTTTGAATCTCTATATTTTTGTACAACCACCTTTGTACCATGCACTCAGCTGCTGCCGATACATGCCTGTTGATTGACAGAGACGTGGGAAGCCATCAAATGAGTTTCCTCCCCAAAGGAGTAGAGACCACGTGCCTTCAATTAGTGCCTTTCCTCCTGGCTGGAACTCTTCAGTATGACAAAGGCATCAGGTTACATCGGGATGTGGGGAATTGTCCTAGCAGTACCACAGATGTCACACATGTCCCAAGCTCTCAGAAACAGCTGAGCTCAATGATAGGAAACGTGGCGATGCGTCTGTCATTTTTATGGGGCTCCCCCGTGCCCTGAAGGGCAAACTTTCTGGCTTAGAGCTATAACAGCATTGCCCCAAATGGGAACAGGGCTTTCAGACCTGCCAATTTGACTACTTAGGTCAAATTGAGCAAATATTTTATACAAGTTAAACAATTTTTAAAAAACCAAACCATTAAAACAACAAATTGTGATACTTTATAAAGACAATCGCCCCACTTTCACCGTCCCCAAAGTGACTGAACAATGGTTTGCTTCTTTCCAAAGGGAGGACTGGGCATTTGGAAAGGTATGAGTGTTCCATTATTTCCACCACAGATGCGGGTGGGTGATATGTTGTATGTGTGTGTGTGTGTGTGTGTGTGTATGTCTGTGTGTACTCTGCAAGTAATGTAACAAATGAGGAGGGTGACCATCAATGACCACAAAACTTCTCCCCCCTCCTACACCTGCTCAGGTATCACCGCTTTGGAGGTCCCTGGCCCCATCTCCAGAGTTCACTCCTTCCTCTGTTTAGCCTTGCACAATGGTCTAACTTTTATGTGCACTTTACACAGTAGATATATGTCATTATTTACCCCTCACTTTTCCCACCCTAGAATTCTTGGTATTTCCCAAACCTAGGGCTAATTACCCCCTGAGGAAGGCACTGTAATGTGACATGACATGACTGGCAACCTGAATTACCCTTAACCAGGGAGAGAAATCTTGTTGCTTAAAGTATGCTGGATCTGAATCTGGCTCTGGCTAACTTAGCAGCAATTGCTTAATGTAGTCTCATTATTTATGGAGCAAGTGCTGTGTTGAGTCAAGGTTCTGGGCATTACAAATGAAATATGCATATGCTTGTTGAATTGCTTACATTGGACTAGCAACATTTTTTTTTTTTTTTATGGCTATACCTGAGGTATGTGGATGTTCCTCAGCCAGGGATCAAACTCTTGTCACCGTGGCCACCTGAGCCACTGCAGTTGGATTCTTCATCCACTGCACCCACAGCAGGAACTCCTAGACTGGCACCTTTCAAAGAGGTTCCCTTTGAAAAGGTTCCTATTCTGCTTGAATTGGATCAGAGGATGTATCTCTTTTGTTCACCATTCAGTTGCCAGCGCCTCAATCAGTGACAAATAAGTCACCCCAGAGTGTTCTAGACTAAATGAAGAAGTTGTGAGATAGATGACATTGTAGCACTTTATGGAGAAGTTAAGTCACTTGCTAAAGGCCACTCAGCTCTTACGTGGCAGAGCCATGATTCAAATCTGGTCTCTTTGACTCCGAAGGACCTGGCATCTCCACATGCCCCATCCTCTCCCAATCTTGCACGACGGGAACATCTCCATTGTCATCCATTGAGGGCACAGAGGTCATCATATAAAATGGGCTGTGAGTGAGATCCAGAGAAAGTTCTAGATGGGACTGGAGGAAGTGTGGGTTATTAGGATAATAAATTGTCACATGTTTTTCTGCCAAATATCAGAGGAAGACTCAAAGAGAAGGTGGTAATTAGCTGGGTTTAGTAGAATTACAGGTTTGTAACCTTCACATGATGGTCAGAGAGGAACCTGCAAGGTGGATGCCAGGCCTGCGGGAGAGGCAGAGTGTGCCTTGGCCACCGCGTGTTTGCCTGAGGAAATTAATTCAGCAAACTTAGACCAAGTACCCCAGCGGGGTGTGGATCCTGGGATGGACAAAGCATGTCTTGTTCCCTTGAATAACTCTCACTCTGCTCAGGGAGACAGAATCACGTTCTGTTCACCGTAGCTTGGCCGTGGGTTGGGGCGATGGTCACCATAGAGCCCTGTTGTGTGGGGCTCATCTCGCCGTGTTGCAGCCTTGTTTATTATCTGGGTATTTCTCTGGGAGAGAGTCCCAAGTGTGTGGGTGTTTACTGGCCAGGGTCTGATGAATGGAGCCTTTGTTTTCCATCGAAGTCGTATTCTCTAAAGGAGTGGGAACGCAGCTCCTGCTGTCAACCCAGAGCTGAGGAGAAATTAAAGCTCTTGATCTGCAATTGATCAACTATTAAAGTCCCCAGTGTGGGGTGGTTCCATGCTTTGTCTGTTTGGGGGGTTTGGTTTTGTCTTATATTTGCCTTATTGGTTGAATCGGCCCTCCTTCATTTAAGAATACGCAGGAAGTGCATCTTAATGATTTATGCCGCGGAGGGTCCAATCTGTGGGATAGATAACTGGTGCTCTCTTGGGAGCATTCCCAACACAGGACATTGTTGTGAAATGTTGATGCTGATGAACATCTGGAGTGATCACTGCAGGGCGGAAGGCTCAGGAGTAGCTGTCACTGCCTGAGGAGCAGGGTAGGATGTCAGTCTCCTTCACATCGATGCTCCTTGACCTTTAAGAAAAGTCAAGAGACGGGGAAGATGCTTATTTATCCTCATTCATGGACCTGCTGTCTTAAGCGTTTGAACACATTTACTTCCTCCCACTGCAGTCTCTGCAAGGAGCCATGGTTGTCCCCACTCTACAGATAAGGAACCGGAAGCTCAGGAAGCTCAAGAGAGTTGCCTGAGGTCACACAGCTCCTCAGAAATCTCGCTTGCTTTGGTTGGAAAATCGCTGTTTCTCTTCTCTGTAATGCATTCTGAAGCCCTCCTGACTTCAGAATTCCACTCGCTGGTTTTCAAGTTGGCTTGTTTGTCTATATTTTCCGTGATAGCTGGAAGATACAGGACTGAGAAATGGTGGGGTCTCATCTGACGTGACAGAAGCTGGGCGCCCATTATCCTTTTGTCTCCCACCCTCCACCGCTGGGCAGGCCTGACATATAAAGATTCCTCTGGATCCCAGCTAGCAGGGCCTGGTGGGTAGGATGGAGCAGTCCCTGTGCACTAACTGTTACCCTGGTACCTTATGTAGCTCACGTTGTAACTTGTGGAGCAGCCCTATGTGGCATATACTATTACCTCTGCTCTATGGAGGATGAAATGGAGACATAATGATGATAAATGAGTTACCCAACACCATTTGACAACCAGGAGACAGGGCAGGGGTTTTAAACCACTGCCTTCTCACTGGCAATTCCAGACTTTTTCAATTAGACCACTATGTCTTCTGGTCGGGACCAAATGGAAAAGTACAGAAACATTCTGAGGGAATGTGAATGCATGAGGGTGGTGGGAAATGTGAGGTTGCATTTGGGAAGGGGCAGCACGTGGAGGAGGCCACCCTGTGTGAGGGGAGTCAGGGCACAGGAAGTGGGCCTACAGAGCGGGCAGGGCTGGCCTGGCAGTGACATGCTGCAGTGAGTAAACTCTAGTAGTTGTCCAGTGTAGGGGTCAGGTGAGGGCAAACCAGATTTGTAGAGGAGGCTAAAGAGGCCCTCTTACCCTCTGTGTGGGGCAGTCAAAAATATTGAGCTAAAAATAATGGGGTCCTCTCTTTGAGATTTCCATGCACCCCTTACATGAAATAAAAGAAAGATGAACCAACAATAAATTTTCCCTAAAGAGTCTCCTCACTTCACACTGCTAGTCTCCTTTCCAATATTTTGAGACAGGTAGTTGGGAGGGAAGGGTTGTTTTTCTTCCTTTTCTTTTCTCGTTGTTCCCTTTCTCTCCCCTCCCCTCCCCTCCCCTCTCCTCTCATGATAGTCGGCAATACAGGCGACTGTGGTTAGAGAGACTTCCATTCCACATTGAAAAGTGTGATGAGGAGGCAGGAGAGTCTATTTTATGTTCTTTTATCACTGATGATGGTACAAAGTGATGACAGTCAAGTTTGTCATTAACAATGGAAGGGGGAACTTAATAGTGTTACACAAGCTGGGTCATGGCTGTGTGAGGGAAGCTTGATGGTCCTACACAGGACGTGTCTTACCTCTGCACTCTGGGCTTTTGATAGCAAACAGAAAGTGGCTCCTGCGAGTAAAAGGGGGTTAATATTGCTGAGATCAGGTGGAAGTTTGTCCCAGGATCATGTTGTAGCCATAGTTGCTGCACAGACCCGAGGTTACACTATAAGTGCTGGGGCCACGTAGGTTGGGCTTAGAACAAGCTGGCAACTCATAAGCAAACTTGAAGAGTTAGGGACATGGTTCCTGTAGCCAGAATTGGACTGTCCAGAGCATATAGACCATGAGGAGCAAGCATCTCAGGGGCACCCATTCATTCATTCCAAGCATATTTATTGAGGGCCTATGAGAGAAGGGGTAAAGAGGAAGTCAATACCCTCTTAGAGTTTGCATTCTAGAAGCAGATGATCTGGACCAAAAATGAGCCGCAACCTCCCCTACCTAGGTTGTAAATGATCAGACATGCTTTAGGGCACAGCTTTTCAGAGGGGGACTTGTTAAAATGAAGATTCTTCTTGAGCACGTCTGTGCTGGGGCCCGAGATTCTGCTTTTTTATCAAGTCCCCTGTGCTGCTGACCCTGACCTCATGATTAGGAGCAAAGTCCAGGCACCCAGACCACCATGCTTTCTATTTAGTCTGTTCATTTCAGTTTGGAGTCACATAAATCAAGTTCTCCTTCCAGCATGTGGACGTCAGCAGGTTCAAGAAATCCACTCATCATCGAGAGGAAGGGGCTGGAAGTAGGGATCTGCTTTCAGTGTAGACAGAAAACTGGAGGAGACACATTACCCCAGTCTTAGGGTCAAGATTCTTGCCTAGAGTAGAACAGATTGCAGGAATACAACTGCCTTATTGCATTCTCATATTCCATTTGGGCTGGATTTCAGGGCCTGCCCCTAATTATATAGAACTTGAATTTGGTCCAAATTTTTGATACATTTACCAACTTTATTTTTCAGAAGAGCCCCTTCCAAGCACAATTTTTTCCTTTTGTTTCCATACTTTTTTCAGGCCATGATTATCTTTGTTATTGCAGACTAGCAGACAGACAGAAACACACACACAGACACACAGACACATATTCTTAGCCGTTTCTGGTTACAATTTGTAGATCGGGCCATATTTCAGCAACACAACTAGGTCCCAAGCCCCGAAACTCCCAGTTACGAAGCTGGGATTTCAGCAGTTCCCAAAATCCAGTTTAGGGAGGTTTGGTTTTGTACCTGTGCTCCCTTGCGCCCCCAAAACCAACACACAAAAGCCACGAGGACGAGGACGTCCAAGTGGGGAGCTGAATAATGGCCTCTGAAAATTGGAAATCCATTTAAAGTGGGAGGCTATCTCATCCACACCCTTGGTAAATGTTATAAAGCGAAGGAGTTATAACCTCTGAATTAGTGTGGAGAGAGAGGCAATGAAGTGCAGCAGGCTATCAGGAAAAGGATATCATGTTTGGAAATAAGGGCTTGATGCAGGATGAGGAGAAGAAAGTGCAGGCCTTTTTCATTTGGCCAGAGATCAGCAGCTTCAGCTCACAAACAGTTCCTGGAGGGATGAAATTTCATCGGGGAGAAAGGGGACCAACACACAGCCGGCAGAGGCAGACAAGTTTCCGAGACAAAAAGAAAAAAAAAAAATGCAGTCCAGGGTAAATGCTATTTACTCTAAAATATGAACTACAAAGAGAGTAATTGTTTAATCATCTGGGGCCTTTAAACAATTCACTTTTTGTGGCTCTTTTCATCTGAGTGCCATTTCCTCTGTGCTGCCCACCTGTTCCCCTGCCAAATGGGTATGTAACCTAGTTAATGATGCCATTATCCAAAGCTCACTGTAGAAAGAGGAGTATTTCACCTGGGACAAGGAACACACACAAAAAAAGGAAAAAAGTAATTTTTGTAAACTTTTTTTTTTTTTTTTTTGCTCAGAAAGTTTGGAGAAAATGGAGTTGGCCATAATAAATGGCAAGAGAGTGCAAAGCATCATTTACCCATGAATGTAATAGCAGTAGTGCACATACTTGCTCGAAACCACTGGGCTCTTAATTAAAGGGCTATAAGTCTTTAGATTTTCACATAATTAGGGATTAATAATCGTCATGCATTGTGCCGCTGGCACAGGGTAGTTATTTAACTTACAGTGCTTGTGTTTCTTTTAAGACTCACCCCAAAGTTCCAGCTTCAGTCGGCTTTTATAAATGTGGTTGCTGGGAACGACATGCAAAACCAGCTTTCTTCCCCCCCCCCCCTTTCTCTCTTTAAGAGAAAACCTAATAATGTTGCTAAACATTTCAGGGTGCCTGCACAACATTTTTAAGTTGTTTGCAGATAAGAGAAGATTCAATAGCCCCAAGAAATAGAATAAACACCGGCCATCTTCATTAACCTGCCAAATTTCAGGGAGAGATAATGGTCTCCAGGGGAGGTGTGCTCTTGGTTATTGAGCCTACAGACCTTGGTAATGACACATTGGGAATGATTGGGGGCAGTCTGCTGCAGTTTACTTCAACCACCATGGAGCTTGTGCTTATTCATTTGTTTGGGCATTTGACGTGTATCAGGACCTGTGCCGGGAGCCCATGGTGAGGACACAACAGCAAACACAAGGAGACCCAACTCCTGCCTGCTCTGTGTTTGCCGTCAAATGTGTGAGACAAACCCAAACCAAAGAATCAGAGAAATATAGGATGACGACCACAGTAAGGATTTGGAAGGAGAGTGACATGGTGATATAAAAGTTAATGGCAAGAACTGACCGGGTCAAGGAGGATGAGGGAAGCTTCCAGAAGAAGCAATACTCAAACCTTCACCACTGAGGATAATTCCTTAGTTCCTTCAATGTTTAAGGGTTTATCTCACCTTTTCTGAATCCTCCTCTATTCTGATATTCACAGTAGAAAAGCAAGGCAGAGACTGTTATCCCCACATCACGGACAGGGACAGTGGGACAGGAGGGAACGAGAACAGACTGCCCAGTGGAGCCCAGTCTCTGGGGTTTTGTGCCATCTTTGGTGTCAATCATCCTTGTGTCTGTTTTTGTCTGCTGCTTTCTGGAGCATGGTTTACACATTCAGCCTAATGAGATTTGGCTGTGACTAGCCTCTTAGCCTCAGTAAAACTCTGAGTCACTGAAATAAAATATTCTTCAGCTGCTGCTGTCAGCTGGCCTCCTCAGATCACCGTCCTCCTGTCTATGGATTGGTCTCCACTTCGGCCCTCTGCTGTCTCCTCCTAAATTCTTACCTCCCTTACGCTTGATGTTTCCAGAGATGGGAACCTGGCTGCCTCCTGCCATGGCCCCTGTCTTGGGACAGCTGCACATATTAGCACCATCTCTGCTAACTTTCTTGCAGTGGCTTCTGCTTGGTCACGTGGCTTCTGGAGCAAAACCTAATGGAGAGACTTGAGAGCTCTCCTCAAGTCCCTGGTGGAGGTGAGGAGAAAGCATTTGGGACCTTCTGAAACCCAACAGTGTAATACAACAGGTTGCATGGAGTTGGCTCTGAAA
This sequence comes from Phacochoerus africanus, assembly GCF_016906955.1. NCBI lineage: Eukaryota > Metazoa > Chordata > Mammalia > Artiodactyla > Suidae > Phacochoerus > Phacochoerus africanus. The sequence continues at coordinate 26,343,362 of NC_062551.1, read as the reverse complement.
CATGCCCTGATGGTGGGCTTGTTCAGGGGTAGAATGCCTCCCTCCCTCCCCATCAAGACTAGAATTAGACAGACAGGACCTGTGTGAGACATCCTGTGTGGTCCTCCCAACGAATAAAATGGGTGCACCCTCTACTCCTCATCTCCCAGCACTCCCCTGACGCTTGATGTTTCTGCAAAAACTTTAGGAAACAGTGAGCTGGGAATTAGATGGAGGAGGCTCCAGGTGGCTGGGATCTATGCCTCTGACTCCACTGGACTTGCCACAGTGGCTGGAGACGAATGTTTCCTGCCTATTTTCTGAGCCATCAGCCCCTTTGATGTTCTCCTTCTAGAATCACTGGTTGTCCTGGAAATTGTAGCTGGGAGTCTGAGATGCTTGGAATTCCTCTGTTTCTTTAGGAGGTTATTACTGCAGACCCTCCTTGCCCTCATAGACACACTACTTCAAGCAGTTACAGATGAAGTGCAGACCTGGTGGTGGCAGTTTCCCTAGGTGGCCCTGGGTTTCTCCCAGGTGGCAGCCTCACAGTCGGGAGGTTTGATCCGATAGGAGAGGTGGGGAATTCTTGTGACAAGAGCTCTGCTGCTGGAAGGAGAAGCCCCTTGGCTTTGCAGAGGGAGAGAGACAAAAGCACAAGGTAGAAATGCTCAGGAAGAAATTGCTTCTTCTAAACACACGCCTTGAAGCCTGATGCCTTCCTGCCCTACCTGACAATATGCTTGACTCCCAAGGGAGTCAAAACAAAAACCTTACTCTACTCAAGAGAGAGTTGGATCTGACTTTCAACTGATTAGGCTCAACTAAGCTTTACATGGGAAATTGGCATTTTATTACCTTTGTAGATGACATGTCACAGACAGTGTCCTGGTGCTCAGGGAGAGCCTGACACATGGATTGGATGGTGCCCATTTTGCAGGCCAGACAATGAGGAAGAAGTTGTACATTTGGGACTCTGGATGTTCCAGCCTAAGAAGCCCCCTCCTTTTCCATGAATCAGGTTTTCTCCTTGGTGATAGAATATGATGTTTTTCTCTGATTTTCTGAACATCGTCACTTAATATGATAGTTTCTAGGTCATGCTGCAAATGGCATTATTTCATTCTTTTTTATGGCCGAATAATACTCCATTGTATATTTGTAGCACATCTTCTTTATTCATTCCTCCTTTATCCATTCCTTTATCCATGTCCAAATTTAGATTGCTTCCATGTATTGGCTATTGTATATAATGCTTGGAATCTAAAAAAGGATGCAAATGAACTTGTTTGCTGAACAGAAACAGACTCACAGTTTTCAAAAAACCATGGTTACCAAAGGGGCGGGGGGTGGGTGGAAGGAAGGGGGTTTAGGGGTTTGGGATGGAATTGTTCTAAAATTAGGTTGTGATGATGGTTCTACAACTATAAATATAATAAAATACATTAAAATTTATCTCCTCAAGTTCCCATTGTGGCTCAGTGGATTAAGAACCTGGCTAGTATCCATGACAATGCAAGTTCAATCCCTGGCCTTGCTCAGTGGGTTAAGGATCTGGCACTGCTGCCAACTTTGGTGTAGATTGTAGATGTGCCTTGGATCTGGCATTGCTGTGGTTGTAGCTCTGATTCCACCCCTAGCCTGGGAACTTCCATATGCCGAGGGTACAGCCCTAAACAGACAAAAAAGGAAAAAAAAAAGAAAAAAGAAATTCTCTCCTTAGGAGGCAACACCCAGAGCTACGGTCTAAGGATGGCTGGAGGGAGTGGCCATGTGGAAGGAAAAAGCCTTGGCCGCAAGCAGGCTGTAATTTGTGCTGTGGACACTCAGCGTTGTAGGGCAGACAAGGTTAACCATGGAGAAAACGGGTGGAGGTGGCTTGGCAGTGAGATTTGAGTTTAGGTGTGAAAGAAGGATGTTGGTAACAAGCAGAAGATGTGTGCTATGGACTGGGAAACCTAATTCCCAGTATGGCAGGATTCGAAGGTGAGAGCTTTGGGAGGTGATTAGGTCATGAAGACGGAGCCCTTCTGAATGGGATCAGCTCTCCTGAATGGGATAACCTCAGAGAGCTCCCTCACCCTTTCCAACCTCTGAGGACAGCGAGGAGACAGCCCTCTATGTACCAGGGACTGGGCTCTCACCAGGTACTGAATCTCCTGGCATCTTGATCTTGGACTTACCAGCTTCCGGAATTGTAGGACGTGTTAGTGGCTTAAGCCACCCGGTCTGTGGTATTCTGTTAGAGCAACCTGAACAGACTGAGACAGCAGGATTCCTGGTAAGATGATAGTGTGGGCAGAGGCCTGATGGAGGAGCACTTGGGAGTATTCAGATAAGGCTGCTCAGACCCCCACAGTTGCAGGTGGACCAGGTCACAGCGAAGGGATGGATATGAAGCCTTCCTTTGCAACTGCAGTATCTCTGATGCAGTGTTTCTGGCCTTCAGCACCGTTGACATTTTGGACTAAGCCGTTCTTTATTGTGGGGCTGTCATGTGAGTCGTAGGATGTTTGACAGCATCCCAGGCCTCTACTCCAATCATCGTGACATCCAGAAATGTCTGCAGACTTTTGCCACATGTTCCCTGGGGTCACACTCACCCCTGGTTGAAACACTGCTCTAACTCCATCTTCATGGCATCGTCAGGAGATGACGTGACTCGCCTTTACGCTGATGTAGAAAACCAGAGGCTAATGGTAACAAAACCGGTACCGGGGAACATGGGCTTTTGAAACCACATTTGTTCTGATCCTTGACAAGACTCTGCCTGATGGCTGAGGGGGAGACGGGTCAGGGCAACCTCTTGGACTTGGTTGCACTGAGCTTCGGTGTGTTTTCTCATGCTTTAGAGCTTGCCCCCTGGCCTGGTTTGCTTATCCAAATAGGCAGAAGCACCCTGTGCAGAATGAGAGCAAATTGGTGGATTTTAATCCCTTTTGGGACACCTTATGAATGTTCTTGCTAACCCACTGTGAACTGATTCATTCATTCTCCAGCATTTACTGAGCTCTGACCACTTCCTAGGCGTGTGATGCTAGGTGCCAGGGAGAGGAGGGTGAACAGATTTCTGCCTGATCTCTGCTCTCAGGACTTTATTTCATGGCTGGAGACAGATGACAAGACAGTCACAACCACCACTGCAGCAGCAAACCTAAACAGCAGGCTCTGACGGGAATTACTGGGATGACAGATCCAGCTAGATAGCCTGAGATCTGGATGCTAAGAAAGTACTATCTCTGTCCATGGAGGTGGGTGGAGGGTGATGGAGGCAGAGGGAACAGCTGGTATAAAGACCCCAAAGTGGGAAAGACCTTGATCTGTTTTAGCAACGGGCAGAGAGGTTTGTGGAGCTGGATTTGCAGGGAGACCCACCGGCCTAACTCCAGTGGTCGAGCACTAGAAGCTCCAGCTAATCACCCTGTGGACAAGATTTCTGGGACAATGATGATTTCGGCACAGAAAAGTAAGTGGATCCGAATGTGTCAGGAGAGCCTCATGAACTCCCAGCCTGACAGAGTCTCAGGAGGGGCAACCTTGTCTCCGTGTGTGTCTGTTTCTTCCTCGAACCTTCAAATGCTGGAGAGGAAGACATTGCCCTCTGCCCTTCTGGATTCTTCTGGCTGGTCTAAGAATTAAACTGACATGAGATGCATTAGCAGGAGGAAATCAAACCAATGTTTATTAACAGGTATCCGTGCGAGAGACCCAGGAAACCTGAGTAACTTCCCAAATGGCTGAAGCTCTCGCCTTAAATATCGTCTTCAGCTAAAAACAAAAGAGGATGGGAGTTCCCGTCGTGGCGCAGTGGTTAACGAATCCGACTAGGAACCATGAGGTTGCGGGTTCGGTCCCTGCCCTTGCTCAGTGGGTTAACGATCCGGCGTTGCCGTGAGCTGTGGTGTAGGTTGCAGACTCGGCTCGGATCCCACGTTGCTGTGGCTCTGGCCTAGGCAGGTGGCTGCAGCTCCAATTCGACCCCTAGCCTGGGAACCTCCATATGTCGCAGGAGCGGCCCAAAGAAATAGCAAAAATACCAAAAAAAAACAAAAAACAAAAGAGGATGGGAGGCAGGGGCTGGGAACGATTTGGGGCTGGAAGGAAGGCAATGGACTTGGAGTTGGAAAAGTGTATGTTTTCCGGGCCTGCAGAGGCAGTGGGACGCAGAGGGGACCCTCATCTCTGGGCCCTGCCGAGTGCCCCACCCCCACCCGCCCCCATTCTCTGCAGAGTCTCCATTGATCTCTCTATTCTGGGAACAGGCCCTCTCCAGCACAATTCTTTTAGTCATTTAGGGAGAAGGTCAAAGTTTCTTCCTAAGTCTTTTTGGGCCTTAATTGTTTTTAGCTAGAAATAACCCACATGACAGAGAGATTTTTTTTTGGGGGGGGCGAGTTTCGGGCCCCCACACAGACCCACTCCAGTTGTCTCCTTAAGCTGGGGAGGCAGGACCTCAGGGACTTCTGATTCCCGGGCTCCCTAAAGCCGAAAGCCCAGCTTGTCTCTCTGCAACCTGGGCTCTGAGGCTCTGCCTCTGTCCTGGCCTGTGAGAGGGGCCCCACCCGTGCCTGGGGCAGCCCTTCGTTGTTCCCTGTTCTGCTCTGCTTTGCCCTGCCCTGTCCGCACCCTCTCAGGCCGTGTTGGCCTTAGGAGACCCCTGTGCTGTGCCTACCCCCAGCGGAGAGGCCCTGGCCACTCCCATCTCCCTGTCTTGCTTTGCTCTCACTGTCCTGGGACGGATTCTTCTCATACCCTGGGTCTCAGAGTTTGCGTGGAGCCTGGCCTCTCTGTCACCTGGGTGCAGGTGTGGAGCCTGCATGCTGAGCTCACCTGGAGCTGTGCAAGCCCCAGGGATCCAGGGAAAATGAAGCTCCCACACCTGCCTCTGAGAACTCACAGCCCTTCCTGGACGAGGAGGCAGCCCAGTGCTACAAAGTGACAAGCCTGATGTTCGAGGTCCAGGAGGCTTGAGCCAGAACCCTGGCACCAGAAAGCAGGAGGTGTGGAGTCTTAGAAAGTTCCTCTAGCTCCCAAGACCTGGACGCCTGTCTGAATCTGGCGCCAGATGCCTGGCAGCCAGCCTGGGGTCAGACCCCAGCTCTCCTTCCCAGGGTGGGGGCCTCAGCCTTCTCCTCCCCCAGGGGCAGTGCACACCTCTCCGCCCTTGTCTCCTGGAGGCATTGCCCAGGGGTGGGGGCAGGGGCCTGTTCATGCTCTGCTGTTCTGGGCTTCAGATTTCCTTGTAGCCTGGAGCTGGAGGAGACCATCTGCTTGGACGTTTCATGTGGATTCAATCCCAGGCTTCACCATCCATCGGTTCTGAGATTTCAGACAGGAGGCTTAACCTCATTGGGCCTCCATTTCCTCATAAGTAAGAGGCAGCCGCTGGCTCCCACGAGGAGGGCAGCCTTGTGGCGGTCAGGAGATGGCTCCGTCTCCAGGCGTCACTTTCTCCCTCCCTCCCTCCTCGCTCCCACCCTCCTGAATGAATTCAGGGCAAGATCACTTGAGGACATATATCCTTTGTCTCCCTGTGAGAGCCTCCCTTCCTCCCCTTCATGTAATTGTCAGCAACAAAGTTGGAAAATAAGGATGTCTGAAGCAGCTCTCCGCACGGCAACATCTGCACCAGACAAAACTCGAAAAGCCCTCAATCCCCAGTCATGAATGCACTATAAAAACAATGTGGCAGAAATGAAAATTGTTCCATCATAATATTTCACAGTTCTTTTTGACAAAAGCCAAGCCGCCCTCATGAATACACATTTCCCAGCATCTTATGCATTATGCATCAGCCTATAGCAGGGGACCTGGGAATTGCCAGTCCCTAGTAAAGGGCCTTTGAAAGTGCCTATTTTGTAAACAAACGGAGCCCAGGCCCAGCACTCAGGCTCTTTAGGTAATTTAAGACTGACTCCGGCTGCCTGGGTGGGGACCAGCTCCTCTCAGGGCCGTAAGTGGCAGGTGTCTCCAACGTTCTCTGGATGGAGAGGGGTGCTCCTGCATTCGGTATTCTCATCTTTAGTTTCAGGGTATCCATGATGGCCATTCAGGGGGCAGGGACAGTTCCTCTTGGAGCCAGAACCAAACATGGCCTGAAGGCCAAATGAACCTTCCAAGGCTGGCTGGGTGGTCAGGCAAATTAGTCAGGACTTCTGACTCCCAAGCGCCCCAACGGGACTGAGGCCTGTGTTGGGGGATAGTGATGGGTGGAGGGGACAAGGCGGTCCAGGCACGTGGGACATGGGGGTTGGCCTATCTTAGTGGGCTCACAGGAGGCATCTCTGTTTGCCCCAAGCAGGCAAATTGGAAGTAGGTATTAGCGTGCCTTATTGTCATTGGGAAGTCCCTTGAAGATTATTAACTAACCCCTGTGTGTCAAGGAAGGGAAGACTGAGTCCAGGCATTTTAAGTGACATGTTCAAGGTCACCCTGGTTGGTGAGCAGCAGATCTGAGCCTGCTGGAAGCCGGTTGTCTTTTCCCGGCACCTCCCACTGCCTCTATCATGAATTGGCAGCAACTGAAAGGACCAGGGGCAAAACGGTTACTGATTGCTATGATTTAAGCAAAGGGCAGACTCGGATCCTTACAACCGCCCTGGAAAAGAGCGTATGCAAGGCTGTTTTGTGTAATTTGCAATCTGTCCTCTCTGGTTTGAAGTGGTGACTTAACGACGGATATCTGCTCGTTACATTATATCTGTTGCAATAACAAGGTGGTGACTGATTCATTGCTACCTGTATTTATTTCATAAAAACATTCAGCTCCCATTAGGAGGAACTGTAATGGCTTTGCATTGAGGAGCAGAAATTCTGAATTCCAGTGTGGGCATGCTCTAGTCCTCCCTTCCTGGGACCTCCGATCCTTTCTCGTGAAATGAGGGGCTCAGGAGGAATGGTCTCTGAGTTGCATCCCAGCTGAACTCTCCCACGTGCTAGTGTGTGAGTGGGTGTACTGTGCAGAGGCCGTGATGAAGTCGCAGGGAGAGGGACCCACTTCATGCTGTGCACACACCACTGCAGGGCTGGGCTCCCGGAGGAGTTGAGGGGTGGGGGAGGCGGGATCAACCCCAGTTAGGGGAAGTCAAGAGAAATTCCTCATTACTGCACCTGCTGGTCCACAGCTGTTGGATCTGCTTGCTGATTGGTGCAGTTTGACTAATGACAGCAGGGACAGCTGAAGGCTGATTGAGACGATGAGGCAATGTACCCCTCACAGACACCTGGAAAAATCGACTTAGGAGATGGCTGCTTCCCCATCCTCCGGTGACCCAGGGAACAGGGTGACAGGGGAGGTGGCTGGAAGGGGACAGTCAGGATCATCAAGCCACTGATAACACTGAGAGCCCACTTGTGATGCTCTAAGCCTAAAATGAGTGATGCTCAAACTGTTGGGGCTTTTTTGGGTTGTTTTTATTACTTGGTTTTGTTTTGTTAAAACACTCCCTGTCCATGGAGTTTCTATGTAGTAGAGACGTGTGTTTGGGCTGGGAGATGTTTTGTGTTGCAAAATTCCCAAAAACCACACTTTGAGAACTACGATATCAAAAAAGAAGAAGCTCTATTGGTCCTCAAATTCCATTTCTCTGTGCCTTCAAACTATTCAAAAATACTCCCAAATCTTTGTTAAAAATAAATAAATTCAACCTCTATAACTGGCAGAGCAGTGAGTGAAATTGGCCCCATGTAACATAAATAATGATTTACTTAGTTTCAAATCAAGAAATAATTTCCCCTGAATTATGAAAAGAAAATATTTAATTTAGAAGCCTCAGAAATTCAGAAAGGTATAAAAATGAAAATAAATGGAAATGGATCACAGAGAGATAGCAGCTGTTGACCTGCTATCTTCCCTTAATTTTCAGCCAGTGAATAGGTCTCAGTAGGTCTTTCTACTGTCTTAGGTAGTTTTCCTAAATCGGGGTCCTTGGGATGTTAGCATTATAACAAAAGAAACAAAAACAATAAAACCTGCAACAACAGCAACAACACAAAAGATATATTTTAGAAGCTGATTTGAGGTAAAAACCTGACAAGAGGAGTTCCTGTCGTGGCGCAGTGGTTAAAGAATCCGACTAGGAACCATGAGGTTGCGGGTTCGATCCCTGGCCTCGCTCAGTGGGTTACCCATCTGGCGTTGCCGTGAGCTGTGGTGTAGGTTGCAGACGCGGCTCGGATCCCACGTTGCTGTGGCTCTGGCATAGGCCGGTGGCTACAGCTCCGATTAGACCCCTAGCCTGGGAACCTCCATATGCCGCGGGAGCAGCCCAAGAATTGGCAAAAAGACAAAAAAAAAAAAAAAAAACCAACCTGATAAGAGCTGTGGGAACCCAAAGTTTTAAATTGAATAGTTTTGGGAGATCCTGTTGCGGCTCATCAGTAATGAGCCCAAATAGTATCCATGAGAACTCGGATTTGATCCCTGACCTCGCTCAGTGGGTTAAGGATCCAGCAATGCCGTGAGCTCTGGTGTAGTTCGAGGGTCTGGCTCAGACCTGAGTTGCTGGGGCTGTGGTGTAGGCCAGAAGCTGCAGCTCTGATTCCACTTCTAACCTGGGAACTTCCATATGCTGTGGATGTGGCACCCACCCTCCCTGCCCCCTGGAAAAAAAAAAAAAAAAAGAATAGTTTTGAATTGGAGGAGTTATCCTCTGATGGACCCTTGGGCTGGGAGTGTCTCTCACATAGGCTTCCTCTCTCCTGCCAATCTCTCTCAACCCTACCCCAAGCTTTTTAAGAGATGGGGGTTCTTATCCCTCTTAGGGGAAATGCTTAGAGAGTTGTAAGAAATTCACCCTGTGGATAAAATATAGAGGGTTTTTTTTCATCTAAGTTTTATTGAAGTATAGTGATCATTTCTGCTATACAACAAAGTGATTCTGTTGTACATATACACACATCCTTTCTCTTTCAGATTCTTTTCCCATAGAGATTATTGCAGAGTATTGGGTAGAGTCCCCAACAGAGAGTTTGAAACTCATAGCATCACATTCTGTTGTTGGTCATATTGGGTTTTCCAAAGGGAAATTTTGGAAATTCAATAAGTAAACCAAGAAATGGTCGTTTGGCCTCAATCATCACTCTCCAGACAATGAAGAGTCAGGATTTAAAGTCCATACTTTCGGTGAGCATGACCTGAGCTTGTTGTCAGCTGTCTTCCTCTTCCTAAAAGGACACTAATTCCATCATGAGCATCTTCCCAAAAGTCCCGCATAAATATACCATCACTCAGAGGTTAGGGCTTCAACATCTGATTCTGGAAGGACACAATCATTTAGCCCATGAAAGCAGCTTTATTTCTTGGCAAAGCCACTGACCTCTCTGAGACCATTCACTTTTCTAAAGGAGGGGAGGTGATGCTTGTGCGATCTATTGCTGTGAAATGGGTGAGCTCTGTGACACGCCGATTATTGCCCACCTCCCGACTCCTGTGCACACCATTTCCACGGCTGCAGAGGCTCTCTTCCACCCACTCCCCATTCACCCACTTAGTTTCTACTAGTCCTTCAAGACCCAAGTTTTTTCCTTATGGCAACCTACCTCCACCAAAGCTCTTTCTACCCCATGTTGATCATATCAGAACTCTGTCTCTTCCGCTGGGCTGTGAGCTGCTGCATGAGGACACAGACCATATATCCCATCTGATCTTCATGCTGCAGTGCCCAGCAGTCTGCCTGGAACACCACAGGTGCTCAATAAATGTTTGACTCAATGAACATGGTGGTGCACAGTGCACAGAAGGAAAGAGATACAGTGGAAGTCTTGCTATAACCACTGGTGAGAAAGAAACATACCAGAAGAGACTATAAGGAAGCAATGGGAACAGAAATAGAATTTCCCACAAATATTTAAACAAAAGTTCCTACCACAGTGGTTTAACAGGTACAAACCAAGAGAAAAACACCTTATCAGGTTGACAAATGCCAAGACTTGTGCTCAAAACCCAGCCAAGGTTTCCTTTGAGGGTTTTGCCTTTGCTTGAGCATTCCACACACACAGGTTGACCCCAGTGGGACAACTGTGCCTAAAAGAAGCACGCTCTATACCTACCAATCATGAGGCTAAGAGTGAACTCAGGCAGTTAATGATCATCTTAATTAACCCACAAAATTTTATGCACGGCCAGTATTCAGCCAACCTTTTGATCCCCAACAGAAATCTATTAAAGTTGGTTGAGAGAATGAAAAGACAAAAATCTGATGAACATTTTTTACCTTGGTGGATATAAAAGTTGGCAGGTTGGATGACTCTACGAGTGATCTATTTGCCAATAGCAATCTTACATTAAATTGGGGAAACCATTCCCTAAATGCAAAGTGAGGAAGTACCCCGAATGATAGCTTAAAATTACATGTGTCTAGGGCCTGTCAAGGCTGGAAAGGATAGAATTAATATTCCTGATTTAGGAATGTAGGAAAATTCCACATTTCCTCCCAAAGAGTACTCTTTGAGCTTGTTTTGAGTCAGGGGCTAGTTTGAGAAGCTGGTGAACATTATAGATAAATGTGTGTGGTGCATGCCTGGAAGGCTTTGTGTTTCTTAGGGAGCTCATGAAATTCTTAGGTGACCACCTGCAGATTCCATTCAGGTATTCCTGCTCCTAGACCAAATGGGTCTAGAGATTTTGCAGATTTCCAACCATAAGTGTGAGGAATGGCATTATCTGGATCATCTCTGAAACTTTTCATCATATGCATTTTCCCTACGTGGCATGATCATGGATCACTGCCACCTTTCAAGAAGGGAGAACTGAGTTGGGGCTAAGACATGGGTGTTTTGAAAAATATACCAATGGTTCTCTGGCACACATAGCCCCACACAATACCTCATCCCCTCCACAGATCTGATATGGAACCACATGATAACACTGTTGACTGAGTCCCTGGATGTGGCCCCAGGGATACAGAGGGATGACTGTCACCCCCACAAAGGTCAATTGTATATTTAATATAAATTGCATCTAGTAGACCTAGACCTGGGTTCTTCCCGGCTTCTTTCCTTAATGTCTATGACCTTGCTCAAGGAACATTTATTTCCTCTCTCAACCTCTGCATTTTTCATTTATAAAGACTGAGCTGAAGGGCATGGGGTTTATGACACAACCTCACTTCCCTTTGTTTAAAGGAAACATCAAGGTACCAACTTGAAGTTTCATTACAGGGTCTTATCAAGAAGAAAGTTGTAAACACTGGATGTGCCAGGGTACATTTTATGTAGTTGATGAGGGGACTCCTTCATGTGGCTCCCAAGAGTCTTAGGTATCAGGATAGTGTTGCATTTCTCAGTCAGCTCTAAGGGGATATATTACTTATAAAGGCCTCAAGGAGATTTTTCACAGTGAAGGTTATGAGCGAGTGAATATTGCCAATAGAGTTGGGAGTGGTGCACCATATGTTGACTTTCCCTGGTTTGGCTTCCAAAGGCATTTTGTGTCATCTGAAGAGTGTGCAAGTGTGGGCAATACTATGAAAAACTGTTTTATTTTTTGATTGGGGTGGAAGGGTGATGTAGTTGGGCAAGTGCTACAGGTGTCCATGGTCTGGCACTACAGGAGGTATCCGGCTTGTGCACAGGTCTGGAGGTAAGTCTTGGGACCTCAGTGTCCCAGTCTCTACCATGGGAGTCACTCTCATCTCAAGCGTAGTTAGGAGGACCATTAGATAAGCTGTGCAGAGTGCCTGCCTGTAAGGTATCAGGTGCTGAACAAGTGGTAGTTAACTTGGAGTCAATGATGGAAGCATTAGGAGGCTAATAGTTGTGGCCGAATAAGGCTCAGAAGTTTCAGTTGGACAAACTGCAGTCACAGCTTGTGGTGAAGTCTCGAGGCCTAAACTGAGGGAAACGGAGCCCAGGGGGAAGAGCACAGTAAAAGTGGGATGCCCAGAAAGGGGGTTAGAATTGGAGTGAAGCAAAAAACCCCAGGTGGGCTCAGGCTCTCCATGTTCCTCTGCCCCAGCCCTGCTCGACTGCAAAAGATGGCATCTCCTGTGGGGTGACAAATTCATCCCAGGTCCTACAGGACTTCACTAGACCAAGAGAATGTCCACAGGGCCTAGTAGTGTTACCATTCCTGGAAAACTGGAATGATTGGTTACTCTCCTCCCACCTGTGTATCCCAGCCCGTGAAGAGCAGGCCAATCCCATTCAGATGGCTGTGGGGTGATTCCACTGCCCCCTCACTGGGTACCCATGACATCAGCCTTTCCTTGCTCCTACCACAACTTCTGGGGGCATCTAAAAGGGCATCAGCTTAATACTTGGGTTCCTGCTGAGACTGTAAGGGGTATTGTCTGGTTCACTCTATCAACAGCATGTAGAGAATTCCTGGCACATAGTAAGATGCTCAGTAGTATAGGTTGGATGGGTGGATGGAGATCTTGTCCAGAGTTCTATTTTGTGTGCTTAGGGGCCTGAGGTACTGCTTAAATTGAACTAGTTTCACCTCCACAAAGTCAAGTCCCACTGTCCATGTCTTGCTTCAGTTTGAATGGGCCATTCAGGACTACAGAATCCTCATGCCCATGTTTGCTGCTTCCTTGAAGATTTTGCAGGATGCTCAGTCTGCCATGTTGGTGCATAGTACACAGTGTTAGAAAATTCCTGTTCCCCTTTAAGTAATTAGAACTTTCTTCTTCCCAGCCAACCTTGGAACCGTTTCAAGTTGTGAGAGAAACAATGGCCAGTGTACCAGTATCATGTTTTAACTATTTTCTACAGTTTTCCCCATGCATCTTTATTATTTGAGACATTCCAGTATGTAGACACCACCCTCTCTCTTCCATCCTATTTCTCCTAATTGTAAGGGTCATGTTCTTTCTTTGTTGAGCCGTAGCAGCAAACCACGATGCCTTCTTTGAAATACAGGGTCCCTGCAGCTCTGTTTGGTTTCAGAACCACAGGGAGAGGACAAGAGGACACCTGTTTGCTTCTACTTCCAGTTTTTAGAGAGAATTCTCACATTGATGGTTCATTCATTAAGATATTAACATTCAAGGGGAAATAAGTTGGGTGTGGTTGGTGTCCCTGTAGCCATGAATGACAGGCACATGTATATTCCATTAAGATCCACAGAGGCTGGGGTTCCCATTGTGGCTCAGCTTGTTCAGAACCTGACTAGTATCCATGAGGGTGTGGGTTCAGCTCCTGGCCTCACTCATTGTGCTAAGGATCCGGCAGTGGTGCAAGCTATGACATGGGTCATAAATGCAGCTCAGATCCTGCATTGCTGTGGCTGTGGCATAGGCCAGGAGCTGCAGCTCCGATTTGACCCCTAGCCTGGGTACTTCCATATGCTGCAGGTGCAACTGTAAAAAGAAAAAGAAAAAAAGATACACAGAGATTGTCGTCATGGTGTTAAGAGTTAGGCTTTGATTCATCTACACTTGAGTTTAGCTGTCAAATGATTAATTAGCTCTGTGGTTTTGTTATTGTTGTTTTATTATTTTTTTGTACTTTTAAAGTATAGTTGATTAACAATGTTGTGCTAGGAGTTCCCATGATAGCTCAGTGGTTAACGAATCCAACTAGAAACCATGAAGTTGTGGGTTTGATCCCTGGCCTTGCTCAGTGGGTTGAGGATCTGACATTGCCGTGAGCTGTGGTGTAGGTCACTGATGCGGCTCAGATCCTGCGTTGCTGTGGCTCTGGCACAGGCCGGTGGCTACAGCTCTGATTCAACCCCTAGCCTGGGAACCTCCATGTGCTGTGGGAGCAGCCCAAGAAATGGCAAGAAAACAACAAAAAAAAATGTGCTAATTTCTGCTGTGCAGCAAAGTGACCCAGTCATACACATACACACACACACACACACACATATATACATACATTCTTTTTTCTCATATCATCCCCCATCATCCTGTATCCCAAGAGATTGGATGGTGTTCCCTGTGCTGTACAGTAGGACCTCATGTCTTATCCAATCTAAATGTGATTGGATAAGACACAATCCAAACTCCTCATCCATCCCACTCCCCCCCACCTTCCCCTTGGCAACCACAAATCTGTTCTCTATATCTCTTGAGTCTGTTTCTGTTTCACAGATAGGTTCATTTGTGCCCTATTTTAGATTCCACATATAAGTGATATCACATGGTATTTGTCTTTGGTTGTTTCAGTATTGCCATCATTGTCATCATCAGCACAGTTGGAACAACTCAAAGGGCATCTATGGCCAATTTAGTCAAGGTAAATTCTTCACTGAACAAAGGAAGACGTTTTGTATTCTCCCCGCCTCCCGCACCCATAAAAGCCACTTGTGCCTCCCAATCATAGTGAAGATGCCACATGCTCTACATATATCAAATGCTCTATTGTTGGGTGCTGTCTCCAGCTGAAAAGCCCTTGGGGTAATTCAGGGAGGAAAGATAATGGAAGGTAGAGGCATGATGAGAACTTCAGGATTCTGAGCTCTGGGAATCCCACGCCAGTTAGGACGTGATCTTGCTCATCCTCTTTCACATAAAAATACACTCACGATGATGTTGAGAACAACCTCACAGCTCATTGGTTCGTGTCTAAGCTCTTCAGGACTCAATCAGTATTACTCTCTCTCCTGTGGGGCCAAACTTGGGTTTTCCTTTCTGTAAACTTCCTGCATTTGCTTACAATATCCTCCTCGACCTGGAATTTCCTCTCTGTCCTTCCAGTCTCAACTCCTCATTCAAGGGTTAGCAGAGAAGTCCACCTTCTGGGAATCTTTTTATGGAGACCACTGTGCACCCAGCGGGTACTATTCTTTTCTGCATATTTGTTGTCTCTTTGTCCAGACTGGAAGACATTTGAGGAAAGAGACTGTGTTACCCTCTCTGGTTCCTCTTCAGCACGGAGACCAGAGTGCTGTTGGCTTCTGATCTGGGAGGCACGTACGTCTGCTGGTTTGCTGGGCAGAAAGCCTCACTCCCTGGTGTGGGCAGCTCTTGCCTTTCCACATACCTTTGTTGAAATTTTCACCACAACTCAGATCCTGAGAAAAGGTACTTGTTTTAACACAGTTGCTGGGCAGAGGTCATTGCTTTAGACAAGGTTTCTTTTCTTTCTTTTTTAATGAACTTAATCATTTTTAATATCTTTCCCAAGCAGAATACATTAAATGACCTGGGCTTGGCTGAAAGCCTTCTCTCAAGTGCTTTGGGGGGATTAGAGGAAGTTCTTTTACAGCCTCTTAGCATGACTGGCTGCCTTTTCCCTTCTTTAGGTTATGAGAGAGTGGGATTTGATCCTAATTAACAAAGGGGGAGCCCTGAGCCTTGCCATTTCTGTTCAGTGGGAGAGAAGTAGGGGCCAGACTCTGGAGGAGGGAGGCTGATGTTTTCAATGATTTTGGCTTGTGTCTGAACATGGAGGCTGATATGGACACTGATAAGGAAGCTTTGGGAAAGCACAGCAGAGCCCAGAGAGCACGAGAAAGCATGAGGGTCAGGAGGGAGAGCAGTTATCCTCTGAAGAGAGTCAACTCTGACCGTGGAGACCATATCCAGCAGTGATGGAAGCACAATTCAGGCCCACGTGCAAATTAAAAGTCAGTGACAACATTTCTTCTTTCAGTGCACGAAGATCACAAAAAGAGAACCAAAAGGGGCCGGGGTGGGGGGGGGTACAAATTAATCAGCAGTGTAATGAGAATGGAAAATAGTGCAGGAAAAAATTGTTCTCTATGTGGTGTTCAAACTCCTGGCCCATCACCTTCTGGTGACAGGAGGGACTGTGTCATGCTTGGGAGGGTCCTGCAGAAAGAAAGGGCATTTCAGATGGTCTCTGCTGCATCCTACAGGGATTTCATTTGCCTTCTATGCATCCCTTGTTATTTCTGCTCTAGGCCTGTGATGCAATCTCTCCCCAAAGAAGGAGAAGTACGAGGGGACTTAATCTTGCTTTTCTTCTTTCTCTCCGTGGCCCCTGATAAAGTGCTGGCCATGGGGTACCATTTAGAACTTTAAAGAAGGAAACATCTGCTAGAGGCAGCCAACCTCTGCTTAGTGTCAGAACTGATTGATTGAGTGGCTGAGGATGATTGCGATTTGCCTGATTCGACTGGTACATCCTTTCAACCATGATCTGCCACCTCCGAATCAAGAAAGAGCCCCCTGTTATCCCGTCTTTGGCCTCAGACAGGGATGACAGGGATGACAGACTATGGAGAGACCTCTAAGAAGCAAACAGAGAGTGAATTTGTCCAAATAGCACAACCAAGGTTGGCCAATTGCATCACTGGTTCGAGCCCGCATCTTTCTCAGAACACGGCCTTAAAATATTCTGCTCAGCTGCTCTGCGCTCCAGAAATACAATAAATAGCAGCACTATTTTTAAAGGATCATTGGGCTTCATTAAGTAAAGAGCGGCTTCTCTTTAACATGGTTTTGAGGATTTGCTGTCTAAACAGTGGGCCGGGGTGTTGACATCCTGGCAGAAGTTTTTCAAGTGTGTATTAATAGGCCTGGCTGTCTCTGGGGCTGCCTCTCCCTCCCTGGGCATTCTGCAGCCAGTCTTTCTACCTGCCCTTGGCCTCGCTCTCCCATCTGTAGGCACAATGGGGATAAAAAACAAAACAAAACAAAACAAAAAAAACCTGTTTTCCCCATTTATTGTGAGGAGGAAATGCAATGAGTCAGCTCCACAGCCATTGTAACGTGCACATTGGTTCCTCCTTTCATTACTTCCCCAGCAACGCTGCCATCACAGGATGCTTTGGGTGCCTGCTATCCTTTGAATTAGGCTCTTGGTTTCTCTACATTGTTAGGATTTAGCAAGAGGCTTCATAATTAAACACCATTCAGGCTGAGGTTAAAACTCTTTAGTTCATTTTCACCCACAGACCATCATCACTGTCCCACTCTGGCCCAGGATGAAGAAGCAGATAGAATTATCTTTGCATGGAGGGGAAGGATGAGGCCTTGGTCAAAGGACAATTCTTTTTCATTTGTTTGTTTTAATTTTTTATTATTGTTGATTTACAGTGTTCTGTCAATTTCTGCTGTACAGCAAAGTGACCCAGTTACACACGCACACACACATATACACACATTCTTTTTCTTTCTTTCTTTCTTTCTTTTTTTTTTTTTTTTTTTTTTTTGCTTTTTGGGGCTGTACCTGCAGCATGTGGAGGTTTCCAGGCTAGGGGTCAAATTGGAGCTGCAGCTGCTGGCCTACACCACAGCCACAGCAACACAGGCTCCAAGCCGCATCTGTGACCCATACCACAGCTCGCGGCAACGCCAGATCCTTAACCTACTGAGCAAGGCCAGGGATCGAACCTGCAACTTAATGGTTTCTAATTGGATTTGTTTCTGCTGTGCCACAACAGGAACTCCTATACCTTCCTTTTTTCATTATTATCTTCCATCATCTTCCATCACCAGTGATTGGATATAGTTCCCTGTGCTATACAGCAGGACCTCACTGGGGTTAGTTGATGCACACTATTGCATTTGGAGTGGATTAAGCGAAAAGGACAGTTCTTGCAATCAGAGAGACAGATTCAAATTCCTGATCAACTGCTTGCTGGCCACGATGAGACAAATAACTTATTTGCTTACAGCCTTCTTTCCATCATTTGTAAGGAGGAACAATAGAACCCATTTTAGAAGACACTTGTGATTCCAAATAAAAGGCTATGCTTTGCTGCCATCAGTACAGAGTAGTTGCACATGAGAGAGGAGTTCCCTTAGCAGAAATAAATGCTATTGAGGTGGTGGTCACAGGATGCCCACCTCTCTTTAGTTCTTTCCTTCTCTCCATGGCTCTCCCACCTGCATTCCCACCTCCCAAGATGGCCTTCTTGAGTGTCTGTCATCAAAACTCTCTTAGGAGGGGCCTGGATGAGCCCCTCAGCTTTCTTTGTGGGCTGGACTGTGTGGCTCCCACTTCAGGCAGGGTGTGTCTCGTGCCTCTTTTGGCTTTGTGGGATCAAAGCTTTTGTTTTGGGAGAGAAGAATTAAACCTTTGGCATCCTAAAAAAAAAAAAAAAAGTACGGAAATATATGGAAAAGTGCGTATATTATCAGTATAGCCTATCACAGCTTGGCAAAGTTAATAGATCAGTGTCATTGGTGCCCAGATTAACAAACAGATCATTGGTGACTCCCTAGTAGCCCCGTTTGTCATTGTCCCATGTAGTCACCAACCCCCCAGGGTGACCTCCATAGGCTGCTAGTGTTCTTTATATAAATGGAATCATATACATGGACTCTTTGGTCTGGATTTTCTCACCTGGTCTTCATTTGTGAGAACCGTCACTGTTGCTGTGTGTAGTTGTAGACTGTTGATTCTCCATGCTGTATACATGCCACTGGGTGAATATACTACAGACTACGCATCGATTCCACAGCAGATGAGCCTCTGGGCTGTTCCCTTGGCAATCCAGCGGCATCCACTCTTTGCAAGGGTCTCAGAGCCTTGGCTCTAAACCTGCCTGCCTCACCTGCCCAGAAGCTTGGGGCAGCCTTGGACAGGATTGAGACTTTTCACATAAACTTTATTTGAGGACCTCAAGTCCCCCTGACAACCCTGGGAGGGAGGGAGATACGTGTCTCTCAATTGTCCACACAATCAAACTGTGGCTGAGGGAGTTTAGACATTTGCCCGAGGCAGCAGACCTACCAAATGCCAAAATGCCAAAGCCAAGGTTCTAATCCAGTTTTTAGCTTCTCTAAAGATTATACTCCTTTCACAAATCATACCACCTCTTTGCAAGATTTGATGAAAAGCTCACATTAACTCGAGGTTAAGGGAAAACAGTTTTATTCCAGAGTGTGCACACAAAGTTTGGCCAGGTCATGGCTTTCCTGGTCTGGCCATCATCTTCTCACCTGTAAGAATAAAGCAGTCAAATTCACTGCCCATAGGGAGGACGGGCCAGCAAGTGAGACTCAAGCCAGGTTCTGTAAGGATGGGAATCTTGACTCTTTCACTCATGAGCTGTGTGACCTTGGGCAAGTTACTTGCCTTTTCTTTGCCTCTGTTTCCCCATCCCTAAAATGAAGGCAATAAAAGTTGGCTACCTCACAAACTGCTGTGAAGATTACATGGAAAATGAATGCAGATCTCTCTGCATAGTGCCCGGCACTGAGCTGATATCTGGGGGGGCACTTCCTATTGTAATTAAATGCAAGCCCTTTGGCAGGTCTGACATTCTAGGAACCAGGTACTGTCATTTCAGCTGGCACTTTGAATCAGACATCTTCGCCAGCTCCTAAATAAACGTTACATGGCTGCTACTACCGCTTCTCTTTTTTGGAGATGTCTATTAAAATTATGATTCAATTGTCAGAAACAAAATATTCTTAAGATGTCTTCAACCATACCCTCAAATTATATGACAGTGCCTGGCTTTAATACCCATCTAAATAGTTATACTGCTGACAGGTTTCGGGAGCGGCGTTTGCTCTTCCATTCCTCCCATTAACTTATGTAGCAACATCATAACTCTCTGAATGGATTTTTTTTTTAAAGGATGCTGGCATATTCCATCTGAATTCATTTCATATAGCGTCTGTGTCAGAGCATTTGCATATGAATGAGATTACTTGACGTCGTTGGATCATTAACATGGGAGCACTGCCGTGACATGTTTTAGAGCTCAGGTTCAAGAGTTTGAGGCAAGCCAAGGAAGAAAGGTTGGAGACTCAGTGCATTGGAAATCTTGCTGGAGTTGCCTGGCATAGAATATCCATCCCAGTTGGGCTGTAGTCTGGAACTGCAGTTCCCTCCTTTGCCTTTAGGACAGTAAGCCCAGCATCCTCTCCTTCTTCCCCATGTTCGAGGCCCCTGGACGCGGTTCTTCCTCCATGTCCTCAAGTCTTTGTATAGATAACCTGCTTCCTGTACTTGATAGTGCCCCCCTCTCTGCTTGGAAGATCTTACTGATCCCATTGAATTGTCAATGTTTTTCTGAACCCTTCTCAGACCTTCCAGGCAAATTTAACCACTTCTTCTCTGGGCCCTGCAGCTGACCTCATAACTGGAATGGGCTGTGTCCCGTGCTCCACATCTCTTTCATGCTGGACGTTGAGGTTTGAGAACCCATGGAGGGGACCAACCTTCTCCATTCTTCCAACCCCAGGAATCAGTATAGAGTAGTAGGTGTTCAATAAACACTTACTTCGTGGATGCAGGTAGCAAACTGGAATGAGACATGGCGGGGCATATTGTGAGTTTCTTTCTCCTAGGGACCTTTGGTATTTAACCATCCTAAGTGTCCGTAATAGCAGTTCTAGTCAACAAGATTCTGGCTCAGAGGAGCCCTGGGGTCCCTGTGGACTGTGTCTCCCTCATATCACAGGTGATGAAAATGGGCAGAGCATGCCCTCACAGCCACCTGGCTGCCTGTGGCTTGATGGCTGATCTCATAATGGAACATACTGACTTGGAGGCAGTTAGCCTCAGTGCTGAGCTGTGCTCCCAATAATATCTCTGAATTGGGATGACGTGGGTCTTAGTAGCTAAAGTCTGAGGATGACATGGTGCCAAGGCACACCCAACAGACACGGTGATCAGTGCTGTCAGCTTCCAAGGGACCTCTAGCACCCTTTAGTGATCCTGCACTCACATTCACTACAGGGGCATGAGGTGCGAGGGGAACACACTCCGAAGTCAGACCACTTAGGTTCTGCCCTGGCTCGACCATCTGTTGCCAGTGGGACCTTGTGCAAGTTCCTCTCCCTTTCTAAAAGTCAGTTTTCTCATCTGTAAAATGGGCACTCATAACAGAGTGACCTTTATATGTGTCATAGAATCTGTAACACATAGAAATATTACCTTGGATATGTCCATGACCTGACCTGATAAAGTTACACTCACAATAGACATAGGTCTTTTTTTTGGCTTCCCAGCATCTGAATATCCAGCCTAATTTGTAGAGGGACCCCAAGAGAGGTGGGTGGTAGATGGAGCTTTGCCTTCCACCTCGGGAACCCAGAGCAGGCAGGCGGTTCTCTCAACTTGACAGTTGGTACCTTGACTGTCAGGAAGTGGCCCGAGCAGGGTCTTCCAGAGGCTCCAGTGTGGGATATTGATCTGGGATGAATGGAAAAGAACAGGTGACAGTTTAGGATCTGTTACACTGGTCCTTGGCATCTGGTGGCCATTGTGCAAGCATCTGGAATTGGTGTGTCTGTAGTGCTTATGGTAGAGACCAGAGACCTTCTCACCAGACTCTGGGTCCAGGTCGGGCTGTGGTTCATATGGACCAGTCTACCTCATCCCTGCCCATGGTCTGAGTCTTCTCTCCAGCCTTCTCAATAACTCTGTAAGCTGATTCCCATCTTCCAGCCAAATTCCTTCTTTGTTGGCATTACCAAAAGTTTACTTCTATCCTCTTCAGCCAATTACCCTGATGAGTTCATGCTTTTCCACCCAGAGTAAGTAGTGTCTCTCAAGCCTGGTTGCAAGTGCAGTCACCTAGGAAGCTTTTTGTTATCCTAGCTCTCAGGCTATCTCTGGGGGAGGAATCAGGAGGATGCATTCATTACAGATTTTTGGGTGGTTTCATGGTATAACCATGTTTGAGAACAAATGCTCACCACGCCACACACTTGTGTTTCATGGCTGAAACTTGCATTGCCATTCAGACCAAGCTCAGATTGGCTACTGGGAGGCCATCTCTGCCCCTTTCCCCGTCCCAGGGTTGGGCTAAGCCAGTGGTTCTCAGTCTTTGCATTGATACAACCTGAACGGTTTAAAAAATCCTACAGCCTGGATTTTTTTAATCCATAAAAATTCCGATTCAAATCATTTAGGATGTAACTTGGGCTTCTTTACTGTCTGTGGAATGTCCCAACAGCTCAGACGATATTCAGATTCTTTGGCGAGAAATGCAGATTGACAATGACTGATATTATAGGCAGTACACAGGAGTGATTGCAAGCAGGCCTCCATGAATTTTAAAAAAGAGGGAAGACTAGATTGCCTTTGGAAAAGAAAATTAGTACATGCTACCCAGAATCGATGAAGTTAGCCGCCTGCGAGTAGTGGGCACACTTCTTCTTCATATGCCCATGAAATCGCTTCTGCTCCTTCCCTAGAAAGGTCAGCACTGAAACCAGCACCTGCCTTTCTCCTCACCCCTCTCCCAGGGAAAGACGGGCTATAACAACCAGCTTGCTGAGATGGAGAGCGCCTCCACCCGTTTCTAGGGGAGACTCCTCCTGTTCTCCTGCTTCTCCGGAGGTGATGGGGGAAATCTGCCATGGAGGTGGGAAGCTTATCGCCTTCTCCAACCCCAGCTGTGCCGAAGACAGTACGGGACCTGTGTTCTGATTCCCAGATGGTCTTTGAGACTGTCCCTGATTGGTGAGAACATTTTAGGTCTTGAAGAAACAAACCAGGGGTGTCCATAAAGGCATGATTACAGAGTCTGGGAAAACCTCAGCCTCCTTTGAAATGACCTGGAGGTTATCACCTGTGCACAGGACTGAGGTGCACAGAAGACCAGTGAGTTGTGGGTGCCTCGCTGGGAAAGAGGTACCAACAGCAGGATACAGGTGATTCCATAGGGAGCAGGGATAAGTGCAGGTCAGTGAGGTGGCACCCCACAGTATTAGTTTCCTGTGGCTGCTATAACAAACTACTCCAAATTGAGGGGCTGAAAGAGCACACCTGTATGCTTTCCTGATTCAGGAAGTCACAAGTCCCAAATCAGTTTCACTAGGCAATAACCAAGGTGTCAGTGTGGCCATGCCCCCTCTGGAGGTACTTCTTCCAGCCTCTAGAGCTGTGTTCCTTGCATTCCTTGGTGCCTGACCTCTTCTGCATCTTCAAGCCAGTGGTGAATCGTCGAGCTTCAGTCATCACAGCAACTTTTTCTTCTGCCCTACCATTGAATCTCTCCTGACTTCCTCTTATGAGGGTGCTGTGACCCACCTGGCTGATCCACAACAATCTCCCTACATGGAGAGCTTTCATTCCATCACACTTGTACCACCCCTTTGTCACTGAAGTTAATGCAAAGTTCCTGGCTGTCTTTAGGGGGTGCTCTTGAACCTATCACACCAGACTCGGAGGAGCTCCAAGCCACAAGTGTACTTGGGCCTCTGGGTTGAACTTCATGTCCTGTGGACCCCCAGCTTGGCTCAGCAGGGGCCTTTGACCTAACATGTGGAGAATGGGGACAGAACAGACTGGTCTTGCAGAGGAAAGCATTGGTTTATGTGGCTGTAGTGCTTCTGAATGGTTATGAAGAGGTTGGCACTCTGTCTATCAGCTTTTATGAGCCTAAAACATGGGAGTCTGGCCCAGTGAGATGGGCCTCCTCTTCCAGATGCTGCTAAAACCCCAGAGCCTGAAAACAGTGACTGGGGGAATTCAACACAGGAAGGACCACAGAGGCTGGCTGGAGACACCTCAATCTGATCACGTATTCTCTCGGGAAGAGCATTTATTTACTGACATTTGAAAAAGTGTTTTGAGCGGGTTGTGCCTTTACCTTATTTTTTATATGGTTCTCACTCACAGAGGCTGGTGCACCCTTAGCCTCCCCATTTCAGCCTTGACCGCAGCCTCTCCTTCGATTCCCTGAGCGTCGAGGTCATGGTCTGCCGTGTGTGCCTGGCTCAGGGTCATGGTGCCTGGAGCCCGGCTGGCAGTCTGGGGGAGACAGCCTTGCCCTTCATAGATGCTTCAGCTCTGTGACATCGGAGGTATCTGGTCATTGATTTGATGCTTTTGAGACCGCACGGAAGGTCTCAACTTGCTCACAGACAGGTTCAGACACCCGACCCCTGGACGGAAAGTGCTTGCCGCTAACAAGGCAATGCTCTTCCTTTGCCAGGCTTCCGCAGAGCAGAGTCCAGGGGGAGTCAGGCCTGAGGCCTCCTGTGTGGATGTTCAGCAGGTGAGAAAAGTCACCGCATTTTACTTTCAGTTTTTCTGTTTCAAATAGAAGATATTTTGGAATCCATTTGTTCTGCCAACGAGAGCTGACATCTTCCTGAGGTTGCGAGAATCCCTCTGAAATCCCATCAGCCTGGCTTCTACCTGCAAAAGTGATGGGGCCCTCTTTCCCCAGCAAGTCTCTTCCCCCTAAAACAGGATTTCCCCTGGCAGAGTGGGCTGGACCGTGAGGGCCAGAGTCCTGGGTGTGGCCAAGTTCAACACTGATGCCACGTGCCCCTGTGCAGGGGTCCTGCAGGTACCACATACACCATGTTTCTGCTATTTGACTTTAGGCAGGAAGGCATTTATTTTTCTTTTTGAGGTTGAGCACATCCCTTCCACCATCATGGGTTGCAGGCAAAAGCTGAGCTCACAGAAAGGGTAGACAGTTTAGTTTAGAGAGCCTGGTTACATAGGCCAGGTTGGCTTCTAAACACATTATCACAGAAGTGATATGGGGTGGGTTGGGTTCTAGAATCTCTAAGATCTCAGTGAGAAGTAGCCAATCACTTTCCTCATTCTCCAGGAAGGAGACAGAGCCTACGGCATCTTGGTACCTTGGCCATCATCACCTAGCTACCAAGTGGCTTTTCAGGACCCAGAAAGCCTGCCTGAGCAATCCCCCCTCCTCTGTCCTGCCGCAGTGCTGCCACTAGGCTTTTCACGACATTAATCAGTGTGTCTTTGCGATTTACATGTAGGGCTTTAGGGCAGAATGTGATGTTTCTACCCTGAGCAGATCACGCAGGGTGCCAAGGGGAAACAGAGGCCAGGGAGGGCAGCTGCATTGCTTGTGGGGCTCTGGATCCGTGGAGAGAGGCAAGCAGGAGTTGAGATGAGTGGCTGTAACACGTCTCTTTGTGTATAAACCCGAGAGTAAGCAGCTCTCCACGGATGGCCCCTGAGCCTTCCTTGTTAGAAATGCAAATTCTCAAGCTCTCCCCAGACCTACTGAATCTGAAATTGAGCCTCGGGTCCAGTGCTCTATCTCCACAAGCAGGGGTTGTGATTCACGCTAATCGTGTCTCCTTGCAGAGCCAGTGCTCTCATTCTCAGCAAACCTTTGGCCTCTGTCTTCACAGATGGAGACTAAAGGGTAATTACCTGGTACCATGCAAGAGGGGACCTGGGCTGAGTGGAGCCTCCTGACTCCTGGAGGGCTGGAGCCCTGTGGGCAGCCCTGGGGTTGGGCATCCTTCCTGGGTGAGACACACTGGCCCAGGAGTGCTCCGTGTTCCGAGAGGCGAATGCAGCCAGCGCGCGCTGTGTTCCTGGCTCCCGGCTCCTGGTTCCTCCCAGCGGCGCCTCCCCTTCCTGGAAGCCTTCTGACTTCGGAACACTGTCCGGACCTGCATGCCTGTGATTCTAATCATTAGCACCTTGTAGTTGGGATCCTTGCCTTGTAAATCTCTTTGTTCTCTCAAAGTTCAGGGGGGAGGGAGGGCCAGGAAGCCTGGAGGAGCTCTCCTTTCAGCCTGTTCCTCGGCTCCAAGTAGAACAAAGCCAGCGTGTGGGGAAGGCGCTTTGATCCCAGACAATGAGAGCGGCAGGATTAAGTGTTTGGAGAGACCAGACAGCTCTGGCACAAAACAGATCAGTTACTTTTCTTTCTTTCTTTCTTTCTTTTTTTTTTTTTCCTTTTTTCTTCTATTTTTTTAAGACCTCATTCAGGGACAGGAAATAAAAAAGTAAAATGTTCTGAAGGGTGGTTTTTCCATAGCTCTCTAAGTCTCAGGCTCTAACCTGAAACATCTGTGTGCTGGGTGCCCCGCTCAGACTCAGAGGCTCTGCCCCAGGATTGGGGGGTGCTCTGAGGGATTAGTATAAAGGGCCTTCCCAGGGCTTCTGCCCTGCCCTGAGGTCCTTGAGTGACAGCTGGGACTGGAAAATGCTGGAGCTGGAAGGAACCTTGGGAAAATCTGTTCATGTATTCAACACAGTTGCCAGACATAGGAAACTCTGAGTTCAAATATAAACATAATAAAATAAACATTCCTGTACAGAATGCTGCCTCTGTGCCAAGCACTAAGTAATTCATTGAACCTCCAGCACAGCCTCGGGGGTCTCTGTTTTCTCGCATGGTTTATATGGCAAGTCTAATAATACTTGTAATACAATTGTTGTCCCTGTATTTCAGATGAGAAAATCTGAGGCACAGAGAGGCTGGGAACTTACCCAAGGTCACCCAGCTAGCTACATGGCAGAACCAGGATGCAAACGCAGGCACTGTGGCTCCAGGGCTCACGCCCTGTGCTACAAAGATAAGATCTTGTTCGTGATGAATTCGGTCTGTCTGAAAAAAGTGATGGATCGTGCAGGAAAAAAAAAAATTGCAGGGAAAATTCCGCCTGTCCGGAGTGTTCTGGAAACTGCTTCCGCTGTTACTGCTGCTGTTCTTACTGAGACAGACGAATTCAGCACAGGGCTGCCAGAGCCGCATGGGTGGATATAGTGTGTAATGGGAAAGCGGGAGAGGAAACCGGGAGCTCAGCACTCCTGGGGGTCCAGGCAGAAGACAGCCCTTATTCACAGAAGAGGAGAGCTCTGAGCTGAGGTTCTTTGTCTCCAACCACAGTGGGTAGAGAAAGCAGAGAGAGGCCAGGCAGGGGAAATGCCATGTGTGAAGGCATTGCAATTAGACTAGAGAAACACAAATTAGAGGGATTTAAGGAGGCTTTTGCCTGCCAGGGTTTCAGCTCATGCCTCTCAGTTCCCCCGTCATCCTTACCTCCCTGGGGCTTCTGCTGTATCAAAAGGATGGAGGTAGCATTAGGAATGATCCAGCTGGTTCAGTGACTAAACATACACATATAGGAGAAGACAGTGGCAGTAGTTTGACCGTTTTGGCTTTCATGCCTTCCACACCCCTGAAACTCTGGGCAGCCTGAACTTGTAAGTATTCCCTGTATGTCCCTTGTTCACTCAGAGCCCTGGTCTGGCATCTTCTTAACTTATTCCAGTTACCCCTCCAAGCATGCCCTCTCCCATCCTTGATGCCCAGGGCTTCCCCACAGTCAAAGCCTAGTTTAGAAGCCCTTTCTTCCAGGAAGCATTCCGTGCTTTTCCCAGCTGGGAACAATTCATTCCTCCCTCCAGTTCCCTTGTGGCAGTGATGGCTTCTGCATGATGGAGACAGAAATGACCTCTGATGCTACTCTCAAGTTGACAGTTCAACACCATTTGGTATAATGCATTCCTCAGTGTCTGATGAGCCAAGCCTCCGAATATGGTCCTAAGACCCCTAAAAAGGGCCCAGATTCAGCTGCATTCTTGAATTCCAAAGCCCTGATATGCCTATGATTTTTTTCTTCCTCGTGCCAGATCAGCTCTGCTTATCGACTGCTATTTTAATGAAACCTCCTGGTACCAGCTCAGGAAGGATATTTTTATTAGATACGATTGGGCGGATTCTCATGTTGAAAGCATTTGGTGTAAAATACGAACACATCCAGTTCTCAGATATCCTTCCAAATATTTCCTTTGAAATCGGAAAATTACCAAAGAACTTGTGATAAGAAGATGAAAAAAAGGAATTAAAAAGCAAGGATGACGTGCTTGTCTCCCACCCCCCACCACAATCCTTCACAGATGGGGCTTTGGGAATTCGAAGATCAATTCAATTAGAAGATTAGATGGGGCAGGACCTGGCTCCGCCCCACAAAGTCTTAGGAAGATGGTCAGTGTTTTTTTCTGGTCTGTTTTCCCCTCTCCTCTAACTTCCCCTTAGGAGCTGGAGTCATACAGAAACATAACAGGTCAGACTCACGTACAGTCAACTCTATTAAATTATGATGCCCCTGGCAGTATGGTATCTAAGTCTCAGCATCAAGGAGAATGTTGTGATCAATGTTTGCAGAAATCAACCCTCCCTGCTCCAGTGAAAAATCTCTTCCCCCATCATTCACCTCCCCTAACTTGGAATACAGTATACACAGAGGCTTAAAGCTTGGGCTTTGGAATCACCACCTGAATTTAAATACTGGCTTTACGGCTTTCTAGCTGGGTGACCTTGGGCAAGTTACTTTGCCGGCATTGCTCCCCTTGCCTTATCATTAAAATGAAGACAAGCAATTGTACTCATGTCCTAGGGCTGTTATGGAAGGAGACAATCGATTTAATACATTTAACCACATAGTAAACACTCAATAAATGTTAGCTATTACTCATATTACCACAAAGACCCTATCTTAACAAGGGGAGAGTGAGGAGGACGAGGATTCAAGTATTTTCCTCAGAGCCCTTCCCTAATAATTGTACCTTAGCAATCACCTTTGGGGACGTGATAAGAAATATATAGTTGATCTCTGCCCCAATAAGAAATGTATAGGTGATCCCTGCCCCAGGTTTCTGACACACGTTTTCCTAAAACCCTTGTAAGTTCCTGAGGGACAGGATTGCTAGGAGCTCCTTCTTCTCTGACATTTGCTTTTTGACCATGGTTTTTAAATTTTTTGGAATTTCCTGGGTGATAGGAACATCTTTTGTTCCAATGAGGTGACTTTTGTTGGGCTTCAGGGTTGGGGCTAATCACCAGAAAGACTAAGCCATGATTAGAAGCCTGGAACTTTCGGCTTCCCCACCCCTTCCCCCACCCCCCATCACCCTCTGGGAAGGAGAGAGAAGCTGGAGGTTGACTTAATGATGAATCATGCCTATGTGATAAAACTTCCATAAAAAAAGTCCCTGAAATACAGGCTTTGGAGAGCTTCTGGGGTGGTGAACAGGTTCACAGGCAGGGAAGGTGGTGCACCCCAGCCCTCGGGGGACAGAAGCGCCTGCACCCCTTCTAGAACCTTCCAGACCTCGCCTTGCTGTACTTATTTTTTATCTGATTGTTCATCTGTATCCTTTATCATCCCTTTTATAACAAACTGATAAATATAAGTAAGTGTTTCCCTGACTTCTGTGAGCCATTGTAGCAAATTACTGAACCTGAGAGGGGGTTATAGGAACCTCTGATTTGCAGCTAAATCAGGTAGAAGTGCAGTAGCCTCGAGACCCACTGCTTGCTATTGGCATCTGAAACTGGGGGAAGTTTTACGGGGCAGAGCCCTTAACTCTTGGGGTCTGCATACCTCTGGGAAGTTAGGGTCGTAATTTAATTGTAGGACACCCAGTTGGAGCCTGCAGAATTGGAAAATTGGTGTGGGAAATATCCCCACACATTTAGTGGCAGAAGTGCTGTCAGTGGAGTAAAAGAAAATGTGCTTTTTATTTCCTTATTATTTATGAATCTGGACTTTTCTGAGCTTCTGACATTACTGATGTCATTTGGGCCTTTCCCCAGTTAAACAGTATGCTGCCAAAACAAAACAAGTTTGCATAAACCCTACTCTACTACTAATTAAAGGTGGAGGCAGGAAGTCCCCTTATGGTACAGTGGGTTAAGGATCCACTGTTGGCACAGCTGTGGCACAGGTTCAATCCCTGGCCCAGGAACTTCCATATGTTCCAAATGCAGCCAAAAAAAAAAAGTTGGAGTTCTCACTGTGACATAGTGGGTTCAGAACCTGACTGACTGCACTGGCTCAGGTCTCTGCAGAGGTGCAGATTCATTCCCTGGCCGGGGACAGGGGTTAAAAGATTCAGTAGTTGCCACGGCTGTGGGATAGGTCAAAGCTGAGCCTCAGATTCAATTTCTGGCCCAGGAATTTCTGTATGCCAATTGAAAACAAAACAAAACGAAACGAAACAAAACGAAAAAACAAAACCCTCTAACCAGAAGGGGATTCTGATTGTCCATGGGTGGTCTTCTTTTCCAGTTAGGGGCTGTTTCCACATTAAATTTCAGAGATCATGAAACAGGAGCCAACATCATGAGACACATTGAACTTTGAAACTCAGAATTGCTCAGCCAGAGACCCAGGATGGACCCTAATTCCTATCGAAGCTCTATCTTAAGACTTGCTACCATCTAAATATTATTCTCACCATCTGCTAGATGAGAAGCTTGGTGCTCAGAGAAGTCAGGGTCGGCAGAAGGAATTGGGAAGCATTTAAGGGAAGAGATAGTGGTGGTGTATTTTAGAAAAGTGACGGTGGATGTTGACTTTGTGATCACATTGGATCCATGCAGCACGGCCTGCAGGAATTTGTGCTTCATTCACACCAAAAGGAAGATCAAAGTGATTTTTACCACCTCGACTTAGAAGAAGAGCTTTGCCTGCCCTTGGGCTTTCCCTGGGTATTGGTACAAGATGCCAGGTGTGTCTTGGAGATGATACCTATTTTGGAGTAGCAGCCATTCCATGAGCCCCATGAGTCCTCATCTGTGGGCCAGGCTCCTGGTCCTGGCTGCCATGCCTGTGGACCCTTAGCAGTTTTGTAGAATCCCGTCTTCCCCTTACTTCCAGTCTGGGTTTATCCCCTCTCAACCCTGCTTCCTGGCCCAAGTCCCTCAAGCCATGGGGAATGTTGGGAATCCAATGTCCTGGCCTGGTGCATCTGCCAGGCACTTTCTAGGCTCAGTATCCTCTCTCAGCCCCCTATATGTACCTCCTGGTTCTTCTTTGACTGGACCTGTTATTTGGTCCTGTGGCCCCTTTGCCTTGCTCTCAGCTCCTCTCTGGGACATGAGTTCAGGCGGCTGTTATCTCTTGTGATGTCAGCCTAAAACCCTGATTTCTAACATATGAACAGGTCTGTCTGCTGCAAGTTTCCCAGCCAGTGACTTTCAGTATTTTCCTGTCATCACTGACAGGGAAATTCAGAGAGGCGACCCTGGGGCAAGATAGCAGAAAGTCCCCTGTTTACTGGAAACAGGAATAATGGGAAAGGTGTTTAATCCTTCAGGCCAACTTTGGTTCCTTTGCCAGGTGGAGTTCTGGAGCCCCAGGCAGTAGCCACAGACCGGTGACATCTTTCCTGGCCAGAGGTTAGGGTATGGTGACGGTGTGCACACACTTAAGGTGCCTTTGGTATACCTTTTTTTTTTTTTTTTCTAGACCTCCAGCCACTTGTCTGGAGCCCAGCATCAGGTGTGTAGTACAGATCCTCTCTCTTTGCTGCTGAGCTGAAGGAATCTGATGCTCCTCTAAGAAGATAGGAACTTCTTGGTACTCCTTCTAGAAAACTGGGACATTAGAGCTCATGTTTCTTGAGTATCTTCTATATACCAAGCTCTGAGGTAGCGTCTTTACTGTGTAATCTAGAGTCTTTCTTGATTCCTGGATTCCAGATGAGACAAGCTTAACCGCCCTCTCTGCCCTTGCCTTGTTGGGGTCCAGAGCCTGCCTCAAGATTTTTGTGATTTTCAAGGTCTCATTCTCTCAAGTCAGAACAAAAGGATTCTTCTTTTTATTAGGAACAAACACACAGAAAAAGCAGCTGGGGTTGTAAAATTTTTTATTTTTTCCTCCAACACAAATAAATTTTTGCTTCTAATTCCCATTAAAAAAAGAAAAAAATAACCTTGAAGGTAGACTTTTTTAATCCCACTTTATAGATGAAAAAAAATTAAGCATGTATTAGGGCTTTTAACTATTTTTTCCGTCTCACATAGCAAATAGCTGGCAGATTCATTATTCAAATCCAGATCTGTATGACTCCAAACTCGTGTACTTTCCACTAATTTAAATGAAGTCGGGCCTTCAGATTCAAAGACCAGTTTAATTGTGCAACTGACATAGGTTTTATAATGTTATCTTTATATTACTGCTGTGGATGAAGTCTGTTTTCCTGGGAGGTATTTTAATTCGTGCAGGTTAACTAGAACTTTCCCCTATTTGGTCTAAATTTTGACCCCGAGCTTTTTACATTGTACAAGTGATGAAACAAATAACCAATCAGTCTGTGAAGGCTCTTTGCAAACCTGGAATGAATCAGGCACCCACATAAGGGTTTGCAAGAAGCTTCATCTCCTGGAAGTAGACCGCCTGTTATCTTAGTTAAAAATTACTAGATTCCAGAACTTATTAGGAGTCTGTTTGAAATTCTGTACTGTCCCAATTCTATCTTCAGAATTGAATTAATTAGCCAAAAAACATTTGCATATGTAATTTGTTTTTTCTTCAGATGCACCGTGATAACAAGCTATTCTTTTATATCATTAAGATGGAATCATATTATATTTTCATGCAAAGCAGAATCTGTTATTTTTTAAGTGTCTAATCCCTTTGTCTTTAAAATATGCAAAAAGTAAGCATATGTGCCCTAGGCCTTTGGAAGTCAAACTTTCAGTTCACAAGGCTGTGGATGTTTCATCTCTCACCCAAGGAAGTTGTCCCAGACAAAGTTACAGCTTCAGTAAGGAGCCTGAAGAAAGCCAGTTCCTAATTTGAAAGGCTACTGGCCGTAAGAATGGAAGGGAGAAGAGCTTTAAATTGTAAGTGGCATTGGTCTTTATGGTGCCATTTCAAACAAACATTTTAGAGTTGATTTCTGCTATGTAACCTCGGAGACCTGAGAATTCATGGCCATTTTTGAAAATGTATCTACCTTGTTTAATCTCACTGTCTTTAAAGTTATAGTCCATGAAACTCCCTCTTTGGAGCATTTTTCTTAGAGGGGATTATCATGAAAATACACTTAAAAAATGTTATTGATTTTCAAATGACAAGGAGAGGAAGTTTATTTAATTACCAACTATATATTCCCACTGTTTAATAAGTATAAGGGAATAGGATTTATTGACTCTGCTTGGGAAACTGGTGAATTTCTTTCCTGAATTTTCAGGGCCATGCACCATGGATTTTTATTTTAAATATCAGAAACAATCTGGGTTCCCACTGTGGTGCAGCGGGTTAAAGATCCGGTGTTATCTCTATGGCAGCTGAAGCACAGTTCGATCCCCAGCCCGGTGTAGTAAGTTAAGGATCCAGAGTTTCTGCAGCTGTGGCTCAGATTCTATCCCTGGCCTGGGAACTTCCAAATGCTATGGGTGTGGCAAAAAAAAAAAAAAAAAAAAAAAAGGAACAACCTCAGAATGGATTTTATAAGCAGTCTTTAACTGGTCAGTTGTCTTTCTTATATAGCTCTGACCCAATTCAACTTACTTTTCCTCTTCCATGTCAATAGAATAAAAAATCACATAAAAACATGCCTACTTCTTCTTTCCATATTGCTGAAGGAGCTCAAAATCCTGGTATCAGGAATTGCATGGACGTCAAAGAACGGCCCACATTGGGAAACCATATTTTGTTCTCCGTGGTGATGTTACCTGGAGAACTTATGTTCTCCGAGGCTCAGTTTTCTTTCCTATAAAGTAAAGTAGTAATGAAAACTTCTCAGTAATTCAACATAAAAGTTTCTGCTGATCTGATCAGACACAGAAGACTGATTTTTATCTTTAGCTTGGAGGAAACAGTCGTAAGGATATCAGCTATCGGCATATTTTAAGATATTTTATGTGGGAGAACTGGGGTTGATTGGTGTGTGACTAGGTTCTTTGTCACTGGATGTGACCCGCAGCGTCTGGGCATCCCCAGTGGTGGGCGCTGTAGAGAGGTATCAGGGTCAGGTGAAAGATCAGACAGGATGACCTATAATACCCTTCTTTGCCTGATGTCCTAAAATTCTCTGATTAATCGGACCCTCTCCCTATTTAGAAACCGCATCGCAAATCACACCCCTAGGGTCAGATGTGTCACTTTTCTGAGGCCTCGTAGACTCGACCTCCATGGCTGGACCTCATTTGGTCTTTCTGGGGTCTCCGCCTGGTTCCGACTGGTTCCCACAGTTTTCCTGTCCAGGGAGCCTGCACTCAAAGGCTTTTTTCTCCCCAGTTCAGTTCCCCTCAACCCCTTTCTCCTCTTACCTTCTATCTTCTTATTTCTGACTCCCATTAGAACTGTGGATATCTGCCTTTGGTTGGCATGGGTTCACTCAAGTTTACTTTACCTCTAAGAAAAGCTAACCCTGAGAAAACACTGACATGACTTTGGGGACTAATTCTGGAAGTTACCTCTCTATCTGTTGGTCTCGTTCAAGTGCCCCATGGGTTTTACGTGTGGACCTGCGCTGAAATCCTGTCTGTCCCACCGGCTAACCGTGCCATCTTGGTTAAGTCTCCTCATCTCACAAAATCACCTTCCTTTCCAATACATAACTAGTGAAATGAAAGACATGTCACATTCCACCTCTGCCAGGATGTCTTGTCTACTAAAGGGAGTTATTACAAATAGTAAAATCCTAAAGAAATGATATGAAACTGACATCCATTCTGGTTTCCTTTCTGCAAAACCAAAAGGGAAACCCACTGTGGGGTGAAGGGTGAGCAAGAACCTGAACTACTATTTCTCAAATGCCTTCCACATGTGTATCCTTGCTGCTGCCTGTACTTTGCTGTGGTTTGTAAGTAGGTGGCGGATACTCTTTTGGATTAGATCACTCAGAGGGGCCGCCTGAACTGGTTTGTCCTCCACGTGGTACAGAGTGAGAACAGGCACAGCAGTCGCACGGAAGACAGGATTTGGAGTGAGAACAGGGTCTTTACTATGTGCGTGGTCGGAGACCACTGTGTCCAGCGCAACTCATCAAAACCGGTAGTGAGTACGCCTTTTCTGTAAGGGCCAGAGAGTAAATATTTGAGACTTTGTAAGCCAGATGGTCTTGGTGGATGGTCTTGGTGGCAACCCCTCAGCTCTGCCATTGGAGCTCGAAAGCAGTCATAGTTGATACATAAAGGAATGGATACACATGGTTGCTTTCCAAGAGAACGTTGTTTACATAAGCAGAAGGTGGGCTCACGTTGGGCCACAGGCCAAACCTGTGGCCTAGTTCTCCAAGCCTCAATGTATGTATCGTCAACACGGGGACAGCAGAGTTTCACAAAGATTAAAGAGTATAATTCAAATGAAGCATCGGAGCCCACAGCCTGACCTGTGAAAGATCTCCAAAAAGTTATTTCTTCCCATCTTTTTTCTCCCAAGTGTTTCTGTACAGTGAGGAGTTGGGAAAGAATGCACGCAAAGGTCCTTCCCAGCCCTGTGATTTTATGAAATTGCCCGTCAAAAAAAAAAAAAAAAAAACAAAAACAAGAAAGAGCATGCCAGGGAGAAAAATTGTATGCGTGTTCTTTTTCTCTGCAAAATCTGACCACAAGAAGCATTAAATCAATCAGATGACAAAGCAGAATATGAAAAATTGAGTTGGTTTAGTCCCAAGTATGCAGGAGGCCTGTGCTATTGGGATCTGAAGCAGACAAGAAAAAAAAAAGGGAAATGTTTTCTACACATTATGTGCTTTGGCTATTCTGTGACTCCCACATAATTCATCACTGGAAAACTTTGAGTGCAATAAACATTTCCCCTAGTTTAGTAGCTGCTCTGACCAAGAACAAAGTCATTAACAAAAATGCAGATAAATACAAGGCAAATAATGATATTCCCAATTGCTTCTGTGTCAACCAGCTCAGCCCATCAATCTTGCCTGACTGGTTAAGAAGGAACTGAGAGAATTTATAACCGGGGAAGATTTCTCTCTAAAGCATTTCCACCTCACAGACGAGGGCAAGGATGAATCATCCAGAAAGTCCCGGGAAACTGAATGAACGCTCTTCATCTTCAGAGCCTCCCCTCAGAGGCACTCTGTCCGGCACTGATGCACCGACACCCTGCTTTTCTGAGACCAGGGCTCCCCTCATGGGGCGCTTTTTTTCAGGCAAAGTTGAGGGCTGGATTTATAATTTGCTGAGCCCCCTCTCTGCATTCCTTGGAGAAGACGTAGCCCCAGGAGCTCCTGGTGTGCCCATCCTGATTGGCAGGGGTGAGGGTAGAGGGCTCAGCAGCTTTTCTCAATCCTTGGCCCTGATGCCAACACTCATTTAGAGTTAAGTTCTAGTTTCTCGGCCCGTTGCTCTGATTGCCTCTCTTCTGGGTTCACTTCATTGACCTCAGTTTAACCTCCTCACGCGTTTTTTTTGGGGGGGGTTTTGGTCCTTTTCGGGCCACACTCGCAGCATACAGAAGTTCCCAGGCTAGGGGTCAAATTGGAGCTATAGCTGCCAACCTACACCACAGCCACAGCAACTGGGGATCTGAGCTGTGTCTATGACCTACACCACAGCTCATGGCAATGCTGGATCCCTGACCCACTGAGCGAGGCCAGGGATCAAATCAGCATCCTCATGGATACTAGTCGGATTCCTTTCCACTGCACCACAGTGGGAACTCCCATTCTCATCTGCTTTTAAGGAGCAGTGTCTAGTCTTCTCCCCCCAGCACCCTCCTTTCTCCCAGTTGTCGCATTTACCCTCTTGGTAGCAGAGACCAGCTACATCTCAGCGCCTCGAGCATCTTTATCTGTCCAGGCATTGCCTCTAAAGTGCAATCCTGTATTCAACTCCTCGCTGCTCTCACCTCCTGCCTGCCCACCAGACACATCAACTGTAACATGTCTGCCACACCTTCTAACCCTGCTTCACCCCTCCTGTGACTTTATAAGTAACCTCTTCTGGATCCAATGGCCCAGATCAGATCCCGGGTTGTGCTGGGTGCTTCCCTTTCTCTCAGCCCTAATGTCTCCACAGTAGCCATGACCTAGAGATAAAAACATCCCACAAGTGTCACAAAAGCATGTCCTCCTGGTCTATGGGATCACAGTGCTAGTGAGGGGGCTTATTCAGAGAAATGCCTTATTTTGGTCTCCGTGCCTCTACCCTGCCCCCTTCCACAGTTACTGATTTGGGTTTTCTGTGCGCTGTGATGGGATGACATAATTAGTATTTCTGACTGATGCAGACGTCCACAGTCTGCAGGAGCTGCTGCGGGGATGGAGTTAGAATTGGAAGCAGGGATACGTGGCTCACAATCTGATACAGTGACTCGGGCTTGAGGGAGAGAGAGGGGACTCAACGGAGGAAGAGAGAGGGTTGTGTTTGCGGCATCTGTGTATCAGGCTAGATGCTTTAACATCCTCTAATGGTGTCATCTCAAATCCCTTCAAGGAAAAGACTATTGTCTCCCCCGCCACCCAATATCCTAAGTGAGAAAATACCCTTGCGATGTTTAGTCTTAGGTGATCTCTTAGGATATGACAGATCCAGGATTCCAGTCCAAGGCTGCCTGTGTATAACCCCCACCCCCATTAATCCCCATTGCCCACTTCCCAGAGGAGGGAGACCACAGAGCCATTTTGATAGACACACGGAGAAGAAATGGGCTGAGACTGGCCATGGACACACTCCATCTTCCAAGAACACAAGCATAAGGAGATCAGAGACTCATTATCTACTTGGCTCACTGATCTATACCTAGAACCTCTACTAGTCTGTCCCAAAGGAGTCATTCAATAGATGCTTATTAAATCAATGAATTAAATCAGCAGTCCTACAAACTTGGTCTTGGAAGCTACATCTCCCTAGAGAGAGCATCATCTTGTGCCTTTGCTAGGGTCTTCCCTTGTGTTTGCCCTCCTCCTTGATTCCCACTGCTGTGTAGACAAGACCCTTTTTAGCTATGGGGCTGAGGACAGCAGATGCAACATACAGCAATGTTTGTTGAATGAATCCTGGACCATTGAGTCCCTTGCCTTTTTGCCTTCCTTGGCACAGTGTGTGGAAATTGTCCAAGTGTCTGTACATAACTTCCTTTACCTTCCCGGAGAGCCTTTACAGTCCACCCAGGGCCCTGGTCCTGCCAGAAAAAATGCCTCAACCATGCCCTCAGCCTCTATCTTATCTGTCATGGAGTTCCGGGTGAGTGCAAAGCCCAGTGCCAAAAGGACACTTCTTTCTCTTCTTGCTACCCCTGCGCAGCATCTTATTCTCCATCTGCCTCATTAATTTTTTTCTCCTTCACTTGCAGGGTAGTAATGGCAATATTCAGAGAAAGGTTTTTCACATTTCCTCCCCCTCTGCCTCTTTGCCTTGGAAAATATCCCACCTTGCGCATCTCTGCATCACTTGTTGTCAATGTCAGCAGTATAGACCAATAGAAAGAACAAGACTTCCATGGCTCAGGAAATACAGAGCAGATCCTTGTTCTCTTAAAACCATGTGAATTTTAAAAGACCACACCTGGGAGTTCCCGTTATGGCTCAGCGGAAACAAACCCGACTAGTCTCCAAAAGGATGTGAGTTCAATCCCTGGCCTTGCTCAGTGGGTTAAGGATTCTGCATTGACATGAGCTGCAGTGTGGGTCACAGACATGGCTCAGGTCTGGCATTGCTGTGGCTTTGGTGTAGGCTGGCAGCTGCAGCTCCAATTCAGCCCCTGGCCTGGGAACTCCCATATGGTGCGAGTATAGCCCTAAAAAGAAAAATAAATAAATACATAATAAAAAAATAAATAAAAAGGACCATATCTGAGCCTGAGGTTCTTTGTCTGTAAAATAGGGCTAATAACACTGATTTAAGGTTTTTCTGATGATTGGACAGGCTGGTGTTACGCCCTTAATAGAGAGCCTGGCATAAAATAGGTGGTCTCTGTACATTACTTTCCTTCCCCGGGGTTCCCACCCCTGGATTAAAATCGCATCTACCCCAGGCAGATACATCTCCTACTTAAATGCACCAGCTGCAGGCAGTGAATTTCAAACCACTTCTCACAGCAATGGCATTGGTCTGCCGGTCACCTCCCCTGTCCGAGTGGCCCCAGCTGGGCTGTGAGTCGCTCTGGCCTTTGGCTGGTGACATTTAGACCTGTCTGTCTGAATGTCAGTCTTCTCCAAGGTGCTGGGCTCGCAAATGCCCATCACGGCTCGCACGGCTGATCGGCATGTGGGGATGTGTGCCGGCAGGGTCCTCCAGACAGGCGGGGAAGGACCGAGCTGACCTAACACCGTCAAGCTGGCTGGCCGCTCATTTCTCTTCCCTGGCCTGTCTTCCCCCTGCTCCGGGCTTAACATGTGTCTCAGGGAGCTCTGCCCGGTGAGCTCTTTCCACCCACTCTGCCTCCCCCGCCCCCGTGACTTGTGACTGGAAACATCAATCCTGGCCTTACGTGGTGTCTCAATGACACATTCACTCTATCTATTCACCCACCCATCCCTTATTTTCTTCCTTTCCTTCAGTCGTAGGCCATCTACCATGTGCTATGCTCTTGCTGAGAATTTTCAGGTACAAGTCTCCATAATCAGTGTTGTCTTTTCAAACACTCCAGAAAGAGATAACAGTCCATGCTCAGAGATTTCTATTGTGCCATTGCTGTCTGTGTGCTCCAGCTGCGGGGCTGGTTGAGGGCTTAGGGCTCAGTGGGGTTGGCTCTGGCTAGGTATTTGTCCAGACCTGTCACCTCATTCTGTTCCTAGAACAACCAACCATCTCCGCATCTTTCCCTCCTCTGCGGCAACTCAGACACATTCTCTCTTCTGTGGTTCTAGCTGCTTCTGCAGCCAGGCATCAGCCAGTGCTCTGGCAGCTGATGATTTAGGCGTTGCTTTCTGCTCAGTTCTTCAAATCAGAGCTGCTTTTTTGGCCAACTTGGGAGAACCCAGCCACCAGAGACATTACCAGGAGATCTCCTCTGCTTTCTCTGGATTCCCAACTTTGTCCAATGAGTTCTTCAGTGCAGGGCTGGGGCGATGCTGTGCTGGGTAGAATTCAACCGTATTTCATTCGGGCTGTTGTGTCTTCTCCCTCAGAGGGGCTTTCTTCCCTCTTGGCTGTGCCTTAAAGAAACAGACAATCTTTGTCTCCTCTGTGTGCCTGGCAGTTGTGATTTCCTCTGCAGAATGTTCCAGGGAGCTTTCTCCGGACTCCTCCCATGAGGTGTCAGGATCCTTTTGCAAAAGGATACCCTGCAGCTCTCCTTGGAGGTCCCAGGATTCCAGGGGTATTTATGCAGATTAGACTCCCTCTGTGACCTGCGCTTCTCTACACTATGGGGGGCTCTTTTCTTCACAGTAATCAACATCTCATCTTAATTGCTTGTGTTTATGGTTCAATAAGTGCGTCCTTTTTGGCAACACCAGCTCACAGCAATATCTTAAATTACCCAAGCCTGCCCATTTCCTTTATGAACTCTGGCTCCAGTCTGATGAGCGCTTGAATTTTTAACCATTTATTTCCTCTGTGTGACAGGGAATGAGGAACATAAAGTAGATGGGAACGGTAAAGAAGGGGGAGCACTGGAGGCTCGGGACCCATAAAAGTAGTGCACAGTGTGCGAGGCCAATATAAAAGCAATGAGTTTTTAATATACGGCGCGTGTAATACATTCATATTCCTAATAAAGTCAATTATCGTCGGATCCGTTATTTCTCAATTTTCCACCTCAGCTCAGACAAAAACAAATCTGGAGCTATTCAGAAGGAAAAAAAAAATATACTCCAGTAATTGCAAAGGCAGCAGCTGTCAAAAAAATTGTCTAATAAGTGCCTGTTTAACACATCTACCCTCCCAGGAGCCCGGGGTAATGTCGGGAACAGCGCTTGCCATGAATATAACCTAAGACAAAACTGAATCTTTGCCCTTGATTTGAGCAATTATCTTGCTCTTTGCTGCTTTTTAAAATATTCCAGTTGTCATCTTGCGGAAAACAGTGAGTTGGGAGATGGAGTGCCATCCCCACCCTGGGGATGGGTGTCTTCAGGGACATTTCAGTTTCTGGCTGACCTGTGTGAACTTGTGTGCATTGCTTTACCTCCCTGGACCTGTCCCCACCACTCCATTTCTCTAGGCTATGGTTTCCTTATGTATTTAATGAAGAAGTTTTTCCTAAACCCAACTGAACATCAGAATAATTTGTTGTCTTAAAATTTCTTTTTTCTTTGCAGCGAACCATTGCTAATTGAAAAAACTTCCAAGTATCTTTGTGATTACTACTTTTAATTATAGAAGAATATGAAGTATCTATTGATGTACAACAATATTATCACAAAACTAGTAGCTGAAAACCCTGTGACTTCATCACATTTACTCTGTCAGTTTCTGTGTGTCAGGGGTTGTGCCCAGCTTGGCTGAGTCCTCTGCATCAGGGTCTCACAAGGCAACAGTCAGGGTGTTAGATGGGCAATGGTCTCATCTGAGGCTGGACCAGGGATAGATATATTTCCAAACTTATGTGGTTAGCAGAATTCAATTTCTTTTAGCCTCTTGGACCAGAAGCCCCAATTTCTTGCTGGCTGTGGGTTGCAGGCCACCCTCAGGTCCCTGACAGTTGTTGGCCATAGATTTGTCTCTCTTCCTTGCCATGTGGGCTTCCCCAACGTGACCACCTGCTTCATTAAAGCCAGCAAGGGATAGAGTCTAATAGGACGGTATTAAAGTCTTCTATAATGTAGTCACAGAGGAGGCATCCTGTCACCTTTGCTGTGTTCTACTAGTTAGAAACAAATCGTAGGTCCCATTCACACTCAAGAAGAAGGAAGAGGGGATTACACAATAGTGTGAACACCAGGAAGTGGGATAATCGGATCCACATTAGAGCCTGCCAGTTTTTGGTTTGTTTGTTTGTTTGTTTGTTTGGCTGGCCATTCCCACAACATGGGGGAGTTCCAGAGCCAGGGATCGAACCTGAACCACAGCAGTGACCGTAGCCATTGTAGTGACAGTGCAGGATCCTTAACCTGCTGCCCCACAAGGAACTCCCTGCTGGTTTTGTTTGTTTGTTTGTTTGTTTTGTTTTTTTCTGAGGGGAAAATGTAGAACACTGTAGGGCATAATGTCAAACTCTCCTTTCTTCTACTGTTTTGACCATTTCTCTTGTAAGGTTTTGGTGAGTCGTTGTATCAATCTCCTAAGGCTGCCGTAACGAAGGACATGAAATAACAGAAATTTATCCTTTCACAGTCCTGGAGGCTAGGAGTATGAAATCAAGGTGTTGGCAGGGCCACACTTCCTCTCAGCCTGGAGTGATGAGTCCTTCTTTGTCCCTCCTGGCTTCCAGTGGCTCCTGGCAATCCCTGTTCCTTGATTTGCAGCTCTGTCATTCCAGTCTCTGCCTATGGTGTCGCCTGGGCATCTCCCCCTTTTGTGTTTTCTTTTCTTCTTCTTAGGAGGATACCACTCCCTGTGTTTAGGACCTACGCTAATTGAATGAATTACATCTGCCAAGACTCTATTTCCAAATAAAGTCACATTCTGAGGTTCTCGGTAGACGTGACATTTTTGTGGGATGCCATTCATTTCACCACAGTTGTAAACTCTACCTCTGGCATTTGCCACCCCAAAACTAAATCCTACCTGTGAGCCACCGTGATCCCCTGGCTGTTGTGAACCGTGAGCCCCATCAGAGGTAGCAGAAGGCAGGGGCTGGAGCCCTGGTCTCTCACCAGTCCAGTGGCCTGGGGAGATACTCAGTCTCTCTGCTCAAATCCCTCATCTGATCATCATCAGCATCATCAGCATAGTATTTAACGTTTAGGGTTGTTAGAGGATACGTGAGATGATATATGTAGAGCTCTTAGAACACTGCCTGGCAGGTAAAAAGCACTGTGCCAAGGTCAGCAGTTATTACTAACCTCTCGCTTCCCCTTCCCTCTCCACTACCTGCTTTTTGGTAGTTAGAAAAATCATGTTTACTATTCGTTTTCTTATTTTAAATTACATTTAAATGAATGAATTATTTATTAATCATATAATGTGTAGATAAATTCCGTATAATGTGTATTAATCATATAATGTGTAGATAAATTACTTCTCTATGTTTTATAGTTATCTATAAATATTATAGATAATATATAGTTTAAATAGGCTTACATAAGTAACAAGTAATTAAATAATAATTTTAATGAAAATTTATGACAAGTATTTTAAGTTATATATTTATTCTCAAAACTCTATTGCTTAATCTGATTATTTTGTACACTATTTAGTTATTTCCATATTGTATGAAGGAATTAACAGTCCCCTTCCTTCTCCTGCAATCTCTTTCCTACCTGCCCTGCTTTGTCTTTATTTTCTTTATTTTCCTCTCTCGATTTTTATATTTATTTTATGATATTTAGTTCTGATTTAATCATCTATGTTTCATGAAGAGACTAATTTCAATAGTAGCCTTTATATCAAAAATCCACTATTCTTCCTATATTTTATTATTATAATAATAATGGTAATAACACCTACTGTTTTCATGCTCATTATAAGTCAATAACCATTCTAAATACATTATATGTTAGCTCATTTAATCTCTATAATTGTCCTCTGAGTTCGGTGACATTTTACAGAGGTGAGAGCTGAGGCCCCAGAGAAGTTAAGTAACTTTTGCAAGGTCACACAGCTAGCAAGCAGCAGATGCAGGGTTTGAATCCTGTCCATGTTCTGTGGCTTCTCAGTGTCCATGGCTTGCACCACGTTCACGTGGTCTGACTGGAATCAGAGAAGGGAATGGAAGGCGATATATCTCAGTTCAGATCATTTGAAGGAATATAGGGAAAACACAATAGCTTTCTTTCTTTACCAACACCCAATGAATTCCTCAAAAATAGGCTGCATTTTAGTTTTTCACTGTCAACCCATGCCTTTCATATATGATTTTTTGTTTGTTTTTCCATGGGGTTCCTTTAGTTTTTCTCAACGGAGGAAAATCTATGCCCTCATTTTCCCATTAAAGGGTTGCAGCTTCTTCATCATACAAATGAGATGACAGAGTTGACGTCCCTCTTGAAGGTGTTATTTTTGGCACCTGTCGAATTCCTGTTCCATTTTGACTGATGGCTTTTTGCCGCATACTTGTCATCCTGCGATTTCATTTTA
This sequence comes from Phacochoerus africanus, assembly GCF_016906955.1. Taxonomy (NCBI): domain Eukaryota; kingdom Metazoa; phylum Chordata; class Mammalia; order Artiodactyla; family Suidae; genus Phacochoerus; species Phacochoerus africanus. The sequence goes on along the minus strand of NC_062551.1, from coordinate 26,299,945 downwards.
TTCCACTCTGGGTTTAGTTTCCATTTTCCCCTGGATTTCCTGGACCCCTTTTCTATTTTTCTTGGATTTCTTTTTCATTTGGCTGAAGTATATTCTCATTTTCATTGTTGTTTTGCAGAAAATATTCTTTGCAGAAATGGCAGTGTCCTTATATGTATGTTGTCTGAGTGTATAATTGAAAAGCATTTTCCCCTCAAAAGACAAGGACGGATGCGAATCTGATTACCGTGCCATTGAAGAGAACACCTTTCTTCTCTTTAAGCTTTCAGGATTTTCTGTTTATCTTTGCGAGGCTGGACGCTCACCAGGGTGCTAGGGAAGTTTCCATTTGGCCATCCTCTGCAACGCTCCCAGTGAGTCTTTCATTTTGAAGACTTGAGTAGTTCTTTTATTTCTAGGATTATTTCTTTGAAAAGTTTTATTTGTTAAAAAGAAGTTCCTGGTTTATCCCCTGGTCTAGGATGGGCCTTGGGAATGTGGATCTTTATCAATATTCCCAGATGATGGAGTTCCCGTTGTGGCTCAGTGGTTAACGAACCTGACTAGTACCCATGAGGACACAGGTTTGATCCCTGGCTTCTCTCAGTGAGTTAAGGATCTGACATTGCCATGAGCTGTGGTATAGGTCACAGATGCGGCTCAGATCTGGTGTTGCTATGGCTGTGGTGTAGGCCAGCAGCTACAGCACCAATTCAACCCCTAGGCTGGGAGCATTCATATGCTGTGAGTGTGACCCTAAAAAGACAAAAGACAAAAGACAAAAAAAAAAAAAAATTCCCGAATAGCACTGTTAGTCAGTGATGTCTGTGAACTGCCCATGAGAAAGCCCCTGACATCTCTTGGTGGCACTTGCCCTTTTACATGGTAGGGTGGCTGGGGCGGTACTTCGTGATGTTGTCACATGGTGCTGCACTTCCCCAGCATGACAGCAGTGGAGGTGTGAAGTTACAGCACCCTGCCTGGCTCTCAGCAGTCCTTCAAAGGTCAAGTGCAATCCTGTTTGTAGAACTGCTTTGAAAACTCTCCTGGGACATCTACAAGTCAGAAGTTAACTCACCCCCCGAGTGTCCCAGCCTTTGGCGAGGCTCTGTGAGTTTCAGCAGGCTGCATCTCTTGCTGTGTCCTCGTGGAGGAAATGTTGGTTCTTGAGGTCCATTTGTGCTGAATCTTTTCTTCCCAGTCCCTGCTTCTTGGCTCCTGAAGTTAATGTCTACCCAAGGCAGGACGGTCTGTTTTCATTTCTCCCCTTGTCTCTCCTCTTTCTATTACCTTTGCTGACTTAAGTATCAAATCTGGCTTGGTGTCCCGAGCCTCTAAATAGCAGTGTCTTCTATAAATCATTATTAATAACAAGGATAATAATGATAATACTAAATAGCACTTTGGTAAAACCTTCCATTACAAAATGCTTTCAGAAATAGTACCTCTGAGCTGCTGGTTTATGTAGGGAACATGAAAACTGATTAAAAAAGAAGACTGTTCTATCCAAAATGTGTTTGCTTTTCTGGATTGAATTCATTTCGTTGATTGAAAATTTCATAAGGAAGATGCAGGTGGGAGAAGGCTGGGATTGTGGCAATAAGTGCATTGCAGAGTGCTAAAATAGTACATGGATAACCCAAAGGTTTAGGAAGATGCGGGTGACAGATCTGACGTACTCTGAAAAAGTTGGGTCCTAGAGACAAAGTAGATTCAATGCTTAAATTTCTTGAAACTCTTGTAGAATCAATGGAGGGGCTTCTTGTGTTCCGGTCTCCCCTCTGTTTCGGAAGAATGGTGGTGGCTTTAGGTATTATTTAGCATCTCCTTGCTGGAGTCTGACAGGTTCCCTGACCAGGAATTTGGTTGATGCTATAGGAAATCTTCTGATAGGGCTGGAGTGATGCAAAATCAGAGATTCCCCCCTCCAGTCATTCTGATGAAATTAATGCTCTCTCCAAAACCATTCCTGCCTCTTAGCTTGGGACCCGATGGCCATGAGCCATTCTCTCTTTCCACATAACATGTGTGTGCTGGGATTTCCCTCATTCATCTTTCTCGGCCTGCAGGTCATCCTGGACTTCCACTTACCCCCAGCAACTGGTACATGCCTGGCACATGCCTGGCACTCAGTAGACTCTCAATAAATACTTGCTGATGGAATGAATGGATGTTGGGCTTATAAATGGGCACTTAAAAAGTCATTTTCCCTAGAGAGATTACATTAATGTTGGTTGGTTGGCTTTTATTTTTTTTTTGTCTTTTTAGGGCCGCACCCACAGCATATGGAGGTTCCCAGGCTAAGAATGGAGTCGGAGTTATAGCCGCCAGCATATGCCACAGCCACAGCAACACCATATCCAAGAAACATCTGCGACCTACACCACAGCTCATGGCAACGCCGGATCCTTAACCCACTGAGCGAGGCCAGGGATGGAACCCACAACCTCGTGGTTCCTAGTTGGATTTGTTTCCACTGTGCCACGATGGGAACTCTGGTTGGTTGGTTTTTAGTTTGCAAGTTGAAGGGAGAAATTTTAGTTGGTTCTGAACAGATATTTATTAATATCTGATGCATATCTATAGATCCTAAGGACATGCACGTTTTAAGCATATTTTAAGCTGACTGGGACCCATACCCTACCCTTGCCTTGTGTTCAATTTCAAGTGTGAGTTATGACGGCTACGCCTGTGTCAGGGGTTACAGTAGAGGCCCTGCATTTGCTGTCTGCTTTCCTCCGCATTCCTTGTGTGTGCAGTTCAAGGAAAATACCAATTTTGACAAATGCAAACAAACCCTTCTCCCAAGGCTTATAGGGAACTAAGTCGAGTGGATTTAGAAAGACATGCGAGAAAGTTTTCTTATGTGAACCAGTGGCCACATTTGCATGGTTTTCATCAGCAATTCCCTCATATGAGGATGGCCTAGAACCATCTTATCACACAAACATTTATCTGCTGCCGGTACGAGGCACTGGGAGCCCAGCAATGAAGAGTTACTCCTTTGTTTGCATGGAACTTCTGTGTCTTCTTGGGGGAAGCCAGACAAAACAGGAGAAAGGCAAGTAAACAAGCCAATGACTTAAAACGGTTCCCAAATGTGACAGTAATAAGACCAGAGTTCATTGATTTTTAAGACACATTTCTTTTCTCCTTTTAATATTGTTGAAATTGTGATGTCTTAAAAAGGGAATGTGTGGTTAATATATTGTTCTTCCCCTTGAGAAGTGATTAAACTGATGCTTTGACTTCCAATCGATGGTGTCTGAGAATGGAGGAAATACGGTAATAATAAAAGCTTACATGTATTGAACACTAACGACGAGTCGGGTGTGAATGGTATGTGTTGTATGTAGCAGCGTCTCTTTTGTTCTGGACAACAATCAGATGAAGCATAAGTGTGGAGAAGCCTCTCTACAGGTGAGGGAAGTGCATCTCAGGGCGCTGATGCTGCTGGCTTCATGTCAGAAATATTGCGGGGGCTGCTTTTCACGCCCTGGCCAGCCTGACTCTGCTCTACCAGGCCTTCTGTTATCCGCCTCCCCATTTCCCCTGGCTCTGCTCCCATCCTTCTTGAGAGAGCTGGTGCAAAACAATCGATGCCATTAGGATCCCCAGGCCCTCCTAGGGTGGCTCAGTGGTTTTCATGTAACTAGGAGGTACAGTCCCTGCAGTTGGGCTGCATAGAAGCTCCCACAGAGCCTATGTGCCCAGGGAATCTCGAAGGAAGAGTTGGGGACCCCTCTTGGTCAGGAATATCGGATTCCTTGATTTGCTTGGGTGAATACTTAAGAAAAGAGGTACAAAGCAACCTTGGTGCTACTGTAGGGTCCTTTTACTTATTTTTAATTTTTTTTTACTTTTTAGGGCCACACCCACAGCATATGGAAGTTTCCAGGCTAGGGGTCGAATTGGACCTACAGCTGCTGGTCTATACCACAACCATAGCAATGTGGGATCCGAGCAATGCCTGTGACCTACACCACAGCTCATGGCAATGCTGGATCCTTCACCCACTGAGGTGATCAAACCTGCATCCTCATGGACACTAGTTGTGTTCATAAACTGCTGAGCCACAACAGGAACTCCCTTGGCATCCTTTTAGAAGGATGATCTGTTAACCAAGAGAGAAAACGCTAAATCTTACTGTAGGGGGAAAATATGCCAGTTAGAAGATGCTAGAGACAGCTTCTAAACCAAGCCAACCCCAGAGAGGCCAAGTGACACACTCAGGACTCCCAGGGCCAGTTAGAGAATCAGAAGTAGGTCCCTGATCTTCTGGTTTGTGTGGTGTTTCTCCCTCTCACCTCTTTTCCTTCCTTTCTTCTCTCTTAACCTCTTCGTCCTCCTCTTCCCTCCTTTCCTTCTCCCCATTTCTTTCTCTCTCTTCCTCCCTCTCTCCATCCTTCCCTTTCTGTCCCTTTTATCTAAAGAAGGGCTGAGTAGATGGAAAAGGTATTAAATAACTTTGGTGGTAAAAGCAGTGAAGAGTGGGAGCTAAAATAGAAAGTTCTGGAACTTGTGAAAGTATGATGAACCACTAAGATCAGTTTCGGATTGATTTATGTGGCTAAATAGTTAATATGCTCAAAGGAGTTTTAAAATATGAGGCTTGTAATTAATATTTATAGATCTCAGTGATGAGAAATGACCAAAAAAAAAAAAAAAGAGAAGGCTGTTGGGCTGACCTAAAGAGTCAGAAATCTCCTGAGATAATACAGGCAAGAAGGGAGAAGGCAGGGCTGCTAGCACACTCCAAGGGGTTGGCTTTCGGGCTCATGCAGAAGGAACCCAAATCGGGAGCGTCTGGAGAGCCTGAGTATGCGCTGGAGGCATAGACGACTTGGAGGCAATTTCCATGTTCATTGAATTTGCCTCACACAGGCTGGACTGATCTGGGTTACCCTGAGCTGCTGGATGGACAAGAGCACCAAACGCCAGCCCATGAACTAGTAACCTATTTAGAAACTTCATGAAAGAACTGGAGAAGCTAGGCCTTTGTATCTAGCAGACTAGGCAGCAGAAAAAATGCAGAGGGAGACCAGAACTTCTGGAAGCTTTGCCACTCTGCCCAGGCTCACCCCACTTGCTGCCCCGAGAGAAGACATGTTTGTGGCTCCAAATCTGTGCTCTGGAGTTTCCTGTTCCCAGAGATCTCATCTCTCTTTGCTGTACGAGCTGTTTATATAGATTTGGTTAAGCTGAACTCTCCTAAGCAGAATATAGTGTACTGTCTTGGAAGCTTCTTATTGCTAAAGGAATGTTTAAGAGCCTGTCATTAGTTTATAAACACAGATACAGAAGGAGAAACTCTTAAAAAAAAAACTCTGCTTTAAAAAAGATTTCAAAAAAATAAATTACTGGAGTTCCCCTTGTGGCTCAGTGGTTAGCGAACCCGACTAGTATCCATGAGGACGCAGGTTTGATCCCCGGCCTCGCTCAGTGGGTTAAGGATCCGGTGTTGCCATTAGCTGTGGAGTAAGTCACAGATGCAGCTCGGATCCCGAATGGCTGTGGCTGTGGCTGTGGCGTAGGCCAGTAGCTGTAGCTCCGATTTGACCCCTAGCCTGGGAACTTCCACATACCAGGGGTGTGGCCCTAAAAAGAATAAATAAATAAATAAATAACAGAATGATTAGTCACTTCACCAAAGGGTTTCTTCTTCTTCTTTTTTAAAGTCTTCCCTGTATCTTTTTAAAAAACCAAAACTCTAAAAAAAAAACAACAACAAAAGAGAACTTTTACACTTTATATTTTTACAGATCTATTTAGTGTATAAGCTGAGTTTTTCTGCCCACAGAGACCCAGTGAACCAGCACTCTTTTTACCTTGTTCATTCACTCAACAACACTGGAGACACTCAGGTGGACCCTGTGAGGAAGACAGAAGTCAAACAGTGCTTTGTCTTCAAGGCGAAGAAAGCGTCACTTCCTGGTTTTTGCGATCTTTTCTACACTTTAGGAAAATAAAGTGTCTGCTCTAAAATATTTAGAAAATACAAAAATGAATCACAAGGAAGGAAGCAAATAAGCCTATAATGTCTTTACTCAGAAGAATTCACTATGGAAATATTTATCCCTTTCCTTCCTGCTGCCGGGAGTACGTCCATGCGGGTGGGCAGGTATGCCTGAGAACAGGATTTGCGAGGAGGGGTGTCAGAGAGGAAGCTCTGAGCACAGGCAGGGCGAGAGCTTCGCAAACCACCAGGTGTTGTGGCCTTTGCCCTTTGGTGACAGGACACAGGATGAAGGAATAGCAAGTGAGTGGTGTGATTTGAATGCCCAGAATTTCTTTTCCCCTGATTCATCTAGGAGAGAGGAGTACTCAAAGAGCTTAGAAACGATGTTAGATAAAGCCTACTGATCTTTTGGCATCATTAGCAATTTCATTTAATCCCCTAACAGCTCTTTGGGTGGGGAATCCCACCACCGTGCCCCTTTTACAGATCAGCTTGAGGAAAATCAACATCTAGGCGGTCGCCCAGATCCCTAACGAGTGGAGAGATTAGAATTTGAACCCAGACCATCTGGCTGTAGAGCTCCACTGCAGTTATCTATTGTTGTCTAAGAAGCCACATTAAAATTTAACAGCTGAAAGTAACCCCTGTCTAATTACAGTCAGGAATTCAGGCAGGGCTCCGCTGGGTGTTTCTTCTCCTTGTGGCATTGGCTGAGGTCACTTGGTGGAATTCAACTAGTGATTGAGTTGTTTGGGGGTTGAAGTCCATAGTGACTTCATCTGCTTACTTAGTACCTTGTCAGGGATGGCTGGGCAGTGGCAGGGTGGGGGGTGTTTGGCTGGCCTTAGGGACTGGAGCATCTTCAGGTCGGTGGTCATCTCAGGGTAGCTGGGCCACTTCATATGGCTCCTCAGGGCTTCCAGAGACAGTTGCAAGTGGAAGCTGACAGTCTCTTAAAGCTTAGAAAGTGGCACAGGCCACAGCTGACGTTTTTCTATTAACCCAGAAGTCAGAGAATCTACCTAGAATCCAGGGGAGGGATGTAGTCCCCTCCTCAATAATTTGTGGCCATCTTTAATTTCTGCATGTCCCACTGCTCTTATTATCTCTGAGATAATAAGCAACCACCTTTGACTTCATTGATTGTCTAACTTGTTGATTGATTCATCTGTTAATCAAACACATATTGAACTGTCATGTGTTGGACACAAGGACATGATAGCAAAACAGAATACAGACAATTTCCATCCTTAGATGCTTCTAACACTGGAATGGGAGGGGCAGTGGTAACCGAGGAACAAATGGAGAAAATGATGGGAGGCGGGTTCAAGGAAGAGCTTGAGCTGGTTTATGAGATAGTGGGCTCCTGGACAGCTTCATCAGGGCTTGCTGGGGATGTGATGTTTTACCTGCTGGCTGAGAGTGGAACAGAAGGGAAAATGCATCTTCTAGAGAGGAAAAATAGCAAGTCTCCAAACTCAGAAGTGGAAAAGGACTTCATGAATCTATAGAATAGAGAACATGCCTGAAGGAAGGTGGAAACGGCAGGGTATGACCCCTGCAGAGAGAGCACTGGGGGGAACTGGATCACCCATGGCCTCAGAGGCCAGAGAAATGCCACTTCATCTTAATGACAAGCATAAGCCCCTGAGTTTTGGGCAGGTGTGTCACATGATCTAAATATGTTCACACTTCCAGGGTGTTAGCCACTAAATGCTGTGTGAATTTGAGACAGACAGGAAACCTCTCTGGGCCTATTTTCACACTCGCAATGAAGGGGTTTGAATGGTTTGCAATGGATCTTTTTAACTTTCGCATTCTGACTCTACATGTCCCTCGTTTATAATTTCCCCTGGTGTTGGCCCCTTCTGCTTCTGTGCCAGGAAATAAGCTACCCCTCAGAGAGCCTTTGCAGCCATGCCTGCATGAACTTTCCTGGGCCTGAGCGTCAACACCAGCCCTGACCAAGGCATCTGGTCTACAAGGGGCACTGCTCAGATTAGGGAGAGACAGAGATTGGAAACAAGGGGCTTGCACATTCCAGCGGCTCTTAACTTGATTTCAACTTTTGACCTGTAATGCTTCCCAGCTGTTTTGAAGTCACACATCCCATCCTGATTAGCATCCCCCCAAAAGTGATCCACGGAGAGGGGGATCATTTTAGGGAACCATCCCCCCGCTGGCTACACGTTTGCAGTTCCTGGCTGAAGGCAGTCACTCCCCCAGCCTTTCGCTTGATGCAGCAGGAAGGGCCCTGGCCTCTCCCTCTCCCTCTCCCTCTCTGCAGAGGGAGCCGCCTCTTGAAAGGTCTGTTTGTACAACACTGAGAAGGAGGTGGGGGCAGGGTACGAGCCAGAGTCCCTGCCCCCCTACAAAATAACATTCCCCAGCGTGGTGGGAAAGCGCGGGGCTCCGATTCCAAAGTACACATTAAAATAAATGGAAACCAACTGGACTTGAGTTGGGTGGAGGCAGGAGAAGAAATTTCAGCTTCAAGGGTTCTTTTTTTTTTTAGTTCAAAATGCTAATCATGGGGTGAACTCAGAAGGAATGTGCTTTCTCAAGATGAATTTCCTAACATGGTAGAAAATGGGCAGAATCCAGGAAGCAGCTCAGCCTGTCCTAGGATGGATGTCTGCATCTGGCCAGGATGGGTGATCTCCCCCATCCATCACCAGGCTTGGGGTCCCAGCACCTGAGGCCCACAAAAATCAGGAGAGGGTTACATATCCTCAAGTTTCCATGATTTCCCCAAGACCAAGAAATACAGACCCATTGGTCCCACATTTGGTTTCTCTGGAAATAAGCTTTCAGGTGATTTTTTTGTTCATCATGAGCAAATGTCCCAGGAACTCTCATTTTTTGTGCATGTCTCCTAGCATCTGCTCACTAGAGCCTATAAACCTACTCGTGTAAGTTTGTGCAATTGAATTGACAAAGATCTATTATTATTTTTTTTCAGAGCCGCACCTGAGGCATATGGAGGTTTCCCAAGCTAGGGGTCGAATCAGAGCTGTAGCTGCCGGCCTACACCACAGCAACAGCAATGCAGGATCTGAGCCATGTCTGCAAGCTATACCACAGCTCATGGCAATGCCAGATCCTTAACCCACTGAGAAAGGCCAGGGATTGAACCTGTGTCCTCATGGATGCTAGTCAGATTCGTTAATTGCTGAGCCATGACGGGAACTCCAGATCTACTCCTTCATGGATGCCGCACCTGAGCACTCCAGACACTTACAGGGTCTCCTCTGTGTACCTGGCTGGACGATGGTTTGGAGACAGCACAGGTGGAGCATCTTTCAAACCAATCCTCCAATCAGAACACACCACCTTCTCTGCTTGGAGGCTATGAAAAGTCACCTGGATTCTCCTTATGAGCCTGTCTCCTGACAGCCTTCATTCACCCCAACTCACTAACTTGGTCATTGCAAATTCTCTTCTCCAACATCGATTCCAGAGACTCTGATTTTGTGGCTCTTCCCCATGTGGGGGGAGTCAAGTTCTCTCTCCCTTTCGTTGCAGACTCTATGCCGTTTGTCTGGAAGGCACCCTTCTGCCCTCCACTCTTCATCCCACCAGCTCATCAGAGCGCTCACTTCCTGTAAAGCCTTCTCTGTTGTTGCAGCTAGAACTATTCCCACCTCCGCTCTGCTCTCACTTATAATCCAGTCTTAAGCCACTCTAAGAAGACTTCATGGTCATGGTCATGTCTTCACCAGTCTGCACGCCTCTGGGGGAGTGATGAATCTTCTCTTTCTCACAATTTTTTCCCAATCCTTGCCAGAGTAAATGCAAAAATATTGTTTTCTAAGTGAATAGAAACTCTTATTAACAGGCACTAAACTCGAAACAAAGATCAGGTTTATAGATCACAGCAATTTCTAATTAACTCTACGAGCATTTGAGGTCTGCATGTCCAGACATTGTGGGACACTTTCAGCTGTCAGAGCCCAGAGTGGGCAGATGTCTTCTGTCCCTGTAACAGGGTTACAGATGCTGCCACATAACCAGGACACATCAGCACCTCCTTTCTCCCTGAGGTTTTTTGGGGCTCTTTCCTGAATCCAGATCAGACCTAAAGAGCTGGTTATAGGCAAAGCTGTCACAGGGTGTGGGAACTCAGGCCCAGGGGCTGGGGGATCAGCACTTCACTATGCAGCTGAAGCAACCCAGCCCCATTGTCTCAGTCATCACGTTGCTGGACACCTCACCCTGTTCCAGGTCAAAAGGGGCTGATGGTAATGCATCCTCACAACTCCCTTGAGGTGAGTGTTCTAAGTTCTGTCTCACAAATGAAGAAATTGAGAATTAAAGAAGTTGTCATTGGCCCAAAGTCATTCATCTACTAACTGTATATCTGAAAACTGCTGGAAATCAACCCAAGGCTCTCCCTGGAAGCTTGTCCTTCCTCTGCTGGGCCCTGACCATGTTGTTTTTCTCCATCCTTCTAACGCCTGAAGCACAGTGCCTGATGATAAATATCTTTCTTTTTTTTTTTTTGTCTTTTTGCTATTTCTTGGGCCACTTCCATGGCATATGGAGGTTCCCAGGCTAGGGGTCGAATCGGAGCTGCAGCCACCGGCCTACACCAGAGCCACAGCAACGCGGGATCCGAGCCGCGTCTGCAACCTACACCACAGCTCACGGCAATGCCGGATCGTTAACCCACTGAGCAAGGGCAGGGACCGAACCTGCAACCTCATGGTTCCTAGTCAGATTCGTTAACCACTGCGCCATGACGGGAACTCCAAATAAGTATCTTTAATTGACTGAACAGATGCGTGACCATCCATTCATTTATTTATTGCTTTTTATTTTTTTTAATTGTTATTTCCCCAATACAATTTTTTTTTTCTAGTGTACAGCATGGTGACCCAGTGACACATACATGTATGCATTTTGGGTGGAACTAGAGACTCTCATACTGAGTGAAGTAAGTCCGAAAGAGAAAGACAAATACCATCCATTTATTGTCATTATTGAAATATCATCAGACTTGATTTTATTTATTTATTTTTATGGCCGCATCCACAGCGCAGGGAAGCTTCTTGGCCAGTGACTGAATCTGAGCCATGGCAGCTGCTGCAATGCCAGATCCTTTAACCCACTGTCCCAGGCTGGAGATCAAACGTGCGCCTCTGCACTGATCCGAGAGGCTAACAGTCCGGTTTGTACTGTTCCACTGCACCACAGGAAGAAACTCTGTTGACTTTATTTTTTTACACCACCCTTTCTTTGTGTCATAATGCCCTCTGGGGCTTCTTCATTCACCCAAGGCTTCCCTAGGTATTCACTCATAAACCAGATTCTACCTGCAGAGGCGAGTCTGTGGGACCTAAAAATGTTGGCATCTGATTTTGGTCTTCCAAAGCAAAGCTTCTGCAAAGAGAACTAGAAGTGGTTTGTGGTTGTGGGTGTAAGACCCTGTCCCTTAGGAGGGAAGCCAAGGATTCAGCCAAGACGTGCCCTGCTTTTTGAACATCACACCACTCACCCCATTTACCCTATTCCTATGGTGGGTGGGGGGCATTGCTGAGTTTTTTGTTTTAATTTTTTATTTTTCACTTGGATGTGGCCTATCTTGTCAGTCCATTCTTTTGCCTATGCCTACAAATTAATGCATTGGGTAATTGTGATGGAAAAGTGGACACAGTGGACAGAGAAACTTCAGTAGGGACATTACATTAAAAGTAGTCATTTTAAGAGAGGAGAAAGGAAAATGACAGCTTTCTTCCTTTCAGGCCCAGGGCACTGGCTCTGAGATGACATTTCAGCTTGGTATTTCATTTCCTCCTCTTAATTCTTTTAAGTTTCTGTTGCATCTGGACGGAGCTTTCTCAGCCCATCCTTGGGAGATGGGCTTCACCGCCCAGTTTGTTCACTAGAAGGCATGGCTCAGATCGGTTGAGTTGCAGACATTCAGCCTAGCTAAATGTGTTCTCCATGGAACTGTGTCAGATGCGAACTGTCTTTTCATAAGTTCCTTTAGGACAAACGACAAACATCTCTGAGTGGAAGAAGCAGGAGGCTCTTTGATTTGAAGCAAGAGGTAGCACTGAAGGTGGAGCGTCTGCAACTGTATTAGGAAAGATGCACAGACCCAGACGGTGCCTTGCAGATCATCTTGTGGTTTGCAAACTTGTTTATAGACTAAAACTTCTTCCTCAGCAAAATGAGCGGAATATGTAATGCAGGAGACAGCAGAACTATGTGCTGTGGTTGCTTTCTGGAACATTTGGGATTTGAGAAACATTGACCTTGTCCCTGTCTCTGTTTCCCCCTTTCCCCTCTGCCTTCCTTCCTCCCTCCTTCATCTTCTCCATCTTTCTTTTCTCACTTTCATTTTCCAGAGTTGGAAACTAAGGACTCAAGAGGATCAGATGTTTATGGCAGATTTTGCCCCCAAACTAGTCCCCGAAAGATCTTTCTGTGAAACCACTGCCTTGTTTATTTAAATCTCACTAGTTCCCAGAGCAAATTGTTTAAAATTCCCTGGGAGATACACTGTTGGTGGGTGGATACACACATTTGCTGAATTCACTGAATATTTCTCTTTCACTCAGTATGTTGACACTGATCATAAATTCAAACAGGACAAAAGTGACAAAGATGAGTGTGTGAATTCTGGGCCAGACACTGGACAAATACTTTCATGCCATATTTCATTTTTCTTCACAAGAAAACTGTGAGATTTGTTTTTCTATCCCTACTTTACAGCGAGGAACATTCAGAGGCTAAAACTTTTTGTACCAACTGATATATTAGGGTTCATGTAAAGCTCTTGTAACAAAGAGGCCCTAATATACAATATCTTAAACTAAATACAGTAGAAGTATTTCTCTAATAATAGTCCATAGGAAGGTGATCCAGGACTTCTGGGTGTGGGTGGCTCAAGATGCATCTAATGTGGCTTTTCCAGCTCTTATCATCTCCCCCTCAGCAGAGAAGCCAGGCGGCCGGTAAAGGATTGGACCCAGATTTGAACCAAGGCTGATGAGATGTGAAAGTCTGATATTACTACACACTGAATAAATTCGCCCCATCACTCTCACCCCAGTTGCTATAGAAAAGATCTAATGACAACCTGCCACCATCTCAGGCACCATACTGGTCATGGTAGCCAGCCTCCAAGGTGGCTCCTCATGCTCCTTCCCTCTTGGGGTTCATGCCTTCATGTACTTCCCTCTCACATTGACTAGGGCTGGTGTGTGTCATCAGTAAGTGTTGTGGATGTGGTACGGAAGACCTTCTGAGGAGGCTGGGTCCTGAAAGGCATTGCAGTTGCTGGTTGGTTCTTCCTGACATTGCTGGGAAGCTGGCTGCCATGTTGTGAGGACACTCAAGCAGCCTTGTGGAGAAGTCCACAGGGTAAGGAACTAAGGAACCGGGCCTCCCACCAGCACCCAGCACTGACCCACCAGCCATGCAAGTGAGTCACCTTAGAAGCAGATCCTTGGGTCTCAGTGAGCCTTCCCAGAAATGCAGCTGCCACCCAATCGTGAATATGACTTCATCAGAATTCCTGAATCAGAATTAATCAGTAAAGTGGTACTCAAATCCCTGCCCCATAGAAACTATCTGAAATAACAAATGCTCATTTTTTAATTTTATGCCACAAAATTTTACAATCATTTGCCATGAATCTATTGATAACAAATACATTACTCTAGATGCCTCCTCAGGGAAGCCTTAATTGATTTCTTCTTTTCTCTGTGTGGTGGTTTCTTTATCCTACCTTGTGTCACTCACAACTGAAGTGTCTATTTTTACAAATCAGTTTTCTTCTCCAGACCAACTGTTCATCCCTCGATGTCTTGTGTTCATATGCACCTCCCCTATGCTGACCAGGCCAAATTAGACGTGTATTGAAGTGAATGACCGAAACCTTCTACCCATCCTTCTCCTTGGTTGTTTTGTAATGTCATGCACATATTTTCTTTAATGCAGCCTCTAAAAACATGTGCATGTTGCCTTTTACATGAAGCCTCTCAGTTACTTCTTTGTTACAGTAACAGGCTTTTAAAAATACTCTGTATAAATAAAAGATAAATCTCCTAAGGGCCAGAGAGCATGCTGTTTTAGGAGCTTTTACAAATAGTTGGCACCTCCTCCTTGAAAATCAGGCCTGAAATCTCATCAAAACAAATGTTCCCTGGAGATCCCCAGAGCTGAGGAGATTTATTCTTTTAATCCCATTATCTCTTAGCCCATTTAGAAGATGAGAGAAGGGAGCCTGTTATGATCCTGTTAAGCTCAGTGTCTCCACACTTCTGGCCCGAGTGACCACTTTCTGATGAATCCAGGGTACCTCTGAAGCCACCTCATGTCCTAACACACTTCCAGCCCTGGGTGTAACCTTTCGCGAATGCCCCTAAGATGTTTTCACCTACATTTCCTCCCATAGCACTGAACTTAGAACCACTCCAGAGAGGAATTGGAATACATTCCGCATCCTTTTAAAATCTATATACTTTTCTTAATCTTCAGGCTCTGGGAAGTTTGGGGAATTTTTAGATCACATGGAATTGAGTTTTGGTTCAGCAGATGCAGAAGTTGAAATGTTTTTGTGTGGGATTGTGGCTTGACAAATAGCAAAACAGGGCATTTTGTGCCAGTCTGTGTTGTTCCCTTGCCCAGAGCGCCATTCACACTTCCTCATAGGTACCCAAATTCCCATCTTGACCCAGCCGTGGGTCAGAGATGCATGTCTGACCTGATCTGCACCCTTCCTCCTCCAAGAGCTGCATTTTCATAGCAAGTAAAATTAAGGAGCAGATTTCCTTTTTTGCTTGTTTTTCACAGTGACATTAATTGACTCGCATGGGACAGTGGCTCAGATCATGTTTATGAAATGGTCATGCTTCAATGCATCACCAGAGAAAAGGCATGTAAATTTTATCCCCCATTACCTCCCCCTGCCCCAAACACACTGTGTTGTGTCCCCCATTTGGGAGGTAATAATGGCTTGATTATGAACATTTTCCATGCTTACTCAGATATTAGACTCTATCGATCCACATCATTGATTCAATAACAGAATATATATATATATATATACACACACATATATGTATACACACACACATATATATACACACATATATATTTTTAAGGAAAAAAATCAACTATATTACATTCACATGTCAATTGTATGATGCATCCAAGGCTTGGAAACCTAATGCAAATGGAAAAGAAATATCTATCATACACTTAAGAGTGTTTGGTAAATTTCTTGAGAGGTGAAATCTCTTGGTTCCCAGAGGTGATCAGGCAGAAATGTGAATGGAAGTTAATGCACCAGAAAAGAGCTCTAAAGGCCTATCAATGTGTCATTTTCCAACAACCTTTGGGGAAAGAGATGATGTCTCGTCCATCTGCTGCTGGGTCCCCAGGACCTGGCTGGATGTCCAGCACCCAGAGTTGCTTGATGGCTTTTTGCTATATTAGAGGACCTCACTGATCCCTCCTAGGTCCTCTTGCTGGCCGTGTTGCCCGCCCCTAATCCCCCCAGAAGGCTGTGGCAAGCACTGCATGAGATCACGCACCTCACATTTCTGGTGAAGTCAGGTTCTCAGCAAACAGATGTCAGCTCCTTCGGTTCCTCCTCATGCTCCCTGCTCCTTCCACATTTTTTGTCTACTCAGGATCCTTCAACAGAAATTAAACTTTGTAGACAAACTCCCTAGGGTCTTCCCAAAGACAAATTCTTTCTGCGAGAAAATGAATTTATTGACTTCTCTGCCTTGGAAGAGCATGGGGTACAGCTCTCGGTGCAGGGGTGTGGACTGGCAGAAGTCCCCGCCTGCCTCAGCTGGGCAGGGAGCAGCAGCCAACACCACAGGGGGCTCCTCCTTCACAGCTGGGTGAGAGTGGCTTTCCATTCAACAGCTGGGCTTCCGTCACCTGCCTCCTGAATGACGTCCATGCTATTTGGGATGGCGTTCAAGGACCTGGTTCTTTGGCCTAAGTTGTACTTTCACCTTTATGATCAAACTATATCTATCACATGCCTGGAATATGGGAGGTTTTTGATCCATTCACATAGGAGAGTCAAGTGGGTTGAAGAAAGAACTTTCTCATTCAAAGACTCAACTCAGACTTTTTTTTTTTTTTCTTTTTTAGGGCCGCACCTGGGGTGTATGGAATTTCCCAGGTTAGGGGTTGAATCAGAGCTCCAGCTGCAGACATATATCATGGCCACAGCAACATGGCATCTGAGCCACATCTGTGGCACACACCACAGCTCACAGTAACGCCAGATGCCTAATCCACCGGGCGAGGCCAGGGACTGAACTTGCATCCTCATGGATACTAGTTGGGCTGGTTTCCGCTGAGCTGCGATGGGAACTCCTGCAACTCAGATCTTTTCCCACCGAGGGGCTCTGGAACCAGGGGCACTGTGGTTTGAAGCCCAGTGCTAGCCTTCTCGGAGCCCCACTGTGTGTGTTCTCCCTCTCGGCCCAGGATCATTCCACCTGGAATGGCCTCCCTTCAAGGTGCCCTTCATCCTCACATGCCAGCCTGATGCAGCTCACAACAGGCTACTTCCTTCCTGAAGCTCACAGATTTGCCTTCCAGAGTGAAAACCTGAGTAGCTTTGCTCTGCCTTCAATTGATTTGGATGGAAAGGAACCTTGTATGTTATGCTGGAGGTGAGGGTCATTTCCCCCAATTTCGTAGACACTGAAGAGTAATGTAGACCAGGGGATGGCAGTATCTGACTTGTGTGTTAGATCAATCTGGACAGGTTCTTAAAAGGAGGGAGAGAGAGAGGGGCAATGCAGTAATTTAGGAGTTAAATCAACAGTTAGGTTTGGATCTGTTGGCATTTTGACTCATCCTTTAACTTTGCTCCTTGTCTCTGCTTTCTAGCTTCAGAGGGAAGCCAGGATACTCATTCTTCTTGTCTTCCTCTCTTTTTCCCTCCTCCCCGCCTCCACATCTCTTTTCCCCTCCCTCCTTCTTACCCTCTTCCTCACCCTAACTCTTTGCTAAACAGGCCTTCCATGGTTTCAGGTTCACTGATATGATCCCAGATCCTGGACTCCAGGGTTGTCCCCTCATTCCTCTGCCTCTGAAATCTAAGAAGGCAGCAGGTTCCCACTGCTGGGATTCTTGTCCTTACTTCATTTGTTTGGGTTCTAAGCTCTTCCAAGGCTGCTAGAACCAAAATCCTGTGTTCAATTCCTCCAGTTTCTCCTGTTAAATATGAAGGGTGGTTTCTGTTTTCTGTTTGACCAAGACAGCTGTCTACAGGACTGGTATATGTAAAATGGATGAAGGTCTAAATAAGGATGCTGCCTGAGGGCTGGAGGAGAGGAGAAGGTTTGGAGATATCTGTAATTCCTTGTATCCTTGATCCAAGAGGGGTCACTTGTCACTTGTCACATGACATTCCATCATTTGGAGTACTGTCCACCAGGTCTCAAACATCAGCTGTCTTTTTAGGCCCCTTGTCATGTCACTCATCCTGCAGAGAATGATGCTTAGTCAGGCATGAATGCTTTAGTTTATCACCAATGTTTATATTTCCAAGGAATGGGACACAGAAGGAGAATAAAAGACCAGAACAGAATTGAGAAGTGTGACAGAGGGTTAACTTGAAAGTTAACAGACCAGGAGTTTTTCTGTCTTTGTTTAACTAGGGTTCTGACTAGCTATGTGGTCTTGGATGGGTCATTTTCCTGCTGTGGGGCTTACTTTCTCCATTTTAAAGAGTATGAACCTAACGTGCCTTCCAGGCCTGGCCAAAATTTGCCATCCTCTCTACTCTTCTGAGAGTTTATCATGGAATCCATCCCATTGACTGGATGAGTTCTTACACTCCTGGTGTCTGATCCATGATGTTAAAGCCTCTGCATAAATGTTAATAACCTGTTTCCCTTTGAAAAGCTTTGAGAGTACAGATGGATTTTCTAGGCCCCAACTGAGCTTTGCACCCAGCAAATCAAATATCGCACATTTAAATGTCCTTGGCACTTGGTGTAGACAGAAGCCTTAGCCAGACATTGCAGGGAAGGATGGTTCATTCACCATCCAGCAGTTCAAAGTCAGACCCTCTGTTTTTGAAGTGAACCAACTTGCCTCTCACCGTCTGTTTTCTAGGACCTGGAATGATATACACTCTTATTTCCATTTGCAACCTAATCTGCTCCCAGAAATAGGCACTGAAAACCAGGAAAGAAATGTCATCCTTTGGCTGGTTACCCTAAAATACCATAAACCACCTTCTTTTTATTTTCTTTTTTCATATTTTAAATTATCATCTTCACCTAAGAATATCTTCATTTAACCATATTCCTCTCTCTGGGAGAATGGGAAAAAAGCACTTATTCCTGGACTGACACTAAGATTCACACTAGAGATGGTGTCACCTTTTTGATTAAGCAAAATCTCACTGGGGCCTTTGTGGCACCCTGACTATGTACATTTTATCAAGGCTTTTGTTTAGATGCCAAAGGTAGCTTACAACTCATAAAATAAATGCATACTCTGTGGCAGACACTTTGCTTATCTTTAGGTTTTTCTGAGATTAAATATATGTGGCCCCTTTTCTTGAGGATATCAAATGTGATGGGAGAAACAGAGCTGTGAATAGTATAAGCTAAAATACTGGTGGATTTATAGTATTGGATCTCTTAAGGCTTGCCCTCATCCTCCAAAGCCAGAGAGCGGCCACTAGTGGTAAATTACTGAATTGCAGGTATAGAACTTGACTATTGGTATAGAACTGACTAGAGTCATTCCACTAAATTTTCCACTGTGGGGCTTTATACACCTACATGTTGGAAGCAGGGGTTTCTAATACTTTTCAAAACTTTGATCTGTCAGTTTGAAGGTATACCTCAAAAGTCATAAAAATGGTAGATGGACTTTGTCCCAGCAGTTTCTCTTTAAGGAATTCACCCTAGGAAGCTATAGATGCACTCAGAAATATATTGCAAGTATGTTTATTACAGTGTCATTTACAGTACTAAAAGAATTAAAACATCATCTAATTGTAAGGTAAGGTAAGAATTCACTGAATTAGGGTAGATTGAGATGATGGAATGTCATGCGGTGATGGTATAGAAAAGAACTTAATGGCAGGGGAAGAAACATGACATATAGTTTGATGAAACAGTAGGTGATGAAACTCTATAGGCAATGAGACTAAATTCAAATACTTATGTATTTGCATTTGTGTATGCCATGTAGTAGTGGATATAGATGCAGATACACTTACATATTGAAAAAAAATATAGAAGGATATGCACTGCTACTTAACAGTGGTCATTTCTTGCTGGGGATATTTCAAGTGACATTTATTTTCTTTGTATATGTATTTTCCAGTGTATGTGGATTGCTTTAAAACAAAAACAAAATGTTGATTTTTAAAAATGGGATTGGCTTCTGGATAGGTAGCAGGAATGACAATGGCAAGGGCCAGTTGGCAGAGCCATAAGAGAGATTTTGAGGCCACAGTCTTCATAAAGTCCCTTCAGAATGAGCCCTGCCTTTACCATCACTTTGGGCCATTTGGAAATGGACATTTCATATACCTCTGTGTATGTAAGACTGAGGGTAGTTGTGATAAGAAGATCTCCTTGGATGGCCTGGGGTAGTTGGTTGGGTTGGATGCACTGAATATGGACAGTCTTAACCAAATGGACATCAGGGAACAGAGGCTTATGTCCCAGTGCTTCCATCTGCTTCATCTACTTCTGAAGGCTCTGATGTCACAGTAGGTGGGTAATTAGAATAACTTTGAAGCAAGGTGGTAGAGAAGTTACTTGCTCTGACCCAGAACTTCTGACTTCAAACCTGAGTCAGGATCATGGGTGTGGGCCAGCTCACCACTTTTCTGATTTAGGATGGAGGTTGTAAAGTAGAGGTACAGAATTGTGATGGTACTATTCCCAGAGACTAGCCAGTGTTACACTTGGATGGATCTCACAACAGCATGCTAGGAACCACTTTCTAGAGGAAAAACTGCAAATAACACCACCACCAACAGCAAAAATGACCTGTCGTTTGGGTTTCTTTGTGGCCCATAGTGTGTATAGGTGGGATGGAGTCTCCTCAGCTCCCTCCCTTCATTTCCTCTTTTCACTCTAATTAGCAATTAACATGAATTGTCCTAGAGAGCCACTGAGGTGTGTTTGGTTGTTGGGCATGGGGGTGGTATCATAAAGCCTCTTGTTTTTTTAATTTAACTTAATTTAATTTATTTATTTTTTTGTCTTTTTGCCTTTTCTGGGGCCCCTCCCATGGCATATAGAGGTTTCTAGGCTAGAGGTCTAATTGGAGCTGTAGCCGCCGGCCTATGCCAGAGCCACAGCAATGTGGGATCCGAGCTGTGTCTGCAACCTACACCACAGCTCACAGCAACACCGGATCCCCAACCCACTGAGCAAGGCCAGGAATCGAACTTTCAACCTCATGGTTCCTAGTCGGATTCATTAACCCCTGAGCCACAACAGGAACTCCTTTTTTTTTTTTAATTTTTATTTGTATTTATTTATTTTTTTAAGCCTCTTGTTTCAATGTTCCATTCTTTCTCTTCAGCTTCTTGCTGCAAGCCTGGGTGGCTCCTATCCTCTGGACCAGTGATGTCCATCCATCTTCCCTGATTATGCAACTGAGTAGATAATGGGGCCAGAGTGCCTGGTTTCACCTTACTACTAGCATTGTGCCACCTGATGCAGGTCTGTGTTCCTCTGTGGGCTGCAGTTTTCCAATCTATAAATCCGTGGAATGGTCTTGGTCATCTCGTTTTTCTTACACCAAGATTTTTCAACCTATTGACATTGTGGTCTGGTTAATTCTTTGCTGTGCGGGGCCTCCTGTGCATGATAGGTAGTTTAGCAGTATCCTTGGCCAGTGACACTGCCCCCTCTGCTTGCAACAATCTTGCATGTCCCCAGATATTGCCAGATGCCTCCAGAGGGGCAAAATCATCCCCAGTTGAGAACCAACTGCCTTTCACTTAGGACTTTTGGGGTACATGTTCATCTTCTATTTTATAGCATTGAATAGCAGCAGGTAGTTTCTGCACACATGTGGGCAGGTATCTTGAAAAAAGTTGCATCACTGAGGGTTCAATTTAGGACCCTCCTAATACACAACCATGTGGAGAGGTCTGCCTCACCAGACTTTGTACACCTTCTGAAGGTGAGGTGAATTTTCCTCATGGGCACCTTTAGGCAGCCTCTGGGATCAAAACTGGCAGCTCACCACTGCCAGGGGAGTCAGGGTGCCATGCCTTGTCTGCTTCCTGAGAACCCATGGGGAATTTTGGCTTGGCACAGAGCCCACAGAGCAGGGAAACCCTGAGAGAAGGCAAGAGTGTGGTCAGGAATTTCCCTTTTTTTCTTTTTTTTTTTGCTTTTTTTCTTTTTCTTTTTCTTTTTTTTTTTTTTTTTTGCTTTTTTAGAGCCACTTCTGTGGCATATGAAGTTCCCGGGCTAGGGGTCAAATCAGAGCTACAACTGCTAGCCTACACCACGGCCACAGCAATGTGGTATCCAAGCCATATCTTCGACCTACACCATAGCTCACAGCAATGCCAGATCTTTAACCCACCGAGCAAGGCCAGGGATTGAACCTGCATCCTCAGGGATCCTAGTTAGGTTTGTTAACTGCTGAGCCATGAAGGGAGCTCCAGTAATTTCCTTAGCTTCACTGGAAACAGATGCCTAGGAAAGGTGCCTGGCTGGGCTCTGTTTCAGGCCAGCATGCTTGGCAGCCTCCCCCCTCCACATCCCTCATCCTCCCCCCTCCTCCTGCCTACCTCTGCAAGTATGACCACACTGTTATTTAAGAGGAGGGCTCTGGCTTAGAGAAGCCAGAGTTGTGACGCAGAAGTAAAATCTTTCATGAGAATGTGAGCATGTATGATGACTGTATATGCACATGATCAGAGAGAGAGAGGTTAAAGATCATCAGGACAATAAGGTCCTTTTGTAGTCTGAGTGCAACACCTTCAGCTAAGGTCTGAAACCAAGAATGGAACCCAGGAATCCAGGTCAGTTAATTCCCAGGGCCTATGCCCATAATCCACCCCTGCCTCCAAGTTCTCTCTTAAGAAGTAAATCTTTTTAAGATGTAATTGATCACACCTGTCATTCCTGGCCTGTGCCTATGGCAGACATCACTAATTGATCACAGAGTTCTTTCCTGCTGGGCTTTGATGCTGCCTAATTATCCATTATCCAAACAGCACTCCAGATAGGAAATACCAGTCAATCAGATATGAAAAGTGTTTTCCATACCTGCCAGTGACTTGGTCTGGCAGTCTTCTTAGAAATATATGAAAGCAAGGGCCTGGGGGAAAGTGTTCATTTGAGATTGTCTCATGAGAAAGGGTGAAAGGAAGTATGTCAGAAGTGTAGTCCATTCTAGGGCTGCTCAAACTTCACTGTGGACATGACTTACCTGGGAGAGCTTTCTGAAATACAGTAGGTCTGGGGAGAGTCTGCAGTTCTAACACACCCCCAGATGATGCTGATGTAGCTCACCCACACAGCTATTTTACCATTTAAGAAACTGTGGTTCCAGGAGGATGAGAGAAACAGTCAGGACCACTTCTCCATCAGCTGGACAAGTTGCTCAGTACAAGGACTCCATTAACATTTGCCCATCCTGCTCGCTTTTGTCCATCTCTTTCACCCTGCACCTGGCTTGGATCTACTTTTTTAACCAGAGGCGTCTCAGAACCAATGTCCACTTCAAATCTGGTGTGTTCAGAACCTGGCCATAGGAAAGAATTATTATTTGCCTTCATATTTTTTTATCTTTCTGGAACATTCTTACAGTTTCTCCTGGAGGTCACATCCTGCTGAGAATTGAACCTTAACCAAGGATAATAGACCTGAAAGGTCTGTTTCTTTTGAGCAAACCTCATTGATTTATGGAACTCCTGCTGTTGGAGGCCTGTTATGACTTAAGAGAGGGGACAGGGCTTCATTGTTTGGTAAATAACCTCTGAGTTGAGAAAAAAATTTCTCCTAAATAAAGGAAAGCAGAAGAATGGTGGGAAGGGGCTTTTTTCCTTTTCCTCAGTAATTGAGACATCTCACCTCACTCTGACATAATTATATTGTCAAATGGAAGATGCTTCAAGTAATTAGTAACGTATTTAGTCAAGCTTTTCGGCTGCCTGTGTCCTCAACTAAAACACAATCCTTGTATCTGGTGCCTTTTGCAGCACAGGACAATCTTTAACAAGAAACACTTTTTTAATATTTTGCTTTTAATGAACAAAAGGAGAAAAGGAAAATGCAGGGTTTTTCAGGGGATCAGAAAGGCTACTTACTCAGCGCCAGTTAACAAAAATGACATTTGAGGAAAGGTAACATTAGGAAATACACAATATCAGGAGTTTCTGTTGTGGCGCAGTGGAAACAAATCTGACTGGGAACCATACCATGAGGTTGCAGGTTCGATCCCTGGCCTCCCTCAATGGGTTAAGGATCCAGTGTTGCTGTGAGCTGTGGTGTAGGTCGCAGATGCGGCTCAGGTGTGGCGTGGCTGTGGCTGTTGCATAGGCCAATGGCTGTAGCTCCGACTCAACCCCTAGCCTGGGAACCTCCATAGGCCACAGGCGCAGCCCTCAAAAGACAAAAAAAAAAAAAAAAAAAAAAAAGGAAACATACAATATGGCTTTGGTTAAGGCTGATGCCTAAATGGGTCAGAGTGATATTTCCTTTTAAGGAAACTTGATGGTTTTGCTCAGGATAAAAACGGAGAGCAAGGATGGGAACCCAGGCCCCTGCTTAGTTTTCTTTTAAGATTTACTGGGTTTGTATCAAGGAATGTGAAACTGCTGCTGCATAAAAACAAGGTTCTGTGGTCCAAGGTCTTTGAGGAATTGAACCTGCTCTTGGAGATCAACACATACAAGAGCATATGGAAGCCTTTAAAAAACTTGTTTTGGGATAATCATACTTGCTAATGTTTAAAATCCAGTGATTCTGAAAAATTCTCTCATACAGCTTCTATTTCACATGTTGCTTGTCAACTTCCAGGGGAACCACATCCCGCAGGGCTTGTATTTTATGTAAATGGCCAAGATTGCACCGTGCTGAGTCGATGCACAAGGGCTGGTGGGCATCGAGAAGCACACTCCTGAACCATCCTGAGATAGAATTAGGACTCCTGTGACCATCCCCACTTCGTGGATGAGTGAATGGGACTCAGGCAGGCGGGGCATATTGTCTGGTCCACACAGCTTACAAGAGGCAGGTTCAAGGCCAACCTCGGTCTCCCAGTGCCAAGTTGGTTCTCTTTGGTCCGCTCCAGCCGCAGCCACAGAGGTCCTTGGTGCCTGCTTGGATATGTTGCAATGCCAGATCCGTTGACATCGGTCTGGGCAGCCCCATGCACTTCACTTTGCGTACGTGGAAGTCCTGAGTGCACTTCATTGCCTGACGAGCAGCTCTCCAGCGAAGGATAATGGAGCAAGAGAGAACGAGCGCACTAACGAAGGCGATAATTACACTTCCCAGGACCTGTAGAGCACTTGGCGGCTTTATGAGTGCTTTCACACATGGCATCCCTTTTGATCAGCACAGCAGCCCAGTGCGTCAGCGGGGCTGGCAACTTCTGTCCTCATCTGACAAGGAAGAAAATCGCGGTGCGGCGAGCAAAATCTCACATGGTATGTCAGTGGCAAGCTGGCCACCCAGTTCCCCCTCCTCCTTCCTGACTGGTTCTAATATTCGCACTGGCGTCCGGTAGAGATCACGGTAGAAACGAAGCCGTCTCTTGCCCCGTCCACTGTTTGCTCCTTCCCGCTTCTGTTCTTTTCTCCTTTCTTCCTTTGAAATGAAAAATGCAAAATATAGAAAAACACAAAGAAAAGGGAACAAGCATAATCCTACCACCCAGCGATCACAACAGTGTGTTTGCTTCTAGTAATGGTTTTATGCACATTTACCTGTTATTAAATTTTCTCAAAAGTGTAATTTTAAAGGTCTACAATGAATTGCATTTTATGTTACGTTACCCATCTTTTGTTGTTGGACATTTAGAATGTTGTCACATTTTCTGTAATTTAATATGATAAACATCATTTTACATAAAACTTTGTGCACTTAAAAAAAAAAAAAAGCTGTCCTTGAGATCAATTTCTTCAGTGAAATTTTAGAGTCAAAGGGTTTCCAGATATTTAAGACTTTGGATAGATATTTGAAACTGCCATCCAGAAAAGTTTTAGCAGTTTCACAGCTCCATGAATAACAATCTTCATCATGTAGTATTATGCTTTTTGAACTTTTCAAAGTTCGCAGGCATTGGTTTAATTTCTATTCCTTTAATTACCGGTTTGGATGATTTTTCTCTTTTTAAATATTCATTTTGGTTGGTCATTTTTTATTTCTTCTTTTGCCAATTTCCTGCTCATCTCTTTTTCCTATTACCCCATTATGATTATGCTGATTTTGCTTGTTATGCTTTTCTTATTAATATCCTAGAATTCTAACATATTAAGGGAACTAGTACTTAGGTTGCAAAAATGTTTTCCCCTAGACTGAAATCATAATGAGTTGAGCACTGTGAGCCATGTTCTTATTTATTTATTTATTTGTTTATTATTTTTCTTTTTTAGGGCTGCACCTGTGGCATTCCACTCAGGCTAGGTGTCAAAGCTGAGCTATAGCTGCTAGCTCACAGGCAACACCTGATCCTTAACCCACTGAGCAAGGCCAGAGATTGAACCCGCATCCTCATGGTTCCTAATCAGGTTTGCTAACCACTTAGCCACAAAGGGAACTCCCCCCGTGAGCCATGTTTTTAATCTATGAGGAAAACTATAGGGAAAAGCACTCAGCCCTGGATGAAGAAGATGTTTCTAGAGATGAAGGACTGTTGTGCAATGCAGGGATTGGTGGTTTTGCAATAACCCTCTTTCATGGAGAGGTAAACCAAGACTCAGAGAGGTCTAGCAACTTGCCGCAGGTCACACGGCACAAAGCATCAGGCATGAGATTTGAACCCAGTTCTGTCTCCAACTTCTGTGTCTCTTGGCATCCCAGAGGGAGGTGATGATCACGGCGATGTTGCAGGGATAAACTGGTTGCAGAAAACATGAGACAAGGAAAAAGGAGAAGGAAGAAAACGATTAGGAGATTGAGAATTGGAGGTCTCGAAAAGATAGAGAATTGGAGGTCTCGAAAAGATACGTTCAACGATATGAAAGCACAGGTCTTAATTCATAAAAGGGAGATAGAGTAACATGGCCAAGCTACTTTCTTCATCCCCACCTTCACCGCCCTCGTCAGCACCCAACTCTGGATGCTTTTAAAGCCACTCTTGGCTTTCTTTGAGCTAAGCTTTCTCTAAGATTCATTTTTCCTAAGAAGACAGACAGACACGGGGTAACCTTTTGCAAAGTGTCACTTCCAGGGTTTTAGATTCCTTTCTCTCTCTGTCTCTCTCTCTTATTTCTTGCTATTTATTTTTCTTAAACTGCTGAGTCTGATAAATTAGGGCTATTAAGAGACTGTTTGTTATTCTGTCCCTGAGTTACTATTTTTAGAGCTAAAAACACTCATAAATATATGGATGTTCTGAGTGTAAATGGATACATTTTAGCCAGTGAAAAATTCGTTTTCTCTAAGACAGATTTCTAAAGTGTCCTCCTGAAATTCTACACCATATCTCACCAGGATCTTTCACTGTTCCTCCCGTTTTTATCTGATAAAAGCAGATCCATCACTGATGTGGTTCCTTTTCTCTGTACCATAAATAACAGCTGGGGAAGGAGGGTTCTCTCCCACAACACAGCAGCTTCGGATTTTAACCAGTTTTGAAGTTTATTGTTAAGTCTTCTTGGGATGAGAGCCAAAAGTACCTGCATGGCCACAAGTTCTCTCATGGGCTTCCTAGTTTTGGACCAAGGCACTCCACGTCTGAGCAGAGAGAATTTTGCATCCGATTTCAGCCTGGCTTTCTGGGTGGAAGGCGGGATATGGCAGGTTGTCATACATTCAGGCTCTTCTGGGTCAGTCCCAGAGTTTGACTATGGGCCCAGTGAAACTGTCGAAAGTGACCTTTTTTAACTCTCGAAAGCGTCCTGGTTTGGATGAGAAATTATATGGTCACTGTAGATTTACATTTATTTTATTTTTCTTTTCTTTTACAGCCGCACTTGTGGCATATGGACGTTCCCGGGCTAGGGATTGAATCAGAGCTGCAGCTGCTGGCCTACACCACAGCCATAGCAACATGGGATCCAAGTTGTGTCTGCAACCTACCAATAGCCACAGCAACGCCAGATCCTTAACCCACTGAGCGAGGCCAGGGATCAAACCCGCATCCTCATGGATACTAGTCGGTTCTTAACCTGCTGAACCACAATGGGAACTTTTAGATGTAAGTTTAGAAACCCAGTGCCCTATATTGTCTCTTACCTTTTTCCTGTTTCTTAACGGAGGATGTTCATTCTATGTATTGAAACCTCCTTTCCCTTCCATCCACCAGTCATCATAGTCAGGAGACTTAGAGTCAGTGGTAACATCTCCAGGTTGGCACAAAAGGAAGGAAGGAAGGGAGGGAGGAGGGAAGAAAAGAAAGATGATGTTAGTTCCCATCAGGTACAAGCCCCTATGCTAGAGGT
Source organism: Phacochoerus africanus (assembly GCF_016906955.1). NCBI lineage: Eukaryota > Metazoa > Chordata > Mammalia > Artiodactyla > Suidae > Phacochoerus > Phacochoerus africanus. Next base: position 26,272,406 of record NC_062551.1, on the reverse strand, counting down.
TTTTACCAAAAAAAAAAAAAAAATCACATTTTCATTCTAAGAATAACCCCTACAAGTGCTGTAATTCATCAATATCAAGATGCATATTTTTTCATTTATTAGTATCTTGAAGTCAGGCTGTCTTATTACTGATGTCATCTTATAATTGTTGTTGGTCATGCAGCATTGAGATGCCCTTGTCATTGTCTGTACTTGTACCAGCCTCAAAACTCACAGAATGGGTCTCAGTAGCTTGGAAGAAAATGCTAGAAGCTAAGCATTCTTTTAGACCCCAGGAATCAAATGATTGTGGTGAAAGGGTGAAAGAGTTGGCAAACCAGAGTATTTAGCAATATTCTGGGAGCAGAACTTAATAGCAGACAAGCACTGCATCACTGAAAAGCCAGACTAAACACTCAGCAAACATGACTTTTTGGTTCTTTAAGGGATTCTTATAAAAAATGCTTTCTCACCAATAATCTTGATGACATGGAGGGCCATGCTATTTGCAAAGTTACCTGATGGTTTTGAATTGCAAATTGTCTCTTAATGTGAAGAAGATTTAAGACTCCTTCAAACCATTTGATTCATTTATCATTTCTCCTTTTTATATGTACAGGAGTGACATGGGATAAAATCTACACCAATGAAGTCTCAAAGAGATTTTACATTAATTATAAAATTAAAATTCCGAGAGATTAAAACCAGCAGGACAAAGTTTTGTGGAAGCATCCTGTCTTAGTCATATATAAGAAAACAGGTATCCTACAACTGACGGTGTCTTGATGGTATCTTGTGGTGAGTCCATATGCTAGTGATGCCTGAGCTCTTTTCACAGGTGCAACTAGAACTAGAATGAGGTGTTTTGTTTTCCCGAAGTTTACACCTTTAGCAGGTGGTAGTACAGAAGTAGGGTTGGAATGACTCAAAGAGTTGATTTAGATGATAGTCATGGAGGGGCTACAGAGTGCCAGGCGACATCTGGGAAACTCAGCAGTGAAGGAATCATGTGTATGGTCCCTCCTGCCCTCACAGAGCTTTCAGTCCTGAGAGTAAAGGGGAACAGAATATGGGGAGACAAAGACACAGGTTTTTTGGTGGTTTTTTTTTTTTTTTTTTTTTTTTTAGGGACACACCAGTAGCATATGGAATTCCCAGGCTATGGGTTGAATCAGAGATGCAGCTGCCAGCCTAGGCCATGGCTACAGAAACACCCAATCTGAGCCATGCTTACAACCTACACCACAGCTGGATCTTTAACCCACTGAGTAGGGCCAGGGATTGAACCCACATCTTCATGGATACTAGTCTGGTTGGTTACCGATGAGACATGACGGGAACTCTGAGGCAGGTAATTGAGATACATCTTAAAGGACCTGGGCTCTGGGGCAGCCCCAGGAAGAAGGGGCTCCCAAGCCTTAGCCTGAAGAGTAAGGAGGGATTTTTGAGCAGGAGGAATTAGGGGGGAGGAGCGTGTTCCCCACAGCGGGACAGCACATACAGATCCCAGGTGATCCCACCAGCATCATTTCTGGGACTGCACCACCCTGCCTTCTTGAGTTGTTGACGGTGTCTGGCTGGGGCAGCACCCCTGTGGGAGACACGGGCACCTCTCCTGCGGAGAAAAAAAAGAATGACGTCCCTGTGTGCTGGCGCCCTGGACCTTGGTCTCCCTAATCATCCCAGAGGTAGGCAGTCGACATTGCAAACTCCAGTCTGGAAGTTCCCATTGTGGCTCAGTGGGTTAAGAACCCAACTAGTATCCATGTGGCTGCACGTTCAATCCCTGGCCTTGTTCAGTGGGTTGCTGTGGCTGTGGTGTAGGCCAGTAGCTGCAGCCCTGATGCCACCTCTAGCCTGGGAACTTCCATACACTGTGGGTGGTCCAATCTGAAGGTGAGAAAAACGCAATTCATAGTGTTAACCTGCTGTGCCCAAGATCATACAAGTAGTGAGTGATGGAGGTAAAATGGGGACCCCAGTGGGCTAGACTCAAAGTGAATTTGTGCCAAAAAACATCAGAGAAGGTCACACACTTCCAGGACGAGGAGATCCGGGATCTGTTTGACTCATACTCACGCCCTGGCCTAATGGATGGAGAGGGACGCAGAGGACCCACAGGTGAACGTGGCCTGCCCTGGTCAGGCACAGCCAAGGTCAAACTAGGAACCAAGGTGTTGGGGAGCATCTTCTCCATTCACTTGTATCCCCATCATTTTTATCAATACGTATTTAAGCATTGTCCAAGCAGAGCTAACCACTGCTTAAGAGCAATTATTCGGTGATGATCAGGAGGGGGCAAGGAGATTCTGTTTGCTTATTTTGTGAACCTAAAAATGCCTGCTTTCTTAATTAAGTTTTAACTCTAGGTTTTGCCTTGAGCTTTTCATTTTTTTCCCTCTTTAACAGGTCTCAGCCTTCTTCCATCACGGAAGGCCTTAGGCTTTGCCTGTTGGATTTCTCTCTTCTAAGAAGCATCTGCTCCCGCCCCAGCGCTGAGGATACCGGCCTTTTTCATCCCCAGTCCCAGCTGCTTTTAATGTCATAATTATCAGCCAAGAGCAGAGCACTCTGTTCCTTGTTGACTCAGGAGCAAGGGATGCAGGGATTCTCAACCTGGGGCTCCTTCCTCCTGCCCGGCTCCTCTCAGTAACACTTGCCTTTCCCAAGAACTCTCCCTGAATCCCCTGCGAGGAGCAGCCTTCCCTGATCAACACTGAGTCTCTTCGAGGGGCTCCCCCAGTCTATCCATCCTGGCCCTGGGGACCTCATGGGTTTTGGCTTTAAATCTCTCATAACTAGCAAGTTTCCAGAACATAGGAGAGAAACATGCTTCTTGAACAGATGAAGGCAAGAAGGAATGAATGAAGAAATAAGCTTGGGCTGGTGTTCAGGTGAGTGCACATGTCTGGGGTCAGTGTCGGTGGGGAGGAGGGGTTGTCAGCTGTTTAATCCCAGTATATTGTTAGAAGTTGCTTATCACAGATGGAGCTGTTCAGTGATGTTTAATAGTCACACAGTAACTCCGGTTTTGGTTGGAATACCTATATACCCAGCCCCCTTGGGCTGGACATCATTATCCACCCATTCCTTCATAGCCTTAGTGGAGAATCGATTTAATCCTGCTCGCCAGCTTTAAGAATTTGGTTCAGTGTCCTTATGTACCTCCCACCACCAATCAGCAAGCTCTTAGATGTCCCAGGTATTTTCATTTATTTGTGCATCATTCATTCATGAAATATTCATTGAACAACTACTGTGCTCCCTGTCAGAGGTACAACACTGAGGGAGACAGACACAGGATCCTCCCCTCTGGGGATCTTGCAAGGCAGAGGGAGAGTGAGGCTAGCCATGAGGCTCATTCAGATGGGCGAGGTATGGATTTCTATGCAAACACAGAGCAGAAGCCCCTATAATGGACTTCTGTCATCAGCAAAGGCTATCCAGAGGCAAGGATGCAGCCCAGTTAGCCCACACAGGTGGAGGGAGAGAAAGTGTTGGGTTATCTGTTACTGCATAACTCGCTGCCGCCAAACTTCGTGGTTTAAAACAACCACTGTTGTGTTGAAGTCTCGCCATTCTGTGAGCAGGGAGTTTGGATGGGGCTCATTCGGATGATTCTTCTGCTCCACGTGGCACTCATTGAGGTCATCTGACAATATTCAGCTGGGAGCTGGTCTGGTTTGGTGGATCTAAGGGGGCTTTCCTCATGTGTCCGGAGCCTTGGTGGGCAGCTGGGAGCCAGCCTCTCCAGCAGGCAGGTCTCTTGCATGGCCACATGGAGCTCCAACACAGAGGAGGTGGCAGCTGCCACCTTTCAATCTCTTAAGGCTTGGGGCCCCAGGCTGGAAAGGTATTCTTTCCCCTAAGCCCACCTGGTTAAGGCAGCCACACCGCTTGCCCAGATTCAAGGGGAGAAGATGAAGCAGCCACTTGCTGATGGAGATGGGTCAAAGCATCTGGGGTATCTTAAATCTGCCTTGTGGGAGAGCTGGAGAGTGGGTCCAAGCAGAACGGGCAGAGTGTGCAGGTTAGAGAGAACCTGACCAAGTGGTGTGCCTGGAAGCGAGCCCTCAGAGGGTGGACCTGGCTGCAGAACAGGCAGAGGTCGGGCAGAGCTGACCATATCAGGACATGGCCTGGAGTCTGGGATTTGTCATGGGGACAACAGGAAGGCACTGGAGGATGTTGGGCGGGGACATGACATGATCATACTTGTAGTCGAGAACGATTGCTCTGGTGACTATGTGGGGAACGTGGTGAAAAGTTTGCAGAGGGAGCCACAGACCTGGGTGTGGAGGACAGGAGTGAAGTGATGCAGGCGAGAGAGATAGATGTCTTGGAAGAGGCAGGGGTGGAGGGCAGAACTAGACACAAGGGGGGACCTTAGGGTCATGGGTGCAGAGAAGGACATGACACCCTGAGAGCCCTTGTCTCTGGCAGCTCAGCCTCGCTCCTGAGTATCGTGGAAGACCCCGTCCTATGCCACCCCAGCAACAATTGTCTGGGCAGCAGTGTGGACGCCAGCCCTGCACACAGTTGGACAAGCAGCCAGATTTTAATCCCCGTGTTCTAGCAAGCATCAGTCAGCTTCCCATATGTGAAAAATGGGGACGATGATATTAAATGTGACAAACATTTAACCATCTCTGAAGCTGTGATCTTGGTAGCAGCTGGAAAGAAATGATAAAGTGGTAACAAGGACGGAAATCAGATTTCCTGTTGGAGGAGTTGCTAAAACATTTCATTTTTCTAAACTAAGAGGTTTTGATTGACCTGATTTATTTCAAACCTTCAGGGGCCTATTTTGGAATCCTTGAATCTGAAATTGGGAGGCCTGAGGGTTTCCTTGTCTCCACATAGGCCCCCTACTTTCCAGAGGGGTGACAAGACCCATAGAGCATGGACTCTGTGTCAGGCGTGCTTGGATCTGAAACCCTCCCCAGCTGAGTCTCTCACCTTCTGAGCATCAGTTTCCTCATTTGCAGAATGAGAACAACTGATTTCCACCCCATATACAGTTGGCATGAGCATCTATGAGATACAGGGACAAGCTTGACAAGCACCACCAGCTCGACTCTCTCCGACATTGTGCATGCTCATTTAGCTCCTTCCTAGTTCACATGTGGGGCAGTGGAGGCTCCAAGGGGTCAAGTAGCATTTCCAGGCAGGATCAGCTCTGAGGAGAGGTTTGAAGTTATCTGATGGTAACTCAGGTGAGACAGTCCCTCTGGCTCTGGAACACCTCACTCAGAGAGTGGGTGGGTGCCCTGGGGAAGCAGATGTGACCTCGGGTCAATGGGTGTCTTCCTTGCAAGTAGAGTGTTTACACTAGATCATGTGTTTGGTATAGGCTCCCCATCACTCCCAGAAGTGTTTGAGCAGAGGCTGGAGTCACTGGGTCAGAACCGTGGCTGGGAGAATGTGTGACTCCTGTGAAGGATCAGAGCATCCTGGCTTGGAGAGTCTGCAGGACCATAGAACATATGTTTCTTGAAGAAATGCTAAATCATCCCAAGGGTGTTTTTTTGTTTGTTTGTTTGTTTTGTCCTTTTAGGGCCATATCCATGGCATATGGAAATTCCCAGGCTAAGGGTCGAATTAGAGTTACAGCTGCCAGCCTACACCACAGCCTCAGCAATGCTGGTTTCAAGCCACATCTGTGACCTATGCTGCAGCTGGTGACAATGCCAGATCCTTAGCTCTCTGAGTGAGGCCAGGGATCGAACCCATATCCTCATGGGTTCTAGTGCGGTTTGTTATACTGCGCCACAATGGGAACTCCACCCCAAGGGAGTTTTTAAAGCTAGCCTCTCAACCTTTGCTTGGTGGCTTAATGTCAGGATGAACTGGCCCTCTGAGGAGAGGCTGGCCATGCCTCTGGACACAGCCGGGGCCAGATGGGTTTCCTAGAACACCTTGACCACAATAAACAGGCTCACACTGCCCTGCATACATGATGGCTTCTGCCAGTTCTTTAGATCTCTGTGATGAGGCCAAGATGGACTCACCATGGCTCTCAGGGGTGTATCCGGTTTCTCCCTCACCAGGGAGACCTCATCCACCACGGTGCTGTAGGGAAGGACTGACCGTACCTCTCTCCCCTCCGAAATAAGTGGGCTGGCTGGGCCCCAGGCCGAAAACACAGTGTGATGAAGTGTTTGATGTTAAATTCGGCATTTCTCCTGTCTCTCTCTGTCCCCTGCCTCACTCATTGCAAGTCTGTCTCACTTCAGGGGCTTGGTCATCTTGCCCAGGGATCAGAAAGCTTTCTCTTACAGGACCAGATAGGACCTATTTTCAGCTTTGCAGGCCATATTCTCTCTGTCACAACTGCTCAACCATGCTGCTATTGTGCAGAGATGGTCCATAAACAGGTGTGGCTGTTTTATAAATACAGCCATAGACAAATATGGATATAAAAATACAGCCATAGGCAATATGTAAACCTGGGCCTGATAAAACTGTATTTACAAAAAGAGGCAGCAGGCTAGATTGGGTCTATGGGCCTCCGTTTCCTGACTCATCATTTCAAGCTAGTCCTCAGCAAATCAAGAGGAAAAAAAGCCCATCCCTTATGCCAGAGTCTGGTGCTGAGGGTGGTACACGTTCTCTCCACAAAGCAGGGTCCCTGAAACCACAGCATCAGACTCACTGTAACAAGATCCAGGAGACTGTCAGAAGTGGAGCCTCTCTCTTCTCTTCTTTTCCTCCTAAACTACCTCCCCCCTTGGAATCTGCATTTTAGCCAAGTTTTCCAAATGATTCACATACATGTTCAAGTTTGAAAAATACTGGGTTGCGAGACAGTGCAGTCTTGGGGGCAGTGATTAACACCTGCCTTTAAGTAATGTGAGCATGTGTGCGTCCCTGTTGGTATTGCCGATTGTACAGTGAGCTGGAGAGTAAGGACACCAGATTTTTAGACTCTGCTGATAGAGGGTCGGTGGATAGAAGGTAATCGTAAAACTTCTGCTGCTAACCGATGTGACGGTGGCCAATCTTTGCAGTCTTTGGCATTTTCCAGAGTGATCTAACAAATGCAGTCCTCACAGTACCCCTTCGTATGAAAGGTCACATCTCTGCTCAGCTCCAGAGGTGCCCCTTCCATGTGGCACCCCCTGGAGTTGTGCAGTGCACTGCCTGAGCAGCTGTGCATAGCAGCCCCGCCTTGAAGGCAGCTTCACAGCCTCATATTTTCTGATAAATGGAGCTGGCAGCTTGTGAGAAGAGGGGAACAGGGAGATCTGTTTGCAGTAGTGATTCTGTACTTGCATAAGAGAGGGGAAGAGGCAAATGATATTTGCATAACATTTGCCACATTGGAGACCATTTTGCTTCTTGGTCTTCAAAATCCTGTGTGGTAGCTGTATTACTGCTGTTGCTCCCATTTTCTGCTTGAAAAACTGAAGTTAAAGGGAGCATCAGGATTCACATGAAGGCCCAGCCAGCGCCCCTGCCCTCCCTTCTCCTCCTCAAGCCCCCACCTAGGCTGTCCTCCCAGGCATGCACCCCTCACTTTGTCCTGGCAGGAAGGCTGAAGATGAATGGCCTGCAGGTGTCCGAGGTTGGGGACTCTTCCCTTCCCTGAGCTGACCTGAGCCTTGGCGAGGTGGATCCCTGGGGGGCACAGATGGGCCCTTTGGAGGTAGGAGCATTGGCTTCTGGGGTCACTGTCTCCCTGTGGCCCCTGAGGGCCTAGGAGTCCTTCAGCCATGGACTCATGCTCTCCAAGCCTGTTTTGTCTCCTGGAAGGATGAAGGTGCTACAGATGGATAGCCTCAGGCACACTGCCTGCAGCCAGTGCACCGTGTCCCTCTTCCTCGCCGTGGCTGCACCAGCTGTCTCGTGTCTCCCTCAGGACCCAGAAGGGCCCATGGCTCTCAGAGGCAGGCCCCAGGTCCTGTCTTATTGCCATGGACACTGACATGACTTCCGTGATGTCTTAGTACACTGGGGGTCTAAGCAGACTGGCCTTTCATCCCTTCTCATCTTTATAGAATGAGGGATGCTCTCTGCAGACCACACATGGAGTCAGCCAGGTCTCCTCTGGCCCAGGCTGGCTCTTCTGGGAAAATCAGCACATGGCAGGAGTGGGGGCCAGGAACTGGAGCTTGGGAGATGCCCGTGAGGGCCTGGGGCTTCTACAACAGGCTATGTGATGGGGGGGGGGGTGACTCACCGATCTGCATGGAGCCTCATCCCCCAGCAACCACGATGAGGAAGAGCTGGAACAGGTGACCAGGGAGACATAAGGGTCCAGAGTTTGTCTCCCCACCCTGTGCCTGGGGCTAAGCTGGTCCCATCACACGCCATGTCACTAACATTTACCGAAAACCTAGTCAGCCCACTTCACGGGTGTCAGAACTGAATTTCAGATGTGCCATCACAAGGTCACACAGGGGCTAATCTTTGCGTGGGTGTAACGAGCCTCTCTGTCCCCAAGCCTGACCCTTTCCCAGCGGCAAAGGCCATGCAGCTTGGGGATTTGAGATGATCTGACTGTGTGAGGTGGTAACCTTAGGTGACATGGATGTGCTGCAATTGTAAGGGAGCTGCTGACTCAAGGGTGGAAGCTGCCACTGTCTGGCACCTGGACCATTTGCTTAGGGTTTTGCTGAAGCTCTGCTCAAGATGAGGCCATAAAATCTTGGAGTGAAAACACCATTTTTCAGGGTATCCAAAGCCCTTCGTGTCCCTCCCATGCTCACTGGTGTTCTGTGCCATTAAAGTATATTGTTGATTAATATTTGAGCAGCCACGCAGAATGTGCGTGTCATCGAGCCCCATATTTATCATCTGTTTCTGCTCCTGCAACTCTTAGGTCTCCCTCTAGGTTTCCATTCCCCTCCCTTAGTCCTTCCCAGTCTGGTCTGGTCTATGCACCCCTAATAAAAATGGTTTCTGGTATGGCTCAGCAGGTTAAGAATGTGACTAATATCCATGAGGATGTGGGTTCAATCTCCAGCCTCCCTCAGTGGGTTAAGGATCTGGCGTTGCCATGAACTGCAGTGTAGGTCTCAGATGTAGCTCAGATTCTGTTTCTTGCTGTGGCTGTGGCATAGGCCGGCAGCTTATGGAGGTAGCCGCTCCAGCTATTTCCCTCCCAGCCCTATTCTGCCATTCTGATTAAACTGCTCCTCTTGAAAGAGTCCCCCAGGCCCATTCTCTGCTTTTCCTTGCTTTGCATTCTCTCCACAGTGCAGTCTATTGAAACAATTCCTTGCTATTTTATAAGGCACCTGGCTTGGCTGAGAGATGCTGTTGCTGAGCTGAGATGGGTGGCACCCTTCCCAAAGCTCTCCTTAGGTGGAGCTTCATTTTGATCATAAGCAGCAGTAGCCTGTGTTTCAGAAGCCCTCCCTGAGTGACCTCAGGCAAGTCTCTTAACCTCACTGACCCTCGGATTTTTGTCTCTAAAATGAGGGTGATAATAGTACCTAACTTCAGGGAACTGTCATGAAAATTGGATAAGCTGATGCCTTTTAAACAAAAAGCATCCCCAAATCTTAAGTACAATTGGAAACTTTAATAACATCAGGAGCATTCATGCTATTAATCCACTAAATGCATCACTTGAAAGTTGAAGTTTTTCCATTTTTAAGTATTTAGTGTTGTGAATTTATGCATTTTTAATTTTTGTTTCAGTCAATATTTCCTGTGTTGAGCTAGAGGGGTCTGGGGAGGAAAAAAAAAAAAAAGCAAGGAAATTTAAGACTTACTTTTAAAAATTCGCAGAAGTGAATAAATGCAAAAGAAATTTAGACCAACTTTCAAATGAGTTCTTGTGTATTTATAGCCTTTCTATCTCTGAAGTTATTAAAGCCTAACGCTAAGACTTAGTAAGTGCTGCAGGAAGAGAAGCCCTTCTTTTATTATTTCTGAGCTGTCACTGTTGCCATCATCATGTGGTCGAAGCAGTCGTAGAGAGAATCCTTCTTTGGTATTGATTACTGGAGACCAAGAAGCCCTGTTCTGTGTCTGCCTCTCCTTTGGAGCAGGTCTTGGATCCGAGACCTTTCATGTCCTTATCTTCCATCTACATTCTACAGAGCTTGGTCGCCATGCTATTTTAGGCTTGCATTCCTTGCCAAATTTTTGCTTCTCATCCCCTCACTAGCTCACCTCCTGAGCTTTAGTAAGACATGGTGGACCCAGACTCAGGCAGGAAGCAGGGGATGGGGGCAGCATCAGGGAAAACTGGCAGCCAAATTCCATTTTGAACCTAGATGTCAGTTCATCTCATCTGCATCCTTCCCCCAAAGCCCACTCTGCCCTTGACCTTACCATTTAAAGGTCATGTCTCCTTGGACTGAGTGCTCTGGCCTCCTTCCTTATGGCCTCCACTCCATCCTCCCCCCCACTCTGCTCAGCCTCCCCCATCCTCTCCTACCTACTTATTTCTCCTGAGCACACTGGATCCTCCACCCCATTACAGAGCCCCCCCAACACATCAGCTTCATCATGGGAAACTTGACCCACGTGATTCCCTTGGTGGGAATATTCCTCACCTCTGAAGACTTCTACTTGGTGGGAACATTCTCATGTCTCAGAATTTGGTGTCCAAGATTATACTGGGGAGGAAAGAGTGATGAAGTTTAAGAGGAAGCTTTCTGCTTCTAGCAGCCTAGTGTGTTGCTATCTCAGCTACCCAAGTGGGATGTAAAATTTTGCGTTTCTTCTGAATGGTGAGCTGGGGGTCTCTCTGGGATCCAGGGGGTGGTTGGTCATCTGGGCCTGAAGCTTCAAGGGAAAGTCTAGGTGGGCACTAAACCTGGGCCCCCTCAGCCTGGAGGCCCTGGGAGGGCTGGCCTGGAGACTGTGCTGCACGGGTGGAGAAGGGAAGAGCTGCAGCCCAGGAGAAATACAAGAGAAGCTTGCACAGTGATGGTTCTGGAAGGACCCTGTCTGGGCTCACACATGCTGGAAGAGGATGGGGATTCAGTGAAGAGGCAAAGGGGGGTCAATGCTGGAGAGATGTCAAGATGGGCGAGGACTGATGGGGGTGGCTCCTAGGAGACCAGCAGTAACCCTGCAAAGAGCAGGGAGGGAGGGGATGAGAGTGATGGCAGGACAGAGTGAGGAGGTAGGATGGTGACCATGGCCAAGATGTGTCATAGCAGGAAATGGCAAAGCAGCCAAAATGAAAGGAGCAGAGGGTGTTGGTTAGAAAGGGAGAGGTTCTAGAATAGTTGATGCTGAAGGAAAGTGTGGAGGGTGTGGTGGTTTGTGGGATAACGAGCTCTGCCCACTTTCTAAAGAGCTGATGGAAGCTCTGAGAGACCCGCCCTGCAAACTTGACCCCACACAGGTTTTACATCCTGTCGGGTGGAATTCACAGACACTCTGAAGCCTATCCAGGACCCAGGAGGAGCTGGCAGGAGCAGGGCAGAGAGAGGATGCTGAGGTGCTAGCTGGGGGCTCCTTGGTTAACTGAGGTTAGCTGAGGGTCTTTCCTTGGAGCCCTCACTTCCTTCTCTCTCATTCAAGGCCAAGCTTCCCTCTCTCTTTGACTCATTCCCATTTTGCAGGCTGGGAAACTAAGGCATAGGGGCTGGAGTTATGTGTTGCTCAACCCCCTTCAGCACAGGCAGGATGACAGCCCAAGGCTGGTGAGTCGCCTGGTCTAATTAGCCTCTAATTGAGTTCCCTCTCCTTCTGCTCAGGCGTCACAGTGACATTAAATTACAGGATTCAAACATATAATTTCCTAAACTTAAATGTGATTTATCTTAATAGGACGTTGTATCAGGCCACTTTATCATGCACAGTGTCAGCAACCAGATCTATTATTCACAGGGACTATTCCTGAATCAGAAGCTGGAGCCTGGGGAGACCTTGAGAGGTCAGCTTGTGTTCAACTGAACCACCCCCAGCCCCGGGCAGCCCCTCACCCTGTGCTGGGGATAGTGGGTGGACAGCTGGGTTTATGTGCGAGCAGAAGAAGAGAGACCCAGGCTTCACAAACCTCATGGCATGCTTTGTATCTAGCTTAAAGCCTCATTGCTTTAAATTCTCTCCTCAAGTAAAGATACCAGGGGTGTAATGCCAGTCCTATGTCACCATGCCTGGGTTATGATCTGGCCAGTAACCAAAATGGGCTGTTCATTAGACAAGTGCTTCAGAGTCATTGCATCTTAGAGCAGGAAGATGGCTGGTTTATTACATCATTCATTAATCCCTTAGCTCATTCAGTCATTTCGTCATTTACAGCAAATTTGCTATGCAGTTAGAGAAAAAAAAGCCAAGAGAGAAGTGACTTGCCCAAGGTCACACTTGCCCAAAGGTAGTAGCAGAGCTTGGATTCAAACCCAGGCCTCCCCAGCCCCAGCCAGGCCATCTTGCCCTCCTTCCAGCTGCCAGCCAGCTGCCCAGCTGCCATGCGCTCTTTGAATGTGGTGGTGGGGAGCAGATGGCTGGTGTTGGTCCCCGTGATGGATGGGATTCCACCTGGCAATTTGATCTTCAGCCTTCACAACTTGGGGAAGACAGAGGGTGACCAAAAGAATATATTTTTCTAATGCAAGACACCTTTGGAAATCCAGTATAGCACCCTGTCAGCCTCCCGAGTCAGAGAAGGAGGAATGGGACAGATCTGCGCATGGGCCTGCCGTTGACAAGCTGACCTAAATGTGTGCAAGCTGTACAGTCTCTCCAAGCACCAGCCAGAATCCAAAGATGTGCTGAAGAAATCCAAAGGCAGAGAGGTGGGGCTCGCAGGGCTGTGCTTCTGAACCCAGGCCACTGAAGCTTGAACCCCTAAAGGCAGTTTGACCACTTAATATCCGTGTGACTGCCCAGACAGAGACTCAGATACTCTCTTGGTTTCCTGCTCTGTAAAACTGGGGTAGTTGAACTTAGCTCATCACGTTGTTTTGAGGATAAAGGCAATGAGGGATGTGAAACGCTTAGCAGGGGGCTGGGTGATGCTCTGCAAATCCACTACTCTGCAGGCTTTTGTTAAACACACTGTACCTGTGATCCTGGCTTTTATTAAACAGGCTGGTACCTTCTTTTCCTAAATCCAAGAAAGCTGGATGCACGTCTTCGGGGGACAGAATTCCCTTATTATTTAGTATTACAGACCTGTGCTTCTGAGCTGAATGGAGGGGTGGGAGGAAGTTCTATGGCCCCCTCTGCCTCAGCAAGCCCCTTCCTTGTGGGGCCCAGGTTAGTAGCTCATAAGATGAGAGAGGGAAGCCTCTTTATTTTTCCCATTCCAGGTTTCAGACGTGGGTATGTTCCTGTGTGTCAGGAGCCGTGTAGATCCAGAGAGTAGGCTTTGAACTTAGCTGAGAGGCTCGTTTTCCATCCTGGACACTCGTGTGGGCAAACTGCTGCTGGGAGGTGGTGGGGTGGGTGTGGAGGCACCAGGGGCCGGGGGGGGGGGCACTGGAGTGAGGGGGCACTTCTGTGGGTTCTGGCAGGCATGGGGCTTCAGAGAGGAGGTGATGTTTAAGATGATCCTTGAAGGATGAGGAGGAGGATCTGAGTTTGAATTTGGTGACAAAGATGAGAAAGTCCCTGGGGCCCTGCATGGTTGGAGGCTTGGACATGAGAAGGAACTCAGCTCAGGGAAGGGGCTCCGAGGTTTGGCAGATGTGTACAAGTGAGGAGCTTGGTTAATGCAGGTGGAGGGGAAGACAGGGTGCTGATGGGGCTGGGAGACAGGTGGTACTGAGTATGGGGCAGGCTTAGCATTTATTGCCTGGAATCAACAAGTCACTGCAGAAGAGGCAGCTAATCCATCCTGAGCTTGGGGGGCGGGGTAGGGGGTGGCTTCTGGAGGGTGTGCTGCTCAAGCTGGGAGGGAAAGTTCTGGGGAATGGCTGAACCGGGCAGGGAGAAGCACATACACAAAATCCCAGGGCTGGCAGAGGATGAAGGGAGGACAGGGAGAGGGAGAGATCGCCTTGTGCCCTTCAGCCCTGGGTGGAGGGTGAGAATGGAAGGGGGTGGTAGAGACAATTCTTGGGGCCACATCACTCAGCACCTTAAAAGCCCTGCAGCCACTGGGATCCGAGACAGGGCACAGTCAGGGGCTGACAGATCCAGGTTTCGGCTCAGAGCCCCCTCCCCAGCGAACTCAGGCTGCCTGGGCTCAGGGCCCAAGCTCACCTCTCTGCACATCCCAGCAGAACGTTGCCCACGGACGATGCTATTTGGTTGATTGGCCCTTGACCGTGCAGTCTGTTTGGGCACAGAGGACGCCAGCCATCACTTAGATTGTTAAATGCTCAGAGAGGACCCCCCCCGCCCCCCACTGGGCCAAATGCAGATCTGTAGCTCATTCTGTGGAATCCATTCTGCATTACAAGAGTATGATATTACCCAATGTTTACGGATGGCTGAGTCTAAAATATCCATTCTGAAGTCCACTGAAGGATGAAATTCCTTGTTACTTTCATAGATTCTCTTGTCTTATTTTTCCCCCTGTGGAGGAACATAAAGCATACATATTTTTAGCTCAAAGCCTGGTCATTTTTCTAATCATATCTGAGTAAGAAGGAAAAGCCTTTTGAGGGGAGATGGTTTGATGAGCACTGTCACAGCCTGGAAGGGGTCCCTCAAGCAGCCCCCTCCCAACCAAGGTCTCTATTTGTCATACTTCAGCCACATCTGCACGCTGAGGGCAGCAGTTCAGAAGATCTCAGCATCTGTCAATGATACCGATGTTCACCAGGACTCAGGACTTAAAAATCAGGCAGAGGCTGCCATGCCGCCCAAGGCTAGATGCCCATCCGAGAAGGAAATGGGGCCAGGGCTGAGGCCTTGAGCCCTTGTCCTTCTCTTTCTCCATGGTCGGCATGTCAGTGCTCTTGGTGTTTTATAAAATGACCCGACCCTCTGTAATTATGAACTGAAATGCCTGTAACTCCATGAACTGCACCTTTGTCCCATGTCCGCCATGATTGCCCACTGCCCAGCAGGTCCTGCCTTCTCCTTGTTGGCCAAAGTAGACTTGTTTGCTGGTAGAACAGACGGAACACTCTACCCCCTGCGGTTGACCTGCAGCATGGCACCTGCCAGGCACCATGGCATTCACGCATTTATGAAACGAACAGCACTATTGACCTGAACCTACCCAGAACCTGGCACCCAAGTGCCAGGACACGAATCCAGCCTAAACCCAGATTGGGTCTTGAACCCAAAGTTTTAAATTAGAATCATTCACCTGGTGTCTGGACTTACTGAGGTTCAGGATGTTTGTGCCTCCACACAGAAGGGATTTAGTGAGAGACAAAGTGATAGGCAAGAAATAGACTTATTAGGATAGGATACCTGTGAGAGATGCAGGTGGGCAGGCAAGGAGGCTCTGCCCCAGGATCAAGTGGGCTACACTTTTCTCACCCAAGAGGAGTGCGGGTGGGAAAAAATTGCCTCTTCCTCTTTCTTAGACTAGTAGCTCTTCCTCATTATCCAGTAAGAGAGTATTTGATGCTATAAGGTCAGACTAGGACTGTCAGGGTGCTTATCCAAATCAGCAGAAGGGTGGTCCTCAGACTCCTGCCCTTGCTCTGAACCTGAATGCAGGCCTCACCCCATCCCCCACCCAGTGACCTGAGGCATATCTCACGCCTCCACTAGTCAAGCGAGCCTGCCTTGTTCTGATGGCTCTCTTGAGCAGTTATTAACTTACAGTGATCTCTCAAAGTCCCCTTGGTTTCCCTCTCTATCGACAGTTCCTTATTGGAGCTTCTGTGACTACCTGTACCTACTCCATCCTTATCATTTACCTGCCCAAGGTTGCCATGGTGTCTCACCAATTTTAGGAAATTCTGTGTATGGTATCACCTGGCACCAAAAATACCTGCTTGATGAACACATGAATGAATGGACAGAGAAGCCGTTCCATGCAAAGCCTGGAGCCTCTTTAACCATGAAGACCACAGCTGACCGGGGCCAAACATGACCCTTTGCTCACGTGGACATTACTATGCTCTGTGCGCAGAACTTGACCTGCGCCTCACTCAGAAATGATATCATTGGTAAGGATGCCAGTGCACCCCACTCTGTGTGGGGTTTGAACTACACACAGCAGCGCAGTGAGACAGACCCAGTCCTCATCCTCTTGGAGCACAGAATGTGTGGAGGCAGCCAGTTAACCAAGGGAGGTGGGCAGTGATAGGCAGAATGCAGGGCGCTGTCGGAGTGTCTGGCTCACAAGGGTGGTTCCTGGAGAAGGGCCTCTGATTCAGAGATGGGTAGGAATTCCAGCCTAGGGGCAGGCAGGAGTGTTCCAGGCACAGAGAACAGAGGCAGGAATGGCTGGAGGGGTCAGGGCTGGATGGTGTGGGCTGCTTGGGTCTGGGTGGTCAAGCACTCCTAGCTGCTGGAGAGATGTCCTGGAGAGATGTCCCTCTCCTCAGTGAGTTCAGCCCCTTTCCTCGTGTCCCCTCTCCTCTGAGTGTTTTCCAGGCAGCATCCCCGCCCACCTGTGAGTTGCTAGTCCCCCTGTGACCCCCAGGCATCCAGGCATCACAGGATACTTAGGAGGCAGGTGCCTGTGGTTGAACATCTCTTGCTATTGATACTAATTACAACCTGAGGCTTTCTTCTCCCTTAGGATGGGAATAATGTACCCAGTTCCTTGACCTGTTTTGAGGATTAAATACAAAAGCCCATGTATGGGCAGCACATAGTAGGTGCTTTACACCACCACTACTTTCTCTGCCTCTCCATTAACAGAACACCCAGAGCTCATGCACTGATCATTCAATGCCAGCTAATCACGGCATGAGTCCTTAAAGAATGTCAACACCATGCCATGCCCTTGGCTCCAAGGCACCCTCTGGCACTGTTACAGCACCCATTTGACAGATTTGGAAGAAGAGACTCAGAAAGAGTCCCAAACGAGTAAACTAGGAATCTGGCACTGGCACTGTGATCCTGGAGCCCTCGCTCCACAACACGCCCCAGCAGCTCCTCCCAGGCCCTCCTCAGTCAGCTCCAGGCACCGGGAGGGCCCTGTTCCTGCACCTTCTAGTCCTTCCTAAGTAGGATGCTGTTAGCAGCTGACACGCGCTGCCCAGGGTAAAGCACACAGTTGTATATAACTGTTGTAGGAAAACAGGAAGGAGGAGGGGTGTTCTTGACCCCGCATGCTGACAAAAGTCATTCTCTCCCCAGGCTCCCATTTAATTTAGAGGAACATATGCAGGCTCGTTGGATGGAGGCCTCCGGGTCAGGATTCCGGGAACAGACACCAGTAGTTGTTGATTACATCAAACACATCCCCAGGCCTGTGAAGGAGGCGACCCCAGCATCAGGAGCAGCTCCCTGCAGGGCAGGCTCCGGTGCTTTTCCAGGGAAGTCCCGAGGTGCTCTGGACCAAAGCCCCAGTCGCCTGCCCGCTTCCTCCTAGCAAGGACATTGGCCAGGAGTGCAGAGTTCAGTGCCCTCGAATACCAGGTATGTTCCAATGTCAGTTCACTTCATTATCCAGAAATTCCCACTGCAGAGGCTTTATAGATGTACAAGCTCAGGCTCCAGGGGCTAATGATTTCACTCTCAGACACAGAGATTGTACTGGAGTTAGAGCCCAACTCAGGCCTGTCTCTCAAATCTACGCTTGTCTGCCTGTTTCCAGCTGGGCAACCTCTCAGGGGTACATTGTATGCGCCAGGATTGAGGTAGGAGCTGCTG
Source organism: Phacochoerus africanus (assembly GCF_016906955.1). Lineage (NCBI taxonomy): Eukaryota > Metazoa > Chordata > Mammalia > Artiodactyla > Suidae > Phacochoerus > Phacochoerus africanus. The sequence goes on along the minus strand of NC_062551.1, from coordinate 26,254,781 downwards.
GCCAGGAAGAGAGGGCAGCCAGAGGTGCTTGCAAAGATGGGAGCTGGGCATCAGCAGTGATAATACTCCCTGGGGATCCCGGGCCAGTGTCTGGGGACACCCCACCTCTCTGTCTCACCCAAGCCTCACACCAGCCCAAAAATGGCTGCTGCCTTGTGCCCATTTTACAGAGCAGCAAACTGAGGGCAGCATGGAATGAGCAAGCCTGGGCAGTGAGGCAGGGCTGGTGGAGCCCAGGAGAGTCGTCAGCATGAGGAAGTCTTTTCCGGGTGTCCTGGCAGGTTGCAGGGCAGGGCACATGCAGGAGGTGACTGCTGTCGGTGATGCAGGGGTGGAGCTGAGGCAGTGGAAGGTGACTGAAAGAGGCTGGTGCCTGGGAGCAGAGCAGATGATCTAAGAGGGGACAGAGAAGATGAGGGAGGGAGAGCTTTCTCCCCAGGGAGCTGTTTTCTGAAGACCTTGGTCTGGGACACAAGGTGGGGCTGCCTTTGGGCTGAGGCAGAAACTGAGTTCTCAGGAGGCCTGGGGTCAAGACTGACCTGCAGGGAGTGAAGTTTTAGGGCCGAGAGTGGACAAATAGGGAAGTCGACCCCAGCATCTGGGCTGAGCCTCTCAGTGGGGTCCCTCAACTCCCGGGGTGGGAGGTGGGCATCCTGCAGACAGGGTGTCCCACCCTCCATCTCTCTATGGAGAGTCCATTTCTCTGGTCTCCTGTGAAGCAGGTGGCTGCTGGCTTCTTCATGGGAGCAGGACTCATTTCATAGCTGGGCACTGCCTGGGCTGAGGCACCATTACTGCTTCCAGAAAAGTGCCTATGGGGCCTGTGGGTAGGAGTGGGGAGGAGGAAGCGAGCCCTTCCTACTGCCTGGCTGAGCCCTGCTCAGGTTTCTCCCAGGGAAGAAGAACCCTTGTCACAAAAGACTCTGGATTTTCCCAGCACGTTAGGGAAGGCCCCAGGGTCTCTGTCCTTGGGAAGAGGGATGCACAAGACATCAGAGGATGGGGGTTAAGTGGGAAGGAGAGAAGCAAGGAGGGAGAGTCAGAGAGTGGCAGCCACCCCATGCCTGGAGCCCTGGCCATGTGCGTCCATGCACTCAGGCTTCCACACAGAGTCTGCTGCTGAGCCATGCAAGACGGAGTCTCTCTGTCCTTGTTCATGGTAAATAACCGCTCTGTACCCACTCTGCACCAGGCCCTGCCATGGTGAGGAAAGGGGTTGGCATTAGGTGAGCTGGGTCTGGATCAGGGGCTCTGTGGGAGAGGTGGCATTGAGCCTGGTCTATCAAAGGGTTTTCTCCCATTTGTCATAACCCTAGAATCTCCCCTTCTGTGGCCACCTTGCTACTTCTTAAATCTTGAATCTTAATCTTGCTCTCTCTCTCCCTCTCTCCAAATCACTCTGACCACAGCCTGCAAAACACTCAACTCCAGCCTACGTTCAACAGCAGATGCCACCTTTGCAGCCCCTGAGCCTTGCATCCACCTACCTTGGAGATGCCTTGGATGCCTTGCATCCTCAGAGACGCCTCTCTGTGACTCACTTACTTCCCGGTCATCTTCAAGGAACTAGCTGCATTTATTGGCCCCATCATATTCCCTTTGATTCTTGTGTCTCCATCCCTTTTACCACCCAATGTTACGGACATGGTTTTCTAAAAATGCCAAGGGACAATCTAAATATCAACACTTCTGATTCTATGTTAGAAGCCGTTGACCCTGACTTTCAACTCCAAGCCCTTTTTTCCTTTGAATCCCATGACCCACACCTCTTCCCATCCTTCTACTTCTCTGTCCATTCCCTTGGGTATTGCCAGTCTCCAAGTTTTCTTTCTCGCTCCTCTGGTCTCACTGTTTTCTTCTGCAGCAACCTCTGGACTCCTCTGGGATTCCCCCCTCAACTGCCTGCACACTGATGACACCAAAATCTCTTTATCCCCTTCTGCCCTGGGAACTTGACATTGGTATGTAGCTGCAAGGGAGCCAGGAGATGCTTTTGATGAGCCAAGATTAGGGACAGCCAGGGTGGGGGTTTCAGAAAAACAGACTGAAATGAGTTTTTGTGAAGGTAGGCAATACAATATTCTTTTGATTCCATTTAGATGGGAAACAGAATTAAATATGAAACTGAAGACACTGTGGTTTTAGTCACCCACTTTCTAGCCTGTCGTAGGTGCTTAATGTTAGCTGAAACTGCTGTTGATTCGTTCGTTGTGCCTGTGTCCTTCTTTTTTTCTATATAAGATGAGAGGAGTTCCCATCGTGGCACAGTGGTTAACAAATCCGACTAGGAACCATGAGGTTGCGGGTTCGATCCTTGCCCTTGCTCGGTGGGTTAACCACCCGGCATTGCCTTGAGCTGTGGTGTAGGTTGCAGGCTCAGCTCGGATCCCGCGTTGCTGTGGCTCTGGCGTAGGCTGGCAGCTACAGCTCTGATTAGACCCCTAGCCTGGGAGACTCCATATGCCGTGGGAGCGGCCCAAGAAATGGAAAAAAAAAAGAAAAAGATGAGAGTACATCTCTTAATATTCTATATTTTTGAAAAAGGATAATGAGCTAAATACTTATTGAATGACTATGAGAATAAACAGGTGAAATAATTAAATAACAGGAAGGAATGGAAATTTTACCTCTTTCGTTAGTTGTGTCCACTTGAAGACTTTTCGTGCCTCAGTTCTGCCTTCTCTCCACTCTGACCAGACCCCTTCATTATGACTTTAAATGAAACTAACACTCACTGGGATACGCAGGTTTGGTCTTTTTTGAAACTTAAAGTTAGTGGGAAAAAGCCAGTTTAATACAGAATCACATTTGTCATCCACAAGGTCAAGACTGCATTCTGCAGCTTCTTAGCCCAATTGTTAGATTCTAAAGATTCCAAGGTCAAGGAAGGCAGGCGAGTCAGGCCAAAAAGGCAGAATTATTGTTGAAATGCACCCTGTTTTGTTCTTAAATTGAGATATCATTAATTATAACATTGTATTAGTTTCAGGTTCGCAACATAATGATTTGATATTTGTATATATTAAGAAATAATCACCACTATGTCTACGTCACCACACGTAGTTACATTGTTTATTCCTTGTGATGAGAACTTTTAAGATCTACTTGGTGAATTTTACATATATAATACGGTATTATTAACTACAGTCCCCATGCTGTACCTTACCTCTCTATGACTTACTGATTTTATAATTAGAAGTTTGTACGTTTTGACCCCCTTCACCCATTTAACCCGCCCCCCACCCCCCACCTCTGGCAACCACCAATCTGTTCTCTGTATCTATGAGTTTGGTTGTTTTTAGATTCTATGTATAAGTGACATCATATGATATTTGTCCTTCTCTTATTTCACTTAGCATAATTGTTTCAAGTTTCCTCCATGTTGTGTTGTATATGGCAAGATTTCCTTCTTCACACGGCTGAATAGTACTCCATTGCATATATATCCAACATTTTCTTTATCCACTTACGCATTAATGGACATTTAGGTTGCCTCCATGTCTTGGATATTGGCTAACTGTATATCTTCTTTGGAAAAATATGTTAAGATCCTCTGCCTGTTTTTTAAATTGGATTGATTGGGGGCTTGTTTGTTTTTGTTTTTGGGGGGGGTTTATTTTTATCTTATTTTTTTGTCTTTTCAGGGCTGCCCCCGCAGCATATGGAAGTTCCCAGGCTAGGGGTCAAATCAGAGCTACAGCTGCCAGCCTACACCAGAGCCACAGCAACTCAGGATCCGAGCCTCGTCTGCAACCTACACCACAGCCCACAGCAATGCTGGATCCTTAACCCACTGAGCGAGGCCAGGGATTGAACCTGCAACCTCATGGTTCCTAGTCAGATTTGTTTCCACCACACCATGACGGGAACTTCTGTTTTTGTTTTTTGATTTTTTGCTTTTGAGTACATGAGCTGTTTAATACACTTTAGATAGTAACCCCCTTTCAGATAAAAGATTTGTAAATATTTTTCCTTTGCAACTTTGAAAGGTTGTCTTTTCATTTGTTGGTTTCCCTTGCTGTGCAGAAGCTTTTTCAGTTGATGTAATCCTACTTGTTTGTTTTGCATTTGGTACCTTTGCTTTTGGTGTTCACTCCAAAAATCATTGCCAAGACTGATGTCAAGTTTTACCATATCTTTTTTCTTCCAGGATTTTTATGGTTTCAGGCATTACATTAAAATCTTTACTCTATTTTTTAGTTTTTTTGTATAGTGTAAGACCGTGGTCCAGTTTTGTTCTTTTGCTCGTAACTGTCCAGTTTTCCTAAAACCATTTATTGAAGAGACTGTCTTTTCTTCATTGCATTTTCTTGGCTCCTTTGCCATGAAACAATTGGCCATGTATTCATGGGTTTCTGTTCCGTTCCATTGATCTGTATGTCAGTTTTTTAAAGCCAATGCCCTACTCTTTTGGTTACTATAGCTTTGTAATATAAATTGAAACAAGGGAGAGTGATGCTTCCAGCTTTGTACTTCTTTGGAAAGATTTTTTTTTGGCTACTTGGGGTCTTTTGTGATTTCATATAAATTTTAGAGTTGCTTGTTCTAGTTCTCTGAAAAGTGCCTTGGAAATTTTAATGGGAATCTGCATATAGCTTTGCATAGCATGGAATTTTTAACAATATTAATTTTTCCAATCCATAGGGATGGAATATCGCTCCTTTTATTTGTCTCTTCTTCAATTACTTTCATCAGTGTTACATAGTTTTCAGAGTACAGATCTTTTACTGACTTAGATAAATTTACTCCTAGGTATTTGATTCTTTGTCATGTAATCATAAATGAGATTGTTTTAATTTCTCTTTCTGATACTTTGTTGTTAGCAAATATAAATGCCACATATTTAATGTTTATTTTTGTATCCTACAACATTACTGAATTCATTATTGGTTTTAACACTTTTGGGGTGGACTATTTAGGGTTTCCTATATACAGTATCATATAATCTGCAAATAGTGATAATTTTACTTTTTTCCAATTTAGGTGCCTTTTATTTCTTTTTCTTGCCCAGTTTCTATGGCTGGGACTTCCAATATTATGTTGCATAAAAGTGGCAAGAGTGGGCATTCTTGTCTTATTGCTGACCTTAAAAAAAAAACTTTTCATCTTTTTACCATTGAGTATGATATTAGCTGTAACCCAGGTTTAATTTTTTTGAACTATAGTAAAATACACTTAACATAAAATTGACTGTCTTAACCATTTTAAGTATAAAGTTCATCAGTGTTAAGTATTTCACATTGTTGTGAAGCCATCTGTGCCATTCATCTCCGGAAGTCCTTGCATCTTACAAAATTGAAACCCCCTCTTCCCTAGCCCCTGGTAAACACAATTTACTTTCTGTGTCTATAACTTTGACTGCTATAGGTAGCTCCTGTAAGTGGACTCATGCAGTTTTTTCTTTTTACGAATGGCTTATTTTACTTAGCATAATGCCTTCAAGGTTTATCCACGTGGTAGCATGTGTCAGAATTTCCTTCTTCTTTAAGGTTGTATAATATTTCATGGTATGCATACAGCATGCACCAAGGTTTTAACTGATGAGCTTCAAGTGAGAAGTTGGCTTGAGGTCTTCTTTTGTGTCCAAATGTGAATCTCGTAGCTTAAAGGAGGGTTGCAGGAGAGAAACATGCAAATTTAAAGGTGGATTCTCCTAAAACCACTCCCATCTTATGGCCTTTATGTTCACTGAGTTTATTTTCAATTGTTAGAGGTCACAAAGAATCTTCTCCTTTAATTATGCTGAAGGAAACAAAGGAAAAGATGCCAGCCCAGACTCAGGTCTTAAGTAGGAAGCAGAACACCACGTGCCCAGAGTCTGTGGTAATGATTTTGATGGGTAGCAAACTGAGTTACTCCAAGGGAAAATGGAAAATGGGGCCAGTGCTTTGGGCCAGTGGATCCTAATATTCCACCTACCCACGAGGATGACTCTGGTAGTTTTGGCCATTTGTTGTATACGCAGAGTGCTGAAGACTAGGCTGTGTTTTGGTTTTTCCTAAGCTTTAGGCATGCAGGACAGAAAGAAAAACTCAAACCACTCCTCACCTTGGGGATCCTTCCCCTTCCTGGATCAGAACCACGCCTTTGCCATATTCCTGTTTAGAGGAGAATCTGCAGTGGGTCCCTGTTTCTGTTTTATGGTGCCTCTTTGTTCTTAAAGTGCTACTTTTCTACAAAGAAATATTTGTAGAAATTCTGGGTGCAGTAGGAAACCTTGAAACGAAAAAAAAAAAAAAAAAAAGGAGATTCTATAAGCCTGCTTGGAAACCAAGATTCTGCCCAAAAGTTAAATTGCTTTTGAAAGAACTTAAGCTGATGTTTCCCTGCTCCTGGCATAACTCTCCTCCTACCTCTCCTTCTCTCACCCTCTCCTCCTCCCTCTCTCTCATCATGCTCACAAAGGTGCCACATGGGGAAATGACTCTTGACTCTTTTGTCCTTGTTCATTGAAAATGTGGCCTATGCCCGCTGGCTCTCTGGAAACCTTGCAGGCTTTTCTTCTGCAGTCCCTGTGAGTGGCTGAATTACCATTTCTCACCCAACCCTCAAAGAGAGGTTGTTAACAAAGCCCACAGTTCAGGGGAGGCCAAGGAAGCCTGCTCAGAAGCAGGCAGAGCCTTGAGGTTTGCAGCAGGAATATGTATGGGTATTTTTTCCACTAAAGAAGGATGTTAAACACTATCAATTACTCCCTTTCAAACAGAGAGCAGAAATACCAGACACTACAATTGTTGAAGGAAAGGTGACAAAGTTTAAAGTTGGACAAGATGTTGGCAGGAGTAAGCTGTTCTCAGTCAACTGAAAAGGCATAACCTGAATTTAGCCAGAAAATCGAGGTTCTTGGTTCAAATGACACCCCCTCTGAGGTCTAGTGAACTTGGGCAAATTGTTTGATTTCTCTGGGCTTCACCAGAATGGTGCTTCATTTGGTTTCAGGGAAACCTGGTTTTACAGTGGTGCTCACTTTCTCTCTAGCTGTGTAACCTTAGCGATGATGGTTGGCCATCTCCTTCAGTATCCTCATCTCAAGGTGGAGGCCATGAAGTCTGCTCCTCTGGGGAGGCTCTTGCAAGCAGGGTTTTGAGCTCACCTCAGCGAGGTGAGTGTCATTCCTAGATACTGCTACTGCTGACAGGATGGTGATAATGGTAACTAAGTGGCACCTGCTGAAAATTAGCGCACCCTCCCAGTGCTCTTCTTGCAACTGTACCATGGCCAGTTTTGAATGGAGACACCTAACACATCCCAGCTCCATTTACATATGGCTCTGTGTTTGGCTTGGCTCCCTTTGTCCAGAGCTATGCAGGGCTGTGCGATTTTGAAACTGAAAGACACCCAGTCTGCTCGGATTTCTTTGAGAGTGTGTTTATTTACCCAACATGTGCTGTTATATTTTCTCTCAGCATGAGTCCTTCTCCTGCATTTCAAGGTAGAAGAGCCATTACACCTAATGAGAGCTCCTTTCTAGCTCATGTGCCACTTAGAATGTTCAAGAGTGTGCTCGAATTTTAACCTTTCAGTGCATCTCTGTAATGGCATGTCACCCTTAAAAAATGCGATGTCAGCTTCCCTCGAAAAGGAATAGACACTGATTTTCAACCTGAAAACCACCACTCGTCCTTCCAGGGGCCTCATTTATGTTGAGGATGTTATAAAACATCATGAGATGGAAAGGCAGGGTAACTGCTAGTTGTGGAACGTGCCCACTCTGTGGGGATCCAGATTACAATTGAGGCAAATGCCGATGACATGTTCTCATTGCATTTCAGCACTGCTCCAGGGTCCTATACCACATCACTAGGAAATGCACTGTTGGCAGCCCTATTTTTTTTTAAGAAGCTTCACTATCACCTAAGTGAATGAATGTTGCCGGGAAGGCATTTTAAGAATTGTTGCATTAGGAATAATTGTCTCCTAGATGCTCACCTCAGTTGATGGATTCATTCTGCTCTTTTATCCCCATTGCAATGGAAGTGGTCCCCCTGCTTTTCATCATCAGTCATTCATGTGGAAACTTCTCTCATCCAAATGGAGCCTCTAACTACTCCCTGAATACACCAGGCATCTTACCTGAATGGTAAAGCCATACTCATCTTTCAAGACCCAGCTCAGAAGAAGTCACTTCATCTCTCAACTCTTCCCAGATTCCATTTCACAGGGGTGCTTGCTCCTTCCTTCCTCTGACGTCCTCTGGAACTTTGTTTATAACTCTCCAGTGGTACTCCCCACCCCGAATGGCACTTAGCTGTGCATGTCCCTCTCTTCTCCTGGAATGTGAGCTCAGGGATGGCCGTGGGGGCACATTTTATATATTATATTGCCCAGGCAATATCCAACACTTATTAGAACTTGTATGAAAAAGAAAGGGACGAAGGGATGAGTGACTATTAAGAGATGCCAAAACTGGTGTAGGGTGGGAGGAACCAGAAGGTGTGTTTGCTCCAAGACAGAGGGAGAAAGGACTTGCCTCCTTTATGGTAAATCCTCTCCTTTTATAGGGAAGTAGCTGGAGGCTGGGGAAAGGAGGTGGCTTGCCCAGAGGCACACAAGACCTGGAGCTGGAGCTGTCGCACAGCAAGGCAACACGTCCTCCTGCTCCTTCGGGGCATGAGTTTTCCTTCTGCAGTATGACGTCTGAGGCCTTGTCTTGGTGGAAGTGAGAGACACAGAGAGGTAGCTACTGAGGGTTGTGCCGAAAATAAGAATCAAGCAGACTAGATGTTGCCTCAATTCATACATCCAAGTCCTCCCATAACTATTTCAAACAAAGTCCTAAGAACTTCTGTGCTTGGCTGGAAAAGAAGGTGTCAGCCGTGGGACCATGTGATGATGATAGTGATGGGGCTGATACTGCTGGTCGCCTTTCCAAATCCCATCTCCCTTCCCTATGGCTCACAAGCCCTTCTTTATATGCATGACTATATACCTCAGGAGTGGTCCACACAGTGATGCAAGTCATGCATGGCAGTTCTACCCCCTTGCTAAGGATTGATAGAGACATAGACATGGGTCACAGTTCCGGTCAATGACACAGGTGGACCAGTCTTCTTCACTGTCAAAATGAGACTCTGAAAGGTTGCCAGAATTAGGAAAAACAAAAACCCAAACCTGAAACCAAGAAAAAAAAATGCAAAAAGGCCCAGATAAGACACCTAGTAAATTTTAACTTTCAGATAAGGAAATTTTTTTTTTTTAGTCTTAAGTATGTTCCATGCAATATCTGGATGCCCCATGCAACGTTTGTGTCATCCAAGCTCTCAAAATGCCTGTGAAACACATGGTATGGGAGACCTACACGCACACACACACACACAAACCCCACTTGAATTTCCTGGGGCTCGGGTGCCTTGGATAATAGCAGATTCATATTCATGAAACAAGCTTTCTGCCATCCCTTCTGTGTTGAAGGGCTGTTTAGTCCTCAGAACCACAGTTTTCTGTTTGTTTTTCCCAACATCATTCTCCTCTTTACCCAGCCTCCAATAAAGTTGGCTGTGTTAACACATCATAGATGTTCTATTTTACCTGGAGGTAGGGCTGTGAGCAACTTTTTGAAGCTATGTAGAAATATCCATAGAACATCTAGGATGTCAAGTTGGCTTGAAGAGTGTTGAGTGGTGAGTTACATTTTCACTGATGTGCCTAGAAAATTCACTGCAGCTCAGTCTTCTCATCTGTAAAACTACTGCTGACATCATAGGGTTGTTGAAGAATAAAAAGGAAGCAAATGCAAATTGGTAAAGACACTTTAGAAGACAGTTTGGCAGTTTCTTATAAAACTACACATACACTTATAATATGACCCAGTGATTACACTCTTAATAACTTACCCAAAGGAGTCAAAAAATTATACCTACTCAAGGCTTTGCACATGGATGTTTATAGCAGCTTTATTCATAATTGCCAAAATTTGGAAGCAACCAAGACGTCCTTCAGTAGGTACAGATAAATAAGCTATGGTCCATCCATATGATCTTGTACTAAAAAGAAATGAGCTATTAAGACATGAAAAGGAATAGAGGTAACTTAAATACATGCTATTAAGTGAAAGAAGCAAATCTGAAAAGCCTACATTCTGTGCGATTTCAACTCTGATGTTCTGAAAAAGGCAAAACTATGGAGACAAGATTAGCAGTTGCCGGGGGTTGTGGAGGCGGAGTCACACAGCACTTTTTGGGCGGTAAAATTACTCTGTATGATTCTGCAAAGACGAATACATGGCATTAAACATGAGTGGAAACCCACAGAATGTACAACACCAAGAGTCAACCCTGATGTGTCAATGTGGGTCTATCGATTTTAACACGGGTACGGGTGGGGGTGCTACTCATGGGGGAGGCTAGCATCTGTGGGGCAAAAGATATAGGGGGAATCTCTTGTACTTTCCTTTGAATTTTGCCATGAACCTAAAACTGCTTGAAGAACTAAAGTCTTTTACGTATTTATTTTTTAAAGACGTGAACCAGAGCAATGAGCACAATGATAGGACAGAGTTACTTTTTTCTGAACGACAGTGTTCTTCCCACACACACATGGGGGTAATGGCTCTGACGTGCTGTTCTAGGCTTCTCTCTGCCACTCCTGCTTTGCTGACCTCTGTGGGTTTCCATCGGGCTGACAATAATACTGTTGTGAAGAAGGATTAACTGACTCTGAACCAGGAGGCCTGGATTTTTGCCCAGCTTCCTACTGCTTCCTAGATCATAAAGACCAGGGAAACGGGAAATCCCAGAGACGCAACTACTGACATGAAGTGAGGCATGATGATCGTGACAGTGATGGTAACACACACTTGTGTAGTTCTCATCACTCCTCGAGCTTCTTGGCGGAGATTTATACTTGATAATGAGACATAAAGCTGTTTATTTCATCCCATCACAAGACCTATTTGGAGCACCAGCATTATGTCAAATCCCATGCTGGGTGCAAAGCATACAGATAGAAATAAGACTTCATGCTTCAAGCACTATCAGTCCAGTCAGGCAGAAGGCTGATAAACTCATAAGGGTGAAGCCATACATTCTGAGCTAACCAGATGTCCTAAAGTGAGGTGTGAGGTCAGAGATGAGAATAACATAAACGAGGAGTTCCCTTGTGGTGCAGTGGCTTAAGGCTCTAGTGTTGTCACTGCGGCAGCTTGTTTTGCCCCTGTGGCGTGGGTCCAGTTCCCTGGCCTGGGAACTTCCACATGATGCAGGTGTGGCCAAATAATAATAATAATAATATGGTAAATGAGGCTTGGTAGGAGAGGTTCAGGCCGGGGCCTCATGGGCCTGGCTCCCTACATGTGATGGAATGCCATAGAAGGGAGTCAAGCCAATGAGGAAGAAAGACTTGGAAGTAGTTATTTTAGGGTCTACTAGGCCCTTCAGAATCTCTCTCTCCTCTAGCAATCAGATCAGGCAGTGATTCATTAGTAATGTTTTGTTAAGTCAAATGTAACTGCTTGGGGTCAGATTTGGGGCCTATGGAATTTCAAAGTCCTTGGACTCCACTCTTTCTAGCAGATCAAATGCAAAACTGGTCAATCCCCATAGCTTCCTAATGAAATTTATGAAAGAATTTGAGAAACAGAATTTTGAAAATATATTTTCAATCAATCCAGAGTCAAAAACTAATTTTTAAAAATCATTTAGCACCCTTTGATTCAATCTCAGAAAGTTAATCAATACAAAATGGAGCGCGTTCACCATGTACACCACTCTAATCAGATTTAAAATGTAGGGACTATCACTAGGCTTTAAAATAAAAAGAAACAGATGCTTTTACATAGACCTGGCTCCATCCTTTGTCTGCAGTTCACTGAGAAGGGAGTGAGTGTATCAACGCAGGTGTCTTTACAGCCTAGATGAAGCATGCAGAAAGCTCCACCCAAGAATCTCAAAAGAAACTCTCCTAGGTAAGAAAATTGGGGCAGCTTATGGGACCATATTCAAGGAAATAAGGGCAGATGACAAGGCCAGCTCCCAATTCATGCATTTAGAGAATTAGGTAATTGCCTTTCTTCAAGAGTGACTCTTTCTGCCTAAAATCACACATACTTTCTAGAAAATTTAGGTAATCTGGAATTTCTCATTAAGAATAAACAATCGCAGGTGGGTTTTTTTGTTGTTTTGTTTTGTCTTTTAGTGCCGCAACCACAGGATATACACATTCCCAGGCTAGGGGTCCAGTCGGAGCTGTGGCTGCTGGCCTATGCCACAGCCACAGCCACAACCACGCAGTATCTGAGCTGCATCTTCCACCTACACCACAGCTCATGGCAACGCCGGATCCTTAGCCCACTGGGCGAGGCCAGGGATTGAACCAGCGTCCCCGTGGATACTAATTGGGTTTGTTACCACCGAGCCACAACAGGAACTCCCTATCCCAAGTATTAATGTTTTAAGAAAACAACCTTTATTGGTCTCATAATTCTGTTGAGATGGGTTGGTTGACTTGGCTGGTCTCTCCTGAGACCACAAATACCATTAGCTGGTTTGCTGGCTGGTGACTGTTCTGGGATGGCCTCACTTGGAGGTCTTGCAGTTGACAGAATGCCTTATCTCTACATGGCCTCTTATCCTCCATCTGGCAAGGCTGGACTTGCTCACAGGGTGATAAGCAGATGTGGGTGAAACTAGGGGTGCTGGTATAAAACCAGGAGTTTGACTTTGGATGTTTCAAGACTGAGGTGTCTACTAGACCTCCAAGCCCAGATATGGAGTAGGCAGTTCAATATAGAACTCTAGAGCTCAGGGGCAAGGTCTAGGCTACAGATCAACATTTGCAGGTCATCTATAAAGATATCACTGAAAATGAGACTGGATGAATTCAGCAGAGGAGTATGAATAGAAAAGGAGTCTAAGGGGAGTTCCCACCATGGCTCAGTGGTAATGAACCCAACTAGTATCCATGAGTACTTAGGTTTGATCCCTGGCTTCACTCAGTGGCTCAGCGATCGGGCATTGCTGTGAGCTGTGGTATAGGTGGAAGAGGTGGCTTGGATCTGAGCATTGTTGTGGTATAGACTACAAGCTGCAGCTCCAATTCAACCCCTAGCCTGGGAACTTCCATATGCCACAGGTGAGGCCCTTAAAAAGGAAGGAGGGAAGGAAGAAAGAGAGAGGAAGGCAGGAAGGAAGGGAATGAAAGAGAAGGAAGGAAGGAGGGAGGGAAGGAAGGAAGGAAAGAAAAGAAAGAAAAGAAGAAAGAAAGAAAGAAAGAAAGAAAGAAAGAAAGAAAGAAAGAAAGAAAGAAAGAAAGAAAGAAAGAAAAGAAAGAAAAAGTAGTCTAAGGAAGAAGTCTTATGGCTCACTACTATTCCCTATGGAAAAGGTGAGAACAAAACAGGTAAAGAGACCAAGAAGGAAAAGCTAATGACTTATGAGGAAAACTGAGAGTGATTTCCTAGAAACTGAGTGGGGAAAAAAGTATTGGAAGAAGAGAGTCAAACACTGCCAACAGATCAAGTAAGAGGATTGGGGAGTGACCACTGCATTTAGCAACATGAAGGTCACGGGTGACTGATAAGAACTTGGGATATAGTGGTGACGAAAGCCTTATTGGGAGTGGTTTCAGAAGGTCATAGGAGGAAAGGAAAGAAAGGTAGTTGCCTCCCAATATTTCACTTTGAAAGTTTTCACATATGCAGAAAGGCTGAAAGAAGAGTACAGTGAATACACATGTTCTCCCCCTCCTAGATTCTATTCTTAACCTTTTAATAGATTTGCCTACTCATGTCCATTTATCCAATCCTACATCCATTTAGCAGTCCATCTTTTTTATATGTTAAAGGAATAATGGCGCAGCATGGGAGTGAGATGGGGAGAGAGGAGACTGGCACATATCTGTGTATGTATCCATGCTTACAGGTGTGGATGCATGTGAATGATTCTACATGGGCAGCAGGTGTTTATATGCTGATGAGGATGATCAAGGAGCAAAGTCGCAAGTGATGAAGCTGGTGGGCTTAAGCTTTGGAATGATGACTTTGGGTGGAAAAAGGATTATTGGCTTTGGTGCAAGTGGAGACACTGGCCTCAGAGAGGTTCCTCTCCAGTGATGAAAGAGAAGGTAGAGAACATGGACAGACAGGCAGATGAGAACATTGTTGGGCAGCCTGCAATCCAGCATCACCGGCAAGTGCTCTGCCCCCACCTTCTGGTTTCTGGCTCTCTTGTGGGTGTGCTCAGAAACTTTGGGAGAGGCACATAACCAACCTCTCGGGGCTTCTGGGACCTCAGCTGAAAAATTAGCATGATTATGACTATCATACTCACACTCCAGGGAGCTCTGGAAATTATACACCCAGGATTTCGGTTTTGTTGTTATGTTTATTAGTCATGCTTACGCAGAAGAGCAGCTTTGCAGGCTGTTGTGGTTTTGTCCCCCGCTCTGCGCAACACCTTATTCCTGTCTGGGGACTTTCAGATACTGGATAAACAACCCAGGACTTCACAGACATTGTGCCCCTTTGAGGTCCTTTAATGTTTAGCCAATGGAATGATATTGTACTGGAGGACAAGGAGCTTAAGGGGAGTCCCGAGGACTTGAGTCCCATCCCACCTCAGAGGGAGGGACACCTACTCACTGCACCCCAAGGTGATGGTATTGGGGTCATTCTTTCCCCCATTATGCCCCTCCCTTTGTCTTGGGTCAGTAGAGCAGGGTCTAAGGCCTGCGATCCAGTGCTGACTGTTTGGGGCTCCCGTTTATTCTAGCAAATGTGGCATTTCTGTACCAAAGTGCCTTTCATTCTTTGTGCAGCTTTCCACACCTCCTTCCAGATGCTTGGCATTATTTATGTCTGCAAAGAAGATAGGTGGGTGACCTGTCACCAGCAACCACACACAGCGAAGAGAGTCTTACTGCAAAAATATACAAGATATATTTAGCACTGCTTAATTAAACTTAGCTATCTTGAATTCATTTTCTTTCCTTTATGGCGAGGTTTTCAATTACAACCCAAAAACCTTGCACTTATTGTAGTGGAGAAGCCATAGAGCTTGGAATCAGGGGTAAATTAGGTTAAAACACAGATTCTCCCACATTGGGCAAAATACTGCATCACTCAGCCTCAGTTTCCTCATCTGTGATCTCAGGGTGATAATATTTTTCTCCTAAGAGTGCTGAAAGGATTAAGAGTGATCTTGTATATGAAAAGCCCCAGTATGGTACTTGGAAAATAATAAGGTTCACTAGATTTTAGCATAATGGATTAATGAGCACTCCACACCAGAAATAATGAAAATAATTCAATGACCACAGTTGATGTGGAGTGTTTGCTGGGTCCCAGGCTTGGTATTCTCTCTTGCCTTTGTTGGCACATTAACCATGACAGAAAAAGAACTTATGCAGACACTGCTTCCTTCTTTGAAAGTGAACTCTTTTCAGTAATTGAAATATGTAATTGACACCCTATCAAATTTAGGTCTCCATCCTCTATTTCAGTAGAATCTACATTATATTCTATTTACCTTCAAAATGACTGAATGAGTCTCTGATAAGTTTGAGAGAGAAAATGCAAGACACCTAATTCATTGTGAATTTCTGATAAAAATATTTTAGTGTAAGTCTATCCCATGCAATATTTGAGATGTACTAGACATCACTGCTTATCCAAAAATCAAATGTAGCTGGGAGTCCAGTGTTTTAATTTGCTAAATCTGGCAACCCTAGATTCTAGATTTCATTGCTTTGTTTCAAAGGCAATGAAATCTTGACCATAAGGTTTAAAGCCTGAGGTGTGTGGACATGACAAAAGGTCACGGTGACCTTCCAAGAGAAGGAGTTCCCTAACCCTGACATCCAATGTAAGTTGGTGTATGTCACCCGCTTATCCTCTCCTGCTTCTGACTTTCATGCCCTTTGTAGGAAACTTTTCCATTCCTTTTAGCGTTCCACTAAGTAATATGTATTCACGAGTTGTCATTTATAGGATGGTGAGAAACAATTTGTTTTGTTCATTCCTGTATCCCTTTGCCTAGCACAGGGTCTGGCACATAGTAGGTAGTCAAAGAAATGTCACTGAATAAATGAAGAGCTGGTGAGGATGGGACAGTGTCACAAGTTATAATGAGGGACAGGCTTCACAGATGGGGGTCAAATTTCATTGAGCACTGACTATGTGCCAAACCCTCTGCTAGGCAGGGGGATCTGAGATGAATGAGACAGATCTAGTTCCTGACCAGCAAACAGGATAAATAATGAATGAGAATCGGTGATTACTTAGCTGAGAGGAGTTTAGGGTTTTGATGTTCTGTGACTCAGTTTGCACATCCACTAATGAGATAATCCATCTACCTGAAGGATTGTATTGAGGGGAAATGAACATCCATATCTGTGTCTGTGACTATCTGGCTATATCTATAGTGTGTGTGTGTGTGTGTGTGTGTGTGTGTGTGTGTGTGTTTGAGAGTGAAGCCAATAGGTAAATATTAGATTTCCCAATTTAGTATCAATTCCTTTCCCTTTCTTTTATGTCAGAAAGCTAGCATTGGGCTCTGTTGATACCTTTGCTTATTTCATCAGGGGAAGGATAATTCCTTGACCAGAAAGGGTTATGAAGACCAGAACTGTAACACATGGATTTTTTTATCATTATGGAATAAATTTTCCAGATGCATGTCATTGATAGCTGAGGGACTGGATCACAGACCCAGGCAAATGTTGGCACTTTGGCCTTGCAGATGACCTCTGGGAATAGGGTGCTAATGATATGACAGAATCTCTCTACCTTTGCCTTGGGGTCCCCAGAGTTTCAGAAGGTTTGGGGACAGGGTGGTGATGAGATCTTGCAGACGACTGTTGTCTTTCATGGGACCCATGATGTGTGAGTCTGGCGCAAATTAAAACCCTGAAACAGAATATCAAGATGGGAGGAATTTGTACCCATATTAGACTCCCTGCTCCTTGGGTAGGTGATTTTGACACTCTGAAGGATGTCTAGGGAGTTCATAATAACATCTTCTCACACATCGCTTTTGTTATGTGGAGCTCATTGCTTTTTCAAGGAGTTCAAAGTCATTCACCAGCTACATGTTTTCAGTAAGAGACTAGGTATTAAATGTAAACCCTCGGGCAGGAAAACAGTTTCCTTGAGAATGTGAATCCCCCAAGGTCACAGAGTGTGAAAGCAAAAGACCAATTTATACTCTGCCTGGCTCATAGTGGCCTTGGGAAGCACTGGTTCAACTTGAGGGGATACGGGATATGGTGTGGATGCATTAAAGTCACTATGGGGGAGTTCCCATTGTGGCTCAGTGGTAATGAACCCGACTGGTATCCATGAGGATGTGGGTTCGACCCCTGGCCTTGCTCAGAGGGTTAAGGATCCAGCATTGCAAGAAGCTCTAGTGAAGTTTGCAGACACAGCTTGGTTGTGGCTGTGGCTATGGCATAGGCCAGTGGCTGCAGCTCTGATTCGACCCTTAGACTGGGAACTTCTATAGGTGCAGCCCTAAAAATAATAAAATAAAAATAAAATAAAAAATAAAGTCACTATGGGGACATTGTCATTTTTTGTTTTGCTAAGCTGCGTTGAAGTCATTCACTCGTTCACTTGGCTCGGAGGTTTGTACATCTATCGCCCGGGGTGCCTTGATTTCAAGGGTGCGATTTGTTTTTGAAAGACTTACCACAGAAGAATGTTTTCAGATATTTATCCAGGGCTATGGTTTCCTTGCCTTCTCTTGTTCCATCTGAGGATTTAAGATCCTGAGTTTCTCTGGCCTGTCATAAACTTCTATAGTGAAAACTAGGTTTATTAATTGGGCACATTTGCTTCAAACCTATTCAATCTAGATAACAATTTAGTTTAGTGTGATTTTTCTACTTAGTAAGAATATTTTTTTAGGACTCTATTTGATCGCTTTAATAATCCTAGACAGAATAGCTAGAGATGAAAGATAATAACAACTAGATTTTTGAAAGAAGAAAGAGCAGCATATGAATTGGGTAGTAGAATGAACCCAGCAATAATTAAAACACATAATAGGTGATTTCATAGGACTTAAGAATCCAATAAGTTCTTAAATAGAAGTACAAATCTTACCTGTGAAGCAGAATTTTAAAAAGTGATTCATGCAAGACATTATATGGTGACATTTTAGGTTATTATAGGGAATTATAAAGCTTCTGGCATGAGGTAGAGTGGGCTGGGTGGACCTGTTACCTACAAAGGGATGTGAATCAGGCTGACACCAGACTTCTCAGCAGCAGCAATGGATGCAGCAGAAAATAGAGCAGTATTTTCAAAAGTCAGGGAGGCAGTTAACTGTGAATCTGGATTGCTATATCCAATAAAGTTTAATTCAAACGTAAGGGTAAAAATCCATAGATTTTCTGATAGGCAAAATTTGCCATGTGCAGATCCCTTGAAAAGAATTATGAGCAAGGGAAAAAAATAAGTCCAAGAAGAAGCAGGATAAGAGAAACAACTGTGAACAAAGAAATCATGAAAAACCTTATTTTGATGTTTAAAAATTAATTTTCTAACTAAAATACTTCAGCTGATTCCAAATGTAGTGTGCTTGGGCTATAAAAGGGAGGCAAATGGAATTTATAGCATGCTAAGATTCCTGTCTTGTTATACAGAGAGTATATATAGTGATTATCTCTAAAATTGTTCTGAATGATCCATGTTCAAGTGTGTTTATCAAAAGCATAAAGTAACAATTACAAAAATAGATCTAGACTACAATCCCCAAACCACTAAATATTCAGGTCAGGGAGAGCAGAGCAGAAGAACTTCAATCAATTCAGGATAAGTCAGAGAAGAAACAAAAAACGAGGAAATAACCAGAAAAGGCAGCACATAGAAAATGAATTCACTCACTCATAGTGTTCTAATTACTAAAATACGTGGGCACTTATGTGTAATACTATGAATGAGTTAATGTCACTTGTTAAAAAACAGTGATTCTCAGATTGAGAGATAAAACCACATCCATCTCTGTACCATTTACCACAGGGACCCTAAATCACAATAATGTAAAAATGCTGCTGACGAAGGGATGTAATTGTCCCCACAGATCAGAGTGTATTTAGGGCAGGGGCAGAGGGTAGGGCCAGATACAGATTATGGAGGCTCTTCAGGGAGGAAGAGAAACTTGAAATCCATCCTGAAGGGAAATAAGCCATAGTGTGAAGATTTTGGGAACTTCATGAGATTTACATTGGAGAAACTTTACTATAGCATTTGGGAACATTTAGGGCAGTGGTGGAGAATAAGTAGGAGCCCTTCAAGGAATTCATGCATGCAATGATGAGGAGTTAGACCATGTCATAGCAGTGGGGGTGGAGAAAAGATTATAGGTATTATTGCCTTTAAGAAGATAGACTTGAAACAACCTAAATGTCCATCAATAGACAAATGGGGATTTAAAAGATGTGGTATATATATACAATTGAATATTACTCAGCTGTAAAAAAGAATGAAATAATGCCATTTGCAGCAACATGGATGCAACTAGAGATTATCATACTAACTGAAGTTAGTTAGCAAGAGAAAGACAAATACCATATGAAATCCCTTATATGTGAAATCTAAATATGGCACAGATGAACCTATCTACAAGGTTCTGTAGACTCACAGACATAGAGAACAGACTCGTGGTTGCCAAGGGGTCGGGGGGGGCAGGGAGAGGGGTAGACTGGGAGTTTGGGGTTAGTAGATGCAAACTATTATATTTAGAAAGAATAAGCAATGAGGTCCTACTGTCTAGCGTGGGGAAGTACATCCAAATCTCTTGGGTCTTGGTCTACCATGATGGAAAAGAATATAAAAGAGAAATGTATAATATATGTACAACTGAGTCACTTAGCTGTACAGCAAAAATTGGCACAACATTGTAAATCAACTATACCTTAATAAAAATTATTAAAAGAAGAGAGACACAATAAGACTTGGAGATGAGGGGGATGAGGGTTGTACCATTGTGGGAACACTCAGGTAAGAAGACACAGATAGAGGAGAGACAATGAACTTGGGCCTTGTCGCACTGGGGTATTCAGTGAGAAATGATTCTCAGCATACAAATTTGGTTGGATATGCAAATCTTGGCACCACTGTCTTACTGGTGGAAGGAGTCATCATTAATTAATAACCAAAGCTTCCACTAGCAAACTGGACTTGCTCATAAGAGCTAATATTCTTTTGATCCATCATGTGAAAAGCTGGAACTCTGACATGAGTCCTGACTCTCTACTTTTACATTATGTAGAGAGAATAATGAATGCAAATAATCACATCTTACCAAACCCAGTTAGGCAAGTTGAGAGTTTGACTAAGAAAAAGATCAGTCTCTTCCTCCCCCTTTGTCTCTGAATTCCCATGCCTTTGCAATCATGGGAACCATGTAGGTGAGAAGGGGAATGGGGTTATTCTTGATGCCTTCTGGCATTACATTAAGCACTAATAGCAAAACATTTAAGAAGATTAAGAAGCCTCTTGTTGCTCTCTGAAGAAAAGCAGCCCCTTGGGTGAAGTGGTTGCTAATTATTCTGGTATCTAGTCATTAGTTGAATGTGATAATTGACTTCATAGATAACAAATGACAAGTCTTTTCTGAGCTGTTCCCAGGGAAAAAAACCCACTCCCCACCCTCCACATCCAACATGAAGACACCCACAGTGGAAGCAGAGGTGCATTTCAGTGTGGTCTGCTTGGAAGTTCTCAAGACCATGGATTGGAATACAAATCCCAAAATGTTTGAGAAGCTTCAACCAAAAGGTGGAAGAGTTTCCTAGATCCCTCCTCTTTCTCTTACTCAAGAGAAGTCCAGGAAACACTTCTATTTGCATGGTTTACCAGATTCCAAATCTAGTGACTTCACAGATCCAACTGTATTCCCAACCCTGTCAAGGAAAAGTTTAGATGGAAACCAGTGACCCTGTTTTCAGTGCTTGGAATTTGCTGTACTTTTCTGAAACTTTAGCTCATTCATTGGAATGCCTTCCCTAAGGAGGTGAATTCTGTGCTACAACTTGAAGGAGGGAGGCATATTTCAAGTGTAGAACAGAAACAGGCTAGTTCTCTTTCAGAAGGAATGGAGCTCCCTCTCCCCTGAGCTTCCTCTGCACTATGCAAATACTTCCATTGTAATTCTGGAATCTGCACTGGATTTATTTGTAATACTTGCAATACTATTCTTTGTTATTGAGTTTATGCTTTAAAAATTAATATCTGCTCCTGAAAGGACCCAGGATTTGGAATCTCCTGGGTAGAGTTAAACAATCTATTCAAACAAGTAGTTAATGAGTATGGATGTAGGAATGGCTGCAGTTGCCAATGGTGGTAACAAACTGCAGTTGAGGAAGGAGGAAGACCCAGTCAGTAGAGCAGTTGCCCTAATTCTCTATTTTGTTTGAGAAAAAAGGTTTTCCCAGTAGATTCCAGTGTCTGGAGAGTCAGAGGAGTGCGTTGCCTTGAGAGTCTTTGCATGAGAAGAATGGATGTCCCTGAAAAGATTAGAAACCCAGTGTAAGAGGGTTAGAGATATAAATCTCCTTCAATCTGAATGGGTCAGAGAAAGAGTGAGTTACCCAACAAATGCTGGGTTTTTTCTTAGGTCCAGGAGAGAAGGACATCTCAGCTTCTTGGTAATGTGTGAAGAACCCTGGGCTACTCTGTTCTGTGTAAACCCCCTCCTCAACCAGCCTTTTTATCTTCCATTGTAGCAAGAAGTAGGGCATGCAGGACCTGCCAACACTGGTAATTTGGGACCAGGCTGAGTGGCTGATGAGGAGGAGAATGGGGCTATAATGTACTGAGATTTCTTGCTGTATGAGGTACTACTCTAAGCGCTTAGTATATGCATAGGACAGGACCGGCATTTTGTCTTTTAAGGAAAGAGGAACAATTACTATCGCTGTGACAGATGGGGAAACTGAGACTTACAGAGGCTCACCAGTGTGCTTAAGTAGAAGGAACAAGTGTCCCTTAGCAATGGTGTATGACTCCCATTTCAAAATTCTATTTGAGCATGAACATTTGAGCAGTTCAAAGGATGCAGCTTTTCTTCATAGCTCATCAGAACAAGGGGTCTGAGGTGAGAACTGGGAGCCACTTTTGAGAGCTGAGGTGAGTAGAGGATGCTGGCAGCATAGAGGTAGGGCTAAGAGCAAGAACTATCTGGGTCAAATGGGCAGGTGGTCCAGAGAAACACTGAAGCCAGAGACCAGCAGCATAGCTTTATTTATAAAACCAAGCAGGGTATTTCTGGAAAGTTGTCAACCTCCTATAATGGAATGGATAACCTGAG
The DNA here is from genome assembly GCF_016906955.1 of Phacochoerus africanus. NCBI lineage: Eukaryota > Metazoa > Chordata > Mammalia > Artiodactyla > Suidae > Phacochoerus > Phacochoerus africanus. The sequence continues at coordinate 26,232,534 of NC_062551.1, read as the reverse complement.
AACAAGTAAGGGACACTTTTGAGATGGAAGATGCTGCTTTTTATGTTTCACCGAGGGCATTGTGGACTAGATTAGGGGCTTTGGAGGCAGCAAGGAAAGTGTGTTAAGGTGATGGGCTGAAAACTATTTTTAATCAGGAATATTCAACCTTGTATCCAGTTTACTTTGTACTAGCTATTTGACCTTAGATAAGTAACTATCCTTAATGGATCTCTCTTGGTTCATTTTAAAGTGGGGACCATAATGTTAACAACAACAAAAAATGCACAACTTAAAAGTTATGTTTCATTTGGTGGAAAAAACTGAGGACTTAAGCTGGGGAGGCAGCATCTCAAGTAACGCTGAGAAAACTGCTCCAAGGAGGTGAAGGAGGATCTAGAATATATCAGAGTTTGCCAACAAAGGGCAAGTAGTTGGAGCAAAAGGTTACTGTTGAGGGAGTTCCCATTGTGGCTCAGCAAGTTAAGAACTTGACATAGTGTTTGTGAGTATACAGGTTCAATCCCTGGCCTCACTCAGGGGGTTAAGGATCCAGCGTTGCCATGAGCTGCGGTGTAGGTCACAGATGTGTCTCAGATCCTGCATTGCTGTGGCTGTGGTGCAGGCTAGGAGCTGCTGCTCCAATTTGACCCCTAGCCTGGGAAACTCCATATGCCATATGAGTGGGTGTAAAAAAAAAAAAAAAAAAGAGATTACCGTTTAAAACAAAGAGAGAACTAGAGGAATTCAGCGCTTTTCTATATATGGGAAGATGCAGGGTCTGGGCTCACTGAAATCATGCGTTTGAAATGTACCTCAGCCATCAGGGATCAGTACCCTGTGTTCTCACATCCTGAGGGCTCACCACTGGGAGGGGCTTCAGTCTGAAGGCTGCTAGATGGCAGGGATTCTTTGGTTCCTTCCTGAGTTCCCTCAGGGGTCACCAGTGTCAAAGGTGGCTGCAATCACTGATGGCTGTGACATCCTTTGTACACTGATATGGCAGGCAATATTTTATTTCTCAATATCACTGATGCTACCTGGTTGTGGGGAGAATGGTATGGGATGATGTATTTAAAATGTACACCGTGTCTGCCTCCCTTCACAAACTCTCCCCTCTTGCACACAATCACCTTGGCTGGCAGAGCATAAAAAAACGGAGTACAGAGCAGTGGAGTCTGGTGGAGGCAAGAGATGTCTTTTTAGGAACACGTGATTGACATGCTCAGGATTATGAAGGAGGAAAAGGGCAGGATGCTGGGATTTGGGCAATTTTAACTTGCCACACAACCAGCAGAAATCCTTTCTTAGAGAGTTACTGTGGACTTCTTATCCTGTAGGCTGCACTGACCTGGTCCACCCTGGTTCTGTTTGAATTGAAAAATAAAACACAAGAAACCACGCTAAACACATACTTGTTAACCACGTAGCCCCTTCGACTGGGAAAGGATGTTGCGTGTGGAGACCAGTCTCTGGGGAAAAGGAGGGGAGGGACTATCCACTGGCCCCTTCCTGGGTCAGAGGCAGCCTTTCTGAGGGCCTCACAGCTGCTGCCACTGGAAAGAGCAATTTGTCAACTTTATACCTTTCTGCTTTATGGTCTGGTGACTTAATAGGATTCGACCTTCCCTGGATTCCATTTCAGTTGGGTCAGACACTGCACTTCAAATTAAAATTTGGGCTCTGACACAGGTGATGAGGAATTGGCGAGGTGTGTGCCCACGTGCTCATAGCAGGGCTCTAGCTTCAGATGCCCTCTGAGCCAGTGTGATCAATCCCTGCGTTCCGGCTATCACCCAGCCAGAGCCCCACACTTCTTACAACACCATGGCCATCCTGCCTCCCCCACTCCAAGCACTGCAGTGGCCCCTGGTGTGCAGTGGGTCTACTCATCCATCTACCTCTTGAGAGGAAGCCTCAATTTTTATGCAGTAATGGAATGGAATCCAAAGATGGGCAGGGACATTGTCACTGCAAAGGTTTTATAAAATGACAATGTTCACTTGGCAGGGATGTGTTTAGCATCCCTGTGTGTCAGTCACTGTGGTGACAGCAAAGGGGATGGAAGGATTTCAACCACACTGTCGAAGAACTTGGAGTCCACACGAAAGACAAGGGCATACATGACTGTAATGCAAGGCAGCAAGTGATTAGACTAAGGAGGGAGAGAGAAAGCTTAGCAGGCATTGGAGGATAGGTGAAAATCCTGGAAGGCTTTGTTGTGGGGGTACCATTTGAACCGAGCTTTTGAAGAGGACTTAGACAAGCAAGCATTGCACTGGGGGAAGGTCAGTCTCAGGGGAGGCAGGAACATGGGCAAAGGAGCAGGGCTTTGGTATCATGCCATGTGTAGGGACCAAAGAGTGGTCCATGGTGTCTCGGGCTGGGCCCATTCCAGGGAGACCTGGCCTGGTAGTGAGCATGTAATCAGTAGTAAGAGCTAAGACTTCCTGGGAGATAACTATGGGCTACTGTTTCAAGCCCTTTATGTGTATTGTACATCTCTATAGTTTGTATTTAGATATGAGCACCGATTTGAAGGGAAATAAATTATACTTACTAAATATTCACATTCCTGAGTTGTTTTCATTATCCCCATGTTACAGATGAAACTGAGGCAAAAAGGACAAACTGCATAAGGAGCTTGTAGAGTCACTGGCAGCTTGCTCAGCAGGATGGCTTTCAAAAGGGAGAGATAGGAGGAGAGGAAGGAAGGTGCTACCTCCCAGAACTGACTCTCCATGAACGGAGTCTGCTCTGAGCCAGAGACCACTTGAGGAATGTGCAGTCCCTCTAGCAGAGGGGTTCTGTCCCCTCTGAGTCCTTCTCAATGACTTTGTGGTCCCGGCAGAGTTTCCGAATCATGCGCTCTTTCTGTGCATCGTCTTCTGGGACTGTCACCGGACTGATGTCTTTTGGCTTTTCTCTAAATGAAGGGGGCACTGAGACCCAGCTCAGGAGGGATGATCATGGAGCATGAGCAGAGGCAGGAAGGAGGCAGCTGGGGATGAATGCTTGTGGTGACCAGGAGGCCTGCCTTCTGCCTATGAATCCAGAGAAGGCATTATAAGATGACTTCAAAAGAGCAGAAGGTCATCTGATCTTGTGTTTAGAATAATGGGCACCAGCCAGGAGTTTGGCATCTGCCCTTGACCACTTCTCTTTTCATCTCACCCAGGAGCAACTAAAAATGAATAATAGGAGTTTCTGGTGAATTAATGAGTTTGGTCAACTTTGGGAACACTAATCCTTTAGAAGTAAAATGAAGGGATTTCCTTATGAACGTTAATTGTAACATTGCCTGTGTTAACGAAACAAAAATAGGAGTTCCCATCGTGGCTCAGTGGTTAACGAATCCGACTAGGAACCATGAGGTTGCGGATTTGATCCCTGGCCTTGCTCAGTGGGTTAAGGATCTGGCGTTGCCGTGAGCTGTGGTGCAGGTCGCAGACGCAGCTCGGATCTGGCATTGCTGTGGCTCTGGCGTAGGCTGGCGGCTACAGCTCCGATTCGATGCCTAGCCTGGGAACCTCCATATCCTGCTGCTGCAGCCCTAGAAAAGACAAAATAAATAAATCATAAATAAATAAATAAAAATAAAAAAACCCTGGAATCAATCAGAAGTTTCCCAATCCATCAATAGGGGAATGATTGAATACACTGTGGTATTCTGGTGCATTTGTACTATAGTGAGTGGATCACAAAGTTGCTTCAGTGAATGAATGATATAGATCAATGTGCATTAACCTGGAAAGGTGTCCAGGAAAACACTGTCAATGACATAAAATGAAGTTGCAGAATAATGTATGAAACATGTTGATTTTTTCAGTGAAAAGAAAAAGAATGAAAAAAAGAATAGGGTAGCCTGTATATCTGTTTGTGTGTCTACAAGCATAGGAAAACAGAGAAATAGAATGATAAAAATGGTATCATTTTGTTATCTTAAGGCACTGGTTTGAAGAAAAATAAATTATAAATTCTTTATAAAGATTCTCATTTAACTTCATAAAAAAATCATGCATTTATTTCATAATTAAAAACCCAATAAGCTAAGCATTTTTCATGGATAAAATTTAAGAAAGAAACAAAAGTGGAGTTAAATTACACAGTACATTAAATGCCAGAATATAGACTTCGAGCTTCATATTATATTCCAGAATTTTTAAACACAGTTTCCGACATGTGTACCATATAATATTGCTGAAATGGTTTTTTGACAAAATAATTTTTATAATGTTGCCCCATATACCCATGGATATAATATATCAATTTACTTATTGATATCTTATCAAAAGCACCAAGAAGCCCTGCAGGTGCACATATTTTTCAAATATATTAATCCAGTTTCCCAGATGTATTCTTCAGAAAACCTCTTTTTTTTGCATCATAGTTACCCTGTGGAACACACAGTGAAAGGCTTGAGAATGAAATTTTTGATTTTATGGCAATAGGAAGCTTCTGGAGGTTTTGAGGCAGAGCAATAAGCCCTGAGATGATTTTCAGGGACCCATGGAGGGATCCAGGGCAACGAGGATCAGATAGGAGGATGTTCTGAGTGCAGGGTAGGGGAAACATTGGTGTCAAAGAGGACAAAACTGTGGCAGTGGAGAGTAAGCTGGGTCTTGGAAGGGGAACGTCAGCCAGGCTTGGAGGAAGAGGGGGAAGGAAAGACAGAGGGGAGGGATGCAGAGAGATTGTATGTTTGGCTAGGGGTGTCTGGTGCTGCTCGGAAACGGGGAATGCTAGAGGAGGAGCAGTTTGATTCTGAGGCACTGGCGGACACGTCCAGTAAGGAGTTGGGTGGACAAACTGCCAACCACAACTCTTCTGAAACCACATGCACCTATCATGTGTCTGGAAGGAGGAACCTGGCCTAATAGGGCTAAATTTCCACTTGACCCACCTGTTGAAGCCATAAAACAGGGCTGAGGTCCCTCCTAGAGGAGACAGGCCCCCAGCAGAAGATGCTGTCCCTTAGAAAACCAGATCTTGCTAAGTGAGCTCTGATGGCACCTGGGAACTCTTGCCTTTTTTTCAGAGACTCATTCTCTTGCATCTGGATTTCTGAGAGGGCAAAGGCCAGGCTGTGGGTTCCTGGGTGGTGTGGTTTTGTGGAGACAAACCCAGTGCTAGAATGGAGATGCCAGAGAGTCCAGAGATCAAGTCAAATCTTCTAAGACAAGTGAGCTGATTTTTATCTTTTACACGATCCTCTGAGTTTATTTCCCTTTTGTTTTCCCTAGGTTATTAATCAACCTAAGTTGGAGGTCCTAGTTCTATTTCAGGTGTGGTACAAAGAATGAGGGGTGGGTCCTGTGTCCACATTTGAGCTCTGAGTTTGCGGGGAGGAAACAGCGCCCCCTGAGGCCAGTGTAGACTTGGCAGCAGGAACAGGTGAGAAATCTCTTGAGGAGGGTGCCTGTCAGGGGGTGGGTGGTGCGCTGAGAGGTCTGAGCACTACCCCCACACTGGGGCATTTTTCCTCTTTTCAAGCTTGAAAGGAGGTTTTCCATACAAAGACCTATGGTATAGTGATAAAATGGTTCTATTCCTCTGGTCATTAACCACTTTTAGGTCAAAATGGACTGACATTTCTAGGTGATAGAAAAAGAACCTAAGGGGTTTTCCCATTCTGTTCATGAAAGCCACCAAAATGCCTCTGTCTCTCCTATTTCATGAGAGAAACGGTATGGTCTGGAGGATGGATTGATGAGGATTCAGGTTCTCCATCACATCACACGTCAAACTATTTGGCATCAGGAATAAATGTCGCTGTCACACTATTACATGGAAAGGGTTACACTGTGGTGACCTGCCTCATATACCCCCAGTCTCTGCATAAAGATACAGACACAGTCACATAGGATGGCAGGAAACCCCAAGAAGCACCTCTGAGCTGAGTCTGTTGGGAAGTAGCTTTGTTATGGAGCAAGATCAATGGGATTGATTTGAAGATGGGCTATCAAGTTGCTAGCAGACCCTGGGCTTAGGCTTGGAAGGAACTGGCTGAGACTTTGGGACTTCCTGGTAATTCTGACTCCAAATCCAGTTAGGATCTGCCCAGAGCTTTTGATTTTATTTTTCTTGCCTATGAAAAACACACTGTGGATTATGTAGTTCATTTGAAGCACATCGGCCTAAGAAGCCCCTAAGAGCCCCTCCTCCCTAGCTCTCCATCTGACAAGGAAATGATGTCTGAGAACGGGAACTGGTTTTGATCCGAGGTCTTGCAGGTTGTTTTGGGCAGAGTCAGGCATCTTAACTTCTTGGCGTTAGTCAGTCTCTCCTAGTTGAACACCAAGGCAATGGTCAAATGACTGCTGAATGCTGGCCCCAGGTTTTGTCCTGGAGAAACAAAGATGGGAAATAAGTGTTCTTTGCTGGACATACAAACAGGGCACTGGAAGAGCCTCATATGATGGGGGAATTCATGCGCAAGAATGTAAATGCCATGAAGAAAGGGGCTTAGTTTCTTTGGTCCGCTGCTGTATCCCAGGGCCCGACACAGCACCCGGTACATAACAGTGATGCCTGGATACGTGTGGAAGGAATGATGCTAGAGGCTTGTACAAGATGCTGCGTTCTTATCCCATCTGAAAGGGATGAATTCTGCTAACACAGTCACAGGGATTCAGAGGAAGCTCGGGAGAGGCTTGTTGGTGAGATACATTTTAGGGTCTGAGAAGGTCACAAGGAAGCCGGGATGGGAGTAGATTCTAGGGAGAGGAAATAGCACCATAGGAGTGGGGACCTGACTTCATGCAAAGATCCTGGGACAGGGTATTCTCTGCCCTGTGTGTGGGTAGAACATACCTCTACCTCTGGGTGGACTGGAACAGCATGGGGAAGAGACCAGGGGCCTGATCACAAAAATTCTCTGAGCTTTTGCAGAAGAGATTTTATTTTTTGGCAGTGGCCAGAAAAAGAAAACTTCTTGCTATAGGTAACCACTTCTGAGTTGCAGAGAAGGGTAACTTTTTTTTTTTTTTTTTTTTGCTGGGGACTATGATGTTTGCTTTCTCTGAGAAATGTTCCAGATGAGATTGGCCAACGAGTGAAGACTAAAATGTCTCACTGCACTTGTGGCAGATGTAGTACACTCTGGTGCCTCTGGTCCAATCAGGTCCCTTGGAATCCTAACAGTCTGTCCCTCCATTCCTGCAGTGTTTGCAGCAGGCTTAGCTAGCTCACGCCCATGGAAGCGCCAGATTTCAGGGAAGGGCTGGGCCGAGGGAGGGGGGGAGGTGGTGAAATGTGGTGCAAATGATCTTTGCAAGTAAGTATGGGACGAAAGTGCTGCTGATGGGGAAGGGAGGCAGACAGGCTTAAGCGGCTTTGTTTGGATGGCCCTGAGTAGGGCATGGGGACACATCAGTATTGGAGTTGGGTGGGCTCAGACTGTGTCACTTAATAACTAGGTGATTGAAGTGTTTGCTTAACCTCTATGAAACTTAGTTTTCTTGTCTAAAAATTAGGAATAAGAGAGTCATCATACAAGGTTGTTGTAAAAGTGAAATGAGATGCTAGTTAGATTTTTTGTTCTCTATCTTCTTTCTTTCTGTCCTCCAATGATGAGGCTTAACCTTGTGGGCATTCAGAGAGGGAGAGCTGGTATTCCTGGCTTGCAAAGAAGATGATCTCCATGTTGGGACATAAGTGACCTTAGCAAGGGGTTGCCAACAGCTAGGATGTGAGAAAGGGCAGTGGGTGCTCAGGGGAAGGTGCAGAGAAAGAGTAGGGTGGGCCAGAAGACCTTGGAACCTAGGGTGGGTGCTAAGAATTTTGACATTTGGAAACTACAAATAAAAAAAAAAATGGGGAGAGAGCTTTATGAGCAAAGGGTATTTGTCTGATTGCAGTGTAAAGTATATTGGAGTTGAGGTGGTTTGGGAAAGAAAAGGGGAACAATAGGCTATAAATCTTTAGATGTGTTCGAGGCAATTTTGGGGACCCTGGAGTCCTGAGATAAGGAATATGGACTCTATTAAAGTTCAAAAAATCCCACCTAAGAAGAAGAAAAAAGGACAGGAGAGCCCCCAAGCCCTTCCTGCCTTTCCTCCTCTAGCTTTAGAACTTAATAGTTTTCTTGGTACCTATGGGTTACGTCCTCAACAGAAGGTGCTGTAAGATCTTCAGTGCTGGGTCTTTACTGGATGCAGAGGGTAGACTCTGGGGAAGGGAGTGTGGAGAACATCATTCTTTATTCCATCATTTTCTCCTTTCTGATGATGGCAAGGCAATCTCCCTGTGTCTCTTGCATACAGCTCCTCTTGCGCTCACAGGGGGTCTGGCCTGCATTGTTGATCTGATCTTGCTTTTCAGATGCCTGGGCCAGATTCCCAATGGAAATCCAGTGCTGACATTTAAAAGCCAAGATGCTAGTTGGTAAAGTTGGCTAAGCAATATCTAAGCTCCTTTTGTGGACCAGAGCTCCTTCCAATGAGGAGGGGGTTCTGAGGGTTTGAAATACATCTCTGACAGCTTTCTTAACAATTAGGACATGGAAAAAGTGGCACACCATCCTTCCTGGATGAAACAGTGTCAGGATGGAAGTTCCAAAGGTCCTGTCACAGATGAGGAAAGCAAGTGTCAAATAAGGAAACAGACGCATTTATTCCTCAAATATTTATTAAAATGCATTCATGTGAGTGTTGGAGGTTCAAAGATGAAAGAGGTTCACAGCAGTAAGTATGATCTTTCAAATACCTAAATCAGATTGTGCCACTTCTCTGCTTAAGACTCATTAATAGTCTCCTACTTTACTTCAAATAACCACCTTAACATGGTTGCTAAGGTCCTTAATGATCTGGCCCCTGCTTATGGCTCTGTACTTATCTCATGCTTCTTGCCCCTCTTGTCTGTTCAGTTCCTCTAACAGGTTCAAATGTGACAAGCTTTCCCTGGCCTCAGGTCCTCCTCACAGGCTGATCTTTCTTATTGAAATCCCCTTTCTTCTTCTCTTTCTACATCTGGCTAGTTATCATCTTTCAGGTCTTACTTAAAAATGTTATCTCCTTGGAGTTTCCATTGTGGTGCAGTGGGTTAATGATCCAGCTTGTCCCTGTGGAGGAGCCAGTTCAATCCTGGGCTCGGTGCAGTGGGTTAGAGCATCCAGTGTTGCTACAGCTGTGGCATAGGTTGCAGATGCTACTGGGATTCAGTCCCTGGCCTGGGAACTTCCATATGCCATGGGTGCAGATGAAAAAGGAAAAATAGAAAAAGTTATCTTCTTAAAAGGCTTTCCATGACCAGTCTAGCTACCATCCATGTCCTTATTGACGTACGTAGTTTGTTCTTCTGTAAGACTGATCATAACTTAAAGTCAATTCTTTATTAACTTATCTGTCCAAGACCTTCCTGATCTATGGGGTTGCAAGCCCTATCATGATGACAATACCTCTGTCTAATTTATTGCTGTATGACCCTACACCCAGCATGTGCTGGACACAGAGAAGGTGCTGAGTGCATACTTGTGAATGAATGGATGAATGTGTCCAGGAATAACCGTGTGAATGAAAGCACAGACCCACCTTCCCCTGTGGTTCCTGGTGAGCCCAGCACTGATGCCATTCCTGATAACACAGTATAACACTGTAACAGCGGTGATCTGAGCAGAACCCAGGGCACGACTATTTCAGAAATTAGAGAACTCTGTCCATACAAAGTTCATTTTGAGCTGGTTTTGAGGGGTGAGGAGTTTTTTGTTTTCCCTAAGACTCTACACAGCAGAGGATTTCAGACAAAGGGAGTAAACAATATGCCAGATTAGACAGACAATAGATACTTTTTTCAGTATAAGTATGTCTCATGCAATATTGGAGATATGCCAGAACATATTTGTTGTTTATCTGAAATCATATTTTACTGGGGGTTTGCATTTTATGTAGTACCTCTACACATATTAAGGACCATAGCATGTGTGGACTTAGGGAAAAGTGAGGGGCACATGAGAATTAGGGTGTCTTGGGAAGCACAGGATGGCAGGTGCAAAGGCTCAAGGGCACTGCTGTGTGAAAGTACCTAAAAGTCAGGCCAGGAGGCATGGCTTTCATTCTCTGAGCGATGGTCCACAGACAAGAAAGTAGCCAGATTAGATCTTGTCAAACCTCTGAGCACCAACCCCATCTTCTACCACAGAGTGGTTCTCCCATCTCGACTGGAGCCTGTGGTGTACACTGCACAATAAGAATGGGAACGGGCCTTGTCTCTGGTCTAACTGTACTATTATTTGTGGGAATTGATCCGGGTTCCAAGTCTGTATGAGCCGGGCAAGTTGCTTCCCTTCCTGGGTGTTGATTATCCCATCTCTAAAATGAAAAGGTTGACCAGATGTCTTTAAGACCCCTCAGCATTTACACAACATTGAGGTCTTACTTTGAGACCTATAGTACATTCTAGTAGAGTATCCAGAGAACTGTTTCGAGACAGACTTCAGTGTCCACTCTCAGTGACTTACGTGCCTGTGTGGTGTCCCCCTTCTTCCTTGGGCAGTGTCTTAGGATGGGATCCCTGGCAGTGGAGCCTGAGGCAGGGGTGATTCTTGTGCATGGGACTTACAGAAGGAGCATATTTAGGAAAAGGAAACTGAGGGAAAAAGGGCAAAAGAAAAAAAGCCAAGAAAGGATGTTTTCTTAGCTGGAGACTTATTTTAAGCCTGCTCTCCCAGGGAACTCTGGATCATTAGGAAGCAACATGAAGTTAAGGGCCTGGGCTTGTACACCCTCACATCAGTTATTCACTGGCCGTGTGCTGCGCTAGTAGGCAGCACGGCCTGGCAATCACCTCTGAGTCCACCCTGGTCATACGGTTCCCATCAGCCAAGGGTAATTCTCCCAAGAAGCTTGTAGCTGTGACCCATGAGCAACCAGCATTCACAGGTGCTGGGAGATGGGTGACCCTACCCAGGAAAGAGGATCCAGGCAGAAAAATGGGCGTCTGCTACAGTCGTTAGTGCTCAGAGCACTTAAGAAAAGTGCTAATGGAGTAAATAAGAGCCTAAGTGGAGAAGAACGAAGGCTCTAACATACTATGTAAACAATTTCAAAGCACATCTTTTTGTCTGGGACTCAATTTCCCTATCCATGAAATGGGAAGATTGGATCACCTTTTCTCTAAGGAGTCTATCATTGCTCCAGTGTTCACAGGTTCTGGAGTTCTGCTGCCTTAGTTCAAACTCTAGCTCTAACCCTGCATGGTTAGTATAAAGGTGAATTGGAAAATGTATATAAAGTAATGAAACTGCATCTTTTTCCTTTCCCTGGCATCCGTCATGCACACCTTAGTAAGAAATTTAGAGCATGGTGTTCTGGGGAATTTAACAAGTTTGATTTTTTTCCCTCTTTTTTTTGTAGCCATGCCCACGGCATGCAGAAGGTCCTAAGCCAGGGATCAAACCCATGCCATGGCAGTGACAACCTTTATCCTTAACCAACTATGCCACAAGGGAACGCCCAACAAGTTCCATTTTTTTTCTGATGGAGGAATAAAGTCATGTTTTATTATTTAATGATAATTATTTAATAATATTTAATAAGAAACTTAAGCAGAGATATCTGCAGCCAGGCTGCATATTTAGGAATAGGGTTCAAAGACTTTCTGGGGCTCATGAAACCTATCACGAGGCAGTCACTTTGGCAGTCTAATCCTTGGGCTTTCGATGTGTCTTCAGATAGTGTCAGGGGAAGCCTGGGGGAGCGGGACAGACCTGGATGAAACTTGTTCTCAGCACATTGCCTTAGGAAAACCACACGCAGATGGGCTTGTGCTGATTTGAGGAAACAGAAGGAAAATAATTCATGGTTTCAAAACTTGACATTTTTTATCTTCCCACCAGATATGTCATGTGTACTATATTTGCTGCACTTCTTGGCCTGACTTTCTCAAGCTCAAGATTCAGGAAATACACTTGACATTTCCTTCCAATATGGTCACGAGAGGCAAAGAGGAAGGGCTCTGTGGGGGAAGGAAGGAGCTGTGGGAGGTCGGTTCTGGTACCCAGTCATCAGGTGATCTAGCACAGGACTCCTCTCTCTGAGACTGGTTCCCCCATCTATGACATGGGGATAAGCCCTAGTTCCCAAGGACAGCACAGGGACTGAGGGGGGAGTCAGTGGTCTCCAGTGCTCACTCAGGCTGCATGACTGTAAGTCCTCCTGCATCCTGGGAAGCACTGATTTAAGCAGCTCTCATGAAGTTGTTCTCTTTCCTAAGAGAACTGTTCAGAATCTCACAAGAGTACACGTTAGAGGCAGAATTCCAACAAACCCATCTCACTCTGAAGGGGGGTACTTCCCACTCTTCTCTCCTGCCTCCTTCCTCTGTCTGCTCCTTCTCTCCCCACCAAGCTTTGCAGCCATGTATCTGTGCTCTCTGTGTCTTGTGAACTGGCCTCCTATGGAGACAACTTCCAGGGTGTGAAATGGAGGCGATCTCTAAAAAGGGTCCCCTAAAGTGAACCTGACCTCTGTTAGCACAGCCAGATCCATAGTTCTAACAGTGATGAGGATAAGGATACAGGAGGTACCAGCTCTCCCCTATGAAGTGACACAACCCGGAAGGATGACATGCCATGTGATAGCAGAGGGAGCCAAAGCAGGGAGGTGGACAGCTTTGGGCTACCCATACCTGTGCGTCACTGGAAGGGCTGTGGGAGCCTCCACAGAGGCTGGCAGGTGAGGGAGGAAGGAGGCTGAGTTGGGACCAGGACCTGGGGAGCCCACCCAATGGTACCGTCGGATGTCAGGTTGAGGTCCCAGATAGGCATAAATCCCACTGTTCATGGGGGAGATTGGGTCAATCTCGACCAGCATCCATACACAGGGTGGGCTCAGCATCAGGGTGGTTGGGACATCATCAGCATGGCTTCAGGCTCACACTGGCACTACTGCCCCAACATGGCTCCTCCCTAAGCCTGGACGAGCCCAGGACCCAGGGTATTGTGGTGTAGAGTACAGCCTTGCCCTCATGGGTGAGGTGGGGTCAGCAAAGTTCCATGTGGTCAGCCAAATTCTTGTCTCCAGGTGCCCCAGTGGAGCTGGAGGGTCAACAGAGAAGGCATGAGTGTGGGGCCCCCAGCATGAGGAGGAGGATGCTCACCCCGGGTGTGGTGGGCTTTGACCTTGAGGAAATGACCCCTGAGTGACTTACAGAAGGTGGGGTCTGTAGGCTCCACAGCCCCAGATCGTGGCTAGTCTTCATTTCCATCAGAACAGCTCAGAGTAAATTAGTGGCCGCTGTGCCTCTGATCCCTGCCCTCATTCTTCTTCTCTTTCCTGAGTCTCAGTTTATAGTGTTCTTTCATTCCCTTTGGAACCCAGGCAGGACCACCCTCAGCTGCGCACCAGCATCCTGGCTGACTTTCCCAGAGCCTTCCTGGTGGAGACGAGGAGGCTGGCCTCCTTCCTCTCCCGTCAGAACCCCACTCTCCTGTAGCCATCTTCCCCGCATCCCAAGGGAGCGGTCTGGCCTGCATCCTGGTGGCACGATCCACCCTCCCCCACAGCCGCCTCAGGACCCCACCTCCCTTTCAGCCTCCCTATGTCACACTGCCTGCATCTACCCCCGGGGATGGCGACCGTGACCCAAAACTGTCAGCTCGCTCTTTCATGCTCACTTAGAGCACATTAGAGACACATTGTGCAAAGAGCTTGCATTTACAGAAGCATCACTGTGCGCTGTTTGGGCTGTGAAGGACAAGTGCACTCCTGTCTTTCACTGACTGGGAAAGGAGGGCTGCAGGTCTCCCCAGCCTGAGAGTGTGCTGGGGCCTGAGCCCCAAGAGCTGCTGCCCCTCCCAAGACTGCAGGGGCCATGGCAGCTCCTCTGGTCAGCACCTCATGCCAGGCATCCATGCCCCCAAGCCCACCAGGTCCTGGGGAGCCTGATGCTGCAGAAAAGTCTCTGTCTCTATATAAGTTCACATGCCTCCATGACTGTCCCTTCTCTGCCCTTTAACTCCTTTGAAATTGGAACAAAAAGTAATCCCCCACCATGGGAAGTTCCCATCGATATTATGTCTGCACCCAACCCACCCCATCTGGTTCTTTCCTGAGCCCGTGTGTGGCTCTGTCTGGGTCTCCAGCCCTCTAGGAGTGCCTGCTCCGGGAGGTAGAGTCACATTGCAGCAGAACACCAGAAGCGACCCCCCAGATCTCCTGTGGGACTCCGTCCCCACACCCAGCCCAGCACTACCTTCTGGGGCTGAGCACCATACATCCCTTCCTCGCTCCTCCAATCCCCTTCCCTCCGCATCCACCCTCCTCCTGCCCCGGTGAGCATCCTGAATGTTAACCCCGCTCTTCTCAGCCATGTCTGTGCCCCTGCTGTGCTCCTCTCTCTGCGGGATGCTGTTTCTGCCATCCTTCCCTTGAGTAATTCCTGCTCATTTTCAGAACTGACCTCAGGGGTCACCTTCTGGGAAGGGCCTACCCAGGCTCTGCTTCTCCTTTGTCCATCTCGCTTGGGGCCCTCTTCTGTGCAATATACATAATACTCCATCTAAATATCTATATATCTGCATAGTAAGATGCTAGACCAGCCAGGGCATGGGTCACTGTCTTCATCCATCCTGGCTACTGACTGGTGGCTTATTAACTACAGAAATTTCTTGTTCATGGTTCTAGAAGCTGAGGAATCCAAAAGCAAGGTGCTAGCAGGATTGCCTTGGGGTGAGGGCCTACTTCCTGGCTCCTAACACATGCCTCCTGCTGTGTGTTCACTGGGTAGTTCGGGCTGGGCATCTCTCTGGAGCTGCCTCTATAAGGGCTCTGATCGCATCCATGTAGGCTCCACCCCCACAACCCAAGAGCCTCCCAAAAGTGCTTCTAAGACCATCGCACTGGGCATTAGGCTTTCCATATGGATTTTACAGCGACACAAACATTCAGTCCATGGCAACCACTGTAGTGATGCTTGAGCACAGTCCATAAATACCACCAGACCTCAGTTTTCTCACCTGTGAAGTGGAGATGATGGCAGAGACTATCTCGTAGGCTGGGGCAGGGCCTTGATTAGGTGGTGCACATGACTGAGGGATGGGCTTAGCAGGGTGCCTGCGGCAAGCTGGACTATACTCAGCTGTTCTTTGCAGTGTCTCATGCCAGGGGTTGGCAATGGAATGCCTTTCAGTGAAGGAGCTGGCGATGCTCACCCCTATCACCTCAGTGCCAGAACAGGGCTTGGCAGACACTAAGTGCTCAAACCAAAGGGAGTGGATAAAGCAGGGCACACTAAGGCATAGCGTATGGTGTCTAACCCTCAGTAGGAAAATTAGAGTAACTGGTTGAAAGCAGTGGGGCAAACGGGTTTATCTTTTGGATTGTATAGTAGTGGTATGAATGGTAGCTTAAGGATATTTCATTCTTAGTCTGCTCCTTAGATAGATTTACACTCTGACCATGAGTGTGAGAATGTGTGAGTGTGCATGTGTTGGCAGGGGGTGTTTCCCAGCCTCATAGCACCAATGGCAACCCCTCATCATCCAGCATAAAGTGGCCAAGGGACAGATCCCCAAGGGGCAGTTTTATCCCTCAGTCAGCTGCAGAGGAAAGCCGGGCATCTGCTGTTATTCTTGTCCTAGTGGCTGTGGTTTGGGAGTAAATGCCTGAACTGCTGCTGGGGTCCCAGGGTGACTCAGACTTGGGGATTGATGATGGGTTTTGTCATGTTTCTGAATAATTAAAGAGCAGCTTCCATTTATGGGGACTTACTCTGAAGCCATCACAATGTATTAGTGGTCAAGTAGGCTGTGTGTGTGAGAGTTTAAAAGGTGAAGAGAAACCCACAGCCAAGAAGATAAAGTCTGGCACTATAAATAATCCTGTCCATGCAGAACGGCTACGTCACAAGAAACACTCTTTCCTGAAGACACACCTTCCAGGCCCCTTTGCACATGCGTGCCACCTCATTTCTTCAGCAAAGCCAGCCCAGAATGATCTGGAATGAAGGGTGAGCAGACAGGGGTTTGAGGTCCCTCTTGAGGTCAGTCCTGTTCCCCGCCCTGGATTCATTCAGGGCTTTCCAGAAAGAACAGAGGGGGTGAGCTGCTGGGAACACGTTTTCTCTCTCTCTGAGCCTCAAGCTTTTGCTTTTCTTTAAAATGCAACTAAAGGTATAGGACCTGCCCATTTTATGGGGGTTGTGATGATGGTTAAATTAGGTGATGCATGTGATAGAAACAAATGAGCATTAGGGTTGGTATATGGAACTGACACTTCTGTGAAGAGATGGGACCTGAGTCCTTTAATTTGTGGGGTTTGCCTATATGTCATCCTAGGCATTTCCTTTTCCCCTTGTAACGGGGTGAACAGCAAGAGGTAGGTTTCTGCCTTAGGAAAAAAAGAGATGATTTACAGGAGCTGGAGTAAACCAATTCCAGAAGCCAACAGGCTGGTTCCTGGGACCTTTGAAGAATGAACCAGAAATTCTCCCCTTGCTGGGCCTGAAGGAAATACAGGCAGTAAGCAGAAGGCACGCAGGATTCAGAAACAGTGGCCATTTACAGAGTAAAACTGCTCAATTAGGTCCAGCTAAATGTCTTTAGAATATGATTAATGGTGACCCAAAGGTACAAAATTGGCCGAAATTCAATGATCCTTAATGTCATGATGCCCAGAGCCAAACATCAGCTACCGTTGACAGAATTTATAAGAGAAAATGACAGGAATAGGTATGTCCCATGCTTGGTGTCTTTAAGTCGGCTCAAATTCATTTTTTTTTTTTTTTTAGTTTTAAATGGTTACTAATAAGGTAGCTAACTAGGTAGATAAAGGGAAGCAGGAAGAAAGGAAAGGAAAGGAAGGAAGGAAGGAAGAGGAAGGAAGGGAGGGAAAGAGGGAACAGGAGATGGGTAAATAGGAATACAAAGAATATTTTTTTCAATTTTCACTTTCTTTTGATCAAAGAAATGTTCATATATTGAAAAGATATAAGAAGAACACTGCGTTGAGAGTTAAGGGATTTGGAATAGAATTCCATCTTGGACAAGTCCTTGAAACCCTCATGTGTGTGTGTCTTATAACATAAAGGAGTTGGTCCAGATTCATGCACAAAGCTTATCCCAGCTTCACTAGCCTGAGATCTACTCATGGCAGGGAGGTTTAGCTGGGAAATTCTCACTACCTGGGCCAGGGTCATGACGTGGCTACAGGAGCAGCCATCGTATATTTTAATTGTGTCAAGAAAGTGACTTTTTGATCGAATAGGTGAGTGAAAACATTTGGCAACTTCCTGCATGAGTGCAAATGAAAAGCAATTATATTAGGGGTGTTATTTTTTCCTCAAGAATGACTTCCTTTGTGCGGCAATAGGAAGCTTTCAGGAAATTATTCTTTCTGGCACTGCTGGTGTTTAAGCACCAGAATGAACCTGCATTTAGTAATCTAAAGTAACTTTGTTTTCCAAGTTAATTAATTGAATGATTCTTGATGTTTGACAATGAAATATAACATGGGAACAGCATGAGGCAGTTTCCCTATTTAATTTTAAAAGAGAGTCTCGTCTACTCCATTTCCTGTTAGAGCTGCCATCATTACCCCAAACAAAGTGAGCAGACATGGAGTTGATGGGCTTCTTTGGGTCCCTTTTTTTTCCCCTAGGCATAAAATAATTCAGAGTAGTGCTTCTCAAATGTTAGTGTTCCTGAGAATAATCTAAAGATCCTTTTAAAATGAAGAATATGATCCAAGTAGACCTGAGATCTTGTGTTTCTAACAATCTCTTGGGTAAAGCCTGTGATGCTGCCCTCCTGTGGACCTCACCTTAAGACCTCTGTGTCTACAGCCAGATACCTCTATCTGTATGGATAGGAAGGAGGGAGGGAGGGAGAAAATGAACCAAACTGTTATAAGATGCCCGGGCTGTGATGGGCTATTGTCTCCCATCCTCTGGGATCCCTTGCCCTGTGCACTGACTGAGCTGGGGACATCTCAGCATGACCTGAGCTGTCATCCACAGCTGTGGCTGAAATCAGAGGTAGGTCAAAGGGGTGTTAATCTGGGCACCCAAAGCATCTGCTGCATGAGAAGACAGAGGAGAGTGAGGAGAAGATTCTGTCTGGCTCCTGGGGTAGCTAGACATGAATGTTAATTGCCAGGTGCACCAGGAAGCCATAGACATGTCCATGAAACAGACCAGCTCTGGAAATTAGCCTCATGAACAGATGCTCAGGAGTAGACACCATTAAAGCCAGATGCAGATGCTTTGAAGTCTTCAGACTTCAGGGCAGCACCTCCTGTCAATTTGGTGTCTGTACGCTTGTTGTCCCTGAGTCACCTGGACATGCACTGGCTTCTGCCTGTGACGTCAACTTGGTCAGCTCAGGAGCTAGGAGTGGAGCTCAGGTGGTGGTGGTGGTAGACTCTGCATACTTAGAAATCCTCACAGAACTGGATTGAAATAATCCTTATTCCTATGCAATTGTGCTAACTGGCCATGGTTCCAAACATAATGCCAGCTTTAAGACTGCCGTGCTGCTCTCTTAGGCTGTTAAAGGAACACTCTACATGTGTCGTTTTTTCATTCCTTGTGTATGAACAGCTGTTGACCGAAGGATGTCTCTTTTGGGATCAGAGAGAGTTGAAGGAGGGGAAGTAGGGTTGTGAAAGGCTCTTTGACATTTCAAATGTAATAAGTATCAGAACATCCCCATCAGGAAGGGGGATTCCCCCGACGCTAGGCTGGGAGGCTGAGAGGCACTGCCGACTCCCTCATCAATTTTAGGACTCACGGAGCTGGAGCTCTCATTCCCCACGCCCTGGTAAGGCTCTCTCCTTTATGGCCGTGTAACCATAGAGGCTTGGATGATTAAACCTCTCTAATGAGCTGAATAGAAGACAAGGGCATCTGTTATTTACCTAGAGGGAAGATAGGGGGGAATGTGTGTGGGCTGGGGATCATTAATGCAGCAATTAACGAGGGTTGGGATGAGAGGGAGCCGGAGGTGGAACATCAGTGAGGCCTAAGCATCCGGAAATGGCTCTGTGTTCAGACCAGGGTAGAAAAGAGAGAGGGTAACGCTAGTACTGCAGAAGGAAAGGGAGATAGCATTTTGGGAACAGCTACTCTGTATATCAGGAACTAACCCTTTTGCTGCCACATGCTGTTTTTTTCTAGTATGATACAAGCTGGTAAACAGCTCCTTAAAAATTTGTCCATCTCTATATGGAAACATAGATGCTCACTGACCTGAAGTCTTATTTATTCCTTCAAAGCTCGAAGGTGCTGGAACTTTCAAATCCAGATCTGCTTGAACCCAAGGTCAAGGAATTCCCACTTTGGGTAATTTTTAAAATAGTAACACTACAATATTAAGGCTGTGAGTGAAAGAGGTGAATCATTACATAAAATGTATGCAACCATGTTTTCTCTAAGTGAGTTTTGATGTTGGCTCTGTGCTTCCTGGAAGTCAGGGAAGGAAAGAAAAGAATGAAAATATTTTGCAGAATGGATGAGGCCTGTAAACTCTGAAGACAAAGTGTTGAAAGTTTGTCTGGTACTATCATATGACTTCAGACTTCATGTAGGTAGCTCTTCAACAAAACAGACAAAATTATATGGTCCATTCATAAATGTTTCTATAGGCCCTCTTACTCCAGCCCTATGGCCCCCATAAGGCCTACCTGAAACTGTGCCTCTACTGGGCAGCCTTCCTGGACGGCTTCAGTCTTTGTGGTATCTCCTGGCTTGTACCCCCCACAGTTGTTCCAGTTTTGAGATATAACTGACCTGCAGCACGGTATAAGTTTAAGGTGTGCAGTGAATGGGCTTGACTTACACACACTGTGAAGTGATTAGGTTTAGTTAACATCCATCATCTCATATAGGCACACACCCAAAACACAAAGCTTTTTCTTCAGCATTTACTAAGCAACTTCCAAACATACATACAGCAATGTTAATTATAATAAACATGTTATACAGTATGTCCTCATTACATTTTTTCCCCCACTATGGATTCATTAATTGATTCATTCATTTAACTGATTTTCCTTTTTTTAAATTTTATTAAGGTTTAGTTGATTTATAATGTTCTGTCAATTTCTGCTGTGCAGCAAAGTGACCCAGTCATACACACACACACACACGCATTCTTTTACTCATATTATCTTCCATCATGTTCTATCATAAGAAGTGATTGGATATAATTCCCTATGCTATATACAGCAGGACCTCATTTCTCCCCACTACTTCTTCATCTTGTACTGGAAGTTTGTATCTTTAACCACTTTCATCCAATTGCTCCTCCACCACCTTCCTCAACCCCAGTAATGAAAAATCTGGTCTCTTTTTCTATGCTTTTTTTTTAAGAGTCCAAGTATTCGTGAGATCATATAGTATTTATTTTTTTTCTAATTCCCCTTAATGCTCTCAAGGTTCATGCACATTTTTGAAAATGGCAGGATTTTTTTTAATGGTTGAATAATATTCCATTATATATGTATATTTTATATATAGTATTTAGCTATAGATATTATATCACAATTTATTCATCCATTAACCCGTCAATGAACACTGAGGTTGTTCCCATGTCATGGCTAATGTAAATAATGAGTGTGGGGTGCAGGTATCTCTTCAACATGTGTTATCGTTTCCTTTGGAAATATGCCCATAAGTGACACTGCTGGGTCAGATGGTAGCTCTATTTTTAATTTTTGGTGGAACCACCATACTGTTTTCCATAGTGGCTTTATCAGTTTATTTTTTATTCTTTTTGTTTATATTTTTTAAATGTTAAAGAATAGTTGATTTACAATGTTGAGCCAATTTCTGCTGTATAGCACAGGACTTTAGTTGTGTGTGTGTGTATATACATATACATACATACATACATAATTATTTTTTATATTTCCCATCATGGTTTATCCCAGGAGGCTGGCTATAGTTCCCTGTGCTATACAGTAGGATCCTGCTGTTTATCCATTCTATATGTGATCATTTGCATCTACTAACCCCAATTCCCAGTCCATCCCTATCCCTCTCCCCTCCTTGGAAACCACAAGTCTGTTCTCTGTGTCTATGAGTCTGTTTCTATTTTGTAGATAGGTTCATTTGTCCCATATTTTATTTTATGTTTACTTTATTGCTTTTTAGGGCCACACCCATGGCATATGGAGGTTCCAAGCCTAGGGGTCTAATCAGAGCTACAGCTGCCAGCCTCCACCACAGCCACAGCAAGGCGAGATCCAAGCCGCACCTGCAACCTACACCAAAGCTCATGGCAACACCAGATCTTTAACCCACTGAGTGAGGCCAGGGATCTAGAACCTGCAACCTCATGGTTCTAGTTGGATTTGTTTCCACTGTGCCATGACAGGAACTCCAATTTGTGCCATATTTTAGATTCTACATAAAAGTGAGACCAACATAGTATTTTTCCTCTTTTTGATTTATTTCACTTAGTATGATAATGTCTAGTTGCATCAATGTTGCTCTGAATGGCATTATTTGATTCCTTTTATGGCTAAATAGTGTTGCCTTGTACAACATCTTATTCCATTCGTCAGTAGACATTTAGGTTGTTTCCATGTCTTGGCAATGTAAATAGTGCTGCTACGAACATTGGGGTTACATGTATCTTTTTGAATTACATTTTCGTCCAGATATATTCGCATGAATGGGATTACCAGATCATGTGGTAATTCTGTTTTTAGTTTTCTTAGGAATCTCCATACTGTTTTCCACAGTGGTTGCACCAATTTACATTCCCACCAACAGTATAGGAAGCTTCCATTTTCTTCACACCCTCTCTGGCATTTGTTATTTGTAGACTTATTAATTATGGCCATTTTGACCAGTGTAAGGCGGTACCTCACTGTATTTTGATTGGCATTTCTCCAATAAGTAGTAATGTTGAGCATCTTTTCATGTGCCCACTGGACATCTGTATGTCTTCTTTGAAAAAATGTCTATTTTGGTCTTCTTCCCAATTTTAGATTGGGTTGTTTGTTGTTAAGTTGTATCAGATGTTTGTATATTTTAGAAATTAAGCACTTGTCAGTTGCACTGTTTGCATCTATTTTCTCCCATTCTGTACGTTGTTTTACCTTTCCTTTTATTTTTTTTAAAAAAAGTTTCCTTTGCTGTGTTTAAAGCTTTTAATTTTGACAAGGTCCCATTTGTTTATTTTGGTTTTTAATCTTTATTGCCTTGGGCGACTGACCTATTAAGACATTTGTACAATTTATGTCAGAAAATGTTTTGCCTGTGTTTCCTTCTAGGAGTTTTATGGTGTCATGTCTTATGTTTAAGTCTTTAAGTTATTTTGCACTTATATTTGTGCATGGTGTGAGGGTGTGCTCTAATTTCACTGACTTACATGCAGCTGTCCAGTTTTCCCAGCACCACTTACTGAAGAGACTATCTTTTCCAATTTTATATTCTTGCTTCCTTGCTTTGTGTCTGGTTTATTTCTGGGATGTCTCTACTGTTCCATTGATTTGTCTATCTGTTCATGTATCAATACTACACTGTTTTGTTTACCATAGATCTGTAGTATTATATCAAGTCTGGGACCGTTATGCCTCCCGCTTTGTTTTTTTTTTCCTTGGGATTGCTTTGGCAGTTCTGGGTCTTTTATGGTTCCATATAATTTTTTGGATTATTTGTTCTAGTCTGTGAAAAATGTCATTGGTAATTTCATAGGGATCACCTCAAATGTGTAAATTACTTTGGATAATATTGACATTTTAACAGTATTAATTCTTCCAATCCAAGAGCATGGAATATCTTTCCATTTCTTTGAATGCTCTTTAATTTCCTTTATTGATGTCTTATAGTCCTCAATATATCAGCCTTTCATTCCCTTGGTCATATTTACCCCTAGGTGGTTTTTTTTTTTTTGATGCAATTTAAAAATGTATTTTTTTTTTACATTCCCTTTTTTTTTTTTGTCTTTTTGCTATTTCTTGGGCCGCTCCTGCGGCATATGGAGGTTCCCAGGCTAGGGGTCGAATCGGAGCTGTGGCCGCCAGCCTACGCCAGAGCCACAGCAACGCAGGATCTGAGCCGCGTCTGCAACCTACACCACAGCTCACAGCAATGCCGGATCATTAACCCACTGAGCAAGGGCAGGGATCGAACCCGCAACCTCATGGTTCCTAGTCGGATTCGTTAACCACTGCACCACGACGGGAACTCCTACATTCCCTTTCTGATATTTCATTGTTAGTATACAGAAATGCAACTGACTTCTGAATGTTAATCTTGTATCCTGCTACTGTGTGAATTCCTTTATCAGATCTCTTAGTTTTTTCTGGAGTCCTTAGGGTTTTCTCTATATAATACCATGCCATCTACATATAGTAACAGTTTTACCTTCTGTCTTCCAATTTGGATACCTTTTATTTATTTTTCTTGTCCAGAAAATTGCCGTGGCTAAGATACCCAATACAATGCTCAATGGATGTGGTATGAGTGGTCATCTTTGTCTTGTTCCAGGTTTTAGTGAGAAGGTTTTCAGCTTTTCTCTGTTGAGTATTATAGTGGCTATGGGTTTGTCATAAACGGCTTTGATTATGTTGAAATATGTTCCCTCTGTACCTGTTTTGGTAAGAGTTTTTATCATGAATGGATGTTGAACTTTGTCAAATGCTTTTTCTGCATCTATTAGATGATGTGTTTTTTGACTTTTGTTAAAGACTGATTCTTGCATGTTGGAAGAATGATTGTGAATTTGGCATGAATCCCACTTGGTCATGGTGTATGATCTTTTTTTACGTGTTGCTGGATTCAGTTTGCTAAAATTTTCTTGTGCTTCTTCATTTGGTTTATATTTTTCTTACTCTGTAAGTTAAAGAGAAACAATGATCTACTGTAGTCTTGGAGGGCTGTTTATACGTGGGACCACCCCTGGGTAGCTTGTGGGAATTTACCATTATTTTGGTGTGAAGGCTGCCTTTAGCTTGGATTCTTGCTATCTCTTTCCTTAGCAAGTGCAGGACATTATCCCCTTGACAGGGGCTGTGCAGGTGCTTGGCCCATGCTTCCAGGGAGGGAGGGGTACCAGGCAGTGCCTAATCTGGGGCCCCTGACAGCAGCAAAAACAACACATGCTCTTGGGAAAGCAGGGGCAGTGGGCAGTGTCTGGTCGTGGGGTCCTTGGCAGTGGTGGTGACCTCCAAGGAGGCAGTGGTAGTGAGTGATGCCTGTTCATGGGACAGTAGGCAGTGGTGGGCCACACACATCTCTGCAATCTGAGATTGTTGTGACTTACACCTGCCCCTGTAGCCAGCACATGTGGTGCCCTGCTGCCTGAGAGTCCACACAGGGGAAAGAATTGCCTATGACAGTCCCACTCTGCTTCTTTCACATTCCCCAACAATGGTGCCTTGCTTCTCTGGTGGGCTCAAGCCTCCTCCCACATTCCCTTGGCTGTGACACACACACCCCATACCCTAGCCTTCTCCCTGGGATGGACCTCCAAACCTCAGCACCCTGCCTAGCCTAGTAGATAAGCCTCCCAGGCAGTGGCACAGACTGTCTGAGTGGCTTTCTCTCCTCATTGCCCTCCTCAGACCACCTGCAGCACTCTTTCTCAGAGGCTTTGAAGCTCTCCTTCTGCTTGGCTAATCTCCTTACCAGAGGGCCTCCCAGTGTATGGAAACCTTGCCTCTTTCACAGCTCCCTCCCAGGAGTGCTGGTCCTGATTTCTTTTTTTCCCCTCTTTGTCCTATCCAGCAGTTATATGGAGATTTTATTGCACTTTTGAAATTCTGAGGTCTTCTGCCAGTGTTTAGTAGATGTTCTGTGAGAATCATTCTACATAATGATTTTTTAAAATATATTTGTGGAAGAAGGCGAGCTGCACATCTTACTCACTACCATCTTGCTCCAATCCCCCTGGCTTTACCAGTTTACATTTCTACCATTCTCTTGTCTCCAAGAGACAAGACAAATGGTCCTTGCCAGCACCATTTTTTGTACCTGCTGGCCATTTGAAAAAAAAAAAGTCTAGTCAGGTCCTTTGCCCATTTTTTTTTTCTTTTTAGGGCTGAATCTGTGGCATGTGAAAATTCCTGGGCTAGGGGCCCAATCAGAGCTGTAGCTGCTGACCTATGCCATAGCAACACAGGATCTGAGCTGCATCTGCAATCTATGCCTTAGCTTGCAGCAATGCTGAATCCTTAACCCACAGAGGGAGAGGCCAGGGAGCAAACCCACATCCTCATGGACACTATGGCAGGGTCTTATCCTGCTGTGCCGCAATGGGGACTCTCCTTTGCCCATTTGTTAACATAATTATTTTTTGCTATTGAGTTGTATGAATTTTTTAAATATACTTTGGATGATTTGATAGGGATTCCCCTAATTCTGTAGATTTCTTTGGGTAGTGTGGTCATTTTAACAATATTAATTCTTCCAAACTAAGAACATGGAATTAAATATCCTTACTAGTGATTAATCTAATTTGGTCTTGGTAGCTTATATCGTTCTAAGAATTTTTCCGTTTCTTCTAGGATATCCTTGGTTTGTATGGTTGTTCATAGTAGCCTCTTATGATCAGATGTAATATCTCCTGTTTTCCTTCATTAGTCTAGTTAAAGGTTTGTCAATTTTGTGGGTCTTTTCAAAGAACCAAGTCTTTTAAAATATTTTCTATTGTTTTCCTGTCCTCTATTTTTACTCTAATATTTATTATTTCCTTTTTCCTGCCTTCTATTTTTTGTTGTTGTTGTTGTTATTGTTGTTGTTGTTGCTATTTCTTGGGCCGCTCCCGCGGCATATGGAGGTTCCCAGGCTAGGGGTCGAATCAGAGCTGTAGCCACCGGCCTACGCCGGAGCCACAGCAATGCGGGATCCGAGCCGCGTCTGCAACCTACACCACAGCTCATGGCAACGCCAGATCGTTAACCCACTGAGCAAGGGCAGGGACCGAACCCACAGCCTCATGGTTCCTAGTCGGATTAGTTAACCACTGAGCCACAACAGGAACTCCTCTATTTTTATTCTAATATTATTTCCTTCTTTTTGCTAACTTTGGGTTTATTTTACTTTTTCTAGTTCCTTGAAGCATAGTTAGCTTATTAATTTGATGTCTCAGATTATTTATTTCATGTTTCTTAATGTAGGCATTTATTGTTATGAACTTCCCTCTCAGTACTGTATTTGCTGTATCCCATAAGTTTTGGTATGTTGTATTTCCAATTTTGTCTCAAGATACTTTTCTATTTCCCCCTGAGTTTCTTCTTTGATTGATTGGTGGTTCAGGAAAGAGTTGATTTTCATGATCAAGAGTTGTCCAGGTCTCTCCTGTTATTTTTAGGTTCATGCTATTCTGGTCACTGATACTTAGCATGATTTCTATCTTCTTAAAGTGTCTAAGTGTTCTTTTGTTGCCTAACACATCATCTATCATTGAAAATGTTCCATGTGCCCTTGAGAAGTATGTGTATTCTGCTGTTTGTTGGATAGAATGTTTTGTATGTGTTAAGTCCATTTGATCTCTAGTGTTGTTCAAATCCACTGTTTCCTAATTGATTCTCTGGACAATCTATTGATTATCAAGAGTGGAATATGAAAGTTTGCAACTTATTTATTTTTAGTTCTATTTTGGTTTATACATTGAGGTGCTTTGATGTAGGGTGTATAAATATAATTTTTAGATCTGCTTGAAGAATTAATGAATTTAAGTACAGCTACCTCACGTTTTTGCTACTACTTGCTTGAAATGTCTTTCTTGAGTTTACTTTCTCTGTTTATGCATATCTTTAAAGCTAAAGTGATTCTCTTGTAGGCAACATATTCTGAGATCTTGACTTTTTATGCATTCAGCCATTCTGTATCTTTTGATTTGAGAATTTAATCCATTTACTTTAAAAATAATTATTGATAGGTAAGGGCTTACTATTGCCATTTAAAAAATTTTCCTGGAGTGCCCATTGTGGCACAGCAGAAATGAATTTGATTAGGAACCACGAGGTTGCAGATTTGATCCCTGGCCTTGCTCAGTGGGTTAAGGATCTGGCATTGCTGTGGTGAGCTGTGGTGTAGGTCACAGATGTGGCATTGCTGTGGCTCTGGCATAGGCCACCAGCTACAGCTCCAGTTCGACCCCTAGCTTGGGAACCTCCATATGCCATAGGTGCAGCCCTAAAAGGACAAAAGACAAAAAAAAATGTTTTCTGATTGTTTTGTAGACCCATTGTTCTTCGCTGCTTATCCTGCTCTATTTTGCGTGTGTTTGAAGCCTTTTGGTATTAGTATGCTATAATCTTATTATGTTCTTTTAGTTTTATCCTTGCAGTTACCATGAAGCTTACATAAAATATTTTAAAATTAGAACATTCTATTTTGAAAATTTACACTTTTAATAGTTCATATCTAATAATTATAGTTATTATTTTTACATTTGTTTCTAATTTTTAACCCAAAGTTGTAAAACTTCCCTCCTTTACTGTATTATAAATTTACAATTACCAGTAAGTTTTTTTATGACATGCCTTATGTTTTTGTGATGTTAATTTTTGTAAGACAGGCCTAGCTAGTGGTGACAAACTCCCTCACCTTTTGTCAGGAAAGTTATTATCTTTCATTTTTGAATAATTCTTGGTTAATAGTTATTTCCCTCCAATATTTTAATATATCATCTCATCCTCTCCTGGCCTGAGTTTCTATATAAAAATGCATCTATAGTCTTAAGGAGGTTCCCTTTTATGTAACTTCTCTCTTTGCCTTTGCTGCTTTCAAATTTCTTTGTCTTTTGACAATTTAATTATAAGGTATCTCAGTGTAGCCCTATTGGGGTTCAAACGATTACGGATTCTTTAGGCCTCATGGATCTAGATGTCCATGTCTCTTCCCACGTTTGCAACATTTTCAACTATTATTGCTTTAGATATATTTTCCTTTTTTCTTCCCTTTCTGGGATTCCCATAACATAGATTTTTCTTTTAACTTTGTCCCAATTGCCCTGCAGGCCTTCTTCACTCCTTTTCACTTTGTCCTTTTGTTCCTCTGACTGGATAATTTCAAATGCCCTGTCTTTTAGATCACTGAGTCTTTCTTCTGCATGGATGAATCTACTATTTATACTCTCTATTGAATTTTATAGTTTACTCAATGTATTTTTTCCTTTGGGATTTGTTTGTTGAACTTGTTTTGTTCATGAATTGTTTTCCTAATTTCATTTAGTTGTCTCTCTGTGTGTGCATGTCATTTACTAAACTTTTTTAAAGAGGAGTATTCTGAATTCTTTGAGAATTTATAGGTCTCCATTTCTTTAGAGTCAGTTATTGGTGCTTTATTAGTTTCTTGTGGTGTAATGATTATATTTTTTTGTGTGTTTTATTCTTGATTCCTTAGGTTGGTATCTGCCCATTTGACTACGTAGTCTCCTCTCCTTTACCAGACCATTTCTTGGTTTTCTGCATTTGTCAGTTTATAGTGTCCTTGGGCAGGTGCAGCTTGTCAAGGTCTATTTAGGCAAGGCTTCTTTCCAAGCTCTGAGGTGGTGAGGTGTTGCCACTGCTGGTTTGGTTCCCTGCCCAAATGAGGCTATATGATGGGCTCAGCTATTGTCTAGGTTCTCTTATCAGGCTTCCTAATTGAGACTAGGTATTACATTCAGCAGAAGACAGGGCTATGAATTAGCTTTCTGCTGATGGGGCAGCAGAAAAGGTACTAAGGCCTGTATAGCTCATTTTTGGGGAACTGAACCAGGCAAGACTATAAACTGAATTTCCTGGCTGGCCAGGACTACCATTTTTCTCTGTAGATGGAGACAGCCCTGGGATTTGCTGAGTGTCACTAGAAGCTAGGCTCCATGGTCTCCTAGGTGTTCTGTTTAGATCCCCTGGGTGGTAGGCTGAAGGCTGTATGGGGTGGTGAGTGGGGCTGCAATTTAGTTTTTATGTCCATGCAGGGCTCTTTATAGGATATAAGGTAGGCAAAGGTCTTGTTTGGATGTTTAATTAGGCACAACTATGTACTAAGTTTCCTGGCCTCAATAGCCACTGTCCTGGCTCTGTAGATAGGTTTGGGCCACTGACCATGTTCTTGTGGCAGTGTAATTGGAATTGCAAGATGGGTTACCTGATTCCTGGGAACTGTGATTAGGTTTCCTTGTTGAGAAGGCTGTATTCAGCTCTGGGTGGGGCTATACTTTACTTTAGCTTTCCTGATCAGTCAACCTGCAGAATAGGATCCAGGCCCAACAAGGTCTCAGTTGATTTCTAAAAAGAGACACACCTGTATGCTAAATAAGCTTCCTGGACAGGATGGGCCACCATCATCAGGGCTACAGGATATGCTACCAAGATTCCCAGGAGTGCTTGCTAGGGTATTTTGTTAGCAGGGTTGGAAGCTGTAGGCAGCACTGGGTGGGGCTACAGATCAGTTTCTCTGTGCAGGGAGGGAGGGGGTGTGACACAATAGGCTCAAAGCTGGTAAGACTCATTTGGGGAGCTAATCAAGCAGACCTGTCCACCAAACTCTTTGGCCAGATGGGCTCTGCAGATGGGCTGAACCATTGGCCAGGCTGTCTGCTCGGGGGCTGCTCTGCCAAACTATTTTCCAGGTGCTTAGGCTTCCTGGTTGGGCAGGGCCAGGAGCTATATGCAGCATTGGCAGGACTATGAATTATCTCCCCTGCTGGGGGAGGAGGAGAGAGGCTCCAGCGAGGCTTTTCATTTGAGGCCCCAAATCAGACAGATTTGTACCCCGCTGAGTTGAGCTTTCAGATGACACCCCCATCTGTGCTCTGCTGATGAGTGAGGCTAGTGTCAGGATGTCTACTTGGGCACTGCAGGTAGGAACACAGTCTGCCAAGACCCATGTGTTGGCTGTTCCAGCTCCTCCCCTCTTATCCAACACAACCTGATTTTCACTGGGCAAGAGTAGGGACTCTCCAAGAAGTTATCCACATTGCTGGGGCAGCTGGATGTCCACCTGGGGCCCTCTTTACTCACTGCAGGAAGCGCAGGCTCAGAGGAGGGACCTCTCGGTGTGGTGCTGTGCCCGCGTGGGGAGGGCAGTGTGGCCAGGGTGGGTAAGTTCCTCTTACCCTTCTCATGTCATCCGCTGCGGACTCTGTAGTGCAGACAGTGCTTTGGCCTCACTTCCCTGTTCTAGGATGCGCTCAGTGGTGTCTGGTCCATGAAGTTGTTAGTTGTTCTTCTGAGAGGGAGAAATTGGGAACTATGCCTGTTACCATCTTGATGGCATGACTCCCACCCCATACGTTATACTGACGCAGCCTCCTCTGGTCCATCTCTTCATTCTTCTCTATTTCCTCCTGCTATTTTCCGTCCCATGTTTCAGTGGGTTTCCTGGATGGCAGTGAAATCACTGCATCCTTCATATGTTTCTATTACAAGGTCCAGTAGAGACGGATGGCTCACCCACTGTTGTTGGAAGGTCCTGTTTTCTTTCCCCTTTGGAGAGCTGATGACATCAGGCAAGTGTAACTTCAGTACGTATAGAGCGTGAACAAAGTTCTTGATAAAATTTTAACCTTCCAAAGAATGCTGTAAGGGAAGCCTGGTGAGTAAAAGAAAGGTAGGATTCTCCACATCATTCAGCCAGGGGGCTGTGGAGGAGGAGCCTCTATCCCCAGGCCTTCCCATCCTGCCAGGAGTTTTCTAAGCCTACCTTGGTGTCAGGGCATTTCTATTTTCTTTTTCTTCTGCCTAGAGCTGTTTCTCCTGTTCTTTATTGTGCTTTTCAAACCCTCATCCATCAGGTCTTTGCTCAATGGCAGTGCTTCACAGACTTCTTACCTAACCATTTAACCTAAAATAGCATCCTCTATCTCACCCAGCCTATATATATATTTTTTTATCAAGACTTAGAGTGATCTGCAATATTTCTGTATTTAGTTGTTTATTATCTGGACGTCCTCTAGAATTAAAGTTCCATGAAGGTAGATGAATTCCTTATTCACTAAATATGCCCTGTGTCTCAAAATATTTTGCTTCCTTCCCAAATACTGGGAGAATAAATGAAGCACAATATTTATCCCCAGTTTAGAGAGCAGTGCTTCTTAATATGTGGCTCCTGCATGGTATGAGCATTTCCTGTGATCACCTGCATTTACATCACAATACAAAACCTCACTCTGACCTTGAATCTGCAACTCTGGGCTTGGGGCCCAGCGCTCTGCATTTTACCAAGTCTTCCACTTATTTCTCATGCATGCCCAAGCTCTATCAATTTGGAGTATACTTATGACAGACCTGGGGTATCTCAGCAGAATGCAGGTTCATACTCAGTAGGTCTGGCGGTTAGGGGGCCTGCATTTCTAACAGACTCCAGGCAGTGCTCACACTGCTGTCCACTAACTTGCTACTGTTTTTGCGTTCACCTGGGGAGCTGTAAAAATTACTCATGCTGGTCTCTCCCTTAGACATTTTGACTTAATTGGTCTAGAGGGCAGCTAGGTTGGGTTTTTTAAAAAGCTCCTCAGGCAATTCTAATGTGCACTCAAGGCTGAAAACTGCCCCTCAGAAGGTTTTCATGAGTCTGCATCCTCATAACGTGAAGACAGGTGATGCACTGCAACTCCTGGGCTGAGGGTGTCTTCGAGGACCCACAATACACACGTGTAGCAATTAGACACCATGAGACATAAGACTTGAGGTTCTGTGGGAAACCTAAAAAAGGAAGTCTACAGGGAGACAAACTCAAGGAGAAATTAAATCCCTCAGCCCGCTTACTGACCTAGTTGTACAAACACATCCACTCAATAGAAGGATTTGATGATGCTCCGTCAATACAGATCCAATGAGTACAAAAGCCAATGATGATTTCGTCCTCAAGATAAAGCTCCTATGCATGAACAAATGTTCCAGGGATTACATTAGCCAGCTGGGTTAATTAAAAATGACTCCAATAATTAGTTTTGTGCATTCAGTTTCTTTGTTATTAGTGCAGATGCTTTTCATAGAAGGGACAAAAGCTCCTACATGAAACCTCCCTGGCCTCTCTGTCCCTCCTCTGTTCTAAAAATCGCATCATGTATTCAGAGGGTCCGCTAGATTTAAAATCAATCATCCCTGTGGCGAACACAGCCCCAGATACACTGGGTTATACCTCGAGATGAAGAGACAAACATGGTGTTTTGTTTTGTCTTTTGTTCCTATTAACATGCCCAGTGGGACTTCTTAAAAAGGGTTGATATTTATTAGGATGCTTCCAAGAATGCTATCTAAAATGAATGAGAATATAAACACTTTTCCTAATAAATGAGATTTGTAAAAGAGGAATGTGAAAGAAGGCAGTATGAATGTCACGAACAAGACACAGGCAGGGGATGTGCCAGATTC
This sequence comes from Phacochoerus africanus, assembly GCF_016906955.1. Taxonomy (NCBI): domain Eukaryota; kingdom Metazoa; phylum Chordata; class Mammalia; order Artiodactyla; family Suidae; genus Phacochoerus; species Phacochoerus africanus. Next base: position 26,200,300 of record NC_062551.1, on the reverse strand, counting down.
TCCATTTCATCAGTGCAGGCTGCTAGGGGGGTGAACAGGAAGTTCTAGGAGACCTTACTCAGGGCAGTACTGTTAAAATCCTGTCTGATGAGTCTAGGAGGTGACATTACCATACCTTTTCTGGGACGGGTCTCCTCTACATCCCACCCCGGTCAGACAACCAGCTAGGCAAGGCCTGTATTAAAGGACACTGTCCTCCCTTGTCATAGTTGACTGTGCCAGTACATAGGTACAGTCTAAATGTGGTCCATCAAATTATCTTTCTAGAAAACTGGAATCAGTGGGGGTGTCGTGGATAGAGCCACTTTAATGCATCAGTCTAGAGCAGTGCTCTGCTGTAGAATGTTCTTCAGCTTGCACTGTTCAATACATTAGCCACACATGGATACCGAGTCCCTGAAAAGAGTCCACTGTGCCTAAGAAACTTTTTACGTTTACTTAAATTTATATTTAAGTTTACTAGCCAGTGACTATCAGACAGCACAGCTCTTGAACCCAGTTTTATGGCCTTTGGCTTCTACCAAGGAACTCCCCAGAGGCTCTTTTGGTTATTGCCTTTGCCAAATGTTGGCTGTTTAGCTGTTGCCTCAATTTCACAAGACACCCCAGGAGCTTTTCCATAAGCCCCCCCAACTTATTTCAGCTTGCCAAAAGAGCCTAAGATAGGTGTTAAGTTAAACGCTTAAATACCACTCTTTTGTGGAAGGGATGTCTGTCCATCTCAATGAAACCATGCAGATGTGAAGATGCAGGGTCTCCTCTTGCCCATGGGTATTCTGCGAAAGGAGGAATGAAGCAAGTCAATTAATGCCCGCATAATACCCTCAGCAAACTGTTTTATGAAGTCACAGGGCAATCCTATTTCAAACAGGAAAGAATTAGCGGCATGACTTATTTATGTCAGAGTTACACGCAAGGCTCAGCATTAGCCTAGGGATCCGGAAAATCTAAGCACACATTCTACCTTTTCCTCTTTCCCTGGGTGAAATGTGACAAGCTATGTAGTCACTCTGCCTCAGTAGCCTCCTGAAGGAAGCCTTAAACTGTCGTTAAGGTCATTCTACTTCTGCTAGACTGTTATAGCCAAAAGCTGTGAGGCCCTTGCCACTGTCATAGTCACTGTTGTATCTTTACACAGCCAGTGTGGAAGGCACTGTTGCTGAAGGCATCTCAGATTTGGTCCAAGGGGCATATGGAAGCTTCATCTCGAAGTTGAATCTGATTTTAGCCAAAGGCTAACAAAGTCCTGAGGTTGTACAGGTGGGTCATTCCATTGGGAGTGTCCCAATTTGACATGTGGGTATCTGACTGTGGGTGACCTTGAGCTTCTTTCCCCATGTCATGAGCTTTGCTTCCCCAATTCATAAATAATAAGACAGTGGGGGCTTTACAATTCAAACACAAGTTATCACACAATAGTTCATACAACCCTCCTAACAAGATTGCGAGGTATCTTCGACCCACCATCCCTGCCACCATCGCCACATCATTGTAATTCCTTTGCAGATGGGGACACCAAGGCTCAGAGACATGAAGCCAGTTGCTTCAGATCCCAGTGTTAATAAGCGGAGGAGGCAGAATTAACAACCAGGTCTTCTGACTCTAAATGCAACACTTAGTAGAGAACAACATCTGTATCTGCTTTAAAATTTTATGGAGACAGATGAAATACCATATGCTTAATACTTTGGAGAGAAAATGTGAAGCAAATAAAAGTTTGCATTTTAAGAGATGAGAAGGGCAAGGGTGTCATTCTTTTTTGGGTCTGTATTTCAAGGTGTGTTCTTGACAGTTTGGTGCTTGGATGTTGAGCTCAGGCCTTACATGTAAGCCAGATTACTGTTGACCTATGTTGATTTTACAGCCAATTCTTTGAGCACCTAGCATATTCTTTTGTTCTCCCCAAATCCTTACAATAGCCCAACGTGGTCAATACTATTATCTTTAGTTTTAATATGAAGATAGTATGATACAGAAAGGCTCAGTGACTCATCCAAGATCACAGAAATCAAAGTCAGTCAAACATGGAGTGGACAGAAAACTACCCTCACTCTCTTCAGATCACACGTGATAGAATGTACTTACTCATTTGGTACTACATACCCAAGCTCGGAGCCAGACACAGGAGAATCTGTTGGATACATACATTATTCTGACTCCTAATATTGCTAATACATAAGCACAGGCAGACTATTCTCCAGCCTTTGTCTTATTTTAATCTCCTGTGAAGCACCGTTTATGTGTTACATGTGCAGTGGGCAAGAAGATGAAAGTGAGGTTAGCAAGTATTACATTTTCTCATTAAAAGTTACAGTCACCTATTATAGGAACACTGTTGCTTGGTGTATGTGGTTAAGGAAGAACCTGTCTTTGGAACAAAATGAGATGCCCTCCAGAAGGTTCCCACAATATCAGGGACATCATGGGCACTGTAGGAATTTTCTGAAAAGGCCAAGCCAGGTGAGCATACGTGAAACCCATGTTGAGGATGTGTTTGGGGTTACTTAAATGTTTAGGTCACAGGCACCTGAAATCACTCTTCTCTGCAACAGGCTCTTTGCTATAGCCACCCTTAAGTGCAAATGGGATTTCATGGTTTCTAAGGTAGTGATGACTTTGACATTCTGGCACTGGGGATTACTAATCTGTCTTTGGTCCAAATTCACCTAATCTACTTTATGGTCTATAATAAGTAACTGTTGGACAGCAGAGTTTCTATCAGTATCAAGGGTTGAGTTGACATGTGTGGTTCTTGTGTTTGTACCTCTCATACTCCCAAGAGTGTGAGACAAGGATGGGTTGACCAGGAACCTAAGAGAAACTCAGATAACAGCATATTAGCAAGAACTGGAGGGCACTGAGATGGCTAGCTAGGAGGAGAGGTGCTCCTTAGGTAGGAAATAATTGTTTTTCAGATTGCTCCAGGGCTGATTATTCAATGATAACCAAAATGATGAGTTTGATACAAAGATTTAATGGCAGGAGACAATTACATGGGAAGAGATTTTACATAGACTGAAAGTACCTCTATAACAAGAAGCCATGTCTCTGCCATAATCTCCCTATGTCAACCACACTATCCAATATCAACAACTGTTTTCTGACAGCAAGAGTGATTGACCTTATTCAACAAAGGACTATAGGAATCACAATTGTCTGGAAAGTGTAAAGGCTTCTGAACTGAGTTATCAGTTCTGTCACTAGATTTTACTGTCAGAGTCTGGATAGTCTTCTGTTAGGTGATCTGTCCACGTGAGATATGCCTAAATAGGTAAGCTTCTGAGATGCCACAATGATGTTAACTTAGTCCACTGTGCTGGACACATCATTATATAAATCACTAATCTCCTATCAGTCCTTGGAGTCAATTGTGTTAGCGAAGTGAGTTTGGGATTTGCAAAATGAAGACCCTTAAGTGGGAGGGAAAACTTTGGGTAGAAGGACATAGGAGGGGAGTCCCCAAATAAAAATGTACCTTCAGAACCACCCAGTTATGACATTTCCCAGAGACCTACTATCTCTCCCTGCTTCTAAGCTCTGTTTGGCTGCTCTGCCAAGGTCTTGGTGCTCTTCCAAGGTTGTGATGGGTTATCTTTTGCCGAGTTTGGTGGGACTAGAGAGGAACTTCCATTCTTACCAACTAGACACATTAGTTATTTCTCCATTATCAGGCTTTCCGCACATCCTTGAATCAGGAGTTTTCATATCTACTTACAGTGTATATACACATGTAGCCATCTCTCCATGCCTCTCTTCCCCACTCGTGGAAAGTACACTGTAGTGGGCATAGAGGGATCTACCATCAACTTCCCTGTGACCTTAGCCAAGACACTTAATCTCTGTAAAAGTGTGTGTGTGTGGGGGGGGGGGGTCTGATGAATCTTTCCTACACAGTCTTTCCCTTTCCTAATGTATCCTTACACAATGTGCCCCCTTGGCACAGTGGAGGATAAGGATAGAAGACATATTTTTCAATCTCTGGGGACTTTGGATGTCCATTTGGAGACTGACACAAGTGATAACACAAGGCAACAACCAAAGCCATATGACTGGGCAATATACCCTTGTGTTGAAAAAGAAAAATAGAAGCACTATGTTCTGCTAAGGGAGAGAGGAATCCCAGGGAGGAATTCTTGGAAAAGTTGGGTATAAAGCTGAGTTTTTCATTGATCAGAATTCAACTGATAGAAAGAAGCAAGTCAGAAGGGGCTTCCCAGAAATGGTGGAGAAGGCACATTGTGCACAAAATCTTGAGAACTCAGGTAGGTGGAGAGTAGTCTAGGTGTTTTGAGGCCATACACTAGACATCTTTAAAAGCCAGCCTAAGGATGAAGGGCCTCCCAATCAATGTAATGGGGAGCCTTTGAAGGTTGAGCCTTATAAATAGCTTTATGGGGAAAATAGTCAGGCAGACTGAAGAAACATAGACTGATTGCGTGGGACAGAGTTAGAGGCAGAAAAACTAGACAGAAATGTCTTCTTCCAAGTTAGCTGTTTTTCTGCTGGGGGAAAAAAACCCTTAGCTTCCAATAAACTGCCTTTTATTATGACACAAAAGCCATAAAAGTAGTGATGTATATAAAAGCAGTACAGGATGTTTTTAGTGGCTTTATGAAATAAAAACAGCAGTAGATAGTTAAAATGGGAATGCCCTGCATCAGGTTATAACCATCTGAGTTTGGGAATTTGTGACAGCAATGCAATCATATTTTTATAGCTCTAGCTTCGTCTTTTCACTCAGATAACTGAACTATGAGTGGGTGAGAAGGGAAAACCCAGCAAAGCAATGCCATTATATAGCCAAGGATGAGAGTCTTTGGATTTCAATGGCCACAGAAGTTACCAGATTGATAAAAGAATCATTACTTCTACAAATAAGAAATGTGTGTGCTATGGAGAAGGGTAAGATTGATACTTGGGAATACAGGTTCCCTAGGAAAATAACATGATTGGTAGAAAGCAGTCCTATCTACCCGTCCTGTGACTTCCTATTGTGCCTATGTCAATTCTGAGCAGGATGATTTTCACAGATTCTTAGATACAGATGCTGAGGTTCAGAGGGGTGGAGAAACTTGCCCATGGCCACATATATTAGATGCCAGATACAAGTGATATCATATGGTATTTGTTTTACTCTTTCTGACTTACTTCACTGAGTATGAGAGTCTCTAGGTCCATCCATGTTGCTGCAAATGGCATTATGTCATTATTTGTTATGGCTGAGTAGTATTCCATTGTATATATATACCACATCTTCCTCAGTCAATTGTCTGTCGATGGACATTTGGGTTATCTCCATGTCTTGGCTATTGTGAATAGTGCTGCAATGAACATGCGAGTGCATCTGTCTTTTTTAAGGAAAGTTTTGTCTGGATATATGCCCAAGAGTGGGATTGCTGAGTTGTATGGTAGTTACATGTATAGTTTTCTAAGGTATCTCCATACTGTTCTCCATAGTGGTTGTATCAGCTTACAGTCCCACCTACAGTGCAGGAGGGTTCCCCTTTCTCCACACTCCCTCCAGCACTTTTTATTTGTGGACTTATTAATGATGGCCACTCTGACTGGTGTGAGGTGGTATCTCATGGTAGTTTTGATTTGCATTTCTCTAATAATCAGGGATGTTGAGCATTTTTTCATGTGCTGGTTGGCAATCTGTACAACTTCCTTGGAAAAATGTCTATTCAGGTCTTTTGCCCATTTTTCACTTGGGTTGTTGCTTTTTTGCTGTTGAGTTGTGTAAGTTGCTTGTACATTCTAGAGATTAAGCTCTTGTCCGTTGCATCATTTGAAACTATTTTCTCCCATTCTGTAAGTTGTCTTTTTGTTTTCTTTTGGGTTTCCTTTGCTGGACAAAAGCTTGTCAGTTTGATTAGTCCCACTGGTTTATTTTTGCTTTTTTTTTCTGTTGCTTTGAGAGACTGACCTGAGAAAACATTCATAAGGTTGTTGTCAGAGAGTGTTTTGCCTGTGTTCTCTTCTAGGATTTTGATGGTGTCCTGTCTTATATTTAAGTCTTTCAGCCATTTTGAGTTTATTTTTGTGCATGGTGTGAGGGTGTGTTCTAGTTTCATTGCTTTGCATGCAGCTGTCCAGGTTTCCCAGCAATGCTTGCTGAATAGACTTTCTTTTTCCCATTTTATGTTCTTTGCTCCTTTGTCAAAGATTAATTGACCATAGGTGTCTGGGTTTATTTCTGGGTTCTCTATTCTGTTCCATGGGTCGGTCTGTCTGTTTTGGTACCAGTACCACACTGTCTTGATGACTGTGGCTCTGTAATAGTGCCTCAAGTCTGAGAGAGTTATGTCTCCTGCTTGGCTTTTGTTCCTCAGAGTTGCTTTGGCAATTCTGGGTCTTTTGTGGTTCCATATAAATTTTTGGATTGTTTGTTGTAGTTTTGTGAAAAAGATCCTGAGTAATTTGATAGGGAATGCATTGAATCTGTAGATTGCTTTGGGTACTATTTCTAAAGGGCACATTTCCATGAGAACAATGTTTATGCCTCAAAAAAGGCCCTGATACGCACCTTTTCAACTGCTCTTGTGACGTGGGCCTCCTAAGGAGGGTCACCAAATAAAATGCAAGATTTTCAGCTAAATTTGCATTAGCATAAATAACTTAAGTACAAGTAATACTGGGTATATACTTATAGTATGTTTTTTTTAAATTTTTGCTTTTTAGGGCTACACCCACAGCATATGGAGGTTTGGCTAGGGGTCAAATCGGAGCTGCAGCTGCCAGCCTATACCACAGCCACAGCAACTCAGGATCCAAGCCGCATCTGCAACCTATACCACAGCTCACGGCAACGCTTACCCCACTAAGCAAGGCCAGGGATCAAACCTGCAACTTCATGGTTCCTAGTGGGATTCGTTTCTGCTGCACCATGACAGGAACTCCTAAAGTATTTTAGATATGCTTATACTAAATAATAAAATACTTGTTGTTTATCTGAAATACAAATATAACTGGGTATCATACATTGTAATTTGCTATGTCTGATGATTCTACTCCTAAGGTCCAGGGAGCCCAGTGGGATGGAATACCAGTTTTGGAATCAGACAGATCTGGGGGTTCAAATCTTCATTCAGTCATTTATTGGTTGTATAACCATTCACTTAACCTCTTAGAAGTGAAAAGCCCCTCATATGAACCAGGAAAATTACAGGTGAAGACACTCTCTCAGAGATACTGAAAAGATAAAGTGAAACAGCATAGGCCAATAAAACTGGTATACCTCCCAGTCCATAGCAGAAGTGCCACATCTGTGAAAGTAACTTTGTGTTCTATTTGTAAAGCATTCTGTAAACAGTGCAGACTCATTACTGCTATTGTTTCCCCAAGGCCAACCATTGGGTAGGTTGTATACATCTGAGATCATAACTCAAATGTCCAAACTCCCACCCCAGGGCTTTCTCTAGTGTCTCTGGAAGCTCCCCTGTCACGTGAGTAATGACTATCTTCAGTCAACTAGAGTAAGACTCAAAATGAAATTGAATCCCAACATCTGCAGCATGGTCCACTGCCATGGCTTGCTTTATAGCAGAGTCCTTGAAAGCAGGATTCCTCAGGAAAGCATTTTTCTCTTTTATGATTTTGTTCCCAAATATGGAAAATCCATTTTAGGGGAAAGAATGAGGAGTATGGTGGTGAACCCAGGATCAGTCTCACCCAGCATGTACATCTAAGACAGTACCACGGACATGGACCTCGAGACAGAAACCCCAGAATCCAGACAAGTCCTCAAAGTGTGTGTTACACTCAGTTAACAAAGGAAGAACTTGAGGCTTGTTGGAATTGTGTAATTTTCTTCAAATCACACTGACTCTAAGTGTTAGAGCTGGGATTCAAACCCAAGCCTGACTCACACCAAAAGCCTTTTTTTTCCCCAGTGCCCAAGGGTACTTATTTTTCTCAGCAATGATTTAAAAAAAAGAAAGAAAGAACAACAACAACAAAGCATCTTTTTCATGAACCAAGAACTTGCCTCTCCTTTCTCCCCTCACAACCTCTGAAAGGGGAAAAGAAATAGGGTCTTGTGAAATTTCTATACTATCCTTAAGGACTGCCGTCACAATGCCTGGATTGCTCAGAATTTCACCTTCCACATTTCTCCAGCCACAAAAGCCATTCATTGCCACCATAGCCTCCGCATAGCTAGGCCCTTGTTCTAAGCCTGAGAAATCCCTTCAGGATCTTACTTCATGCAGAGGGACCATGCCAGGTCCTGGAGGTACTGGTGATCAAGAGCAATGGGATCTGAGGCAGGCGGACTCATTTATTATCATGTGATCTACAGAGAGAAACATTGTTAATTGATGATGATGACGTACCTGTCCAGCTAATTGCTAGTTATTGTGACATGACCTTACCCATGCTCAGAGCACAGGGTATCCTGATGTGGTCACAGCAGCAGAAGAAAGAGCACTTGTCCTAAAGCTTGAGACTTAAGGTTCTGGGTCTACAAGGTGCGTGCACCTATATAAGTATCTGTGTGTGTGTGTGTGTATCTACCTATATTTATCTATATTTTTAGGGCTGCATCTGCAGCAAATTGAAATTCCTGGGCTTGGAGTCAAACTGTAGCTGCAGCTACCAGCCTATGCCACAGCAATGCTAGATCCAAGCCATATATTCAAACTATGCTGCAGCTTATGGCAATTCACTGAGTGAGGCCAGGGATAGATCCTGCATCCTCATGGATACTAGTCAGGTTCTTAACCTGCTAAGCCACAACAGGAACTCTCACATGCACCTAGATAACTATCATTGTTGTCATCATTGTTGTGGTATGGTACATTTCAGGCACTAGAGGACTGCTTAAACATGAACAAAATACAGCCCTCCTCCTCCTAAAATCCCCAAGGCAGATGAGAGACACAGACTGAGAGGGAATGAGAAATCAGGGTAGATTCCTAGAAGAATCAACATCTCCCTTGAGCCTTGAGGAATAAGAAACAATATTCCAAGTGCAGAAACTAGAGAACATGTGTAGCCAAAAGAATAGACATCATCAAGATGATGACACAAGTTGTTGACTTTAGAAACCCTAACCCACGAATGGAAGAATCCTCACAGGACACACATTAAACTGGCAGAAGAACTCAAACACTTGAAAGAACGAGAAGGACCCCCACGTAACTGAATAGGATCAAGGGGAAAAAAGAAAAAAATAAAGATAGGAGCAGCAGAAGTGGGTCAGGACCTGCACCTCTGGGAAGGTGCTGAAGGGGAGGAGAGGTTCCTACACCTGGGGTAGACCCCTTACCAGATGGGGAGGAGCTTTGGAGGCTTGGAAAAGAATACAGTAGCTCATCTGTGGCAGGTGGGACAGAATGAGATACATGTTGATAATCCCTCCCACCACCCTGTGCGCTCCAGCCTGAGACTCTTAACCACTGATAGGAACAGGGGATGGGTACTGGTATGTGAGGTTGAGAGGACAGACCTGGGGACAGAACTGCAGTACTGGGCACAGGCAGCTGGGAGGGACCAGAGGACACAGCAACACAACCTTGAATGTTTAAGCAGGCCCAGGTGGCCACAGAGGCTAAGCACCATTGGTAAGTGGTATGTGAGGTGTGGGGGCACACTGCAGCCTCTTTTCCCAAGCAGGCCCCTTTAGGGCCCAGGGGAGGATTCTGCCAGGGCTGGTTCAGTTGCCAAGACCATTGTCCCACCCATCCCAGCAGAGGAGACTCACACACCTGATCCCTGGCCTGCCTCCATGCTCAAAATGAGATGACAGAAAAGTATGTTTCAGACAAAGGAACAAAGAAGAGGGCTCAAATAAAAAAAAAATAGAAATGAACAAGGAAAAGTTACAACAGATGCCCCAGAAATACATACAGTAAGAGACTACCACAAGTAAGTATATGCCCATAAAATGGACAACCTAGAGGAAATGGACACATTCTTACAAAGGTACACCTTCCAAAACTGAACCAGGAAGAAGTAGAAAATATGAATAGACCAATTACAAGTTCTAAAATTCAAAGTGCTATTTAAAAACTTCCAAAAAAAAAAAAAAAGACCAGATGGTTTCACAGGTGAATTTTATCAAACATTTAGAGAACAATTAACATCTATTCTACTGAAACTCTTCGAAAAAAACTGAAAAGGGACAAATACTCCCAAACTCATTCTATGAGGCCTGCATCACCCTGATATCAAAAGCAGACAAAGACAACATACAAAAAAGAAAATTGCTGGTCAAGATCTCTGATGATAGATGCAAAAATCCTCAACAACTGTACAGCATGGGGACTCAGTTACGCATACATGTATACATAATTTTTTCTCCCATTGTCATGCTCCATAAGTAACTAGACATAGTTCCCAGTGCTACACAGCAGGATCTTATTTTTAATCCATTCCAAAAGCAATAGTTTGCATCCATTAACCCCAAGCTCCCAATCCATCCCACTCCCACTCCCTCCCCCTCCCCCTGGGCAACCACAAGTCTACTCTTCAAGTCCATGATTTTCTTTTCTGTGGAGAGGTTCATTTGTGCTGTATATTAGATACCAGATATGAGTGATATCATATGATATTTGTCTTTCTCTTTCTGACTTATTTCACTCAGGATGAGAGTCTCTAGTTCCATCCATGTTGCTGCAAATGGCATTATTTTGTTCTTTTTTATGGCTGAGTAGTATTCCATTGTGTATATATATCACATTTTCCTAATCCAATTGTCTGTTGATGGACATTTGGGTTGTCTCCATGTCTTGGCTATTGTGATTAGAGCTGCAATGAACATGCAGGTGCATGTGTCTTTTTTAAGGAAAGTTTTGTCTGGATATATGCCCAAGAGTGGGATTGCTCGGTCATATGGTAGTTCTATGTATAGATTTCTAAGGTACTTCCATACTGTTTTCTATAGTGGTTGCACCAGCTTACATTCCCACCAATGGTGCAGGAGGGTTACCTTTTCTCCACACCCCCTATAGCACTTGTTATTTGTGGACTTATTAATGCTGGCCATTGTGTTGGGGGAAATAACAATAAAAAATAAATAAAAACATGTAGGAAACATAAATACATATAAGTTAAAGTCAGTCTAAAAAGGCTACCTACTGCATGATTTCATGTATGTGACATTCTGGAAAAGGCAAGCCAATGGGAAATCCAGAAGATCTATGGATGCCAAGGGTTAGGAGAGAAGGAATGATGAATAGGTGGAGAAAAAAGATTTTCTGTACAGTGAACTCTTTTATATGTTACTCCAATTATGGATAATGTCATGATACATGTCAAAACCTATAAAATAAGTATCACCAAGAGTGAACCCTAGTGTAAGCTATGAATATCAGATGATAAAGCTGTGTCGAAGTAAGTTCTTATGATTGTAACAAATGTTACTCTGGTGTGAAAGTTTGTCCTTGTGTAGGGACAGGAGTATGTGTAAGATCTTTGTGCTTTCTCTTCAATTTTGCTGTGAAACTAAAACTGATTTTTAAAAAATATTTTATTTTAAAAAATCCTCAACAAAATACTAGCAAACACAATCCAACAATACATTAAAAATACAACATGATCAAGTGAGATTTATCCCAGGGATGCAAGGATTCTTCAATATCCCCAAATAGTGTGCTTCATTACATTAACAAAGAGAACAATAAAAATTATATCATCTCAATAGATGCAGAAAAAGCTTATGACAAAAGTCAACAGCATTTTTGATAAAAACTTTCCAGAAAGTGAGTATAGAGGGAACCTACCTCAACATAATAATGACCATATAGGAGAAACCCACAGCTAATATCATTTTTTGATGGTGAAAAGCTGAAAGCATTTTCACTAACATCAGGAACAAGACAAAGATGTCCACTATCACCATCTTTATTGAACATAGTTTTGGAAGTCCTAGCCATGAAAATCAGAAAAGAAAAAGAAATAAAATATATCCAAATTGGAAAAGAAAATATAAAACTATCACTGTTTGCAGACATGATACTCTACATAGAAAATCCTAGAGATGCTACCAGAAAACAGTTAGAGCTCATCAATGAATTAGGTTTTGTATCCTGCAACTTTACCAATACACGGAAATCAGTCACACTCCCATACACAAACAATGAAACATCAGGAGGAGAAATTATGGAAATAATTCCATTTACCACCACATCAAAAAGAATACCTAGGAATGAACCTACCTAAAGAAACAAAAGACCTGTACTCTGAAAACTCTAAGATGCTGATGAGAGAAATCAAAGATGATGAAAGAAATCAAAGATGACACAAACAGATGGAAAGATATACCTTGCTCTTAGATTAGAAGAATCGATATTGTCAAAATGACTACATTACCCAAGGCAGTCTACAGATTCAATGTAATCCCTATCAAATTACCAGTGGAAATTTCACACAACTAGAAGAAACAATTTTAAAATTTGTATGGAAACACAAAAGACTCTGAAGAGCCAAAGCAATGTTGAAAAAGAAAAATGGAACTGGAAGAATCAGGTTCCTTGACTTCAGACTATAGTAAATTTATCAAAACAGTATGGTGCTGGCGCAAAAATAGAAATATAGACCAGTGGAACAGCATAGAAAACGCAGAGATACACCCACGCACCTATGGTAAACTAATCTATGACAAAGGAGGCAAGAAAATATACAATGGAAGAAAGACAGTCTCTTCAATAAGTGGTGAAAACTGGATATCTAAATGTAAAATGAAATCAGAACATTTTCTAATACTATACACGAAAATAAACTCAAATAGATTAAAGACCTAATGTAAGATAGGGCCCTATAAAATGAGGAAAACATAGGCAGAACACTCTCTGACATAAATTGCAGCAATGTCTTTTATGATCCACCTCCTAGTAACGAAAATAAAAACAAAAATGAACAATTTTGACCTAACTAAACTTAAAATCTTCTGCACAGAAAACCATATAAAAACCCCAAAAGACAACACACCAAATGGGAGAAAATCTTTACAAAGGAAGCAATCAACAAGGGATTAATCTCCAAAATATACAAACATCTCATGTAGCTCTATCTCAAAAAAAAAAAAAAAAAACCCCAAACAACTCAATAAATATCTAAATAGAAATTTCTCCAAAGACAGAGAGCTGGCAAAAAGCACATGAAAAAATACTCAGCATCACAAATTATTAGAAAAATGCAAATGAAAACTGCAATGAAGTATCACCTTATATCAGAACAGCTGCCATCAAAATGTCTACAATCAATAAATGCTGGAAAGGGTGCAGAGAAAAGGGAACACTCTTACACTGTTAGTGAGAATGTAAGTTGGTGCAACCACTACAGAAAACAGTACAGAGGTTCTTTAAAAAATCTAAATATAGAACTACCACATGACCTAGCAATCCCACTCTTGGGCATACAGATAGACACAACTATAGTTTGCAAAGATACATGCACCCCAATGTTCACTGCAGCACTATTCACAATAGCCAAGACGTGGAAGTAACCTAAATGTCCAGTGACAGAGGAATGGATGAAGAAAATACAGAACATATATACAATGGGATATTGCTCAGCCCTCAAAAAGAATGAAATGACACCATTTGCAGCAACATTGCTGGCCTAGAGATTATCACACTAAGTAAGTCAAACAGAGAAGGACAAATATCACAATATCACTTTATGTGGAATCTAATAAAAATTATATAAAAGAACTCATTTATAGAACATAAACAGTTTCAAATTCAAACTTATCGTTACCAAAGGGGAAACCATGGCAAGGGGGATAAATTGGGAGGATGAGATTAACACATACACACTACTATATCTAAGTGCCTAACTAACAGGGCCCTACTGTATAGCACAGGGAAGTCTATTCAAGGTTCTGTGATAACCTACATGGGAAGAAAAATGGATGTATGTATAGGTATACTGATTCAGTGTGCTGTGCACTTGAAGCTATTATAAATCAATAAATTAAAAAAAATGAAGTATACTTAAAAAAATGAGAAGACCAACTAACCACTATCTACAGACAAAACACTATTGTAAATATCCTAGAACATGTAGGTGGGGCTGAAGTATGCCCCTGAACCACAGAGAATGAGAATGGGGCAAGCTGGAAGAATAAAAGAGTGGCTACTCTCTGAGAGCATTGCCCCTTCCCTAGCACCACACCAAGAGGACTTCCCTGCCAACCCAAGCCTAAAGTTAGTTCCTCCAGTGGCATAAGAGAGCCCAAGGTGGACATTGTTCGCCCCCAGCATTGTGGGCTGCTTCTCAGAAGGCCTACTTCATATGGACTGTTGAGGAATCTGTGAAACTTTAACAGTGGGGATTAGGTAGTGATACAGAAGAAGAGTGAGACTTAAAGCAGCCAGCACTGGGATCTTGGCATACCAAGTGCCTGCTGCAACAGTGACCAAGTGTATAATTCATAGGCTATCTCACTGCTGAGTGTAGCTCCCATTTCTGCCCCACAAGGAAGCCTGACTGGGGCACAGGGTAAACTGCTTATCCAAGGAGTACTTTAATGAAGAGCATGGCCAGTGGCTCTGCCCATCTGCACAACCATGACAGTGGCCTCGTCTAGCCAGAGAGCTTAGTACACAGTCCTATCTGATTTGGTTCCCAAAGAGCCTTGCCAGCCCTGGTGCCTATTCTATGGCCTTACCTGGGCAGGGAATCTAACTTATAGCCTCACCCACTGTTGAATACATCTTCCATCCTGCCTAATCAGGAAACTTAACCAGTTACCAGGGATCTGTATCTCATTCCTATAACCCCAATTACAGTGGAATCTGGCTAGTGACCTTGCCTATCTGCATAGTCAGGGAAGCAGCCTGTCAGGTTAGGGAAACTTGTGCACAGTTCTGCCTAATTTGGTCCAAAACAAGGACTTTACAGAGGGCTGTATGGTAGTCCTGAACAAGTAGAGAAACTAATTCAAAGCCTCATAACCATGAAAACAGCCTTCAGCCTGCTCAGCCAGGGAACCTAACCAGAGCACATGGGACACTGTGTAGCCCCTCCCATGGCTTTCTACACAGCAGCACCTGGAACAGAGAGCATAGCCAGTGCCTCTCCTGGTAAGCAGAACAAAGCCAGTGTCATCCTCTGACTAAGGAAGTCTGTGTGCAGTCCTGCCTTACATGAGTCCTTTAACAACCAGCTGAGCTGATCCTGGTGCCCATTCTGTTGCTCTACCTGGGCAGGGGACCTAATTCATTGCCTCACCTACTGCTGAGAATATTACCCAGTTCTGACCATCTAGCAAGCCTGACCAAAGAATCTAGGCCACTGCAGAACCCATACTACAGTTGTGCTAGGACAGAGAACCAAGTCAGCAGTCTTATCCATATGTGCTCAGCCAGTAGCGTGCCACAACTTCACAGGCTACTTGGGCAGTAGCCTTGCCCCCAGATAAACTTATACAGAAAATCCCACTGCCCATGGATGCTAACATCTGACATATTCAGAACTCCAGGCTGAGCTGACTATAAAGAACTGTCTCTGCCACAGTGAAAACACAACGTCTGGAAGAGTGGATTAATTACTGAAATGCACAGGTACCAATGTAAAAATCACATTAACCTGACATCACCAAAGAAAATAAAGTGCCAATAATTGACCTTAAAGAAATCAGTATCTACGAACAAAAATTTCAGAATAATTCCCTTAAAGAAGTTTAAGAACTATAAGAGTACCAGAAAGACAAGAAAGAAAAAAATAAAGAAATAAAACCATGCATGAAAAAAACAAGTTCAACAAGGAGATGTAAACCATCAAAAAACACCCAAAAAACCAAACATGAATTCTGAGATGAAGAATACAATAACTGAACTAAAGAATTGAACTATAATGCATGTTGTTACCCTCTTCATGTTCAACCTTTTCAGAATCCTTTGGACCTCATGAGTCTGAATGTTTGTTTTTCTCCACATGCTTGGGAAATTTTCAGGTCTTTCTTTGTCTCTCTCATTCTCGGCTTCCTGTGATGATTTTATTGTTTGTTCGTTTTGATGGTTTTCCACAAGTCCTATAGGCTTTCTATAATCTTTTTTATCTGTCTTTCTTTATGTTCCTCTGACTGGATAATTCCAAATGCCCTATCTTCTAGATCACTGATTATTCCTTTGGCATGATTGAGTCTACTGTTGACGCTCTCTAGTGAATTCTTTAGTTCAGTTATTGTATTCTTCTTCTCTAGAATTCACATTTGGTTTTTTGGGGTTTTTTGTTTGTTTGTTTTTTGTTTTTTGATGGTTTATATCTCCTTGCTGAACTTTTTTAATCATTTTATAAAATAAAAAGCTAATAATAAAAAATAATTAAATTGTCAAAAGTCAAAGTGAAAAAAAAATAATTTTCAAATCGGCAAATGAAATGGGAAAAGTTATATAAAAGGAAACCCCATAAAATTATCAGTAGATATCTCAACAGAAACTTCTCAGACTAGGAAAGAATGGGATGATATAATCAAAATATTGAAAGAAGAAAATTGTCAACCAACAATTATATACCTGGAAAAGCTGTCCTTCAGAAGTAAAAAGATCGTAATTTTTTCTAACAAACAAAAGCTGAGGATGTTCAGCACAGTTGCACTGGCCGTAAAAGACCTGTTACAGGGAATTCTTTGAGTGTTAAGTAAAAAGGCACTTATTAACATTTTTAAAAAACATATGAAGGTGGTGTAAAACTCACTGGTAATTATAAATATATAGCCAAAGTCAGATTCTCTAATATGGAAATGATGGTGTATAATACACTTACAACTCTATGTTAAAAGTGAAAAAAAATGTATTAAATATAGCCAGAACTACAATCATGTTATTGGATATACAATATAAAATATATAAATTGTAATATCAATAAACTGAGAGGTGCAGTAAAAATGTAAAGTTTAGAAATGCTATTTATGAGTTTAAAATAGGGTGTTATAAGGTATTACATGTAAGCGTTATGTTTAACCACAAAGTAGAACTTGTGGTAGTTACACAAAAGATCATGATAAAGAAGTCAAAGTATACCAGGAAAAGAGTCATCAAATCACAAAAGACAACAGCAGGATAAAAAAGGAACAAAGGAACTAAAACCCGAACATGTTTAACAAAATGGCAGTAGTAAGTCCTCGTGTAATAATAATTACTTTAAACGCAAATAGATAACCTCCAATCAAAAGACATAAACTGGCTGAATGTATTAAAAACAAGGTGCAACAATATGCTGCTAACAAAAGATTTACTCTAGCTTCAAAGACACACAGACTGAGAGTAAAGGAATCAAAAGGTGTTCCCAGCAAATAGTAGCAACAACAAAAAAGCAGGAGTAGCTATGCTTATATCAAACAAATTAGACATTAAGATGATAATGGTTAAAAGATACAAAGCAGGTTATTATAAAATAATAAGATGCCAAACCATCCAGATGATAGAGTAACTATAAATATTTAGGGACCCAACATTGAAGATCCAACATATATCAAGCTATACTTGCAAACTGGACCTAACAGACACCTAAAAAAAATTCTGACAACAGAAGAATGCACATTTTTTTCCCTCAAACACACAGAAAGTATTTTCTAGGATAGGTCATATGTTATACAACAAGACAAATCTCAGCAAATTGAGTAAGACAGAAATCATACCGGGTGTCTCGACCATAATAATATGAAACTAGAAATCAGTAACAGGAGGAAAACTGGAAAATATACAAATACATGGAAATTAAACAATACTCTTCCTGAACAACCTATGGCTCAAACATTAAAAGAGAAATTTCAAAGTGTCTTAAGAGCAACAAATATGGAAAAATAATCAAACCTCCGAGATGCATAAATAATAGTTCTAAGAGACATTTATAACTATAAATGCACATATGAAGTAAACTGGTTTTTAATATGATTTTTATTTCTTCCATTATAGTTGAGTTACAGTGTTCTGTCAATTTCTACTATACTGCAAAGTGACCCAGACTCACTCTCTCTCTCTCACACACACACACACACACATCTATTTTTCACATTATCCTCCACTGTGTTCCATTGTAA
Source organism: Phacochoerus africanus (assembly GCF_016906955.1). Classification (NCBI taxonomy): domain Eukaryota; kingdom Metazoa; phylum Chordata; class Mammalia; order Artiodactyla; family Suidae; genus Phacochoerus; species Phacochoerus africanus. The sequence continues at coordinate 26,182,311 of NC_062551.1, read as the reverse complement.
GTGACTAGATACAGTTCCCAGTGTTATACAGCAGGATCTCATTGATTATCCACTCCAAATACAGTAGTTTGCATCTATTAACCCCAAACTCCCAGTCTGTCCCACTCCTTTCCCCCCACTCCTGCCTTGACAATCACAAGTCTGTTCTCCATGTCCATGATTTTTTTCTGTGGAAAGGTTCATTTGTGCTGTATATTAGATTCCAAATATAAGTGATATCATATGGTATTTTTCTCTTTCTGACTTACTTCACTTAGTATGAGAGTCTCTCGTTCCATCCATGCTGCTGCAAATGGCATTGTTTTGTTCTTTTTTGTGGCTAAGTAGTATTCCATTGTGTATGTATACCACTTCTTAATCCATTCATCTGTTGATGGATATTGGCTATTGTGAATAGTGTTGCAGTGAACATATGGGTGCATGCATCTTTTTCAAGGAAAGTTTTGTCCAGATATATGCCCAAGTGGGGTTTCTGGGTCATATGGTAGTTCTATATTTAGTTTTCTGAGGTACCTCTATATTGTTTTCCATAGGGATCGTACCAATTTACATTCCCACCAACAGTGTAGGAGGGTATCCTTTTCTCCACACCTTCTCCAGCATTTGTTATTTGTGGTCTTATTAATGAGGGCCATTCTGACTGGTGGAAAGTGGTACATCATAGCAGTTTTGATTTGCATTTCTCTAATAATTAGTGATGTTGAGCATTTCTTCACGTGCTTCTTCGCCATCTGTATATCTTTCTTGGAGAAATGTCTATTCAGGTCTTTTGCCAATTTTTCAATTGGGTTGTTGGTTTTTTGCTGTTGAATTCTATAAGTTGTTTGTGTATTTTAGAGATTAAGCCCTTGTCAGTTGCATCATTTGAAAATAAACTGAACAATCTCAAATAAACAGTCTAACTTTATATCTCAAAAAACTAGAAAAAGAAGAATGAAGTATGCCCGAATTTAGCAGAAGGAAGGGAATAATAAAGCTGAGAGCAGAAATAAATTTAAGAACAGGCAAACAATATAAAAAATTAACCAAGAATTGGTTATTTATAAAGTTAAATACAATTGGCAAAACTTTAGATTTATGAGGAAAAGGGAGAGAGAACCTAAATTAACAGAATTATAAATCAAAGAGGAGGCATTACAACTGATATCTCAGAAATAGAAAGGCTCATAAGAGGCTGCTATGAACATCTGTGTGCTAACCTAGTGGACAACCTAGAAGAAATGGATAAACTTCTAGAAACTTCAGCCTAGCAAGACTGAATCAGGAATAAACAGCAAATCTAAACAGACCACTTACTTACTAGGAAGGAGTCTGGATCAATAGTAAAATCAAAACAAACAAACATCACTATTTTCAGCAAATAAAAGCCCAGTGCTAGGTGGCTTCACTGATGAATTTTACCGAATACTTAAAGACATTTAGGGGAGTTCCCGTCGTGGCGCAGTGGTTAACGAATCCGACTAGGACCCATGAGGTTGTGGGTTCGATCCCTGCCCTTGCTCAGTGGGTTAATGATCCGGCGTTGCCGTGAGCTGTGGTGTAGGTTGCAGACGCGGCTCGGATCCCGTGTTGCTGTGGCTCTGGCGTAGGCCGGCGGCTACAGCTCCGATTCAACCCCTAGCCTGGGAACCTCCATATGCCGCAGGAGCGGCCCAAAGAAATAGCAAAAAGACAAAAAAAAAAAACCAAAAAACAAAACAAAACAAAAAGACATTTAACACCAATCCCTCTTAAACTCTTCCAAAATAAATAGAGGAAGGAACACTCCTAAATTCACTTTACAAGGTCAGTATTATCCTGCAGTAAAACTAAATGAGGACACTATAGACCAATATATATGATGAACATATGTGCAAATATGCTCAACAAAATACTAGCAAACCAAATTCAGCAGCATATTTAAAAGGATCATACACCATGATCAAGTGGGACTCATGCCCAAGATACAAAGGTGGTTCACTATATATAAAGGAATGTGGACATCGTGTTAATAGAATGAAAGGTAAAAATCATATGATAGACTCAAAAGAGAGAAAAAGTATTTGACAAAATACAGCATCCTTTTAGGATGAAAACTCTAAACAAATTAGGCACAGAAGGAATGTACTTTAATGTAGTAAAGGTCATATGTGATACACCTGCAGCTAACATCATACTCAATGGTGAAAGGTTGAAAACTTTTCCACTAAGATTATCAACAAGATAGGAGTGGAGTTCCCGTCGTGGCTCAGTGGTTAACAAATCCAACTAGGAACCGTGAGGTTGCAGGTTCGGTCCGTGCCCTTGCTCAGTGGGTTAACGATCCGGCGTTGCTGTGAACTGTGGTGTAGGTTGCAGACGCGGCTCTGATCCCGCATTGCTGTGGCTCTAGCGTAGGCCCGTGGCTACAGCTCCGATTCGACCCCTAGCATGGGAACCTCCATATGCTGCATGAGCGGCCCAAGAAATAGCAAAAAGACTAAAAAAAAAAAAAAATTGAGAAAGAGATAATTTCACTTATTCAATTTATAGATACATGATTTAATGTACAGAAAATACTAAAGACTCTACCAAAATCTGTTGTATCTAATGAACAAATTCCGTGTATTTGCAAGATACAAAATCAACTTACAAAAAATCAGTAGCATTTCTATACATTAACAATGATTTACCTGAAATAGAAATAAAGAAAATCCCATTCACAGTAGCATCTAAAATGATAAAATACTTAGGAATAAATTTAAGGAGGTGAAGTATTTCTACACTGAAAGCTACAAGAGACTGATGAAACAAATTGAAGAAAATGCAAATAAATGCAAAGGTATAGTGCGTTTATAGATTGGTAAAATTGATATTGTTCAAATGTCCATACTATTCAAAGCTCTCTTATTGATTCAGTGACATTCTTATCAGTGTTCTGATGGCAATTTTTACAGAAGTAGGAAAATTATCCCCAAATTCATATGGATCCACCAAAGACCCTCAAATAGTGACACCAATCATTAGAGGAGGTTAATGCTAGAGGCATTACACTCTCTGACTTCATGCTGTCTTATAAAGCTATAGTAATCAAAACAATATTAATACTTGTATAAAAAGACAGACACTTAGACCAAAGGAACAGAGTCAAGAAGCCAGAAGTAAACCCATGCATAAGCATAGGTAGCTACTATTTGACAAAGGAATCGGGAATACTCAAGGAGAAAAGGTAGTCTCTTCAAAAAACAGTACCAGGAAATATTGGATATTCACACAGAAAAAAAATGAAACTAGACCCCTACCTTCCACCACTCACAAAAATTAACTCAAAATGGATTTAATAATTAAATATAAGATGTAAAACCGTAAAACCCTTAGAGGAAAACATGGGGGAAATCCTCTCGATGTGGCAATGATTTTAGGATATAATGCCTAAAGCACAAGCAACAAAATAAAAAACACATAAGTTGGGTTATATCAAACTAAAAACTCCTGCACAGCAAAATAAATGATCAACAAGATGAAAAGGCAACCTACACAATAGGAGAAATTATGTGCATGTAATATGTCTGATAAGGAGTTGATATACAAACAGTTAAGAAACTCAAAAGAACTTTATACCCAAAACCCCAAATAATCCAACTTAAAAATGGGCAAGGAATCTTTCCAAAAAATTCAAATGGCTAGCATAGAAAGGCACTCAACATCATCACTAATCATTAGGGAACTATAAATCAAAACCACAAGATACGACCTCATATCGGTTAGAATGGCTACCACCAAAAATAGAAGAGATAACAAATGCTGGGGAAGTTGTGCAGAAAAGAGAACCCTTGTGCTCTATCAGGAATGTAAGCTGGTATAGCCTCTGTGGAAAACTGTGTGGTGGTTCCCCAAAGAAATTAAAAATGGAAATGCCATATGATTTAGCAGTCCCACTTCTGGGATATGTCCCAAGAAAAATGAGTAACTATGTCAAAGAGATATTTGCACCTCCATGTTTACTGCAGCATTATTTACAATAGCCAAGACTTGGAAATAAACTTAAGTGTCGAGGAGTTCCCTTCGTGGCGCAGTGGTTGGTGAATCCGACTAGGAACCATGAAGTTGTGGGTTCGATCCCTGGCCTCACCCAGTGGGTTAAGGATCTGGTGTTGCCATGGGCTGTGGTGTACCTCACTGAGGCAGCTTAGATCTGGTGTTGCTATGGCTGTGGTATAGACCTGCACCTGCAGCTCTGATTTGACTCCGAGCCTGGGAACCTCCACATGCTGCAGGTGCGGTCCTAGAAAAGACAAAAAATAAAAATAAATTTTAAAAATTAACTGTCGGTCCACAGATATGTCGATCCACAGATAAGTGGACAGTGTATGAAGTGTGCGCATGTGCATATGCATATTTTATATACACACAACAAATACTACCTACATACAACAGAATACTACACACACACACCCATAACAAAATACTACCTACCTACAATGGAATCTATTCAGCCATAAAAAGAAGGAAATTTTGACATCTGTGACAACATGGATGGACCCTGAGGGCATTATGCCAAATGATGTCAGTCAGAGAAAGACACATACTGTATGTTCTCACTTAACTGTAGAATTTTTTTTTTTTTAAATCCTCAATTCATAGAATGAGAGCAGATTTGTAGTTGCCAGAGGCAGGGGGCAGGGGATGGGGGAATTGAGTGAAGGTATTCAAACACACAAACTTCCACTTGTAAATGCTGGTAATGAAATGTACAGTACAATGAATACAGTTAACAGAGTCATATGTTCTATTTGAAAGTTGGAGTAAATCCTAAAAGTTCTCCTCACAAGGGGAAAAAAAAATATTTAAGTATATAAAGGGATAGCTGTTAACTAAACTTACCCTGGTAATTATTTCACAATAGGTACATGTCAAGTCATGTTGCTGGACACCTTAAACATACCATCCTGTGGGTCAATGAAATCTCAATAATACTGGGGAAAAAAGAGACTACATGCAAAGGTCTAGGGTTCAGAGACATTTTAAAACCTTTTCACATTCATGCCTCTCCTGATAATGGAAGCCCCACCTCATTTTATATCAAACACAAATACACAGCTCACATTATACTTTCAATTTTTTACTTTTGGCAAAAGTAACATTTATATAATTTCATCTGTTATTTTTATATAGAATTGTATGAGTTGAATTACATTTGACTAGTGACAACAGACTGTTGTGTGGATATTTAATTAAATGTTTATTCATTTTGATTTGTTTTCTTTTCAAATACACAGTCAAATACATCTATATTTTCCAGACCTCACACACTTTTGCAGGCTCCTGATGACCTCATTTGCCCTGAACATACTGTGTACAGTGCTGAGATGATGCACTGGTTCAGAAAGGGATTAGGACATTTTCAGGGAATTGCATGGGGTTGTCTGCCCAAGGAGCAGATGGTGAATAGGGATGGGGAGGATGGATACTTCTTGAAAGATGAGTGGGCGTTGCCTAGTGCAAGGCCATTCTGGGGCTTGTTTGTCAAATTGAGGACTTCAGCACAAAATAAATGGAGAGTTAGGGAAAATTTTTAAGCATGGGGTGATGATCATAGAGGCATATTGGTTGGTGGTTTGGAGGATGCCCTGAAGCTAAGGGAAGGTGAAGAGGTGGCTGGAATTCTCCAAACTTGGAAGCAGCAGAGAGACTTCGTAGAACTCCAGGTGGGGATGGAAGGCAGCCGACAGGAAGCAGACAGAGCTGCTGAGGGCTGGAGGGGAAGCCGGCCTGGGGAGCAGGTCTGGGCCATGCTGAGGACAGGACTGTTGGTCTGAGTCTGTGTGACACGTGGGGATTTTAGTAGCAACCGGGTTGCTGGGACACCTCATCCTTCCCAGGCTGTAACCAAAGGCGGAAGGTATCCCATTAGCACCATGGGGCTTTTCCTTTTGGAGGAAGGAAACTGTGAGAACCAGGCATCTGACCTATGGCCCTGGCTGGTCCAAAGGCCTGCTGAATGTGCTTGTTAAAATGTCAGCAGCCTTTTCTTCCGTGGGAAACATCTTTCTTTCTCAGCCTCTGGCATGTGGAGACCCCAGGAGGGAGCCAAGGGGTCATGGGTGATGCCAGAGTCCTCACTCCCTGCTGTTCCTAAGTCTGAAATAGGGAGGCATCAATCCAGGATTGATGGGTGACATGAACAGCACTCAATGAGCCCAGCAGATGCGAGAACAGGGCATCTTACTCTCAGGCAAGAGGTCTGTCATTGTGTCAACAACAGAAATAATCAGGAGGATGATACTGATGCCCGTTCATATTTATTGTGTGCTCACTGTGTACCTGACATCATGCTGAGCACTTCATGTGTGGTTTCTCATTTAATCCTTTAAAAGGTAGACTTTTTAAGAATTTATAAGGTATACTTTTTAAGACTTTACAAGGTAGGTTCATGGAGGACGAGGGAGAGTTGGGAAAAGGCAAAGCTAGGATTCTTACCCAGCTGCCAGCTCCAGAGCTCACTCTCATTTACTGTTTCTGCAACTCTCATCCTTTTGATTCATCCAGGTGAGTGGTTTTCGGCCAGGGATGACTCTGTGCCCCTAACCTCCCTACCTGGGGCACATTTGATAAGATCGGAGATATTTGGGGGAGGTCACAACTAAGGGTGGGGGTTTGCTACTGGCACCTCATAGGTAGAGGCAGAGATGCTACTAAATGCCCCTCAATGCACAAGACAGCTCCTTGAACAAAGAATTATCCAGCCCCAAATCTCAGTCGTTGAGATACCCCGACCCACTGCCTGAGCAAGGTCAACATGCACCGTTCTTATCTGCACAGCTTTGGGATGAACACTTTCCTCTACCCTCTTCCTTTCCTCTACATTTAGCTGTTTACTCAAGTGTTCCTTCATTCAAGAAACTGCAACCCTCTTCTGAAGATTTTAGTAGCTTCCTTGATATAAACAGGTGGCTTAACTTGGCTCAGTGTGCCTATTAATTGGAAAGGAAATCACACCTTCTTGTTTTCATCTGGTTGATAAATAAACAAGTAGAGTTGAAAAAAAATATACATCAGTACTTAAAAAAAAATCAGTTTGGGGTTTTAGCTGCAAGTCTAAGGACACTGTTGATCTCAAAGCAGTGTGTGTGTGTGTGTGTCCGTGTGTGGGGGGGGGAGGGGGGTGGACGCCCTAAGGAAATCAGTCTGATCCCAGAGAAAACAATTAGAACCATGTGGTTTTTCATTCACCACTGTTTTCAGAAGCAGTGCCAAAACATTTGAGATGAAGACAAAGGGATCATTCATGCTCAGCAGCCCACACTGGGGGACAGCAGGGTCCCCTGGATGGAGAAAGGCAGGCAGTCTGCTGGTTCCCACCAGGAGGGCTTTCTTTGTGGGGCAAACACAATTTAGAGAATCCATGAGGGGTCCCAACACTGCTGCTGGTCAGAGAGGAATCCTCCAGAGCAGCCCCCCTTCTGGGCCTGGGGAGCTTGGCATACAGGGGCTCCCCACCTAATTAGCGTCCTTCTGACTGTGCTCTGACAGAAACCCAGAAGGAATTTCTGTGACTATTTAATTACAGTTGTGTCTCTTTGGTCTTAAAACAGGCTAGAGTCTGCTTGCCCAATGAAGGGCTATCGGGAAGCTTTACAAAAGTCCCGTAATGAGTTGGCCTCCCTGTGCTTCCGCACTTCCTTGAGGGTGAGAGAATTATCTGCTTCGAAAACTGACCAAGTGGAAGTAGCAACCTATTGAACTTCAGGAACCTCTAGAAGTAATGAGATTCTCATCAGCAGAGCAATTCAAACCTGGGCTTAAGAGTCTCTTGGCATGGAAACTCATAGAGCAGTCAAGAATGAAATTCAGAAAGAGGATGGAAGAGAGATTCCACCAGAATTATGATGCTCCCCAGATCTGAGATTTTAAGCTCATAAACAAACAAGTCCTTATGTACCAAAACAAAAACAAAAACAAAAAACAAAACAAAACACCTGGTACAGTGAGAGGGCTTAATGTTTGCTAAATGATTAACTGACTCAACAAATGAAAGAATAAAGACCCAGGGGTCACTTAAAAAAATACACATTTTAGCATAAACTTCCCATACGAATACAGAAAATTCCTCCCTGAATTTAAGTTAGGGATCAAACCTTCATTTGAAATTAGTTTTTGGTTATGAAGAGTCTTTCTTTGGCTTCACAGGACCAATGGCTTCTTTTTCCTCTTTTCTATACTCTTGTTTTATACACTCTAAACTTCAGGGAAGATCTTTGGGAAATAGTAATTTTAGGATCTTAGGAAAAAAGTATAAGCCCAAGAAAACTATTGTTATTCTTTCCCTTGGAGAAGATTAGCGGGTAAGTGCCGAGTTGTAACAGCTTGCATAGAAAGCTGAATATAAAATCCCAAACAAAGGGCAGTCAAACCCAGGGCAGCATTTAAGGCAAGGAAATTTCCTTGCCTTTTTATTTAAAGCAAAGTGGCTCAGCAGGGTGTATGGAAAGTGAAGTTTAATGATGTGAAGTTCAGAGGTTTGCATATGTTCTCCTGTTCTGCCAGTGGCTTGCAAAGTGGCCTTGAAGAATCACTTCCTCTCCTACTTACTCTTCTGTAGGATGGAAATGTCTACAGAACACCTGCCTAGCATAGCATTCTAAGCATTTCTGAATGCCGCCTAAGATATTACCCATGGATGCTATTTAACGACTGTATAACTCTGTAACAAACTGTTTCATGGTCATCTTGTTTCAACATTAGGTTTTGAGCCTGTAATTCTTCTGCAAGAACTCCTCACTCTAGAAATTCTATACTGTCTATATTAACTATTCTTCTTGAAAAGAAGACAATGATACAGGAATATATTTTTCCCTATCAAAATATCTACATGGTCACCTTTCATTTCTAGATATTGCCAAAATGGCCATGAAATGGGAGAATGGACTCTGGACCAAGAGACATGGAATGAGGAGTCGGTACCATTGTTTCTTTCTTCTCCCTCTTTTTCTTTTCTTTTCTTTCTCTCCTTCCTTCCTTCCTTTTTAGGGCTGCACCTGTGGCATATGGAGATTCCCAGGCTCGGGATCAAATCACAGCTGCTGCTGCCAGCCTACACCACAGCCACAGCAACACCAGATCCAAGCACGTCTGTGATCAACACCAAAGTTCATGGCAACACCAGATCCTTAGCCCATGGCCAGGGATCGAACCTGCAACCTCACTAGTCAGGTTCTTAACCCAGAGAGCCACAAATGAACTCCTCTTTTTTCTTTTTGGTCTTTCCTTCGTCCCTTATTTCCTCCCTCCCTTCCTATAATTACATAATTGGCATATATTATGTTTTGTGACATAAAATCAATGAGACTGACTCCCTGATCTCAATGACTTCAAAATTTACTGGTTGTGAAGATCAAATCAATAGAGATTTGAGACAAAGTATCCAATGCATCTGAAAAAGGCCAGGATAGGGTGGGATGTCTAGGGAGGCTACTTGAAGAAATGCCTGCTTTGGATTTTAAGAGTAAATAGGAGTTTGGAAGGAAAGAAATGGGGAAAAGACTACTGTCCAAGGAAACCCCATGTGGTTCCAAAGAACTGAAGGGCAGAGCGTTTATAAGCACATTCTAGGGAATAAGACAAAAAAAAGCAGAGAGATGCCAGACTGGGAAGGGCCTTCTGAGTCATGAGGTGTTCTGGTTTCATGTGAGAGATATAGGGAAGCATGGAAGACTTTGTAATCAGGGTATTGATGTGATCTCATTGTTATTCTGAAACATCATTCACTCATCTATCAGAGAAGGACTGGAATGGGGAGAGTAGAGGCAGAAGACCATTTGATGGTTGCTGCAATAAATTAAAAGGCAATGGTCAGATGCAGACCAGAGGAGTGAGGAAAGAGAAACAGAGGGCACCTGAGTACTTGAACGGTAGCCCGTCAGACAAGACCAGAGGGATGGCTCTCTGCAGGGTCAAGGCAGAGCAGAGGTCTTCCTTATTCTGCCCTACCTCAGGCTTACTGACTCCACATACATCATTTTGCCCCCTTCGACATTATTTTTCTAATGCATAAAACAACTTTATATAGTTCACTTTCAGACAGCAACTGTGTTTAGGGACCATATGTCTCCATCATCTGTTGGAGAACATTCCAGGTAAAGCGATAATTGGTTTGTTTGTTGGTTTGCTTTTAGAGATGGGACAATATTTTAAGATGCAAAAGTTGGACATCTTCCTTTTCTTGCTTTCAGTGTTGAGAAGCAAGCACTTTCATCATCTTCCGTAGAGGCCGGCGGGTCCAGGAAGCAAGAGGTTTTAGTCAACTGGTCATCCGCAAAGTGCATAAACTTACCACAGCCAAATTTTTGTCATTGCTCTGTGGATTTCACGTTGGACAATTTAGAATGATGCACAGAACCACCTTGTTTGTAACCCATAAATGTTATGATGTGGCTTCTCCACATCTAGTTCACTAGAATTGATAACCTTGAATTCCTTTCTTTTCCTTTGTCTTGTCTTTTCTCCTGTTCCACACTTAATCTACATGGTCTCGTCCACTACTATGTTTTATCACCGGGAATTCAAACAGCTGTCATTCAGACAGGTTAGAAACATCTGCAGTCTATTGGGATATATTTGCAGGCCCCTCTGTGGGCCATTGCCTTCCGGAGAAGACCTTTCTTTTGAATATAGAATTTATTTTATAAGGTAATTCCTTCCCATCCCTCTGCCTCTACCATAGCCACCCTCATTTGACCAGAGCTGAGAACTCAATCTTGGAGATGTTGTATTTGGAGCCAGTTCCATATACTGGTCCTATTTTTTCTAAAGATTAAGTCTATTAAGGGAAGGGATCAAAACCTATGAAAAGGTTTACCTTTGCAGAAACCAACGACTCTATCCAGCATTAAATCCAAAGCTTTGTCTTCCTCGGAAACATGGGTCATTGGCTCTTTCAATCCTTTCAGCTCGAACTCACTGTGCAATTTGGGGCATGTTACTGACTGAATTTCAGTTTTTTACTTATTAAATGAAAATAATAATGTCTATCTCACGAGGTTTTTTCAGATTTAATCTCTAATATAGGGCTTGGCAGGCATGTGCATCTATCAGGATAGGTTAGGTTCTGCTGCATTAATATTTAAATCCTACTTCTCAGTGGCTTAAAACAACAAAGGTTTATTGTGTGTGCAAGCTGCACAGCCAACTGAGTTTAAGAGGGGACTCCGCTCTCTGTAGTCCCACAAGGATCCAGTGTGATGGAGATTCCACCACCTGATGGCATCAACATCTCAATACCAAGCCTTCAGGATGACAGATAATTCACAGTCACATCTCACTAGATAAAGTGACTCAACATGTTGAACTTCCAAAGTATGGGGAAGTATAATCCTTCCCTGTCCTTGGATAGTTAGGAGAACTAGAAACAGTGGTGTGGGAAGAGTGATGTCACCAAGATGGCAGCAGAGGCCATTCGTGTCTTTACTCCTTCTCACAAGAAGAACAGAAACTATGAACAAGACACCACTCTGAAAACTCTAGAACATAGAGGTCAAGCAGAAGCATACCCCCTGCACCACAGATACTGGGACAGACTGCGTAGGAAGGGTAAGAGAACTTCCCTGATCCTACAGTTTCTTCAGGGGGAAAACTAGGGCCCTGGTAAGATATTCTGTTTCCCCAACATTGTGAGTTGCTTCTAGGGAGGCCCACTTGGGTCCCCGACCCATACCCCACAAGGGGATGGTGTGGGAATCCGTGGGACTTGACCATTAGGAATTGGATTGTGATAGAGAATGAGGGAGAGGCTTGTAGCAACTAGCATTCAGATCTTGGCAGACTGAATTCCTACTGCTAGCACCTAAGCAGAATTCCTAACCATTGGCTTTGCTCATCTGCAGAGCCAAGACAGGGGTACCATCTGACCAGGGAATTTCATTTCATAAGTGAAAAACTACCTGATTGTGAACATTGACACAAGAGCCTTGCCACCTCTGGAGACTGGTCTGCCCCTATGCCTGGGCAGGCAAGCTAAGTCGTAGACTTGCCCACTGCTGAGTATAGCTCCTGGCCCATCCCAACCAGGAAGCCTGGATGGGAACAACTGGAAGGCTATACAGCCCAGTAACACTGAAGCTAAGGGCTTGGTCAGCAGCATTGACCATCAGCAGAACCAAGCCAGTGGCCTTATTTGTCCAGGGAACTTTGGGTGCAGCTTGGCTTGAGTCAAGACCTAAAACATAGAGCACTGCCAGCCTTGCAGTAGGTTCTGCTGCTCTGTCCAGAATGAGGAGTTAATGCATAGCCCTACCTACTGCTGAGTGTAACTTCTGACCCCTCCTGACTAGGAAGTCTGACCTGAGACCTGGGAAGCTACTAGGCCCAGCAACATTTCACCTGTGAATTCAGCCAGCAGTTCTGCCCATGTGCAGAACCAGCTGGTAATCCAACCTTGCTTGAGAGCCTGGTACACAGTTTTGCCCAATTCACACCTCAAATAAGAGGCTCACCAACCTTGGGGCTTTCTCTGCAGCTCCCTACCCGCAGCAGTGAAGGTAATCCATATCCCCACCCATGGCTAAACACAGCCTTCAACCTTGCCAACCAGGAAACCTAACCAGAACTCCTATGGATCTTTGTAGCCCCCCTGCAGCCTCAATTACAACAGCACCTGAACAGACAGCCTGGCCAGTGACTCAGTGTCTACAGAGCCAAGACAGTGTTCTGTCTGTCCAGAGAGCTTAGCACATATTTCTCTGTCTGATCTGACCACCCTAAAGATCCTTATTAGCCCTGGGGCCTGTTCAGCAGCCCTGAAGCTAGGCACAGAATTTAATTTATAGCCACACCCACTACTTAATACAGCTTCCAGCCTTGCCAAAAGAGGAGTCTAACCAGGATTCCTAGGAATCTGTGTGGCGCATCCTGAAACCCAGATTACCATGGCACTTGACCAGGGCCAGATGGGTGGCCCTATCTATCTGCAGAGAGATAGATAGGGTCCATCATCAGCCCAGGGAACTTGGTGCATAGTTCGACCGAATTTGATACCCAAATAGAAGCCTTGTCCACCTCGGAGCCTGTTCGGGGCAGGAACAGTAATTCACAGCCCTGCTCACTGCTGAATACAGCCCTTGTCCTACCCTAACAGGGGACCTAACTAGAACACATGTGAAGCTGAGGGAGCCCATTTGATAGCCCTGCTTGGAGTGTGCTTGAGCAGAGAGAATAGCCCATGGCTTTCTCCACCTATAGAGTAAAACCAGTGGCCCCATCCTGCCATGTTATTTGGTGCATAGTCTAGCTTGATTTGGGCCCACAAACAATGAGATCTGTAGGACCTGTGGTCTTCCTGCTGCCCTGCCAGAGCAAGAAAGCTAATTTATAGTTCCACCTACTACTGAGTATAGAACCCAATACTGACTGTCTCACAAGGCTGACCAGAGAACCAGGCAACTGTGGAGACCATTCTATAGCTTTGCTTCTGCAGTTAAAAAAAAAAAAAAAGCCAGCAGTCCTATCCAACTGATCCAACAGTTCCCAGCCAGTAACAATAACCTACCACCTCAGAAGTGCAGGGCAGAGGGCTTTCCCTAAAACCGACCATGCTAGCAAGCCCCATCTTCCCAAGGATGTCATCAGCTGCAACATGGAGGGATTCAAGCTGAGCTTAGTGATGAAGAAAGAACTATCTGTGCTATAGTGACCCTGGAAAGTCTGGAAGAGGAGACCAGTTACGCAAATGCAGAGAAACCAATGTAAGGAATGTAAGGATTAAGGATCGTGAAAAATCAGGTTAATATAACACCATCAAAGGAAACTAGTAGCTCCAACAACTGACCCTAAGGAAATAGACATTTATTAACTGTCAGACACAAAGAATTCAGCCTCTTAAAGAAATTTAGTTAACTTCAAGAACACACAAACAATTCGACAAAATTAGGAAAACAATGCATGAAAAAAACAAACTGAGTAGTTTAAAGAGCCACCCATCCCTGAAAAATGCAAATCCTAGAGCTTAGAAATACAATGGTTGAATAGTCAATAAACACTTTCAACAGCAGTTTTGACCCTACCATTCAACTAGAATGACCACTGAACCATTCAACTAGAAGACAGGACATCTGAAATTATCCAGTTGGAGGGACAAAAAGAAAAAATAATTTTAGGAGTTCCCGTCATGACTCAGCAGAAATGAATCTGACTAGTATCCATGAGGACGCAGGTTCAATACCTGGCCTCAGTCAGTGGGTTAAGGATCTGGCGTTGCACTGAGCTGTGGTGTAGGTCACAGATGTGGCTCAGATCTGGTGTTGCTGTGGTTGTGGTGTAGGCCAATGACTCCAACTCCAATTAAACCCCTAGCCTGAGAACCTCCATATGCCATGGGTGCAGCCATAAAAAAGGCAAAAAAAAATTTTTTTTAGAGTAAAGAAAGCCTCCTGGATATATGCAACATCGAAAGAAAACACATCAATATTACAGAAATCCCAAAAGGAGGAGAGAAAGAGATAATAGGTATGTTTAAAGCAATAAAGGCTAAAAACTTCCCAAACCTGGAGGGAGAAATGGACATCCAGATCCATAAAGCCCAGAGGATTCTAAATAGATTAAAAATTAATAAGGCTACACATATTAAATTTTCAAAAGTCAGTCAAAAGTTTTTGAAAGCAGCAGGACAAAACAGACAGGTTACATACAAGGAAACCTGCTAAGACACTAGGCAGAGTTCTCAACAGAAACCATGCATGCTAGGAGAGAATGGGATGATATGTTCAAAATATTAAAAGAAAAAAATTATGAACCAAGTATTCTACACCCAGCAAACCTGTCCTTCTGAAATGAGGAAGAAATAACGACTTTCCTGAACAAACAGAGGCTGAGAGAGTTCATTCCCACTAAACTTGCTTTAAAATAAATTCTAAAGGGAGCTCTTTCAGTGGAAGGAAAAATGACATAATTAACATCATGAAAACATATGCTGGGTATATCAAACTCACAGATAATGATAAGTATAGAATCAAAGTTAGAATCTGTTACATTGTAATGTTGTGTAATTAAAGTGCTGGTTAACAAGTTAAACAAATTTTTTAAAAGCATTAATAATCTGCTATTGGATACGTAATATAAAAGTGTCAACTGTAATAGGATAACCTAACATGTGAGGGGAAGGAAAAGCAAAATGTGTAAAGTTTAGGAATGCTATTAAGTTGTGATTGCTTTTTTGAAAAGGGTATTAAAAACAGGATATTCTAATTTTAAGATATTTTATACAAACCTCAGGGTAACCACAAGAGAATTATGCACAAGAACATGACAAAGATCTCGGAGAGTTCCTGTCGTGGCGCAGTGGTTAATGAATCCGACTAGGAACCATGAGGTTGTGGGTTAGGTCCCTGGCCTTGCTTGGTGGGTTAAGGATCCAGTGTTGCCATGAGCTGTGGTGTAGGTCGCAGACATGGCTCGGATCCTGCATTGCTGTGGCTCTGGCGTAGGCCGGTGGCTACAGCTCTGATTAGCCTGGGAACCTCCATATGCTGCGGGAAGCGGCCCTAGAAAAGGCAAAAAGACAAAGAAAAAAAAAAGAACATGACAAAGATGTCAAATCATACTGATACCAGAAGACATTAAATCACAAAAAAAAAAAGACAGAAGAAAGGAATAAATGAATCTACAAAGCAGTCAGAAAACAATTAACAAAATGTCCATACTGATCAATCATTACTTGAAATGAAAAGACACAGAATGACTGAATAGATTAAAAAATCCATCTTCAGCAATATGTCTACACAAGACTCACTTTAGCTTTAAAGATACACATAGACTGAGTGATAGAGTTAAAAAAAGATATTTCAAGCAAATAGTAACCAGTAAAAAGCAGTGGTAGCTATAATTCTATCATACAAAATATAATTTAAGTTAAAAACAGTAAAAAGAGAGAAAGGAGGTCCTTATATAATGATAAAGGGGTCAATCTATCCAGAAGGTAAATCAACTGTAAATAACTATGAACTCAAAATTGGAGCACCAAAATGTATAGACATAGAACTAAAAGGTGAACTATAGAGAAAACCAACAATAGGTGGAGATTTAACACTCCATTCTCAACACAAATCAACAAGGAAACAGTAGAATTTAACAATGCTGTAGACCTAACAGACATATATATAATGTTCTGCCCAACGGCAGAAGAATATAGTCTTCTCAAGCATAAATGGAACATTTGCTATGATGGAGCATATGTTAGAAAACAAAATAAATCTTAGCAAATTCAAGTATGAAAAAATCATACTAAGTATGTTCCCTAACTACAATGCTAGGAAATTAGACATAACAGAAAAAAAATGGAAATTCATGAATGTATAGAAATTAAAAACCTCTCTTTTTTTCTTTTTCTTTTTCTTTTTTAGGGCCACACCAGCAGCATATGGAGGTTCCTAGGCTAGGAGCCCAATCTGAGCTGTAGCAGCCGGCCTAAGCCAGAGCCGCAACGATGCAGGAGCCAGGTCATGTCTGCAACCTACACCACAGGTCATGGCAACACAGGATCCTTAACCCACTGAGAGAGGCCAGGGATCGAACCCGAAACCTTATAGTTCCTAGTCAGATTCGTTTCTGCTGCGCCACGATGGGAACTCCTAAAAACCACTCTTGAACAGTGAATGGATCAAAGAAAAAATTAAAGGGAGAGATAAAAAGCATCTTGAGACAAATAAAATTGGAAACACAACATAACCAAACATATAAGATGTAGAAAAACAGTTCTAAGAGAGACATTTATAGGTATAAATGCATGAACCAGGTAAACAGAGAGATCTCATATAAGCAAACTGAATTTTATACCTCAAGGAACTACAAAAGAAAGTGAGCTCAAAATTAGCAGAAGGAAGGAAATAATAAAGATTAGAGCAGAAGTAAATGGAATAGAGAACAGGAAAACAACAGAAAAGATAAAACATTAAGAAATCATTCTTTAAAAAATTTTAAAAATTGACAAACCTTCAGCTAGAAATACAAGGAAAAGAGAGGCCCCAAATCAGCTGTAAATGAAAGAGGAAGATAAAACTGATACCACAGAAACATCCAGGATCATAAGAGGCTACCATGAACAACTATATGCCATCAAAATGGACAATCTAAAAGAAACATACAAGCTACCAAGACTGAATCGGGAACAAACAGAAAATCTGAACAGATCAATTGCAAAAATAAGGAGACTAAATCAGTAATAATAATAATAAAAAAATCTGCCAAGGAAGAAAAGCCCAGGATACAGATGGGTACACTGGTAAATTGTACTAAACATTTGAAGAATTAATGTTAATCCCTCTCAAACTCTCCCACCAAAGTCAGAGGAGCACTCCCAAACTCATTTTATGAGGTATTACCCTCATAACAAAGCCAGAAAAGGACACTCCCAGAAAACTCTAGGAAAATACCCCTGATATATATCCAAAAATTATCAATTAAATACCAGCACCAAAATTGTGCAGCACATTAAAAGGATTATATACCATCATGAAGTAGAATTTATCCCTGGAATGTAAAGATGATTCAATATATGCAAGCCAATTATGCGATATACCACATCGATAGACTAAAAGATAAAAATCACACAGTAACTTAATAGATACAGAAAAAGCACTTGACAAAATTCAACATTCGCTTATGATACAAACTCTTAAATTAGATATAGAAGGAACAAACGTCAACAGAACAAAGGCTCTATGACAAACACACAGAGGATGTACTCAATGGTCAAAGGTTGAAAAGTTTCCACAAAGATTATGACCAAGAAAACGGTGCCACTCTCCCCAATCCTATTTAACATAATACTGGAAGTCACAGCCAGAGAAATCAGGCAAGAAAAGAAATAAGAGAGGTTAGAATTGGAAAGAATAAAATTGTCTCCCTTTGCAAATGATTTGATTTTATATAAACAAAAATCATCAAAGTTCCATCACAAAAACTGTTATATATAATCCATTAGATCAATTTCATCACATTTGCATGAAACAAAAGGAAGCAGCTTTTCTCTGTACAAACAACTAATCTTCTGAAAGGTAAAAAAAAAAAAAAAATCCCATTTATAATGGTATAAAATAAATTTTACCAAGGAGGTGAAAGATCTCTGTACTGAAAACTCTGATGAAAGCAATTGAATATGACACATGCACAAATGGAAAGACATCCTATGTTAATGATTGAAATAATTTGTTGTTAAAATACTCATTTGGAATTCCCATCATGGCTCAGTGGAAACGAATCGGACTAGTATCCATGAGAACGCAGGTTCAATCCCTGGCCTTGCTCAGTGGTTAAGCACCCGGTGTTATAGGTCCCAGATGTGGCTTGGATCCCAGGTTGCTGTGGCTGTGGTATAGGCCAGAAGCTACAGCTCAGATTTGACCCCTAGCCTGGGAACCTCCATATGCTGCGAGTACAGCCCTAAAAAGCAAAAAAAAAAAAAAAAAACCCCAAAAACCTCACTTCACCCGAAGATATCTATGGATTCAATGCAAGCTCTATCAAATTTCCAATGGCATTTTTTCTACAAAAGCAGAAAAGACTCTAAAATATATATGGAGGCACCAAAGATCGTTAATAGCCAAAGCAATCTTAAGAAAAAATAAAGCTGGAGGCATCGCATTTCTGGATTTTGAGCTACATTATACAGCTATAGTAATCCAAAAAGTAATCCAGACAGCAACCTAGTATTATATTATGCTAATTATTATACTATAATGTAATAGGGTAATATATATTATATTACAGTATAGTGTATATACTATACTATATAGTACACACAGTATACCACATATGGCATATATAATATATACATAATACATATATAGTACATAAAATATATATTCTACATATACACACAATACATATATATAATACATTATATGTATATAGTATATACAATATATATACTATATATAATTATATAATTATATATTTTTATATATATATATATATATAGTATATATATACTGTTATACTAGTAGTATTACATCTAAAACCATAAACTAGTATTTATGGTACTGGTATAAAAACAGACAATTAGACCAATGGAACAGAGAGGGCAGAAATAAACTCCACGTATATATATGGTCTACTAATATTTACAAGGGAACCAAGAATACACAATGTAGAAAAGACAATCTCTTCAGTAAATGGTGTGGGAAATGGATATTAACATGTAAAAGAGTGAAACTAGACTCTTAACCTAATACACCACTCACAAAAATCAACTTGAAATGGATTAAAGACTTAAAATGTTAAGGGCTTAAACCATTATGAAACCATATAACTCCTAGAGGAAACAGAAGAAAAGCTCCTTGAGATGGATCTCGGCAATCAGCTTTTGGATATGATAGCTCAAGTATAAGCAATAAAATAAAAATAAACAAGTGGGACTTCATCAAACTAAACAGCTTCTACACAGCAAAATAAATGATTGACAAAACAAAAGATAACCTATGGAATGGGAGAAAATATTTGCAAATCATGTATCTGATATAACATTCATATCCAAAACACATAAAGAAGTCATACAACTCAATAGCAAAAGTTTAATAATCCAGTTAAAAATGGACCATCAAATGGAATGGACATTTTCCCAAAGAAGATAATCAAATGGACAATGGGTACCATTACAGGTGCTCAGTGTCACTAATTATTAGGCAAGTGCCTTTCAAACTAAAATGAGACATCACCTCACACCTCTTAGGAATGGCAATCATGAAAAAAAATCAAGAGACAACAAATGCTGGTAAGAATATGTGGGGGAAAAAACCTTTGTGCACTACTAGTGGGAGTGTAAATTGGTAAGTCACTGTGGAAACTAATATGGAAGTTTCTCCAAAAATTAAAAAGCCAACTACCATATGACCCAGCAATTTGACTTCTTCAGTATATATCCAAAGGAAATGAAATGACTGTGTCAAAGAGATACTGCACCCTCAAGTTCACTGCAGCATTATGTACCGCAGCCAAGACATAGAAACCACTGCAGTCATCAATGACGGACAAATGGATAAAGAAAATGTAGTGTGTGTAGACACATGCCACACACACACTATACATATCATTTGTATATGTATATATACACACACAATGAATACTATTTGCCATAGTCAAGACAGAAATTCTGTTACTTGCAATAACATGGATATACACTGAGGACATCATGCTAAATGACTAAGTCAGAGAGAGAAAGACAAACAATGATTCACTTAATATGTGGGATTGGAAAACAAACAAGAGTTCCCTGGTGGCACAGCGAGTTAAGAATTGCAGATTGCAGGAGTTCCCATCGTGACTCAGTGGTTAATGAATCTGACTAGGAACCATGAGGTTGTGGGTTCGATCCCTGGCCTTGCTCAGAGGGTTGGGGATCCCGCGTTGCCGTGAGCTGTGGTGTAGGTCACAGACGTGGCTGGGATCTGGTGTGGCTGTGGCATAGGCCAGCGGCTACAGCTCCGATTGGACCCCTAGCCTGGGAACCTCCATATGGTGCAGCTGCGGCCCCAGAAAAGGCAAAAAGACCAAAAAAAAAAAAAAAATTGCAGATTGCAGCTGTGGTGTGGGTTTGATCCCTGGCTCCAGATACTGCCACATGCCATGGGTGTGGCCAAAAACAAACAAAAAACCCACCCAACACCAAACTCATTGAAAAAGAGATCAGACTTGTTATTAGAGGCAAGGGACAGGATAGTGGGATTGGATGAAATTGGTAAGAAGGTATAAACTTGCAGTGATAATACTTACTGGGGATATAGTGTACCACTTGATGACTATGGTTAAGTCTGCTGGTGGTATAGCTGAAGGCTGCTAAGCGGGTAGATCTTAAAAGTTCTTATGAGGAAGAAAAAACCGTTTTCTATTTTTAAATCTATATGAGATGATGGATATTAACTAAACTTACTGATTTAGTCATTATGCAATATATGTAAGTCAGGTCAGTCTCCTTTACACCTTAAATTTACACAGTACCATATATTAATTATATCTCACTAAACATGAAATAAAAAAGAAACATCGATTTATACAAAAGTAAGTATCTAAACAATGCAGCCAGCTCCCACTTTAAAAAATATAACAGGAAATTCCCGCTACCGCACAGCTGGTGAAGGATCTGATGTGTCTGTGGCAGTGTGGATTTGATCCCCAGCCTGGTACCATGGGTTAATGATCTGGCATTGCTGCAGCTGTGGCATAGGTCACAGATGAGGCTTAGATTCAACCTCTGGCCTGGGAACATCCATATGCCACAAGTGTGACCAAAAAAAAAAAAAAGTATGAACAATGATACTCCTAAAAATTGAACATACATGCTTCAGAAAATCGTATTTGGAGTGTGTGCGTGTGTGCGAAGTATATCCTATACCTGTACGCTGTGTGTTGCTGAGGATGGTAAATTAAAGTAAGGGGAACATCAGAAATAAACTGACAATGATTAATGACTTTGGGTTGTGTTAATGATATGCCATTTGGCTCTAAATTTTTAGAGGTTAGGAGTTCCCATCGTGGCGCAGTGGTTAACAAATCCGACTAGGACCCATGAGGTTGCGGGTTCGATCCCTGCCCTTGCTCAGTGGGTTAACGATCCGGCGTTGCCGTGAGCTGTGGTGTAGGTTGCAGACGCGGCTCGGATCCCGCGTTGCTGTGGCTCTGGCGTAGGCCAGTGGCTACAGCTCCGATTCGACCCCTAGCCTGGGAACCTCCATATGCCGCGAGAGCGGCCCAAAGAAATAGCAAAAAGACAAAAATAAAATAAATAAATAAATAAATAAATAAATTTTTAGAGGTTAAAGGGATAAATCACTGATTTAAATATTCACTTAATAATGCATTTTGAATATATGTTAAACTAAGACCCACATAAACTGCCTGATATCCAGAAAGATCTCTCTGGCTCCCAAGAAGAGCCAAAACTCTTAGAGACAGGGAGGAAAGAAACTAGTAACTTTCTTCATGATCCTGTTGGGGTGCCAGCAAGATGTAAAACATCTTGGTATTAGATGGAATTAGCCCTACTGTTAGCTGTGTAGTGATAAATAAAGTACCTCGTCCCTCCAACAGTTATTTTCTGCAAATGTAAACAGCAACAGTAATACCCTACCTGGTTTCACAATCTTACATTTTAATGCTTAAATCCTTTTGAGGACCATTTAGATGCCCAGTGACAGGGAATTTACTACGTTGATAATGGGGCCAGTTTCCTTGCTGTGTAGTGCCATTAGAAACTTCCTTCTTATGTTAATCTGAAATCCCTTGGACATTAAGGACAAGGATATCCTTCTATCTATACCAGTCCTGCCCATCAGCAGGCTATCCCCTTAGGTTCTGCCCATATACTATCTAAACTTTTCCACTTCATCCACCTTGCCCTGCTATGAATCCATGGAAGAACATTTTCCCATAAGTATAACAGCTGAACCAGATACCACTTATGGTCTCAACCACTGGTAATTTGTCTTATATAAAATAATAAGTGGAAAGGAGGAAGATAAATGAAAAATAAAACAAGCAGTGTGTGTGTGAGAGAGAGAGGGCACATGCACACACATTCTGTACCTGGTCATAAGGCTGTGGCTGCTATTGACAACTTTCCCTTTACCTGTTATTTCTACTAACCAGCATTCCTTAGCAGGTGAGTAACCCATTCATCATTCCTATATGGTCTAAAGTTGGTTTGGCCTTTTGCTGCAGCTTTCTATTAGCTTCTAGTATTGCACATGGGGTTGCTAAAGCTTGCCTAAGAGAATCCCCTAGGTTCCAGACATAGTGTTTTCTGACCCAGGGTGTACCAACAACTCACACTTCCTCTGGACAATCAGGAATTAACATGTAGCTAGGAGAGTAACTTTCCCCCCTTTTGGTTTAGTAGTGGAACAAGCCTGAAATGGGCAGATGACCATAGAGACTGCTTATTCCATGGAACATTGTGTCCCCTGGCAAAAATATTTCTCCACTGGCAACTAAAACTGTCAGATCCGAAGAGCTCAAAGTTAGGCAGGAAGGAAGAATTCTGTGAATGGGCATAATAATGAGAGGAGTTCTTCCCACTTTTACCTCTTGATTCTCAGGCCTGTGTACACCAACCCCGAAGAAGTCACGCTGTACGTCAGCGGCTTATTTAAAGCATCTATCAGCTCCCTGGTGGCACAGCAGGTTAAGGACCCAAACCCTGCTGTGGTTTGGATTGCAACTGCGGTGTGTTTGATCCCTGGCCCAGGAACTTCCTCATGCCATAGGCATCCCCCCTCCCCCCGCAAAAAAGCATATACTGCCTATTGTAAGATATAATCCTAAACTTTCAGGGTTTTGCTTATTCTTAGGCACTGTAACTGTCTCTTCTGCAGGCCATTCCACCACTCTACAATACTGGATGCTCTGGGGGGGAATGGGACACACATCATAAGACCATGGAACTCCATGAGTGTGAACTCTTTTGCTGTAAAATGAATTCTGTGTTCACAAGCAATGTTGTGTATTCTTCCATGACAGCAAATAAAATGTTCTGTTAGTCTATAAATGGTGGTTCTAACAGGACACCATGGGCAGGAAAGACAAATCTATATCCACAGATTACACCTATGGACGTAAAGATAAATTGCTGTCTCTTCTATGATGAAAGGACCTTCCATGTCAACGACCTGACATGATTCCGCCTCCCCAAAGAAGTGATCTAATTATGGCCATTTGAATCTTAATATGATCATGTACCTTGGCCCAGTGAATCCTTTGGTTGGAATTTATTCCTCATAAATACTCAGATATAAAGAAAATCCTTTATGCCCAAAGATATTTATCACAGAATTGCATACATTAGCAAAAAACCTGTAGAACAACCTCAGCATCCTCAATGGGGAGCCGGGGACTAAATAATGGTGTATATGTTCAATGAGTTACCCCACAGCATGTAATAATGCCATAGATTAACAATGTTAATTAAAAAGAGTCAGGGTATAGTATTCGTGTACAGAAGATAACATGATTAAGATAGGGAGAAACCTACACATGAGAAAGACAAGCCTGGAACAAACCCTATGTCCAGTCAATCACCATGCCCATTTGGCTGCTCTTCCCAAGTATCTCATAAGTCTGTGAACTTTCTCCCTCCATTCCTTGCACCTGCCTCCCAGCCATTGTGGGCTCTCATCAGGATGATATGCACAGCCTCCTGCCAGCCTCTCCCCAAACACCCTGGCCCCATGCAGATGCAGCCTGTACACTGCAGGCAGAGGGATTTTTTAAATGCGAATATGATTATAAAATAGTTCCGTGCTTAAAAGTCTTTAATGGCTTTTCATTGAGGACTAAGTTCTAATATGTATGGCTGGGTCACTTTGCTGTAGAGCAGAAATTGGCACTGCACTGTCAATCAGCTATACTAATAACTTAAAAAGACTAAATTCTAAAAATTTTAATGTACCCTAAAAGGCTGTATGTGATTTGGCCGCAACAGACCTCTCTACCTCCTCATTCCTTGCCTTATTTACCCAGTCATGCTAGGACCTGCAATCAGTCCTGCTCTCTGTCTAGATGCTTCTGATAATAGGCACTAAGCACTTAACCTTGGATGTTAGCAGCAGTGAGCTTTAGGCAACAGGCTATACATTTTTTTTTTTTTACGTTTCTCTTCTTACTATTGTGTCTTCTTGAATATTCTTCATGGAGTAAGAACCTCAGTTAACTGAATATAACTGATACTAAAAGAACAAAGGCCTTCTAAGAGCTATTTTTCCTGTTTCCAGTAGACTAGGAAGATTTACAAAAGGCACAACATTCCCAGGGCTGGCTAATCAGAACAGGAATTCATGAAGAATGTCTACCACTGCACAGAAGGAAGAAGAGGGGCTAAGTATCTGTGTTGCCCATTTATAATTATGAAATAATTATAAAATGAGTTGAGAAAACATTACCATAAGGCTGACAGGACTCAGAATAAATCTTCATAAAAGGACATTAGGCAGTTGCTGTGACAAGATTGAAGGAGTGAAAGAGTGTCCTCCCCTTTTTCATGGTTTGTGGGAGGCAGTGCTCACCCTGCAGCCCCTTGCCTTCTTCTCCCCAGATGATCTCAACAAGAATCCCTGCCTGTGGATTCAAAATGTTCCAGGAAGGAAACAAAATCCTCAATGTCTCAAGGTTCTGATGCTGCTGACAGAATTTTTAGTCCATAAAGGGAAGATTTTTTTTTCCCTTCTTTTCCTTGTTCTTTTATAATTCAGCCGAGAAAGGAATTCTCAGATTCTATCCCATCTATGTCATTTAAATCTATTCACAATTCTTCTCAAGTGCCAGCAGTGGCCATTTACTCTCATACAGGTCCCTGCACGGGAGTGATGTGTTTGGTGGTACTCGCGTTCTCCCTCCCAGGTCCCATCACAGATCTCCTGATCCAGGCCTCTATCATAGGAGACGCTTTCCCCAAGAGCTTGTATCCAGGATACATCCTTGCATCACAGCACCCAGCTTATCACTGGACTCCTCTGCTGGGTCTGACATGGAACATCATGGTGTGTCCGTCAGCTGATTTCAAAGTGGTGGCATGGTCTCAACAAGTAAAGGCAATTCAGTTTCTATAACCAGAGGACTGCTTCCCAGGTGCTGGCAGCAAATTTAAAGGATAGCTCCATTATTACTTCCCCTGGGACATATTTCTAAATTCGTCTTGATCAGTTCAAATTGCCCTATTATAAGCACTCACAACCGTATGCTCTCATTATACATTTGGTGATTTCTTTGTGTCTCTCTTGTTAGATTGTAAGTTTCACAGAGATGGGAATTATAAACTTTTATTCCTTCACTCCCTCCCTTTATGTTTTTATTTGCCATTTTACCTCCAATGTCTAACCCAGTGTAAGGCACATGGAGGGGGTTTGGCAAACACATGTTGCATAAAGGAGTAAGCCAAGAGTCCTCCAGGCTTCCAATTTAGATAACAGTGCAGCTTGCACTGAACTGATCATTCCAGAGGAAACAGAAAATATGGATAGAACATAAGCAAAGGAAAAAAAAAATTACTCTAGGGATCAAAGGGTACCCTCAAATAGCCATAAACCAGTAAGGATTTGATCCCTGAAAAAAAGAGGGGGCTACACTGGGTGAGACCCATGTTTCTTTTTCTTTTGAGGTACTCTAGTAGTTATGGGGTCTGACAGCTAGAACTCAAGCCACAGTGCTTTGAGTTTGAGGAGGCAGAGTTGCGAGGTTTTCAGGGAGGAACACTGGTTTCCTGGAACACTGAGGAGGACAATTCTGTGAACAAAATCACAGAAAACAAGATCCCCAAACCCACATATGAATTCCTCTCTAGTCATAGCCTAAATACTTAACTATGAATGTTGGGATGACACTCTGTGGAGCCAGAGGCAATAGTAACAGCTGAAGGATAAGACAGCTAAGCAGAGATTTAATCTACTGCCCACCATTAAGAGTATGGAGTTAGAATTCCTCCCTGTGAAAAAGGATCCATAAGTATATTTTGCTTTTCATTGAAATTCAAGACAGGCCAGTAATGAGTCTGGCTAGTATCCAGGAGGACTCAGGTTCGATCCCTGGCCTCACTCAGTGGGTTAAAGGATCCAGTGTTGCCGTGAGCTGTGGTGTAGGTCATAGATGTGGCTTGGATTCCATGTTGCTGTGGCTGTGTCTGGGGCCTGTAGCTGCAGCTCTGATTTAAACCCCAGCCTGAAAACTTCCGTATGCCGCAGGTGCAGCCTTAAAAAGACCAATAAATAAATAAATAAACAAAAATTTAAAAAAAGAGAGAGAGAAGCCACAACTTAGAAGTTAAGACTCTGAAGACTCAAAGATTTTAGGAATAAGGGCATGTATCCCTTATAGCACCACAGTGACAAAGTCTAAAACTAAACTGCCAGGATCAAGGTGATCTGTGGGTAACTATTCAGCTGCTAGAGCAGAAAAGCAACACTGTTCCAAATGAACTAACACAATTTAGAATCTGTACAACATAATAATGATGCCCAACACACAATTTAAAAAATATTAGAGTTCCCATCATGGCACAGCAGAAATGAATCCGACTAGGAACCATGAGGTTGCAGGTTCGATCCCTGGCCTCTTTCAGTGGGTTAAGGATCCAGCAGTGCCATGAGCTGTGGAGTAGTTTGCAGATGCGGCTCCATTCTGGTGTTGCTGTGGCTGTGGTGTAGGCCAGCAGCAACAGCTCAGATTAGGCCCCAAGCCTGGGAGCCTCCATATGCCGCAGGTGCAGCCCTAAAAAAAAAAAAAAAATGTGTGTGTGAAAAAAACAAGATATTGTGACTCTTAGTCATGGGGAAACCAGTCAATACAAGTAGACCTGAAGTGGCCAGAAGGTCAAAACATCAGGGAATCACTTTAAAAATAACCAAGGCATTCTGGGCAATGATGACAAAGGAGGAGATCCCAGCTTCCCATCCTCCCACAAAGTTCACTGATTAGACAGATACCTACAAGCAGTTCCAGGAGATGTTTAGATTCCACTTAAGTGGAAGTTTTAAGTTTTAGCAACACCACAGAACAAAATATCTGAGAACAACTACACAACAGGAGAAAGAAGGCATCTTCATTCTGCCTTCCTCATCCCATGGCTTGGGCTGGGTTTTTTCAGCTCCAAGAAGGAACTTCCCAGCTAGCAAAAGTTCCTCTCACCAAGAAAGGAAGAGAGGGGTCAGTGACTAGATTATCTAGCCTCTTCCAGCACTGTATGATGGTCCAGCTCAGTTTTACTCCACCTTGAAAAGCAAAGAGAGCTAGCTTGGAACAAGAAAGAGGAGCAGAGTTTGTTATTAGCAAACACACAATTGGTGTAACTGTAGTTCAGAGAGAACTTTCTTGCAGACAAATTCAGCAGCTTCACCACAGTGAAGTCACGAGCTGCTTGTGCAAATCTTGCCAGCTGCTCACAGGTATTTGTGTTAACATCAGTTGTCCCTCAGTCCCTCCCTGTTGTTTTCACACTCCCCCACACACCATGCCAGTGCTAGCCATCCAAGGTCTGTATAGCAGTGCAAATGTAAAAGATCAGACACTTGGATCCTCCCACCTAAATGAAAAATGAAAAGGAGAAATCTCAACTGATATGCAGAAATACAAAAAACATAGATTACTATGGACAATTATATGACAACAAATTTAACAACCTAGAAGAAATGGACAACTTCCTAGAACCATACAGCCTGCCAAAATACAATCAAGAAGAAAAATAATTTGAACCAACCATTCACTAGAAGTGAAACTGAATATATAATAAAAAATACTTCCCTACAAACAAAAGTCCAGGACCAGATGGTTTCACAGGCAAATTGTACCAAACATGCAAAGAAGAACTTATATTGATTCTTTTAAACTCTTCCTAAAAGACTCAAGAGGAGGGAATGCTTCCAAAGCATTCTATAAAGAACATTAACCTAATAGCAAAACTGGGAAAAGATACAACCACTATGGGGAGTTCCCGTCGTGGAGCAGTGGTTAACGAATCCGACTGGGAACCATGAGGTTGCGGGTTCGGTCCCTGCCCTTGCTCAGTGGGTTAACGATCCTGCGTTGCCGTGAGCTGTGGTGTAGGTTGCAGATGTGGCTCGGATCCCGCGTTGCTGTGGCTCTGGCGTAGGCCAGTGGCTACAGCTCCGATTCGACCCCTAGCCTGGGAACCTCCATATGCTGTGGGAGCGGCCCAAGAAATAGCAAAAAGACAAAAAAAAAAAAAAAGATACAACCACTATGGAAAATGTTATGGAGTTTCCTTAAAAAAAATTAACATAAAACAACCACATGATCCAGCAATCCCACTCTTGGGCATCTATCTGAAGAAAACCGTAGTTCAAAAATTTGAATACATGTACCCCAACGTTCATTGCAGCACTATCTGCAATAGCCAAGACATGGAAACAACCTAAATGTCCATCAACAGATAGACATGGAAAAGACGCTGTGGTACATATATACAATGGGGTATTACTCAGCCATAGAAAAAGCACCATGGATGGACCTAGAGATTATCATGCTAAGTGAAGTTAGTGAAAGACAAATATATGATATCATTTATATGTGGAAATTTTCAAAAAGGATAAAAATGAATTATTTGCAGAACAGAGACAGACTTCGAAAACAAAGTTATGGTTACCAAAGGGGACAAGTGGGGTGGGAGGGCAGGGATGGAGTAAGGGTTTGGGATTGGCACATGCACGCTGTGGTGTATGGAATGACTGGCTAACAGGGACCTGCTGTATAGCTCAGGGAACTATACCCAGTATTTTCTGATAATCTTTATGGGGAAAGAATATGAAAAAGAATGGATGTGTGTACATGTATGAGTGAATCACTCCATAGTACAGCAGAAATTACCACAACATTGTAAATCAACCATACTTAAATAAAAGTGAAAACAAAATTTAAAAATAAAAAGTAAAAATAAAAGTGAAAAGAAAATTTAAAAATCAAATCAACTCACATCAAAAAAACAGAATATATTAAAAAATCTCAATACAATAGCAAAAAACTAATAAATAATTAAAAATGAACAGAGGAACTTAATAGACAGTTTTTCTTTCTTTTTTTAGGGCCACAGGTGCAGCATATGGAAGTTCCCAGGTTAGGGATCAAATTGGAGCTATGGCTGTTGGCCTATAGCACAGCCACGGCAATGCTAGATTTGAGCCACATCTGTGACCTACACCACAGCTCGCAGCAATGCCACATCCTTAACCCACTAAGCAAAGCCAGGGATCGAACCGGCATCCCCATGGATACTAGTCAGCTTCATTTCTGCTGAGCCACAGTGGGAACTCCTTAATAGAGAGTTTTTAACAGGAGACATACATATGGCCATCCCACAGGTATAGGATGATGCTCAACATCATGAATAACCAGGGAAGTAAAAATCAAAACCACAATGAGATATCACCTTATACCAGTTATCATTCTCATACTAGCTATTCTCATACCAGCTATCATCAAAAAGAGGTAAAATGGGGAGTTCCCATTGTGGTGCAGTGGTTAACGAATCTAACTAGGAACCATGAGGTTGCAGGTTCGATCCCTGGCCTTGCTCAGTGGGTTAAGGATCCAGCGTTGCTGTGAGCTGTGGTGTAGGTCACAGATGTGGCTCGGATCCCGCGTTGCTGTGGCTCTGGTGTAGGCTGGCAGCTACAGCTCCAATTAGACCCCTAGCCTGGGAACCTCCCATATGCCACAGGAGCGGCCCAAGAATGGCAAAAAAAAAAAAAAGACAAAAAAAAAGAGGTAAAATGTTGGCAAGGGAGGGGGACAAGGGAACTCTACTGCACTGCTGATAGAAACAAAACTACACTGTCATCCAGCAATCCCCCTTCTGGGTATATACGCAAAGAAAGTACATGAGGATCTTGTTAGAGGTATCTGCACTTCCATGTTCAGTGCAGCATTACTCACAATAGCCAAAATACGGAAATAACCTGTACCTAACAACAGATGAATGGACTAAAAAAGATGTAATTACTTAAACATACAGAGAGAAGAATACTATTCAGCCAGGAGAAAGAAAGAAATCTTGGTGTTTCCAACAACAGAGGTGGCCTTGAGTGTATGTTGCTAACTGGCTAAGTCAGAGACAGAAAGCAAGATACTGCATGCTATCATTTATATACAGATCTAAAAAAGACAAACTAAGCAACACAGTAGAGTGGTGGTTACCAGGGGCTGGGGGTTGGGCATGATTAGCAGATATTTTTTAAAGGGTGCAAACTTCCAGTTATAAGATTAACAAGATTGGGGATCTCATGTACAACATGGCTATTATAGCTAAAAATACTGTTATCATATACCTGAATATTTTTAAGAGAGTGTATCTTACATTTTCTCAATACAAAAAAGAAATAACAACTATGTGACAGATGGAGGTGATAGCTAATACTATAGTGGTAATCATTCTGCAATTAATAAACTTATCAAACGAATCTATTATACACCTTAAACTTACACAATGTTATCTTGTCAATTATATCTCAATATAACTTGGGGGGAGACACACTTGCACTTTATTAAAAAATAACCAGTATAGCAGTTCCCATCATGGCTCAGTGGTTAACGAATCCAACCAGGAACCATGAGGATGCGGGTTCGATCCCTGGCCTCGCTCAGTGGGTTAAGGATCTGGCATTGCCATGAGCTGTGGTGTAGGTTGCAGACACGGCTTGGATCCTGCATTGCTATGGCTCTGGCGTAGGCCGGTGGCTACAGCTCTGATTGGATCCCTAGCCTAGGAACCTCCATATGCCGGCGGGAGTGGCCCAAGAAATGGCAAAAAGACAAAAAAATAAAATAAAATAAAACAACTAGTATAAAAATAATAGAAATAATTAAAATAAAGAAATGGATAATCTCAGAAGAGATATAGAAATTTAAAGAATCAAATAAAAAAAGGGAACAAAAAAAACAAAAACAAAAAAAGAATCAAATAGAGAACTTAAAGAGACAAGTTCAATAGCTAAAAGTAAAAAAAAAGAATCATCAAATGGTATTAACAGAAGATTGGATCTGACGAAGAAAGTATGTATAAATTTAAATGCACATTAACAGTGATCATCCAGACTAAGGATAGAGGAAAGAAAAACTAGAAAGAAGAAAACAAAACACATTTGTAGCTGTGTCTGAAAGGAGAGGGAAGTGAGAATTACAAGAAAAAAAAAAGTATGTATTTCAAGAAATGTTGCCCAAACTTTTTCTAAGTTTGAGCAAAATCATCATCTCACAGATGCAATAAGCCCAGGAAACCCCAGGGACAACAAATACAAAGGAAGTCACACCTGAGCACATGAAAGTTAAACTGTTGTCAAACAAGGTAAGAGAAGAACTTTACAAGCTTGGGGGAATGGAAGGTAGAGCTATACGCAGAGAACCTAGAGAAGAATCACGGCAGATTTATTATTTAAAAAGAAAGACAGGACAAGCATGGATGCCAGAAGATAAAGAAACAGCATCCTAAAGTGTCAGGGGGTCATGTGTGGGGAGGGACTATTACGTAGATTGCTCCACCATGAAAAAAAAAAATCTTTTTAAAAATGAAGGTAAGGTGTTCCCATGTGGTGTAGCAGGTTAAGGATCCGATATTGTCACTGGGTTGCTGATGTGGCATGGGTTCGATCTCTAGCCCTGGAACTTCCCCATGTCATGGGTGAAGGAAAAAAAAAAGTAAAAATAAAGACTTTTTTTGTCAGGTAAATGAAAGCTGAGAAAATAAATCTGATTCACACTACAATTAATGCTACACAAAGTTCTTCAGGCTGAATGTTAATAATACCAATGGAACAATTAAATCTAAAGGAAGGAAGAAAGAGCACTACAGATAGTAAATATGAAAAGCTCTATTTTCTTTTCTCAAGTGTTATACTATGTAATGAACAGTTTAGAGCAAAAATAAAAGCAAAGTTAAGGCTGATAACGAAGTAGTGGTAAAACAGGTGATGACAGCACCAAGACAGGGTAGGAACATACTATTTTAGGCTCTGACATTATATGTGAAGTGATATAAAGTTAATCCAAATTAGGTTTAGATAAGCTAACGATGCATATTGTTATCAGAATGACAGTAAAAAAAGAACTAAATAAAAATGAAAAAGCCAATAAAGGAAATAGGTTAAAATTTTTCAAAAACTTTGCTAACCCTAAAGACAGCAAAGGAGGAATAAAAGGACCAAGAACTGAGAGTACAAGTAGACAATAAACAGCATGCTGGTATAATTAATCCAAACTATACTAGTATTTACATTAAATACAAATAAACTGCACATTCCAACTTGAAGGTAGGGAGCGTCACTCTGGGCCTAAAGGAATAATGAAGTATGTGTTGTTAAGAGATGCACTTTAAGTATAAACACATGGATGAGTTGAAAGCAAAAAGACAGAAAAATGACGAACAGGACCTTAATGCCCTGTGTGGGTATAAATATGAGGAAGCTCATACTCGATATCAAGCAAAGTAGACTTCAAGACAGGGATTACTGCCATTGATAAAGAGTATTATTTGAAACAATTTTGAACATACTGATGTTTTGTAAAACATACACCCAGCATTGCAGAATGTGTATTCTTTTCAAATGTATATGGAGCATTCATAGACAGACTACATGCTAGCCTTAAAAGAAGTCTCAATAACCATCATTAGTCAGAATCATACAGAGTATATTCTTTCCAAAGAGTAGAGTACCATTTGAAATCAGTAACAGTAAGATATCCCGAAAAGCCTAAAATATTTGGGAATTAGTGGAAATCACAAGGTGGGGTCAAAAATATTTTGAAATAAATGGTAATGAAAACACAACATACCAAAATTTGTGGAAAGGAACTAAAGGAATACTTAGAAATGAATGTGTAAGATTTAACTGCTTAATTTAGAAAAGAGGAGAGGCTTAAAAAAATCAGTGATCTGGAGTTCCCGTCACGGCACAGAGGAGACGAATCCAGCTAGGAACCATGAGGTTGTGGGTTCGATCCCTGGCCTTGCTCAGTGGGTTGGGGGGTCTGGTGTTGTCATGAGCTGTGGTGTAGGTTGCAGATGCAGCTCGGATCTGGTGCTACTGTGGCTGTGGCATAGGCCGCCAGTGACAGCTCTGATTAGACCCCTAGCCTGGGAACCTCCATATGCCACAGGTACGGCCTTAAAGGGCCAAAAAAAAAAAAAAAAAAAATCAGTGATCTAAGCTTCCACCATATAAAGGAAATTAGGCAGGAATTAACCGCAGTAAAAATCAGGAAATATTGAAGATGAGATCAGAAATCAGAACAGAGAAAACAGAGCAACAGTAACCGATGTTGATCCACAGAGAAAGTCCCCAAGGTCAAAGTTGTTCTCTAAAAGGATTCCTAGACCCATTAAGGAAAAAAAGAGAAAGTATAAACAACTATTATTGGTATAACAGAGGAGAAATAACTACTGTATTGGTGGTCCCCTTGACACCCAGCTTTGTCAGGAGGACTCCTCTAAGATTCAGTGTGACAGACTTAGTCACGCTAAGATTTTTTTTTTTTTTTTTTAAACAGCCAAAGTGTACAAACAATACATCCACAAAGGGAAAAGGTTCATGGGGTGAAGTCTGGAGGAAACCAGGTGCAAGCTTTCAAGAATCTGCTCTCAGTGAAGTCACACAAGACATGCTTAATTTCCCCACAATGACTTATGACAATGTATGTTAAACATGTAATAAGCTCGTTAGAGACTCAGTGTCCAGGGATTCTGAGGGTCGTCAGCCATGCAGCCTCTGTCTAGCATCTAATAAAAGTCTGGACTCCCAGGAACAAAGCACATATTTAGCATATACCATAATGTTTATACAGCTTAGGTACTGCTGTTCCTATCAGGTGGGAGAGTGAGGACCGTCCTGAAATCCAGGTTTCTAGATGCCAGCCAAGGGCCAAGTACTGCAAGCAGTCCCTTCCAATGACAGCAGTCAGACTTGCTGTGTTAACTCTTTTCTGCACAATTAGATACCCTACGAATATTACACAACTGAGAATTTTATGCCAGTATCAGAATGACAGAGGAGAAATAACTACAGATTCCATATATACTATAAAACCAACAACTTTGTTTCAATACATAAATCAACTGAAACAAAATAGCAAATTTTTTTGAAGTGAAAAAAAAAATATTAAAACAAACATAAGAAAAATTTTGAAGAGTAAAATACCTTTTAAAGATACCAAATCTGGAGTTCCCACTGTGGCTCAGCTGTAATGAACCTGATTGGGATCCATGAGGATGTGGGTTGGATCCCTGGCCTTGCTCAGTGGGTTAAGGATCTGGCATTGCTGTGAGCTGTGGTGTAGGTCACAGACACAGCTTGGATCCTGTGTTGCTGTGGTGTAGGCTGGCAGCTAAAGCCTTGATTAGAACCCTAGCCTAGGAACTTCCATAGACTGCAGATATGGCCCTAAAAAGAAAAAAAAAAAAAATCAAATTAGGAAAAAAAAATTACTGAAAACTTCAGACCCATACACTATTGTAAATTCTATATGTTTTAGGAGGAAATAGCATGAATCTCACACAAACTCTAACAGAGAATTAGGAAACACATCTGATTTGTTTCATAAGGCCAACATTACTGATACCAAAACCTGACAAGCATATATATTATTAGTAAATAAAATTATAGTCCAATAAGCCTCATGACTATAAATGCAGAAGTCCTTAAAAGTATGCTAAAAAAATAATCCAGAAATATATAAAAGAGGTAATGCATCACTGGGATTTATTCCAGGTATGCAAGATTGATTTGGAAATGCTAAACCAATGTAATCTACCACATTAGCAAAATAAAGAAGAAAAATACTATGATTGCCTTAATAGATGCAGAAAAAGCATTTGACAAAGTTCAGTTCCCATGAGTGTTCATGGAAGGAAACAAAGACTGCTCAGCAATCTAGGAAGAGAAACTTTTTCAAGCTAAAAAAGAACACCCCTGGTAAACCTAGAACCCACGCTGCGCTTGAGGTGAAATACTGCATGTGTCCTACCTGAGACTGGGGATAAGACAGGGGTTTCTATTTTTACTACTTCTGTTCAACACTGCCCTGCATATTTCAGCCAGTGCACTAAAGCAGGAAAAACAGAAGGCATGGTTTAGAAAGAATGTATTTATTCACACATGATATGACTATTTATGCGGTAACTCCTAAGGCATCTAAAGAAATCTACTGAAGTTAGCGTCAATTTAGCAAGGTCATAGAATACAAATCAACATATAGAAATCAGTTCTATTTTCATAGGTGGATTGGTAGCTAGCCTCCAAAATGGTCTCCAGTGACCCTTGCCTCATATTCATTCCCTTTCTAGTGTCCACAGATACTGAATCAGGACTGCTTTAAGTGACCAACAGAATCAGCCAAAAGTAACTACGTGTGATTTCTGAGACTTGTCACAAAAGGCATTGCAGCTGTTGCCTTGGCCTTTGGGGTCACTTCCATGATGTGAAGACTCCTCAAGCAACCCCAGGGGGAGGCTCCCATAAGGAAAGTGATTAGCATCAAACTGCCAACCCTGTGAGTGAGCTAATTTGTGATGGGATCATCTAGTTCTACTCAAGCCTTCAGATGACTATAGGTCTACTCAACTTTTTACTGAAACCTTAGGAGAGACCCTGAGTTGAAACATTGTATCTAAGTGGCTCCAAATTCCTCACCAATACACACTGTGAAACTGTTATTTTGAGCCACTAAATTGTTGGGTGGTTTATCATATAGCAATAGATAATTAATATAGTTATGAGAAAATGAAATATAAAGTAATACAATCTACAACACTAACAAATACTAACAAAATATTTGAGATACATATTTTTTAAAAATATATAAGCTAGGCCTTTATATTGGAAACCGACAAAACACTGTTGAGAAAAAATTTCAAAGGCCTAAATAAAGGCCTCAATGATGTAACATGTTCATGGGCTGGAAAATTCAATATGGATAGTGTCATTTCCACCCCATATAGTTCTATAAAATTAATGTCTTTCTAATTAAAATCCCAGCAAAGCATAGAGCAGAAATTGGTGCAACAATGTAGATCTATAATCCTTTCATAAATAAAAAATAAATAAATGCTGGAAGCCTCCCCTCCAAAAAAAAAAATAATAATAATTCTAGCAAGCCTGTTTGTACTGATAGGTGGATTCTAAAATTTACATGAAAAGGCAAAGGGGCTAGAATAGCCAAAACTGTCTGAAGATAAAAGCACTTACCATGTCTGCGTGGTTTTTTTTTTGGTTTTTTTTTTGGGGGGGGGGGTGTTTGTTTTTAGGGCTTAACAACAGCATATGGAAGTTCCCAGGCCAGGGTTGGAATCAGAGCTGCAGCTGCTGGCCTACACCCACAGCCAGAGCAACCTGAGATCTCAGTCATGTCTGCAACCTACACTACAGCTCATGGCAAAGCTGGATCCCCCACCTACTGAGTGAGGCCAGGGATGGAACCTGCATCCTCATGGATACTAATGGAATTCGTTTCTGTTGTGCCACAACAGCAACTCCCACAGTGCCTGCTTTCTAAGACTTAAAACGTTCAGTAATGAGCATTGTAAGGTTTTACTGTGAGGATAGACTCATTGATTGGAACAAAATGGAGAGTTTATAAATAAAATCATATCTCTAGGTGTCAAGTTCAATGGGGAAAGGAAAGTTATCAGGAAATAATATTCGAAGGTCCAACAATACGTAAACAAAAACATCAATAGTATTGGGTCAACTAGTCAGTATGAAATGGATCATACAACTAATCAAAGCATAAAAGCTAAAACTAGATAACTTTCAGAAGAAATATAAAACAATATCTTCATGACTTAAAGTAGATGAAACTTTCTTAGATAGGATTCAAATAGCACTAGTCATAAAAGGGAAAAAATGAACTTTAATAAAATTAAACGCTTCTGCTCTTAGGAAAAAAAAACAAAACATCAAAAATGTCAGGCTGGAAAACATATCTGCAGAGGAACTTTACCCAGAATACACAAAGAAACTGTACCGTGCAATAATAAAACAATAACCCCATAAGAAAATGAACAAATGATTTGCAAAATAAGATATGCACCTAGCCAATAATTGTAAAATGTATCACACAGCTAATCATTAGGAAGTGCAAATCAAAACCACCATAAGATACTTTACAGACATCAGAATGGCTCCAATTAAAAAGACTGACAATACCAAGGGTTGAGAAGAATGCAGAACATCCTAGAACTTGATGGGAATGTAAAATGATTCAACTATATATAGAAATAATTTGGTAGATGCTTACAGAGCTAAAAATACAGCTACCCTGTGATTCAGAAACCCCATTCTTAGATATTTACCCAAGTGAAATGAATGTATCATTTCCACAAAAAATTGTCTAAGAATATTCATAGCTTTTATTTGCAATAGCCAAAATTGCTATCGACCCCAATGTCTACTTACAGGTAAAGGAATAAACAAACCGATGTGTTCTTATAATGGAATACTACTCAGCAGTATAAAGGAACCAATTTGTATTGCACATACCCGCAGAGACAAATCTTACATGCATCCTTTTGGGTGAAAGAAGGCAGACATAAACCAATACGAACTGTATGATTCCACTTATACGAAGCTCTACAACAAGCGAAACTCATGTTGTGATGATAGAAATCAAAAGTGTTTGTCCCTACAAGGGAAGTGGGGTGGCTATTGACTGAAAGGGGCAATGGAACAATTTGTGGGTGATGATAAGGTTCTGCATTTTAATTGGGATGTTGGTTGCATGAGTAATACATTTGCCAGTTCAATCAGCTGCGCCCTTTAAAAAAAAAAATCTGTTGTATGTAAAAAATTGAGCGAGAAAAACTAAGAACCAAAACAATGTTCACCCCTCTGGAGAGAGACTGGTTAAGGGAGAAACGGGGACAATGCTGGTTCTCCCAGCCAGGACTCTAAATTGGAAAACGCCACGCTCATTCTTTCCGACCTGGTCTCCTGAGAGGCCCTCACCTTGGCACCAGTCTCCTCAGGCCTCTCTCTGACCTGTAGGGCTCCCAGCAGCCTGTCCCAGCAACTAGCCAGTGCCTTTCTCCACTTCTGATTCTACCCCCAGGCACTTTGCTAAAAGCCTCCCCGCTGAAACAATTTCCTTCCTTATGCCCCTGAGCTCTCACAAATTTGAGGTAGATTTGTCTCAAGGGAACAATCTCCATTTAAAGTCACAGCCACCAAGAGGCTCCTCTAATCTCAAAAGCATTTGTGGAGCTGAAAGCCGTGTTTTCATTCCCAGGGTAACCTTCCCGCAATCACCAGGCCTGACTCCTCACACTTTTACAGCGAGTGCAGCCAGACAGGCACCGCTTCCCTTAAATATTTCTGTACCTGTTAGGTGACCCCAGACTTCAGCCACAGGATGGGTTGTTGTCCTGAGGTGGTGCTCTCCAGGGCAGGGACAGAAGTGACACTCTCTGGCTTCCTGAATTAGATGCGTACGGGGCACAAGGACTTGGCGGCCAGATCACCAGCCCCTCAGGCGGACAATCGGCTCCCTTCCCAACTCACACTGCGTGCGGGTCATTCCTCCTTTACCACCAATCAGTGAGGATAGTTTCTGCCTGGACTGACACCTGCCTTATTAGGAACCTGCTCCACTCAGCAGCAGCACCTGAGCAGAGCTGGGGCCTCCAGCCTGCCCGAGGGCAAGCTGAACCCAAGAGAGGAATGACTCGGAGGCAGTTCAGAAAAGAAAATTGAGACTCAGAGACATCTGAACAGTTGTGTCCCTGAGGGAGAGGTTATGATCCATGGACATTTTCAGTCTCCTGATTGGATGGGATCTGGGGGCTCTGCCAGTCTCTATTTAACAGCATAAGACAGCAGGCTTTCTGGATCTTGGCACAGGTGGTATGCATTTTGGGGAGCTCCCTCCTACAGGCAAATGCATTCACACACAGGCTGGGGGAGGTTGGAAGTCGCATAACAAAGTCCTGAGCAGGCCCACCTGCACTCCTTTTGTCAGCTCTTTGCAGATCGACAGAGAAAGGCAGGGATTCTGGCTGCCTGCATCTAAGGCAAGAGCTTGTGAGGACAGGAAATGCCACCTGGAGTTTGTATGGGGAGAACACTGAGCGGAGAGGGGGGTGGGAGTTGAAAAACATCTTGTTATAATTAGAGAAGCAGTGGAACAGACTGTCCCCCAGACATTCTTCTACGGGGAAACCCGGAGACATTCTGGGAACCTGATTTGCTTGAACTCTTCTCAGGCTGGCAGCTCCAGGGGGTCCAGCCTGTGGTCCTGGGAATGCAGGAACTGTGTGACTCAGACATAAAGAACACATATTTCTAGTGCTGACCCCCCAGCTGGGTTCCAAATACTGGGCCGATCTGGACTCCTCATGCCCAGTGCTACCAACAAGCACACCCCAGATATGACTGCTCCCAGTTCTCATTGTGTAGCTTCAGTGGTCTTACCTGCTGCCACAGGCTTGGCTCCTTGTGGGCTGACTGTGACCAGAGACGGGGGCAGAATGGCAGTTGAGACTAGAGCAGCTTTTCCATCTTTAGAAAATGAACCAGTGTTACAGTGGTCCAACCACAAAAGAGCAAAATCAAAAACAAAGCCCAGGCTCGGGAGTGAGACACCAAGTATTTGAATCCCTCCTGCCAGCTGTGTGGCTTTGGAAAAAAACATTGACCTCTCTGAGCCTACTGTTTTCTTTCTCTGTGAACTGGGGAAAATATACCTTATCTGGTTGCTGTAGTATCCAGGCTGATAATGGATAGAATCAAGTACTCAGCTCTGGGCTTAGCACATAGTAGCCATGAATAAGTGGCAGTCTTGGCTTAACAAATTTAATATTAAGTCATTACACTGGAGTTTAAGACCAGCTTTTGTCACTTAATAGTGACAAAACAGAACCTCGGAATCTTTCTAACTTCATTGTCCTTACATACAAGACAAGGTAATGTTCAACTCATGAAGGTCTAACATTAATGAGCTGAGGCTTGACGATCTTCTGCCACGTGGAGGACTGCTTCTCAGACTGTCCCATGTTCCTGCTAAAGCACAGAGCCTCATCAGTATGTCTGTGAGGGGGCCTGAGAGGTTGAATTTCTAACAAGCATCCAGGTGATGCTGATGCGCCATGGACCACACTTGGAGTAGCAATGATGGAAAGTTAATCATTCCTTACTCAGGTAGGTAGGTAGGTAGGTAGGTGTGTGTGTGTGTGTGTTTGCCTTTGTCTCCTCTGTACAGGGCAGGGACCAGGTTGAACTTCTCTGCATTCCTCACCAATAGTTCCACCATTGCCCAGGGTTCGAGGCAACTTCCACAGGCCAGAGGCTCCAGCTGCTTTCCTCCATCTACCTTGTGAGACTTTGAATCAAGTCACCCACAGTGACCTGGGGTGGAGAAGCCCTGCCAAGTCTGCTGGGGAGCCCCACTGTTGCACCTTGGATCTCCTCCACTCCCCTTCATCCTCAGAGTCCAATGTCTCTAGGCTGCCTCGCCCATACACAGAACTTTCTATTCACCACCCTTCCCCCCATATTGGCTTCTAGAATTCTGTCCTGGTCTTTGTGCCTAGAAACCAGTGTCCTTCCATCCCAGTGCTACTAGACTCTGTTCATGGACCACAGGCTACCCTCCCGGATGGGGAACAGATTCTGAGTCCAGATGGCCATGGACGTAACTAAGCCTAACCCATGTGACTGCTCCTGACTGACCCCAGGTCTCCCTTTCTGTACCAGTGACCTTAGAGCTGAAACCCAACTTAGCGCTCAGTGCCCCGTGGGAGCTGAGTCTGACCCCTGTGATGGACCCCGGCTCATTCCCCTCACACCACTTTCTGGCCCGCAGGACATCCCTTCAGAGTGACCCCCGCGACACCTCAGTGTGTGGAGCTACAAACCAGAGAGTCATAGAGCAGGTGATCAAATGAATGGAATCAGGGGAGAATGGATGCTTTCTAAGGAAAAGAGGAAGAATGAAGAGAAAAGAGCATTTTGAAGCTTACAGAGGTGCCTGAAATATTCAAGGGTAGATGTGGCAGAGGCCACTGCATAAGTCAGAGAAAGCGTTCAAATCCTGTACTTATCCAAAGCCCCTCCACGTACACTCTCATACACATCACATACACACACACACACACACTCACACCCGCACATATCCCAGCCCTCTGTCTGTTTCACACCCCATCTCCTTGGAGCCCCCAGCCCTCGTGTTGGTTTCTACTTTGCTTCTGTCTTGCGCTGTGTCTTTCTCTCTTTGACTTTCACGCCCCTCCCTCTGTGTCCTTCATTCTCTGTCTGGCTCCTCTCTCCTGCCCCTCACTGTCTCTCTCCCTCCCCCTTCTGCTCCCTGGTTGGTTCTCTTTCTCCCTGGGGCTCCCTCTTCCAGCATCTCTGAACTTTTCCACCATTCCCTCACTTTCCCCAGGTTGTGCGTTTGTTTCCATCCTTACATACTTAAAACTGAACCAGAAAGCCAAGCCGGGGATGGGCCAGCCTCTCCCTCTTCAGAGTCTGACAATCTGGCCTCAAGCCCTGGAGCTGGCCAGGCATTGAGCCGACCCAGCAGGCCTCTGCTTCTTGGCAGAAGAAGAGCTTGGAGGCCCTGCCTGAGCCATCAGCCTCGGCATCATCCAGTGGGCAGTGTGCGTAGGTTGGACAGAGCCCATCAGTGATGCTGAGGCCAAGTGGTGACCCACAGATAGGCGCTTTTCAGGTATCGGTTTCCAAAGTTCAGTGTAAACACATCCTCCCACCCCTTCTGAGCAGAATCATTTCTTTTGCCTTATTGTCTGCACTTAGGGACTCTCTAGAGGGGCAGCTTGTCTCTGTGTTTGTCACCCTTTCATGTCATTTACAATGGCTGTGAATGAGCTTTGTTAGAAGAAAAAATAGGAAATAAATGAGTGAGTTGATCTGCATCGTCTTTGGACCCACCTTTCACGATTCTGTGATAGTTCCTGACTTTGCCAACTCAAAAACAAAAGAGAATTACATGTCAATTGTTCTTCGACAAAAAAGAAACATAAA
Organism: Phacochoerus africanus; assembly: GCF_016906955.1. Lineage (NCBI taxonomy): Eukaryota > Metazoa > Chordata > Mammalia > Artiodactyla > Suidae > Phacochoerus > Phacochoerus africanus. Next base: position 26,139,850 of record NC_062551.1, on the reverse strand, counting down.
AAAATGTAAGCATGCACGGGCGAGTGTCAGCTTCTACACTGAGGGAAGTCATTCTGCACAGAAAGGGCCTCTGCTCCTTTTGGGGGCTTGGAGGGAAGAATCTAAGAGATGATCAATATTTTAAAAATATTTCAAAGCAAGAGTGATGAATGAATGGGTGATTATCACCTGCCCATGCAGTCCTTTGGCTCCTCTCAGCTTCTCAGGAAGTTACTTCATCAGGTAAACCGAAGTGGTCCAGCCGTGCCCTGTGAAACTCCCAAATCTTGCAGATTTTGCAGGTGACGCCAAGAACATCAAAGATGCCCTGTCTATAAGGAGACTTCCTTTTGTTTCTTGAGTCATTTTAGAAAAAGGGGGACAATAGCCAGCATTTGCCCACACTCTCTCTTCTGTCCTTCCTCATAGCATCACAGAGACAAAACGCCCCGTCTAATTCCATCTGTGTGCCTTAGCTGTCAATTACATTATCCCACAATTAGCACAACAACGGGTGATCTGGGCGGGTGGAATGATATTGCTGTGAGTGACCTATTATTATCTGCAGATTACATTTTACATGGAAATTAAATGAATTCTGTCAGAGCTCTGGAGCCGGGGAGAGAAGAAAATGCCTCATTGTTCAGTTCTGCGAGCTGGAGGGACTGCACGTGGCGATAAAGAGACCTGTGTTTGTGCAAACAAGGCGTGGGCTTCCAGTTTGAAAGATGCATTTGTTACACCAAAGCTCGAAATAGGAAATATGTGTGGGCAGAGACAACAGAGATGAAAGGGGAGAAAACTAATTATTACTACCACTGCCTATGCGTATTGGGGTATTTATATAACGTGTTAAACTTCTCCTATTGGGAAAATGTTTGTCATATCAGTGAGAATGAAACTTTGCCCTGAGAGGGGGTGTTCTAAGGCTTCACACTTTTAGCTCAATGTGTTTTTTTTTTTTTTTCTTTCTTGAAATTACCTTCTGCACCTTGCTCTTCTTTCTACTTGTCTTTCTGAGAATATCATCTCCTTTCTCTTTCTTTCCCATGCCTTTTGTTCTCTCAGTAAGTTGTGTTTTTCCTTCTCAGGCATAGGGCAGTTATCAATACTAACAAAGAATGAGTCACAGTAATTTGGGGAAACAATGTTATAACTGAGAAGTTTATAAAAGATCAGAGACATAATCCCTTAACTTGGATGGGAAACATATTTTCACTAAAGTGTTCTGAAATACGGAGAAAGAGATGGAGTGACCTCATCTTTTTAAGGAAAGGAGGTGAGTTCCATTCAATGATTGTGTTTTCTCAACTTTGAAAGGAGATGAGGGTGCTTGAGTCAAGGCTTTAAAAGGTCCCTTCTCCTTGTGATATTCACACAAGATTGATGAGTATCTTGACTCATTCATGCAGCAAATCTTTCTTTCTAGGGCTGCATCTGTGGCATGTGGAAGTTTCCAGGCTAGGGTTGAATCTGAGCTGCAGCTGAGGCCGATGCCACAGCCACAGCAACGTGAGAGCTGAGCTGTATCTCTGACCTACACCACAGCTCGTGGCAAGGCTGGATCCTTAACCCACTGAGCGAGGCCAGGGATAAAACCCACATCCTCACAAACACTACCTCAGGTTCTTAACCCACTGAGCCACAACGGGAACTCCCTGGTAAATCTTTATGTAGCAACTTATCATTAACAAGGCATTGTGCTGCATGTTGCTGAAAATTACATTTGAGGACAGTACATACAACGAACGAGCTAAGTCCTACACAAGCCCTTTTACCAAGCATCCCATAAAACCTTCCTCTCCTATTTGTTTTCTTGTACACATATCTCCTTTTAATTTTCTTTTTTTAAATTACTTTTTAATTGAGGTAACAGTGGTTTATAACCTTTCATAAGTTTTATGTGTACAATGTCATATTGCACCTTCCGTATATATGTGCTCACCACCAAAAATTTAGTTTCCAACTATCGCCTCCACAGGCAGAAGAATGAAACTAGACCACTATTTCACACCACACAAACATCAACTCAAAATGCACTAAAGACTCAAATGTAAGACCTGAAACCATAAAACTAGAAGAAAACAGAGGCCGTATATGTTTTGACGTTCGTTTTAGCAAATGCCTTTCTGGATATATCTTCTCACGCAAAAGCAACAAAAGCAAAAAGAAAGAAATGGGACTACATTAAGCTAAAAAAGCTTCTGCATAGCAAAGGAAACCATCAACAAAATGAAAAGACAACCTACTGAAGCAGAGGAGATATTTGCAAGTAACATATCCAATAAGGGGTTAATATCCAAAATATATAAAAACTCACACAACTCAACAATCGCAAAACAAACAACCCTTTCCCATTTTGAGGGGCCTTGTTCTCAAGAGTATGAGACTATCAACATCTCTCTGTGCCTGTGGATCTTTGTGTGTAAATAGCAGCAGAAGGACTGTAATTGGAAAACCCAACTTCAATTCATCAGCAAGAGGGTTTAGTGGATCTGGAACAAGACTGCATCTTAGCTATTTGAGTCGTTGGGGAAGGAGGGTCCTCTAGGTATTTTTAAAGAGTAGTAAAAATCAGATTTTTGGGCTCACCTTCTTAGTCAAGTGGTACTGCAGACACACTGAATATTTTGTTAACAGTTTTTTTTCTTCCTTTTGGATTTTCTGGTACATAATTTATCAGGAATAATATAACAAATAAGGGTGGGAAAGAGAAATACAAGGACATCGTTCCCCATCCACTGTGGAAATGATGCAGGGGACACGCATTTTGGCCAGTGGGGATTTGAATCTTTTTAGCAAATTTCTGAAATGCTGTACTTAATGCTCAAGGAAGAATAATGCAGTGGTTCTCAAATCTGTGTGTATCAGAATCACCAGTGGATATTGTGAAGTTATTAGGATTCTGGGTACCACCCTCCCATTCACTCAGTCTAATTCAGCTGGTCTGGCTGGGGCTGGAGAACCTGTGTGTGATCTTACAGGCCATCGCTCTCCAGGCTGAGAGCAACACTGGTACAAGAGTAAAGGACGTGGATTCTGCCCGAATGAGTTGAGTAATGGCATGCAAGGTCCTCTGACATTTAAAGCACTGCTAGTGAAATCCCAAGGGAGGGGATGCACGTGAAGATGGAAAGGTAATCTATGTAGAGCACCTCTGTCAGTCTCAATTTGTACTCTGTGCTTAATAATAATTACTCTTATCACCTTTACTCCAGTGAGAAGGGTGGGAGTTCTGGGGTGGGCAGTTTTCAGACAACAGTAGAAAATCAGGGGGTCTGGTGTCCGTATCAAAATACTAACCCAAGCGGCCAAGGCATGGAACTGGAATAGAGCATTTAACTTAGACAAGCTGGGGAAGAGGATCATGCTGATAGGAGATGGTGCAGAGAAACTCCAAAAGCAAGATACTGGTAGGGGCCTTTTATGAGATCCCAGTGGAATCTGGGATCTGGCCTGAGCTGGCCTGTGGGTTCATTCAAATCACGAGTTCTGCTGTAGCTGCAAAGACTCCAGGGGACTACACGTAGATCAGCATGCACTCCAGAAAGATCTTACTTGTGAATCAGCCCTGATACACGCCTTTTTTCCTTTTCCAGTATGAGTCATACTTGATTATTAGTGAACTTCCTAGAATACTTCTAGAAAAAGGTCTGTATGCATTAAGTTGGAGTCAATAATCTGTTCCTAAAGGAAAACTAATGAAAAAAAAAAATACAAAGTTGAGCTTGATGAAGGAAGTCACTGAGTTAACTATTCCAAAACAAGAGTTGCAGTTTGATACATGAAGAAATTAATACTGAATATGTATAGTAGATGAACACACATACACAGATACACACACGTATGGTTTTTAAAGTATTTCATTGATTCAGCCCTGTCAAGTCACTTTACAATTAATTTTCTCATTTGACATCAAGGCTGTTGATGCTATAAATATATCTTTATATTAATTATTTCTAAATTTTCAAAACATGCTTTTCAGCTATTTGTAGCTACTAGTTTGGGGATGGATGTATCATTTATAATGAGATAGTTCCCTATATTCTAGAGCAGAATGGTGATTTACTCATAATACAAATTTCCATGGAAGAAAAAAAGGCTTAATTCTTTATTTATTTCATTTAAAAATGAACACTGGAACAGGAAAAGAGTTTAGAGTCTCATAAGTAAAAGGAGACATTTTCATAACATCAGGCCCCAAATGTGGGCCAGACTTATTCACCTTTGGACTTTCAATCCATTATTCCTTTTTTTAATTTAAAAATGCTTTGTTTAGGAGTTCCCATCATGGCTCGGTGGAAATGATTCTGATTTGCATCCATGGGGACTCAGGTTTGATCTCTGGCTTTGCTCAGTGAGCTAAAGATCCGGCAACACCATGAGCTGTGGTGCAGGTTGCAGATGCTCCTCGGATCCCATGTCACTGTGGCTGTGGTGTAGGCCGGCAACTGCAGCTCTGATTCAGCCCCTAGCCTGGGAACCTCCATATGCCACGTGTGCAGCCCTAAAAAGACAAAAAAAAAAAGAAAAAAAAGCGTTATTTACATATAATTTACATACCACAGTGTTCACCCATTTAAAGTGCACAATTAGGAGTTCCCGTCGTGGCGCAGTGGTTAACGAATCCGACTGGGAACCATGAGGTTGCGGGTTCGGTCCCTGCCCTTGCTCAGTGGGTTAACGATCCGGCGTTGCCGTGATCTGTGGTGTAGGTTGCAGATGCGGCTCGGATCCCTCGTTGCTATGGCTCTGGCGTAGGCCGGTGGCTATAGCTTCGATTCGACCCCTAGCCTGGGAACCTCCATATGCCGCAGGAGCAGCCCAAGAAATAGCAAAAAAAGACAAAATAAATAAATAAATAGCCGCAGGAGCAGCCCAAGAAATAGCAAAAAAAGACAAAATAAATAAATAAATAGCTTCGATTCGACCCCTAGCCTGGGAACCTCCATATGCCGCAGGAGCAGCCCAAGAAATAGCAAAAAAAGACAAAATAAATAAAGTGCACAATTAAATACCTTTTAGTACAGTACACCGTAGTCTTTTTTTTTTTTTCTGCACTTGTGCCATTTGGAGGTTCCTGAGCCAGGAACTGGCCCCATGTCACAGCAGTAACAACGCCAAGGAACTCCACCATCACCATAGTCTTAATTGCAGGACATATTTATCACCCCCCTCAAAAGAAACCTCACACCCATGAGCAGTGTCTCTCCATTATGTCCCCAAATCTATGGCAATCATTATGCTTCTTCCTGTCTCTATATATTCACCCATTCTGGACATTTCATATAAATAAAATCATACAATGTGTGGTCTTTTCTTGACTACACTTGGCATAACGTTTTCGAGGTTTCTCCAGATTATAGCATGTATCGGAATTTCATTTATTTTTATCCTATGAATATATCACATTTTACTCATCCATTCATTTTCTGTTGAAAATTGAAGTTGTTTCCATTTTTTGGCTTTGTGAACAATGCTGCTATGAACATCTGTATACAATTTTGTGTCTGGACATATGTATTCATGGACCTACTGAGTAGTAGAATTTCTGGGTCATGTGATGGTTTTGTTTAACAGTTTAAGGGATGGCCACGTTATTTTCTAAAGTGGCTGCATCATTATTTTACACTCCCACTAGCATTGTACAATAGTTCCAATTTCTTCACAGCTTTGCCAGCACTTGTCATCGTCTGTTCTATTATAACCATCCTACTGGGTATGAAGTGGTATCTTATTGCGATTTTGATTTGCATTTCCCTAATGACTAATGATTTTGAACATCTTTTCATGTGATTATTAACCATCTGAGTATCCTCTTTGGTGAAATACACATTCAGACCCTGTGCCCGACCTGTGCCCAATTTTCTTAGCTCTACATTTAGGTCTATGACCTACTTTGATCATTGTCCATGGTGAGGAAGTGGTCCAACTTCAGTTTTTTACATGCAGAGATCCAGGTGTTCCAGCACTATTTACTGAAAAGACTAGCCTTTCTGAATTTGATTCGACATCCCCTTTTAAAAATCAAATGTAAGGGTTGATTTCTGGATTCTCAATTCTATTTAACAGATGGATGTCCTTATACTACTCACACATTGTCTTGGTTCCTAGAGCTCCGTAGTGAGCTGTGAAATGGGAAGGGAGAGTCATCCAATTCAGCTTTTTTATTCCCCCTAAGATTACTATGGTTATTCTGGGTCCTTTGCATTTCCATATATATTTTAGAATTCACTTGCCAATTCCTTTTAAAAAAAGTTTTGATACAGAAGTTCCCATTGTGGCTCAGCAGGTTAAGAACATGATGCTGTCTCTCTGAGGATGTAGGCTTGATAACTGGCCTCACTTAGTGGGTTAAGGATCCAGCATTGATGCAGGCTGTGGCACAGGCCACAGATGCAGCTCCCATCCTGTGTTGCTGTGGCTGTGGCATAGGCTGGCAGCTGCAGCTCCAATTCAACCCCTAGCCCAGGAACTGCCATATACCACACGTGTGGCCATTAAAAGAAAAAAAAAGTTTTCATATAGATTGTGTTTAATTTGTAGATCAATTTGAAGAGTACTGCCATCACAAAATATTAAGATTTCCAATTCATCATCATGGGATGATTGTAGATTTAGAATTTTTTTCTATTTATAGTCATAACATTTTGCGGTATTCAGAATACAAGCTTCATACTATTTTGCTAAATTTGGTCCTAAGTATGCCTTTTTTTGATGCTATTATAATGAGAATTTTCTTAAGTTCATTTTGAGACATTTCATTTCTGGCGTACAGAAACACAATTAATCATTAGTATATTGCTCTTGCATCCCGCAACTTTGCTAAATTTGTTACTTCTAATAGATTTTTTAAGTGAATTCCTCGGGATTTTCTATGTACAAGATATTGTTACCTTCAAATATAGTTTGACTTTTCATATCCAGTCAGAATGCTTTTTATTTCATTTTCTTACCTTAATGCCCTGCCTGGAACCTGTGGTACAAGGCTGAACAGAAGTGATGAAGGCAGTTATCCCCGTGCTCTTTCTCATCTCAGGGGAGAAAGCCCTGCTTTTCTCTGCTAAGTTTTAGCTATGGCTTTTTCACAGCTATCCTTTATCAGGTTTAGCAAATTATCTTCTATTCCTAGTTTGTTGACTTTTTTTTTAATCATGAAAGAGCATTAGTTTTGCAAAATGCTTTTCCTGTATCTTTTGAGATGATCATGTGTTTTTTAATCTCATTCTCTTAATATAGAGTATTGCATTAATTGATTTTGGGGATGTTAAATAAAATTTACCTTTTTTGGATAAATCCCACTTGGTTGTAGTGTATAATACTTTATATATATTACTAGGTTTGGCTTACTGGTATTTTATTGAGGGTTTTTGCATCTGTATTCATAAGAGGTATTGTCTGTAATTTCCTTATGGTATCTTTGTCTGATTTTGGTATTAGGGTATTACTGGCCTTGTAAAATTAGTTGGGAAGCACTCAAAAAGTTGATAAAGGTTAGTAGTAATTCTTCTTTTGTTTGATAGAATTCGCCAATGAAGTCACCCAAGTCTGTGGGAATGTTTGAATAAATCATCACATCAAAAAACAATCTGCAGAATTAACTAGAATTCATTAGAGGCATCTCTTTTGGCTTGATGAGTTATCGATGAGGTACTATTGAACTGGAAAAGTACAATGCAGAAAAATGTGTATATGATTGCATTTCTGAAAACAATTCTATAACTATAACAGTATGTATTTATGTATGTATATCTATTCATTTTTATTGCAAATATATTAAATTTTATTTTTATGAAAATATGTAAATATAAAATAGTATTCAAAAGTATTATTATACAATTATCCTCCCACATTCGGGCTCTATTTCTTTGGGAAAGATTCCCAGAATTGGCATTGCTGGGTTGAGCATGAGCAGCATGTGTATTTGTAGGTTTCATAAATGTGGCCAGGTTGCTCACAATTCTGATTTCCATGAGCAGTATATTAGGGTACCCATTTTCCTGTGTCCATGATAATAATGGCTGATCTTAATTTTTTAAAAAAAAATCACCAATCACAGGCGCAAATTATAATTTCACTATTAGTTTAAATCACATAATTAAATGTTTGTGAGCCATTTTGATTTGTTTTCCTGTGTGTTGTTTATTGATAATCTTGCCCATTTTTCCTATGAAGTTTCTTTGTCAATATATAAAGTTACTTTAAATATTATAATAGAAAGCCAGTCTCATATGCAATGCAAAGATATCTGGGATATACTATTTTCATATTAACTTGTATATTGTGTTATAAAATTTCCTTTCAATTTGGACTTGAGCTAATGTCCACGTTTTCTTTAAAAGTTGCTCAGTTTTCAGGTTTGATCAAGAGTGTGCCCTAGCCCTATATAGTCTATGCATATTTCTTGGTTTTCAAGTAGGATTTTATTTTTACATTTAAGAATTTAATGTATATTAATATTCTTGTTTATGGTCTTGGACATTTTTTTTCCATGTGGATAGCTTTCCAGTTTTGTCAATACCATTTTGAAATAATCCACTCTTCCTATGAATTGAAATGAATCTTTGCCACCTTTGTTGCTTCTCAAGGGTGTTAGTCTTTGGTATATTACTGGTTCAACTTAGCTTTTTTTTTTTTTTTTTTTTGTCTATTTAGAGCTGCACCTGCAGCCTATGGAGATTCCCAGGCTAGGGGTTAAATTGGAGCTGTAGCCGCTGGCCTATGCCGCAGCCACGCCAGATCTGAGCGGAGTCTGCAATCTACACCACAGCTCATGGTAATGCCTGATCCTTAACCCACTGAGCGAGGCCAGGGATCAAACCTGTGTCCTTGTGGATGCTAGTCAGATTCATTTCTGCTGAGCCATGAGGGGAACTCCAACTTGTTAACATTTAATACATGTGTGCACATATTCTTAAGTGAAAGGGCTCTTCATCTTTATATTATCTTCATGAGACTTTGGTATTTTGCTGGCTACATATTAAATTGCTTAATTTTCTTTTTTTCCCTATGATTTGAACTAGCTTATATAACATTTGAATTGTCTATTATAAATGATGGATGAAAGTCAACTAGTCCGTCCTATTGCTTTTTTCAGTGATAAATATTAAATTACATTTCTAATATTATCTAGGGCAAAGCAGTAGTCTCTTTTTTCTGAGTCAACTTTTGTAATTTATATGTTTTCTAGGAAATTATATATTTCTTCTCAGGTTTCCAATTGATTCCATAAAGTTGTAGGTATGCTTTTCCCTTAATTCTCTTGATCTTTTTTTCTGTCTGTAGTCATGTCTTCATTCTCATAATCTTTATATTTCTCTATCTTTATTTCACTCTCTAACGAAACTCCTGATTTCTCTATTTTATTGGCATTTTGAAAGAAATAGTTTCTGGGTTCCATTGCTATTTAAAATTTTTATTTTATTTTTTATTTTTTAATTTTTTTAATAGTTATTTTCCCAATACAATTTTTTTTTTTTTTTTTACATTCCGGGCAATATTCTCGGAATTTTTTTTTTTTATTTTCCCACTGTATAGCAAGGGTCAGGTTATCCTTACATGTATACATTACAACTACATTTTTCCCCCAGCCTTTCTTCTGTTGCAACATGAGTATCTAGACAAAGTTCTCAATGCTATTCAGCAGGATCTCCTTGTAAATCTATTCTAAGTTGTGTCTGATAAGCCCAAGCTCCCGATCCCTCCCACTCCCTCCCCCTCCCACCAATACAATTTTTTTTCTGCTGTACAGCATGGTGACCCAGTTACACATACATGTACACATTCTATTTCTTCACATTATCATGCTCCATCATAAGTGACTAGACATAGTTCCCAGGGCTACACAGCAGGATCTCATTGCTAATCCATTCCAAAGGCAATAGTTTGTATCCATTAACCCCAAGCTCCCCAACCACCCCACTCCCTCCCCTCCCTCTCTTTATTAATTGCAGACTTTATTAATTCCCCTCTTTGTTTCTTTTCTCCTGATTAAGGTGAGTGGTATAATTCATAGCATTCCCTTATTTTTAATTTCTGAAATGAATGCATTTAATTTAGGAATTTAGTTTGTAGCTATACATTTTCCCCCAAGTACAGTTTTTTATTAACTTCCATAGCTTTTGGTATGTGAATATTTGCCTCTTCATTGCTTTCTAGATTTATACTTCAATTATTTAGATTCCTACTTTTCTTAATTTCCAAGTAATTTTGATTTTGCTTATTTTTGGTAACTTCTTAACTGTATTGGATTATGATTAAAGACTGTGTCTTTTATACTCTCTTTAAGTTTATTAATTTCTTTGAACATCAAATATGTGATTTCATATATTGATGGTGGTAATAAATTTACAGAATGATTTGTTAATGTCCAGTAATGCAGTGGATGTATGCATTCTGTGACACAACCATTCCACTTACAGATTTGCATAAAACTCATACATATATACACTCTCTCCTTGTGTATATGTGTGTCTATATGTTTGCCTACACATATATGGAGAAGAGAATGTGTATATATGTGTGTCCATTAAATTAAAATTATACATATATAAAACACTTTAATTTCAAAAAAGTTGGGATAAACCTATTTAACCTACAGGTAAATGGTCTTTATAATAGGATTGAGTAAATAGAGTTAACTCACACAGTAGATTGCTATACAACAACTAAAATGAATTAATGTGTCTATCAACATAAATGAATCAATATAGAAATATGAGATGGAGACAGTAAGGCATAAAATGATATGCACAGTATGGAAGAATTTGTTTAGATTTTAAACGCCTGCAACAATACCTACATATTATTTGTGGAAACATCCACATACATCCACATATAAAACCATGCATGAAAAAGCTACATATCAACTTCCAAATATTGGCTTTCCTTCTGGGAAGAGGGGGAGAGGTAAAATCACACTGCATTATTTATTTCTTAATAGAAAACTGAAGCAAATACGGCCAAATGATAGCACCTGTTTAATATTTGAGCAAAGTACCTAGGTATCTGTTTATTGCTTATTCCCTCTCTTGCTTGATTAGACAGAGAAGTTGTTTAGCTGGCTCAGCACTCTTCCTCAGTGTGCAACACAGAGATGAAGAATTTTCTCAGTTTTAGATAAGTTAGGAAGTGAAGTTTAGGTCAAGTCATATAAGATCCAACTAAAAGAAACGACCATTTTTAGCCCAGAAAATAGAAAGCCTGACAAGATTAAAATTAATCTCTTTAAATTATTCCAGGGATTTCTCCTAACAGAAAGAACTAGATTAGAGAGCAAATGCAGAAACAATGGTTTGAAATGGAGAAGATTCAGGTTCTAGCCCAAGTTATGGCAGATGGACCCAATGGACACAAGTGTCTGGAACTGAGATGGAGGGCTCCAGGAGGCAGGGACTTTCTTGTCAGATTTGAAAAAGAGACAAAATCACCCCATATATGTAATGTTTAGCAAAGATCCACATAATACTAATGAATATTACTTATTTAGTGATTTCTGTATTTTAAACATTACATATATATATATACATACACATACACACACATTATGTGATGTATATGTGTATTACATACAACTACACACACACACACACATTTTTAAATTTCCATAACAACCCTATGAGTTTACAGTGGTTTGTAAAAATTGCAATGATACTTGCATCATGCTTACAACAATACCTACATATTATTTGTGGAAACATCTACATACATCCACATATAAAACCATGCATGAAAAAGCTACATATCAACTTCCAAATATGTGGCACCTGATCATCTCTTAGGGAATCAGGTAGCTATTAGTTTTATTAACAAGCTTAATTAGGACCCCATTTCTTTCTTTTGCTTTATAGGGCCACACTCATGGCATATGGGGGTTCCCAGTCTAGGGGTCTAATCGGAGCTGTAGCCACCAGCCTATGCCAGAGCCTCAGCAATGCGGGATCCAAGCAGCATCTGCAACCTACACCACAGCTCAAGGCATCGCTGGATCCTTAACCCACTGAGCAAGGCCAGGGACCGAACCCACAACCTCATGGTTCCTAGTCGGATTTGTTAACCACTGAGCCACGACGGGAACTCCAGGACCCCATTTCTTACCCCAAACTTGGCAGTCAACTGAGGGGTTATTGTCCAGAGAACAGACATCATCGTAACACATTCACACACCCAGAGTCTTTTACTTAACCCAGGTTGCTCCTATGTGAGGCAGTTAGAGATGGAATAAGAAAGTGAGGATGGGATATAAGTCCACTGGACCAAGATCACATACCCCTGCTAAACGTGGGTGTTGGAGAAAGGGAACTGCACTCAAAAGCATGTAATCCTGGAGTAGTAGGCATGTCTCTGTCTTTTACAAGTGGCTTTGGGTCCCTGAGCTAGTACCTTTGTGTCACTGAGTCTCTGTCTCCTTACCTAGGTCCCCTTTGTTTCCAAAATTGAACCTATTCAGTTCCCATGTGGGGTCAATGTCGACAAGTTCTCTGCAAATAGATGACCCAAACAGAGTTAACCATTGAACAATGTGGGTGGTAGGGGCATGACACCCCCCGCATGTAATTAAAAATTTGAATATAACTTTCGACTCCCCTGAAACTTAACCCCTAACAGCCTACTGTTGACGTATCTAACCAGTTGATTAACACATATTTTGTATATTATATGTATTGTATACTGTATTCTTACAATAAAGTAAGCTAGAGAAGATGTCATTAATCATTAAAATCATAAGAGAAATACATTTACACTACCTTTAAGTATTTATTGAGAAAAAATCCTTGTGTAAGTGGACCTATATAGTACAAATCTGTGTTGTTCAAGGGTCAGCTATACATAAAAGGGAGAAAGAAGGTCATTCTTTAATTGAAACCTGTTAACAAACCTGCTATATTAACTATCAGTGCTATCTGCAGGTTGCATCCTGTGTGGCCACCCTCTTCCCAATGACGGATATATTCTGAGTTTTTCACATCCTGGGAATGATTTGGGTGGATAATGTCAGCTGATTATGAATTTCTGGTGTGTGGCCCACAGCTATTGGTGATGAATCAGGCTGCTACACAAGGGGACTTTTGATCAAGATCACATTTCTGCATAATGAGAAGTAAAGTAGTGCAGATTAATGGTGTCAGCATCTTAATGGGACCTGGGAAAATGGCTGGGTGATGGATTCTTTTTGCAGAGAGCAGCCCAGTCTTCTGCCTCCCAGATTTGCATCCAGGAGAGCCCAAGGGGAGCCACTGAAAGGTCATTGCATCTCTCTTTGACAGGTGTGGGCACAAGAGCTTTCTAGTTGTGTCCTCCTCCACTTTGTTGCTGTCCTTTCCCCCAATGAATGTGACACTCAGAGCGAGAGACAAGGAAAATCATTCAGGGTCAGGGAGGACAGAAGCATCACCATTAAACAACTCATGAAGGAAGCATGTAGTCAGTCATCAGGCAGTGCCAGGGTCCATAACATTGCCCTTGCCAAGCAAGGACAACTTGTGAAGTGTGGCCCATCTTTATGTACAGGTGAGGGTGGTCTACCTGCTCTGCTCTCTATATGAACTTGTAACCTCAGGCAAACCTGGAAGAGGAAGACCTATCAGTATGTATACATGAACATGGCCTGTCAACAGCAGCCAGGGCCAAGGCCACAGCATTCCCTGAGGTTTGGCCTATTGCTATGAATACCAGGTGATACCTACTAAACACCCACAGGATGCCAAGAGATGCACAAACTTTGCATTTATCATTTATCATATGAAGGTATTCATATTCCCATGTTATGGATGAGGAACTTGAGTTCTGGGTATTTATTTGCCTCTTTTGAAGTTACATCGAAATCAAGGATAACAGTAGTAATAATCATAATTACTAACATTTGCATAACTTACACTGTGACATAACTTTCACAGTAACAAAACAATGCTATAAGATTGGACATTGTATATTAACATTTACAAATGTGGAAACTGAGGCACTGAAAGGTTATCTAACTTGCCCAGAGTCATATACAGATGTATGATTTGAACCTTAGCATCTGATATTAACCTCTATGCTTAGGAGCCAGATTTAAAATGCCAACTTGGGAGTTCCCACCGTGGCTCAGTGGTTAACAAATCCGACTAGGAACCATGAGGTTGTGGGTTCGATCCCTGGCCTTGCTCCGTGAGTTAAGGATCCGGCATTGCCATGAGCTGTGGTGTAGGTTGCAGACACGGCTTGGATCCCACATTGCTGTGGCTCTGGCGTAGGCTGGCAACTACAGCTCCGATTAGACCCCTAGCCTGGGAACCTCTATATGCCACAGGAGCAGCCCTAGAAATGGCAAAAAAATAATAAAATAAAATGCCAACTTGGAGTACTCTTTCCAGTTGCTTCCTTGCATAACCCACCTCTGCCTTTGAAATGCTAAAAACTAAACAGTCATAAGTATTTATATAAATGTCACAGAACCCTAAACTGAGTTAGGTCTCTGCTATATGTCTGCATGTTCCTATACACTCTCCCTATTTTAACATTGATCGTAATTTCCTATGATTTCTCAGATAACATTTTGTCTTCTCTTGTAGACTTGAAACTGTAAGAGGGCAGGCAGTAAACCATCCTCGCTCAGGATCACATGCTCAAGGTCTAGGACAGTGTCCGCATAAATAAAAGTGCATTTCCTAAAGATTGTTGCCACATTTGACAAATATTCTTGATAGAATACTGACAATTGGGAAGCATATTTTGTAAGGTCTAAGATAAAACAGAAACTCTGTCAAAGCAAAAATCCCTACTGGGTGGCTCCAGAGGGCACCATAAAAAAACAGACAACAATAGCATTTCAGAGTTGTGGACACTGAGAAACAACAAGATGTCCCAGGAAAGCCAAACAGAAGAGAAATTCCCTGCATACCATGTTATAAGAACACAGGAAACTGATTTCAAATATAAGCTCTAAAGCAAAATACTACATGCCTTGACTTGCAATCAAATTTTCTCACCTTGGAAACTGTATAGCATGATCAGTGGTAGGCAGCAAATATGTACATTAGTTATGATGGTTAGTGGGTTTTCTAAGCTAAGTCATGGAATAAACCTTTGTGGATGAACGAACATTTGAATCAATAAATGAATATAATAAAGCTAGGCTTGGAGCAAATTCACCTCAAGAAAAACTGGTGCTTTGCTGCTGCAATATGATGCCTCTTTCTATTTCCAGTGACTTTTTATGTGTACTCACTATACTTTCAGCCCCTTCCTGATGACACCCTGTGACCTAAGGAGGAACTTCAGGCTCTGCATTTTTCAAAGGGAGAGAGGGCATATTACAGAGGTGAAGAGACTTTTTTTCAAAAATAATGCATCATCATTGTTTATCATCATCATCATCATTGTAATATATACGCCTATGCCTTTGAGCACCTGTTATATGCTAGGGACCATAAGCCCAAAGACAAACTCAAGTGCAAAAGAGGCTGATGAGCTTGGCTGCCTACTGCGAAAGGAGAACAGGGACACAGAGACCAGTGCAGCTGAGGAATGCAAGCTGGATTTGAGGGCAAAGCAGGGAAGTCAGTTACCAAACAAAGGACCCCTCTTTAGAAAAACCCTTATAATGTCATCACATCTTCAGAACTGACCTAATCTTTTGTGGCCTCATGTTGCTGGGACAGGTCTTCCTGTTCCCAACATCCATGACATTCTAATGTCTATAAATCCAATGTCAGTCCCACAGGTCCTAATGTGTCTTTGATATTAAAAAAAAATGGTTGCATTAGACATGGCTTTGTTTAGTCAAACCTCATTCCTCCCTCATATTTTAATGATTTTTAAGCTCAGACTAGTAATCGTCTTACCTGAGTTAAATCTTTCTCCCAATATTTATTTTATAGATATTTCCCAACTGAGAAGCTTACATTCATTGCCCTCTATCTATCTTTCTGGGGACAATAATTAGCTGCAAAGCCTTGCTATCAGTCAGAAATGCTGAAGAAAGTATTCTGGTGTTGGGTAGGATTGTCAGCTAGAAACTTTCTGTGGTATTCTTCCCACTGGCATCTGCCAAATCAAACAATTTAATTCAGTTCATTTTGGGAAAAACATCCAGTTTCTCTCTGTACTGGCTACTGTGTAAGTTGAGGGAATTGAGATGGAATATGGCCATCCGAAAGTTAAAGAGAGGATTCTAAATTCTAAAAGCAGCAAGAGAAAAACAAAGACTAATTATAAGGGAACACCTCATAAAGTTATCAGCTGATTTCTTTCTTTTTTTTTTTTTCCTATTTCTTGGGCCGCTCCCGCAGCATATGGAGGTTCCCAGGCTAGGGGTCGAATCGGAGCTGTAGCCACCGGCCTACGCCAGAGCCACAGCAACGCGGGATCCGAGCCACGTCTGCAACCTACACCACAGCTCACGGCAATGCCGGATCGTTAACCCACTGAGCAAGGGCAGGGACCCAACCCGAAACCTCATGGTTCCTATTTGGATTCGTTAGCCACTGGGCCACGACAGGAACTCTCCAGCTGATTTCTTTACAGAAATGCTACAGACCAAAAGGGGGTGGTGACATATATTCAAAGTTATGAAAAGGAAAAATCTGTAACCTAGAATACTCTATCCAGCAAGGTGATCACTTAAAATAGGAGGAGAAATAAATAATTTTCAGACAAGCAAAAACTAAAAGTATACAGCAAAACTAAACTATCCTAAAAGAAATACTGAAAGGTTTCCTCTAAAGAGAAAAGAAGCAGACACAGGAAAGAAGAAATCACAATTGGAAGTCAATCGCTTAAGTCAGTACAAAGATCAAAAAGGAGGAAAAAAAAACCCTATTTATATAAGCAATGATGAACACAAGGAAGAGCAAAAGGATAAAGATGAAGATTTTAAAAAGGTCATCGAAATCATAAAATATGGGGAAGAAGACTAAGAAAATATAAACTCTTTTTTTTTAAAGAATATGTTTAAGGCTATATTACTATCAGCCTAAAGCAAGCAGGAAGGGGTTAGCCTACATAAATCAAAATATAAAATAGATTCACAAAATCCAAAAAGAAAACAAGCATAAAATACAATTATCAAAGTACAAAAAGAAAAAGTAATAAAGAAGAAACATAGAATCAGCTGGAAAGCAAGGTTTAAGATGGCAATAAATACATATGTATCAACAATTACCTTAAATGTCAATGGACTGAATGCTCCAATCAAAAGAAATAGAGTGGAAGACAGGATAAAAGAAAAAGAGCCTACAAGATGCTGCTTATAAGAAAACTACCTTAGGGCAAAGGACACACATAGATTGAAAGTGAAGGGATGGAAAAATATTTCATACAAATGGAAAAGAAGCAGGTGCCCCAATATTCACATCAGACAAAATAGATTTTAAAGCAAAGGCCATAGAAAGATAAAGAAGAACACTACATAATGAGAATATGATCAATTTAGACTAGTCAACATATATGCACCTAATGTAGGAGCGCTAAAATTCATATACAAATACTAATAGATTTAAAAGGAGAAATTGATGGTAATACAGTAACAGTAGGAGATTTTAACAACCAAGTTATATAAGTGGATAGACCTTCTAGATAGAAAATCAATAAGGCAGCAGAGATCCTAAATGATACAATAGAACAGTTAGACTTAACTAATATTTTCAGCACATTACATCCCCCACCCCACCCCCAAAAAACTATACATTCTTTTCAAGTGCATGTGGAACATTCCCTAGGATTTACCACATATTAGGGCACAAAAGTCACTTCAAAACACTTAACAGTGCAGAAATTATTTCAAGTATCTTATATGACAACAATGACATGAAACTTGAAATCAACCATAGGAAAAGAAATTTAAAAGAAATACTACACAGAGACTAAACAACATGCTACTAAAACACCAATGGGTCGAAGAGGAAATCAAAAAGGAAATTAAAAAATACCTTGAGACAAATGACAATGTAAACACAACCATACAAAATCTATTGGATGCAGAAAGAGCAGTTCTTAGAGGGACGATCAAAGTAATACAGGTCTTCCTCAAAAAACATAACAACCTAACATACTACCTAAAACAACTAGAAAAAGAAGAACAAATGAAACCTAAAGTCAGCAGAAGAAAGGAAATAATAAATATCAAAGAGAAAATAAACAGAATGGAGGTTAAACAGACAAAAAAAAAATCAATAAAACCAAGAGTAAACAAAATTGACAAGCTTCTGGCCAGACTCACCAAGAAGAAGAAGAGAACCCAAGTAAACAAAACAAGAAATGACGAAGGAGAAATCTCAACTGACACTTCAGCAATACAAAAAACATAAGATAATACTATGAACAATGACAACAAATATGATAACCTAGAAGAAATGGACAACTTTCTAGAAACATATATACATGAAAAGATGCTCAATGTCAGTAATTATTACAGAAATACAAATAAAAACTACAGTGAGGTACCAACTCACACTGGTCAGAATGGCCATCATTAATAAGTCTACAAATAACAAATTCTGGAGAGGGTGTGGAGAAAAGAGAAGCTTCCTACACTGTTAGTGGGAATGTAAATGGGTAAAACCACTATGGAAAACAGTATAGACGTTCCTCAGAAAACTAAAAATAGAACTACCATGTGATCCACCAATCCCACTCCTGGGAATATGTCTGGACAAAACTACAATTTAAAAATATATGTGTACCCCTATGTCCTCAGCAAAACTATTAACCTTAGCCAAGACATGTAAACAACATGTCCATGGACAGATGAATGGATTAAGAAGATGTGGTACATACATACAATGGAATATTAATCAGCCACAAAAAAAGAGCAAACTAATGCCTTTTGCAGCAACCAGGGGGCAAATAGAGATTCTCATACTAAATGAAGTAAGACAGAAAGTGAAAGACAAATACCATACGATTATAACTTACATGTAGAATCTGAAAGAGGGCACAAATGAACATATCTAGGAAAAAGAAACCGACTCACAGACATGGAAAACAGATTTGTGGTTGCCAAGGGGGAGGGCAGGGAGGGAATGGGATGGACTGGGAGTTTGGGGTAAGTAGATGCTAACTATTACATTTAGAATGGATAAACAACAAGGTCTTCCTGTAGCCAGGGAACTACATCCAATCTCCTAGGAGTGACTGTAATGGAGAAGAATGTAAAAAAGAATGTATATATATATATGTAAAACTGAGTCATCTTGCTGAATAGCAGAAATTAGCCCTATATTTTATTTATTTATTTATCTATTTATTTAGTCCTTTTAGGCCCACACCCGAAGCACATGGAGGTTCCCAGGTTAGGGGTCCAATTGGAGCTGTAGCTGCCAGCCTATGCCAGAGTCACATCCACGCAGGATCCAAGCTGCATCTGTGACCTACACCACAGCTCACGGCAATGCCAGATCCTTAACCTACTGAGCGAGGCCAGGGATTGAACCCGCGTCCTCATGGATGCTAGTCGGGATATATTGAGGCCATCATCATACAATGAGAAGACATAAGGGATACAGCAGAGTTGTGAACAGATGAGATCCACATAGATATTTGTATAAAGAACTGTAAAGGAAGAAGTAATTCCATCAGGGGAGATGTTTCAGGACATAGATAAACAATGAACCAATTATGCAAGTGAGTAGGCAAATGGCATTCAAGACTAAGGGAACAGCAGAAGTGAAGACAGTGGAGGGGTACAATAGTTTTATACTGTGTTGGCAGAACTCTTTCTTCGGCCAGTATTCTGGCGGCTTTCATTTTATGGAATAGAATATGTTCTGAGTGTTGGGTTTTTTTTTGTTTTGTTTTGTTTTTTTCACACTACTCTTTCCTCAGCCTATAACCATATCCCCAGCCAGTTATGTCCACTTGCTGACTCCGTCCCATCCCTTCAGTTCTCAGCTTCACTGTCAAGTTCTCGATCTGGCCTATCCTGACACACTTGACTCAGCTACTTTCTTTGATTTACGCTCCCATCATGTCTTTGAAATCTTCTTTGTCAACTTCCATTACATGCAACATACTTACTTAATGCCTGCCTTCCTCAATCTAGTGCGTTCAATTAATTAAACAAGGAGGCTGTTAGACTGATGTGGCTCTAATCCATGGCAGCCTGCATAAGCACACCAAAATCGAAACCTATAAATGTCTCAAAGCTTGCAGACTGAAACACTAAAGGCAACCAACCACAGATGCACGAGGGGCTTTATATTGGAGCCAATCAAATACTTTCTTTTATTTGTTTCCACACATTCTCTACACAGTCCTTCTTGGGGTTCTCGTTGGCTGAGGATTCCTTAACACTTCTGGTTTGGTGCTACCTGATTCCCATCAATTTTTTGCTCAGAAAAACTTAAAAAAAAAAAAAGTTAATGTGCCTCAGTGTACCTTTTAAGAAATGTAAACTCATAAGGGCTGAGACTACGTCTGTCTGGTTCTGTTTGTTCTTGGCACCTTCCCCAAGACCTGACGCCTACACACTACTTCTCGACTTGTTTCTTCATACAGTGCTGGACTGGAGCAGTCAGTGCATGGCAGGAACTGGCTGGAGAAGAGGAGGATGCATTAAGAAAAAGAGATGAAATTATAGAGGGTTTGACCAATGTCTTCCATCTGAATATGCTCCCGGGCACTTTCATTTTGAAAGGGTGAAGTAACTGTGGAAGAAACAAACATATCAGAGTTTCTTCAAGCTCCAAAGGGACTATTTTATAGGAAGGGAAGATAAAAATGGGTAGATGACCACCATACGTATATACACTGACTATGATTCTCTAGAAATTAATCTCATAGGGAATGGTGGTGGCAGAAAAAGAGCTTCACACTTGGGCAGCCTTTAAATATTACTGAAGGTATGGAGCAATTTATCAATGTATATACCTCAAAAGAAGAAAGAAAAGGAAGGGGAATACTAAAGTTTTGTTCATATCTATGGTAACTGGAAGCAGACATGACCATGCAAATGAAACCACCTATCTGATCACACCAGAGGGATGAAGGATTTTGGTTACTGGTTGGTTGACTCATTTACTTACTGAATGTTCATTGAGCACTTGCTTACTCAGTGTTATATCAATCATTACTCTAGGCTCAGATCTTTTCTTTACAGAAGTCATCATCCAACAGAGGAAAAAGACTTCAAATAGGTAATTAAACATTTCACTTACCACAATGGCAAGAGTGCTTCCAAGGAGAAGCACAGATTTGAGGGTAGACATGGCCAACAGAAGGCATCTTTTTTTTTTTTTTTTTTTCCATTTTTGGCTGACCTGAGGCATATGGAGCTCCTGGCCCTGGGATCAGATCTGAGCTGCAGCTGCGGCAATGCTGGATCCTTAACCCACTGTGCTGGGCTGGGGATCGAACCCACATCCCAGTGCTCCCAAGACACCCATTGCACCACAGTGGGAGCTCCAACAGAAGGCATCTGAGACACCCTGGGCACTGGCACTGACAGTGGGAAATTAGATTTTGACCATATTTATGAGGCCTCAAGGATCTACAGTATGCTACCTCTCTGAAGTCTGTGCATGGATATTTACCAGCATAATCACATGAGCCTCACAAACTGAGTGTTTAACCTACCTCCTAACACCTAAAACTCAAATGAGTTTGTTTTCTCATCATGTAATGCGCGATTCTTATTAAAGATCAGTGGGGTCCCTCACTTCCTTTTATTAGCTGTATTTTACTGAATTATGTGGGGATAAATTATGTGTGGTTGGGTTATTCATGAATATGAACATGAATTTTCAAAGTTCTTAAGACATATTCTTTATCTCAGTCAAGGGCCTACATCATGACTTCCCACCCATCTTTACACATATGATCCTTAGAGAGGAAATGGGGGCCTCTCCAAACATACTCACCAGAGAACATACTAACACACGTATGGACTTTTATCCCCATCTCAGGGGGGCAGACTGCCCCTCCCACTACATGAGCTGACACCCCGCCCCCACCAAGGCCAAAACCAGTGTGAAAAAATTGAGACAGTGATACATCTTTTTTAGACTATGATACAGTAACATTTTAGTTCTAACTTTTTGATGTTTGTTTTGAATTTGTGTCTCCCCAGACCTTTTCTCCCCTGTGCTGTCTCTTGTTTAAAAAACAGCCACGGAAAGAACGTGAAAAGCAACAACAACAACAAAATAAAGAGTTTCTAGACTCCTCAACAACCCCCAGCTAAGGGCTCATGCCAGTTACTAGGTCCATGAGGGAGAAGCAGAGGCCTGGCTTCTGCCTGGCTTCCCATAATTTACTGATTTACTTTTAATCTGAATCCTGGAGTGGGGTAAAAAGTCTAGATTGGGCACCGATGTTAATGCTCTAGAATGCCAAGATTAGAGAGCAAGAGATGGATGGGCATGCAGGAAGTCTAAAATGGTGTGAGTTCTATTCGAATCGGTGAAGGAAGGATAAACACCCTCTGACAGGGACGTCACCTCACAGCACAGACTGTTGGCACATTTTGGACTCTGTTGGAATACCTTCTGTGATGGCTAATATTATGCGCCGGCTTGGCTGGGCTATGGTGCCCAGTTGTTTGGTTAGACACCAGTTCATATGTTGCTGTGAAGGTACTGCTTTCGATGTTATTAACATTTTTATCAGTAGACTTTAAGCAAAGCAGATTACCCTCCATAAAGCAAGTGGGCCTCATCCAGGAAGTTGAAGGCCTTAAAAGCAAAGACAGATGTTTCCCAGCGAAGAAGGACTTCCCAAGAATGCAAATGAGAAACCCTGCTTGAAAGCCTGCTGCCTTTTGGAATCTGAACGCAAGCCTGCAACATCAGCTCTGACCTGAATCTCCAGCCGGCCCTGTACATTTCAGACTTGCCAGCCACCACATCACGAGAGCCAATTCCTTCGAAGATATCCACGTATATATCTTGGAGAGCGCTGGTTAATCCGACTAAAGCACTGCCTTTTCAGGAAAGGTTTGTTGTGCTTTGCTTTTGTGTGAGATCATGAGAATCTCAGATGGCAGAGCTGGAAGTAGCCTTAGCCCATTTGGCCAGTGGAAGCAAATCTGTGTGAACTGCAGTGATACAGTGACACTCCGCCTCCTGTCACCAGGGCACATCTTGCTGAGTGACAGTCAGGATCTCCCTAGGCTTTCCTTACAGTTTGAGGGGCTCACCGCAGACCCCATGTCTCTCCTGCTTTGTCTGAACCCCCACTCCTGCCCCTGCAAAAATTAGGAATTTAGAGAAGAAGGAAAAGTAAGGTCTCTTCTAGCTCTGCAGTGGTAAAACTTTAACTTTGTTGAACATTGGAATTAAAAGGGCAAAACCTCCACCCCAGACCTCTGCAGCCGCCCTGCGGATTGGCTACAGAAGGGAGCCTGGTGCGAGGTAATTAACCACAGATCGCTAACAGCTCAATGGGAAGGCCTGTGTCCAGGAATTCCTTTTGCCGGAGGTCCTGGGAGCCTTTACTGCAGAGAAACGAGTTTGCAAATAAGCACTTTTCTTTGAAAAGGCCCCTTTCCCTAGTTCCATTAGCTCCCAGCTCAGCTTTCAGCTGCGAGGGCTGTCTTTTTATCTTGAACTTGACATATTCTTCTAGTTTAGCCCAGTCACACGGAGCCCTTTGGCAAGCCACTCTCTCTCCCACTGTGAATTGTTGGGTACCAAGACGGAGAAGAAAGTTCGAAGTCAGCCAACTTTTTCCCCCACAACCCCCTGACTCTGCCTCTCTTTGTACTCAACAATGGATTTCACAATCTTTGGTTTTCTTTGTCATCAGGAAAGATGTTGGAGTCCAACAAAGGGAGAACAAAAATTCCGGACATGCTGAGAAAATGAAAGTGTGTGTGTGTGTGTGTGTGTGTGTGTGTGTGTGTGTAGACTCACTCACCACCCCCCATGCCACTGACTAGCATTTGCAACCCTCAGGAATGTATGTCATTTGGGGTTGTGTCAGTGGTTCCAGCCATGTTCTTTCCAACTTCCTGCTGGAAAATTTAACCTCTTTTTAGTCTTCAGCGAGGCAAGGAAGCTGAACACCATCTGTATTTGTTCTTAACTGTGACACATCTCTTGAATTCAGTCCCAGCTGCCCACCTCCATCGCCCTGGCCATTTTCCTCTTCCTAGATTAATATTCTTTGTCCTAACTTTGCTCATCGCCTCTCTTCTGCTCCCTCCAAAACCTGCTCCTACTGCAGCCAAAGTGATCTTTCTAAAATGTAGATCTGACTGCCTTGTTGCCCATTTCCTGGAATTTCAAGTCTAAGCTCCTAGCGGGGCAGCCAAGGTGTTCCTGGGGTCCTGGCTGTCCTGGGGTCCTAATCAGCCCCTCAGTTCTCTGATTCAGACAGCCTCCTGCTTTCTCTTCCTCGATCCCTCTTCTGGTCTTTTTCTTTCTCTCTCTCCACCCACCCTCTTATTATTTTTTGCAGCTGGAATAAGCTTTTTTTAAAGGTAAACTCTGCCCTTCTGCAAATTCCTGGGTCCTGACCTACTCCCGTGATCCCAGATGGAGTGAAGAATTTCTTTGGTTTTCACTGCTTTTCTCCATTCTCGGTGCCTCACCCGTATCTGCCCACGTTTCTGGCCAGCCCAAAAGCCCTCTGGGTGGAGACTTTCTGTCTAGAGCAGATGGCCCTGCTTTGTGCAAGACCCAGAGAACATCCTCAGTTAATGCTCTGGATGAACAGGAGGCATAATATAGCATATTGTAGGAGTTAACACCTTCTGGCTCTGTACCTGGATTCATGTGGATTGAATCCTGGCGTTCATTGCCTGAGCCTCTGTCTCCTCACCTGTGAAATGGGAGAGTCTTATCAATGTCAGAGCACCAACGGTGAGAATTCACCGAGACGATGCACACAGAGGACTTCGCAAGTCCCTAACACAGAATAAAACCTCAATATGTACCACCCCTAGGAACCGTGGATGCTGTAGCCCTCCGCCTCTCTCCTCCCTCTTTGTTTAGACTGCCTCCATCTCAGGTCCCCACCGAAGTCATCAACTACAGGGGAAGAAAGAGTTAAGCCTAACTCTGTTCACCGCAAATCCACAGGCACTAAATAAGGCTCCAGCATGCAGGCTTTAAGTATGGGCTGCAGTTAACTATAAACAGCTGTTGCAAGATAATAGCCTTCTACCGGTAAAATAAGGCTAGCCCCCCTCCCTCACAATGGAACCTTTCTTACACAGAGCAGTCACAACTGACAGATCTCAGTCTGGCAGTAATCAGAATTAAAAGGTGGGGGCAGGGGAAGGATTGTCAGGCTTCCCAGATGAAGCTGCCATATATATAGCAAGTCTATTTCCGCTTCCAAAAGCCCAAACACCGGGCGCCTCTTATCTGCAGTACATTTCCCCTTGTTCTAAGGGGGAAAAACAACTCTGGCCCCCGCTGCTCCCTTCCTGAGCCAGCATTAACTCTAATAACTGGAAAGAAGAGCAGACATTAGCCAAGAAGACATACGTGTTGCTCTTTATACCAAAGCCCTTCATTCAATTAATCCCCGCTTCCCATTTTAGGAAGTTAAGTATGAATCAAAGCTCAGCAATGCGAGTCCATATGGAATTCGGATGCCTTTAGGTCCATTTCAGAATTTAACAAAGGTGAGATGTGTGTTAGTTGCTGCCACTCTGCTGGAGACAGATGCCCGGGCTGGATTTGGGGAACAGATTGTGGAAAACACTGTTTCAGAAAATATCTAGAATTTATTAAATATATATATATCTGGTGTCAGGCATATAGTAGGCACTTGATGTGTTCTTTTGAGTCGGCTGACTACTTTCTGTGCGTGAAGAAGGAAATGGATTTGCTTTCAAAGAATGGTTGATGAAATCCTAGAGTGAAGTGGAAACTCTGAGTGGGCTATGTAGTGTAAATCCTATCCATCAATCATCTATCTTTCTATTTATTTATCTTTCTATCATCTTTCAATCTATCTATCCATCCTCCATCTATCATCTATCTAACCATCCCCCCATCACTTATCTATCATCTGTCAATCCATCCATTATCTATCCATCTATCCATTTATCATCTCTCTATTCATCTATCATTCTATCATCTATCCATCCATCTATCCATCCATCATCTATCATCTATTGATTAATCCATCCATTCATCCACCTATCATCTATCTATCCATACATCCACTTATCAGCTCTCTATTCGTCTACCTAGCATTCTGTCATCTATTGATCTACCCATCTATCTATCAAAGGAGTTTGATGAAACCCAGAAAAACTAAGTGGTTTATATGGGGTCAATCAGCAAGTTAGCAGCAGAAAGAGGAGTTGTGCCAACCTCTATGCCTTCCAGGCTTGTGAGTCAATCGGCTCACACCAAAAATCATGAGACTGAAGTCATCCCTGAAGCCTGGGTAAACAAGTGTCAGGAGGAACACTGGGAAGGAGCAGCACTCAGGAGTTTAATTCTGTTTATGGCTGTGGTCTCAGGAGAAGCAGCACTTCCTGTTTATGTCTACCCTCAGCTAGATGATACATCTTACAACTAACAGGCACAGTAAGTACTGCTGAGTTAATGAAAGATGTATGGGCTTGCCACTGCTATGATGCCAGCCTGTGTGTCTCTGGCACTCCAGGAGTAACTAGTACCCATGGTTATCCTTAATGAGGTTTATCATGAACCTGTACGTGATGGCCTGTGAAATGGGAGCTGTAGTTAGTCCCATTTTATAGCTAAAGAAACTGAGGTTTGGAAAGATTAGGACATTTGCTCCTTGTCACTCAGCTAAAAAGTTCTGGAAGCAAGGTTAAAAGCCTTCTTTTCTGACCTAGAGGCTGATTTCTTGATTACTATGCTGTCTTCCTGAAAAATAAATTGAAAAATCCTTGCTCTCCTGTGTATGAGGCAAAACATGTTTGTGTTTTGCTTTGTGTCCTTCGACTGGCTGTACCACCCTGAGAGGTAACTTCATCATTCCTATTTTACGTGAGTGAGATCTGAGGCTCTGATAAGGCACTGACTTGTCCGAGGTCATTCAGTTTGTAAGGTATGGGGATCTCTAAAATCAAGTCCAGTGCTTTGTTTACGGAAACATTATTACCTCTTGGGAAATTTTAAATCCACAAAGGGTTGTCTCTACCATGGTTCTAGAAACTCAAGTTAAGATCACCTTTCAAAAAATGATAGGACATTACTGACGTCAAAGTGATCAAACCAAAGAAGTATAAGGAACAAGGTCCAGGCTTGGGTTAAGACTTAGATGACCAGTGTATCCCAGCTTCTAGGCCAGTTGCAATCAATTACTCTTAGCTACCCAGGCTAAGACGGATCAGGAGACTGCTTCTGATCACAACAGGACAGCATCCTTTGATACTGAGTTACGTTCATCCCATGTTGGAATCCCTAAGTGTGGCTGGCATGGGTATGTTTTGTCTCTCTGGATACACTTTCCCTCTGCTCCGTGCTCTACCCCAGGGGAGTCCCTTACTCTCCAGTCTCCAGCTGGGTTAGTCCAATGGGGAAGCCGTCAGGACACTGAAAGGAGGGAGGAGGCGGCAGAGGTGGTGGGACTTGGTGGCCTGAGTCCCTTGCTGTGGGTCACCGGGGATGACTTCACCCCTCAGAGGAAGACCACAGCTCCTGTCAAGAGGCCCTCTGCTCCCAGCTCTCACTTTCTC
Organism: Phacochoerus africanus; assembly: GCF_016906955.1. Taxonomy (NCBI): domain Eukaryota; kingdom Metazoa; phylum Chordata; class Mammalia; order Artiodactyla; family Suidae; genus Phacochoerus; species Phacochoerus africanus. The sequence continues at coordinate 26,112,285 of NC_062551.1, read as the reverse complement.
AGGATCCCGATCCCTCTCCTCTTTCTCCTTTACCAGGCTTGGGTTATTGCACACTGCACGTGGCTTGTGGGTTTCCCACACGGTGTTATGTCTGTACAAATATTCTATTTATAAACTCTCTTCAAGTCACTCAACTGGAGTGTGACAGACTGACACACAACCCTCACTGGCAGAGTGGCTGTGTTACACGGGGATGTGTTAGAAACGCAGTCATGGATGAGTGAGGAGTGAGCACAGCCTCTCTTGGAAAGGAGATCCTAAAGATCGTCCCTCCCCACCCTCTCCTTTCCTTCTTTCCCTCCTTCCTTCTGTCCATTCCTTCCCTTCCCTTCTTGGGCATATTTTTGCAGACAAAAGAATCTTCATATCTGGCTGAAGACAGGGATGCATAGGGAACAGTGCCTGGATTCACACCAAATGGAACACTCCTGAACTCATTCGTACACAGCCCCACGCATGCCTGGTTGCCCAAGCGCCAAGCTTGGCTAAGATGGTTAAATTCTTGGGGCCTCCAGTCCCTACATATAACTAGGATAATAATACCTACATTGCTTAGCTATTGGCCACAGAAGAGGTGGCATCTATAAAATTATCCTTTTATTTATAGCATTTACCTGCATTTCCATGAATCCAGAGTGGAAAGGTTTGGGTTAAGAATTTTTTTTTCATCTGCCCAAATTCAGCAGGACGATGGGGTTCTTTCCTCCCTCCCTCCTTTTCCCTTCCCTCCCTCACTCCCTGCCTCCATTCTTTCTCTTCCTTCCATAATAATGAATCTTGGTGCTTCTTCTCCAGTCTTGACACCTTAGAGGTGGTTTTCACCTCCAGGAGCCCTGGAAGACTTAGTGAGCAAGGAGGATTTAACAGCCAGCCTTTTATACCACAGAAACCTCAGCAACACAGAGCCCTGGGATAGATTCTCAAATTCGATGCTGAACTTCCTGAAGACAAATACCAATATTATTTATTTCTCGATCCCCAGTTCCTGTTATACAATTTATACACCTTAAATGTTTATTGAGTTAATAAGTTATACTGGGTAATCTTGCTTGTCATAGATGGAGGGCTTCCCTACTTTAAATACGGAAATATTTACTTATTTTATTTGAATCATTTTGAAGGAAATTATTTTGAGAAATTACCACAGTTTCAAGGAGAGTATATGAGACATTATTTGCATTTTAAAAATAATTTGGTGGCATCTTTCCGAGCACCAATGATGTCACTGCACTTCCATGAACCTGTGCCATCAGGGGAAACTGAGTTCACAGAGACCCTTTGATTCTTAACTAAATGCTCCTGGATGGCTTCCTATTTTAAATCCTTAAAGCCCAATTCTTCTACCCACTCTCCTCTCTTCCCAGTTGCTGTTTCTAACATGCCATGGGACTGGATACCAAGAAATTATGAACATTTGAATTCTGTGTAAAAGAAGAGTGAAAAAAGCTCTGAAAACATGTGTGCAAATAAAGAGGAAATGGAACTAACTGTTCAGAAGATTTTTTTTTCTTGTCTTTTTAGGTCCACACCCATGGCATATGGATGTTCCCAGGCTAGGGGTCAAATAGGAGCTGTAGCTACTGGCCTACGCCATAGCCATGGCAGCGCCAGATCTGAGGCATGTCTATGACCTCCACCGAATGCTGGATCCTTAACCCACTGAGTGAGGTCATGGATTGAACCCACATCTTCTTGGATCCTAGTTGGGTTCATTACTGCTGAACCACAAGGGGAACTCCAAGAAGTTTTTATTCTTCTTGGTTTTGGGGTATTTTAAAAATGACATTAGATGTAAGAAGACATTGATACCTAAGAATGACTTGGGAAGACAAAATGAAACATCTGCTTTCTTTGCCAAAGGAGATCAAAGACCACTTTATAACTCCTTGACAATAACATGTGGGCCTAGCAAACCTGTGGAAAATTTCAAAGTCCTTCTTGAAATCCCAGTCCCTCTAATGTGGACTCTCACAGGAATCAGAAATGAATTTTATACACATGGCCTCAGGTTCAGATTAGCTTTGTTTGGGGTTTTGCTTGACTTTGCTTTTGTCAAGAGTGATGGAAATGGCAAGAGTTGTCTTAGAGGAGAGAAGAGAAAGGGGGATTCAGGGATGGAGTCCCCTTGTCCTCTCACTGTGGCAAGAGGAAATCAAGCCCTCTCTGATGCTCAACTTACTAATCTGTAAAATGGGAAGGACTACACACCTGATAAGATTTTCCAGATGGACATGAAAATGACAAGAGAAAGAACCAACAGAAGTATTTTGTAAAGACAAATGTGACATAAATGTTCCAATGTCCTACATGATGGTGATGATGATGAAAGCTCATTTCCAGGGTTGGCTGTGAATCTCATGTGCCATGTGGATCTTTGGGGAAAGATTCCTGAAGCAACCCTGGGGAATTTGAAATGCACCTTTCTCTGGACTTAGGGGTTAAACCTAAACATCTTCCATCTAGGAGTCTGCGTGTAGATCCAAAGTCAACCTTAGTCATTTTTTCCTCCTATAGAGCCCTTGTAGCTGCCACTCAGTGTTTAGGACCAAAAAAGATCTGTCTGTCCTAGATGCCCACTATGCTTGGTGGCCAGGATACTCTGAGTTAATTTTAAGTCTCTACTGTAGTAATTATTTCATGTTGAGTTCTGACACGGTTATCTATCCCATTCCTCTCTGAGAATCTCTGCAGATTCTGATCTTTCTGTTTTACTTTAAAGGCCATTAGAGACATTTTCTAAATGTCAGCTAATTCAACTTATTTTTGAGTGTGTGAATTAGGAGTACTGTAAGCAGCAAATCACTGGGGAATAAACAGATGATGAAAAATAAATGAATGATAGAACTGAATAGCACAAAGAGGGAACCTTAATGCATGTTGATGAAAAAAATCATTTAGGCAATTAGGGGAACCCCAGGAAAGAATGGAGGCTGTGACAAGAAAATCTGTGTTACCAACGTGAAAGATGGTCTCACAGGAGAGGGTGGGAAGAAAAGATGCTGACGCAAGGAACTTTAGAAAGGAGTGGAGTCTGCAAGAGGAAAGGCAAGAAGAATGGCATAAGCACTGTACTCAGGCTGACAAGGCTGTTTTCTACAGGACTAGTTGACAATTCTGATGTTGCTATGCATGTATATAGGAACTAAACAATTAAGCAAATGGGTGACAGATGATGGCAACTAGCATTCTCACTGTTGGAGTAGAAATTTACAAATGAGCAAGATGAAGGGGCTAGAGTACTTCATGTGATAATGAATTAAAGTTGGAGATATCAACATGAACTGATTTTTAGCTAACTGAAGCTACAGATGGTTGCAGATGGAAATATTTACATGTGTGTATATATATATATGCATATATATGAGTTTGTATATACATACATATACATTTTTTTTGTTCAGTTAGCTGAAAAGACCTAAAAAAGAAAAAAAAATCACCCCAGTAGCAATGAGCACAGCTAGTACCCAGATCTTGGTTTCTAACGCCTTTCTCCATTCAAAGGAACCAAGGCTTCTTGGGGAAGTGCCCTAGGACTAGAGCAGGAAATCTGCAAAAGGAGCCTAGAACAGAAAGTAAGAAAGGTGTCAAAAGTTTAAAAAGCTCACATTGATTGGGGGGGAAGTCAAAGAAGCATAGGAGCCAAATGGAAGAACTTTCAACAGCCAAAGCTGGAACAATTTAAGCGACAAAATTACATAGTGTTGGATTAAAATCTAGAGTAAAAAATAAATATTTATGAGTACCTATTTACCTAAATAAATGGTTAAATAAATTAACTCAGGGAGAAGGACAAATATCCTGTGTAGAAGAATTCCAACAATTACGTAAATACTCTGCCCTCAAGGAGAGAGAAGGATGGCTCCAGACTTGTTAGGTTTGGTCTGCACACAAAGACTTTGTTCCAAAGAATATGTGAGAAGGGCAAAAAAATAGTAATTTTAAAATAGAGAAGTGTATACAATTTTACGGTAGAGAAATCTGACAAATACAATCTCAATCATGTGCCCAAGGTCAACAGCAACATTCATAAATCATGTTGATAGTAAGTACCCTTCATAGGATATGATGGAAATGGCACTTTATCACTATAGCTTTCCTCGCAGAAACTTGCAACTTGAGACTATCATGGGAAAAAAACATCAGATTCCAATGAAGGGACATCATACAAAATACCTGACTCCTCACAACTATCAAGGGCATCAAAAACAAGTGATGGACTGTCACAGACATAAGGAGCCTAAGGAGACAGGACAACAAATGGACTGTGGTATCCAGGATGGGGTTCCAGAGCAGAAAGGACAATAAAACCTAAGGAAATCCGAATTAAGCTATGAACTTTGGTAAATGCCAATATATAAATATTGGTTCGTTAATTATAATAAATATATAAAACTCATGCATGATGTTAACAATGGGGAAATGGTGTGGGATATAAGAAAATTTTCTGTACTGTATTTTTAATTTTTTGATAAACATAAAATGAAAAGTAAAGCCTATTTTTGGAAATGAATGAAAACTACTTAGAAATTTAGCTTTACAAATTATTGAGTAGTTGCTATTGCTTACTATGTTCCAGACACTGTCATATTTGAGGGGCTCAAGATTTTGTTTATTTAACTTCAAATCTTACAGAGATGTTGTAAATATTAAAAAGGAGAATACATGTAAAGTGTTTAGTACAGTGGCTGGAACCTAGGGGACTCAATGATTTGTTGAGCGGGGAGCATAATGGTGATGGTTGGGTTTTGCTTTTTTTTAAATTGAGATATGTTGATGTACAATATTGTATAAGTTACAGGTGTACCACATAGTGAGTCATTATTTTTAAAGGTTATATATTCCATTTATAGTTATTATAAAATATCGGCACTATTCCCTGTGTTATAAATATATCCTTGTAGCTTGTTTATTTTATACATAATAATTTGTATCTCTTAATCCCCTACTTCTATCTTGCCCCTCCCTACCTTCCTATTCCTAGTGGTAACCACTAGTTTGTTCTCTATATCTGTGAGTTTGTTTCCTTTTTGTTATAGAATCTAGTTTTTTTTTTTAATTTTAGATTCTACATACAAGTGATATTATACAGTATTTGTCTTTCTCTGACTGACTTCACTTAGCATATTACCCTTCAAATCCATGCATGTTGTTGCAAATGACAACGTTTAATTTTTTATGACTGAGTAGTATTTCATTACACACACACACACACACACACGCCACCTACTAAGCGGAAAAAAAAATTTGCTAATGATATGACCAATAGGGGGTTAATAATTCAAAATAAAAAGGCAAATAACCTGATTAAAAATGGGTAGAAGATTTGAATAGACATATTTCCAAAGAAGACATACAGATGGCCAACAGGCACATGAAAAGGTGCTCAACATTGTTAATCATCAGGGAAATGCAAATTAAAAACAGGATAAGATATTACTTCGCACCTGTCAGAATAGGTATCAGCAAAAAGACCACACATAACATATGTTGGCGAGGGGGTGGAGGAAGGGAAACACTGTTGGTGGGAATGTAAATTGGTACAGCCACTGTAGAAAACAGTACGGCAGTTTCTCAAAAATGTAAAAATAGAACTGCCATGTGACCCAGCAATTCTACTCCTGGATATACATCTGAAAAAATGAAAACACTCATTTGAAATGTTCATAGCAGCATTATTTACAACTGCCAAGATGTGGAAGCAACCTATGTGTCCATCAAGAGATAAATAAGTTTTTGCATTTAAAAACTGACAGACAACAACGTAAGGTGATTTGTCTGCTCTAGTCTGGGGCCAGTCAAGGAAGTTTTGGATAAGGTGAGTCCTTAAGGATGAGTAACCATTTGATGGGTGAGGAAGGCAGAGGCAGCATGCCTGCAGCAGAATCAGCATAATCAAAGGCCTAGAAAGCATGCTCCGAGAGTTCTCTAAGCAGGACTGCAGCTATATGCGATTTGCTTTTGCTGCAGTGCATTACAGAAGGCTCAAAGGAGCGAAGGGAAATAAGGCTAGAGTGGTCAGCAATGGCCATGGCACAAAAGCTCCTGTGCCGGGCTAAGGAGCCTAGGCTTTCTTCTACAAAACCAATGAGAATTTTCAACCCTACAGAGGGGCAATCACATTCCCATTTTGGTTAGACTCATTCTGGCTGCTGTGAGGAGTGGGCTTGGAGTACAACCAGAGAGGATGCTGTAAGGCTGCGGAACATGAAGCTGTTTGAAAAGCATGGCATTTTCTTGGGGGCAGTTATAACCCTCTGACTTCCCAAGGTAACTACACTTTTGTGAAGTGCCTGTCTAAATATTCTCCTTTTATGTGTATTAGCTATAAAGGTAGAAGCTCACTTTGGCACAGAAATGCATTTGTGAGACAGAGGGAAACGTTTCTTTTATGACCACTTCTTGTTCCAGCCTTCCTTGCCAGGAGAAAAGAAAGCAAGCTAGAAATGAAAAATCTGAGACTTTAGGAGTTGCCATTTTGAAGCGCTCCCTCTCTCATACTCAAAGCCATAGTATTTTCCAGATTCTCAATTTTTAGTTCATCTTTTCCTAAGTATTTAGGATCGCTAACCCAAAACTAAACCTTAACAAATGGCTAATATTCTAATTACTGAGCTTGATTAAATGGATAGAACCCAAGTTTGGAATCTGGGCATCTCTGTTCTTGCCTCAGTTTGCCTGCTTACCTTCTGGGGGACTTTATAAAGTCTTTCAACACTTTGGAGCCTGTTTTAAAATTTTTCTTAAATAGGAAACATATCCCAACCCTACCACTATCACCATCATCACCAACATGAAGACATCACACTGACTCCTCCCTCTCAGGTTTCAGGAAGGATTAAATGTGGCTGTGAATGGACAAGCCGCTTGCTCTTGTCATCCAAAGATAAGAGCACACAAATAATCCTCAAATGGCAACAGTCAGACTTTGGTCACACTCAGTGCCTGGCACCTTTGAGGCACTCAGAGAATGAAACCCAGGTCATTTATCACATCCTTTTGCCTCCTCTACTATTTAGACACATGCTCTACGATACGGAAATGGGATCATAGTGTGTCCTGGTGTTCCTGGCTTGCTGGCATGGAGTAGCTTAATGAAGTGTGAGCATAAGCACTGGAACAGCTTTGGTTCTGTTACCATTAAGGGCTCCAATTACATCCTAAAACATGTTCATGATCCTCTGAGAGTGGGCTTGGCTCATTAATCACTGAATCTACTGAAAAATAAAGAGATCCTTTCATGGAGTATCTATCTAATCACATATATATCATTATCAAATAGGTCGTTTTCTTATTCTATAGCTATCATTCTTTTTTTATGGCCACACTCATGGCATATGGAAATCACAGGGCCAGGGACTGAATCCAAGCTGTGACCTACCCCACAGGTGTAGCAACATTGGATCCTTTAACCTACTGTGCCGGGCCAAAGATCAAACATGCACTTCTACAGTGACCCAAGCTGCTGCAGTTGGATTTGTGTTTGTTTGTTTGTTTGTTTGTTTTTTCTTTTTAGGGCCAGACCCACAGCATATGGAGGTTCCCAGGGTAGAAGTAGAATCAGAGCTGTCTCTGCTGATCTGCTGATCTACACCACAGCCACGGCAACGCAGGACCCAAGCAGCATCTACAACCTATATCACAGCTCACAGCAACACCAGATCCTTAACCCACTGAGTGAGGCCAGGGATCAAACCTGCATCCTCATGGATACTAGTCAGATTCATTTCCACTGTGCCACAGTGGGAACTTCTGCAGTTGGATTTTTAACTCACTGCACCACAGCTGGAATGTCTTAGCTTTTTTTTTTTTTTTCTCTTTAGGGATACGCCCATAGCATATGGAGGTTCCCAGGCTAGGGGTCAAATCAGAGCTGCAGATGCTGGCCTACACCACAGCCACAGCAACATCAGATCCGAGCCATATCTGAGACCTACACCACAACTCACAGGAACATGGGATCCTTAACCCATTGAATGGGGCCAGGGATGGAACCTGTATCCTCATGGATACTAGTCAGGTTCGTTATCACCGAGCCACAATGGGAACTCCTCAGCTGTCATTTCTTTGTTCTCCTTGTTACTCAGGGTGAAACTGTTCTCTCCACCACAGACTCCAGGTTTTGCTCACATTACCCTAAACTGCTAGATGTTACGTCCTCCTTTTCTTCCATATCAAATGGCCTTAGCCCAAGACTGGAGCTAGCTTGTCTACTGTCAGGAAAGCCAGCTGCCTTCTCAATAAGGATATTTTCTTAAGAAACAAACCAGACCCACACAAATTAAAAATCCCGGATAAACAGACATCAAAAACACCTAAGAAAAAGTGATAGCACAGAATATTTTCTCTAGTCTCTTTCAAGCCACGTGGACGATGTACGAACCCCTGCATGTCAGAATTTTATGAAATTTCTGTACCTTAGCATTTCACATAAGGTATGGTACCAAGCAGAAAACAAGTATTTGTGGAGTAAATAATCTCTTTCTTAAAATCTCAGGACTCGACTAAGCCACAGGGATAATTTAGTACTTTGTTACTCAAAGTATAATCTATGGACCAGCAGCATCGACAAGATCTTGGAGCTTGTTAGTGTTCGCTGCAGAATCCCCTGCCCCACCTTGAACCAATTAAATCACAATCTTCCTTTTAACCAGATTGAGGTGATTCATTTGAGAATCACTGAACTTGCCCAAGTTATGAATCTTAACTGAAAACTGAAATCACCTGAAGAACTTTAAAAATTGATACCAGGATCCCGCAGATAAAGATTGTGATTTATTTGGTCTGGGAATGTGGCTTGAATATTAAGATTTTTAAAAGCTCCCCATGACATTCGAATGATAAGCCAAGGCTGAGACCCACTCACCTAGTCCACCTTTCTCATGCAGACACAGTTCTCCAAAGCTGGATGCACACTTCTGGGGCTTCAACAGCACTTTATAAAGTATGGGGACTGAGCAACATTTAATCTATTATTTCCTTCTAAACCTTTCACCCTCACTGTCTCCCTAAAATTATGCCTCTATTCTTATATCATAGAATATCCAAGATGCACCGGAGACCCCAACAGCCCTTAGTCATTCTATGGCTTTACTTACCACCCCGAGCAGATGAGAGCAAGGACAGACTCAAGCTGGAGGAGCCAGATTCTATCTTCTAGGATTTGAGACTAGGACAAGGAGCAGGATGGATGGTCTCAGCTTCAGGCCAGTCCTCTAACAGGTGCAGATAGGACCTGTGGGGCTGTATATTCTACCATGGGAACTGGGAGCAGAGAAAGGCTGTAAGGAAACAGAGAACAATGAATCAAGCCCATGAAGGGAGGCAGGCAGCGTAAGTAGAGAGAGTCAATGATCAGGCTTATGACTTCCAGTCCTCGTTTCCAGACCCTTCTCTAGCTAGGCTCAGTTGCAATTTGCATCCCATTATTTCATGAAACATTACTATTTATAATTTACCACATGCCTTTGTTTCCTTAAGCCAGCTCAAGTTGGGTTTAGCCTTGGCAAGAACAAAGTCCTCATTCAGTCATCTTATTTTCTCTGCCTAATTCTGATTAGCGTATTAACACACATGTAAGAGCATCAATGAAACCTATAGGTTAGAGACCATCCAACCTAAAAGGGGGACAAGGAACATCCACTTGTGATGGCACTTCTCTTTTTCAGGGGCATTGAGGGCATGATTTACAAATGCATATGCTTGAGGCTCTGAGCTAGACCTTTGCAACAATGGTTATTGTTTAATCCTCTCAACATTATCCCTATAACACGGAAAGGGAAACTGGGTCTCGGAGTGGTTGACTGAGTTTCCTGTGGTTGTATAGCTAGAAAGGAGCATTGTTTAGATTGAAGTCAGTCTTTCAGACGTTAAACCCATGTTTGTGAACAGCAGGGATGGCTGGCACGGAAGTGCGGCAGGTAATAAAGCTGGTGATACGAGGAGGAGAAAAAAAGGTCCGGTTTGTTGTCAATTAGGGGTCTGATAATGGAACAGATTAACTAGAGCACTTCAAAAATCTTCTTCCTCATCTTTTGAAGGAGATAATGGCTTTGGAATATTTCAGGGTCACCTTGAAGACTGTGTCTGCTTCTTTTACTCCATGACAATGGACCATGTTGTCTTACCAAGTGGTCTCAATAACCCTTGTCTGAAACTATCTGCAGACCGTAACAATGAAATGCACCTTTCTGATGTGTGCTTTCTAATTCATCCTTGGACATACCTGAAGAGAAGCTTGCACCAGAACATTCTTTGGCCCTTGAAATAACTGGTGGCAAATGTTCCCTACAGTTCTCACCCATGTCTGCTTTTCCTCTACCATTTGGGTAGGAAGTTTTGCAAAACCCAAGATGCTGTAACTAAAAGGCTGTGTGTCTCCACTGTTTCGAATGGCTGGATTAATAGACTTTCTAGACTGGCAGTGGGAGTAAAGGAAGGTCCACTGGCCAATCACTGGGGAAGGTACTCTTTCTAGAAGGCAGTGACTATGAATGAACATTTTACTTTCAGTATCCTGGGACTTCTACCCAGGGGATAGGTGTGGCAGGGAAGGGCAGGACCCATCTCAAAGTTACTTCAATACTTATATTCCAACTTGGTGATGAGAAGTAAAATAAGGCAGATTTGTGTTGATTGTGTGAATTCATCAGGAATTTACTGGTCATGAACCTGCAATCTTAAATTCAGGATGCAGCAGGCTCTTCTGAAATAATTCTTGGTCTCTAGTTGCAGCAGAGATTCTAAGGCATTGGTTTTCTGGAGGTTGGCAACTCCATGAGGGCTGAGGCTGTGTTCAGCTGACGTGCCTTGGGCACCTACCTCACATCAGGTACTGTGTTGCCTAGCAAGCCTCCAGGCTCTTACACATACCGGTCTTCATCTCTGAAGTGCCTTTCTCTCCTGTCCACTCTCAATTTGTAAAACACATCCACCCCGGCCTCTTGAAGCTCTTCCTGATCCCTTCAGCCCACTTGACTCATGTGTGCTGCCACCCTGGATTTGTACACATTACTCTATGGAGATACCTCTCAGGCTGGGCTGCAATGTGCTTGTGTTCTTGCGAGTTCATTCTCCTGGACCCAGGCTCCTGGAGCATAGAGAGCATGCTTCAGCCACCTCTGCATTCTCAGCTACCTGCTTTGCGCTCGACAAGCAGCTCAGAGTCATCTGAGTCAGTCCACCTCAGGCTGTCACTATCGTTGATTTGCTTTCTCATCCTTGTTTTGAAGACAACACCACAGTCCACAGAGAAAACACCTTTTGCTCTTTGGTTACATCAGGGTTTTTGCAGACCTATGCTTAGAAATAAATGTAGCCTTCCCAAGAATGTGCATTTATATTTAACTTTTTCCAACTACTAGTATGTAAAATGAACACATACTCTGGCCTAGCAACCCCTCCCTCTAGGAATTGACTCTAGGGATATGTTCACAAAATATTTGTCAGGACATGTAAAGGATGCCCCTTGCTGCGCTTGTTTTATCAGCCAGCACCTGGAAACAACCCGTGTGGCCACTGACAGAGGACCAGCATATCCTCCAGAATGAGCCTCTAAACTATGATTTTAGGGAAAGCATAATTCAAAGATACTACATAGATCTCTATGCAAATGTATTCACTATTGTGAATAAAGCATACTCCTAAAGAATATGCAGAAGTACCCCTTTTGTTAACATCAAACATCAAATTTGGTAGTTGGTACCTATCTACAGACAGGCACATGCATTATAGGAGCAACTGCATTGTTCTTAATACCCATAACTCTCCGACTATTTTAATTCACTGAATCTTAACTCTCACCTGTCCCATTTTACAGACGAGGAAGACGGGGCAAAGAGAGGCTCTCTTGTTCAAAATCACGTAGATGGCAAATGGTAGAGCAGGGATTCAGCATCACCTGAGAAACTGTTAAATATACAAATCTGGCCCCTCCCTTCCCTTGCCGAATCAGAATCTCTGAGGATGTGTCCCAGCAACCTACGATGCCCATAGGGTCTGAGACGCACTGCTCTAAGCCATTATGCCCTACCAGCAAGATTATTTCTAAAAGAACCACAAAACTCTATTAGCTGTTGAGAGACTGCGCTTGGAGTGGGGGGTGGAGGGTGGAAGATATTTACTTTAACTTTGTTCCTTATTGAACTCTTTGGATTGTCTGGACCTACCTGTATTGTATTACTTTCCTTTTGATTGATTTTAAAGGTCAACTGAAATCACTGGGTAGGAGGATTATAGGCCATTTTTAGATGTTTGGCTTTTTTTCTCTATATTTCTCTATATTAAGACAATAAGAAAACAAGATTAACCAATACATGCTATTTTTTTTTTTAAATCTCCCTTGGACATGTGCTGCTTATAAAAAGACACAAGGAGAACTCCCCCAGCAGAGACCCAAACTTTGTGTCTGCTACGGGAGAGCATCTCCTGGCAAAACAAATGATTCTCTCACCGCCCGAGGAGCTGCCCTCCTCTCCTTAAATTGGTCACATCCATCACCGTCGGCCCAGAAGTGGTAGCTGTTCAATCCTGAGCCCCGGTGTGATAATTGGCATAATTTCCCCGAGATAATGTGGAGGTTAATGAGGTACAGGAAGCTTTAGGCCATCCACTTTCATTTTCAGCTCAGGAAACGCAGGCTTTGATGGAAGAGGGGGAAATCTACCAAAAAGAAGGAGGAAGAGGTCACCCTAACCCTAATCAGAAAAAAGTGGGGGAGAGAGGGGTCATCCCAGGCCACAGGGGGATGACGCCAGCTCTGGAGGGAAACGCCCTCCTCCTCTAAGTTGTGAGGCAGAGTCTCCAGCCCTGGCGGGTGGGGGGTACACCCCAGCATATTCCAGTTCTGTCCTATGCTTAGTATTTCTTGGGACCATTCAAAAAATTTCAAAAAAATAGGAAAAAATTAATATTTCCCATAGAAATAGACACATTGATAATGTTTTACTCTTTAAAAAAATATGAAACGCTCAGAAGAGTCTCTACCTGCTTAGAAATTCCAAAGCACATCAGACCATCTAAGGCTCTGTGAAGCCCAGCAGGAAGGAAGGATGTCGAGTGTACGTTTAGCATTGGTTAACCTCGAGTTAGCTAGGCTTACTTTGACTATGGATATTTTTCAAAAAATTGTAATTTTGCTGTTTGGTTGCTTCTAAGAGAGCCATAGAGTTGTACTGTATTCATAGCAGTGTAACCTGGGGGAATTCTAGTGCAAATACAAGTCATGTCTCCAGACCAGACTGTTAAAACCATGAATGCACTCATTTATTTAACTGCTGCCTGGTTGTGTGTGCCCTGCAGGTAGGTACTAGGGTTGGGGACCCAGAGATGAGGTCCACACCGAATCTACCGTGAAAGCCCTCATAGTCTAGAAGGGAGCAAGGAACATAAACACACAGGAATGAGGCCGACGGATGGGGCTGCGGGGGCACCAAGTCCCTCAAGTTATGAGAGCACAGAGTAGAGCTCCTGCCAGAACAGCAAAGGAGAGAACTGGGATCCCAGCAAGGGGGTGGAGGAGCCCGCAGGGAACAGGGGCCATGCATGGGCTTTCCCACCAGATGGCCAGGCTCTCTGGTGTACCAGCTCTGGAAGCTTGGGCACGTTATCCCTCTGAACTCAGGTTTCCTTATCTGTTACGGAGCAATAAGAATGCCCAGCTTGTAGGCTGAGTGCAAGGACAGAATGCACATCACCTACTTAATATGATGCTCCAGTGTGGAGGAAAAGGTGGACTCCTCAGATAAAAGGCGGACAAGGTGCAGGTGGATGACCATGGCGGGGGGTGGGGTGGGGCAGAAGGAAAGATGAGGAGCCCAGGGGCATCTGGCTGAGTGCCTGGACAACGGGGATGTGGGAGAGAAGAGGACAAAGAGCAGGCTTCTTTGCTCCTTTTTCTTTTTTTGGGGGGGGGGGCGGTAGTAGAAATATAATTAAATATAATTAACTTCCCTTTAAACCAGTGGGTTGATTAGTGTCTCCTAAAAAGATATGTTCAAGTCCTAACTCTGGTACCTGTGAAGGTAACCTTATAGGCTCTTTGCAGTTGTAATTAATTAAGACGAGGTCATGGAGGGGGGGCCCAAAGCCAATGTGTGGTATCCTTACAAGAAGGAGAGAAAATGAAGTCATCTCGGGTAGAAGGCCAGCTATATGAAGAAAGAGGCAGAGGTTGGACGGATTCAGCTGTGAGCCAGGGAATGCCCAGGATCGCCAGCCACCCGCAGAAGGCAGGAGAGGTGTGGAATTGCCTTTTCCTCGGGGCCTCCAAAAGGAATTAGCCCTACCAACACTTTGATCTTGGACTCCTGGCTTCTAGAACTGTACTGGAGTCAACTCCTGTGAGTGTAAACCATCTGGGGGGCTAAGTAGCCCTAAGGAATGAATTCACAGGGTTTCTCACCTTTGGCAGTCAGCATTTCTGGCAGGACAGCTTCTTTGCTGGGAGGTGGGGAGACTGTTCTGTGCAGGATGCTGAGCAGCAGCCCTGGGCTCCTGCTACTGGATGCCAGAAGCACCAGCATCACCCTCCCCAGTTGTGACAATCCAAAATGTCCCCAAACATTGCCAGATATCCTGAGGTGGGGTGCGGGTGCAAATCTCCCTTGGCGGAGAACCACTGCTTGCTTGCCCATTTGTCTATTCATCTGTCCATTCATTGGTGCATTTGTTTATATTCAATAACTATTTACTTAGCAATGAGTATGGGACCGGTTATCTTTTTAGGCTCTGGGAACACAATGGAAGCCGTCTGTGTGTTCATGAATCTTGCAGTGGAGTAGAGAACACAGAATCTAATCAAATAAGCACTCAAACCTTTAGCAAACTGGGGTAAATTCCCATTATCAAGGGACTAAGGTTCTAGGCAAATATACAACAAAAGGAGCCTGACCTCGATGGTGGGCCCAGGGCGTTTGATGGAGGTCTGAGAACTAAAGGGTTGCTTAGGCACAGATGACATCCCAGGTGGAGTAAGAGCACCTGCAGCGGCCCTGAGGTAGAAAGAAGCACGGGGAAGATGGGACGGAAGATGGCGGCTGAGGGCAGGACTCGGGCTTTGGTCTGTATCCCAGGATCTGAGCTGGTTATGGGCACAAGAGCGGTCACTGCAGGAGAGACAGACAGGGCCTGCTCGCATCTACTTTATTCACCTCCAAGGTAGCTTGGAGACAACTGGTCATTTTTTTTTTTCCCAACAAAGTGGGGCCCTTTCTGTCATGTGGCTGCAGGCTCCCAGGTCTATCTGGGACACAGGTGGATGCACAGTTTCTGGAAAGGGTTGTCTGGCTTTTTTATGCTTTAGTGAAGGGGTGTCCAGAGGCCATCATGTCAGCTCATAAAAAATGTTCAGAAATCTATATTTATGCCTTGTAGCTCTCTGGCAAAAATAGCACATTGTCCTACAAGATGGATGCAGCTGGCTCCTTCCAGGGAGCACAATTTGCCCTGGAAAGCCCTTTGGAGATGGATGTGCTGCCTTGCTGCCCACTGATTTGAGCTCTGGGGGAGAGCCTTGCTCAGCAGGCATCAGGGTCTGGAGCAAATTGTACCCCAGTTCCTGCCACCCCACCTCCACTGCCCTCATCATGCATTTTTGTATTGACACAACTCTGACTGCAAGGCGTCCCAGGAAAAGGACCCTAAGCATGAAACGCTGATACTCCTTACCCTGGTCTGCCTCTCCCTCCACCCCCTGGTTTTTCAGCTTTCACTTTGGTAAAATGGGGTGAACCACCCCAGCCCTAGGCTCTCCAAGACTCTGCGTAGGGTCAGAAGAGAGGCCTGTGTGTGACCTACTCCAGAAACCATGGTGCCCTTCATGAGGGAGGCCACAGGCCATCGTGAAAGCACATGCCTGTCACCAGCAGTCAGTCGATTCAGGGTTAAAATCTTGATTCCCCCAATTACCAGCTTTGAGACTCAACTTTCCCATCTATAAAAAGGGAATAAACATGCTATCGTATGAAAGTGTCAAAAGGATTCAACATTTAAATGTGGATGCTTCCTGGCACAATCTTGACTCAATGCACAGTGGCAATGACTAACGTTAACTGTGCACTTTGGGAAGTTGTAAAGGATGCAAAGGGAACGCAGACTAACCTCCTGGAGGTTGAGGAGTCGGTGTCTGGGGAAAGGCCCAGACAGGGCCTCTGAGAGTCACCTAGGCGGCTCCCAGTTTGCAGCCTCTGTGATCATCCCCAGCGCACCTCACACCATTGCTGGCCTGGTCCCTCCCTGCCTCTCATCAAGACCATGCCTCCTCCATTCAGGAGGCTCGGTCACAGCTGTGAAACCCATCAGATATCTCCTGGGGGCAGAGGGTCCCATCCCCGCTGGTGGAGGTCATCGCTTGCATCTTTCTGTTCCCCTAGGACTTTATCTGCTCCTTTCTGACAACTTCTTAGCACCTCCTTAACCCTTCTGACCTCGAGTTCCAGCCTCCCCAGCATCTTCCCCAGCCACCTACCCACCTGCCTGGACTGTGAGCTGGTGGGGGCTGGGTCAGAGCAGGGCCTCCCTGCCTCCTCCCCTCTCCTTCTCTCCAAGATTATCTCATCATCTCAGCACCTTACATGCCAGGCACAGTGGAGGTGGGGATGGGGTGTGGATTCAGCCCTGCCCTCAGGAGCTCACATCCCCTGAGGGGACAGTTACCAGAGACAAGAGGAGATAATGCCAGGTCAGGACAGGCTCTATGCAGAAAAATAAAGCAAATTCAGCCTGTGGAGAGCGTCAGGGGAAACTCTTTTAGAAAAGAGAGGTCAGGGCCCACAGAGTGTGCTGGAGGCTTAGCAAGGCATCCTGGGTGGGGTGTGCAGGGCTGGCTGCCAGTTCTCTCTTCAAACCCCAGAGTCTTCCCCCCCAGTTGGGAAGTTAATCCAAGGCAACCTGTGTCTCTTCAGCAAGTGTGCTGCTTTCCTAGGCCTGCTGTAATCAACTGCTACTGGCCTGGTGGCTGAGAACAATGGAAGTGTATTCTCTCCCCACCAGCACCTGAGATGGAGATGGAGGGGTGGCAGAGCTGAGCACCCTCCAAAGGCTCGGGGGAGCACGCACTCTTGCATCTCTAAGCAGCTGGTGGTTCCAGGCGCTCCCGCGCTTGTGGCTGCCTCACTCTAGCCTCTGGCTCCATGTTTGTGTGGCCTTCTCTGTTGTGTCTCTGAGTCTTCTTCTTGGCCATCCCTTAGAAATGTCTTATGAGAACACTGGCCATTGGATTCAGAGCCCACTGGGATCATCCAGGATGGTCTAGCCTGGAAAGCTTTATTTACCTTTGCAAAGACTTTTGCCCAAATAAGGCTATATCCACAGGTTCTGGGAGTTAGGTTATCATGCATCCTTTTAGAGTTGGCATTTAGCACATTATAGCAACTGAGGGAAGAACCAGTCCTCCAAATTGCTATCCCTACACCTAGAGGATTCCTGCTTATGTGCATGGATTTATATCAGCCTTCTACTTTGCTTTAAATTTATTTCTGGTTTCAATTTGAAGCATTCAGAGCTCTGGTTCCAGACCACATGGATTTCCTTATCAGGCATATCAGTTTCTCCCCCTCCTCTGAAGGCTTGTTCAGCCCCTCCCCACCACTCCCCAAACACACCCACCCCCAGGCTCACACTTAAAAACACCACCAGACCTGGAAGGGGTGGCTGTCCAGCCATGGACCAGGGCTTTGTCAGCCTCCTGCTGGATCTGGGCTCTCCCAGGATTTAGGGCAAGAGGATGAAATGATTCCCAGCTGGAAAAACAACTGTGTCTGCTGGGCTGGCCGGGAACACAGAAAAAGCTCCAGGCTCAGGGTCTGCCCTGCCTTTGTTTCCTTTTGTGTTTTAACTCAAATTCCTTTTGTTTCCATCACTGAAACACAGACACACACACACACAGTAAACATGGAAATAGTTCAGCTGAGTATGAAATAAGGTGAAACTGGAAAATGAAATGGAAAATCTTTTTTCCCTTTTCCTTTCACCAAATCCCACTCTTCTAACTTTCTCTAGAAATATATTTTCTCCAGAAAAACAGCATAGCCCCTCCAAGATATGCACGTGAGTATGCACAGCTAGAGTCTGTTTTTATTTTTACATTTTTGACATGTACATATTTACATGTAAATGCTTTTCATTATGGAAAAGGGCCTCTCCCAGGGCTTTGCACACTGCTTTTTTCCCTTCTGGTCTATCTTGGACAGCTTCCTTATTTGGATATATGGATTTATCTCATTTTTAACAGCTGCAAAGAACTGCAACCAGTGGGTGCACCATAATTTGTATAACCACTCCCATGGGCTTCTGATGGAGTGAGTTACCACCAAGGTTTAGCTTCTGACTCAGCCTGGTGCCCCTTCCACTGTAGCTGTGCATGTAGCTATGCATAGATATGTAATATGATATATAAAATATTATTTATACATATAATGGACATTATATAGTACATAACAGCATATATGGATTATGTAATGTATATTTTTTGAATTATATAATACATAATTTTTAATATAATTTATATACTTATGTAATTTAGTTATTCATATATTACATAATTATACATATTATATAATTTAATCATAAACCACTATAGGTGATTATAATCCTCATTTTATAGCTGAGGGCTTGGATTTTTCCTCTCTGACATGAAGCTAGGAACACTACGCCTGGAGGAGAGAAGCTTTAAGTGAAGCCAAAGGGAGCAAGACTCCACGTCCTTTGTTCTTTATGTTGTACCACACTCCCCATTGGTTTACTCTCCTTTGAGGACCTGGCACGAGCCACATCCTTGGGCTTTCAGCCAGAGCCTCCTTCTTGGCCACATTTTCCTTCCGAGTCAACTCTGTTCCTAAGGACCACTGGGAAGGCAGACGTCCTTGCATCTGAGTAAGCGCAGCAGGAAGGATGATGTGTCAAGCCTGGCTGGCTCCGTGATGGACTGTGAACCCCATCCCCTGTGTGTCTGTGTTACTTCCCCTCAGTCTTCTCCAGCAATCACACTCAAGGGAAAAAGAAAAATAAACTTGGCCCAGTGTTAGCCCGTCTCGATTCCTGGGTGGGCCGAATGACTGTGGGGTCAAGTCACTTAACTCACAGCCCCCGGTTACAACTTCCTGCTCTTCAGTCTGGGCCCAGAAGAAGGGTACACCAGACAAGCTTACTGATGCAGCAGATGCCAACTAGTTCAAGCCCCAGATTGGCCCATGATGGCCTCATTATTGAATCAAGTCGGATTTTGCAACATTTACTGAGTCGGCGTGATCTAAGACTGGCCGCGGCACCTGTGTTCTGACCTCCGTGGTTGTGGTCTTGGGAGAGCCTGGAGCGCTTCGAGCCTCTGTTTCTTCAGCTGACACCAATGTTCCCAGGATGCTGTTGTTGGTGATTGGAAATGAGGGAGAGAAACTTCCAGTGCAGCGGTTCTCAAACTTTGCTCCATATTTGACTCACCTGTGATGGGGGCGTGGGGCACTCACAAACCCTGATAGGCAGGCCACACTCCAGAGCAATTAAATCAGGTTATCTAGGGTGGGCCCCAGAAGTCTACATTTATGAAACAACCCACAACCCAAAGATCCCAGTGAGTCACCACTTCCGAGAACCAGAGATCGAATGCAAGGCCTGCTCCATACATGGTCATCACTCAATAAATACTCATGCCTGCCTCCTCTTCCCCCAAACCTAAAAGCACATAAATCTCCAAACACTTTCTGGAGAAAGCTCTAGCACGTGAAGCCAAACAGCTGAGGCAAGGCCAGGGCTGAAGTCTCACTGAAGTTCCCTGACTCTCACCATCGGCTTTTTCAGAGAGGAAGGGTGGTCTGGGGTCAGGGCTGGGTGTTTAGGAAGCTTCTGGAAAGTGAAGCAATGGCACTTCTGAAATTCCTGCTCTTTCTTCTTATCATACTCTCTTTATCAGCTTAGCGCTGAGCCAGTCTCTCTGCTTCATGGGATAGAGCGGAGTGAGGCCCCTCCAACAGCGCCTGCCAGTGGGATAGGACAGCTCTATGCGCCGTCTGTCCTCAACCAAGACTCAGAACCCCATCCATGCCAGGGCCCCCTTAATCTGTACGTGGTCTCACCTCCAAAAGTCAACTTTACTCTGTTGTTTGAAGTTAAAATTGAGCCCATGGCATTAAGACTCAGACTTTTTTTTAATCACGACTATAGCGAAGTTGGTAAGGATTCATAGCCAACCACGCCACTTAGAGAAATTACCTAGACCCCTGTGTCCCTGAGGACTATCCTGGTCAGACCTGAGTCAGCCGCCACGGTGCACCCAGTAGACACCATGCCCTGCCACTAGCTCTGTGGCAGTCCCTCAACTCACACACAAGGCAATCCTTTTGCTCAGCCTTTCCTCATTTGATGCATGTCATTTATCTGGGTGCAAGAAGCAAAGGCCAGGAAAGCGTGTGCTCTGCTAAACCGAGAATGCCCACCTGCTGGCACAGCAGAGACCTACCTGCACGGAGCACACGAGGACAGGGGCCGCCGAGGCAGAATGCACGCGTGGAGCTGCCTGGAGGAAGGAGGTTTACCTGCAGACTACCTACTCACTGCCTACCGACCTGCCTACTGAATCACCTGGAATTGCTTCCAGCTGTGTGCAAACTTTGCTTAAAAGCCCAGAATCCAGTTCCTCCTCCTCTCTGCGTGTTCTTTTCCCCCAAGTGAGGTAGAGAGCCCAGGTTTCCTGGGATGCTCACAGAGGGAGAAAACCATTCTGTTGTCAGAAAAACATGTTAATTACAAGATACCATATTTATCCTTTGCAGTCATAATGCACGTTAGCCTCTTAAAGATACTGAGAAATTCTGCATTTTAAACAAATACTGAACATTGTTTATTCCAGGATTTCCCAAAATTATTTGACTAAGGAAAGCTTTTTTTCTTTCTCTCCTTCTAACTCTCTCGTTCCCTTCCTCCTCTTCTCTCCCTCCCTCCTTCTCTCTTCCCAATCCAACTTATTAGCAGACCACAGAAAAAATGCTCTTCCAAGAAAACATTAGGAAATGGTATCCTGGGAAAAACAGTCCTTTATTCAATGGTTGGATGAAGGAATGAGCCCCTAGCAACTTCCCTTTCAATATGTACACACACATCCTCCCCTAAGCCCACGTTCCCTGCCTCTGCACTGTCACTACTCCTGCAGGAAGCTTAACCTGACCAGAAAAGGTTTCCCAGCACTGCGGTCAAGTATTTTCACATGACCACCATCAGTCAGGGTGAGAAGCCCCAAAGTCAGCCCTAAGAGTCAGAGCCCCATGTTTCTTCTGGCAGTGCAATGAGTGCTCAAGGGATTGAGGTGGCACTTGTGAATGACGGTGAGAAAAGTTGGTACTTCATGCACGCTATTCTGTAGACCTGGAAAACTGAGACTTTGATTCAGGGTGCCAGCAACTAGGCGCCAGCCATCGTTTATGTCAGCAGTAATTAACTGGTTCACATTCAAAGATGGGAACAGGCCCCAGGATGCTCAGTGGTCTCTGTAGTGTAAGGAAAACCAGGCAGGACTGGAATGTCTCTGTGGTGCCAGCTCCCTTGGAAAGCTGCCCCTCCGTGCTCTGAGATCTTCCCCCAACTTATTGATGGGGCACCCAGGACCTGGAGAGGAGAGGTAACACGCCAAGGTTACATCACTCATAAGTGGCAGACTTGAGGCATCTGCAGCTTCCGGGCTGGATCCTATTGTGACTGCCAGCTGACAAGACCCCACATGCCTGCACGGCTCTCATCCACGGCTGCTGAAGCCTGGGAGCAGAGCCATGGACGTCCTACACAAATAAGACTACAACAATAACAATCTGTGTGTGTGTGTGTGTGTGTGTGTGCGTGAACGCGTGCACATGTGTGTTTGCATGTGCCTATTTCTGCAGGCATTCAAGAAATATTTGCATATATTGTGCAAATATGTGCCAGAGACTGGGAACATAAGAGGGAACGAGGCAGCAGCCCTCTCATCCTGAAGAAGCATCTTGGTGTAATGATTAAAACAAAATGAAACTCTGCTTCTGAAACCAGATAGGAAATGCCTTCCTTTATCGCCCTGCTTTGTCAATTCGGGTGAGTGCCTCTGTCCTTCGCTTTCTGTGGATTATTTTCTCAACTCAAAAATGGGTGTCGATTTCAAGGTAGTTTAAATACTGAACAGAACATAAGCTAAGTTCCCAAAATATAGCAGGTGCTCTTTCATGGTGTTTATTTTATCAACTGTCATTTAGTGGTAGCCAAGGTGGGAACTTTCGAAGGAACTTCCACGTAGCAAGCAGAGTAATTTCCTTTCAAAATGAGAAAGAACTTGATGTGAGAAAAGGTGGTATTTACACACCACCACCCAGGTGTGTGTGTGTGTGTGTGTGTGTACACAGGTGCCCATGTAATGTTTTATTGAGGGAAAAAAGCTGCCAATAGTACTCACCAATGATTCTGGTTCAATGACGTATGGAATGAAATAGGAACATCCTTCCAACTGCTGTTTGTCACATTCTTACAGGTTACATTAACCGGAACTGCTTTACCGGAAAGAGTCCGTCAGGGGAGAAAGAGAAAAAGAAGAATCTTCTGGGGAAATACTTAAAACTAATTTGCAACTTCTGCCAAACACGTTGAGCAGGGCTTTAACAAAATCTTGAGTGACCATCCGGTAAAAGCGGGTGGCGTGGTTTTCACGAGGGCACACAGCGCTCCCACACACTCAGCCGGCACCAGGCACGCTCCAGGCAGTTCCTGAATTCCCCACGGGATCATCTCCTTAAACCCTCACATCAAGCCAACAACCCACTGTTAATATTCCCATTTCCCAAGTCAGGAAAACTGAAGTTTATGGAGATTCAGTCACTTAGTGGCAGGGCTCTAACACCACAGCAGTTGGGGTCGAGTCTGGACTCCCAAGTCTTGGTTCCACTGCTACGGGGAACACCAGCAAACTTCGTAACCCACACACATGGAAACAAGGTGGCCAGTGGGGGTGGCAGAAGAGGGCAGGGCTGGAAAGCGGGGCTTCGGTGGTTCTGGCCTCTTCCCATCAGCCCTGTGCATCCCTGGACACCTCCGCATGTCTGAGCCAGAGCGTTAATTCGAGAAAGCGGAGCTGTGTGTGAAGGTACCTTGGCCACCGCCAGCCCCAGACTGTGGGGTGCTTCCCTTCTGTCATTCTCTCTCTCTTTCTCCAAGCAAAGCACCCCATCCTGGAGGAAGGCTTTACTTTCTTTGGCTTGAGAGCAGGGCTTGAGGGAAGTCAACAATCCCCGAGACAAGGGAGACAGCCAGGCAGAGGAAGACAAACAAAACTGACACCAAGCAAAAATGCAAAGGTATTCAAAATGCGAGCTCTAATTTTCACTCCCC
Organism: Phacochoerus africanus; assembly: GCF_016906955.1. NCBI lineage: Eukaryota > Metazoa > Chordata > Mammalia > Artiodactyla > Suidae > Phacochoerus > Phacochoerus africanus. The sequence goes on along the minus strand of NC_062551.1, from coordinate 26,088,954 downwards.
TGCCTGAAGCCTGCCAGACACAGGGCTTTGAGAAAGAAAGAAGAAAAAAAAAATCTGATTTGTACTGAAAGGGGCCAAAAATAACCTTGCTTTCTCCTACAGAAGAAAACAGAAAACTCTGCTGCTTCCTCCCATTTGGATGTCCTTTTTCCTTGGCTGTGGTCGGCAGGCAGGGTGAACCTCTTTGCTCAGGATCTGGAAGAAGACAGCAGGCCAAAACACTCAGGCAGGCGGGGGACAGTGGGGACCTGGCTTGAGAGGGGGCGGAGCCTGATGGAAAGTCCTGGGTTTCTCAGGGGCAAGTGTGGCTTGAGAAGGAGGCAACGTCTCCGGAAGAGGCCTTCATTTGCATATGCTAATTTCAAGCTATTTCTAATCAGTAATAGGCCTGTTTTCTCAGTCTTCCAAAAGGAGTCTTACCTGTCTCTACTTTCCAGCCCCAGTTCCTCTGCGGCGCTGTTTCTAACTTTTTTTGGCCCGAAGCCTCATCGCTGGCTCCGTTGCTTCCAGGCTAGTCCTATCTTCCCTAAGTTTTCTAAAATACTACTCTGATGTCCCTATTTTTTTTTTTTTTTGTCTTTTTGCTATTTCTTTGGGCCGCTCCCGTGGCATATGGAGGTTCCCAGGCTAGGGGTTGAATTGGAGCCATAGCCACCAGCCTACGCCAGAGCCACAGCAACGCGGGATCCGAGCCGCGTCTGCAACCTACACCACAGCTCACGGCAACGCCGGATCGTTAACCCACTGAGCAAGGGCAGGGATCGAACCCGCAACCTCATGGTTCCTAGTCGGATTCGTTAACCACTGCGCCATGACGGGAACTCCCTGATGTCCCTCTTTGTTTAAAAGCTTCCGGTGACGTTTCGTCAACGACAGAAAACTGTCGGTATCGGGTCCCCAGCTGCATCTCATCTCTGTCTCCCGCCAAATGAGCAGGCCAGGCTTTCTCCAGGCTCCTGCTTCCTTGGGTGAATAAGCTCCCTCACACCTCCTTCCTGCGTCCCTGCCTCTTGTCCACCCTTTACAGCACAGCTCCCACCTCTTCTCCTCCAGGACATCCTCCCCCAGCCCCCAGTGGTTCATGTTCTTCTGTAAAGGAAGGACTCTTCACAAAAGCTCTTTCAGTGAATTGTCACATTAGCCCTAAAACCTAAGTATAATTTCCCCCAACTTACTGACGATGAACCCGGGCCTGGAGAGCAGAGCGAACATGCTCAAGGTCACATCACTCCTAAGTGATGAACTTCATGCACCCTCAGCTTCTGGGCTGGATCCCAGAGTGACTGGCAGCTGCCAAAATCCACACGTGAGGTCCCTCATGTGGTTCCTGGAGCCTCTAAATGGCATGCCGTTACTTCTGAAATAATTAAGCAGCAGTTCCAGGTGTTGCTGCCGCTGGAGGGAGAAGTGATGTTGCCCTGGATTTTGGGGGTCTCTGGTTTCTGCACAATGCAGAGAATCTATTTTTAGCTCAGAAATCAAGCAGGGTGTGATTATTCCTGCCAATTTTTTTCCCCCTCCAAATGCATCCCCCACTGCCAGGAGAACTCTGAGCAGGCCAAAAAGAGGACACAAATGCAGACACAGAAAACTCAGGACAGAGCAAGTTGCCCAAGTGGAGCAGGTCCAGGGATGAGGCAAGGTGAGCAGAAGCTCCGTGACACACTCTGGCGGATAAAGGCTCCGTCAGCGGCACTGCAATCAGAGATCCAAGGTGGGAGCCCCGCTGCCAGAAGTGAGGGTCTCCACTGCTGAGCTTCCCTTGGGCAGCCCTGACCTCACGGAGGAGGGGCTGCTGGCTTGAGACTCTTGGCCAGCCTGGTGGGTCATGATTCCGGCCAGCCCTATTGAGCAAGCCCAGGCCCTGAGTGCTCCCCAGGACTCCAGGTCCCCCCCGCCTCCCGGGGGATGTGGTGGAGGGCCCAGCCTCCCTTCGGAGAGACATGTGCGCTGACTCAGTCCTTTCCAACAAATCCTGAGGAGGAGTGCTTGTGCATGCCTGTGGTAGAGAACGCACTCCTTCAGGAGATGTTAGCAAGCATGGTTCTCAAAGTGCCAGGGAATCCTTCGACAGACAGGTTCTTAGAGCCCATACGGGCTGATGAAAGCTCACACATGCCTGCTTTTGCAAGGTTCGTGTAATCACTAAAGTGCTGCCTATTTCCCTTCCGAGGCAGCTTCAGCATGCTCGGCCCAGGATGCTTTGAGGCTGTGATATGGGAGACCCAACAGCCCACAGTCACCTCAACACCCAGTGCCTTGCATGGGCCAGGCATTGTGTTAGCCTCCAGAGAAGGGGAGATGATGAGAAAGGCCATTGTGCCTGCTTTTTGACACTGAGAGCCTGGACAGAATAATAGCGTTATTAAAAAATAATAGATCTTAAACATGTGACATGAAAGGTTGTCACCCTAAAGGAGGAGGAGAGGGAGCAATGAGACTGCAAGGCAAGAGGACCTGACCAGACTCGGGTCATTGGGATAAAGTTCACCAGTGTAAGGAGGAGAGGGAGGGAGGGAGGGAGGGAGGGTGGGTGGAAGGAAGAAAAGAGAAGGGAGGAGAGGAGAGAACACATCTGGCTAAACTTTGGCTCTTAAAAGAATCTGCAGATTTCTCTTTGACACTTGCCTTAGAGGCCTGTCTTAGAATGGGTTTTGCAGCAGAAACACTCAGTCATTCAGCCTTCTTTCTGCCCAGCAGCCTCCTCTTTGATGGAAAATCCGTCATTCTCTTGCCACCCAGAAAAATCTCCCTACAATACAATAGGACTTCCTCTAATTTGAAAAAGCATTGGTCATCACCCTCCTGCCAGCCAAGAGGCCAGAGGTTTGTGATGGAAACAGAACTGTCCCCAAGAGTACAGTGGCCATCAGGGCGCCTCAGTTCAATCTGGCGGGCATGCTCTCCATGAAACCACTTCCCACCACGTGGCTGTGGGAGGCTAGGGCGGGGAGGTGCTAACACCCACCCCTTCTTCTTTGCCAGCCCGACCCAGGTTGGTCAGTGCCTGGCATCTTGTGTCATCTTGTCTCTCAGGGGCATCTGTCACCATCTGAGACCCGGCCGGTGAATCTAAATTAGTCTTGACCAGTGGTTGTCTATCCAGACTGCACATGAGAAGCATCCTGGAGCTTTACAAATACATCCCCACTGGGATCATTTGTTCAGGATCCACTTCTGGCCAATGAGCTGTGATGGCAGATGTCCTGAAAGGCTTTCTCATCAGAGACCCAGGGAGGGAGGGCAAAGCTCCCTTCTGCCGGCTTTCCGTGCTGGGGTTTGCAGCAGCCATCTGGGGACCAGCTGACCCATGTGGGCTGGTGGAACAGAAGGGCGGGAAGAGCTCAGGTCAGAGAGGATGCTGTGAGCCCCTGAAGGTTCTCTAACACCCTCCTTCCGTATTTAGTAGTCCTGTGCTGAGTTTTCTCTTCTTTTCTTTTAAGGAGGATATAAAAACCTACCTCATAGTGTTGCTGTGGCGATTGATGATAAGTTATGAATTAATCCATCTGAAATGCTTAGCAGAGTACTTGATGCTAAGATGGTGATTAGAGTAACGATGATATTGTTAATATTAACAATAGTGCTGCTGGTGATGGTTGTTTACCCTGAGACGAACAGAGTGCAGTTACCCTATCCGTGCGCTGGATATTCTGCTTTTCTTGATGCATTCTGAGACTATGTCAGGGTTTTGCCTGTTGGTGGTTTTACCCTTCAGAGTTTTAACAATGATCATTGTAATATAATTATGCTCATTTTTTTTTCTAGCGGAGAGTACCATAGATTTGTTTCTGGAGCAAAGTCAAGTTAGGTCTCTATCACATGAACTGTTGTCAGGCCAGCTCTCCTATTCCTTCTGCTTTCTCAGTGAATGTGCGAACAGAGCCGGGACTGGGTACCACAGGCCAGTGGGCCCAGCTAGGCTGGACCTCACTGGGTGCTATGACTGATGCTGCCCTCAGGAGGGTGGCAACCTTGTCCTCTGCCCCTGCCATTTTAACCAGATACATCAATGCTCATTTCTAATGAGCATGACAATGAGATATGAACTCCCAGAAAGCGGTCGGAGGACAACCTCCCATCAGAGGTATTTTCAGCTCCCTCTGGCCCTCAGTACTGGGCTCAGCCAATGAAGGTGATGGAAGGCCTGCTCTTTTTTTTTTTTTCCTGTGCTCTGCAGCCTCAACATGATCAGCAGACTTTTCAACATGACCTGGAAGGTAAGAGACTTAAAATCATGCTGCGGTCGTGACAGGAGGCTCTGGAGTCAAATTGTCTGGGTTTGAATTGACCCACTCATGTTTGGTGATCTTAAACCAGTTATGTCACCTCCTGGGTCATTTCACTGGTATCTGCACTTTTAAAAGGAGGCAGTCAGACTTTTTGGGCTTCAAGATTTGAAGCTGCCGGAGACATCTATTTCTCATGAGGCACATATTCATTTATTTATTTTCACACAAAGAGGTTTCTCCTGGGGTGAAGGTTCTTAGTGTTTGAATAGAATAAGTTCTTCTTAAGTGTGTTGTGCAGTTTTACAATATTCAATTGTTTTCACTTCTGGATGAAAAGGCCCCAAATTTTACACAGTCAAGTCTGCATCAATCTTTTATTTCTTACCAGATAGCTCAAGGTTAGGCTGTTCTCTTGTCTTCGAAAGAAAACAAGGCCAGACGAAACGGAATGTATGAATCAGGCTCAGCTTTTCCCCTCGGAGGAGCAGGAGGGGGATGGACGCTGCAGCCCTTTTCTCGTTGTCACCAAGTCATTATTCCAGAGATTGATAAAGGGCCTTTTCAGAAGTGCTTCACAAAGCAGCCTGGAACAGACTGAGACTTTAGTTAAACCTACTGAATTGCTAATAGAAGGGGAAAGTTGGGTTGGATCTGAGGACCCAAATGTGATTGGTAATATTATCCTCAGAGATACAAAGACTCCGTCCTTGGGAGGCCTTATTGGTATCATTTTGAACCCCAGGAGCAGTGATGGCTGAGCAGCTAAGTCTTTCTGAACCTGATATCCTTTTCTATTGCTGCCCCTTTTAAATGAGTATTTTTTTTTGTCTTTTTGCCTTTTCTAGGGCTGCACCCATGGAATATGGAGGTTCCCAGGCTAGGAGTATAATCAGAGCTGCAGCTGCTGGCCTACACCAGAGCAAAGCAACAAGGGATCCAAGCCGTGTCTGTGACCTACACCACAACTCAGGGCAATGCCGGATCCTTAACCCACGAGCAAGGCCAGGGATCAAACCCGAAACCTCACGGTTCCTCGTTAATGACTGAGCCACAACAGGAACTCCTAAATGATTCTTTACATTGAAACTCCTCCACTCTTGCTTCCCTTCCCCTTGCTAACTTTCTGAGCATCCTTCCCAACCATCATTTTAGCATCTTTCATGCTGTTCTCTCCATGCTTCACTTCTTCCAGAAACTCCCCCCTTGACCAGTCTCCTCCCACAGGTGAGCAGCCCCTCCTTTGTGTGCCCCCTATGCTGAACCTGACCTGCTGGATGCTGTTGGAATCACCCAGTGTCCTTGTCTGACTCCTTCATTTGCCCGGGAGCTTCAAGCAGAGGAGGCCTCTTCTCCCTGGCTTACCAGTGCAGGCCCAGCACCTCGTGCAAGGTCCGCTGTGCCGAGGAGACGCTCAATAAAGAGCTCGTGGATGAGCGCATGGATTTCTACACTCACATCTTCACTGTCACCGCAGTCCCATTCTAAAGTGGCTGACCTTTCTCCTCCACACATGGACTCAAGTCCATATTTTCCACAAGACACCCCCAGGCACTTCCACCCACCCACTCCACCCACTTCACCTCACATTTGTCTACCCCTTCTCTAAATCATTATTGTGCACGCTACAGTGTAGGGTTTAAGAGTATGAATTTGGGAGTGAAGTTTTCCGAGTTCAAATTCAAAATTCCCCAAATACTATCTGTAGGATGTTGCGCAAATGACTTAACCATTGAATTCTTGCTTCCTCATCTAAGAAATAAAAATGGTAGCACTTCTTCGTCAGTATTACATGTGAGGATTACATGAGCTAGTATCTGGAAAGCCCTATGCCTGACCCAATCCAAGTGTTTTCAGAAAGGAAGTAACCAAGCCATTATATGTAATTTGGAGTTTCTAGACTGTTCAAGCTGTGCTGCTGAGAAGAATCTGGCCTCTCAGAATTTTTCTTAAAGACCTAACATTCGGACCACCATCCTGGGGGAGATGTGCACATCACTCTGGAGGCTGTGCTGGCCCACCTGTAATGGTGTTTGAATGCCTTTCTCTCAACTAGGGAAGAAGTTCTTTCAAGCCAGACATCATGACATTTTATCTCTGCATCCAATATTTCACATGATGTTTAGGCCAAAGCTAGGGCCCAATATGTGTTTGTTGAGTGAATAGATGAGAACAACAGACACACGTCCCATGTAAGCTTGGTACCCATTGCTCCTGAGTGAGCTCTGAGCATCACATACCTTCCGCCATCCTAAGATGCTGTCTTCTACTCTAGAACTAGCCCACATACTAAACCCAAGCCCATGAAATCTGATACTCTATCTGCACCCTGACACTGGCTGCATCCTCCCACCAACCATAATTTGTCAAGTCTTTGTAGAAAACTAGTGTGCTGGGCACTATGAATATTACTCTGAATGAAACAGGTATGGGCCTTGTCCTCACAGAGCTTGTCCTCTTCGAGGAATGTTTACCTGCTATATCTTCTGGGATGATTGCATGCTTTTTCTGCTGCATCCTCTTTGGTGCCCCCCACCCCACCCCAAAGTGGCTTCAAGCCATTCTGGCACTAACCACTTCTCAAGTGTAATTGTTCCTGAAGAATTCTGATGTGGTGTTACTTTGGAGACTAGCCCTGGGCTGAGACCAGATCTGAGCATTTTGTGCCTCCATGGACACCAACACCCTCTGTAGGTTAGCTCCCTAAACTTGACTCAGCACAATTCTTTCTCCCTTGTCCTTCTCAGCCGCTGGCGGCCAACACCCACTCATTATGCTCTGGACTCCGAGTCTCTGGCTGTCTCTCAGAAAATAAATCAAGGTAGCATTCAAGTTAGCCCTCCCAAACCCTTAACTTCTGGGGAACTTGGTTGCTCACAGGCTAAAGGGGGTTTCTCTATTTAAACATCCATCACTCCCCATACGCTTCTAAAATAATTTCCTCTTAAATTCAAACAGTACAGTGTGATGACTGTACCCGCCCTACAGACAAAATGTTAACATGGTCCAACTGGTTATAAATGCTGTACTCACTTCCTCCGTATTTACAGTCATTCATAAAAAATTGAGACATCTCATGAGCTATATGGATGGGCCACTGTATAAATGCCTACAAAGAGAGAGAAAAGCGTATTAAGGATATAGAAGTAAGAGAATAATATATAATTCATAATATGGAGATGAAAGTGGGTGAATATGAAGTGGTTCTTCTCTTGAAAATGTTTAATCATATTTTTAATATCAACACACCTTATTATACAGACAACACGGCTTATCCAAATACAATCAGTAAAGTACTACGGTCTTTAATCAAAAGACGATGGAATTCTCAAATAGTCCCTAGGACAGAGCATTTTATGAATGTGGTTTGAATATCAGTTAAATACAGATTTCTTAATAGTTGATCCATTATGCAATTAAATAATATTTATATAATGACAACTGCATACTCCATAAGTGAAATTTAGATTTAATGAGACGTTTATTGGCACAAATGATTAATAATAAAACTCTCCCTGCTGAAGGTAATTTATACACATGTGATATGGCCAAGAAGAAGAGCTCCTTTCAACGCTTACCTTGTGTGCTCTGTTGCCTACTGCTATTCAATTCGAATCAATTCCTTGTTAAAAAAAAAATCAGCCCAAGACTTATAGGCAATAAACATGAGGAGTGAGACAAGGGACAAAGGCACCATTTAAAACATGTTGAAATTATAGCAGATTTGTGCAAGATCTAAATTTTATATTGCTAGTAAATAGATACTTTTTCCTCAATAATTTATGGCAATATCTCAAGGACCAAAATAAGTATAATCCTGATTTTTTTTAAGGGGGTGTGCATATATTTTGAAAAGTAGATGATGTTGGTAATCACGTTGTCATCACCTCAAATGTGACCAAGTGCAGAATTAAATGATACACACTGGGCATGTGTCAGGTGCCAAGCCCTGTGCCAGGTGCCTCGCTGCACAGCTTCAGAGGCAGAGAAAACATGGGCATGTTTGGGACTTATGACTAGAAGAAAATCATGTCAGGTTACTGTCATCGGGATCCTCCAAGCAAGTAAGTGATCAGCAAAGTAGCATTAGGCAGGACAGATCTTGTGGCATTTTAGGTATGGTGTGTCTAAATGACCATTTTTAACTCCTTACAATGGCCTTGTTTACATCAGAAATCATAAACAGAAGTCTGATTTCTGGATTGAATGCTTTCTACTTGGGCTTCATCCTTAGTAAGACACTAAATGTTTTACAGTCTCAGTTTCTTCCTTTCGAAAACTGGTGATATTGAGGTATCCCTTCTACCTTTCATATTTAAGAGGAACACACATAACATTGGTGACCAAGGGCTGAAGCCCCCACAGCCCCTTTCCTAGACTCCAAATAGAAAACACACCATAAGACAGAATTTTATCTGTGTGGTATCCTTCACACCTTCTATAGCACTTTGTTCAGAGAACATGCCAATCACCACTGGAGGAATAAATGGGTATGTTTATTGAACTCTACTTAAATTTTCCTCAATTAGTTCTATTATTCCATAGTAAGAGGAAAAGGAGACATGTCACAAGGATTCAATGCACACATGTTAATAACAGTGTACACGGAACATCCAATTGCCAGGATTCTGGTCCCTTCTGGAGAACTGCAGCATTGCTGGGGAGTCATCACTGGCCACACCACATTCCCAGAAATGGATTCACTATGAACAGCCTCATCCCTGGGCCTGTAGTTGCCAAAATTGCTATTTTTACACTGTAAAACAGACTTCTCAGTAAAAGCACAGCCTGGGCTAACCCTGAGGTTTATTTGGCTTCTCCAAGTTCAGGGTTCAGGAAGATATGAAGAGTGATTCAAAAGCACAAAGAAGAAGACTGAGCAGAGTTAGCCATTAAGTAAGAATGATTTCTGAAGGTGGGTCATGGAAAATGAGGTGCTTAAAAATATTATTTGTTCTAATTTTTGCTAAAATTTCAACCACAGTTATAGTTGGGTTGAAGGCTATGGATTTGGTTTATTCTACTGCATTCCAAAATTTTAGGCAGTAGTATTCAGTGATTATAAATGAGTTATATGCATTTTTCCTGCAATGTGCGACTACCTCCAAGAGGCTTGGGAAACTGTTGACCATGGGTTCTTTCATTGGATTTTGGGGGTTTCAGTCCTACCCCTACAACTTAGTAACTGTATAACCTTGGGAGGAAACTCTTAACACCTCTCAGTGTTGGTTTATTTACTGTTAAAATGGAGCCAATGATAACAGCAGTCTAGTATGAACTTGGAGGCTCAACTCTGTTCTTAATAAAAAGAAAATAATTTCAGCTCCTAGGACTCTAAAGTAGAGCTTTTCTAGGACACAAATATTGGGGATACATTCTCACTTGCTATATCTTTGCATGACCTCTTCCAAGGTCTTCTGGATGGGTGCTTGCACCCAAACACACACTCACACACACTTTCTCTGAGCTTTTCCTAAGAACAAACATTCTTTTTTTTTTTTTTTTTTGCCAAAGACGAAGTAAATTCCTTCAACATTGTAACTTTTGAAACTTTTAATTCCTAATGTGAGAAAGGTAATTTGGATACACATTCCCCAGTAATTCTTCATTTTAACTAGTTTATCAGTTAAGTTCCAGGTCAATGGGTCCAACAGACCTGATCCTCATTGTCAAGTGAAAAGCAGAAAAGATGAGCTCATCAAGAAAAATGAAGGCATCAGTTTTTATCATCATCAATTTCCTTCATCAATTTTTTTAAGAGTCTTCAGAGTACAGGTCTTTTGCCTCTTTGGGTAGGTTTATTCCTAGGTATTTTATTCTCTTTGATGTGATGGTAAATGGGATTGTCTCCTGTTTCTGATCTTTCTTTGTTAGCATATAGGAATGAAAGAGATTTCTGTGTATTAATTTTGTATCCTGCAGCTTTACTCAATTCACTGATGAGCTCTTATAGTTTTCTGGTAGCCTCCTTAGGGTTTTCTATGTATAGTACCATGTCATCTGCAAACAGTGACTGTTTTACTTCTTCTTTTCCAATTGTGGATGCCTTTTATTTCTTTTTATTCTCTGATTGTCATAGCCAGGACTTCCAAAACTATGTTGAATAAAAGTGATGAGAGTGGATATCCTTGTTTTGTTCCTGATTTTAGCAGAAATGCTTTCAGCTTTTCACTACTGAGAATGATGTTAGCTGTGAGTTTGCTATATATGGCCTTTATTATGTTGAGGTAGCTTCCCCCTATGCCCACTTTCTGGAGAATTTAATCATAAACAGGTGTTGAATTTTCAAATGGAAAAATTTGTTAGTGGATTGGAAGAATCAATATCATCAAAATGACTTTACCACCCAAGGCAATCTACAGATTTAATGCAACCCCTATTAAATTATCAAAGCATTTTTATAGAACTAGAACCAAAAAAATTAAATTTATATGGAAACACAAAAGACCCCAAAAGGCCAAAGCAATCTGGAGAAAAAAAAAACAGAGCTGAATGATTCAGGCTCTCTGACTTTAGACAATACCACAAAGATACAGTTATCAAAATAGTATAATACTGGCATAAAAACAGAAGTAGAGGTCACTGGAACAGCATGGAAAGCCCAGAAATAAATCCACACATCTATGTCAATTAATCCACAACAAAGTAGGCAAGAATATGCAACGGAGAAATGACAGTCTCTTCAATAAGTGGTTCTGGGAAAACTGGACAGGTATATGCAAATGAATGAAATTAGAACACTTCCTTAACACCATAAACAAAAATAAACTCAGACCTAAATATAAGAATGGATTCTAGGAGTTCCCGTCGTGGCGCAGTGGTTAACGAGTCCGACTAGGAACCATGAGGTTTTGGGTTCGGTCCCTGCCCTTGCTCAGTGGGTTAACGATCCGGCGTCGCCGTGAGCTGTGGTGTAGGTTGCAGACGCGGCTCGGATCCCGCGTTGCTGTGGCTCTGGCGTAGGCTGGTGGCTATGGCTCCAATTCAACCCCTAGCCTGGGAACCTCCATATGCCGAGGGAGCGGTCCAAGAAATAGCAACAACAACAACAACAACAACAACAACAACAAAAGACAAAAAAGACAAAAAAAAAAAAAAAAAAGAATGGATTCTATAAAGTGCTTAGAGGAAAATGTAGGCAAAACACTCTTTGACATAAATCACAGAAATTTTTTTTTTGGTCTACCTCCTAGAGTAATGAAAATAAAAGCAAATATAAACAAATGGGACCTAATCAAACTTAAAACTTTTGCACAGCAAAAAGAAACCATAAACAAAATGAAAAGACAACCCACAGAATGGGAGAAAAACCTCAGCAATCAAAGCAACTGACAAGAGATTAATCTCTAAAATATACAAACAGTTCATACAGCTTTTTTTTTTTTTTTTGTCTTTTTGATTTTCAGAGCCGCACCCAAAGCATATGGAGGTTCCCAGGCTAGGGGTCTAATCAGAGCTGTAGCCGCTGGCCTATGCCACAGCCACAGCAATGTGGGATCCAAGCCTCGTCTGCGACCTACACCACAGCTCATGGCAATGCCGGATCCTTAACCCACTGAGCAAGGCCAGGGATCCAATCCACAACCTCATGGTTCCTAGTGGGATTCATTTCCGCTGTGCCATGACGGGAGCTTCCTCATACAGCTTATATATATAAAAAAAACAACCTCAATTTAAAAATGGTCAGAAGATCTGAGCAGACATTTCTCTAAAGAAGACAGACAGATGGCCAAAAAGTACATGAAAAGATGCTCAACATCACTAATTATTAGAGAAATACAAATAAAAACTACAATGAGGTAACACCTCACACCAGTGAGAATGGCCATCATCAAAAAGTCTGCAAACAATAAATGCTAGAGAGAGTGTGGAAAAACGGGAACCCTCCTACAATGTTGGTGGTAATGTAAGCTGGTGCAATCACTATGGAGAAGAGTATGGAGGTTCCTTAAAAAACTAAATGTGGAGTAATCACATGACCCATCAACCCCACTCCCGGGTATATATCCAAAGAAAATCATAATTCAAAAACATATATGCACCCTAATGTTCACTGCAGCACTATTTACAATAGCCAAAACATGGAATCAACCTAAATATCCATCAATAGAGGACTGAGTAAAGAAGAAGTGGTACATATATACAACGGAATATTACTCAACCATAAAAAAGAATGATATAATGCCATTTTCAGCAATGTGGGTGAACATAGAGATTATGATACTAAGTGAAGTAAGAGAAAGACAAAGATCATATGATATCACTAATATATGGAATTTAATAGCAAATTATACAGAAGAACTTACAAAATAGAAACCAACTCAAAGATTTTGAAACCAAACTTAGGGCTATCAAAGGTGAAAAGTTGGGGGGAAGGATAAATTATGAGGTCGGGATTAACATATATACACTACTATATATAAAATAACTAAGTAACAAGGACCTACTGTACAGCACAGGGAAATCTACTCAATATTCTATAATAACCTATATGGGAAAAGAATCTGAAAAAGAATGGTTATATGTATACATATAACTAATTCACTGCTGTATACCAGACACTAAGACGACATCATAAGTCAATTGTACTCCAAAAAAATTTTTTTGAAAGTAAAGGTAGATTGCATTTCATTAACTTATAGTAATGATGTTTTTGGTTATCTTCTTATGGTCCCATCTTCCAAAATATGCCTTGAAATGTATGGGAGAAAAGTCTAGGTCCTAACAAAATCCTGTTATCTCTTCTGCCTGGGAACACAGCTGGACCACAGCTCTCAGGCTCTCCTGCCTTTCAGTGGAGCATGGAGCTGAGCTATAACCAATGGTATATGAGCAGGAACAGCAAACCTCCCCAAGCCAACCAGAGCAACCTCCCATGCCACCTGCGAGGCATTTCCCCATTCTGCTGGGAGGAAGGGTGCAGGGCATCCTGGGATCCCTAGGACCTCAGGGGAGGGCAGAACCACCAGTCCAAAGAGGTCTGGGTCTCCAAGTCACGGTCCTGGAAGATCACCCTTCAAACGTCCAATTCATATAACATGAGCAAGTACACTTTTCACAAATTAAGTGACTCCTCTGAGGTTGCTTGTTGCAGCATTAGCCTTACCATAACGCAAGAGACAAACCTGGATCCCACTCAATAATGACAGCTGATAAACAATTCTGCAAATCCCTCCCAGCATTAAGGACATTTAAAAATGAAAACAGGCTTTGTTGACAGTGTTAGGTATGAATCTTAAAAGACAGAAGCAGAGTTCAGAGTTTAGATGCTCTGCTGGGGAGACATCTGCTCCCGAAACAAGACTCTGGGCCCCTGGGGACTGACAAGCCTTGACAGACAGGAAACTTCCTGGGCCACGCCCTCCTGCTGCCCTAATCACTGCCTCCAGGAAAGGAGAGCATCTCCACAAGAGTATTTTTAGATCAGCTTAATTTCTAAAACCACATCTGAGTGCTCACCTTTAATGCTCATGCTATTACTGATACCTCTGCCATGCAGTTTATTCATATTTATAACAATATGATAAGTCTGGTTCTCAGTCTCTGAATTAGAGGGTATTAAAACTTTCCTGACTATCAAGCCCAAGAAGAAGATCCTTGTATTCTGCCTCTCTCAAAATCCCACAGATTCTCAGGGTACATGCCCTTCTTCCCTGGGGTTATATGTCCTCTGGGAAGCCTTCACTGATCACCCTTTAGCTGGGTTCAGCACTCCTTCCCAAGACCTCATCACATCCAATGCTAATGAATGGATTTATTTTCAGGAGAGTGTATTACAAATATTGCATGTTGCTTCTCTCAGGCTGTCAGCAGGGACTGAGTCAAAAAATTTAATTTCTAGCACTGGGATTACCAGTCTAGCATCTCCCTGTACTCGCCGAAGAAAGACTCACTGAACACCTGCTCTGTGCCAGATGCTAGGTAGCCAGTGGAGAACTAATGGCTTCAAGAGCCCCAGTGCTGATTCTAACAGTGTAACGATGGAGATGGACTGGTTATGGTCTTTATTAGCAAAGAGTGGCTCTAATAAATGCATAATCATGGGTGGTGGAGGTGATCTGGAAGAAAAGCCCCTATTTCCATGACAATGTCTTCTTACTTTGTCTTTCCCCAAAGAGACCTTTTCGATAAGGGGCTGGGTGCAAATTCTTTATCTGGAAGGTAGCTTTAGGGAGCACAATAAGAGAATGGAGAAGTGAGACAAGGAATTGAGGAATGTTAGTGAAAATTATGTAAGAAGCAGACTGATGCTGTGGGTAACTGCTCCTCAGCCCTGCTGGGAGCTTCTGAGAGACTGTATGGAACATGCCTGAGAATTGCCCCACTGTGGGAAGACAGTCTTAGGCAAAGATCGGATGCAAAGAAATGGATAGATGGATGAATGGGTCCTGCACGCCAGGGTCTAAATGAAGAATTGGAGGAGTAACAGATAAGAAAAGAAGGACCGAATGGGGAATAAATGATTGTGGATGCCTGGTGAATTCCAGCAGCCTCTGCTAGGGAATGTGATTGTCACCCGTGCTGAGAGCTTCGTGAGAATATAACTGTGCTGGTTACACATGGAAGGAGATGTAAACCCAGCCTGAGTTTTCTCATGCATGCCTGTGGACCTCTGAAGGAATTTCAAATGTATTCAGGACCAATTACCTTCAGTTTAATGATGCTGTGCCCCATAGGCTCCTCCTGATGTGGATATGGAACTTGTAGTTCTAGAGCAAACTTGCCTTTGTCCATCCCAAAGATGCTGACATGGCACAGCCAGGCCCGTGGGCAGAAGCATCCTTTAAGTAAAGAAAGAAATGTGGTCAACCGCCCAGGGCTGTCTGGATAGGACAGAAGTGAGCTATTTACACAGATGTGAACACTTAAATATTTCTTTGCTTTACATCTTGGAATTGTTTGTGTGGGTAAATTAACAACCAGGCATTCATTTTTTATTCACTCATTTATTCATTCCTTCAGTACATATTTATTGAGCATCTACTAGGTCCCAGGTGCTGTAAAGTGCATGGGGAGCAAGAGCCACCATCTCTCCTTCTCCAAGATGTCCTTCGTGGAGGCTGAGGATGTTCAGTACATACACACAATCATGACATTGTACAGAAGGAAACTGTACAGAGGCCCATCTGTGACATGTATGGGCACTTTTTCTTAGAGAGAAAGAGAAAGCCTCTTTGAAGAAACCATGGATGAGCAAGAAAGGTGGAACAAGGGAGAAGCGTGTCCAGCCAGGGTGAGGAGCCTGTGCCAAGACCACTGTGAGGCCAAGGACTGTGGCCCATTTAAAGATGGAGTGAAGTGCCAGAGAGGGTGGAGGACAGACAGGCAGCAAGGACCTGGCAGGAGGGGAGGCTACAGAAATGGACAGGGGACAGATACAGTTTCCTATACATGTGTTTTATATATTTTAAAACCTTTTCATAGGCAGTAGATTAAGTCAACTTTATAGGTTAACAAACTGAGGGCCAGATAACACGTGCATGAGAGAAAGAGAAGCTACCTCAAGGAATTTCCTGCCCTGGGCATTCACTTACTTCAGCAGTGCACACTTGGTGGATACTCAGCATATACTAGGTCCTGGGTGGGCGCGGGGGTAAGAGAAGGATGAATGGCCAGATGAAGGCTACAGTCTGGAGGTTACGGGGTGCAAAGGCTCTAGAGTCCCAGCCTGAGCTTTCAGGGGACCTTGTGGGTCAGAGAAGTCCTTTGACTTCTTCCCATACTCTTCTGTCTGCGTAGGAGCCGGCGTGGGCTATTCAGTCCCAGACCCGGTTTGTATCTCATCTCTGCTACACACCGTCAAGGTGACCTACGTGTCCTAATTGAGCCTCACTAATTTCTACAAAATGAGAATACTGCTATTTCTTACCTGACATCATCTGTGTGTGTGAGGGGAAGGGGAGTGGAAGAGACAGGCTGGGCCAATAGCTGGTGAGCAGGAGTTGGGGAACCGGATCCCTGCTTATCAGCCCCACCTTCCCCTCCATCTTCTCCCTGTAGCCACTATGGAAATGCTGGAAAATCTCGTGCCCTCAGCCTCTCTATGTGGAGATCTTTAGATTCTCCAGCTCTGCACAAGCCTACATCTTGGCCAGAGGTACCTCTGGGCAGGCGGCACCAGCTGCTGGGGGTTGAGCACAGGTCTCCCCACAGTGGTTCCTGCTGCACCCTGGGTAGGGGTCTAGCTCCAGTCAGGCAGATGCCTGCTTCCTGCTGTGCTGAGGACACAGGTGCACCTTCCTCGTGCTCCCTCAGGCCCTTCCCCCAAAGCTGTGGACCCAGGACTTTGATGCCTCCGAGCATCTGAGGTAGATCAGTCCAGCTGCACACCAAGAAGCCGGGGCCCATGCAAGTCTGGGATCAGCTGATTTTGTGCTGGGCATTTCAGGTCAGATGGATTCCCTGGGTGCTTTCCTGCTTTACAATCTGCCAGGTTCATCTCCACATGATTGAGATGACGAAAGTGGTTAACTTTGTCTCTTGTCCTTTCCCAGAGGCTGCACAGGAGCCTATAGGCTCCTTCCAAAGGCTGCTCTGGCCCCTCGATGTGCCCTTGCTAAACCCTGGCTCAGACTGCCCAGAGGGAAGCACCTGAGCCTCATTTCCTGGGATCATCAATTGGTAGATGATGTCCCAGCAATGACAGAGCTAGGACAACGAAAGCCAGAGACTTGAGGACAAGTTCTTTGGAAAGAGTTAGCAGTGGGAGGGCATGTGAAGGTGACGGCTGCTACCAAATATATATTTTTTTCAGTTAGACCTATAAAGAGGCCTTGAGGAGTTCCTGCCATGGCTCAGCGGAAACAAATCTGCCTAGTATCCATGAGGAAGCAGTTCAATCGCTGGCCTTGCTCAGTGGGTTAGGATCTGGTGTTGCTGCAAGCTGTGGTGTAGGCCGCAGACGTGGCTCGGATCTGGTGTTGCTGTGGCTGTGGCTAGGCCGGCAGCTGTAGCTCTGATTGGATCCCTAGCCTGGGAACCTCCATATGCTGTGGGTGTAGCCCTAAAAAAAAAAAAAAAAAAGAGTCCTCTTCCATCTGAGCTAAAACTTCAGCTCAGATATTTACTACTTGTGTTAGCTGACTATTGTTTCTTCACCTGAAAAATAGGAACAATATTTTAGCCCCCAGCATGAAAGGCTATTAGGAGAAATATATAAATTCTCCTATATATTGGCTGCACCCTCAGCATATGGAATCCCCCAGGCCAAGGATCAAACCGCAGCTCAGTTGTGGCCTGAGTCACAGCTGCAGTAATGCTGGATCATTAAACTGCTACACAACTTCCAGGAGAAATACATTTAAGAAAATTTCTTTCAAAACATTTGACACATGGTTGGTGCTCCATACATTTAAGTTCATTATATATTGTTTTACCTTTTTCTTGAATTTATAATGTGTGCAGATATGTTCTGATTGTTCATTTGTTCCTCAGGTATTAAACTTTTACCTCCAATGTCCTAAGCCCCAAGCTGAGAACAAGGGGTAGAAAAACATGATCCCTGCCCAGGGCCTTAAGTCTACCATGGTTGTGACGAAATGCCTCAGGTGTCAGGCAAAGTTCAGAGATTTTATTTTCCCTTGTAGCTTTATGACTTTCAGGCTGTTCCCCCAAAATTGCACTTAATTTTAACTTCATTAACTTCCTGTTCTGTCACAACAGTTGAATAAGGATTTCTCCATGAGCAGTATTCAAATCAGCTTTTAATGAGCTATTTAATTAAAGGCTAATTGAGGTGAATTCATTAAAGATTTCTAAATTATGCTTACCAGGGTAGCTATGTTTTAAGATAAGTTTTAAATATTTGTTTTATATTGCATTGTTTGATCATAAAAGTATGTATAAAATTACTTTTTAAAATCACTAATTAGAATGTGGGTACATTTTTCTTCCTTAATACTTGAGTAGGGCAGTTAGCAAATCAATTTAATATATGTTCTGTGTTGGGATGAGGCAATAAGAGGTTACTAGTTATTATGGTGGAAGCTTTGTTTGGTCCATGAAGACGCCCAGGTCTCTTGAGATGAAGTATTGTTGAGTTGTCTTTGATCTGGTATTCCAACTGCAGTATAAATCATAACTGCTTAGATGCAGGGTTATTTTTTATTTTTTGTTCTTTGGGGTTTTTTTTTGTTTTGTTTTGTTTGCTTTTCTGCTTTTGTAGGGCCACACCCACAGCACATGGAGGTCCCCAGGCTAGGGAGTCGAATCGGAGCTACAGCTGCTGGCCTAGGCCACAGCAATGCCAGATTTGACCTATGTCTGCAACCTACACCACAGCTCATGGCAACGCCAGATTGTTAGTCCACTGAGCAAGGCCAAGGATCGAACCTACCACCTCATGGCTCCTAGTTGGATTCGTTTCCACTGCGCCACGATGGGAACTCCAGATGCAGGGTTTTTACCACACCCTGGTGTCTCTGGGGTTTCAAGTTCACTCTGTAGGGAATGGGACTATATCTTCCTTCTGCCCAATACCACTCAGGAAATGAAGAGGAGAAATGCGACATGGCCCTCCTCAAACACACCAGGGCAGCCATCGTCTTCAGAACCCTATTCACTGGGGATGAACGTTTAGCTCTACAAACATGCATTAACATCTCCTCCCTGCTAGGTGTGGTCCCAGACATCAAGATACAGAGGAACCAGCATCAACGGCTCAATGGGAGAGATTCACACATTATTGGACAAATAAACTCCACTGCAATGCTTGTCCTTCCAGACCAGGGAAAAGCCTCAGGAGAGAAGGGTCGTGTGCTAGGCTGACCTGAGCAGTCAGGATCCTTCAAGACGGATGGGGCTCTAATTCTTGATAGACAAGTAGGTGTTGCCCCAGCAAAGAAGTGGGAGAGGTCATCATGGGCAGAGAAAGTCAGGTTAAGGGGAAGGATCTGATGAGGCTGAGGATTAATGTGGAATTCAAAATTGCCATACGGAGTTGGGAATGGGAGAGAGGGCTGACTAGGGAGTCAGGCTTTGGCTAGATCATGAAGGTCAGGATATGAACTTGAAGTCTGAAGTGAAACTTTAAGGTGTGGTAGAGCCACTGAAAATCTGTCCCCCCACTACACACACACACATACACACACACACACACACATACACACACACATACACACATTGAAGGGCTTGCAGGAAGGTGAGGATAAAGACAGATTCTACAATTTATAATCCTTGAGGCAGTGTTTCAATGTTAGGGCAGGAGTAAGGAGACTGGAGGCAGGTATTAAGAGTTTCACTGGCGATTTCTGTACTCTTTAGACAGAAGGAAGAGGAAGGACAGCTAATGGATTGTTGTAACTAGATTAAGGAAGGAAAAAGCCAAGAGAAAACTCAAAGATAAACGTCCCAAGGTTGTGCGATTTGCGTGTAGAAAGAGAACGGTCTTAGTTCAGGTTGCTATAAACAAGAACCCCAGTCTGGGTGGCTGACACACTGCAGACAATTATTTCTCACGGTTCTGGAAGCTGGAAGTAGGAGACCAGCTGCCAGCCTGGTCGGGTCCTGATGAGGACCTGCTTCTGGTTGCAAACTGCAGACTTCTCAATGGCTCCCCACAGGAGGGTCAGAGGACTTTCTGGGGTCTTTTTCCTAAGAGGCTCCACCCTCATGAGTAATCACATCCCAGAGGCTGCACCTCTAAAGCCGCACACTGAGGATTGGGATTTCAACACACGCAATTTAAGGGGGATATTCAGTCTCTACTAAGAAGGGAAAGGAAAATTGGAAGAAGCACCCAGATTTTGGTCTTAGGTACCTGGGTGGGTGGTGGTTGCAGCTACCAAGACGGAGATTCTTGGTCAATACAGGCCTGGAACATTCTAGTCAATGCCTGCATCTCATTTTAAGGTGGACGATGACCAACTTGGGCCTTCACAGAGATAAGCAATCAGACTGGTGGAGGAACCGAATCATCTGCCGTATGCATCTAGGAAAGGAAATGAAACTATTGAGCAAGGAGCCACAAACCAGCGAATGGCTGCCATGTGAATATGGGTATTTTCCTTCTTTATAGCAACATAAATGGTTTGAATGGATCAGAAGTGGAATGGAGGGAAGTGCTGTAAAGTGGTGAGCCCCCTGTCCCGAGGAGGGTACAAGAAGAAGGTGGGGGGGCACCTATTTTGACTTTTCTAAAGGAGTTTCTTGTTGGGATGGAGCAGGGGAGTGGCCAGTGCCATAAAGCCCCATCCAGAGCTGCATCTGAACGGTTCCCTGAGCCCCTGATTGCAGTAATAAATCAAACATCCGGGCCTCTCTTGCAAGGAATGGCTCCCTCATCCCATGTGTGCACGTGTGAGGTGAATGAAGAAAACCCCTGTTATAAATACTGTGGAAAAATGGCGCTTGGCTAATGTCACGAACCCAACTGAGTAAAGTCACTTTCCTTCACAGAAGCTGCTTTACTATTTACATTACAAAGACATTCTCAGAGACACGGGGTTGTCCAAGAAGAAGAAAGGCTGATGAATCAGAAATACCAACACCAGTGTCCCCACCAAGATTCAGCAAGGTGAATGTAGGCCCTCTCCTTCCCTTCTTCCCACTCACACAGGGCATATGGGATGACTGCTGTGTGACAGTGGGAGGGGAGGACAGAGTGCCTGGGCCCTTTGATGCAGACTAAGAGGCTCCCCCACACAAATGCACTGCCGGCTTAAGTGGAGAAGTCTCTCTCTCCTACAGGGGACAGACAGAGAAAGATGAGAGGCCTCATTCCATCGACATCAGGGCAAAGCCAAGGTTTTCACAGTGACGAAGGGGCTCATTCATTCATTGGATTTCATTCACTCTTTCAGAAACGGGTTTTCTCTTTCCCAGCTCCACCCTGATGCTCTCTCCTCTCCTCTCCCCTCACTTCCACCATCCTCTCTTGCCTGGGCAACTGCAACAGCTCCTAACTAGACTCCCCACATTCATTTTTTGCAATACTGTGACCTCTTCTCCACAGTTCTCTTAAACAGTGGCTTTACAAGCAAAACGACCTTGTGACTCATTGGTTTATTACCTCCAATGGCCCTTTTACACTTTGGCTGAAAGATCAGACCCAACTGGCCTTCACCAAGTGTTGTGGGCTGAAACGTGCCCCCCAAAGTCATACACTGAAGTCCTAGAGCCCCCTTATCTTAGAGATGACTCTAGTTGGAAACAGGCCTTTAAAGATGTGATTAAGCTAACTTGAGACCATTTATTTGAGTGGGCCCTGATCCAACACGTCTGTGTCTTTATAGGACGAGGAAATCTGGACATAGATGGGTACAGAGGAAAGACCATGTGAGGACACAGGGAGAAGACAGTGGACTGCAAGCCAAGGAGAGAGGTGACAGAAAAACCCAGCCCACTGCTGTCTTGATCTCAGACTTCTGGCCTCCAGCATTATGAGAAAACACACTTTTGCTGTTGAAGCCTCCAGTCTGTGGTACTTTGCTGTGGGGGCTCTGGCACATTAACACATCAAGCTTCCCCAAATGGGTCGCCTTGGTTCCAGGAGTGCTTGCCCCTCACCCTTTTACACTGGGGTCCCTCCCATCCCCTCTGCAGTACCAACTAGGATGACCCCTTTCAGCAATGCTTCCCCTGACCCCAAATCATTAGTCACTCACAGTACCCATTCATTTCCTTTCTTGTGCTCTCCAGAATGAACAGCTAATTCAAGCCTCCCCGACATTTTGTAAGCTTTGTGAGTGCGAAAGCCTTACCTCCTTTGTTTATTGTTGCAGCCCAAGGGCACAGTGTCTGGCTCCTAGTAGACCTTCAGGTGATTTATCAAATGAATGAATGGATGGAGGGATGGAATACTGACTGAGTAGCTCCCACAGGCCCGTCTTTAACGTGGTGTGGAGGAAAGAGAGATGAACACACCGTCACTGGGAGACATACAATCCCACAGGTAATACTGACATCAGCCAGGTAAATAGGAGAAGGTAATGTTGACTTGGGAGAAGTAGCCCCGACTTTCACAGACTAAGACATCTTTCTCTGTCCTTGTGCCAGAGGCTTTGTGAGATGATCATTGAAGAGGAGACCCTTATTAAAAATTTGCTGGTGAGCTGCAGTGAAATGACATGCTCTGACTCTTAATAAGCCGCTTTCTCACTGAGAAAGGAACCAACTTCAGATTGGTGGGCTCGTGCTTGGGTGGCCCCCCACTCTCCTAGTGGTGGATTTTGCAGATTCTGATTCCCAGGAGCGTCACAAATGGAGGCAGCAAAGGCAGAGGATCCATCACGCTCCACCTGGAGCAGGGCTCAGTGAGGAGAAGGCCGGGGAGGATTTACTGCCTCTAGAGGCAGATTGATTAGAAAGAACTGCTGGGCAAGTTCCATTTGCATTTTTGCCGGGAAGGACTGGGGAAAGGGAGCTGGTTCTAAATGAGAGCAGCCCCATCATTTTCTCCTCAAACTTGCTCCAATTTGTCTCCCTGCTCCCAGAAGTTACTACCTTGCATAATCCAGGGAGCGAGGTAATCAGCACTTGGAGTTATACCGGTTTTGCCGGTTCCCTTGATAAAATGGCAAAACTCGCCTATGAAATCCTGCAGTTCATTATGGGGCCATTTCTCACCCCTTAAATCAAAGCCGTTTTATCTACTTCAGTTGAACCAGGCTCCAGAAATGGCATCTTTGCTTCCTCTTGCTTTCAATTATTCACAGTCCTTTGCTGACAAACACTCAGGCAGTACCATCTTTGGGTGATTTTTAGCTGTGACTCTGCCAACTGCTCACCAGAGCTGGACTTGAATCCCCTTCATTCAAGCGAGTGGAAAATAGCCACCCAAGGGAGAAGCGTGGCTCCGCAGTAGTGCTGTTGTGTTGGGGACCCATATGGACACAAACTCTCACACATGCAGACCTTAATTGAAAAATAAAACAATTAGCTTTTAATACTTTTGAAATAACAGAGGGAAGCACATTTATAGGATGACTGGGAAGAAACAACCATACGCTGTCTCTTTTTTAATAACGTTGAGTTGTGTTCCGCGTTAAGCTTATTAAAACACGAAAGCAGAACATAGCAGGACACCGGGATGCCATTCAATGGACTCTCTGGGAACAGTCCTTGCTCCTTATTCTCTCCTGAAGAACAAAACGAAAACCATAAACTGGAGCAGAGACTTCCTGTAAGGAGGGGCTTCTGGTATTTTAATCTGTCCCAAGGGCTGGTCTTACTAGATGATGCACTGAGGGGCTTTTGAGATCTGCAAGAAGAACGGACAGGCTTTGGATCCAGAGTGTTGGTTGATCTGTCTAGGAGGTGGTTTGCTGATGTGCCCGCAGCTCTTCATCTTGGGAGGAGGTGCCCCCAAGATGCTCCAAGCCAGAGACCTGAGCCTCTAGCATGCCAGCCTGTTTCTAGGGCTTTCCTTTACATCCATGGGCTGTAGCATCAGGGATGGGGACCCTTTTAAGTTTGTGGAACAGGAAGGAATATGCTCTCCCCTGGCACTTGTCCAACCCAAATGCATCCAGGATCTCCAACTCCTGGGCGTGGCTTATAAAGCCCTGTAAGAAATGGCCCTGGCAGGTATCTAAATATCTTCCTTTCTAGCTCCACCCCCACCTGCAGTTGACACTCAACCTGTGCCTATGCTGGGTTTACAATGCCAGGTCTTTGCATAAACAGTTCTCCCTATGCTCAATTATTTTCTTCCTCTTCTAGCCCATTCTTAATCATTCCTACAGTCCCCACTCAGTTAAACCCTTCTATGTGAAGCCCCCAACTCAGATAAGGTAGCCTCCCTCAAGTCCCTGCAGTTCTCTGCTGGTTTTTCTCTACAACTATTATGATCTCTGGGTGGGGGTGTTTTCACAGCTCTAGAATATGTTAAGAGCAGAGCCACGTCTCAGCTCAGGCATCTAGCACCTAGTAGGTGTCCAACAATATCTGCTGAATGAAATAGAAACTAACGAGACACACAGGTGCACCCAGTTGCAGGGAGGAGCTGTTGGTGCAGCAACGAGGAATTTTGTGACTACTTGCATCATTTTTCTCATCCAACCTATAGCATTCCCTAGGGATACGATGAAAGGACAACTTGGGGAAGTCTAGTTTACTACTATTTGATTTTTTTTAATGATATTGATAAAAATAGTAATCAGCTAAAGGATATTCTTTAAAGTAAATAGTTCCAAATCTCTCTACCCAGAAATCAATGATTTTATCTTCCTAAAGTTTGTCCATATGGCCATATGTTTTTGTATAACTGTGGTCAAAATTCACAATCAGGTATTTTGCCTTTCTTTCTCACCTTTTAAATCATGTATTGATTTTTCACTTGTCCTAGTTCTTCAAAGCATTTAAAGCAGATGCTTATATTTTCTTTTCTATAGTATCAGCAAATGTCCCATTGCTGGAGTTCCAGCTATGATACAACAGGATCTGCAGCATCTTGGGAGCACTGGGTTGCAGGTTCGACCCCTGGCTGAACACAGTGGATTAAGGATCCAGCATTGCTGCAGCTGTAGCCTAGGCGGCAGCTGTGGCTTAAATCTGATCCTTGCCTGGGAACTCCATACCCCACGGGGTGGCCAAAAAAACAAAAGAAAACAAAACAAAATGTCACATTGCTACATAGTCTTCATACTTGCCTTCCTAAAGAACGGAGCCAAATATAGGTTTTTGGTATCCAACTGTGCTAAAAAATCTCAGCTCCTTCACTTTCTTGTGATATTAGCTAAGCTACTTAATTTCTACCTCAGTTTCTTTCTTCATAAAATGGGCGTTAATAGTATTTAATAAATATTCATGTTAGCATATTTTAAAATATAATTGAGAAACAGTTTAAACATAATTCCTAGGACAAAGTAAAAAAATCAGTAAATTTCAACTGTCTTGTTGTTTTTGTTATTAGCAAAGGAAATGGCAATTTAAAACAAAACTTCTCATCTATCATCTATAAAATAGGGTTCGCCCCTGCATTATGTGTTTTTTAGTTGTCATTTTTGTTCGCAGGAGGATAAAAAAAAGATGGCATAGTTAAGATGTCTATGTTTCTGAAAACAGTGGAACAAATGTCTGGTAATTCAATTAGAGGTCAGTGTGTGTGGAATCAGAGAGAAATCTACACTCATTGTTAACCACTGTGTGACTCTGCTTACACGCATGTCTGATGATGAGGGAAATGGAGGAATTGTGACATCAAATTAGAGCTGATCGTCAGTTTAGTAGAATAGGGCTGGCTTTAAACAGTTTTCTCTCGATGGTGGGCAAGGCTTGGCCCTATCTGGGCTTTGGTTTTCTCATCTCTGCACCCAGATGGTAGGGCGATGATCTGCAGAGCCAATTACAGCTCTCAAAGATCTTTCTATTCCCCACACATTTGCTTTTGGCACATGCGTAGACTTTCAACGAAGACTCCATTCTCGCTTCTGCTTGTTCCTCCTATTTTCTCTAACTTGGTGAATATAAAGTATTAGAGGGACTGCTATTATGAAAGAATTTGGTATTCTAGTGAGTTGCCATATTAAAGAAATGGGTAGTAATATATAGGAGCCAGCCACTTCAGGAAATAATGAGTTTGCATCTAGGTATCAGGGTGCCTTCGGGTTCTTGTAAAGATGCCTAAAGTATCCCATTAGGGATTGGGCTTGATAAGCCCAGAGGACACTTCTGTAACCTCAGAGTGCATGAAAATGGCTCCTTCCTTACTCTGGAAAGATGTTTCACATAAAGAATCGCAACAATTAACTTTTAATTGCACTTGGTCCACTCCATTTTTAAGCTAAAGGGGAGATAGGTCCTCAATGCTTCCCCCCATGAAGCTGAGCCAGAGTCTTGGAAGCACAGACACTGCTGGTTTGTTCCTCTGCAAAAATGCAGGGTATGCTAAGTTCATGGATCGAATCCATACATTGGCTCCTCCGTCTGCCCCTCGCCGGGATTTATGTACCAGCCACCTGCCATGTAGACGACAGAGGGCCATTATGGTGCTAAAGTTCAGCCCTTCTCAGAGCCAAAGTAAAGAAAGGCAACTGTGTTTATTTTAAATACATAATCAATCATAACCCTGTGAATAGCCACTTTTCTATTAATGCCTTCATATATCATCTAAAGCCCTCTTGATTCTACATAATTCTCTTTTGTCTGGTTCCTTGTCTTACACTTCACCGTTTCATTCAGGGGGTGATACAGAACTCCAATGCCAAACAAATCTTTCCTCTATATTCAGTCTTTAGGTCTGGTGTTAGCAAGAGAAACACTTTCTGTAAATAATGCAAAGAGGAATAACGCGTCAACACTTCAGCTACAAGGGATTTGTAGAGCAGGGAAAAGAACAAATGACTTTTGGGTAGTGAGCCTCCAGGGTTTGAATGCTGACTTGGCCATTTAGTATCTGTGTGATGATAGGCTAATTTTTACCTTTTTGAATCACAGTTTCCTCAACCATGAAACAGGAACCTTGCAAGGCTGCTTGGGAAGACCCAAGTACTTGAATACATAGCAGTCCATGAACATGATGCCCATAGGAATTTCTGCTCATATTATTTCTTATTCACTTTGAGTCAAATCTATATAAATATTTTATAAAAGGCTCACTGGCTGACATTCAGAAGTTAGTGAACAACATAGAGAAGCAGCTAAAACTTACATCAATGACATAAACAGTGAAAGAAAAGTGGGTGATTAGCCTGAGAGAAGGCTTAGAAGTAAAAGGAAATTTCTTCAAATAGAGAAAACTGAGGCAGCTCAACCACCTGTGAGGAGCCTGAGAATGGGTGGACCACTATCTAACGCATTTTTTTTTTTTTGGTTGGTTGGCTTGTGTATTTTGGCCGCACCTTGAGCAGGTGGAGGTTCCCAGGCCAGGGACTGAACCTGCACCACCTTTGCGACCTGCACCACAGCGTCAGTGATACTGAAGCCTCAACCGGTTGCACCACAAGGTGATTTCCTATTTGAGGCGTATCTTAAGATCCATTTGCTCAACCTTTCTACTCACAGAATGGTCTGCTTTGTAGGCAGCTCTGAGCTGACTTTTGCTGAGGGTATGTAAACATGAGCAAAGCGGTGGGGGACCCCAGCGAGGGTCAAGGAGAGAGAACCTGATGATATCAAGGGGTGTTTCTAATTCTCCAAAATCTGTCTTTCCCATGAGAGATGACATTTCTTGGCCAAAATGCTGACCATAATAAACTCTTATATTATTAGTATCTTGTTATTATCCATATCACCCAACTCTAGTAGAAAGGAGAAGGACTCTCCCACTTACTGAATTTACACCATGCACCAGACACGGTCAAGATCACTTCATCCTGATACACATAGTGTAGGACCCAGGTACCTAGTAAGCAATCATCAAATATCTGTCAAAAGAATGAAGGCATGCGTGAATGACCCTCTAAAATGCATTACTCTGCACGTTTACAAATGACGGAAGAGAGTTTATAAATCCGTAGCCTTTTCCAGTGGTCTCAAAAAATATGGCCATAATTTTGGAACATCTTTGAGGATGAGTTTTTACCAGCAATACTTGGTAGTCAAATTTCATTTCTTCTTAGTGGAGAGTTTCAAGCTGCACAATCGGCAGTTTAGAGGATCCTGCTGTTTATCAAAAGTTCGAATGTCAGCCATCAGCAGACAGGACAATTGCACTGATGAAAATACATGGCTTTTCATTATTAGGCCAATTTGCACAATGCAATTGGAATTAAGTTGCAAAAGCTACAAGACTTGTACAAAACACTAGGATAATTTTAATGTTACAATTACCATAAATCTTCAACATTCTGTGTTTACAAAGAGGCCATGAAGAAAGCAAGCTTCCAGCAGGTGTCATGTTAATATCCTCGCATGAGGAATTTTTTTAAAAGGCACCTAGACCAGATGCTAAACCAAATAAAATCCATGAGTTCATTTTCTATTTCCCATAACTAGGAGAAATTTTATATAAACTCCTGCTGATCTTCTCCATCATACAGAAAAGAACAAGGTCTCCCAAATTTGAAATTGTTGTTTTCAGAAAGGCCTCTATCCTTAGGAGTCTACTCCAGTGATGAACTCAGCAATTACCCTCAAACAAACTTCGAGTTAGAACCCCCTGGACCTGTAGCTAGATTAGAAACACATGCAACATCTGTGGAATATTACCCCCGCCCCCACCTCTAGTTTAGCAAACACAGAAATGCTCATGGGTCCTGATGTCAAGGGGTTGCTGAGGCAGGAGCCCACTGGCTACTCTGAAACCATTCTCTTTCTTCAAAAGCAGTAAACTTTGCACACACCGTGGGGTTAAAAAAGAAAGCAAGCAGAAGGCAGCTGATGATGAAAAATGGGTTTTCACTGTTTTTCTACTGAGAGTGCATGCAGCAATTCGGGCACTAGATTGAGAAGTTGACAGTGAATTGGAGAAAAAGGTTATTTGGTCATCTATTAGTCTACTGAGTTGTGCAAATGTGCAGCTCCAAATTGGGATGTTCAGTGCTTTTCAAAGGTCAATGGTAAAGTTAGGAATAAAACTCCAGTATGTCTGTCTTGTTGAAATCTTCCTGGTTGAATAATCGACCACAGAAAGTTTAAGTTTTTCTTAGACATCCCAAAAGAAGGCACTTTGGACATTTAACTGTTGTCCTCAGTCACTGACCCAGGAAGTCTTGGTAGGAAATCAAAGAGATTATTATTACTTTTTTTTTTTTTTGAGTGTGGGTGGGGAGAGTGGGTGGGGGGAGAAGGGGAGTCCACTATTTGCATTGTTTTTCTCATTTCTATTTTCACCAAATATTCATGAGTGTACTTAATATGTCCCATATTCTGGAATTAAACACTGGAAATATAGGAGTTCCCATCGTGGCGCAGTGGTTAACGAATCTGACTAGGAACCATGAGGTTGCGGGTTCGGTCCCTGCCCTTGCTCAGTGGGTTAAGGGTCCGGCGTTGCCCTGAGCTGTGGTGTAGGTCATAGACACGGCTCGGATCCTGCGTTGCTGTGGCTCTGGCGTAAGCTGGCAGCTACAGTTCCGATGAGACCCCTAGCCTGGGAACCTCCATATGCCACGGGATCGGCCCAAGAAATGGCAAAAAAACAAAATAAAATAAAATAAAATAAACACTGGAAATATAGAACTAACAAGAAAAATATGTTTCCTTTTTTGAAAGGGTTTATAGTCTATTTGGGGATCTAGACCATATAAACAAGTCAACATGAATATATATAAAATAATTACAAGCTGTAATTCTGACTTGTCCTTCACAATGAGTCTGAATAACTACTCAACTAATGGTTATTTGTTGATTTTAAAATTTACCTTTTATTCACTTGAGTGCATGTGAGAAAACCCTGTCTGAAGAAACTGAGAGCTTGTGACATATCTTATAGACAGAGGTCCAGAGAAGATAGTGCGAAGGTGCTGATGCAAGGTTGCTGGGGAATTCAAGGCCCTTCCTGAACAAGGTAACATTGAGTTGCATCTCGAAAGCTAGGGCAGGGTGTGCGAATAGAAAAGTGAGTATGAGCAGGCAATTTCAGGAAAAGAAGGTGCCTTGGGCAGAGGCATGGTGTAAGGAGGGGTATGAAGTGTTACGAAATGAGGAGAAACTTAGAATGATGGTATCAACTTGTAGGGAGAACGATAATGGGATGAGATAAGAGTCTGTGGTGAGTTAGAGCCATTCAACAAAAACCTTAGGAATGTGAGAGTTGCCATGTGATTCAGCTATCTCACTCTTGGACATATATCCAGACAAAATTATAAGTAAAAAAGATACGTGTACCCCTATGTTCATAGCAACACTATTCATAAGAGCCAAAGCATGGAAACAACCTAAATTTCCATCGACAGACGAATAGATTAAGAGGATGTGATATATGTACACAATGGAGTATGACTCAGCAATAATAAGAAAGAAATAATGCCATTTGCAGCAGCATGGAAAGACCTAGATATTCCCCTACTAAGTTAAGTAAATCAGAAAGAGAAAGACAAATACCATATGATATCATCATATGTGGAATCTAAAATAGGGCATAAACGAACCTGTCTACAAAACAGAAACAGACTCTCAGTCATAGAGAACAGACTTGTTGCCAAGGGTGAAAGGGGAGGGCATGGGATGAACTAGGGATTTGGGGTTAGCAGATGCAAAATATTACATTTAGAATGTATAAGCCATGAGGTCTTACTGTATAGCACAGGGAAATATATCTAATCTCCTTGGTCATGGACTACCATGATGAAAAAAATATATAAATAAAAGAGAATGTATAATATAGTGTATAATTGAGTCATTTTGCTGTACAGAAGAAATTGGCACAACATTGTAAATCAACTATACATCAATTACAAAGAAAACTTGGGGGAGTTCTCATCATGGCACAGCAGTAATGAACCCAACTAGTATCCATAAGAATGTGGGTTCGATCCCTGGCCTGGCTCAGTGGGTTAAGGATCTGGTGTTGCCATGAGCTGTGGTGTAGGTTGCAGACATGGCTCGGATCTGGCATTTCTGTGGCTGTGGCTGGGGTGCAGGCCAGCGGCTGTAGCTCAGATTCAACCCCTAGGCTGGAAACTTCCATATGCCAAAGGTGTGGCCCTAAAAACAAAAACAAACAAAAACAAAATAAAACAAAACAAAAAAAAACCAAAAACCAACCAAACACTCAGGAATGTGTACTTTATAGTCTGGGTGGTAGGGAGTCCCCCTATTCCATAATCAGCCAAGCACCCAACTACCCAGAAAAGACGGCGAGCCAGTGACTCCAGCTTCTAGCTTCAGAGCCTGATGGGGAGAGGAAGGTGATTAGAAGCTGGTATCAAATATCTTCCCAAACTGACCCTGGTCAACTCTATAGCTTCTTTCCTCACCAATGTCTCTCTGGATTCCAACCACCGACAATACCAGATTTCTATCATTGCACTATTTTTGGCTTCTGGACCTTTGAACATTCTGGAGTGTGTGAGTGTTGTACTCTCTCTTCCCTTGCTGCCTGACTCTTCATGCACCTTCAGTTTTCAGTTTAGATACCTCTTCCTCCAAAGGGTATTATTTGATTCAGTAAATGTGAGCGAGGAACCCTGTACTGAGCGCCTCCAGCTCTTGTTCTTCTTCAGTGAGGACATGTGTCACACTTACGTCATTGCTTGGCTATTTATCAACAGTCCACTTCCCTTCCTTTTATCATGTACACATAAAAGTGGGCTGTGACCTCATGAGGACGGGCACTCAGGGAATAAATAAATGGGACCTACAAGTTGGCTTATGTTCCAGTGGTTCCAATGGTTTACAGTTTAAAAAGAGTTAATTTAAAAATTTTACTTTTATGTTTACTAGAAGAAAATCCACAAAAGTCCTTGTTAAGACAGACACATCAAGATATGGGATAGTGTGGCTGCCTTTTCATAAATGTCACCAGCTTTTTGATCCCCAAATAGTAACAGCTGTAGGAACATGTATGGCCTCATCCCTTTCCACCCCTGCTGTTTCTTGCATTCCTGCCATTATGAGAGGATTTAGCAGGGTCCTTTTCAAAAGAGGGGGATCAGGAGGAGCTTTGGCCAAGGTGTAAAAATAGCATTGGGACTGAGTGAAGAGAAGCCTCATCCCTGAGCCGCTGCTGAAACAGAAGATGGAGAAGAATGGAGCCCCAAAGGCACAGGTGCTGGAGGAGAGTGGCCGGCTCCCCTGCACCTTGGGCCACCAGACAGTCATGAGCGCAGACCTGCTTCAGCTTGATTTGAGCTGTTGTGGGATTAAAATCACATAGAGATCAGTTAGAGTCTTTTGTCACTTTAGGGACAGAAGTGGATTTGTTAATTGAAAATCTGTTCAAATTCTAGATGTCCAGGAGGGGCAGCTGCAGAAGCATCCAAATCTCAAGGGGCTAAAGGTAGGAACCGAAGCTGAGTATGAAGCTAAGATATTGGGGCCAGGTTGTAGGTGAGTGATTAGTGTGAAGATGGGGTGCAGGGGAAGGGTATCATCTGGAGCTACTTCATAAAAAAAGGAATTGTTTGGGTTTGCTTTTCCGGCCCTATCTTTCCTCGGTAGTACGACAGGCAAGACCAAACAGCTCCAAATATTTTGTTTTCCTGCCTGGCCTTACATCATTATCACCACCACTAACACACACACACACCCCCGCCCCCCCACCCCCCCCACACACTCTTCTCCTCTCTACCTGCACTGCCCGGATCATGAAGAGGTCAAGGCTGATCCCCAAGGGGGACAGGACAGAAATCTCCCCAAAGTCACATTTTACTGCAATCCTTAGCTAGGTCCTCAGGAAAAGCAATCAATAGGCACCAGGTAATCAGAGAAAGGCTGCAGAGGGTCCAGAGCAGCTAGGAGTATACAAGAAGCCCTGCCTGGGTTTGCCTCAGAGATTGACTGCTCTTGTCTCAGGCTCTTTCCACACTGAATTTGAGAAGACAGGGCCACTGTGTATCACAAGACTCCCAAACCATCAGAACATAGACTTTTTTTTTTTTGTCTTTTTGTCTTTGTTGTTGTTGTTGTTGTTGTTGTTGCTATTTCTTGGGCCGCTCCCGCGGCATATGGGGGTTCCCAGGCTAGGGATCCAATCGGAGCCGCAGCCACCAGCCTACGCCAGAGCCACAGCAACGCGGGGTCCAAGCCTCGTCTGCAACCTACACCACAGCTCACGGCAACGCCAGATCGTTAACCCACTGAGCAAGGGCAGGGACCGAACCCCAACCTCATGGTTCCTAGTCGGATTCGTTAACCACTGTGCCACGACGGGAACTCCAGAACATAGACTTTTTTTGAATGAGGCACCAGGAACATCCTGAAAAGAATCTTCTGGTTCCAAAAGAAACCCTCAGCATCTAAGAAGCCCAGACACAATGTAACTGGAAACACACCTATTCTGTTCATCTTTACTTAGAATTCAATTCTACTGTATTTTATGGTGATATATACTTATGTGAAAACATCCGATTATATATGAAGAACTCCTCAGCCGTAACTCAGTGTTAAAGGAGGCGTTCCCAATTCTCTCTTCCTCAAAAATGTCCCTGTGTGTTCCTTGGATCATTCATCTATTTCTTTTCTCTGAGTCCCCTGAAAGAAGGAACCAAAAAAAAAAAAAAAAGACTGTGAACTATCCCACTTGACTTTGGAACTTTATACATTTATGACAATAATGTATAATTTGAAAAAAAAACTTATTAACGCCAATGCCTGGTATAAATGCATACATCCCAAGACCTGTGGCATGCACAGACTTGTCCTAAACGCCTGGTGTACTTCCTTACTCTAGGGGTCAACTCCTTCTTCCAGTCTAAATGGCCAGCTTCTTCCTCTCATGGGTTGGAAGATGAAGCTCTTGATCGAGGATCTGTCAAGAGCCAGCGCTGGTGGTAGAGAAGTAGGAGGCAGTGATATAAAATCTGTGATGCTGTGAATGAGAACAAGGAATGCTCCCCTGGTAAATGGGCAGAGAGCAAATAAAACCAAATTTGTATGATAAAGCCAAGAGAATTTCTAGACAGAAAACCTATATGAAGACTGCCCAGTCTGGTATCAGGTATAAACAGTGACAGGGAGATGAAGGTTAGAAGCATCGGTCTTCTCACTGTGGTTAGTCATCTGGACACCTGTCCCTCCTCAGGGACTTTCTGAGCACATGCTTTGAACCAGGTCCTGGGCTGGATGATGAGGTTATGGTGGTGAGGAGGCAAGACTTCTTGCTCTCTGACTGGCATTTGCGTTCCCACAGTGGTGCTCAGGAAGGCAGGATGGAGTCGGGGTTTAGCTAGGTTCAAGCCTTGGTTTGTGCTACTTGGGCCATGGGCCTTTGGGCAAGTCAATCTCTGAATTTGTTTTCTCATCTGTAAAGTGGGAGAGGAATGACGTGAGTCATGAAGTCATGAACTTCGCATGCAGGATGTTCTGTGCTGGCAGCTCACAGCTGTGTCCTCGGGCCCCCATGGGCGGCTCAGCCTCTCACTGGGGGCAAGCACTTATGGCTCAGCCTCTGGTCAGGGGCAAGCACTTAAGGTTGAGAGCTGATTGTCTTAACCACTTTTGATGGTACATTAGCATATGGTGCTGTCAATTAAGGCCTTCTTATACCTCACCTGCCATACAATAAGAGGAAAGTCAACTCCAAGTCACCAAGGTATAGTTGGAACCTCAAGACACTTAGAAAACCCTTCACTGCTTCCATCTAAAAACGGCTAAATGTTATTGGACAAGCATTTAACCGAGTCATTTTTAGTAGCTGCTGTTAATTTACCAGTAGCAGCCAAATACCTTGTCTTCCTTATGGTAAATGGGTTCCCACCTTTTGGGACTCAGGGGGAGATACCACTTACAAGGCATGTGGCTATAACCATATAAAGCAAAGCTTCTGGGTCTGTAAATAGAGGACCAACAAGAATGAATTCACCTTAAGGAATTTCCTAAGAAAACATGATGATATTCATCTTTACTTGGCTGGTTGTTTTTCCAGTATTAATGATTCTATTCCCCTTGGTGAAAATATTAAGGAATTTGTAAGCACTGAGATGACTGTGGTGTTATACCTATTTATTGACCTAAGGTTTTTTTCTTTTAGTTGTTTTTTTTTTTTTTTCCATGTGTCACAAACAAATGTCCAGCATGGTCATGTAAGGATAGGATGCTTCAAACCCACTACTGGCTGCTGGCATTATTCTTCCTCCTTAGCTCCCTGTTCCTTTGGCATCTTGTCACTTTGATGACATGACAACAAGAACTGGAAAAGCGATTCCTGCTTTTGATCCAGACAGATCTGTTCTGATCTGGTGGTACCAGCTGGAGTATAGAGTTAGCATCACAAAGTGTCCTGTCTGACTTGTTGAACTTTCAAATGAATTGTTTTATATACTTCATAGACCTTCATCTGTATATGGTCTTTATTATTTTTTATTTTTTATTTATTATTATTTTTTACTGAAGTACAGTTGATTTACAATGTTGTAGATGGTCTTCAGCATAAATTTTTTTTGGTGAGTTCTCAAACTGAAAGAGTTTCACACAGATTAGACACTACCCTGTACATTTTTAAAAACATGTTCCTACCAATTAAACCAGCTGCTGTTGCTTTGACAACCTACTATGTGCATAGTAGATATTAAAACATATGATACCAAAACTTCACAGCAATCCTACAGAGGTGAATGATATTATGGTTACTTTCTGATGAGACAAAGGAGGCTCAGACATTGCCACCAAATACATTGCAAACAGATCCAAACCTGGCAAAAATGGAAAGTCTTTTAATCCAAGCCAGCACAGGTGGTCTCTTTGTTTTTTGTCTCGGGTTTCTGTGTGTGGGTTACTTGAAGCCTACAAAGGGGTTTTGCCCATCTCTTCTTGTGCCTTGGGTTTCTAACCTCCTTTAAGTCAATTCTGGGATCGTGTTGCTCTGTATTGGAAGCTGAGAGCTGGGGCAAGCTGGAGTCCTCATGGCAGTGAATGATGGGACCAACCTTCGAACTTGCCATTAATAAACTGAGCTGTTCACGTTTCTTTGTGGTATAGCCTGACATTTAGGTTGAGGGTTTGTAATTCCAATAAACAGCTGAGGATATGATGTGCATGTGAGTTTGTCACACAATTAAAAGCTGAACTGTGGAGGCCAAGGCTTTCATTAAGAGCCATCCAGTTTTATTTATTTAGTATTTCGGGGAACTGGAGAGAGTACAAATCAGGAATAGGCCTCCAGGGGACAGCTTTTTACACACTAGCTGGTGATACTAGTCTAACTACTGGACTGCAGACAGCCTGACTGTGAAGTTTAAAAAAATGAACCAAATAATGTGGTCTTTTGAAGAAATCAGACATGTGATTATTTCTCCCCAACTCCAAAGGGACCTGAGAGATCTACCAGCCCCTCATTTGATTAATATCGCTTGCGGTGGTTGCACACAGCTCAACCTGGCATTGCATTTATCAAAATTTGCCAGGGCAGACAGGCATTACCCCATGAGAAGGATGACAGTAAAGGGCCCCTGTGCTTTGCAGGGAGTATCTGCGGCCCATGAAGACAGGAGGTGGGCAGGCCAGGATGAGCTTGTGGCCTGGACTCTCACTCCTTCTCCCCAAACCAGAATGGTCCCATAAGCAACTCTTCAGAGGCAGGTGTCTCCCTTCTTCTCCTCCCACATTTGCACGGTGGATGTTCTTCAGAGATGCCAGTCTCCTCTCCTCTGCCACCGGGCCCCAGCCAGAGGCCTGGAGAGAGAGAAAGTCTTCATGAAGAATCATCTCAACTATTTGTTTCCAAAAGCCAGGCCAACCTGCCTGCCGCGGAGTCATTTGGAAAGTGAACTAAACAAACAAGCAAGGAAAAAAAAAAAAAAAAACGAACTTCTTGAGCACTATCCCACATTTCTGTCTCGATGTATTTAACACACACACACACACACACACACACACACACACGATTCACGTGATTCTGATGCTGAATCTGTTTTGTGAAACACTGATTTCTAAATGTCATGCTGACCCTGCCTTTTCACACCCACCCCTTGTCCAGACAGACCCTGAGCTAAACGCTCATTCCCTGGAAACCTGAACACGAGAGAGGGCTTTGCGGTCCTTTTATTACCAACCTGAAATACATCATCCTAGTCTTCACACAACTGCTGTCACTGAACTGAATGGCAGCCAACGCCTCTAACTTTAATTGAAGGTTGTGCTAAAAGCCCAGAGAATGAATTCAACTCCTGCATTTGCGGTAAAATTTTGGCAGATGATATTGACCTTCATATTAGCCTGTGGCCCTTGCATAAAGGCCCAGAGAAGAAGTTTCACTCAGAAATCAAATTTCTCTTTGACTCGCTTACAGAATCGGGAGGATTTCTCTTGTGATGTGAAAAAGAAAGTTTCTTTCTTTATCTTGGACGCCAGAGAGCTCAGAGCCCCAATGCATACAATCACAGAAACATTTTTCCATTGTAATTGACATGTATTGTTTCCCTTTTACCTCAATTGTTTTCCTTTTAAAATTCCAACGTTCTCAGTGTCATTTTAATAAAACGTCTGAAAACTTTTTGAGGAAAAATAAAACATTACAAATGGGGAATTTGGAGAGTACTGTATGACATACGT
The DNA here is from genome assembly GCF_016906955.1 of Phacochoerus africanus. Taxonomy (NCBI): domain Eukaryota; kingdom Metazoa; phylum Chordata; class Mammalia; order Artiodactyla; family Suidae; genus Phacochoerus; species Phacochoerus africanus. The sequence goes on along the minus strand of NC_062551.1, from coordinate 26,051,695 downwards.
GGGAAGAAGCGTACAGGTTTTCGAAGCAGGCTCCTAGAGGCAAACGAGGAAAATTAGATGGTAGCACCCTTTCTTCCTTTCTTTTGTCTGCTGCAACTTGTCCCTGCCTTAAACTCCTTGTGCCCTTCGAATAAAACCTGGTGTGCCATTGGACAAGTCTTTCCCCACATCCAGGCCACATCATAGATCTTCTTAGATGGTGAATATTATTCATCATCATGAGCTACGTTTCTAATATTTCCAGGTTCACACACATAAAACTTCAAAATTATATAGGTCTATAGATTTCTCTTATTACTTTTTATATTCAAATCCATTAATATGAAAAATTTCAAAGCCATTTTAGATTGGAAGTAATTCAGCCAGATATGATTTGAATATGAAGTCTGATTTCAGTTGGTTTAGAAATATTGAGAGGCTGCTGCATGTAACAGTCCCTATTTCAAGAGTGTGGCTGAGCTCAAAACCATCAAGTTTGCCTTCCACAGAACTGCCTTTCTGTGAATCCAAAGGGCTTGCAAAGCCAAGCTGGGCACGGCAGACAAAGCTTTTCTGACCTTTCCCCAAATAACTGCAATGCACACACATCTACACCACGCACGCACGCACGCACAAACACACACACACACACACGAGTAAAATAAAAGAACAACAAGCTAAAAATAATCTTTGGAAGTGAATTTACAGTTTTTAGAAAGAAGAATTTCAGAAGCGTTTGTCACAGTCCTTAACTATGTACAAATCTGTATACCTAGTTATTCTATTTATAGGAATTAATTCCACTAACTTTCGGAGATATTCCAAAAAAAGAGAAAAAACCCAACTATGTACAGACATCTCAGTGCAGTGATATTATAACATCAATGTTTTAGAAAAATCTCGGGTAGGAGTGGTTACCAAATTTAACATATGTCTACTGATGGATGCTTAAAGACTGTAGTTTTTTTACTCACTGGCATAGGGGTATCAAGAGCAAATAATTTTTCATGAAGTTTGATAGTCATTAATATTACATTAATATTGTTTGAACAGAGAGGGACATTTTTTAACTTAATTTTCATCCAAGAGCAAAAGTAGAGCTATGTCCACAACTCAAGAAACTTAGATTCTTTGTAATTATATTAATTTTGAAGAGATTATTTTAGTGTTGCTCAATGTCTTTGATATGGCATGATGTAGAAAGGGGACTGGCTATGCCTTAATGCCTTAGAATCCACAATTTCTTACCCCAATTTTGAGATGACGTCTTCACAAAACATTTCAGAGTATGTTTCTGAGTTGTAACCAGCTTGAGGGTGAAAGAAGGGTCATAGCAGTTTTCTAAATATGGAATATTTTTCTATGTGACTAATCCCCCTTTGTAGGAAGTCTAAGGCCTCCCTAAATATTTTCTGAGAATCATTAAATGAGGGATATTTACACATGTGGGCTCTGCTAAGGAATTCATCCAACTTATGTAGGGTCTCCCGCTGCCCTGGGGTGCTTTGCACCTTTGCTGCTTCCCAGTGAAGGTCCCTAGGAGGGCAGTTCTGAGGGTGCTGGTACTGGGATACAATAGCCCATGTCTGCTGAGGCCACCCAGTCTGAATCTGCTCAGCGCCTCATGGAGACTTGGGGAAGTCAGTGCTTCAGACTTAAGTAAACTATTTTTTTTTTTTTGGAAGAATAACATAGGTACAGAAAAGTGCATGGATCATAAATTTAGAACCCAGAGAAGTTTTGCAAAATGAAAACACCTGTGAAACCACCACTTGGATCAAGAAATAGAACATTCCAGCACCCTTTTCCTACCTCGTCCCAGTCACCCTCCTCACAAGGTGACTACTCTTCGTATATTTGTTCCCATCAAGTCATTTGACTGGGTTTTGAACTTCATATAAATGAAATTGCGTAGCATGTTCATCCCTGTGCTCTTGAAGGGCATCTACACATTTCCAGCTTGGGTCCATTACGAAGCAAGTTGATAAGTTGCTCCACTTATCTCAGCCTTTAGGTTTTTACTTGCTGTAAAACCTGATTTCCAACCTCCCCCTAGCCCTGCCCCACCATCCAACACCAGTCTACAAGGCATCACTCGAACTTCAGTAATCAGAGCTTCCCAGAGCAGTGAGTCTCAAAGGGCACGAGGACACCTCGCTGGGTAAGTCCTTTGAAAGAGTCTCCGGGGAAGGCACCCAGGAGGGGTTGGGACATATGCCGTGGATCCAACACTCACGTGGGTCATGCTGGAGGCACCCAGGAGCACTGAGCGTCCTTCCACATCCCCCTTCCTTTCTCCTTCCACAGGGACGCTTGGGTGGCCTCACATCCCCCCTCCTCTGCGTGGTGTACTTTCTCTCCCTACTAGAACTAGGATAAAAGAGCTTTGCTTAAAGCCAGGTCACCTGACCCATTTTGGAAGTGGGTCCTGATGAGGAAAAGGTTGAGAGAAAGTCAGTTAGTCATTGGTGGTTGTTGGCATTTGCTCCCCTCATCCTGGAGGAGGCCCGTACAGCAATGGAATGCTCTGCTTTTGCATAAAACAAGGATCCCAATAATAACAAGAGCTGAGAATGACAGAGCACTTGCTGTACGCAGGCACTGTGTTGTTGGAGAAGACCCTCCCCAGCCCCCAGGCAACATCTGAGATCTTAACACATACATACCAAATACTCCCCAGGAGCTTTATGAAGGCAACATCGCTATGTCCATTTTCTGGATGGGGAGCCTGAGGCTTGGAGTCCCTATATCACCTCCCCGTCTCAAGGTCGCTCAACTAGGAAGTGGTGAAGCAACACCTAAACTTAGGTGTGTGTGACTTCGGAGAATATGTTCCTCTACTCCTTGCGACTTGGCTTCCTGTTGAAGGATGACCATGACTTTCTTTTCAATACTGACAGGTGAAGGTGCACAGCACCAGGCTCCACTGCAACTGACTTGCAGGACAGTATTATTGGCGATGAGAGTACAAAGACTGCTGCTTGCCCAAATCTGCGTTTATTTTTCACGGTTCTGAGCCTTCCTCCTTGTACCTGATCTCTGTGCAAGCAGAGAGCAGCACGCTTACTCGTGTTAGGGTCAAAGGAGGCAGAGTCCATATTAATGGGATCAGAGCACCTTCTCTGCAGAGTCACACCAACAGGCCTGGCTGTGCTGACCCTGCGGCACATAAAGTCAGGCCACTAGCGGGAAACAGGGTGATTTCCAACATGCTTTCAAGTCAACTGTCATCCAGTGTCAGAAGGATCCTTATTACCAACTCAGAAACCAAGCTACAGGATTGCAGCTCTCTCCCCCCCTGCTGATACAGGAAGTAGACTCGAGTCTCCCTTCCCTGGGACTGATGACTGCAATTTGTCTTTCTGGGGCATCCACCATGGCTCGGGCAGGCAGGCAGCAGCCTGGCTGGAGAAGCCCTCCTGATGCTTCCAAGTCAGCAGATTGCTTCTGGGCTGGCCACGCTTCAGTGCCTTCCCTTTAAATACTGTATTGATTTTAGGGCCTTTTTCCATCCACGAGGCCTAGGACCCTAAGTTGGCTGGAGTAGGAAGATGGGGAGGAAGGTGTAATGGGAGCCACTCAGCAGGTTTTCACACACAGCCTTAGGCCATCTGATGCTACTGATTTATTTTATTTTATTTATTTAACAAATGTAGTAAGACATGGACGCCTCCGGTACCATAGAGGACTCAGTGGGAAGAGAGATCCAGGGATGAATCAGTGGGTAGAAGGAGTAAACTGATGGGAAAGAGAAAAATATGTTGCATTCAGAAGGCCCAACGAGGCATCCCCTGAACGGAATTCCCTTCCTCTTTGCACAACTCCACTGGCTCTCTCCTCTCTGAGCCTCATTCTGTCTCCGGCAGACAACGGAAATCAGCCCCAGACATCCTTCCCCAGTCTCCCTCTTAATTAATTCTCCATGCAATTGTTAGGATGAACCCTTTTTTGTTGCAGTGAAAGACACACAGTATAAAAATGTTCCATTTTAGCCATCAGTGGCATTAAGCACCATTGTGCGACCATCACTATTATGCCATTGTGCAACCATCATCACTACCAAATTCCAGAATTTAGGATTACAACTTCAACTCATCACTCCAAAAGGAAACCTCGAACCCATCAATCAGTCACTCCCCATGCCCTCCTCTCACCTAGCCCCTGGCAACCACTAATCTGCCTTCTGCCTGTGTGGATTTTTACCTATGCTGGACATTTTGTATGAAGTTAACCATATGATACAGGACTTTTGTGTCTGACTTCTTTCAATTAGCATGATATGTTCAAGGTCTATCATTGTTACAGCATGTAAAGGATGTGGAGAAATTAAAACCCTCATATACAGATGTGGGAATGTAAAATGATGCAGCCACTATGGGAATATATGGCAGTCCCTTAAGAACTAAGGTTTAATTAATATACGACCCAGCTACTCTGGGTTCTATTCCTGGGTACATTCCCCACAGAACTGAAAACAGGTGTTCAAATAAGAACTCGTCCATTGGGAGTTCCTGTTGTGGCTCAACAGGTTAAGGATGTAGGTTTGATACCTGGCCTCACTCAGTGGGTTAAGGATCCGGCATTGCTGCAGATGTAGTGTAGGTCTAGATGTGGCTTGGATCTGGCATTGCTGTGGCTGTGGCGTAGGCCTCAGCTGCGGCTCCGATTCAGCCTCTGGCCTGGGAACTTCGATATGCTGCAGGTGTAGCCATAAAAAGAAAAAAAGGAAAAAAAAAAACTAAAAAACTTGTCTATGAACGTTCATAACACTATTCACAAGAGCCTAACAGTGAAACAACACAAATATCTATCAAGTGATTAAAACTGTGGTACTGTAGCCAGACAACGAGGATCCTTCTGACCAAATCATGTCACTTTACTGCTTAAATGCTTCAGTGGCTTTCCATTACATCTCCTGGGGCCCCTTCTGTGTGTCCTCAGCCTCTCCACCCCCGTTTGCTCAGCTGCACCCCCCCCCCACTGTGGGCGGAGACTACCTCTGCTGACACATCTTCAGTGTGCTGTATGTCCTCTGGGGGCACTGCCCGGGCTTTGCTCCACCCCCTCGCCCTGTACCCTAGACAGAGCCTGGCATTACAGTCCACACCCTGGAAAAGTGTCTGAAGACTAATGAACCAACCTATTAGTCAATAAGTGATCAATAACCAAATAAAGAAGCTGGAGTATAGTGGAAAAAACAAATATCACACACAGCATAGAGAGAGAACAGTGACTCAGCAGAGGTGGTTAAGCAATTAGGCAAAGGCAATACTTATGGCAAAGCCCTGGAAAAGGAGGTGGAGAGGGCCATGGTGACAAATTCGGCCACTGGAACACACTGACTTATCACTTGAATGAAGAGGGTTTCTCCTGGTGGTGGGAGGGGGGCGGGGGCAGAGCCAGTGACAAGCCTTCAAACTCTGCACCAACCAACCAGTCTATGGCGGTGCTTAAGAGCAAAAGCTCGGGATAAGGTCAACCTGACAGGGTATCTGGCTATATCACTAACTAGCTGTATGGTCTGCACAAGATTTCAGCATCTGAGCCCATTTGCTCACCTGTAAAATGCAGGTGGCCAGGACCCCCATTTCATGGGACCGTGTGAGAATTCACTGAGATGATACACAGCACAGGGCCGGATGCCTCTCCTTGGAGCCCCGCGAGGAATCCCAACCCCTGGATCCTGCCTCTCTGCTTCTTCCCTCATTTGTTCCAGTGTTTACTTTAGTAGCAAGATCTCACTTTTGAACTTGCTGCCGCAGAGCTTTGCTGATAGTCATCCATTTGTATTTATGCCTGAGGCTTCCTGCTTTAATTTGGTCTTTACCTCATTTTCAAGTTCATGTAATTATGTTCTCAGCTCCAGGTTGGTTTTTTTGTTGTTGTTTCTGTTGCTGTTCTTTCCTAAAGCCCCTTGTAAACAGCACACCAGATGCTTGCTCCACTTATTGGAGCCACGGTGAAAGGACAAGGGAGTGTCCTGCTGCTCATCCTCTACCAGCATCTCCCCTCCTGTCTTCCTGAGACCCCTGTCCAGAATGGGCTGGCTTTCATCCTTACTGTTTAATTCCAATCTGCAGTGCTTCCCAGATGGTGGCTTTGTGGGTCTTGCCCTAGTTTGTATGCAGTGAGAAAGCACCTGAGAGCAGGAATCAAGACACAGCAGAAGGTGGCCAGCCCTGCAACCCATGGGACCGGAGACAGGATGCATCCAGTGGTCACACAGTGACACAGTAGCCAAAGCTGGTTTCACATCTCTGGGTTCGTTATTCCTGTTTCTGTGAGCAGCCTAGTCTAGGTTGCATGGAGCACCACGGAAAAGCAAAAGGAGGTTGAGAGACGTGTGTTCCACCTATAGCTCTGCCGCTCACTGACTATTACAGGCAAGCCACTCAACTTCCTGACCCTTAGTATTTGTAGCTGTAAAGAAAGGTAATAATGTTTACATGGTAAGGTCATGGTGAGAATTAAATGAGATTTAAATAAAATTACATGTGCGATGCAGTTATAGTGTTGGCATATGCAGTCAGTCCTCCATTTTCATAGGTTCAACCAACCACAGACTGGAAGTATTTGGAGAAAAAGAATTTCAGAAGGTTCCAAAAAGCAAAACCTGAATTTACCTCATGCGAGCAACTATTTACTTAGCATTCACATTGAATTAGGCATTATAAGTAACTTAGAGATGATTTAAAATATATGGCAGAATATGCTTAGGTTATAGGCAAATACTCTGCCATGTTCATAAGGGAACTTCTATAGACTTTGGTATCCATGGGGGTCCTGGAACCAATCCTGCCCCCCAGCGAGGGACAACTATACTTAACATTTATTAAGTGCTAATATTAATAATAAACAGTACTGTCACTATTATTAAATATTGTATAATATTTAGTATGCTTCATGTCCCCCACAGAGGCTCCCCAACTGCATTATAATTGGCACTCTGCCTGGGTTTGAATCCCAGCTCCATCTGTCAGCAATGAAAGGATCTTAGGCAAATTGCATGGCCTTTCTTTCCAATTCCTCTTCTCTCAAATGGAAACAAGAACTCTTGCTTTGTTCTTGGAATTATAGCAAGGCTCAAAGACAATGACAATTACTGAAAGCAAGTTATGGGAAGCTCTGTACCCCCCGCCCCTCAATCATTCTTGCACATCAAATGCTAGTCGGGTAAAAACTGATGTCTACCCCTTGGTGACGATGGCCCAGACTCAGCCTTCTCTGATACAGACACAGGATGCGGTTATTTTACTGTGACAGCAACAGAGTAAAAGCTGACTGTCGGTGCATGTGAAGCCAACGTAGTATTATCCACAAGTGCATTTCCATGGCCAGAAACAATGGAGAGGGAGAAAAATATTAACATCCATCTCCTCATACACAAGAGCCACCCTCCAAAGAGTAGACAAAAGTGATCTGTTATTAGCACTGGCGTTATTGCTTCTGCTGGCAGAGAGTTGGCCTAGCCCTCTGTGTCTCTTCCACAGCACACTTTGGGTTGAAGTCCACCCCAGCTCCTGGCCTCTCGTGACTGGTAACTATGAACACTGACTGGGGTAGGTGACCCACCACTTGATTATTCCATTTTTTTAAGAACACGTCTCCCGCCATCCTATCAGGAACCACGTCCTCCCACAGGGGCCCCATCCATTCGGTTTTAAATAAAAGACCTGAGCAGAGAAATTACTTCTCTGAATAGTCCTTTTCCTTTCTCCGGCATGGTGAAATAAATGGTTTAGGGTCTGGAGGCATAATTTACTGACTTCATTTAAATTGGGCTGGAGGTGATGCTATTTACACAGCTGGTTTTGTGCCGTGTCCACTGGCCCGCTCCCTGCACATCACAGAAGGTCAACTCCGAATCACCAAGTCCCAGATTCCTTATTAGGAACAGTATGTTTTTTCTAACCTTGTTGGTTAAAACATGTATGAAGAGAGTGAAAGCAGAAATGGTCAGTTTGTCTGTTTTGGAAAAATGGATGAACCTGGACTCAGAACACTGTAGTTCCAAACATTACATAGAATTACAGGGCAGAGGATTAATCACTCAAACCCTATGAGTCCATTCATTCTCCCTCTTTCATTTATTCAAGCAATAGTATTGAGACAGAGACCTCCCAATGCCAGAGATATGAGAGTGAAGAAGAGTATGATACTGCTCTCTGCATCCTTCACTGAAGTGGGGTAAGACCAACAACACACAAGCCAACAGACATATAACCATGGCTATAAAACATGTTAGCACAGAGATAAACTGAAAAAGTAAGTGAGAAAGACACGGAGCATGGCTTTAGATGAAGAGACCAAAGTGGTTCTCTTAGAAGAGGAGGCGTTTGGGCTGAGAACTGAAGGGCACTAAAAAGTCAACCACATGATGAGCTGAGCTGCTAAAACAAGCATCCTGGCAGGAGGAACAGCAAAGGCAAAGGCTTGGAAGTGATGAAGTCACTGAAATACATTCCAGGAAGAGAAAGAGTCCAGGAAGAGAAAGAGGCCAGGATGCTAGCTATGGGGAGAAGAAACAGGGTGTGTTTTCCACCAGGAGGCAGGGGCCAGAGCATCTAAGCATTTGTAGACAACTTGAAGGAGACTGAGGTGTGATTCTCAAACTGGGATGTGCTCTGGAACCATGTAGAGGACTTTAAAAAATACCAGGTCCATCTCTCAGGGATTCTGATTGAATTGGTCTTGGGCAGGGGATGGGCATCCAGATTTAAAATTCCCTAGGTGTTCTAATGTGCAACCATGGTTGAGAACCACTGCTATAGATGGATGGAATTAACTGTGAGGGGCTAAAAGCAGGAGACAAATCATGATGACATGAGAAACTTAATTTTTCTCCTGGAAAAAAAAATGAGGAAGAAGACACTGAATCTGCACCCTTGTTATGAGGACTGGCGGCAATGACATGTGGAAAGTCATGTGGATAGCAGATGTGCTTCAAAATGGTGGTGATTCTTACATTTTTAAATAGCTCTTTCCTATTTTAAAAACACTTGGATATTTCATTTATCTGAAGAATTTTTTAGTGGGAGGAGGGCAATGTACATTTCTAATGGAATAAAAGTCTATTTAGGAGTTCTCAACGGAACTCCTGAGTGGAAATGAATCTGACTAGTATCCATGAGGACTCAGGTTCGATCCCTGGCCTTGCTCAGTGGGTTAAGGATCCAGCGTTGCCATGAGCTGTGGTGTAGATCGCAGATGTGGCTTGGATCTGGCGTTGCTGTGGCTGTGGCGTAGGCTGGCAGTTACAGCTCTGACTTGACCCCTAGCCTGGGAACCTCCATATACCTCGGGTGTGGCCCTAAAAAGACAAGAAAAAAAAATTCTATTTAGACACCCAAATTGTTTTCCAATGAAGTCAAGTGGATGGTTCTGCATATATTTTCCCATATTAGATAGGGAAGTCACCCACGTTGGATGTTTGTCCAATGGCTCGTCATGAAGCATGAGGATGTTGAGAGTGAAAGTGGAGGTGGCAGAGCTGCCTTTCAATCTCCTGGTCGGTTAGGATCTCACAGGAACACCATGAGAACATAGCTGGGGATGCACCACACTCAGAGAAAGCGGGCTATCCCACAAAACCACTAACCTGTTGTTTACATTCTTGGAAATGGCATCCTTTTTTATCTTCAGTGTCTTCAAATGGACAGTGGGAACAAGAAGGATGCAGTCAAGCTTTCTAGAGAGACCCACTGCAGTAATGACGCCGAGAAGGCTCTGTACACTTTCCATCAGTAGTTCTCAGGCTCAGATGTGCATTTGAATCACCTGGAGGGTGGAATCTTGTGAAAACACATTTCGGGGCCCCGTCTCCAGAGTTTCTGATTAGAAAGGTTGGAGGAGAGGCCGGGATTCTGTATTTTTAACAAGTTCTCAGGTGATGCTGATGCTGCCGGTCCTGCGACCACACATTGAGACCCACAGCTTTAGAGGGTAGATTATAAAGAACACTTGTTAAGTCAAAGAAGGCTACAGGGTGGTGAGGGAGCCAGTGGCATTTTAATGTGCAATCTTCCTCTCTGTTCTCAGGCTTTTGATTATTATGCTTTTTCTTTCCAAGTGAGTCTGTCAAAGCAAGTGTGGTCCCAGTGACCATGGTTCCCAAGCAACCTCGGTTTTATGCACCACCTGGGCAGAGGAGCATATAATGAAACACTTCTCCACCTGCAGCTTGCCCTGGTCTGACCTGAGGGAGTCACACGAAGGCCTTTGGAGACATCTCCACTTGGTCTCTCCTGTCCAGAAAAACACAGAACAGGATCCCACATGTCCTAAAAGTGAGCTGACATCTTGGTTCCGACATGGACAGGCTGTGTCCTCAGACAGCTTTCACCCTTCTGAACCTCAGTTCTATTACCTGTAAAGTGGGAACAGGGGTAGCCGTGGAGCGGGTGATGGGGCAGGAGGAAGTGTTCCAAACCCTTGTCCTTTCCTCTCCTTCTGTTTCTTCTCTTTCTTCTCCCTCCCTCTCTTTCTGTCTCTTACTCCTAGTAAAGACAGATCTATGAGATGAAAACTATGAACTCTCTCCCCATAAACAAATGGAAATGTACCAATATTACATACAGAAGGGACAGGGTGGTCCTATCCCCCAGCATTCGACCATGAATTCCAGCCTAGAAACTGCCACAATTCCCAGTCACCTGTCCTTCTTACCTCTCCCCCACCCCCACCCCCACCCCTGCCTCCTCCCCAGCCCCACCCCAGAACTGGTTTTTATTCAGTTCTTCCAACACCTGATGCTCCATTCCATCCAGCCCCTCCTGGCCCACTACCAGGTCCTTCCCAGCGGTTCCTCTGCCAAGGACACTCACTGTCTCTCTCCTAGTAAGTTAATGCCAGATGTCCCTGAGATTTCACTCTGGTTTGCTGTGCCAAGTCACAGACATAGGTGCACAGTGTTGAGGGAGCCCACGGTGGGATGGGGGGGTGGAGAAATGGCTTTCCTAGAGGAAAGGACGTTTTGTGAGGGCCTTGATGAATAGGATTTTGCTAGGAGGACCTACAGTGGGGGAGATTCTTTCATTCAGACCAAGAATCATGTGTAAAGGGAAAACTGAGCAGGTGCTTGCATGGATGGGGGGGTGTGAAGACATCAAGTGGCAGCAGGAGATGAGGGTGTCGGAGACAGAAGTGGGAGATGAAGCTGGGTGTGTATAATGAGGTGAGACTGTTAAGGGCCCTAAAGCATCTGACCCTGGTGGACAGCCTGGGGGTCAAGGGTTAAACACTCACATGCCTTCACCGGGCAGGGCAAAGACGGTCAGTAAACAAAGCAGGAGTAAAATAAACCAGAAGGAAGTGGTAAGAACTAAGTTGGGTTAGTGAACGCAGTTTAAAAATACTCAGTTTGAAAGTCAATGATGACAAATGATATTTTAAGTCTAAATCTGGCCCATGAGAAAGAGAGTGCCTCAGGGCAGATGCCAAGTAGTAAATCCCAAGATGGGGATTCATACGCAAGTGGCTTATGAAGAAGGCACTCCCAGGAAAAGACGGTTTGGAAATGGAGGAAACAAGGCAGGCTGGGAGAAGAAACCAATGGGGGGGAGAAACCAAGCAGGGCAGTGATTTTGCAAGAGCTTGGGCTGCTCAGACAGAGGGGCTTCGGAGTGGAAAGATGCTTCACAGCTGTCCTGACCAAGGCAAGGGGGCTTGCTTTCAGCTTTCTTAGTCCCATGCCCATTAGTCAGTTGTGAGTTTAAGGCCATCCTACATGATGGAAATCTCTAGGCCCTTTGAACTCCCTGTGCTAGTCGATGAAGAGGCTTCAGGTGTCAGCTGTAGGGGCAAAAACACCATGAAGCCAAGAGATGGTCAAGCAGAAATTGCAAAAAGATATGCAAAAATCTAAGCGGCATCTCCCTGGCCTCCTCTGTGGGCGCCCTCCCTGTAACGACTGCTTCAGAGAACGGGCAGGGCGACAGATGTTTAAACTGGACATGCCAAGCCAGGCTCAACTCCACTGTGGACCTTTGATTCTGGACCATGTAGAGAACAGCCTGGAAATGGACAAGAATGCAGGCAACATCAGGTTGTTCTAGCCTCAAATACGGAATACATTTATTGACTATGGATATTTACATAAATAGTTATGCTTATATATGGATGGGCTCTATGTAATTATGACTCCAATTTCCCAAAAATTTGGAATTTTTAATTTCCAAATGTTTTTGTCCCTGGAACACAATTTGTTTTCACAGTTTGTGAAATCGAGAAATCTTACTAATTTTACTAATTTAGCTCTAGTAGCTTATTTGTTGAGTTCTTTGATTTTTCTTATGTACCCAATCATGTCGTCTATGAATAAAAACAATCATAAAGTTTATTTTTCTAGTGGTATGTCTTTTACTTCTTTTTCTTGCCTTATTTTCCCTGACTAGAAACTCTAGAAGAATGTTGACTGGATGAGGCAGGAGTGAACCCGTTTCTCTGGTTTCTACACGTAAAGGATAAAACATTACATTATTTACTAATGAAGTGCTATGTTAGCTGTAGTTTGTTTAAATCCTTTATCAGATTAGAGAGTCTACCTCTATTCCTAATGTACTGTTTTCCCCCTCTTGTTGTGACTAGTTATTGACTTTAACAGCAGCTTTTTCTGCATTTATTGAAATGCTCATGTTTTTCCCCCTCCTTTATTCTGTTAAAGTGGCGAATTCATTGACTGAATATACGGTAACTGACCTATCCATTAGAGTAATTGCTTCTTTTTCCTCCTAAATTATAGGATCTTTCAACAGAGAGAAAAGTACAAAAAACAACAATCGGGTATTGCTATGCCTCCTGACCACATTATTAAGCTGTCAGTCATCTGCCATGTTTCCTATTTTTTTTTGCAAAGAGATACGTGAAAGACCACCCACTCGCATTTCATCCTATTTCCACAGAGTCTGAAAATCGATGAGAAATCTTCCCAGGAATGTTTTTATACTTTAAGTTCACATATCTGTCCCTACACTACTTTAAGGATTGTTTCTTGTGTTTTTTATTCCTGTAGATTGGTGGCACCTAATTATATTTGGAAATGATTTTTGTGTGTTCAGTATAAAGCAGGTATCTGTATGTATTTGATTTTGCATAGGAATGATAAGGCCCACTGCACCAAACTCAGTATCATTATTAAACTGTCTATCCATTACCCACTCATGATAAAGCCAACTGTGAAAGACTGCAAGTACTCATTTATATGTGGCCATGTTCTGAGACTGTAATTACAGCAATGTAATAATGGTGCATAGAGAAACTGACCTATTTTGTCCACCTCTGCACCAGTGCCACTCTGACATAGTTATTACAGATTCATATTAAAATTTGTTATTTGTTAGAATAATCTTTACCTTTTGTTTCCCTCTCCTTTACTCATCTATAGTAATTTTAGGCTAAGCTTATCCAGTTCTCAAAAGAAGTCTTTTGAGATTTTTGTAATTGTTGATAGAGTAAATGATGGATTTTAGTATAAGCAAAGACTCATGTCAGATTAATTTAAGGAAAATTGGTATATTTAAATTAGCAAATCTTGAGAGGTCTCTTGTGGTGCAGCAGGTTAAGGATCTGGCATTGTCCCTGCAGCAGCTGGGGTCACTGCTATGGTGTGGGTCATGGGTTCAGTCCCTGGCCTATGAACTTCCACATGCTGTAGGTCCAGCTGAAAAAATTTAAAAATAAAAAACAAATCGTGGAGTTTCCTGGTAGCCTAGTGGGTTAAGGATCTGGCATTTTCGTTGTTCTGGCTTGGGCCACTGCTGTGGTGCAGGTTTGATCCCTGGCCCCTGAACTTACATATGCTGTGGGTTCAGCCTCCCCCAAAATTTAAATGGTAAATCTTCCCATTCATCAACGTATTTCACCTTTTATTTAAGGTGTTGTTTTATGTCTTTCTGTGAGTTTTTATAAATTTCTCATAGAATTTTATAATTTTATTGCTCTTGTGAAACTTTAAAAATTATGTTTCCTAATTTGTTCTTACAAATAGGATACCACTGCCTTAAACTGTTTTGTGTATTTTGACAATGATCTATTACTTAACAATACGATAAACACTCATTATTTCTAATAAATCATCTGTAGATATGCAGGAACTTAGATTTGAAACAAAGGCATTATCATTTTCAACATTTGCTTCTTCCCTTATAGTGGTTTTCCTTCCTTTCTTTTTTTTCTTTCTCCCTCATTCCTTCCTGAATTTGCAGGCTAAGATCTGCAGTACAAGGTTGAATAGAAGATATAATAATGGGGATTCACACTTTGATTCTGAACTTAGTGGAGAAGTTTCTAAATCTTTATCATTTATAGGTAACTTTTGTTAGGTTAAAGGCATTCATTCCTTTCCATGGCTAGTTTCCTAAAAATTTGGTGTTTTTAATCATGACTCGGTGCTAAATTTGATGTATTTTTTTTCCTGTATATTTTGAGAGGAGTATATGATTGTTCTCCTTGAATCATTTAATATGGTGAATTACATTCGATGTTCTAATATTTGATCATTGTTTCATTCTTCAATAAGTCCTATTTAGTCATAACAACCTTGAATTTCTTTTGATAACATGTTAGGCAGGATTTTTTACATCTATCTTATTGAGAAATACTGGACAATAATTTCCCTCTTTAATTGAATTTTTGGAAACAGAAGTGTCTGCATCTTTAATGCAATTACAAATAGAAACAAGAGGTATGGCATAGAACTAGGTGCCCTACGAACTGCTACTATATTTCTAAAATGTTGATGGGTACAAATGGGGTCAGATGTAATTTAACAACTGGTGCTATTAACAGACTAGAGAGCCCAGAAATAAGCCCACACACTTATGGTCAATTAATCTTCAATAAAGGAGGTGAGAATATACAATGGGAAAAAGACAGTCTCTTCAGCAAATGGTGTTGGGAAAGTGGAACAGCTGCACGAATATTAGTGAAGTCAGAACACACCCTCACACCACGCAAAAAAAATAAAAGCAAAACGACTTAAAGCCTTAAATGTAAGATGTTACAAAACTCCTAGAAAAGAACATAGGCAAAATTTCTATGACATAAATTGTACCACATTCTCTTAGGTCAGTATGCCAAGGCAATGGAAATAAAAACAAAAATAAACAAATGTGACCTAAGCAAATTTAAAAGTTTTCTACAGCAAAGGAAACCATCAACAAAATGAAAAGACAATCTACAAAAGAAATATTTGGAGAAATATTTCCAAATGATGTGACCAACGAAGGCTTAATTTCCAAAATATACAGAAAGCTCATAGAATTCAAATGCAAAACAAACAAATAACAACAACAATCCAGTCAAAAAATGGGCAAAAGACATAAATAAACATTTCTCCAAAGACATACAGGTGGCCAATGGGCACATGAAAAGATGCACAACGTTGCTAATTACTAGAGAAATGTAAATCAAAACTACAATGAGGTACCACCTCATACTGCTCAGAATAGCCATCATTAAAAAGTCTACAAATAACAAATGCTGAAGAGGGTGGAAAGGGAACCCTCCTACACTGTTGGTGGGAACATGAATTGGTGCAGCCCCTATGGAGAACAGTACAGAGATTCCTCAAAAAACTAAAAATAGAGTTGCCATGTGATCTAGCAATCACACTCCTGGGCATGTATCCAAACAAAACTATGATTTAAAAAGATATGTGCACGCCTATGTTCAGAGTCGCACCATTCACCATAGCCAAGACATGGAAACAAACTAAATAACCAGTGACAGATAAATGGATTAAGAAGATATGGTACATGTATACAATGGAATAATACTCAGCCATAAAAAGAATGAGATAATGCTCTTTGCGGCCACATGGATGGACCTAGACATTAACATACTAAATGAAAAGAAAGACGAATACTATATGATATCACTGACATATGGAATCTAAAATATAACACAAATGAACCTATCTATAAAACAGAAACAGACTCACAGACATAGGGAAAAGACTTGCAGTTGCCGAGGGCGAGGGGAGAGGGAGTGGGAGGGACTGGGAGTCTGGGATTAGCAGATGCAAACTAGTATACATATAATGGATAATCAACAAGGTCCTACAGTATAGCACAGGGAACTATATTCAATATCCTATGATAAACCATAATGGAAAAGAGTATGAAAAATATGTGTAACTGAGCTGCTTTGCCATGTAGCAGAAATTAACACAACATTGTAAATCAACTATAATTTAAAAAAGTACAACACACACAAAAAAACTCACTATTTTTGTTTTTACATAGTTCCCAGGGCTACACAGCAGGATCTCCTTGCTAATGCATTCCAAAAGCAACACTCTGCATCTATTAACCCCAAGCTCCCCATCCATCCCACTCCCTCCCCCTCCCCCTTGGTAACCACAAGTCTATTCTCCAAGTCCATGATTTTCTTTTCTGTGGAAAGGTTCATTTGTGCCATATATTAGATTACTATTAATTAAAAATTTCCCTTTGCTTCTCTTAAGAAGGTCTGGCAGGGAGATCCCCTTTTCAAAGGGCTTCAGGAAATGTGACTTAGATTCTTAGAGGGTCTGGGGAACTAGTGAAGCAATGTCATCCACCAAGGAGTCTGAATGGCTCCTGCAACACGGCACAGGCTAGGGGCTGAGTGGAAGGATGGGGAGGAGGTACCTCCTGTAGGACTGGGACCTCAAGAGGCTGGAGACCACAATCAAGCACTGGGTTTTGTGTGCCTTTATTCTAATGTCTGCTTTAAGTCCTGGCTTCAAAAAGCATGGTTTCAGCTGTGCTTCAGGGGATTAGAGAGAGTCTAACACCCACTTCTGGGGGTCAGAGTAGAGCAGCACTAAGAAGAAGCAGTGAGAAGTGTGCAACAGCTGATCTTGGAGGACAGAAGCAGCTGTCCAGAGAGTGGTGAGGCAAAGACCAGAGATTGAAATGTATCAGCTAGCCCAGGACTGAGCAGAAAACATGCGTTGATCCATCAGGCCACTAGAGAAAATCTAACGTGTAGCATCTTAAAATAATTCATTATCTCACATAGTGGAAAACTCCATGGATGACATGCAGGGCCAGCCACATAATGTGTGGGCCCTGTGAATAATTAAAAGAGAGGGTGCCTCTGGAGGACGCAAAGTCAACTTCTCTTTCTTGAGGGCCCACTGCCCCAGGCCATGGCAAAAGTGTTGACCACCCCAACCCCAACCCCCACCCCCTGCCCCCCCACCCAAGGTGTGGCAACCTCCTCTCCTGGACACACTTAGGTCTGTATTAAAGGATTGCCGAACACACTTTGTTGCTCTCAGCCTGGGATTGCATTCAAGTCCCTGCTGGGAGCTGAGGGCAATGATGTATTGAAACCCCACTCCATTCCCCATCTATGGGACTTGGCTGAGGATAGCAGCTACTGCATAAGAGCTAAGGGGTACAGGGATCAGGAAGCTGGGTGGGGCCCAAGGCATAGGGAACAAGGGGCAGGGAGCTGAGAACTTGTCCTTGTTGAATTCCTGGGGGTAATTTTTTGTCTTTTTTATGGCCACACCCATGCCCTTGGTGCTCCACTGTCCTACTGGACTTTACTTAACAACAGTGACTTCAAAGCATTAAACTCCAAGTGTGAGGCTGTGTGTAACTGCACTGACCCCATGCCTGTGAAATCATCGCTGTAATGTGACCCAAAGCCAGCACTCCCAGGAGCTCATTATCGCCTGGAGTTGGTCACCCTTTGTCTCTCAGTTCTGCTCTCTGCCATGCTGGATTGATTCTCCCCAATACCTCGTGGCAGGAGGGCCACCAGCACCTGAGGACTCAAGTTTTTCCAGTTGAAATGGAGAGAGACACTTCTTCCCCCCAAAATGTGAAAAAATTGCTGGGATTCAATAGCGTTCCATGCTCATTCCTGAGCCAATCACTCTGGCCAAAGAGTTCAACTGGGCTGATCCTAGAGACCTGAGTACAGCCTGACCATGGAGATGAGGAGGAAACTCAACAAAACATGAAGACTCTGGCTTTTGACATGATGGAGGAGCCAGGGCTGGTATCAAAGGATAACTGACATTTTAAAGCTAGGAATGGTGTCATCCATATGTAAAAATAGTTTTATTGCTAAAATCATGAAATAAAGTCAACAGATTATAAAAGTTTAGAAAATCAGATGTAAAGAGGTGGGTAGAATTAAGTAGTTATAAAAAAGATTCATTAAATAACTAAAGTCTGAGAAGAAACCATTATGTTTGGGAAAGAGTGACTTGTGAGCTTTTCAGTAGAGAATTTAAAAATTATAGAATGAGCACATACCAGATTAAAAGGTTGTTTAGTGATAACAAACTATCACTATTCCAGATTTTGCTGAATTCCTGGGAATAATTTTTTTTGGTCTTTTTTAGGGCCACACTCACGGCATATGGAGGTTCCCAGGCTAGGGGTCTAATCAGAGCTACAGCTGTCAGCCTACACCAGAGCCACAGCAACACCAGATCCGAGCTGCATCTGCAACCTACACCACAGCTTGCAGCAATGCTGTATCATTAACCCACTGAGCGAGGCCAGGGATGGAACCTCCATCCTCATGGATACTAGTCACATTTGTTTCTACTGAACCATGACAGGAACCGTCCTGGGGGTAATTTTAAAATGAAAATAATTCCATTAGGGATGGGGGCTTCATCCATCAGGGGCAGCATAGATGCAAATTGAAAACAACATTTCACCGCTGAGATTGTGAAGAGAAATATAATGTCTAGCCAAGCCAGCATGAATAAGACCATTCTTTTGAGAATAAAGTTCTAAACTGTGCTTTCTGTTAAAAGAATGAAACAACCCATATCTTACACCATTCTAAAAACTTATCTCAAAATGGATTAAAGTCTTAAACGTAAGACTTCAAACCATGAAACTCCTAGAAGAAATCACAGGAAAAAAGTTCCTTGACTTTGGGTCTTAGTAACGCTTTTTGGAACTCACATGTATGCATAGCAACAAGATAGAAAATAAATTGGTGAAACTACTTCAACCTAAAAAGCTTCCTCACAGCATAAAAGCCACCCACAAAGAGGAAAGATACCTGAGACATGGGAAAAAAAATATTTGCACATCATATATCAGATAAAGGGTTAATATGTAAAACATGTAAAATCATGTAAAAAAACAAATAATCCAATTTAAAAAATGAACCAAGGCTTCAAATCGACATTTTTCATATGTCCAGATGTGTGAAAAGAGGCTCAGCATTACTAGTCATTAGAGAAATGCAAATTAAAATCACCATAAGATACCACCTCATACCTGTTAGAATGGCCATCAAAAAAAGGCAAGAGAAGACAAATGCTGGCAAGGATGTGGAGAACAGCGGATTTTGTGCACTTTGAGCAGGGGGTGGTAAATTGGTTCAGCCACTATGGAAAACGATAGGGAGGTTTTTCAAAAATTAATCATAGAACTACCATATGATCCCACAATTTCACTTTTGGGAATATACCCAAAGGAAATGAAAACACTAATTCAAAAAGACATCTGCAACCCCATGTTCACAGCAGGATAATTCAATAGCCAAGACAAGGAAACAACCTAAGTGTCCATCAGTGAACGAAGGGATAAAGAAGATGTGTATACACATAAAAATGGAATATTATTCACCCATAAAAAATGAGAAAACCCTACCATTTGTGCCAACATGGATGGACCTCCAAGGCCTTATGCTAAGTAAAATAAGTCCGACAAAGACAAATACTGAATAATATCACTTATACATGGAATCTAAAAATGAAACAGAAAGACCAAACTCATCGAAAAAAAGACCAGATCTCTGATTATCAGAGCCCTGGGGTGGGGAAGCTGACGGGGTAATCAGAGGGAGGTGGCCAAGAGGTACAAACTTCGAGTTAAAAGATAAATAAGTACTGGAGACGGAAGGTACAGCATGATGACTATAGGTAACACTGTTATACGATACAAGGGAAAGCTGTTGAAAGAGTGGATCCTAAGGGTTCTCATTACAAGCAGAAATTTTTTTTTCTTCTCTTTTTATTGTCCGTATATGAGATGATGGATGGCTAACTAAACCTATTGTGGTAATCATTTCACAATATATGTAAATCAAAGCACTGTGCTGTACACTTTAAACTTATCTAGTGATGTATGTCAATTATTTCTCAATAAAACTGGAAAAAAGATTATAAGATATATTTATGTACATGTGCAGGCGTATGTGCATACTCTCAGACACACACACAAGAATTAGTATACTTCATAAAAGTTATTACCTTTGTGTTAAATTTTTTTCCCTTGTTTCCCCTTCTCTCTTGTCCTCTCCTTCATCTTGCCTTTTCCTCTATCTCTGTTAATAGTATGTTTTTCTTTTCTTCTGGGTAGGATACATTTAAGATTGAGCACATGAGCTGGAGAAAGCTGATTTTGCATCTGCATTTTAGCTAGCTCCTGGGTGGTTGTGTGACTTTGGACAATTGGCTTCACAGTTGCTAGGATTTCCGTTTCCTCCCCCGTAAAGTGGAGATTTGGAAGATTTCTGCCTCCACAGTGCATTTTGAGCATCAAATAAAATTTTATATATGAAATTCTTAGCACACTGCCTTTTGCATAAGAACTGAATTTGTATAAGTTATTGTGTATAAACTCACTCCCACTCTATTTTGAAAATTGTTTTGACTATTATCAAATTATTCTGGATGACACCGTGTTTTGCTCTCAGCTTTGACTTACTGAAGTTTCTCACTTGATGGCTAAGGGAGGAATCTCTGTGAGGCCAGAAGGAGACCTTCTCAAGTGAGACACCATGGGATTAACGAGGCCGTCCCTCCTGTTGATGGGAATGAGTCCAGATGTCTTGTGTGGGAGAAAAGAACTTGGAAAACACTGTCTTATCAGTTGGTAGGGCCATCTTCCTCTCCTTAAAAGTTTTCAGAAGTTACTCAATTGCTTCTGGGATGGTGAAAAAGAGAGGTGGGAACTGTCATGTATTAGAAGCCTATCAGGGGCTAGAAAACATGTAGGACATTTTTTTATTTGTTTTGTTTTGTCTTTTTAGGGCCACACAGGTGGCATATGGAGGTTCCCAGGCTAGGGGTCGAACTGGAGCTACAGGGGCCGGCCTGCACCACAGCCACAGCAACACAGGATCTGAGCCACATCTGCAAACTACACCACAGCTCACAGCAACGCCAGATCCTTAAACCACTGAGCACGGCCAGGGATTGAACCTGTGACCTCATGGATGCTAGTCAGATTCGTTTCAGCTGAGCCACGACAGGAACTCCTATGTAGGACATTTTTCCTTTTATTTAATAACACATTCCCCCACCCACAATTTCTTTGAGTTGTGTCTAACCCCATGCATTTTGTATAACTGGTTTCCTTTTCTAGATAAGCATCCTTTTCCTTTTCTAGATAAGAATCACTTAAATCGATTCTTACCCAAGGTTATGGAGTCAGAAAGAGAGCTCAGGCATTTGAGTCTTGTGACGGCTGATGACGGAGTCTGCTTTCTCTCCTTCAATTGTTGTGTGTGATGTTGTTGCTTCTGTTGTTATTACTTATTGTCATTGGATGATGTTTTGTCGTGGTTGCTGTTGGAGGTGGTGATGACTCATACTGGTGCAGTGGACCAGTACTACTTTTTTCATCATGATGTTGACAGACATTTCTTCAAGAAATTAAATGTTTCTATACCAACCTGCTGAATTGACAGGAAAACTATGCTTCCTGTCAATGTAAATAGGATTAAAAAATCCACAAAGAAAGCAGGGGTGGGAGGAGTAGTTTTTTCATTTACCAAATTATCATGTAAAAGGCTGACAATAATGTCTCCTCTTACAAAAGCATAAGAAAGGAAAGCATACTGGTGCAACATTCATCCTTCTCATCAGCAGAAAAATGGTCCTGGTGACCTTTCGATGACATTTGTCTTTCATGCAATATTTTTTTGGAGAAATATGGATATGGTATTCCCCTGCAGGCCCACTTCCATGCCAGCATCATGCCTGAAACCAGACCAACCAGCCCATAGGCCATTCACTTAGCAGCCAGAACAATGGAACTTTGGACCCTCAAGGTCACATCCAAGTGCATTATCTGGGACATATGCATTTTTTCATGAAGCATTTTTTATTAAAAAATAGTTGATTTACAATGTTGTGCTAATTTCTGCTGTACAGCAAAGTATACATTGAGATATATATATATATATATAGTCTACACACACACACACATTCTTTTGCTCATGTGCATTTTATTTATCCCTGCCATTACTCAGTTCTACTGCCCAGTGACCACTGAGTCCTTGCTTTATTCCCCTTTCCCATTACTCACTTACCTCCTTGGAACCAAAGCCTACATTTGGGTTCTCTGCTTTGATATTTAGTGTTGCTTTGGGGAGGTAACACATCAATTATCAGACCTTACTGGCCATTCCTGGTTTAACCCCGTTCTGGACCCTTGAACATTGCCTCAAGTACCTTGTGTATCCGTGTAGTGGATGCCAGGGTTCAGCTGAGGCCTGACTCCCCACTTTGCCCTCCCCTCCATATTCCTCAGGGAGAATCTGAGTGCTGTCTCAATTGAGGAATGTCTGTGAACAGCCCAAAGGTAACTGCAGATATTTCTAATGGTGTTTTCCTATCAGTTCAGGGAAAATCACAGCAGGTGGTTTGGCTGTGGTGAAGTATTGTGATCATTAGAGTGTGTGTGCGTGTGTGTGTGTGTGTGTGTGTGTGTGTGTGTGCACGCGCGCGCGCACTCTGCCTCACATAGGTTTTATTCCTTGAAAAACCCAAGGAATTAACGGACCTCTCTAAAACCCAATTGTCACTTCCGTACTCTTTTGTACAATTGTGTGTCAATAATAGGTGCTTTCTGTGGTTCTAAACATCCATGCCTTTCTATCATTCAGCAGACAGGGTCTGAAAGAATGCTGACTTCTAATTTAAAGAGGGCTCACATTTTCTTTCCATTTCCTACTATCTGTCATGCTTCTCAGTCTCCAAAGTCTCTGCCTGTTGAAATGTGCTTCCTCATAGTCAACAGGTAGAAGGCAGAGAAATCACAGGTACATGAGTCTGAAATGAAGGTGCTCCACACCAACTCTACGAAATTCTGTTTGCACTTGATTTCTTTGCAGGGCTTTTTCTTTTTCTTTTCTTTTCTTCTTTCCCTTTCTTTTCTTTCTTTCTGTCTGTCTTTCCTTCCTTCCTTCCTTCCTTCCTTCCTTCCTTCCTTCCTTCCTTCCTTCTTTCTTCCTTTCCTTTCTTCCTTTCTTTTCTTTTCTTTTCTTTTTTTTTCTTTCTTTCCTTTTTAGTGCCACACTCATGGCATATGGAAGTTCCCAGGCTAGCAGTCTAATCAGAGCTACAGCTACCAGCCTACACCACAGGCACAGCAATGCAGGATCTGAGCCACGTCTGCCACCTACACCACAGCTCATGGCAATGCTGGATTCTTAGCCCACTGAGCAAGGCCAGGGATTGAACCCGCAACCTCATGTTCCTAGTCGGATTCGTTTCCGCTGCACCAAAACGGGAACTCCTGTAGAGCTATTTCGAAATGAGTTTTGGACATTGTCTCTGCAGCTGATAATCTTGTACAAGGGCTTTGAAATGGATCATTAAAATCTATAGGGGAAATGGTAAAACTTTTCCCGTTATATCATAGGAAGAGAGTTTGACCCATTTTTATTTGTGATTTCAGTAGAAAAACTGACCCTGAATTCTAGATAATTTGGTGACCTCTGCCCATCAAATAGTGAAATTGTAAATAAGTGGTGAAATTAAAAGGAATCTGGTATCCAAGACACAGAAGCTCAGCCAGTAAAGAGCTTCACCAAGAGAGTGATGAGTGACTGAGAGCAAATGGTTCAGTACATTCCAGGAAAATGATAGCTGAGAAGAGGCCATTAGTTTTGGTGAGCCAGGGGTCATTTGCGATTTGTAAAAAAGGAATTTCAAGGTTGTGGCAGGAACAGATAAACAATTGCAAGTGATTGCAGAATGATTACATACCATCTGTACTCATAGCTTTGCTGAACTCCTGGTAGAAAACTCCAGGACAAGAAATAATTGCATTAGTAGGGCTACTCTGAATGCCAAGGCCAGTGGTATGTATGGATCTATTCATAAACCTAAACAGAAAACATCTGAACAAGACGGAGGAGGCATCACAGTCCGCCATACCACCACCCCAGCTGTGCAATTAAGAACACAGCTTGAACAAATGGATATAAATCCTTATATTATAAATTACACATAATGTGTAACTAAGCAGGAGTTTAGCCTTTTCTCAGGGGTATTTTTTTTTCAAGTGCTTAACATCTCAAGGCACTTGGAATAGATACTATTGAAAACAATGAGCCTTAAAGAAAAGTAGGGATAGAGCAGCCTAAGTATTTACACCATTTAGGAAATGATGCCCCTTCCCTTCTCTGTATCTGCCTTTCTCTCCCCATTTATTGCTTTATCTCTCTGTATGTGCCTGTTAGCAAAGACATAAATGCCAGTTGAGGTTTGAGGGCTTTGAGGAAGCCAGCATTGCTCTCAACTCCCTAGCTAGGTGACCTTGGGCACACTTCTTAACATGGCTGAGCCTCAGTTCTTCCGCACCTTTGAAATGTCCTTGCTTCATAGGGTGCTGTAAGTCCTTAAATAAGATAATCTACATAAAAATGCATATTGGGGTGCCCGATATATACTCAGCATCCAGTGAGAGTCTCTTGAATGGCACCCAAATCCACACAGTGAATTCACACCTGAATGACCAGTGGAAGTGGTCAAGTAGGAACCACTATGACATGTGCTATTCAGTGGTGGTGGGACTCAATCTAGAATTTTTGAGTGACATTTATTCTTTTATTCCCTGATTCATCTCATCATTCATTTCGTATCTATTTTGTGTCTCTGTGGTAGGCACTGCCTAGACTTTGTGGTACATAATGTCCCTCCAGGCCTCCCAAGGAGAGCTCACTGCCAAGTCATAATGACCATAAATGACCTCTCTGTGCCTGGGTTTCTTCTGTAAAATTGAGGTAATAATGGTAGCTTCTTCCTAGGATGATTGTGAAGACTAAATGTTTAATACATGTGAAGGGCTTGGCAAAGTGCCTAGTCATAGTAAGTACTTGTCAAGTACAATCTATTTATTATTGTGGTTATTCTTGCTATTGTTAGTTTTAAAGACTAAAATAAAACATGACAGGAGTGAGTGAATATACATGTATAAATTATCAAGTGAATAAATAGGCAGCAACATTTAATTCAGCTTCAAACATTTGGGGACATTGCTCTGGCGACAGTATCTTTGGATTGAGATTTTAACGATGAGAAGAAGTGTCCCTGGAAGGAAAAGATATTCCAGGGTAATGGCAGGAGCAAAAGTATGATGGATAGAACAGCACGAGGGACTTGGAAGATGGAGAGACATTTGACGACAAAACTGAGTCCCTAAACCTGAGTTCCTCAGCCAGGTTTATGATTACAGAACATTATCCAAAATATTATTTTCCTTTTTGTCCAACGCCTGTTCCCCTCAAGATGGAGGGGTGTCAAAGAAAAGGGGGGACTGGAACTGCACTCAAGTCCCTGTGTCCCTGTCCTTTAATGTAAAAGCTTTTTGCTTTAGTCTCCCCAGCCTCTCTTGAGTCTCAAAAGGCTTGCTCAAGAGTTAATGATTAGGAAATGACCTAATGATTAGGAAATGTGAAGATGCAAAAACAAAGAATAGCTCTTGGCTGGGGAAATTGATAACAATTTAGACTATAAAACAGCTACACATCAGAGTTGTGAAACTCCCAGTTCCCTGAAAGATATAGATAAAGGTCTGACTTTTTTTTTTCTTTCAATTTTTTTTTTTTTTTTTTTTTTTTGGCCATGCCTGCAACATGTGAAAGTTCCTGGGCCAGGGGTCAAACCTGTGCCACAACAGCACCCTGGGCCACTGCAGTGACAATGCCAGATCCTTAACCCACTGCACCACACTGGAACTCTTCTTAAGTTGTTTTTACAGGAATCAAACCCCAGATGAAAACTGCTGGCCACAAGCATGTAGACCCCTGAAGACTGGTGATGCTCAAAAATTCACCTTGAGGCCAACCACCTGAGAACTGTGCATGAGCTGCTCTTGGCGCCCTGTAGTCCCCTCCCTCACACTGCCTTTAACACCTGTGTCTCCTAACTGGCAACTTGGAGACGGTCTTAGGACATTAGCCCATCATATCCCCAGGATGCTGGCCTCCCCCATAAGCAACTTTTCCTTTTCCACCAACTCTTGTCTCTGGAGTATTGACCTTTTAAGCGATGGGCAGCTGAACTTTGGTTAGATACCAGCATCATCCAGTTACAACATGAAATAATTATATCATCTTGTTAATCCATGGTACTTGGTATAGTGTCTCATGTATAACTGTTGGATGGATGGACGGACGGACAGATGGATGGATGGATGAACCACATGGAAAGAAGGAAGGGGGCAGATGGAGGATAGCAGGAAGGCTGCAAGGAGAGAAGGATGGAGGGAGGGAGAGCTGGATGGGTGGATGAATGGATACACGGATGGGTGGATAGATGGATTTTATGTGACCCCACCACCCTTCCAGTAACGGTAAGTTTTAGGGGCAAGTTTGGGATGACTATTTTGTACCTTAGGCTGGTTTAAACCTCCACTCCCAAGGCTTCTTGCACTCTGCTCAAAAAGGCCAAATCTAATCGATGAACAAACTTGATCCTACAACCCTCAAAAGGCAGCTGTGTGAAGAGTGCCCCTGAATTTGTGGTAATACTATAGACCTCAAGATTCCCATAATGAATCTGGCTGTCAAATTTTAGAGGTTGCCAGAACTAAGGGCAGAAAAGAACCCTTACTTGCAAGGATTCTCACCTAAATATGTGTTCTACCTTCCAGGAGTCAGCCAAGCATTGACGATATAAAACAATAGACTCACATGCCCGTCCTGGTGCTGCTTTCAGCCTGAAACTGCCCCCCTTCCATTTACAAAGGCCGTCAAGGCAACAGTGCTTGTTTCAATACATTTTGGAGCAAAAGCACTTGGAAAAGCTGACCACAGTGGACAGTGGTAAATGCCGCAGCTGAGTGCATGTTTTTCCCTTCTTGTTTCTTTCCCGTTTTGATTTTTTTTTTAACTGCCTTTTGGATGTTTGGTGCCAAGTTAAAAAAAAAAATCAATAAGCCCAAACATTATAGCAGCAAGTTTAATATAGCTCACCTTCCTGGAACAGGCCTCAGGGAAAGCGAGAAGCATCATGTTAAAACGGTGCTGAGCTCAGATCTCGAAAGATGTTTGGGGTAGAAGGGACTTGCTCAGCAAGATTTTGATACCTTCCCATGCAAATGAGACAGCCCCTGCAGGAGCAGGCTTGGCTCGAGAGCATATTGAGATATTGGTGGGAGCTGATCTTCCAATCTGCTCCGACGGCCCTGCTGGGAGAACAGAGGCTGCTCATAATGCGGGCAGATCACAACCCATGGCTGGAGGTCTGCTGGAAGGGTAAAGGCAGAATTCCTCGCTTGGGTCCTGCAGAGTCCTCTGTCTTTCCACAGAGAATAACCTGTTGCAATTCTTACCACCCAACAGTTCACTTCATGAGCAACAGGCCCTGATTTGAGTTGTTGTTTTTTCTTTTGAAAAACACAGATTTAGAGGGTTGGATACATTGGGCATTTTGAATAAGCAACAACAATAATGTTGCCATTATCCACCCACAGGTGCAACAAATATTCCCCGAAACGTGATTGCTTTTCCTACTGTAGGTTGGAGATACAGCAGTGAGCAGAGCAGCTTCTGGTCCTGCCTTTACCAGGCTTCTGGTCTGGTGGGAAGAATGACAGTAATCAGATGATCACCTGAATCTCCATGAAATTACAACTCAAAAAAAAGGGCCACCAAGGAGTTCCTGTCCTACTGTGGCTCAGTGGAAATGAACACGACTAGTATCCATGAGGACGCAGGTTTGATCCCTGGCCTCGCTCAGCTCAGTGGATTAAGGATCTGGAGTTGCTGTGAGCTGTGGTGTGGGTTGCAGATGAGGCTCAGATCTGGCATTGCTGAGGCTGTGACATTGGCTGGCAGCTTAGCTTGACCCCTTAGCCTGAGAACTTCCATATGCTGCACATGCAGCCCTAAAAGGCAAAAAACAAAAAAATAAAAAAATAAATGCCACCAAGGAGTGTTTACTCTGCCAGGCCCTTCATATGTAAGATCTGATTTAAGTCTCAACACAGCTCTGCCATTTGATGTGATTTTCCAAACTGTCAATAAAATGTAACGCTCACGCAGCCAACTTTATTTTTTACTTTTTGTCTTTTTTAGGACTGCACCCGCAGCACAGAGAAGTTCCCAGGTTAGGGGTCGAATCAGAGCCGCAGCTGCTGGCCTACGTCACATTGGGCAATGACAGATCCCAGCCGCATCTGCGACCTATACCATATCCTACGGGAAAGCCAGTTCCCTAACCCACCGAGTGAGGCCAGGGATTGAACCCGAGTCCTCATGGATATTAGCCGCGTTTGTTACAGCTGAGCCACAATGGGAACTCTCTCATGCAGCCAACTTTAGAAGACAGGGGATTCTGAACAGGAACTGAGAAGACTTAGACATTACAGACATCATGGGCCCTGTGGCCACCTCATCCCTGTGCTCCTCCCAGCAGTGCTGTCTCTATCTTTGTGACAAGCAATGATTTGCTAGTTGCTGACGATGTGCGAGGAGCTAGGGATACAAATGTCCAGCTTCTTCACTGGTCCAGCCCTCTGGCCTGTTGGTCTAGGAGAGGTGGTGCTGAGAATTCTCTTTGTTATTCTATCTGACTCTCTGGGTCTCTACTGAATAAAAATGAAATAAGTATGAATAAAAAGCTATGCCCACACTGTTTAAAAAAATCCTATCACTTTGGTCCATAACTGATTATTAATTTTTACTGAAAGAATATGTGAATATCTTCCTTGCTCTGCAATAAGATATTTACATAGTATGAAAGGAGACATGCATTGTAAATACGGGTCTATGTCACTACACAGATTAGTGGGGTCTAGCACTCTGCAATGGGTGCTTAATAAGTCATATTATAAATCATCTTCTGAAATGTTAATTAAGTGGTAAAACATTTGCTGAAAGTTAAGTTACCAAGAATTTAATTATAACCTTGTGGACGCCATTTCCAGTTAATTATAGACCCTTCTTATATTCTTGATAAACCGCAAAATGCACTCTGTTAATGATCAATTGGTATTAAATTAGCTGGAATTAGTTTTTATTAAATCCAAATTAGATTTTTATTTGCGATACAATAAAATAGTGCACCCAGCCCTTGCCACTATGATTGGGATATTTCTGCAGAGAGTGATTACCAGATGTCTAATTGGGCAATTAATAGATACAGTTTCCAAATTAACATAATCAAGGGACCTAAAAAGAAAACAAAACGATTATTCAGCCAGCAGACCATCTTTTTTGCATCCTGCCGTTCAGTCAGGCATGTCAACCAACCCCTCATTCTTTTGGCAAACTGTGCTTCTCAGGGCTGGATTTCTCCCAAAATGGTCACTGTGACCCCAAAAGAACAGCTTCAAAGTACTCGAGCCTGCAGACAGCAACCACTGAGGCCACCCAGAAGGTCACCTTTGTCAGGGTGTGCTGTACCTGTGGGCAGGTACAGGGAGGCGTGGGGTTTCCAGAACGACAGAGATAACCACCTAGATAATGGGGTGTTTACACAGCTGACAGGAGTCCAAAAGCACAAGCCCATCGCTTTCCAAAACCAATTTTCCAGATGAGTTTAGTTCGATGTTCCAAAGCTTTTTCATTTTGCCATTTATGTGCCATAGAAGGGATTGAGACTTAACCTCCCCAGGTCTGCCATCGACTTAAATCCCTTTATAATTGCTTTCCGAACATGTTCAGTGCAGAGTCTCAAAGTGTGTCCTCTGCCATCTGTGTTCTCTCAGGAGATGGTCCTGCCCCCCCCATGTAAATAGGCTCTATCCAGATTCAATCTGTAAAGTGTGTTAGGGGGCGGGAGCGGGGGTGTGGGGGGGTTGTGGCTGCTCTGTTCACTCTGGGTCCCGGGGCTTCACTTGCAGATTCCTGCTTGTCTGATAGCTTTCTGAAAACTCAGCATGCTGGAGATTCTCATACTAAGTGAAATAAGTCAGATAGAGAAAGACAAATATCAATTTGATAACATTTCTATGCGGAATTTCAAAAATAATACAAATGCACTGCTTACAAAACAGAAACAGACTCACAGATCTTGAAAACAAACTTATGGTTATCAAAGGGGAAGGGCTGGGGAAAGGGAGGGATGGATTGAGGGTCTGGGATTGGCAAATGCACACTTGTGCATAGGGAATGGACGATCAACAGGGACCTGCTGTAGAGCACAGAGAAATCTACTCCGAGGTCTATGACAACCTATATGGGAATGGGTAAGTGCATATGAATGCCTGAATCTTTGCTAGACAGCAGAAATTGACACGACATCATAAATCAACTGTACTTCAACAAAATTTAAAAAAAAACAAAACCCAAACCTCAGGATACTATGCCAACAAACAAACAAAAATGGGTAAGGATTACCAAAAACAAAAAGTATGAGCTCTTCATATATAGTTTAAAAAGAAAGAGAACTCACACAAATGAATTACATACAGTTTATAGTAAGGGGGTGAGCAGCACATCATCCTCTCTTAGTACCTGCAGTCCTCTTGTTGATGTCCTGCCAATCACTGCCTCCAGGAGCACTGGTGACACTGCATAGGATGGACCCTTACAGTTCAGTGATGCTTGCATTATCAGCATCTCTCTATTAACTGCTTCCTAACTGCATGCTGGTCTGCCCTGTCCCTCACTCATTCAAGGAATCTGTGTTTCCAATCACGCCTTTCTTTAGGAACTCATGCATTCATTTAGAAAATAGTTATGAATGGCTTTTCTGCGGGGTTCCTCACTTAGACATTGGGATACAATGGCAAACACGACTGAAATTGGTCCCTGCTCTCAGGGGCACCATCCAAGCAGGAGAAACAGACTAAAAGAATAACTACATGTACATGCAAATTACCATAAATGCTTACAAGGCAAAAAAGTGAGACATACATGGAATACAATAAATTATAAATAAGGAAGACTTCTTTAATTACGTGGGCGACAGGTGTTTTTGAAGACTGTTGAAACTCAAGTGGGAGAAGCTACACTCTGGGCAGAGGGAACAACACTGGTACAGGCCTTGAGTGGGAAGGCGTTTGGGTGGTGATGAAACTTAGAAGACCTGGAAGAAGAACTTTCATGGCGTGATGCATAACGGGGAAGTGTCACGGGAGGAGAACTGGGAGGACCTGGGAGCTGGCAGTCAACACAGGTGGCTGAGGGACATGGGCGGGAGCGCTTTATTTGGACCACATGGAAATTGAGCAACAGGACAGCCTGCTAGGCGTGGGACTGAAGAGCATCATCAGTCTTGCTGACTGGTGGAGAAGGGACAGGAAGAAGGGGAGGGCGGGGAGTTGACAGGAGGCTGCTGACAGGAGGATGTTCTTTAAGAAAGAACTAAAGGACAAAAAAAAAAAAAAAAAGAAAGAAAGAAAGAACTAAAGGGATAGATTGGACATGAAGCTGAGGCTAGAGCAAACTCAGGAAGGTTCCTCAGGTTCTGGCTCCAGCAACAGTGTTTGCTTGTTCATCCAGCGCGTACCCCTGAAGCATTTGGTACCTGCTGGATGTGGGATGTTATACAGGTGCCCCGGCAGCGAAGGTCCATGCTCTTGCGGAGTTAGTGTCCTTTGAGAGGAGGGTTGACAGGCTAATCGCAGAGAACCTCTTCTCTTTCCAGTCATTCGAAATCCAGTTTTTGGAGTATAGGATTGCATCAGCTACAATTCTAACACAATTTGCTTTGGCAATGACAGTGACTTGCTCTCATCCAATATAAATTTAGTTTCCTCCAAAATGACTTTGCTGGTCTCCTGCTGGTACAAGAAGGATCTCAGAGACCTCCTTGGTGCTGTTATATTACACAGGATTACTAGGTCCAGGGGTCACCTGTATGGGTATGACTGAGGTGGCACTGTGAAATGCCTTTCATTTTTATCCCAAGCTGCTGAAGCCACAGAGAAGACTATTTGGGGCCTTATCAGTAAGGCCTTATCATTATTATATAATGATTTCACAATCAATTCCACATTTTTGTTTGCTATAAGGTTTCCTCCTAGTTATTACAGCAATATAGACCACCTATGTAAAATCTGGAAAAGGAAAAGGAAAAGAAAAAAAAGGAGTATCATTGCTCAGGATGCCGTTCAATTTTACAAAGCAGTTTTGTAACTCTGATGCTTTCTTTATATGTGTTATTTTGGTGAAGTTTTGATTTAAAAAATTTTTTATTTTGAATTTAACAATAACACAAGTTTGTTTTTCAAATGTTTTTCACAGCTACAACTTTAATTCTTTGGACATGTAAGTTGTTTTCAGGGTATCATTATTCTAAGCATAATTTCAGTAACGTATGCATGAACTTCTTGTGTTATTCAGGATTATTTCATTTTTCTTTGTATTCTGGAAGTAGAATTAATGGTCAAAAGGTAGGGGTGTTTCAAAGACCCATGATACATATTGCTAAAATGCTTCTAAAAAGGTTGTGCTAATTAACACTCCCTAGAGAAACGCAAAAAAAGTAAGTTAAGCCAAATTCTTTTAAGCATCACTTTCTCTTCTCTCCTGTCTTTTAAATTTTTAATGTGTGTTAATTAGATGGGTGAAAATTTTCCTCTCATTTTTGCAGTTGCCTCTTTTCTAATTTTTATTAGAGGCTGGAACCCACCTCCCACCCCACATGGGCCTATTAGTCATTTCTAAGTCCTCTTCTGTGAATTGCTTTGTTCATGTCCTTCACTTATCTATTGGGGTTTTAGCCTTAGTTTTTCTTTCCTTATTTTTGCATATGAAATCTTTATGTGCCACCACTGGATTCTCTTCTCCTTTGCTGGCTTTTTCCATCTTGGCCTCACTCCTGGGCAAGAAGAGTGGTGTCTGTTGCTATGGCTGTGGCGTAGGCCAGTGGCTATAGCTCTGATTTGACCCCTAGCTGGGAACTTCCATTGCCTCAGATGTGGCCCTAAAAAGACAAAAAAAAAAAAAAAGTGGTGCCTTTAAATGCTCTGACACATAGATTTCTATAAAAATGATCAATGTAAGCAAGATAAAGCATGTTTTATTCTGTTTTTGGTTTTTTTTTTTTTTTTTTGGCTATGCCTATGACATAAAGAAATTCCCAGGGCAGGAATCAAATCTGTGTCACAGTAGTGACTCAAGTTATAGCAGTGACAACATCAGATCCTTAACCAGCTGAGCCACCAGGAACTCCATAAAGGGTTTTTCCTTTTGTTCTTGTTTTTGTCTTTTTTCTTTTTTTCTTTTTTTTTTCTCTTTTTGCCTTTTCCAGGGCCGCTTCCGCAGCATATGGAGGTTCCCAGGCTAGAAGTCTAAACAGAACTGTAGCTGCCAGCCTACACCACAGCCACAGCAACCCAGGATCTAAGCCATGTCTGCAACCTACACCATAGCTTGCAGCAAGGCCAGATCCTTAACCCACTGAGCAAGGCCAGGGATTGAACTCACAACCTCATGGTTCCTAAGTCGCATTCGTAAACCACTGAGCCACAACGGGAAGGCCTACTCTTATTTTTTCAATTAATCATTCCTCTCTTTAAAAGACTCTAAAAGTCATCAGTCTACTACACCACAGAGAACTGTAGGGAAACACAGGCAGTGAGCTGCATATTGTTACTGATTCCCTGTGGGATCCCAGGACAGTGCCCTGCTCTGGAGTTCAGTTTCTCCTGCAGTGATCACGGGAAAGACTGATGGCTCTGAGGTCAGCTCAGGATGGAACCAGAGACAAAGAGAGGGGAGGAGGGAGTGTGGCCGCAGAAAGGACACTTCCCCAAACCAGTGAAAACCAACAGGCAAGCAGGCAAACACCATCAACCAACTGTAAGCAGACAAGGCCAAGAGCTATCCATTCTGTCTTCTAAACACTCAGTCTGTTCACAACTGGCTACTGGTGATTAGCACTTTTTCCAGAAATGGATGAAACTAGAATATCCTTCTAATCATAATGCCCATAGCAGCTCCTTTTTGTCCAAAATCAAGCAAAAGCAGCTATGGTAGATCACTATTTTCTTATATGAGATGTGTACGTATCTCCAGGTTTCTCTCAAGAACTGTAACTGATTGTTTCTTTTTATCTATCTATCTATCATCAATCTATTTAACTTTGCCCCTACCTCCTAGCCACCACCACTTTTATTCCACCACCACTCGGTGTGATCCTTCCAAGCATGCTTATTGACAGGTCATTCTGTTTTGTGGATGACTCGTTCATAAAGATACGTGCTCTGAGTGCTTATGCTCCTGATGTGTCATCATTCAGGTGAAAGCAAATGCCATTTGCACCATAGCTCAAAGAACTGGACCCTGACTCTTGTGAGGGTAAGTGGCTGCTGCAAGAGTGGGCTTATTGTTCCACTGGACGTAGCCATCTAAATCTGGGTCCAAACTCTGTGGTTACCCCAAGTCAGATGATTCCTACTAAACCAACCATACAACTTAAAGTGCAGCAGTCTTCCTACAAAATGTATCATCACAAACATGGTGACTTAATGCATATTTTTTATCTTATGCTTTTATAGGTTAGAAGTTCAACACAGGTCTTGTAGGCTAAATGCAAGGTGTTAGCAGGACAGTGTTCCTTGTGGAGGCTGTAGGAGAGAATCTGTTTCCTTGACTTTTCCCAGCTTCTAGAGGTGCCTCATATTCTTTGGCTCACAGCTCCCTTCCTGTGTCTTCAGAGACAGTACCATTGCATCCCTCTGACGGTTCTTCCAGGGTCACTTCTCCCTCTGACCACAGCCAGTAAAAGTTCTCCACTTTTAAAAACTCATGATGCTTAAAAATGGGACAATCTCAGCCTACATTCAGTCTCAAAGTCTTTAATCACATTTGCAAAGTCCCTTAAGCCATATAAGGTAACATATTTAGAGTTCCCTGGAATTAGGATGTGGACACCTTGGGAGAGGAGAGTTTTATTCTTCAAACTTGTCTTAGTTCGTTGAAGCTGCTGTAACAAAATGCCACAGACTAGCTGGCTTCTAACAAGTGAGAATTTATTTTTCAACAGTTCTGGAGGCTAGAAGTACAACATCAGGGTGGCAGTGTGGTCAGGTTTGGAGGAGGGTCCTTTTCTGGGTTGCCGACTGCTGACTTCCCGTTGTGTCCCCAGGTGGCACAGGGCAGAGGGAGGAACTACAAGCTCTCCCGTGACACTTATAAAGGGGCTCTACCCTCATGACTTCATCTAATCATACTGACCCCTCAAAAGCCCCAGCTCCTGATAACATCACACTGGGGAATAAGATTTTGAGACAGGGATTTTGGAGAAACACATACCTTCAGTGTATAACACAACTGTAGGAGAACATACCATCACAAAGAAAATAAATGCATTTTATACTTAGGATAGATTTTTAGTGTAAGCTCATCACCTTCTGGTCCTAAGCAAGACTTCCAGTCTCCTAAGATTTGATTTACTAGAGTGTGAAATATGATATAGAAGAAAAAGCATAGGCTTGATTCCCATACCACACTGGAACTCCATTCTGTGTGGCCTTAGAAGAGTGGCACTGCCCCCATATGCTCCCGATCTTCCTGGGGTAGGGAAAATGGCCTGTGTCTACAGCTTCCTACAAAGCAGGAGTCTTGAAAATATGAAGCAGCACGTTACTTATGCCAGAGGCCTCTATTCTCCTTTTCACTCCCCTGGATAGGAGGCCAGGCTGCTCCTACACTGCTGCATATGTAGTCATGTCCTTCTTAGTTTCCTGGAGAAGAGAGAGCATTGGGGGCTTGGGTTTCCCTAACTCAATGACTAAAATTTACACATATCTTGAAATCTAGATTTATTTATGCTCCCTCCTATCCCAATACCTCAAATCCACCTCAAAATCTCCATGTTCAAAATTCAGTTCATTGCTTCCCCACATTACTTGCCAAAACCTGGTCCTCTTTTGGCATTCGCTACTACAGCTAAAGGCACTAGCCATCACCTTTCCTTCCATGGGCCACCAACCTCCTAAGAAATAGTGGGATTCTTACACTTCTCCAATAACCACCTTGCATGAGCAGCTACCATCCCCTGCTGTCTTTGGTGGTCATCTAGCAGGTATCTTAAACTTTCTCTCACTCTTTCAAAGTGCTTTTCAGGAAAAACAAAGCAAAAAACAAAACCAGGATGATTTTTTCAAAACAACCAAGTGCTTGTGTCATCGCTTCTGCTTCAAATCACTCAATACACCTTCACCATGGGTGGCCATCCTTAAGTGGTCCAGGCCCTGGACACATTTTCAGCATGTGCCCCTTCACTCAACACTTCCATTCACCCAGAATGTAGTGTGTAGTTTACAGAATGTTCCACTAAGAGAAAGCTTTTGCATGGCTCTCCCCTCTACCTGATAAGCTCATCCATTAACCCTAACCACTGCCGACCCTCTTTATCCCAAGAGGTCATTTGTCCTTCAGGTTTTGAGTCAAAGCTCCAGTCTCACTGAAGCCTTTCTTCAACCTCCTAAGCCAGATCAGATTCTGTTGCTTTTACTGCAGTTTGTAACTATGCTCTCATGCAGGTGAGGGAACCCGTCTGTCTGCTTAGGATTCTATCTTCAGCACACTGCACAGGCATGACATATAGTAGGGCCTCAATTATGTGTTATTATACCTTATCTGCCTAAGAAACGCATGAAATCTATAGTTCCAATGAATTTTGCCCTATTTCAGCTTCACATATATTACTGTACATATATTACAATAGCTTAATGACTGACCTGCCTTTCCCTAGGTGTCTCTTTCTCTCTCTCTCTCTTCATAATGTTACATACTCAAACATCAGATGTTTAACTCTGATGATGCCAGCCCCCTGTTATGTATGTATTTACTTGTTGGTTTGTTTATTCCATATGGTTTCCCACTGCCTACTGAGAGTGTTCCACCACTTCTTTATTCATAGCCCTTCCACATTGAGGCATTTCCTACCTGATCCCCTCCTTTCTCCTCCTCGTACCCACAGGTACAGCCAAGCTGAGGTGGTCACTGTTGCTGGGATGAGATGCTGTACTTTCAGTCTTGCCTTCTCCTTGCTGCTTCAATTGGTCTTTTTTCCCAGCTCCACATGCCTTGGGCTCACCCACAATACAAGCCCACTGTTTTCTCCGCTAGCAGCCTGTCTTCATCCTGTCCATCCATCCCCCGCGTGCTCATGCCTCTCTC
Organism: Phacochoerus africanus; assembly: GCF_016906955.1. NCBI lineage: Eukaryota > Metazoa > Chordata > Mammalia > Artiodactyla > Suidae > Phacochoerus > Phacochoerus africanus. The sequence goes on along the minus strand of NC_062551.1, from coordinate 26,014,432 downwards.
TACCACTAACAGTGCAGCAGGATTAGAGCTGTCACATGAACATGTCCTATCCAGGCATGTCTTCTCTCAGCCAGTCAACACTGTCACTGAGCCTCTAGATCTTCTATTAAATTTCAGGCAGCATGGACATAAGGATGAGTACGACATAACTTCTGCCCTCAAGGAGCTTACAGTTCAGTGAGCAATAGACAGGCAACAGTAACTGAATATAGTCTTCAAAGTATTATGGTCACTCCAAATAGTCCATAAATTCCAGAAGAAAAAAAAAATCATATCTTTGACATCCCTTTCACTCACACATACTTTAATGAAAAAGAGTTGTTCCAACAATAACCAAAGTCTCAGGGGCTTGTGACTCTCGTGTCTAAATGCAAGGAGATGGAGCAAAGACAACAGAATTTTATAAATCCCTCATATTAAAAGTATTTCTACATCAGGAGTGGAGCCAGGTCCAGTCTCTGTAGACCGATCCCATGTCTGTCATTAAGAGCCACTCTTCACTCAGAATAATGAGCAGCAGTGCTGACTGCCATTATAACAGATGACAGCCAACATCAGAGAGAGGCACTTGGAGAATACAGCCTTAATGTAATGTTGTCTTAATCAAATACTTCTTTATTGATTGCTTATGGTTCAAATATATATATATATATGCATATTTGCATAACTACCCCTAAGGAGAGGTGTTGGCTGCAGCTTAATTACGCCTTTGTCCTAGTCAACCATGATGACCCAGATCCTGCTGGATTCATTTTTAGAGGAACAGTAACAACCTCAAAATATGATCAACCGAAATAATTACAAACACGCATTTGAAGACATTAAGTCTTTTTTAAAAGCAAAAATGAAAAAAGCTGCTTGTAGCAAATGTGGGAGATAAGACTGTATCTCTGTTTCTTGTATTTTCTAAATATATGCCTCCCTTCCTTCGATTCGCCTGTTCCGTTGACCTAGAATGCTCTCTCCACACTGTTCCCTAGCACATGGAGGGGCTCAGGACAGCCTGCATGCCAACTAGCATGTGAACTCAAAGAATGCAAAGGTTAGGTCCCCTCCTCCTAAGTGTCCCTGCAACACATTGTGAGTATCTGTCCAGGGAAATAAGAGTTCGTTCCAACTGGTTAGGAAACTAATAACTAAGTGGTAAAAAGAGAACAATCTAAATGTTTCCCACAATAGATAATACGATTTCATAATCAACACTGTAAATAAAATACTTAACCTCATTAACAAAAATGATAACTAAAACAATCGTATCATTACTAACTACACATGGTTGTAAATGATAATGCCAAGGAGTTCCCGTCATGGTTCAGCATGTTACGAACCCGACTAGCATCCGTGAGAATGCGGGTTCCATCCCCTGGCCTTGCTCAGTGGGTTAAGGATCTGGTGTTGTGAGCTGTGGTGTAGGTCACAGATGTGGCTCAGATCCCACACTGCTATGGCTGTGCCATAGGCCGGCAGCTACAGCTCCAATTCAACCCCTAGCCTGGGAACTTCCATATACTGCAGGTGTTGCCCTAAAAAAAACAAAATAAAATAAAATGATAATATCAAATGCTATAGAACGTAGAGTAGAACTGGGATAGATCTGCCCTAGCAGAAGCTCAGTGACATGCACGGAGTTCTATTTATGCTGGGAAAGCAACTGGAAATGAATTAGTAAGTGATACCTTATCAATCCAATTAAACATCCCACGAGAATTAAAAATGATAGTTATGAAGCTGACTCTGACATGAAATTGTTATGAAATTGTGTGTTTCTTAATAAACAAGAGCTGCAAAGAAAGTAGAAACAGTCTGACTTTGGATGCCACGCTAAGGGTGACTCTTTAGTATACTTTATTTTTATTTTTATTAGCGTGCTCTACCACTTCGGCAGCATAAAAATTGATCATCTTTTTTAGGGCCATGCTCTAAAGTTCCATATTAAAATGCAATATGATCTCTAGCAATTTCATTTTTGCATAACACTGTGACTCAACAATTTTTTTTTTTAATTTTGAAAATATCCCCTTCACCTCCTCACTCAAATACCCTCCTGATGTGTCTGTGGATCTGGGTGACTGTGACTAGTTTTTTGCATTTATGTAAAAAAAAAAAAATTACAGGTGGATTCTAGGTAAAGATAGCCATTGAAGATACACATATATTTTCTCTCTCTCTCAAAAGGCCATTAAAAACAACACTATAGGGTTTTTCTTTTATTTTTTTTTTTACTTTTCTATCATGGTTTATTATAGGATATTGGATATAGTTCCTGGTGCTGTACACTAGAACCTTATTTATCTGTTTTACCCAAAGTGGTTTGTGTCTGCTAATTTCAAACCCTCCCCAATCCAGGGTTTCTTTAAAAGGCATATACAGCAAGAACAGAGAATCAAAGAGGGGACAACATCTACAAAATTTTGGCAGCTGAAAAGCAGAGGGATAAATGATGAGCTTACTAGGACTGAGAAAAACAAATCAAGCTGGTAACAGGGAAAGTGGAAAGGCAACTCAATTTAGACCACAGAGCCAGCCCCAAGTGGATCCGGGTTACATAACGCCTCTGAAAGTAAAGGTGAAGATGCTGTTTTAAGGAGCAGGACCACCACTGAACGTGTGCCTGAACACCATTTTGATTTCCAGATCACTTGCCCTGCTCTGTTGGACAAGGTCCACTCTCCCACGCCAGCCTAAGAATGGAGCTTTATTCTCTACAGAAGATAAAGCAATGGTTCAGCTTTGCTATATAAGGAACTTCATAAAATAAACGTGTATCTTTGTTTTTCAGAACCATCATCCCAGTGCCTGGAGTGAAGGGTTGGAACGGGGAGATGGAGCCAGAAGGCAGGGAAACCAGTGAGCCACCTTGAGACAATGGGGTATTGGAGGAAGGGTCACTGGAGGGAGGGTTTTTTTTAGGAAATTGAAATCATAAGACTTCCTAGGTGACTGTATGTAGGGGAGGGGCCGAGAGGCGTAAGTCAAGGGCAGTTCCCAGACCTCTCTACTGGATGAATGGATGACAGTCTCCCTCTGATCCTGACCCCTCATTGTTTGAATTGTCTCAAAATTTTTGTCATAAAACCCTGGTAGCAAACATCTTGTGGGGGAAGGAAGTAGAGAAAAATCTGCCGCAGCAATCATTTCTCCATCCTTCCTCTACTCCAAGCTCCAGCATAGGAGTTTGAAGGAGAGTGGGACTCCTCAATGGGTAGACTGCCATGTGTGTGAGATGCTTACAAACTGGGTACTAGGAACTTAAGATTTCATGTACTGCAGATGCAAACGCAGAATGATGCCCTTTTCTGTGCAAATTAGCCATTCCTACTATGTGCCCTCTAGAGAAATATTCTACTTATCTTCGCTATTCAAGTCACTGGGGAGTAATATCTCAGGCTAGCATCAAACCTGTCCCTGTACACTTCTCCACCTAAATTGTTGATAATTCTTCTTGGATAATATTGCTGAAAAGTAGGGCATGGGGAGAAAGAAAGTTCAAGTGAATTTTTGCTTTGCTTTATGTGGGCAACACTTCTTTTAAGTGGCATCTACCGGTATTTGACAGTAGAATGAAGCACATTTTAACGTCATGTAATCTTTTTTTAAAAAATGCCAATTTTGTATTTCTTTATGGAATCAAGAAATAAAGACGTTGGCCTTGACGATGGATAAGTACGATACTTAGACTCAGTTTATCCAGTGCAAAGATACATGTCTCCTTATCCTGGTGAGTTCCTGGAAACCACATCCAGTTGAGCCTAAAAAAAATCAAATAAAATTCCTTTTCATTATGGCCAGGAAACAACTGCAGAATATCTGCGTGGATAATGCTGCCACATCTTTTTTAGGAGAACAGCTGGTAGCTCAATGGCCTTCTTTCTTAAAAAAAAAAAAAAAAAGTGTCTCTTGCTCTGAAGTTTCAGCAGGAAGCTGCTGCTTCATCATCGAGTCATGTCACATATTTTATGGTGCTAAACTTTGCCGTAGGAGTTGAGAAACAAAAATGAAAGAAAATTGATGCACTATATGAATTGGCGCCAGTGAACAGAGAGTAATGGTGAGCATAAAACTCAGCATCTACTGAGAGTGAAGGGTACACAGTCCGCTGACATTCGGAGCGTGAACATTAGCACCGTTTCAGATGCCTGGAGGAACGATAACGCTCAGCGGAGGGTTTATCGGTGGTGATGTGATCTGATCGTGGCTTCTTGGTGCAATTTCAGGAGGATGAAGTGTGCAGGGAGAATGAACTCAGATGAAAAGGCTTTGACTCCGAAAGAAGATCAGAAACTATGTGACAGATTCCTTAAATATGAGAAACAAGAGTCAGTGAGAATACTTTCCACACGGTCAAAGGCACAAACGCAACAAAAAGCACCTTCTCATCACGTAACAAAAAGCATCTCCTCATGTAAGAGGAAAAACAACTCTGTTCCAAGATTTTAAAAGGGAGGTAGTACACCAGAGTAATTAATGAGAAAGGCATTGATACATAAAGAAATGACACAAGCACTGAGCCTTGCACAAGAAGAAATCCACCCAGTGAACACTTAAAAGATTTAGCCTGAATGATAAACAGAGTACTAAACAGAATAGCCATGAGGTATCATTTTGCATCTTTTATTTTGATAGAAAGTAATAACACAAAAGATGCATTGGAATGGCCAATATATACTGCTGATGGCAATAAATTTTTATAAATCTCCTTTTGGAAGCAATTTGTCAATAGGTATAAATACATTCCTGACTGGTAAAGGACATTTTTCAAATCTTTCCTGGGTTTAATAATCCAAAATGCAGGAGATGGTGCATACCTGGAGATGCGAATTTGTATGTGTGTTTTAAAGTTTAAAGTTGGAGGCAGACTCACTGTCTACATGGGGTGGGTTAAATAAATAGTGGCATATACATCGCCTAGACGAATTGCTCAAGATTCTCATCATAACAACTTTGTAGCAACATGGTAAGCATTTATATATTAAATTAGGTGGAAAATAAATAAGAGGAATATTTAATGAGAAATACACTGTGATTAGGGACATGAAAAAAATAACAACTAACATTTAAGTAGTGTTTTTTATTGCCAGCCACTTTGTTGAGCACTCTTCATTGATTATCCTATTGAATCTTGTAACGGCCCCACGAGGTTAGCATCTTATTTTAAGATGAGCAAATTGCATCAGCGCCCTAGGTACTCATTTCATTTCACTTGACCTCCATGATCTCTCATGGCCTGTTGATATTAATTTAATATTAATATGATTATGCTAGAGCATTTTTCATAATGGAAAGAGGACATTCAACCAGCCAACATAAGGATAATCCTTGGGACAAGAGTGTTTCTCTTTCTCAATGATCATTGACCACTTGACATCTACATGGGTCAGTAGGCCTGTTGGGAAGTTCTCACTCCTAAGACGGCATTGGGCAAGACATAGTGCTCAACGAAATATGAATAATAATAAAAAATGAAAAATAAAGAATGAATAATAATAAAAAATGAAAAAAAAAAAAGACTAGAGGTCAAGAAAGCATGGACTAGGTCATCACAATATTCCTAGTATCTGCATAGTGTCTCACTTACATTAGGCACTCAAAACCAATTTTTTGGCCCACACCCTTGGCATATGGAAATCCCCAGGCGAGAGATCAAACCCATACCTCAGCAGTGTCTCAAGCTGCCACTGAGACAATGCTGGATCTTTAACCCACTATGCACAGTGGGAACTCCTCAATTTTTTTTTTTTTTTGTGCTTTATGGGCTACATGTGTGGCATGTGGAAGATCCCAGGCTAGGAGGTGAATCAGAGCTACAGTTGCTGGCCACAGCCACAGCCATGCAGGATCTGAGCCGGGGCTGTGACCTATAGCACAGCTCACGGCAACACTGGATCTTTAACCCACTGAGGAAGCCCAGGGTTTGAACCCACATCCTCATGGATACCAATGGGGTTGGTTAGTGCTTAGCCACAATGGGAACTCCTCAAATTAAAAATAAATAATTAGAAAATAACTGTTGAATATACAGGATGAAATGAAAAGAGAGAGAAGAAAATTATTAATTCTGCCTCAATCAGGAGCAGAAATACAGCCAAGGAAGTGCTTCATCTTGAAAGGAAAACAGAATTTCTCCAGGCAAAAATAAATACGAAGTATATTCCAGGCAATAGCAAGTATATACTCAGGCCTGACAGCAAAAAGCCTTGTATCCCATATTAAATCGTTTGGAATTCAACCTGAAAACAATAGAGAGTCTCATTGAGAGGTTTAAAAGTAAAGCTATCATTCTTAAATTCATAAATGTTGCCATGCAGCCTCTGACTACTTTTTAATAAAAAATGTAGTTTAAATTTAGAAAAGATCAAGCATACATAAAAGTAGAAAGAATAGTATAATGAACCCCCGTGTGTCCAACTAAGTTTCAAAATATATTAGCTCATAGCAATCTTTGCCTCATTTACAACCTTACACACTTCCCCTACCTTGGGTTATTCTGAAGCAAGTTCCAGACAACAACTTACTTCTGTAAATATCCCTTTTCAGAGTTCCCGTCGTGGCGCAGTGGAAACGAATCCCACTAGGAACCATGAGGTTGCAGCTTCGATCCCTGGCCTTGCTCAGTGGGTTAAGGATCCGGCGTTGCTGTGAGCTGTGGTGTAGGTCACAGAAGCAGCTTGGATCTGATGTTGAGGCTGTGGTGCAGGCCAGCACCTACAGCTTGGATTAGACCCCTAGCCTGGGAACCTCCATATGCTGCTGGTGTTACCCTAAAAGGACAAAAGACAAAAAAAAAATCCCTTTTCTATCTCTAAAAGCAAAAGACTGATGTCAGCACAACCATAATACTATGATCAAACTTCTCTCTCTCTCTCCTTCTCTCTTACCCATTCCCTATCCTCCTTCTTCTCCCTCTCCCTGTCTGCATCTTTCTCTGATTCTCCAATTTATTTGTTGAGGAAACCAAATCCTCTGTCCTACGGAATTTCCAACATTCTAGATTTTGCTGATTATGTCTCCATGGTGTCATTGAACATACTTCCTTGTCTCTTCTATTTTCTCTAAGTTGGAAGGTAGATCCAGAGGCTTGATCAGAGTCAGATTTGATTTTGAGTTTTTGCAAGATGACTTCATAGGTAGCATGTACATCTACCTGGAGGTTCTTAATGTCTGCTCTCTCTCCTTTTGTGATATTAGCAATCACTGATGATCATTTCTTGGAATGCATTATTCACAAGGGGTACAAATTGTTAATATTGCATCATTGCATCCACTCCAAATGCAACAGTTTGCATCTACTAACCCCAAACTCTCAGTCCATCCTGCTCCCTCCCCCTCACTCTTGGCAACCATAAGTCTGTTCTCCATGTCTATTACTTTGTTTCTTTTCTGTAGATAGGTTCATTTCTGCCACATTAGATTCCAGATATAAGTGATATCATACGATATTTGACTTTCTTTCTAATTTATTCTGCTTAGTATGAGAATCCCTAGTTCCATCCATGTTTGCTGCAAATGGCATTATTTTGTTCTTTTAAACGTCTGAGTAGTACTCCATTGTACATATGTACCATGTCTATATATATACATATATATTTTAATTAGGTCCCTTTCTAAAATTTCTATTGCCTTGGGAGACTGACCTAAGAAAACATTGGTATGATTTATGTCAGAGAATGTTTGGCCTACGTTCTCTTCTAGGAGTTTTATGGTGTCATATCTTAAGTCTTTAAGCCATTTTGAGTTTATATTTGTGCATGGTGTGGGGGTATGTTCTAGTTTCACTGATTCACACACAATGTCCAGTTTTCCCAGAACCATCTGCTGAAGAGACTGTTTTTTCCCATTTTATGTTTTTGCCTCCATTGTCAAAGATTAATTGACCATGGTATTTGGGTATATTTCTGGGTTCTCTATTCTGTTCCATTGGTCTATATGTCTGTTTGTGCATTGGTACCACACTGTCTTGATTACTGTAGCTTTGTAATATTGTCTGAAGTCTGAGAGAGTTATGCCTCCTGCTTGGCTTATTTTTCCTCCAGATTGCTTTGGCAATTCTGGGTCTTTAATGATTCCATATAAGTTCTTGAATTGTTTGTTCTAGTTCTGTGAAAAATGTCATGGGTAATTTGATAAGGATTGCATTAAACCTGTAGATTGCTTTGGATAGTATAGACATTTTATCAATATTTATTCTTCCAATCCAGGAGCATGGAATAGCTTTCCATTTCTTTGAATCCTCTTTAATTTCCTTGATTAACATTTCATAGTTCTTAGTATATAAGTCTTTCACCTCCTTGGTCAGATTTATTCCTAGGTATTTAATTTTTAGGGTGCAATTTTATTTTTTTATTTTTTATTTTTTTTATTTTTTGGAGATGACCATTTGCTTTATTATTTTTTTTTGTTTTTTTTCATTCTTTTTTTAATTACTCAAATGAATTTATCACATCTGTAGTTGTATAATGATCATAACAATCCAATGTTAGGGTGCAATTTTAAAAGGCACTGTTTCAACAATTTTCAAAATAAATCAATTAGTTCTCCAACACTATCCAAAGGTAACCTAAGTGTTGTCATTTTTAAATACAATTATGATCTCATGGATGGATTGAAGTGTATTTGATGTGTTTCATTACCCTGCAGTTATTATTCTTATTAATTCATTGTCTTTGGACTTCATCTAGTGGGCTCAATTTGGCTTCTGAGTTTTTTGATTCTCTAGCTTTTGAAAATTTGCTTATTTTCTGGTACAGTAAGATGATTCAGACTTTGTATTTTACCAAGAAACTTTTTTTTTTAAATGGGAACTAGTACTTACAGACTCCACTCCTTATACCAAAAACCCTCATTGCTTCTGAATTGACCAGTGTATCTAGTTCTTTGCAAATGACAGAACTAAGATCTTGACAAAAAACAGAACTAAGATATATATTGCTTTAGAGGTGAAATACATCATGACATTAAATTTAGGACTAAAAAGATTTTGCTTTCTTCAATAGCACATCTTTATATCTTTACTCTTATTTTGAAAGTCATAGTTCTCAGTGTTGCTGCTAATATAACTGTATATTCAATTCTTTCCACCATATGGAACAGTCTTATAATAACATCACCAATATTATGACAAAATACAATTAGCAATAATAACTGAAGACTTCTAGGAGTTGAGTTTGTATATCTTATCAGAGATGTACAGTTAAATCACTGTGTTTTAAAGTTATGTGACTATCTTTGATGAATATAGATGCAAACAATATCAACAAAATTTTAGCAAACTGAATCCAAAAACATTAAAAAATTATACAGCATGACCAAGGGGACTCATCCAAAATTCTAAAGGATGGTTCAATATATGCAAGTCAATCAATGTAATACACCACATTAACAAAAGAAAAGTCAAAACCCACGTGATCATCTCAATACATGCAGAAAAAGCATTTGAGAAAATTCAACATCCATTCATGATAAAAACTCTTACCAAAGTGAGCATAGAAGGAACATATCTCAAGATAATAAAAGCTATTTATGACAAACCCACAGCCTATACATAATACTCAATGGAGAAAAGCTGAAAGCCTTCCCACTAAAATCTGGAACAAGACAAGGATGCCCGCTCTTACCATTGTTATTCAACATAGTACTGGAAGTCCTAGTCACAGCAATATGACAAACAAATCCACACAAAATCTACTTTATCTCATAAAGGAATTCAGCAAAGCATCAAGATACAAGATTAAAATTCAGAAATTGATTGCATTTCTGTATACTAACAATGAAATATCCGAAAGGGATGTTAAAAAAAATACCTTTTAAAACCATACCAAAAAATAAAATAAAATTCTGGGAATAAACGTGACCAAGGAAGCGAAAGACTCATATACTGAGAACTATACAACAATATTCAAGGAAATTAAAGAGGATTCAAAGAAATAGAAAGATAACCTATGTTCTTGAATTGGAAGAATTAGTGTTGTTAAAATGGTCATACCACCCAAAGCAATCTACAGATTTAATGTAATCCCTATCAAATTACCTGTGACATTTTCCACAGAACTAGAAGAAGTAATCCATACTTGGAGCCATAAAAGACCCAGAATTGCCAAAGAAATCCTGAGGGAAAAAAATAAAAACCAGCAAGAGGCACAACTCTCCCAGACTTCAGACAATGTTACAAAGCTACAATAATCAAGAAAGTATGGTACTGGTAAAAAACCAGATACATGGATCAATGGAACAGAATAGAGAGCCCAGAAATAAACCCAGATACCTGCTGTCAATTAATCTTTGACAAAAGAAGCAAGAATATAAGCTGAGGAAAAAACAGTCTCATCAGTAAATGGTGCTGGGGAAACTAGAAACCAGCATGTAAATCAGTGAAATTAGAACACACACTCATACCATGCACAAAAATAAATTCAAAATGACTTCAAGACCTAAACATAAAACTCCTAGAAGAGAACATAAACAAAAAATTGTACCAATGTTTTCTCAGGTCATTCTTCCAAGGCAATAGAAATTAAAAAAAAAAATGGGACCTAAACAAACTTAGAAGGTTTTGCACAGCAAAGGAAACCATAAGCAAAGAGAAAAAACATCCTATGTAATGGGAGAAAATAGTAGCAAACATTCAAGAGCCAAGTGCTTAATCTCCAAAATACATAAAACAACGTGTACAACTCAACAACAAACAACCCAATTGAAAAGTGGGCAAATGACCTAAACAGACATTTCTCCAGAGAAGACATATGGATGGCCATTAGACATGTGAAAAGATGCTCAACATCACTAATTATTAGAGAAACGCAAATCAAAACTACAATGAGGTAACACCACTCACTGGTCAGTAAGGCCATTATTAATAAGTCTACAAATAACACATGTTGGAGATTGTGTGGAGAAAAGGGAACCCTCCTACACTGTTGGTAGGAATGTAAATTGGTACAACCATAATGGAAAACAGTATAGAATTTCCTCAGAAAACTAAAAGTAGAATTGCCGTATGACCCAGCAATCCTACTTTTGGGCACATACCCAGATGAAATTATAATTCAAAAAGATATGTACACCCTTATGTTCACAGCAGCACTATTCACAATAGCCAAGACATGGAAACAACCCAAATGTCCATCAACTTATGAGTGGATTAAGAAGATGTGGAACATATACACTGTGGAATACTACTCAGCCACAGAAACAATGAAATAATGCCCTTTGCAGCAACATGGATGCAACTAGAGATTCTCATACTAAGTGAGGTAAGTCAGATAGATAAAAACAAATATGATATGATATCATTTACATGAGGCATCCTAAATAGGGGAAAAAATGAATCTATCTACAAAACAGGAACAGACTTGAGATTGCAAAGAGGAAGTAGAGAGAGTAGGATGGACTGGGAGTTTGGAGTTAGTAGATTCAAACTATTATTTTGGAAAGGATAAAGAATAAGTTTCCACAGTATAGCACATGGAACCACATCTAGTCTTTTGGGTTAGACCATGACGGAAAAGATTTTAACAAAGGATGTATATATTCAAATGACCAAGTCACTTTGCAGTACAACAGAAATTGGCACAACATTTTATGTAAATCAACTACATTTTAATGAAAAATAGTTATTTGAAACACTTCCTGTCTGTGCTAATGCCAACAATTTAATGTATGATTAGATTTAATTTGTTTTATTCTCCATACCACTTTGAGGAAGCCCCCCCTTTTATTAAAGGATTTAAAAAAATTTTTTATTGTTATTTCCCCAATACAATTTTTTTCTACTGTACAGCATGGTGACCCAGTTATACATATGTGTATACATTCTTCTTTCTCACATTATCATGCTCCCTCATAAGTGACTAGACATAGTTCCCAGTGCTACACTCTTGGGCATATATCTGGACAAAACTTTCCTTAAAAAAGACAAGTGCACCTGCAAGTTCATTGCAGCACTATTCACAATAGCCAAGACATGGAAACAACCCAAGTGTTGTTGGATGATTGGATCAGGAAGATGTGGTATATATACACAATGGAATACTATTCAGCCATAACAAAGAATAAAATAACGCCATTTGCAGCAACATGGATGGAACTAGAGACTCCAATACTGAGTGAAGTAAGTCAGAAAGAGAAAGACAAATACCATATGACATCACATATCTGGAATCTAATATACAGCACAAATGAACCTTTCCACAGAAAAAAAAATCATGGACTTGCAGAATAGACTTGTGGTTGCCAAGGGGGAGGGGGAGGGAGTGGGATGGTTGGGGAGCTGGGGGTTAATAGATACAAACTATTGCCTTTGGAATAGATTAGCAATGAGATCCTGCTGTGTAGCACAGGAAGCCCTTTTTAAAAGTTAACTTGGAGTTCCCATCCTGGCACAGTGGAAACAAATCCGATGAAGAACCATGAGGTTGCAGATTCGATCCCAGGCCTCGCTGAGTGGGTTAAGGATCTGGCATTGCCATGAGCTGTGATGTAGGTCACAGATGTGGTTCAGATCTGGCGCTGCTATGACTCTGGCGTAGGTTGGCAGCTACAGCTCCTTTGACCCCTAGCCTGGGAACCTCCATAGGCCACGAGTGAGGCCCTAAAAAGACAAAAAAATAAAAATAAAAAATAAGTTAATTTTGTTTTATACTTATTGAGATAGTGATATTTCCATAGTCAAGTCTATAAAGCAAGACATATTCAATCCAGAGGTGATATTTTATCTTTTTTTCTCCCTTGTTTCTCCCCTTCTATAGCTTTTAAAAAATATCTCAAATTATGTGTTTTTGTATATTTGCATCCCTTGCTTAATACAATGGATTTTTATTTTTTTACCTTAAAGTACATTTTCCACATCACATATTTCTCATACTTGCATTACATATGCATTATATAAATGTTAATATCCAAAGTTCAATCTTTATGGCCATTTTCCCCCAACTTTTGCTGTTACAAACAGAGCTACAAAAATGGCCTCTTGTGCATTTCTTTCTATATTTTTGCCTATGTATCTTTGAGAAGATACTCAAGAGAAGGGTGGGTTGCTGGGGCAATGTTAAGTACCTAAGCAATCTGCTAGATATTGTCAAGTTTCCCTCTGTATTTGCTATCTTTTTGCATTTTCTCCAACAAATGCATGAGCATGTCTGTATCTCCAGAGATTTGCCAAGAAAATGCTATTATTTGGATTTTTGCCAACTTGATAGGTGAGAAAGAGTATCTTATTATACTTTTAATATGCATTTCTATTGTTATGATCAACGTTAAGCATCTTTTCATATACTTATGGGATTTTCTACTTTTTTGGGAACTGCCTGATTATCTTTCTCCTATTTCTCTAAGTTTGTCCTTTTTTTTTTTCTTTTTGTCTTTTGTCTTTTTTAGGGCCACACTCACGGCATATGGAGGTTCCCAGGCTAGGGATCTAATCAGAGCTACAGCTGTCAACCTACGCCACAGCCACAGCAATGCCAGATCTGAGCCACATCTGCAACCTACATCACAGCTCATGGCAACACCAGATCCTTAACCCACTGAGCGAGGCCAGGGATCAAACCCACAACCTCATAGTTCCTAGTCGGATTGGTTTCCGCTGCACCACAGCAGGAACTCCCCCTCTAAGTTTGTCATTTTTATTTTCTATTTTTAGAATACTGTTTCTATATGAGGGATATTAATCTGGACTGATTTCAGTTGCAAATGTTTTTTTCCAACTTGTCATTTGATTTGTGACTACCTTTTAAAATAGAAATGTATACATCTTTGCAATTTCTCATATATATTTCTTATGATGTGGAGTTGAAATGGTACAAGGCAATCTTCTAAAATCCTTGAAAAATAAGTGCCCCCATAGAGACTACTGCATCACATGGAGCCAGGTAAGTTATTTAAAGTATCACTTCAGTTTTATACCACTTGTAAGGTATTTCTAAGACAACAACATAGAAATGGCAGAATTTTGTCACCTCCCCCCCATAATAATTTTGCCTGGATACCATCAGAAATACAGTGATTTACTATTTATACATTATGTTCATGACATTTATTTATTTATTTACTTATTTATTTATTTTGCTTTTTAGGCGTGCACCCAGGGCATATGGAGGTTCCTGGGCTAGGGGTCCAATCAGAGCTACAGCTGCCTGCCTATGTCATAGCCACAGCAATGCTGGATCTGAGCCAAGTCTGCGACTTACACCACAGCTCATGACAACACCAGATCCCTAACCCACTGAGGGAGGTCAGGGATCAAACCCACAATCTCATGGTTACTAGCCAGATTCATTTCCGTTTCGCCAGGAAGGAACTCCATGTTCATGACATTTAAATCATTAACATTTAAAAACCTAGAAAGGACTTTTGTGATTACCTTCTTAAAAATGAATAGTCTGGTTTCCCTTGTGTTTTAAAGGTCTTGGCACATCACAATAGCTCTAAAAATGCTTAAAGATACAGCACAAAAGTGAAAAAAAAAAAATGAAGGGACGAAAGAATATTTAAATGGAAAGTGGACAGGAACCAAAGGGACTTTTTTTTTTTTTTCACGTAACAGGACATCTTCCACCAAGATGCCTAAAGACAAATTTTATCTTCCAAACCTCTGAATTCTCTCCCTAAGAAAACCGCATCCAAAGAGGTCCATATTCAAAGCATCTCCGTATAAAAGTAAATACTTGTTTTATGACAGTGGTGTCCAGAAATACCTGGTGAGCTATCACTACGTTTTATAATGGAGCGATATGGACTGGAGGTTGACACAGCCATCTTTGCGTGAGAAGGTTTATCTCTCTCTGTCGCCAAGGACTCTAGCAGTGGATGAATTATGGGAAGGACTTTGCTAAGCCTGCGAAGGTGAAAGGGAGGACACCCAATGATTCATCAAAGCTTTGTTCATGTGAGTTATGGAAGAATATTATTCAGGCTGAACTGTTACAAATGGAGGGAAAGAGGGAGATTTTTAAAGGACATTAAATTGGAAAGAGACAAACTTACAGGTTCTCTGTGAAGTAGAACTCTACAAACATATTACATGTAACACATAGGCATATATGGATATATAGTATGTAGGCAAATAGATGTGACAAATTTCTCTTTAAAAATCTAGCAGAGAGTTATAATATTATAGCTCAGAAGCTAGAGAGAGAAAGAAGGGATATATACTGGATACTATCATATGCAAAATATTTTGTATACTTGATCTTATTTCAATCTTTCCAAAGATCCTATGGGGATTATAGCTGAGGAGACAAAAGCTCCAAGTAGTTAAGTACTTTTTCAAAGTTTACTCACAAGAACTAAGGAGGCTAGAACCCAAGGCTCAGTCTGCAACCCATCATTACTTTTTTCCCACTATACCTGCTGACTTTAAAATACATTGACAGTTTCCTGCCCTACTGCAATAGATTTGCATCTCAAATCCAGCTGTTCTCAGCAAAGAACCACAAGACTCTGAGAAGCTGGACAAAGTTGTATTTTTCATTAAATGGTATTATGAGAATAAACTAGAAATATTGCTAACATAAAATAAAATGCACCCTTCTGCTCAGGAATGAGTTAGAAATCCAAGGAAAAAACCAAACCAAGCCACAACTAATAACTAGATATTTTTTTGGCCAAAGCAATGATATTAAGGATTATTTACTACTGTTCTATTCATGAGATTGAGGCAGAGCCTGGAGAAGTCTTGGATCTTTTATTGGAACAGTAATTATCCTGTCCCAGAGATCAGAGACAGAAAGTTCTCTTTTGTTTATAAGAAAAACTACTTGGGTTACCTTATCATGACTCTATCAGGGTCTAGGAAGTATAATCTTAATATAATTATGAGATGAAGATGTAATTTGAAGATATTCCATTATGTTGTAGCCTTCCCTCTGCATTACTTAAAGTATTTTGTGAACAGTAACTAAGTTATTTAAAAATTTACAGAAACCCTGTCTCCATCTATTCTCTGACAAATTAACCCAGCACATACACATACACATACATATATATTTTTTAGTCTTCAGAGTTTAAACTGATAAAGATAGTTTGAACAGAAAAAGTGAGCACTTCCCAAATGTTTCTTGATCCTTCCAAAGAACAGAACTGAAAAAATACATTGTAAGCCTAATTCTAAACCATGAAGTTTTTACTTGACCTCTTTTGTGGCTTTGTGTTGTTTCTTTCATTCTGAAAACCCTGCTTCCTTTCATAACTAACATTATGACTTATTTATTTTTCCATAACATATGCCAGTCTGTGTGAGGATGTTGGCTCCACTTTCCTATCATTTGACTTGGTAAAAGTCAGTGGCACATGTTTTAATCCTCAAAAGTAAAAGAATCATTCCCAGATGTCTGGGGGATAGGTCTTTGGGGTCTGGACTCAGGGGAACCCATGGGACTCCCAGCTCTCCTAGGCCTATTGAGGTTGCACAGTTCTGCCCTAGTGTGTTTAGCTGCAGTGAGAGATCAGGCTTCCCTGAAAGACGTGGACATTGCCACCGCTGGTCTCCCTGGAAGGAGGCTGAATGTGCAACCATAGTCAATGAGAATTCTGGCTAGAGTCACTTAACCTCTCTGAATGTCAGCATTTCACCTGCAGGGTCATACCAACCCCACATGTTTGGGTGGATTAACTAAAATCTTTAAAGTAAAAGCAGTTCTGTTAGTGTGAAAGCTAAGTTAACTATAGGCGAGAAGCTGTATTACCTACAAACTACATATGTTTTTTTAAATGAGTGACTTTAAGCTCTAATTCAAAATTTAAGCTCTAAGTTCAAAGCTTCCTAAGTATGAGCACTTTTTATTATTTGTTCACCCCAGAATCTCAAGGTCTACCACACTGCCTGGACTAGTGTAGGATGTCAAAGTCACAGCTTTTGAGGAAAAAGAAATTTTAACCAATCAATCATCAGGTTTTTATTTTATTTTATTTTAGGCTTTTTAGGGCCACACCCAGGGCATATGGAAGTTCCCATACTAGGAATCGAATTGGAGCTAGAGCTGCTGGCCTACACCACAGCCATAGCAATGCCAGATCTGAGCCATGTCTGTGACATACACCACAGCTCATGGCAACACTGGATTCTTAACCTACTGAGCAAGGCCAGGGATGGGACCCACAACCTCAAGGATACAAGTCAGCCACAACGGGAATTCTGATCATTAGGTATTTAATGACTGCTTACAACACATGTGTGTGGAGAAAATGGGGAATATATGGCTGCTTTCTTGCTCTATCGCCTGCTCTACTGGAGCAGTTATCCCATCCAACTGGCTCAGCTCTTTATAGATCTGTAGAATCCAAAACCGTTTCTGGTATAATATAGACGCTCAGTACGTATGGGTGGGGTTTAATGATTCCTTCTCAAGTGTGTATGAGAGTAGGAGAGGAAAGCAGATGTACTTTGCAACTGAGAGAACCACTCAGTTCTCATCTGTGAGCCTTGGAGATGCGGAAGTGGGCGAGGTGTTCGAGGGGGGCATTCACAGAGGAGTGGGGACCACTTACTAGGATCACATGAGCAGGCATTGGGGGAGCAGAAAAGAAACAAGATGGTCATCTCTGAGGTCTGCAGGTGCAAACACCGAGAAGGGGTGCCAGAAGGGTGTGGATGAAGATAGATGTAGAGCAATAGGGCCACTCCACAGTGTTCTCTGGTGGTGGTGGTGGTGGTGGTGGGGCTTGTGTCACTGATGGAGGTCTTACTCTTGCTCTGTCTGGATGATAGATGGGACCAGCCACTTACACCCTCTCAATCTCAGCAGTTCTGTGACGTCCTAGTTACAGCACTTATCACAGAGGGCCCTGGGTATGACAGTGTCTCTATGATTTTTGAAACATGAAAATTGCCATTTGAAATCCTTAAACTGTTTTCTGTCTCTCAGGCTTAAATTTGCATTTATCATTGTAGAAGAGTTTCTATTTTTCCGTGGAAATCACTTCAAGGGTTTCTTAGATACTAAGACATTAAACAAAGCTCCACCTAAAGACCCCAGAGAAAATGGAAACCTTGACTCACTTGAATGTACGTGATTTAGGCAGAGAGCTGGGTCTACAAAGTTGTGCAGCTGACCATTCTGTAACTCTGGAGGAAGAAATTATTTTTCATTATGTGTGTGTGTGTACATACATATGTGTGTACATAACTATATATATACATTTATTGTTGAGTTATGGGCCTTATTCTTTGAAATCTATTGCTAGAGACACAAAATATGCAGCAAGGATGTGTAGGCACACGCTTAATCTCTTGCCATTGAAACAGAGGCAGCAAAACTCAAATGTCCTGGGCTTAATATGAGTCCACACAGATTTAAATTTTTGAGATGCAAAATGTGATGTTATTTAACACCAAATAAATACTGAGCTTTCACAATTCTTTTCAAATATGTTTCTAATTCTGAAGGTGATGCTAAGCTCTAGGAGGCAGGGCGACTATGCTGGAGTGAAGGAGAAACATTCTCATGTCTCTGGTCCTCACCATATTAAGGGCCTGGGTCCCTGAAGAGCTCAGGGTGCTGCTATGGAAGCGGGTGGGCTGTCTCATCTTCTAGCCACCCATGGTGGCCACAAAAGAGCCAAGGTGGTGGGCCAGTGCCACTGGTTGCTGTACTGTGGTTAAGACTGTGGACTCTGAAGTCTGATAGCCTGAATTCCAATTCTGACTTGATCCCTTGCTACTGGAACAAGTTGGGAAAGTCATTTCACCTCTCTGTGCTTCATTTTTTTTTAAGTATTGAAATGACGATAACAATAACACCTGCCTACAGGGTGATATGGAGATAATATATGCAAGTCTCCCTTGCTGTGCTCTAGTTCTTTCTTCTTGCTATAGCATACATCATGCTATAATCTATAGTTTTTTAATGTTAATTTTTAGTGTTCCTTTCTCCCCACAGGACTGTAAACACAGTGCAGGAATTTTTGATTGATCACTAGTGTAAAATTTTTTGTATTACTTATGGAATAGTGCCTGGCCCACAGTAGGTCCTTAATAAATGTTTCCTGACTGCATAAAGCACTCAAAAGGATGCTCAATAAATGTAAGTGGTCATTACCATCGCTCTTTCTTTCCTTCTGTCACCAGTGGTGTCCTGAAAAGTCTTGTACATGTGAGCCTACCTTCTGGTGTGTGGTGGACAATACAGAGCAGCCTATTTCATGGCTGAGGGTCCCACCACCTCCACCATGCCATGTCCTGCCTGCACCATGGGAGAACCATCTGAAATCACAGAAGCTCCATCACAGAATTTTCTCTGGTTTATAAGCCAGCAACATCTGGACATTTATCTTGTATAAGGTAAAAGGAAAAAAAAAAAAGAAAGCTAGTGCTACTTTATGTTTTTCTACCAGGGATGTCAAGCTTATCCCAACAGTGTTACATGGAGAGAAGGTCTACAATTATTTCTTGTCTCTGGTGGCAGATGTTTTGTTTCACCCTTGGTCACAAGGTAATAGATAATGATACTATTCATAACAACAAAGTGTAGCTGATAAGATACTCGTCTAAGCCCTTCACATATATTATCACATTTAACCATAATAAGTCAGAGTTAGGTGGTCATGTGATCATTGTAGAAGAGGAAACTGAGGCCCAGGAGGGGCACTGATATGCGTATTATAACTCAGGGAGGAAGCAGACCGTGTGTGTCAGCGGCTTGTAAACATCGCATTACACGGACCACGTGGTTCCAGGTTTCAGAGCAGGTGATGATTGAAGAAAAGGCACATCAATCCCTCGTCGCAGAATGGTACTTTAGGAGGTGGGGTAGCAGGCTCTTAGCAAGGGGAACTGAACACGCCAAGGAAACCAAGAGGTTTTCCAGAAGTGGGGACATGTCCTAGAAAGAACAGGAGGGAGGCCACCATATTTCTCAGGCCAAGAATCTGCACACAGTGGATGAGGTTCCACTGGCAACAGCATGTGCAGGGACAGAATGTGAAAGATGCTGCGGCTTGCAGGGGATGCTGAAATGGACAACTGGCCTTTATTTAGGTCTGAGGTGCCTAAATGTTTGTGTGCATAGAAATCACCTTTGAAGCTGGTGGAAAATGCAATTTCCTGGGACTCATGAGGTCCAAGGACAGAGCTCAGGAGTCTCGTTTTAGCAAGCACTCCAGGTGCTTCTGAGGACATCCTGCGGATCACATTTTGGAAAGTGTGGCTATGCAGAGCTTTTAAGGAGCATAAAGAATGTGGTCACATCCCTGTTTTACAAAATCCCTCTCAAGGGACATGAAGGACAGCCTAGAAGAGAAGAGCTGGGTCGGGGGAGCTCTTAGAAGGATGACCCAGTACTCTGAATGAGAGAAGGAAGTGTCTGAACCCAGGGAGCGCTGAGGAGGCAGGAGGTCTCATGGGAGCAAGCTCAGAGCTGCGGGCAGCTTCCCTGGTCTGAGATTCTTCACTCAGTCAGGTCATGACCCACTGGCTGGGCAGTGGTAGCAGAAAGGTCAGCGTCTGCTAGAGGAAAACTCCAGATCAACAAGAGGAATGAAATATGCCCTGGAACAAAAGGAGGCTGACATGCAAGCAGAGTGTGATTCAATCCGAAATATTTTGAGTAGGAGGGCTGTTCAACTTTGATGACATTTCAGCTTTCAGATAGCACTCTGAGATATTTCATAGACACCCTTGATTAACTCAGCAGTAGGCAATGCTAGAGATGCCATCACATCATCATTTGAAAGGATGAAGTGGGCTGTACTCATTATCCCACATCCATAGAGAATCTACCATGGTAGTGAGAAATAATGCCAGGGGCACAGATGGCTCAGCTTGCCCTTTGGGGTGGGAGTGATGGAAGAGCATAACACAATTAATGATGCAACTGGGTGCTAGGTGAGGCCCAGGTAAGAGTCTACACATGTTCAGAGGAAGGAGAGATGGCTCCTGGCTGAGATGATAATTCAGGAGGCAGTGGGCCTTGGGAGAGGGACCTGCTTGTGCATAAATTAGATGGAGGAGAGATTTTTGGTGGAAGGAAGAGCTTGAGAGCGTGACGAGGGCTACCCACATGAGCGCTGAGGACACAGGGAATAGATGCTCTTATGAACAGAAGCTTAGGGCTCATAAATGGGAGAAGGCTTGAAAATAACAAGCAAAAGACACTGCATTTACTGAGTACTCCCTGCACACTGGGAGTGCTTTAAATGCCTTGAATGTATTGACCCTGAACCTGTGGGGCGGCTCTCCAACCTGCCAGAAGAAGGGGTGAAGGGCCTTGAACACTGGGCTAATGTGCTGGGATTTATTCCACAGGCCAGTGATCTCAAACTGCTCTGCGTGGCCCTCATGTTCCATGGACGTGCTGTGGGGATGCCCTGGGGGCATGAGGAAGGGAATCCAAGGGATGAAGACCCCTCCCACGCTCCCACTTCTAAACTAAAGATGATCTGCTCTCAGCTATTAATTTTTCGGGCTTCTCAGTAAGGCTTTGTTTGGAGAAAATACGACTTTCATAATTTTTTATGTCTATAAATTATTTGGAGTAGTAGGATGTTATGATAAAAGCAGAACATACAAACACAGATTAATCTGGGAGTCTGTGCAGGATGACATAAAGTGAAAAGTCAGCTCAAAAGCTGTTTAAATACTTCAGGCAGAGTTTGGAATCTGGGGGAGCACGAGCCACCCGTCTCTTTGCATGGCCCAGCCATAAAGCTTTCCCTGCTCCAAACTCCGATATTTTTCGGTTTGTATGGTCTCATCGTGCTTCAAGCACATGCACTTGCACTAGCGAGAAGGCTGTAACCAGAGTTTAGGGCCAAAAAGGAACTAGAACCAAAATGTGAGAGATCCGTCAATATTAATGAATTGAGGACAAGGTGTGGACCACAGAGACTCATAATTGGCACATGCAAATGACAGTGGTGGGCTTCAACCCAGGAAAACAGTTATGGGCCGGGACATAGCTCATTTACGGCACCTCCATGGACCAGAGCAGTACCATCCCCAAGAGCTCCAAGTACTATAAACAGTATGTCTGCTATTAATGCAAGGCGTCGGGGCTGTATTATATCCCAGAGAAACTAACAAACTGTAAACAGAGAATAAGGGGGAAAGTGCCTGAAGTTTGCTCAGAAGTTCCTTTCTAAAAGCTATTAACTGGACATAGATGGAAGAAGTAGACTGAAAGTGTACTCAAAAAAAAGACAGGGTTTTCCAAAAATACAGCCCTACTATAAAGGTGTGTTTACTTCCCTCCAAAACAGAAACAGACTCAGAGACATACAGAACAGACCTGTGCTTGCCAAGGGGGAGTGGGGAGGAAGTGGGAAGCATGGGGAGCTTGCGGTTGGTAGATGCGAACTAGCATATTTAGGATGGATAAGCAATCAGGTCCTACTATACAGCACAGGGAACTATATCCAGTCTCTTGGGACAGACCACGATGGATGATAGTAAGGAAAAAGGATGTGTATGTTATAGGTATGACTGGGTCACTATGCTGGATAGCAGAAATTGGCACAACACTGTAAGTCAACTATACTTCAATAAAAATTAAAAAAAAAAAATAGGGAGTTCCTGTCACGGCTCAGTGGTTAACGAACCCAAATAGTATCCATGAAAACACAGGTTTGATCCCTGGCTTTGCTCAGTGGGTTAAGGATTCAGCACTGCTGTGAGCTGTGGAGTAGGTCACAGCCATGGCTCAGATCCTGCATTGCTGTGGCTGTGATGTAGGCCAGCAGCTGAAGCTCCAGTTTGACCCCTAGTCTGAGAACCTCCATATGCCACAGGTGTGTCCCTCAAAAGACAAAATAAAAATAAAAATAGGACTGGGTGGCTAATGAAAAAAATAAAATAAAGGGACATAAATAGTCCAGGCAAGAGATCCTAGAACCCAGTTCTGGGGCAATGGCAGTGGTTCTTGATGGATCTAGAGGTAAGGCCTAGGTAGCTCCAGGCTCCACGTGATGTGGAAGCTGAGTGGGGAGTGCAAAGGACAAGGGGAGAGGACAGGAGAGCTCTGATGTCAGCAGAATAAGCAGGACACAAGGGATGCAGGGAGGAGCTCAGGTGTGGCTGTAATCAGGTTCTATCTCATCATGCACCCCATCTTCTCTCTGTGCAGAGGAGTCAGCTTTCCCATTGGGAAGGACTCTGCAGTTATTCTACACCCAGCATGGCATTTCCAATGAAGTAAGACCTTGATAAATCTGTACTGATTTAATTTGACTATCCCATGACATCATCTCAAGTTCAAGTTTTAGACAAGGTGGAGACAGAAGGTGCCTTTGCTTTTGACTTGAAATAAATGGAGGAAATGAGACAAGCTTCCAGGCAGCTCTTGGGGTTCATAAGGCAGAGTGATGCACCAGACAAAGCAATGGTTTTCCAACCAGGAGGACTGAGTTTCAAATCTTGCCTTGTCCATTTTAAGATGTGCCACTTTGGGAAAGTTTTCCTAACTGTTCAGCATCTGCTTTTGCATTTTTTTTTGTCTTTTGTCTTTTGTCTTTTTTTTTGTTGTTGTTGTTGTTGCTATTTCTTGGGCCGCTTCCATGGCATATGGAGGTTCCCAGGCTAGGGGTCGAATCGGAGCTGCAGCCACCGGTCTACACCAGAGCCACAGCAACGCGGGATCCGAGCCGCCTCTGCAACCTACACCACAGCTCACGGCAATGCCAGATCGTTAACCCACTGAGCAAGGGCAGGGACCGAATCCACAACCTCATGGTTCCTATACGGATTCGTTAACCACTGTGCCACGACGGGAACTCCTGCATTTTTTTTTAACGGGACAAATAACACAAGTCTTTCTAAACTGTTGTGTAAATACACTATAAGTTATGTAATGCTCAGAATACCACTTGGGTATTCAGTAAGTGCTGCGCAAATATTAACACGCCCATCCCCCCACAACATTCCAGAAATAGTTCCCTCTCAAACCCCACCTGTGCCCAAGGTTACAGATTAACATATTTAAGGGGTGTTTGTGTATCTCGGGTCAATTGATGACAACATCCATGATATTCTCTAAAGTGGGTGTGAAGGTGATAAATTCACTAAGCCAAGCCGTGAATGATGGCTGCACTCAGTTCAATACTGGGAAAAGGTAAAACCTTCAATTAGAGATGAGAGAACCCACTAAGGGCATGACATTTTATTACAGGTGAAGTGTAGGAGGTCAGAAATCGCAGAACTGAGGTCATTTCAAAATGTGTTGTCTTTGTTCATAGCATTTAGGATTTTTAGTATACTTCAAATACAAGTTTTTCCTTCACTTTTGTTTTTTGAAGAAGGGTGTATATGTACTCATATGACTTGGTTTTGTAAAAAAAAAAAAAAAAAAGAAGAAAAAAGGTCCAGCTTCTTGATTTAAAAACAGTCATTGTGAAGCATTCAGAGGTGAAGCCAGATCCTGAGGATTTAATATCAGTGCCATTTGTAATTTGCATAGACTACAAAAGTAATCAATCTTGCATTGTTTTAAGTTCAATGAGTACACAGCAGTTGATGACTTTGCCTGGGATAATCCTTTTCAAATGTTATTTTCAATTCAAAAGCGCCTGCTGAATAATACTGGATTTCCCTGGCATGACAATGGTATGCTGCCCACGGAGGGCAGGTCTGCTGTGGAGAGGAAGGGATGCTGTGAGCAGCGAGTACCTGGGGTACCACCAGGTGTTCTGTGTGAATAGCGAGGAGGCAGGCTTCTACCTAGAGGTTTGCCTTTTGTGTTTCTCCAGGCACAACCAAGGTCTGGCACCAACCTGGAAGGAGGGCAGATTTAGGATATGAACATGTCCCTCGTGTAGTTTGTTGGAGCAGGCTTGTATTGGCTTGTAAGTTTCAATTGTTACATATCCAGACATTTGAGGAGCTAGCTGATGAACTGTGGGTAGCCTGAAATAGAACATGTTGGGATATTTACACCAGGGAAATAGTGTAAATATCTGGCCACTTATTGGTACACAATAAGTGGCCAGATAAGAATTGAAACCCAGGTCTGCCTAAGCACATACCCTCAGAACCAGAGATAATCTTGAAGAATATTTGTTGTCAGTGAGATGTCTCTGAGCAAAGGAGTTTAGTACCAATCTCTACACATGCCTGAACTTCCATTTCTCTTTGACTCTTGTAAACAGAGGAAAGAAACATCCCTTCCTCCTTCTGCATCTTACTCAGGGGGGATAAAACCTGCATCATCAGACTCTGTTTTCCTATGAAGTGCAGCTAGGTTCTACTATGGCCATTTTGATGAGTTATTTCTACATTTTGACAGATTTTTCTCAGACTATGATCTACCTCTGAAGAGCAGCGACATCCCAGATGGTGTCTTCAATGAAGTATCTCAATGGCTGTTAATTCCAAATCAATATGATTACTCAGAGGGAGCTCTGTGTGTGTGCAAAGTGCATCTGTGGGTGTCCCCAACAGCAAGCTGGCACAATTTAAAGAGGAGAGATACAGAGACTCTTTGAGGAAGCAGCTGCAGGGTGGGAAGGGTAGGATGATGAACATGAGTTATCTCATATTCTATGGGATTCACTTAATCCCCAAAGCAGAAACCACAGAATCATTATTTACTTATTCATTCACTTATTCCCTTTCTTTTGTCCAGAATATTTTTGAGCATTAATGGCACTATGTCATGTGTGAAAAGAGAGTGAAAAAGATACAGGTAGCTTCTTGCCTTGGGGAGTTGCCAAACAATGAAGATGGTTATCACACAAATTATTATACATATAATTATTTAATATCAACTGTAGTGGGTGCTCCAGTGGAAAACAATGGGATGCAATAAGACCAAATAACAGGAGATCCCACTTAGGCCTAGGTGATCATCCAGGGCTTCCTGGAGGAAGTGATATTTAGCAGTGATTTGGAGGAAGAGGAGTAGACGAGATGAAGAGAGAAGAGCAAAGAGAGCCAGGAAGAGAAATTTGGCTTGGAAAGATTCTAGGTATGTTCAAGGAAGGGAGTGAGCAGAAAGGGCTGGTGTACAATGAGGGAAAAAGCTTGGTGGTGGGCAAAGGCCAGAGCCATAGGCAGGGGGCAATCCTGAAAGGCCAGGTAGGTACTTTCTGGTGAAGGGTTTATTCCTAAGTTCAAATAACTAGAGGTGATGTGTTGAGGGTTTTGTTTTTAAAGTATATCTTGGGAGAAAACTGGAAAGAAGCAGGAAAGGAACATGAGCAGATCCTGGATCCTCGAAGTCACTCTCATCCATTCATTCACAAAGTCCTAGACACCCTTTTAACTGTCCCTAGATGTCTCTACAGCCCACGCCCACCCTGCCATCCTAAAACTTTCTGTAAGACAGTGATACACAGAAGTGTAGGCACTGATCAAACAATAGAGGAGTACACAATTTTAGAACAATGACTTCTGCTGGTTTACCAAGTCCTGTTTTTTTGTTTTTTTGTTTTAATGCAGCATGCCCCAGTGATTCAGATTTGCAGTGCCGTCCACAGACTGTTCCTGAACTCTTATGTCTTTGGGGAATTCTTTAATGCAAAATTTAGTAAAGGAACTTCACACTGCTTTTTCCCTTATATGTCCCTCAACATAAACTATTCCAAATGTGACTATGAGTGCAGAGAAGCAAAGGGTCTCTGCTTACAAAGGGGACAAGTAAGTCTTGGTTCATAGGACACCTGCGTTGACTCAACAGTCCTACATTAGTGCTGGCTTTAGGGATCTAATGATGAAAAAGCTGTTCCCTGTCCTTGGGGAGCTCCCTGTCTGATGAACTATTTAATAATGAGAAGCAATGACACAAATGCAATGGTAAAGGGGAGCAGAGAGGAAGAAGCCAGGAACTCAATACGAGAATCTTCGTGGAAGAACCAAGCAATGCCTGTGCTGAGGCTTAGGAGTAAGAGTTAGTCATGGAAAAGCTGACAGATTAAGGAGGGAACTACTCTAGCCATAAGCAGAGGGATGGAGGCAAGAGACACCTGGTACCCAAATCTCTATTGAAGCACCTGACCAAAGGCATCGAACTTGGTGCCTTTATATATGTTCTTCCCCCTGAGACTTCCAGTTTCAGAAGATCACAGTGCTGTTTCAAACCTCCACGGTTGTACTTTGGTGCAGTGTCATATAACAAAAAGAGAGCAACTTCTGGATCTCACAGAACTTGATTTGGTTCCCACCTCCCCCACTAGCTGTGTGACCTCGGACAAAGCACTTTAACCATTCAGCTTCAGTGTTCTCATCTGCGAAGCTGGACAATAGGATTTGTGAGGGTTCACTTACAGAGAATTCTCTAGGCAAAGTACCAAGGGCAATATGATACTCAAAGGATGTTGAAATTGACTGAGGTCACTGGATGATCTATGATCCAGCTGATATTTATGTTTAGATTTTTTTTCTTTGTTGTTTCTGGTCATGTATGCCCAGTCGTAGAATGAAAACAACCTTGCAAGTGATTTAAGCATGAGAAACAACCTGGAGGCAGTTGCTTCATCTGTAAAGTGGAGAATGCTCTTCAGCTGCCCTTCCACCTCTGAAACCTGAACACTCTGATTCAAGGCCAATTCCACTTAACGGAGCCACATGATACTTCTTCCAGCAGAGGGGTAAATCCATGAATTCAGGGGACAAAAGGGATATATTTATTAGGCAACTATTAACTTTTTAGTGGGATCATCAATGTAACTTGGGCCATTTCCTCTGTTACCATATGCCATTTGAATTTCTATTTTTCAATAGCAATGACACTTAAAAAAATTCTAACTATTGGATATTGACAGTAATTTCTTGCAGAAATGGGTTTTAGGTCACTCCTCTAATTAGTTTTGTATAATTGATTTGGGAATATGTTTTATATGCTTGAGTTCTGACACTTGTACCCAGAATGCAATTTATTTCATTGTATCCAGAAACTATCAACTTTAAGGTGTAGCACTTATTATGCGTAAACTAGAGAAGAAAAATTGCTGCCAATTAAACTATGACACAGTGACTTCTTAACACTGAGTTTTTAAAAATTCACTGAAGGAGCTCCTTGAGAGTTATTTAGACACAGATTTTGTCACATGTAACTCTTGTACATTTATTTATAAAAGTGCAACAAGCTGATCAAGGTATTAATAAAACTTCTTCACATTCAGAGTGAAAATCTTCAGGGTCCCTTTTGAATTCAGAACTACTGATAGCTGGTCTTTCCCATATCAAGACCACTGGTGAGAAAGCATTTCTTGAAAGAGGGTACCATTATTGGAATGGGGATTTTCCTCCTTAAACTACTGATCCTCATTCTGCAACTTTTAATACATATGGACAAGAAATGACAACTACATCAAAATTTCAGAGAAAGTAAAATGTGACAGAAAGAAAAGTAATTCAAATGTGTCTGAGAACTGCTGAAAAAGAGAAAATACGGTGTAGCATGTACCTGAAATTCATCACTTGGTCTGGGCTTATTTTGATCACCTGGATAATTGCACAGTGATGATACAGGAGCCACACTTCCAACTCCAGGATCAATATTTCACTTCATGAAGTTAGAAAAGGTCCATCATGACCATTTTATTGTTTCTGTTAACATTCCATTTTGGACCCCAGTCTCTACAGCATCACTTAATGCTGATCAAATTGTACCTTGGTGACAGGCCCAGTGCTGCACCCACTTTTCCAGGAAAATGGGAACATTCATTTGGTAATAACACTAACTGCAAGAGTCCAGAGGATGCAAAGGGAGACTTTTTTCCCTCTCATTTTATATTTCATCTCATCAATTTCCCCCTTCTACTTTACTTGGAAAATTGCTTCACAAATCTCTGGTGGAACTACGTGTGTTAGAAAGGCTTTTTACTTACTTTCAGCTCCTACCATCTGTACTTCCCATGATGCACCTGACATACCTGGGCACTGAAATGACCCGCAGAAAGGGGCCTCTGGGAACAGCCTGGGTGTTGTGTGGCAGCCCCTAAAACTACAGAAACATTTCCCTGTGTCTCCCTGGTGAGTTATCCATGGTTTCTCACGAGCAAGATAAGAATACCCGTTATGGCTTGCTCATCTGTTCTTCTAGATATTCAGCAAAAACTTATGGACCAGACTCTGTACAGTTACCGGGAATATAAAGGCACTGACATAAAGGAAATATCCTTGTTTCCTATGATCTCAGAATCTAGCAATAGGACATATCATCAAAGAGGTTGAAGCCATGCTTTAAGTGCTAACCTCAAGGTAAGCACAGGGTATTATGAGAGTAGTGCAGGGGGCTGGAACACTCAGATAATAATACTGGGACAAAGGGGATCAGTCTTAAGAGGAGTCATGAGTAACATGAAAAAAATTGTGCACATTAGATCAAAAGCAAAAGTTATGGTTACCAAAGAGGACAGGTTGGGGGATGAGGGAGGGAAGGACTGAGGGTCTGGGATTGGCATATGCACACTGAGGTACACAGAAGGATTGTCCTCAGGGACTTGCTGCATAACACAGAGAACTCTACCCAATATTCTGTGATAATCTATGTGGATAATCTGGCATGCAT
The DNA here is from genome assembly GCF_016906955.1 of Phacochoerus africanus. Taxonomy (NCBI): domain Eukaryota; kingdom Metazoa; phylum Chordata; class Mammalia; order Artiodactyla; family Suidae; genus Phacochoerus; species Phacochoerus africanus. Next base: position 25,985,003 of record NC_062551.1, on the reverse strand, counting down.
AACTGAATCACTCTGTTGTACAGAAGAGATTATCAAAGCTTGTAAATCAATGATACTTCAATAAAGCTTTAAATAATACAAAACCCAAAAACCAGAAAGAGCCCATGTATGCATAACCCAGTTCCCTCAATGTTGGCATCCTATACAATTATTGTTTGTTATCAAAATCAGGAAATCCCAACACTGACACAATAACCAATCTATAGACCTGACTCAAAATCCATCAATTTTTGCATGTACTCATTTTGTCTTTCTATATAATGCATGATAGTAAACCTGAGTGTTTTAATGCAGCAATGTGCAGAGCCTGTAGGAAGAAGAAAAATTCAGAATTCAAGGAAAAGTATCCTTCCTCTAATGTCCTTGTTAGTGCCCAATGAGCAAAGGTGACCTCACTCCAAAGGTGGCAATGAGACAGACGAATCAAGAGCCATCAGTCCCAGCCTCCGTCTTGGTGGGCTGCCACAGTCAGGCAAGGGGCCAGCTGCTGAGCACTGCCAATGGCACCTAGCGTCACTGGTTTCCTCACATGTCCCTGGTGTCAGGAGATATTAGGTTTCTATTTGATTTCTGATGAACATGCTAATGTGGTACGCAGGAAAGGTGCTTGGGCCTCGGGGTCAGACCAGCTAATATCTGAATCCTGCGTGACCCTTGCCAGTTCGGCAAGGATGAGTAAATTGCCTCAGCTGAGTGGCAGTCTCTTCATCTGCGAAATGAGCATGTGGAACAGCATCTCCTGGAAGAAGGTAAGGCTTTGGGTCTCACCTGAGAAGGAGCAAAGGTGCTTAGGGAACACGGAGTGTGAGTCCATCGAACACTAATGTTCTGCTGTGACTTTCGCATTCTAGATCCCAGGGATGTGACCCAACGTTTACACTTTTAAACTACAGAGCATCTTTTAAACTACGGCGCGCCTGAGAGTTTGCAGAATGCTCACACGTACATATTTCTTGTTTGTACTTCTCAACGGTCTTGTATGACTCCTAAGGATGGCTGGCTCGCCTGAGGTTACACAAGTAGCAAGCGGCAGGGCCAGATCTAATCTCCCATCTAATGATTTCAAATTCCATGTTCTTCCTGCCGTACCCAGCCGTCTCCCCGGTGCCAAAGGGCTTCTCAAGATTCTTCTGAGGAAGAGAGATGAAATGGCTCCGGATAATTTAGGGGCAAAGGAAAGAAAGCTTTCAAGTTTATAACGCAGTCAAACCTGGAGTGTGAGTTCAGCCCTTCGGGGGAGCACCCAGGAGCATCTGACATGATATTGAGTTTTGTTTGGGTTTATGTGTTTCCTGTGGCATAGAGAAGATTTTTTTTTCCTTTCTTCTGTTCTCTGCCAAGTCCTCTGTTTGGCTGCCCATTAACTGAGGATATATGGTATGTTTCTCTTTTCTGCTCTAACCCAGAGTGTCACAGTGAAAAGGCACCTAGAAAATAGATCACTTTTTAGTTTCTGCTGAGAACCCATTGTTTCTGGGGTAATTAGCAAACAGCTTGGCAAATGTTACAGGCAGAGGACAAACAGGGAACACACAAAATTATTTCTCCTCATTAGAGACCAGAGGCTATACTGGTCTCTCTGGGAAGGGAATATAAAACATCCCCTGTAAACACACCTTGTCAGGTAGCTGTTCTCCACCCAAGAAGAGTGTCCATAACTCCGGATACACCAAAAACACCAAGAAACACAGCCGGTCCACCATCACCACTAGCTTCCACCCTGCCCTGTCCTCACGCATGAAAGCACAGGCTCTGCTTCACAGGGTCTGTCACGGTGGAAGCCTGGTGTGAAGCTGCTTTGGTCAGAGGGGGGTAGAGTGGGTGTGGTCTGGAGTGGGGTCCCGGATCCTCAACTGTTAGTGAGATCCTGGTCCAGCTCTCCTCATCCCTGAGGCTCCCATGCCTTCTCATTTATATCATGCAGGCTCCAATGTTGTATTCAAGTGCTACCGTGAGGTTTCAAAGAGACAAGCCATGTTAAATGCCTGAAAGAAGAGTTTGGCATATAGTAGGTGCTCAATAAATATCAACCTTGGCTCTTTCCTCTTGTGAGGTTTCTGTTCATTCCCTACCGAGCCAGCAGTCAAAAATACACCTATTCTGTCTTTAAGTGCAGGTCACCATATGGCGCTTCCACATACACCTCCTTGGCCAGAATGTAAGCATGTGGCAGTGCTTGACTTAATGGGAGGCTGGAAAAAAAATTTCCAAAAAGGAAAGTATTCCCCCTGCCACCAAATATGAGGGCTCTAATATGAAGAAGTTCAGAGAGACTGTACCTTGAGATGGGCATCCGAGATTAAAATGAAGGAAAACAATGCAAGTGAAAGGAGTTGTGTTTCGATCTTTCATAAAGACTCAAACTCCTCGAAGCCATGTCTCCTGACAAGCACAATTCAGCTGTCTGTCTCAGGGAGAGAGAAAAAGATGGGAAGAAATGGTGTCTCCTTCCCGGATTCACGGAAACAGCCCAAAGAAATCAACCAGCAGGAAAGAAGCAAGTAGGTGTTAATTTCCTACTTGCCCCAGGCACCAGCACACATTTTATCTTCTTAAATTCTCACAACAGCCCCAGAAGGTAACTATTATTACTTCCATTTTGCATATAAAGAAGAGAGCTCAGAGAGGTTGTGTGACTTGGCTCAAGGTTGCCGAGATAGGAAGGGATGAAACTGCAATTCAAAGTAAATCCCCTTACAGCTTCCTCCTGCTCCTTGTTTAATGGTAACACAAAAGCAGAAAAGGAGGAGGAAGAGGCATGACAACATCTGCGATTCAAAGAACAAAACGCCCTTGAATTTGGGTTTCACATTTGGTATAGAATACTAAATGTTCGTAGTTGCTTTCATGTACAGGCATGTGTCTGACAGACAACATTTTCTGCATACATGAATTCTGAAAATATTTTAAGTCTCAACCAAGATCCTCTATATTGGTGGTAGCAAGAGAGAAGAGAGCTGAATACAAAACTTCAAAGTCTGAATGAGAACGGCCCCCTGGCCCTGAAACTCGGAGGATTCGTCCTACGCTAAAGCAAAGCTCATGCTTACTGCTGTGAGAGTTGGGCCTCACTGAGCTTCCAGGATACACAGGCAATTAAGGGAGATGGCACTGGAGCTGCCGAAGGAAGCTGTCAGTGCAATTCCTTAGGGATCAAAGGGAACTCAGAGGTCACTGTGGCCAGCCTCCCACACTTGGCAGGATGCTCCCTAGTATTTTTGATGAGTAATAATCCAGTCCTTGGAAGCAGTCTTTAAGATGGGGGTCCCTCTGTTTTTCAAAGTCAGGCATTTCAGTGATGGACAACTGCTTTTAAAATAAAGCCCAAATCCATACTCTTGAGTTTAACAGCAAATAAGTAATGAGGGTCTCCCACGTACTGTGATTTTTTTACACGTTATCTTCAGTGATCCTAACATCATGCCTATAAGCCTCTGAGAGGAGGTGGAGATTACTCTCTTCTTTTTGTAACTGAGTTACGAGCTGGGCATGCAGAACTCTCCATAAACCACACCATTAAGACGATCACCCAGGCCATCTGGCTGGGTGTTCTTTCCTTGCATGGTCACTGCCTCATTGTTTGGGTTCTTGGTCCTTGTGCTTAACCTTTGGTCCATTCTTCACCAGTTCTGGCTGGCTGGATGTTAATGATACCATCATTTCTTCCACACAAGATTCCATTTGCAGACTATTCATCATTTAATTGACCTTTCCAGGGTGCTGGTCCACCTTTCCAATGGTTTTTCGGACCACAGCTCCCCAGATTGAGCCTATTCTGCTGGCTGTGCTCCGGTGGGGTCTGCACTCTGCATTTGAAGGCCTACATGGTCTTCCTGCTGAGCCTGTTCTTCAGCTGCCTTCAATCCCAAATGTTCTGAAACAGCTGCATCACTCCAGTTAACCCATCACAACTGTGGACTCAACTGACAAATCCAAGTTGAATACCCAAACCCTGTTTGCCTAGAGCTCAGTCTCCTGTAATTGGTGCTGAACACTCAGGGCTTTAGACACACTCCCATCAGAGTAAACCATCCTTCAAAACTGTCACACACACACACCCGCCCCGTCTTTAGGACATTGACTTTCCAGGAGGGATCAGGACACACAAAAAAGGACACCAGAGTTGATGTCCAGGTATCTACCCTGCATAATGGCCTCACCAACATTTAGTAGCTTAAAAGAAAAATAATCACTGCTTTTGCTCCCCAATCTGCCATTTGGACAGGACACAGGAGGAACAGTTCATCCCTACTTTACATGCTTCCAGTGGGGCACTTTCAAGGAGGGATTGGGGAATCTACTTTGGGGGCAGCTCACTCACATGGATGGCAAGCTGGTGCCATTAGCTGAGAGCCTGCTAGGACTGCGGATCAAGGCCAGGAGCTCTGGTTTCTCACAACACATGTCTCTCTATGAGCTCCTCTGGCTTAGAGCACAGTGGATGGGTTCCAGGAGCAAGTGGCCTTTTCTAACCAAGCTGGAGAGGTTGGGTGCATCACTTCACTATACTCCAGTGATTGACAGCTCACTCAGATGGACCCATATTCAAGGTAGGAGCTGGGGGGCTGGGGGGAGGCATAAGCCCTGCCTATAAATACGAGGTATATCAAAGAATTTGTGGTCTACAGACCAACCCTGGAAGGCAGTCAGCTCTAATATGTACTTCTTAGGACCTGGAGCAAGGTACTTTACTATCCTAAAGAAAAAGAGAAGGAGTAGGATCTGTGAAAAGATGCACTGCAATGCCTGCCACCATCCCTTCTCAGACGCGCCGGCCGGCTTCCTCCTCTCCACTCAGGTTCATGCTATTATTCCATTCATGTTATCTGAATAAATCAGTTCATCTGAAAGGATCAGTTCTTCCTCTCCAGGGTCTCCCAAGTTTTTAATAAAACTTTCAGACAAGGTAGAGAGCTGGGGCATACCCTTTGAGGTCTCTCTCTTCCGACGGGCCAGCTCATACTCTTCTGAGGCAGTTTCTCAGTCCACTGTGTATCCTAAGGGCCTCTTGGAGTTTGCGTTGTCTTTTTTAATTGGTCTCTTCCAAATGTGCCGTACTCTAGGACGTGGTGATGAACGAAGGGACAGGCAAATGAACAATAGAACTGACATGGATTAGTCCACCCAGAAATAGTTGCGTGCCAATGCATTCAAATCATAATTTCAAGATGCAGGTTCAGGATTTATTTTTCTGAACAGTCAAATTAGGTGAGTTTAGAAAGATTTTCCTGAGAAAAAGCTTTGAAAATCCTGAAAAAAGGACCTGACCATCCCAAACAGAGGAAACTTTTTAAAAAGAAAAACTAATACTAGAATTTTTCAAGGCAGCACAATTTGGTTCCAAGTCAACTTCATATTAGGCCACCTTCCAGTCTTAGCCCACTGGAAGTGATTAGTATGGAGAGCTCTCTTGACAAGATATATGCACAAAAATCCACTTTCCTTTATCTGTTGATATCTTGACATTGGATCATTTGATTCTTGGATAACTTAAAGTGATTAGAAATCTTCAAGGAATTATTTTAGATATTTGAATAAAACTGTTAATTATTGCATTCTGTTGTGAAGGCATGAACCAGGGGAGAGATAAAAGCATCTTTCACATTTAATGTCCCAATTAATTAATTTTTACTTATAAAACTAGAGCCTTTGCCAAGGCTTCTGGAAGCATTATAAAAGATTGATGTCATAAAGATAAGAACTTAACTGGGTCAAGCCCAACCATCAGATTATTCTTAATTAGGAATGAATCTCTCTATAATTTCTCTAAAATTGGCTGAATAACAGATGACACACTAAATTACTAATATAATTCAAGGGGTATATGATTTGAAAACGGGCTGCTCCTTTTTGCCAATTTCATAAATGGTGCTCATTGCCTCATTCATCCTGTAGGTTGCTGTTTACTTTCCACGTTCAGAAAAATGTCATCTTTAATTGCAGATGGCACCCAGGACATGTATTCCCCCCCTCCCCCCGCCTTCATGCCTCCTCTCGGTATTGAATGTAAAATATTGGCCTGGATAGGAAAACATGTGCTTGTGTCAGAAGTGGCATCATTTTCAAAAAGGTCACATTTGAAACTTGTTCAGTAAGTCAGCTTGGAAATGTGGGCTGTGTGCTATGTTTTTAAGAATCAGAAAGTTTGGTCCTCTGGGCAATTCCAGATATTGCTGAAGAAGATAGCTTTCATCGGAAACAAGGGAGAGAGCATGTTTGAGAGATTTGAAATATATCATGTCACGACATCATGGACGAATCTCATAAACATAATACTGAGAATACATACCATTTTATTCCATTTTATATGAAGTTCAGTAACAGGTGAAACTAGGCTATGATGTTACCTAGTAAATGTAAAAACAGTGGGTGGATATTACTGGGAAAAGTAGCATAAAAAAAACTTTCTGGATATATGGAAAGGGCCTATGTATTCATTTGGGTGGTGGTGAGACACATGCCTACACATATGATTATTATATTTACACACACATATATATGTGTGTAGGTATGTGTATTTTGCTTCACGTGAACCACACGCCAGCACAATCACACAGAAATACAAAGACTCAGCATGACAATAACAGTATCTATGTCAAACAGTCCTAAATATGGTGGCTGAAATTCCCAACCTGAATTTGCAGATGGCACCCAGGTATAAGTATTGTCTCTGCCAGGTCATGTTTGTCAAAGTGTGTCTCCTAGACTTCTGTATCAGAATGAGCTGGAGTATGTGCTAAAGTATAGATTCCTGGCCTTACCCTACTCCAAATTACATACACGCCATCAGTAGAAATGGGGGTTTGAGAAATCTGCCTTTTCAGTAAACTTCCCATACAAGTCTCATAGTTCCTAAAAGAAGAAACACGCCAAAATGGATTTGGGAGGAGTGATCCATGAAGCAGTAACCCTGCATTTCTTGTGAGTGCAAAGGGGCTCATCAGAATTATTTGTGGATTCCAAGGACCCTTCCTTCAGAATCCGTACATAAATGCAACAAGGGATGAGAAGTTAGGAAGCTCTTACCGAACACTTGCCATGAGTCTTCATTTACGTTATCGCTTTTCGATGTTACGTTTATCTGGTGAAAATTACCCCAGATTCAAGAGGTGTTAACTGAGGTTAAGCGGGATAAGTCCGCACTCCTGGGGTCACTACACCCAGAAAGAGAGAAGTCATAAAGATGGAAATGACTCCTTAATTCAGGCTTGTAGCCACTCTGCTCTTCCCGACCACAGGAAGCTCTCAGTGTTCTAGTCTTTGAACTGGGAGGGTCCAGAGTGAGACAGGGCTCAGACTAAAGAGGACTTGTTTTCAGCCTTAGAGGAAGGGTGGGATTCTTAACAGTTAGCGAGGGGTTAAGAAGGCACTGAAATGAGAAGAGGAAGTTGGGTAGACACCCCTTGATCAATTCTGGAGGAGACAAGCTTCAAGAGTAACTGGATGAGTCCTGGCTTTTCAAGGGAAAGAATGAATAACAAACAGGATCTTGAATGGCAAGCTCGCTGGTGGGCCTTTCCCTCAAGGTCATAAGGAAACAGGTGAAGTGAAGATTACTGAGCAGGAACCTTGCAAGGTGACCGCAGACACTAGGGAGGCCACTCTGAGGGCACATCAAGTAGGAACCAATGAATTAGTGCCCATGGACACTCGTTCTGGCCTGTTCTTTCCGGTAGCATCTCTTCCCTGTTTTTCTTAATCTCTCTCCTTCCTTTTCATCTTTTGGGCCAGACTGTTTTTCAACAATATGGGTAGCTAATCTTTCAAGAGCAAAAGACTGTATTGCTTGACTAAAACCTACTTCACACACATTCAGCCATGTAACTATGGATTGAATTGATGTATGCATCTAGCATAGAATTTGATTCATACATTTCTCTTTATAGGGCCTTTTTTGGTTATGTACGTTCAGGGCTATCTATAATTACCTTTAGATACATAGTTGGGTGAGGTTAGCCCATTTTGTGATAGACAATGAATGAAGTCATTCATATGTTTGTTGCACTTGAAAATGGCACAGAGCTGAAAGGGGTGATGGGAAACTGACTTTGATTTGGAATTAGCTAGGGCACATTTAATTTTGCCAAAGCTTAGGTCAAATATAAAATCTCTTACACTGCTGAATTGTAATGTTGCGCCTAAAGAGTGTGACAGGCCACAGAGAGCTAGGGTAGAAGGGAGAGCACATCTTGGAAAGAATTATCTCCCACGCTAAAGGGGTGACCTATGAAAATTTGCAACTGTAAAATCTGACCTTATGAATCACACAACATCGTGGCTACTGGGAACATGAGCTCTTCTTGCCCATGCCTGCCTCTGTCCGAATAGGTTTTTTTTCCCCCCTTTTACTCTTTCTCAGTGAAATACATTCCAGCTTTACCTGTAGTGTTTTTCTATTCTCAGGTGCAAATGGCATTTTTGTGCAGTTGTACACTGAGGACAGACAGATTTTAGCACATACAGATTTCTACTCTGCTCTGTTTTCACAAGAACTCTTTTATTTCTGGAAATCACCTTCATAAACCATACAGGAAAATTACGCAACTAAGCCTGACTTAAATGTTTATTTCTCATGACCACATTTCTCCAGACCGAGGATTGGATAACCACAGCTCTTGTCCCATCAGGACAGGTGACTGAGCCCGTTCTCAATCCTAAGATTTTCAAGCGGACAATGAATAAATGGCTCTTGAATACTGGGCTGGATACATTTCCCTCAATCGTCACCAGCACCTCTGGGTTATTTCTGCTTTAAAATGGAAGAACAAAAAGGCTGAGACACTTGAGTGACTTGTGAAGAAGAGGAAGAGGAAATCAGGTGCCCACAGAAATTAAGAACGGTGGGACAAAAGTGAATGCAAACTGAAAAAGCAGCTACAAGATCCAAACAAATGCAAACACAGGAGCCCAGACGGTGGAGTGGAATAAAACTGGAATAAAAAAAAGTGAGTTTATTAGAGAAATCTGAATATGGAAAACAGTCATCACTGCAGCAATAAGCGTAACAACTAGCTTTAGGACATAGTGCCAGGTGTCAAGCAATGAACTAGGTCTGGGGCATGACGAGGAACAAAGCGAATTTACTCCCTGCCCCTGTGGACTTTACAGCCCCAGTGGAAAGAGTGCTAAAATACGTCTGTCAGTCAGTCAATTTGAAACCCTTAATGGTGCCTTTAAGCCAGCCAAAAGGAGGCAAGAGCCAGTGGCAACAAGCCTGCCTGAACAACTCTGTGAATCTGACCAGAGGCAGCTCCCATCCTCTCCCTGCGTTTTGCCTCAATGGGTCATGGACTTGTCCAGAACTCCTATGAGCATACTTCCACTCTCATGAGAAACGTTACCTCCCAGTGGCCATTAGGCAGCTCTTCTAAATGCACACTGGCTACAACGTTTGATCTTGGTTCCTTTGAAATCAACTTTTGCCAAGTCTCTAGTTTCAGTTTGAGGATACTCAGTGTCGCAGCTGGTGAGCGGCTGAGCTAGAATTCAAATTTGCTTCTTTGGGATACCTGTCCATCCTGTGCCTCCCCTAGGACATCAAGCAGGAAGCACATTTACTAAATCCATTTCACTTCCAGATACTTTAAGAAAGGCAGCTTTCTCTTAACCAACTAGTCAACTCTCCACTTCTGTGCACAATTGTTTTTCTTTTAATAAGTAGATAAATGAATGGATAAACAAAACTGGGAAAATCATGTTCATGGAATCATTTTTTGCATCTTAGAAAAATAAGTGGTTTGGGTGAACCTGGCCCTGAGGGCTGGAAATAAGCAGTTGCTCAATTACAATTAAGCAGTCCCGGAAGAGAAGTTTGGCTTTTGACTCAGGAGAGCAATTTAGCTTTGGGAGTTTCCCAAAGTGCTTTATGCCAACGTTGCAGCATTAGTCATTTCAGTAAGATCTTCCTGTAATGCCTAGAAGTCTTGCTTTGATACTTGAAATGGAAGACCCAGATGCTCTAAGTGGAAATAAGTCTTTCTCCTCTCACACGTGGCCCTTAAACTCTGATCAGTTCTTGCATTTTACCAGTATAGACTTTAGAGCAAAAGGGTAACGTGTGCAGTGTGCATAGGGACAAGCAGTAAACAGATTTTTTTTTTTTTCCAAATAGATTCTGGCTAGTTTTCTGTGCTGGGAGAGGAATCTCCTGTATCATAAAAATTATGATGGATTTTGACTTCAGAATGACTAGAGTTCAAATCTCTGCACTGAACCTTACTAGCTGTGATATTAGACAAGTGAAGGGACATCCCCAAGTCTAACCTGACGTCAAAGGCAGATAATATTACAGATGCTATGGCAAGCCTCTATTGAATCATGAGTTAAAACAAAGGAGCACATGTTAGAGAAGGAATTACATACCCTGACTTTTTCAGAATTAGTTGTTATCAGATTGATTATTCTCAGCTGCCAACGCAGGACATTGGTTGGTTTAGAGCACTCAGAAATACACTGGGCAGGTAAGATCTTTTTCTGAAGAAGATCCTCTTTAGATGCTATTGACAGTCTCCCAATAAAATCGGAGATATCTGACTATGCAAGAGACACGTCAAAAGTGAGCACTTGGTGAGAAGTCAAGGACGTCATCCCATTCAGTGGGGGAGAGCAGGATGTGGCCAAAAAGAAACCTCTAAATTTCCTCAGGTTTCGCTTTCAGTAATTAAAAGAACACAACCTTCAGTTGTTTATTTCTGTAGGCGGCTGATTCTCAGCGCAGACATCAATCCAGGAAAATAACAAATAAATACATAGAATTAATGAAATAAATAAATACTCTAGACTGTTGCACAATGTACTATTTTTCACAAAGAATAAATTGATATCTCAGTGGATTGGCCTAGCAGGATGTTTTCTGCTCCTTTCATGGAAAAGAAAAAGGTTTTAAGGAGCATAAGTAGATGGTCTTTGTCAGCCATATATGTCTGTATTTTCATTTAAATGTAAATGCAGCTGTGAGTCTTAGCAAACCCGCATACACAATCCACAGCCTTTGCAGAAAAGCTGCAGGAACAGCAAACTCTTCAAATTGAAATTCCTTCTTAAATTATTTTTTTAAATCTCTCAAGATCATCTTGATAATTAATTTCTTTTATATTTTAAACATCTTTTTTTTTCCTGCGAAGAGGAAGAAAGCACCAACATCGGTGGAAGAACTCTGATTGTCAAGACAACACAATACACTGCTAGCTGGGGAGACATTTGTGCAAGTTACACAGAGATATAAATATATTAGTTTGGGGATTGCTGCTTTCAGAGCAAATATTCCATTGTCACAAATACCATACCCTCAAGCCAAGGTACGTATTAATGGGCTTCATTATTAAAATTTGGTTACTGTTTCAGAACCATAAATCCATCAGTTATGATAATTTTATAAAATGAAACCACAAATATTAATAAAATTTTCAGTTCAATAGAGCATCAACAATAATCAGATTTTATAATTCTGAGAAAGTTGGGAAATGGTATTTTTAAAGTGTAAGAACATATTCCCTAATTCACTTGAAACTTTCACCTGAGTTTTCAAGCATTAGCCTGGACAATAAATTTCTGCCGCTTCCCTCCCTCCCTACCAAAATGCATCATTTCCCGCTGTCTACAGAATAAAGCGTATGCTTTCGTAGCCTGCATTCAAGAGCCTTGCCTTCTTGCTCTATATTAACTTTTTATTTTTAATTTTTTTACTTTTTTTTTTTTTTTTTTTTTTTGCTTTCTAGGGCCACTTGAGTGGCATGTGGAAGTTCCCAGGCTAGGGATCCAATTGGAGCTACAGCTGCTGGCCTACACCACAGCCACTGCAACGCAGGATTCGAGCCATGTCTGCGACCTACACTGCAGCTCATGGCAACACAGGATCCTTAACCCACTGAGTGAGGCCAGGGATTGAACCTGCGTCCTCGTGGATACTGCTTTGTTACCGCTGAGCCACGATGGGAACTCCATCTATATTAACTTTGTAAACTGCTTTCCTGATACTCGCCTTGGGGAACACTACATTCTCCGGGACAGGCACAGCCTCAGATCCTGCCCCTCCTTGGACATCACACCGTCTTCGCTTAAAGCAGCCCTCAGCTGGCTGCCCTCCCTTTAAATTATTTTTCCAGACAGCCAAGTTAAATTCTGATTGGATTTTAAGCTCTTTCCTCCCTGTCTTGCACAGAGCAGATTCTTAATATTATATCAATGATGAAAGATTGCATGAAACAAATTTGTTTCTGGTGTCCATATGAGAGCCATCAATTTCATAACTCTAAGGTTAGCCAAAACAGTTTAAAAATGAAAGAATAGTCAAGCTCATTAGGGAAATGTTGCCAAAAGAAAATCTGGAGGCCAGGCTGGCCTCCTTTTATGCCAGGGCATTGTTTTCTTTTTAATCACGTGTAGTCATTTATGTAGTTACGAAGCACCCAGAATGTTTAAAGGGAGTTGGTTGCCCCTCTTCAGGTAAAAGGCCCTTGGTTGTAATGCATGCATCACAGATTGAACAAGACTGAACTAGGTTCACAGAATGAAACAACCTATCTTCTAAGTCCCAGAGGAGTCAGTGTTTCCACTTTTTTATCTCCCCTCTCTCTCTCCAGCCATTCTCTTGGTCTCATTTGCCAAGATTACACACAGGACCACAGCAGCCCTCCACACCAAATATGCCCGGGCTTCTTTGTAAGTATTTCAAAGTACACTATTAAAGCAAAAAGAAAATCGAATCTTATTAACAGGATTAACTTCTGAAACGAGTCTCAAAATCCATTAGAAATAGAAGTGGCGGTGTCAGCAATAAGACTCAGAAAAATCATTTCATTAAAACTCCTTTATTTTTAAAAGCTGATCACCTGTGTGTTCTGGTGGCTTTCAGTGTTCAAACCTGGCCAAGTGGGTACTGCACGGTGGGCCACGGCCCCTTGCAGTCTATTTGCTGGACACTGTTTCTTAAAGTCTCATATCGGATACCCTGTATGTCTGCCTCACCCTAGCAAGTTGATTTATCCTCTGCAGAAAACACACAGAAAGACCATGCACCCAAGAGGAGGAAATTAATACCATAAACCTGTCAGGAAACATTTCAAGTCAAAATAAGATCTGGTGAAACTGGAGTCCTTTATGGTGAATGACGGAAACTCTGTGTTACAAAACTAAGTCAATCCAGCTCCAACTTCTTCAAAATAAAATGCCTAAATCTTTCTGAGAAAGAGATGCTTCCTTTTCTGTTGGTTTCTATAATTTCCACCCTTCTGACTGATTTTTAAGGGAATTCACTTGTTCATTTATTTTTCACTTCACAAACATTTGACACGGGGAAGGGCAGGACCATGTCCCGGTTCCCAGAGAATATAGGTGTTCTTACAAACGGGAGGGTTCATTTAACAACCACCTGCCAGGATAGCAACCTCTGATTCGTGTCCACTGTGGAAGTGGGACAGCTGGTGAAGGTTTGCAGTTATTAAAGAATTTACAACCTTGCTATTGTAAATATGACAATAAGAGAACCCGATATTCTGACCTCTTATAGTGGGGATTCCCTGAGTTCTCCTTTAGGAAATATCGATTTGTTAAAAATGTTGGTGAGTTGGTTCACAGGATCAGTTTTAGCTAGAAAGCAGGGGAATGGTCCCAAGCAGATTTTGATGCTTGCATTAGATTTGAATCAGAAACAGTTCAAGCTTCGCAGAGGTGCCCTGACTCCTTAGCAAGGGCGGGGCTGCTGGGGGCAGACGGACAGGACCCTCACTCAGCTCTGTTCAACCAGAGACAGAGGCAGCTTCTGCTTCCTGAATAAACACAGCCTTTGCCAGTAAGGTCTTTGGACATGATTTTCTTTTACTTTGGATTTATAGATTTTATTTGAAGAGGAAATCTCTTCCAAGTAGCCTAAGAACAAGTATAATTTTTAAGTATTTTGTATTAGAATGCTCAATAATCCATTTCTGAGTTCTGTAGGAATTGCCATTATTTTTTTTCCCCTCCAAATATAAATACTTGCATCTAACACACTTTCAACCCTGGACTGTGTGTTCTGTGAGGATACTATTTATATTGTAACAGTTTTCTACCTATGTATATTTTTGCTGATACCCATGGATCATAAGGTCTCTTATTTAGTGCAGAATTCTGCAACCCTTAGAAGTATCTTTTAAATATAGTACGGAAAATGAATTATGTTTTGGATATGTATGTTGCAAGGAATCATTTATTATGATATGTTTCCAATTTGTGTTAAAAATAATATATGAGAGGAATATATCTGTATCCATATGAATAATCTCTCTGTGTCTCTCTCCTCTTCTCTGTCTGCTGCCTCTTTCTTTCACACTTACACATTAATGAGCATTTATTAAGTTCCACCTATATTCCAGAAAAGTTATTTTTGCAGAAGTACTAGTTGCTACCCAATGTCAATCAGCAAATTTCAATTAACTGATCATTCTACATTTGTTAGTTGTACGGGCACTTATATTATGAATCACTCTCCCTCCCGCCCTCTCTCTCTCTCCCTCCCTCCCTATCTCTCTCTCTTCTTCCTCTTAAAAGCATGAGGTGAGAGTGGAAAGCTGACCCAGGATTTTTCTCCCACCCTTCTGTCTTTTCCTCCCATGTGGCTGGATGGAGGATGGCAAAATTCAAAAAGTAGGTTTGGCCTTGGTAGGAAAGGCAGCTAGCTCTTCAGTGCTAATACTGACCTTGAACTATAACCCAGACTACTAGCATTTTCTCTCCTGAGATTTGGGGCTCAAGCACAGCTGATAAGGCTCTTCCCCTCTGATTTGTTTCTGTTTTCCATGTGTTCAATTTCCTTGGAAATTCTGGGTCCAAATACCATCTTAACATCATCCGAAAGGCAGACTCAGCATTGTTCCTGATATCTACTTTCCTCTCTAAACCAGTGCCTGCAGATTCTCCTGGATGCAAATCATCCCTCTAACTGGGCATCGAGCTGGTAACACAGTGTATCTGGTGTTGATTCGGGTTTTAGGTTTTCACTGGATGCTGCTCATGGGAGACCCTGTGTTCTCAGCAGAAGACCCAGTGGACTCAGATTTTAAAAGCAAGAGATCAGAGAGCATGAGAGGGAATGGCTTAGGGCCATGAGTAGGAAGTAACTTCATGTGAAAAAGTGATTCTGACCTCACAAAATGGTCTGGGTGCCAACCATTGCTTTCTTTTGAGCATTTCCCTTGAATTTGATCTTGCTTATTGGGTTGTGTGATGAAAGACTTTTATTGATTAGCACCAAGCACTGGAAAGTTAAGTGCCTCTGTTGGAAAATAGGGAATTAGATGATCATTATTTCTTTTTTTATCTTTTCCGAAAAATGCAACCTCTACTTAGAATCTGACTAAATAAAACCCAGGGCATCTTTATATACCAGAAAGTAAGTGAAAAAGTGAAAAGTGGAATCTTCAACACAGCATCGAAATGGGCCTGGATTTAATTAAGTACCTCGTGTGTGCCTAGGGAGAGGAAGCTAGGTGGCACCAGGAGTGAGGTGCGCATTCCCTTCACTGAACTGGTCTCAGTGGGAACAGGCAGGCCCTGCTGACCATCAAGTCCCACGAAGGTCTTAGGTTAAGACTCAGGGTCAGTCTATGTCTACCCAGGGACTTCCTGCGGATATTAGGAAGCTTCCTTAAAGCAAGCCTTGCGGCACCTAGTGTCTAAGTCAATCCTCAGAGACGCCCACCGAGAACTGCAAGCAGGTTAGGCTGGTACAACCTAGGATGGGAGCCTCGCTCCTGCCATGCTTGGCTAACCTCTATCTGTTCATCAATACCTCTGCTGATAACAATGGCCATGACAATGTTATTTTAGAATTGAGAAGACTGACAAACAGCAGAAACTCCTCACTTGGACTCCAGGACGGGTGGATGAGTAAAACAGTCTGAGTTCCCATGCACGAGATGGACAAGGCCTCTGCTTTCCCGGAGCTTACATGTTAGTAGGCGGAAGCAAGCCATGAACTAAATGGATCAATACATGAGATAAAGGCAGACCGTGACAAATTCTACAATAAGAAAAACCTACAAGGACTTTTTTTCTTTTTCTTTCTTTTTTTGTATTAAAGTATAGTTGATTTATATTGTTGTGCCAATTTCTGCTATATAGCAAAGTGACCCAGTCATTCATACACACACACACACACACACACACACACATATGCATTCCCTTTCTTATATTATCTTCCATCATGTTCCATCATGGTCTGTCCTGAGAGACTGGAAATAGTTCCCCCGTCAGGGCCTTTTGACAGAATTTCATGTGACTTTATAGGAACAAGTGGGTAACACCGTGCTTCCTGCAGCAGTCCACTGACATGGTCAAAGCGCTTTGAAGCCTCTTTAAAAAAATGATTCATGCAATTTTTGTTACCACTTCTTTCAATATTTACATTTATTTCAATATGGAATTTTTTTTACAAATAGTCAAGAAAAGTTCAGGGCAGAGATATGCACCATATTTTCCCAGCTGCTTCGTGTCTCTAAATATAAGGTGCTCTACCCTGAGAAGAAATCTGGAACGAGGTGCCAGGCCACTCTCCCCGACAAAAAGGATCTTGTGGGCATTGACAAGAATAGGAACGCATCCCAGGTTGCTCCGCCCTCTGGGATACTGTGTCCTGGGTTGCCCGACCCATCAGACTCCAATTGCCTGCCTAGTCTGACCATCCCAGCTCCTCCACTGGCTCTCTTATCTTCACTTACATAGTAGCCATGCTGAAGTCCCCACTGTGTTACAACTCAAACAAATTTATGACCCTAAGAGTCCTGGGTCATTGCATTCTAACCCTGCTTAACCAAATGCTTAAAGACATGGACTTGTAGGAGATTCTGATGCTACTGGCTTCACCTCCATGGGGGAGTATCTGACTCCATGGGCAGCTGGGTGTAAGCGAGGGTTCCCTTGGTCACCTTCATGCCCATGTAAACACTTTAGGAAACATTTTCCAAAGAATGTAAGTTACTTTCCTTGGGACCAAACAGCCCCTAGACATCTAAGGTTCAGAAATGGTAAATTGAGAGTTCCCATGGTAGAGCAGCAGAAACGAACCCAACTAGGAACCATGAGGTTGTAGGTTCGGTCCCTGGCCTCATTCAGTGGGTTAAGGATCCGGTGCTGCTATGAGCTGTGGTGTAGGTCACAGACACAGCTCGGATCCCTCATTGCTGTGGCTGTAGCTCCGATTAGATCCCTAGCCTGGCAACCTCCGTGTGCCACGAGTGTGGCCCCAAAAAGGAAAAAAAAAAAAAAAGAAATGGTAAATTGGTTGATATTTGTTCCTCATATATGGTCAATAAAGCAGGGTGATTTAAGGTTTCTGGTCAGGAGTTCGCAACATGGCTCAGTGGAAATGAATCTGACTAGTAACCATGAGGACACAGGTTCGATCCCTGGCCTAACTCAGTAGGTTAGGGATCCGGCATTGCCATGAGCTGTGGTGTATGTAGGTCAGATAGGGCTCAGATTTGGGGTTTCTGTGGCTGTGGTGTAGGCCAGCGGCTACAGCTCCAATTCAACCCCTAGCCTGGGAACCTCCATATGCTGCAGGCGCAGCCCTGAAAAGAAAAAAAATAAATAAGATTTCTGGTCAATCACATGGGGCCCAGAGGAGTCCACTCATGGCTTACTGGTTGAGGTCGTGCATGGATGGCTGACAGAGGAGGAGACACGAGTCCTGGCCAAGAGGACTGTCAGAATCTCCTCCCAGAACGGAGCATCAGGGTGATGGAAAGAAGGGTACAACTGGGAGGAGGCTGGATGAGACACTGGGAATTATCTTAAAGCCCCCCATTCTGATCCAGGTATGAGTGAGAACAGAGCTTGACTCCCTGAGCATGAGGAAAACAAAAGAGCCAACATAATCTTTTGCATTTCAGTGAAAACAAATGAATATAAAGTCATGCCATTTGGAGTTACTGAGTTAGGTTCAAATCTCAATTCTTCTACGAACTGAAAAAAAAAAAAAATCACTCAACTTTTTGATTCTCCCTTTCCTTGTCTGCTAGGTGGACATAAAAACCCAAACCCTCTGTCCTATGAGGTTTTCGTGAGCAGTCAAGGAGAACTGGGCACTCAAGGATCCATATCTAGTATATTCTTTTGCCTGGGGGATATGTGCTGGCCCCCAGATGCCAAGAATGAATGGGAAGCTCAGTATGCAATGAAGTCTTCCTAGGATATGTCTGAAAAGGTTCCAAGGCAAATGGACACTAAGTGGCAAACAAAACACCTTGTCAGCCTTAGCCCAGAAGATGCTGGTAAGGAAGTTATTAATTAATCGCCAGCCAGCCATAAGGTGTTGCGGAGGCTGCGAAGTTTAAATATGCTTTATTAACTGACATCCAACATATGGCACATGGTTATGAGGTGGATGACACTAGTTTTAAAGGTCATCGTTACCCAGATGAGCATATCTGAAACAGAGAGATTAGTTAATGCTTTCTTCTGCTGATTTAGTGTGAACATATCCAAGAGAGCCGAGGCACTCCAGATGGCAGGCGGCAAAAATAGCTAAGAAAGATGATGTGTGTTAACTGTTTCTTAATGACACCACTGGTTCACTGGGGGGAAGAGGGAGAAGGCATCTTCTCTACGTGCTGACTGGCTTCAGGGGCAAGACAGAGATCTCTTCACCTGGTTCTCAGGATCCACCTGGGTGAGAAATCCCACCCGCAACAAATGGAAAAAAACTGCTCTTCTATCCATGTCATTAATATGGTTTCTTCTCCTTTTCTTTCTCCTTCTCCTGCTTCTTCTCCTCCTTTTCCTTGTTTTTATTATTATTATTATTAGTTTTGGCTTTTAATTAATAAGAACTTCCATGGGTCAGGCACCGTCTCGTGTTTAATGTTCATCATTTCACTTATTTCTCTCAACAACTCACTGAAGCAGGTGTGGTTAAGAATCTTGGCTTGGCATCATCAAAAAAGGCCACAAATGATAAACACTGGAGAGCGTGTGGAGGAAAGGGAACCCTCCTACACTGTTTGTGGGAACGTAAATTAGTGCACCCACTATGGAAAAAAGTGTGGAGCTTCCTTAAAAAACTAAAAATGAAGCTACGATATGACCTAGCAATCTCACTCCTGGGCATCTATCTGGAGAAAACTCTAATTCAAAAAGATATATGCATCCCAGTGTTCACAGCAGTTCTATTTACAATAGCCAAGACATGGAAGCAACTTAAATGTCCATTGATAGAGGACTGGATAAAGAAGATGTGGTCCATATATACAATGGAATATTACTCAGCCCCCCAAAAAAATGAAACAGTGCCATTTGCAGCCATATGGAAGGACCTAGAGATTATCATACTAAGTGAAGTAAGTCAGACAGAGAAAGATGTCCCTTATACATGGACTCCTAAAAATGATACAAATGAAAACACAAACAGACCTCAGATATAGAAAAACAAAATTACAGTTGCCAAAGGGGAAAGGGAGGGGGCTATAAATTAGGAGTTTGGGATTAACATACACTACTATATACAATCAATCAAGACCTACTGTATAGCACACGGAACTACATTCAATACCTTTTAGTAATGATAACATAAAAGAATCTGAAATAGAATCTCTCTCTCTCTCTCTCTATATATATATATAACTGAATTACTTTGCTGTACATCAGAAATGATCACAAGGTCGTAAGTCCACTGGTTCAAGAAAAAAAGAAGCGTGTTGGCTTGGGAGCCAGACATCCTGGATTCCAATCTTATTTGTGTGACTTTCAGAAAGTGAGTACTCTGTGACCATTTGCCTGTAACGTGGACATGATGTCACCACCTCCCTTGGAGGTAGCTAGGGCTTGCAAGAGATAATGTACATGAAGCACTTAGAAGAATGCCTAGGACATACCAAGTCCTCAACAGTATTAGCACCCTCTCCCAAGACAATTTCCAACCTCTACAGATAGGAAAAAGGAAGGTTCCAGATGTTAAGGAGCATACCCAAGGTCACACGACTCAAGTTTGCAGACAGATTTCAATCTTACTCCTGAGATCCTATGACACCACCCCAGGCAGGAGACCCTCCTTCAGGAGAGCACACCCCCTTGAGGAACGAGTAGACAATTCAGGAGAAGAAGATAATCATCAATCCTCAGAACAGGGACATGTCACGAGAAGGGAAATTCAGAAACCAAAGCATGGCCAGGCCCATGTGACTTTTCCTTCTATTAAAAAGGAAAGGTAACAGACAAAATAACTGCCTTTGGGAGGATGGCAGAGAAATATTTTGGACAAGTAATCTTAAATCTTTAAATCACAATAGTGACTAATAATACTTACCGACTCCCTACTATTCGACAGGTATTGGTTAAATGCCTTGCATCATGCATCAACATCAGGTATTCATATCATGTCGTGTATCACATATCAATATTTTTTATCCTCACAGTGACTCAAAGTCTGTTCTGTCATTATCCCCACTTTAGCCATAAGGGAACTGGGGTACAGGCACTACAAACAACGTACCCAGAAGCACATGTTAGAAAGTGGAGGTGCTCAACTGTGAACTCGGGCAGCCAGGAGCTGGAGGCCTGCACCTCACCGTGGCTCTCTCCTGGCCCTTGTCGTCCAGGCTTCACTTGATAGCTTCCAAGGCAGAGGTTCTCAAACCTGAGCAAGCATCTATGCCACCTGGACAGGCCTGACAGACAGAGAAGGTTGGAACCCAGCCCAAGAGCTCCTGATTCATCAGGTCTGGGGCTGGGCTCAAGAATCTGCATTTCTAATAACCTTCCATAGGATGCTCATGTGGCTGGTTTGGGAGCCACACTTTAAGAGCCACTGGTTAATTAGAATTCAGAACCAGAGTCACAGAAAAGTGGTTTGGGTCCAAGACGCACCACTGGGTAGTTGTGCGACACCAAGCAAGTCACTTAAAACCTTTGAGCTTCGGTTTCCTTATCTGCTCTGCAGGGGTCTAAGTCATTACCGTCTTATTGACTATATAAATAGTCATTAAAAGGATGCAGTTAATAAAACCCATCTCCTAGTGCTGTCATGGAGATTAAATAAAATACCAGTATAAAGTACCTAGTAAGTAGCCTGGAACACAATAATAGCTCTCACATGGTGGTAAATAAATAAACTTGTCACAAAATTATTAGTCCTTCCTGTGTACACAGCATGGGGAGAGAGAGATAAAGCCACATTTCCTGTCTGGGACAAGTGAACTGAAGGACTGAAAAAATCCAAGAAGAAGCACAGATGCATAGACAGATGCACACACCGTCCCCAGGACATGCATACTCATGAACATGCACACACACACACACCACCCCACATACACACACCCCCAAACAATACAAACACAAAGTAAATCATAGAGCTGTGATTCACCCACCTGAGTGTCTGCAGAGCACTAAGGGCCTTGGAGAATGGAAACAGACTTACAGTGGGGCAAATTATGAGAGGTTTGTGGAGATAGGACCATGACAGGCTGCTTTTACAGTGTCTAGGCATACTGCTGTATTTCTTTCTTTCTTTTTTTTTCTTTAAAAAGAAAGGTTGAGTGCCGACTATGTGGCAGGCCCTGTGTTTAGTATTTTGCATTTCCTCTTCACACTCCCCTCCCCACCCCCCCACCCCCCCCCCCGCGGCCGCCTCCAGCTGGCTGGCAGGTGGACATCACTCTTCCCCTTTGACAGATAAGCAAACAGGTCTGGCATGCTTCAGCAATTTGCCTTATATTCACCATGTGCATGTGTATGCTGCCTAGGTGTTGGGGGTGAGAGTGGGGAGGACAGGAAGTTGTTCTCTTGCACTTGAACCCCAGGGAAGGATCCTGTCATTCTGCCCCATGGTTTCCTCTAGAGGTGTGTTAGCAAGCTGAGCTCTGAAACTTCTAATTCACCATCCCCTTCCTTTAAAGAACGTTCCCCCCGAGGAAGGCAGAGAAGATGTAAATGCACATACCAAAATGAGCTTGGAACATCTGAAGCAAAGCTGGGCGAGTTCCAGGGCATCTTGATGAGATGCTGCCTGGGGCCCCCGGGGACAACCGCCTCCTTTAATGACTCCCAGCCCAGCTCGGCTCGAGGCTCCCTCTGCAACGCCCGCGCCTCTCCGCTTCCTTCTTCAGAACATGCCAGCGTTTGGCGGCTCATCTAAGCAATCATGTGTAGGGAAGGTTGCTCTTCTCTCCAAAAACATCCAGAACATGCTCGTGCTTCTGAAAGAGAAGTTCCAGATGTGTCTCTCCTGCAAATAATACATCATGCGAGGCAAGTGATGATGTTCGTCACGTGGACAAAAGAACAATTTACCTGGTCCCCGAGCTGTTCCCCAAACCCATCCACTAGTCATTGTAAGAGATGCAGTGTGTGTGATGCCTGGGATATTTGAGAGCTCTTTAAGCATAGCAATACCCCACTAACTCAGATGCCAGACTTCTAGTAACTTAACCAACATTCAGTCCTGAAATTAGATACAAATGAGAAGGGCTTGATTTAGGTAGGAATGGCTTTCAAAAAGCTCCCCCACACTCACATACATTTTAGAACTCAAAGGGCTCTAACTTGTTACAGGTTTCTAATAAACCCTCATATGGGCTCCAACCTATAAGAGACAATTAGGAAGATGCCATACGGAGTTTCTGTCGTGGCACAGAAGAAACGAATCTGACCAGGAAACCATGAGGTTGCGGGTTTGATCCCTGGCCTCCCTCAGTGGGTTGAGGATCCAGCGTGACCATGAGCTGTGGTGTAGGTTGCAGACGTGGCTCAGATGTGGCATTGCTGTGTGCTGTGGAAGCTACAGCTCCGATTAGACCCCTAGCCTGGGAACCTCCATATGCCAGGAGTGTGGCCCTAAAAACAAACAAACAAACAAACAAGATGCCATATACTGCTTGGCCCAGGGAGGGTGATGAGGTAGATCATTTGCTGGTTCAGAGAAGGATCCACATTCAAAGAAGCAGGAGCCCTGCTCTGTACAACAATCCCACAGGTGACCAGCAGTAAAGAAAGAAGCAAGTGACAGCCTCGGGTAAGGAAACTGCAATTTCTGTTAACACTGGCAGAAGAGAGAACCAGTAGGTGAAGGAGTGAGGTAGATGCCATCCTGGCTGCATCCCACAGGTCCTGGAACAGCGACTCAGGAAGTGAGATCCATTTCCTGCGAGGCTGTGGTCTAGAATGGAATTATCAGGAAAGACAAGCCACCAAGGAAGACAAAGGCAGATTGCCTTCCATGTACAACAAACAGGAGCTTCCCCCGAGACCATTTAACGTTTTCCTCGGCAGAGGGATGCAAGCCAGTCCACATCTCCATGACCATGAACTGGAAGGATATCTCTGCACTTGGACTGACAGTAGCTGCTTAGCCAGGTCTACACACAGCAGTCAGAGCGTGGGACCAGTGCTTCCTTTTGGTTTCTCAGGTCTCTAGATTCTTAGAACCTCTGTGGTATGTCTGATACTCCTCTTGGACGGCGTGAGCCTCCGTCCCCGGCCATGGGTAAGAGATCCGGACATTCCATTTGTTTATTTTTGTTGCTGTTGGCAACAAAGATAGTCTGAATTTTGGCAAAGGCAGGCTGCCCAGAGCCCCAGGAGGATAGAGTTGAGCACTGAGAGAGAAAGAGAAACAGACAACCGTGCGTCTGTGCTCAGCCCAGGGAATGCGATTCTAACTTCAGAGCTTGGGACCAGAGCTCCTTAAAATTCTACATTTTAGGTTCAGGTATTCCCCGGCTGCCTAATTCAGACACCTCCAGGTGGGAGAAACCTCTGCTACCAATTCAAGGAAAAACTGAGTTTCCCTCAAAAAATGGCTTCTTCTTTTCTACTGTCTCCCCAAGCCCTCTTCCTGTTGTGTTATAGCAACTGAGAATCACATAAGCGACCAGGTCTCCTGCTTTGTTTTGGCCACTGCGAAGCTTAAGTAAAAATCTGGCCAACGTTCAGTGTGCAATGCTCATACAGTGACTGCCGCTTTTGTCTGAGTACCATCCCTTTTCCTTACACAAAAACAGACCCACCCAAGAATAGAGGCTTCAGAATGAGACTGGTTTGATTAACATAAAAATCCCCCTAGCAGAGTTCCCCTTGTTGCTCAGAGGGTTAAGGACCCCATGTTATCTGAGGATGAGAGTTCCATGCCTGGCCTCACTCAGTGCGCTAAGGATTTGGTGTTGCTGTGGCTGTGGCATAGGCTGGCAACTGTATCTCCGATTCAGCCCCTGACTGGGGAACTTCCATGCTTTATCAAAAAAAAAAAAAAAAAAAAAAGAAACAAAAAAGAAAATCCCCCTAGCAAGAGAGCTTTGCCCAGGTATGTCATGTAAGCCAAGCCACTTCACCCCAGTTACACAGGGCATAGAAAAACAGAGATGAAACACCTACAGAGAGGGTCCTGTCAGTGCTCAGGAGCTAATTCTGGCCAGCCTCAAGGCCACTTCCACATTCCTCACTACTGCAGGATTTTATAACGCAGCAATTATTTCCCTGTTGGTCCAAGGAACTCAAGGCTAGATCTCCGGCACCTGCAACCAGAACATGAAGACAGGCTCTGCCTGGGGGGTGTTTTCCTGGCTTCTGTATTTTCCCTTAATTTTGATTCCTTCTATTATTTGCTCTTTTCCTTTTGTATCACATGTAATTTTCCAAACTGCCTCAAATTCTTTGTGAGGAGTGGCAGAGTATAAACATGTACGTGGTATCAAATAATTTCAAATACGGTACTTTTTCTCTCTGACACAACTGTTGATAATGGTAGCCTGTGACATTAAGGGAAGGTTAACTTTGTTTCTGTATTTTCTGTTTCAAAAA
Source organism: Phacochoerus africanus (assembly GCF_016906955.1). Classification (NCBI taxonomy): domain Eukaryota; kingdom Metazoa; phylum Chordata; class Mammalia; order Artiodactyla; family Suidae; genus Phacochoerus; species Phacochoerus africanus. The sequence continues at coordinate 25,960,238 of NC_062551.1, read as the reverse complement.
GCAAAGAAGTGTGTGATACCTTCCGTAAAGGTTTCCCTTTGCAATAGTTAAAATAAGCCATTTCCAGTGGGATCAATGCTAAGTCTCAGTTATTTGAAAAATTCACTTTTGTGGAAAAGCACACTCCCTAAATTAACCCAGCACATGCAATATCACTATACTAAAAATACATTTAAAAAATGACAACTCACGGGACAACCAAAAGTGACGTAGGCAGCTGTATTTTAGTGTCGCCATCTTTTTTAGAAACAATTCTCTAGGCTACACAGACTTCCTAAAGCATAATAGTATTTCATCCCAGACTCTAATTTCCTAGAGACCATTGTGCATGATGATTTCATGTGTATGCCCCTGTGTACTTTGCCTAGTCAAATAAATACCTCGGCGCGATGATGTCTTATTTGATAGAGGAAAATAAATGATAATAGGACCCATTTCTTTGGTGATCAACAGCTTAAAACATAAAACCCTTCTGGTTTTTATTTTAAATTACATTCTTTTATAAAGAAGTCATCTCAAAGGTGTACTTATTCTGAAAGTAAATGCTGCAACTGAGCCAACCTGCTAATGGGCATACACTGATTATATTGTCACACCCTCAGGGTGCTGCTGAGCCTGGTGTCAGGGGGTGTTTAATGAGGCTGAAGAGGAAAGAAGGGTTATGGCGGCTGTATTTGTCCAAAGGATAATCTGGTTTTGGCATTAACCTTAAATTAGATTAATTCTTCCCTTGGAAGAGGGTCTAAAATTCCCCTCCTGAAGTTCCCATCGTGGCTCAGTGGTTAAGGAACCCGACAAGTATCCATGAGGATGCGGGTTCGATCCTTGGCTTTGCTCAGTGGGTTAAGGATCCAGCGTTGCCGTGAGCTGTGGTGTAGGTCGCAGAAGCAGCTCAGATCCCGTGTTGCTACAGCTCAGATTCGACCCCTAGCCTGGGAACCTCCATAAGCCACGGTGCTGGCCTAAAAAGACAAAAGACAAAAAAATAAAAATAAAACGCCCCTCCTTAAGCCACCATGGTCAGAGTCAATGGACCTCACCCTCCCCAGCATCTACACCAGCACATGGCCACCAGGACCGTTGGAGGGAGGGTGTGGGGTACATGAAGGGTTCAACGTGGCAAAACAGGGAGCTCCCTCTGCACCTGCCAAAGAAGCACGGCCAGCACTAGGCAGACACTCTCCTGGGGAAGAAGAACTTGATGGAGATACATCCTTACTGATGCAAACTGACCTCAGCCTGAAGGGCAGGGAATCTGGGGTGGTTCAGCACTCATGGCACAGACACACACACAGACACACACAGACACACACACACACACACACACACACACACACACAATGGTTTTTTCCAAGTGGGCCAGACTTTCCCCATCAAACACAGTGGTCAAGGGTTTCTGTCAGCACTTCTGGGAAGAGGCATGAGAGGCCAAGACCAGAACCCTCTGCCTGCCTCAATCCAAGAGCCCTTTATTTCATTACATCTCTCTCCTTCCAGACACGAGTTAAAGATGCTTTGTCTCTACGTGTGCATATTTTACAAAGTTCTCAGTACGGAGTATCAGTTCAGTCATGCTTAACAAAACATGCCTTCTCAGAGTGTGGTGAGGAACACGGCCTCTGCTCTGGGCCAGTCAGTTCTGTCCTTGGCCCCCCTGTGCCACCTTGCCAAGGGCCTTGACCTTTAAACGGTTTTGAGTTTTTCACCTTTTAAAACAGAGATATTAACACTACCCATTAGAGGTGTAAGGATTTATGAGACTATATGTACGTAAGGGGCTTGGTTCAATGCCTGGAACATTTAAATGTTCAATAAATGCTAGCTATGATTATTTAATTTTCATCATAATCATGATTAGTATTATTACCGGGATTATCATGTTCATAAATCCATCCAAGGATTCTATCCTTATAGATTGAGGTGAAAGGATGGAAAGAGGGAAGAAGAGAGAAGACAGAAAGGACAGGGAAAAGGGCAGAGAGAAGGCAGGATGGCAGGAAGGCAGGAGTGTTCTAATTAGGATTGGAAACCCTGCCTATTTATAACAATTAAAATTCAGATGACCACAACAGGACAAAGTATACAACGTATGTCTCCTGTGATCTTCTACTTTTTTTTTTTTGACTTTCATAGTTATCACTTTCTTGTGTTTAGTGTCCCTAGACACTGTCGTTTAGTCTGGCCTGTGGTTTCTCTGAGACGTCTTTTAAGTATCTGTTATTTACATGTTCCCCTTGGGTCACTTTCTTTTCCTTTTCCTTACCATGTTTCAGTGAAAGAGCCTTGGTCATTTGACCTGCAGAGTTTCTCCCAGTGACCTTCTACTTTGGGCTGTTGCTGTTAGGAGATACTGGGTATCAGATTATCATGAGATCAGCTCTCAGATGGCATGCAGAGACACATGTGACACAGATTAGGAAAGATGGGAAGCACATGGAGACCCACTCAGACTCTGGGGATGACTCCCAACCACCAGCGTGCAAAGAGAGAGCACAGTGAGGTCAGGCTTAGCCAGCATAACTGTCTGAGCTTGTTTGAACTGATGGGAGGATAGTGGAGAAGCAAAACTCAGATAGTGATCATCGCCGAGGTCAGAGGGAAGTGGGGGGTCAACCAAGTAGGGACCCAGGCAGGAGGCAGAATCCGTGGGGGTGATTCCAGCACCAGCAAGGAAGTAAAGAATCCCTCTCTGGGGAACTCTTCTACAAAGTAGAGACTGGAGGGGAGCCCTAATCTTGAGTGTGCATTTGAGATTTTATATGAACTAGACCACCTGCCAGCTCTGCATGCAACTCTCTCAAAACTTCCCACTGCAGATAAGAAGAATCTCAGCTCCTTGTGATGGCTGGAAGATGCCCAAGTGAGCCAGATCCTGTCTACTCTCCCAGCCTCATCTTCCCCGCCTGCTCCAGTTCCTCAGCCGCACCAAGCTCCCTCTCATCCCGGGGCCATTGCGTTTCCTTCATCTCATTGGAAGGTTCTTCGTTCATCCTCACATCATCTTTGCCTCATCACACAGATCTCAGCACCAATGTCATCTCCTGACAGACACTCTCCACTGTAAAGTTACCCTCTGCTGCATCAATCTATTTAATCCCTTCAGAGCATGTATGACAAAAGTCAACTTGTTTACTTTTTTGTTGTTTTTTTGTTTTTGTCGTACTGTGTATTATCTTTCTCTCTCCCGTGGTCTCCAAAGGCCATGTCTGCCTTGCTGCATTCCACACTGCTGTAGCCCCAGCGCCAAGAACAAGGTCTGCCAGTGGGTCGATGTGCCAGAAATACATGCTGTTCAGGTGGCTGAAGAGTCTTGAGGTGGAAATGACACTCCAGACCTCACGTGCCATTCACCACCCATCGTCAATGCTGTGGCCTGGCCAGTGGTTGCCACCCCCACCCCACTAGGACTAACTAGAGCCAGCCAGGTAAGCTATCAACTCTACACGGAATCACAGTAAGTCCATTCTCAGTGTGGCTACATGCTGCAAAGTAAGAACATGTGGCTAGTGGAGAACAGAAGCAGAGGACTGCACTACTATTGCTCAAGGACAAAGGCATAACCAGTGATGGCATCAGTGAAGGGCATGGCAGGGCACCGGAGCAAGAACTCAGCTTCTGTTCTACTCTAGCAGAGAACAGAGGCACGTCTTCTGCCATGACACCCCTGAGAGCCATGACGTTCAGTTTAAAAAGTGGACCCACTAACTTACAGGTGATGTCCAGATGGGCATTTGGACACCTTTTTCTTCCATGAAGACTGCATGGTTTGGAACGGTCTTTAAAAAACGGTTTTAGAAATGCATTGATGCTGTCTGACTGCCACGCAGAATTCCTCTTGATGGCACATAACACTCACAAAAGAACCTTTTAAAGTTCAATTTTAATGCCTGAGATGCCAGTTTGCAAACTAGTTTCAATTCTATTCTGATTCCAAAAAAAAAAAAAATTACATGAGAATTCAGGATTTGAGAAATACGGTTCCTAGTCACAGAGACGAGCTGTAAAAATGGAAAACATGTGGGGTAAATAATACACACTGAGGACAAGGCGAAATATATGAAAAACTTGTATCTGTACTTTAGTTTTTGCTGTGCAGTTTACACAAATCACTGCCTGAGCATTAATATTTATACTCCGAAGCATTTTTTTTCTACCATGCCCATCAAACTGTCACATAATCAGGGTAGTCAGTATATCACATAGCACAGGGGAGAGCAACTTGCCGGCCTCCATTCCTGTAAATATTTTCCTTTTGTGCTGGATTAAGATTATCTTCATGGTAGGGGTCCTTGTGGAAGCAGTTTGCCAAAATATTTTATGATTTAAAAAAACAGGGACACTTCAAGTTTCCACAAAGTGGGTGTTTATGTTCTGCATGGGAGAAACCTTTCTGACCTAACCCCTAAAGTTTTTGAAGTGTATTCATCCTGAATTTATTTTTAAGCCAAAGAGAGGTCCATTTTCTGCAGAGAGATGTTGTTCTTGGCAGAAATCACAAATACCAAATTCATTCTTGGATTATGGCTTGTGTGAAAGTACCCCGGCTGCCTCTTACAGCTTCTAAAGGGATACCGGCTCTTGCACTGCCCCTACTCAAATAACTACAGCACCGCTTAACATCTCAAAACCTGAGGAAAGGGCTTGAGGCCTCCTGTCCGAAAGCCTGTGCGTTCTGACCCCAACCTTCCTTTACCATGATATTTATTTCTCAGCGCTTCCCTTCTGCTTGGGGGGTGGAGGGAGGTGACAGACACAGCACCAGGGCTGGAGTCAGGCAGACCTGGCTTTATAGCTCGCTTTTGCTCTTTAGTCTGTGCCTGACTTGGCCTATTTCAAATGTTACTGCAAAATTTGGATCATAATGGACAGTCAGTACAGAAAAGTGGTTAAAAGCTCTGGCTCTAGAAAAAGACTATCTGAATTTACATCTTGGCCCTTATGCTTACTTGTTCTATGGGAGTTAGCACAAAGATTTGATTTTTCTAAGTGTCATTTACCTCATCTAGAAAATGGAGCTGACATGAGTATCTCCTTTCACAGTTTGTTGTGAGCAGTATATGTACAGCAGCTAGCTACTGCTGTATAACAAACTAAAAAAAGTCAATGGCTTAAAATAAAAACGTTTAGTAGTGCTCATGAGTCTATGGGTTAGCTGGGCAGTTCTGTCTTAGCTAGACTCACTTCTGCATGATTATTACGCATCATTAGCTACAAGATGGGTAGGAAGCTTTACTGAGCTTGGCTGTGCCCCTTCATGTGGTTGAGAGTTAGATGGCTCAAGATTAGTCTAGTCTGATCTTGGATAGAACGACTGGCTTCTCTTCTACATGGTGTCTTATTCTCCAGCAGGCTCTCTTGGACTTGTTCTCATGGTGGATGGACGAAGAGAGGAAGAGAGAAAGGGAGAGAGAGAGGAAGAGAGAGAAAGAGAGGGAGAGAAAGAGAGAGCATTTCTGCCACAAAGCAAAGCCAAAGTCAGAGAGAAAGGGGTTTCAAAGTCACAGAAAGGAACCTGGGTACAGAGAGACCAGTAATTTGGAGCCAATAGTATGATCAAGGTAGCACAAAGTGCAAAGTACTCAGTAGAAAAATGATCTTACAGCAACTTCTTAATAAAAGTTGGCTATCATGACTGAACAGTGCCTGATAAGGCCATTATGAGGATTCGATCTCAAAGAGATAATCATGAGGGCACTGATGTTATTCACAATGGAATGTGCCCCTAAATAGCGGTGGTCATGCCCCCCGGTATCCCAGACTGGCGATGCTCCATCTTCTGTTCTGTCTACACGTCTTTGCCATACACACACATATCTGAACCTTCAAGGTCTTGTTCCTGATTGTTCCCATTCCCCAGTAAGATCCCCCTTCCAGTGACCCTGCAGCACCCTTTATCTTCACCCTGTGCAATCCAGCCCCTTCTTCCTTAGATTTTGGGTATTGATGATGATGCACTGTCTCCCTGATGATTCTACTACCTCCTTGAGAGCAGGGGCTGTTTAGGAATCATAGGTTTTACTTCTTTCCAACACCCAAGTGCTAGACAAATTTGGGAGTTGGGGTGGAAGCACAAGGGTGATGGAGAACACTAAGTTGTATTTTATTTCCTGGCTTTAGGAATACTGGCTAATCCTATTAATACATTAAATTATTTTTGCACTAGTACCTCCATGGTTTACTGGCAGAGACAGAAAGATTTATAATTAAGTTCTGTATTTTGTTTCAGTTTGGTCTGCTGTTTATCTTTAAAATCTTACCATTAGAACTTTGTTCCTTATGCTTAAGGCATGATTACTCCTTAAAATGGCTCATCTATAAATTACTTTTATGATAATTGATGCAGTGTTTCAGATGAGGTGTTTACTTATACTAATTTATGCCTAATAACTCTCCTATGCAGATGTCTCTTAATCCTGCTGTCTCCTTCAGTCTTAACCTGAATCCACTGATATTTGCAGGATGTGACAACTGTTTATGTTGCCCAGAAATCATCACTTTGTGTCCAAAGCCCTAGAGAGCAGTGACTATTCTACTTAGCATCACCGGGAGGGAGGTGCCAAGGGAAGGATGCAGCACTGCTTTGCACCCCTCACAGAGCAGCTTTCAAAATTCCCCTTCAATGGGTCCCTTTTCCTCTGTGCAGGCAGCCAACCTGCTACTCTTAGCTCCTCTCCTCCCAGGTGGCAACCTTGCTCAAACTTCATGGGTTTTCTAGGTCTTTCACTTTTCTACTTTTCTGGAGAAAGAGTCAAAATTAAACCAACACCCACCCTGAGGGTAGGAGTTAGAACTAGTCACAGGTGACATATTACTTTCCTGTCATCCTACAGGCCAAATTTTCATGCTTTGCAAAACCATTCATTTCCTGGCTGTCAGAGAGTTTTATATTATGCCTTCTGGTTTTAGGGGGCATCATGCTGGTGTTAATTCAGGGGTTTATTTTTTAATATCGATGTTAGATTTACTTTACTCTGCCAGTGTCTCTGGAGGAAAGGTGGCGGATAAATATAAAGCATCATAATTAACTATTATTACATTGATGTGTAAAATATAACTTATTCCTGACAGTTTGGTCGGTTGGAATTAGATGACGTTTAAATATTTCAGACCAGCTCTCAATACCTGTGACTTTTGCTCGTGCTTTTGAAATTTTCAATGTTTAGAACCCTAGTGAAGCAGGCAAATTATTCTGTGGAAGCAGAGCATGGTGGGGGGGAAACTGCATGGGTTTATCTAGATCAAGTTTAAGTTCTACTCTCTAAGCACTGGCTGGAGGGGGTCTGTCTAAATGGAAGTCTCTGCAGAAAAAGTAGGTTGTTCTGCTAACCTTGGTCTCACAATGAGCACCTGCATAAAATAGGTGCTGAGCAAAACAATTATGAACTTAGTCTGAATAAAAACATCAATGCAGAAAAGAAGAGACAGGTGAACTCTCTTCTTTAAGAGGGACTTGGAAATGTGGCTCTAGGCTGCCCTGAGGTATCGAATGTGAATGGGGCCCTGGGAGAGCAAACCATTTCCCCAGGAGGAGGGAAGCCATTTGAATATTCAGGTTGAAGGAGGAGAGATCTGAGCAGGGTAATGATGGAAGAAGAATGGCTGCTCACATGAAGGGTAGGAGCTGAAAAGATGACAGAATTGTTCGTCTCTTCCAAAAGGCAGAGCAGAACCAGTGCAAAGGTTGATCCAGAGAAGTAAATCAGGGCCACATAAAAAGGAATTCCTAGAGATAAGAGTAATTCAACAATGAGATCACTTTCCTTTAAATATTAGGATCCCTCACTCTGTTTTCTGAACGTTGAATGGGAATAATATTATTCATCAACAATCAAGCTTCCAAACTAGGGTGAGGGTGACAGGGATGATTCAGACAACTCTACAATTTCATGGTTTTAGTCAGAGAAGATCTGGAAGAAGTTGAGTCTAGAGCTGGGTCTTAAGTGACAACGAGGGATTCACAGACAACACATGAGGTGAGAGAAGCAGCCAAAGCAGAGGTTAAGAGTAAGGACTTTTGCGGTATGTATGAGGAAAGTGATAAAAAACATCTCCTATTGGAGGCAAAGCTGATGGAGAGGATTGTGGAAGATAAACCTTGGTGTATATCCTGGGTCTCAAGCACCCTGGGAAACTTTTTTTTTAATAACTTAATGAATTTTATTACATTTATAGTTGTACAACTATCATCAAAACCAAATTTTACAGCATTTCCATCCCAAGCCCTCAATGCATCCCCCCACCCTCCAACCTGTCTCATTTGGAAGCCATACGTTTTTCAAAGACTGTGAGTCAGCATCTATTCTGCAAAGAAGGTCATTATGTCCTCTTTCTAGACTCCACATGTAAGTGATAGCATTTGATGTTGGTGTCTCATTGTCTGACTGACTTCACTTAGCATGATAATCTCTAGGTCTATCCATGCTGCTGCAAATGCTGTCATTTCCTTCCTTTTAATGGCTGGGTAATATTCCATTGTGTACATGTACCACATCTTCTTGATCCACTCCTCTGTCGATGGACATTTAGGTTGTTTCCATGTCTTCACTATTGCATATAGTGCTGCAATGAACATTGGAGTACACGTGTCTTTTTGAGTCATGGTTTTCTCTGGATAGATGCCCAGGAGTGGGATTGCTGAGTCAAATGGTAGTTCTATTTTTAGTTTTCTGAGGAATCTCCATACTGGTTTCCACACTGGTTGCACCAATTTACATTCCCACCAATGGTGTAATGCAATCCCTACCAAATTGCCAAGGACATTTTTCACAGAACTTGAACAAAATGTTTTAAAGTTTGTCTGGAAGCACAAAAGATAAAGAATAGCCAAAGACATCCTGAAAAAGAAAAAGGGAGCTGGAGAAATCAGGCTCCTGGACCTCAAAGCAATAGTCATCAAAACCATATGGTACTGGCACAAAGACAGAAATATAGATCAGTGAAACAGGATAGAAAGCCCAGAATTAAACCCACACACCTACAGCCAACTAATCTATGACAAAGGAGACAAGAATATACAATGGAGAAAAGACAGCCTGTTCAATAAGTGGTGCTGGGAAAACTGGACAGCCACATGGAAAAGAATGAAATTAGAACACTTCCTAACACCATACACAAAAAGAAACTCAAAATGGATTAAAGACCTACATATAAGACCAGATAATATAAAACTCTTAGAGGAAAACATAGGCCAAACACTCTCCAACATAAACCACAGCAACATCTTCTCAGATCCGCCTCTTAGAGTAATGATGGTAAAAACAAAAATAAACAAATGGGATCTAATTAAACTGAAAAGTTTCTGCACAGCAAAGGAAACTCTAAACAAAATGAAAAGAAAACCCACAGAATGGGAGAAAATCTTTGCAAATGAATTGACTGACAAGGGGTTAATCTCCAAAATTTATAAACACCTTCTGCAGCTCAATACCAAAAACAAAAACAAAAAACCCCATCAAAAAATGGGCAGAAGATCTAAGCAGACAATTCTCCAAAGAAGACACATGGATGGCCAAAAAACACATGAAAAGATGTTCAACATCACTCATTGTTAGAGAAATGCAAATCAAAACTACTATGAGGTACCTACCACCTTACACCAGCCAGAATGGCCATCATCAAAAAGTCTCCAAACAATAAGTGCTGGAGAGGGTGTGGAGAAAAAGGAACCCTATTACCCTGGGAAACTTTTGAATTACAAGATAGGGAGAGGTTGGGGAAAAAAATGTATTTGGTACAGTATTTAAGGGAGATGACTAAGTTGGAGAAAGAATTAAAATGTGAAATATGACAGGAGGATGAGAAAATATTAAATACATGAAGTGAAGATGAAACTCACATCTCCAGCCCACCAGGAGAGGCGGCTGTGACCCTTCACAGTACATGGTGTTAGCCTAGTTTTCACATCTATCTTTTGCACCATGAGCTGTGGTTGGCAGGGCCTCTATTCTGCTTACCACTCTACCTGGCTCTTAGTATGTGCTTAATGTATAATTATTAAATAAATAATCCAGCTTCACAATGAGATGAAGAGAGCACATGCATCTGGCAAAGACTAGTATGCATGAAAATACTGTATTCTGGAAATACATTTGAAGAGACACTTGTTGGTGGTTCTGATCTGGTGATGGGAACTATCTTTCAGCTTTAACCCATGTTGATCTATCCACAAACTACTTGAGCCCTCCTCTTCCCAGGAAAGATATGGGGTGTTTCCCTTTGGTTTTGTTTTACAACAAAATATATGCTTAAAAATGAACAGAAACAGAAAATGGTAACTAAAGAGGATGCCAAAAATAGCACCCCCCCCCCTTTAAAGGTGGTCTCACCCCACCTTCTAGCAAAGACAAGCTGTGATCATAGTTGTTTGTTTAGGTCAAATCATCAAGCTTCCCTCACAGGAAATCATAGCCAGAAAAGCAGAACATTAGTCAAATGGGAACTGGAAAATTTGTGTAGCAGGTGTCAGGCTCACAAGCCACATTTTCAAGGCAGGTGAGGTGGTTGGTGATGGACTGTCTCATCCTACCCAAGGAAGCAAATGCTGTCCATGACGTTGGTAGTTGCCTGTCCTAATCTCCTTGGGCACCTTCAAGTTCAGGGAATCTCTGGAACACTAAGACCAAGATCTCTGTCCATATGCATGGCCATGTACACCCATGGCCTTAGTCTGTGTGTGGCCCAGAGAAGCAACTCTGAAATTTAATGGTCCTTTCTCAGACACCCCATTGGAAGGCTGGATTGTCTACCGAGCTGCCTTTCGAAGTAACTCCAAGTTTAAAGTTGTATCTATACAAATCATGGTAAAATTTTATAGATGATGCTAGATGGGATAATAATATATTATAAAAGGAATATGCATTTAAAGCCAGATGTTCCTGAGTTTAACTTGAAATGTCATTACAAGGTAGTGTAGTGTGTGACCATGGGAATTCTTCTAATCTCTGTGACCTTCCATCATCTTACCTGTTAAATAAGAATAACTGAAATACCTAAAGTATATAAGAGCTCTAGAGTAGAAACTGATTTTTAGTAGGATGACAATAATTATTGAGCATTTATAATTAAACAAACTTACACAGTGTGTAGGGGGAGGAGTGGGTGTGAATGCACATAGGCTCCTGTGCTTTTAAGTAGATACCCATTTTTTAACTCATTTCACCACCAACAACTTGTGACTTGAGTGACTTCCTCAAAGTCATTCAAATGGTCATAGGCAGGATGAGCACACAGAGCTCATGATTCACACCCCAATACTCTTCTCTAGAAGCTAAATGACAGCCAAGGCCATAAGAATCTAGATGTGGTATTTTCTTTCTTTCTTTTCTTTCTTTCTTTCTTTCTTTCTTTCTTTCTTTCTTTCTTTCTTTCTTTCTTTCTTTCTTTCTTTCTTTCTTTCTTTCTTTCTTTCTCTTTCTTTCTTTTTCTCTCTTTTTCTTTCTTTATTTCTTTCCTTCCCTCCCTCCCTCCCTCCCTCCTTCCTTCCTTCTTTCTTTCTTTCTTTTCTGTCTTTTTAGTGCCGCACCTGTACAGCATAAGGAGGTTCCCAGGCTAGGGGTTGAATCTGAGCTGTTGCTGCTGGCCTATGCCAGAGCCACAGCAACGCCAGATCTGAGCCACATCTGCGACCTACACCACAGCTCATGGCAACACCAGACCCTAACCTACTGAATGAGGCCAGGGATTGAACTGGCAACCTCATGGTTCCTAGTTGGATTCGTTTCCATTGCACCATGACGTAAACGCCTAGATGTATTTTCGGAGTTCCCGTCGTGGCTCAGTGGTTAACGAATCCAACTAGGAACCATGAGGTTTCGGGTTTGATCCCTGGCCTCGCTCAGTGGGTTAAGGATCCGGCGTTGCCATGAACTGTGGTGTGGGTCACAGATGTGGCTCGGATCCCACGTTGCTGTGGCTGTGGCTGTGGTGTAGGCCGCCAGCTACAGCTGTGATTAGACCCCTAGCCTGGGAACCTCCATATGCCACCGGTGCGGCCTTAGAAATGCAAAAAAAAAAAAAAAAGATGTGGTATTTTCAAGTTTTCTTCACGGAGAGCATTACATCCACAGAATCCACAGATCTTCTCCTTGAAGAGTCTAAAGTGAACAACAGTAAACCTCATCCTAAATGACGGAGAATCTAACAAAGAGTCACTCTTCAGGGACTACATCTTTTACAGTGTTCTTGAGAACTGATCTACTTCATTACGGATCAAGTAAATTATTTTAGAAGCGCAAAGACCTATCAATGACCAGATATTTTAAGTTAATATGGACATCTTCTGATGAGTGGGATCATGGTGGAGTAGGAAGAATTAGGTCAATAAGGATTTGAATCTATGCTTTGGAGTCCAAAGGAGGTGCATAAATTTGACAAAATTATGAATTCACTCCGGCCTTAGTTTTCTCATCAGCAAAATGGGTATACAAAATCTACTTTAAAATCTGTATGCAGTGTGAAACAGCATCCATTTATCAGGCAACCAAGAACTGACACATCAAAAACAAAGACATTTTATTACTCTCCTGCCTTTGAAAGATGTTGCTAACAGAGGGTATGATAGCATATAACTCTATCGCAGAAGACTTGTTCTGTAGACAAAACCTAGCAGCTGTGAAGGCAGCCTTTACTAGGAATTACTAGGAATTACTTGGAAAGTAAATCCCCAATGACGACCTCAAGCTCTTCAATATCTTTGATATTTCTGGTGTCAAGGCCCAGCCAGGGCTGTGATTGATAACGTCATGAAAAGTCTCCCACTGTATTCTTCACTTTTCAAATCAAGACCACAACAAACAAACAAATCAATTAGTTAACAAGCAAGCGGAAATGGGAATAATACCTGGAAGCTCTGAGAGGCCCAGGAGGCTGGAGCAGCTCCACTCCCCAGGGCTGGCTCTCTAGGAGGAGCACAGCACTGCTCCTGAGCTCACATTGTGCTAACTCAGTGAATGAGGCTGCTGTTCTCCTACACCACTGAAATCACACTAGGGTTTGACAAATCCCTTTATATCCCTCACTGAAAGAGGATTCATAAACATCACCCTTTGGAAGGGAATTTTAAAGATAGTTCTTTCTTTGTGATCATACATCAAAGCAAGGATGGCATTCCCCTTGTTCTTATGTGAACGGTTATTAGCCTTACAAACTAAATTGGTGCAGGGTCTTGGTGGGGAAATTAACAGTTCATTTTCAGGAGGCAAGAAAATGACAGTTTGGGCAGCCCTATAGGTTCACTGCCTAGAAGGTATCTGGGCCTTGGATTTCTTTTATTGCCAGGCCTGCCAGGGCTCCCCCAACCTGATTTTAAGTTAATATTGGGGGAATCTGGATGACTTTGCCCTTCTCCTAATGGATCTGAGCACCAAAATCACAACAGCTCTTCTTCTGCTTGAGATTTTCACAAAGGAAACATGGAACATCTGGACATGATCAGATACAAATGGGCATTCACACTTGGGGTACCACATGCAAGGAGGATATTCCACCCCTCTCAGAGCCATGACCTGACACAGGTAGCTTCACCTTCTCAGGTCTCAACTTTTCCTTCTCTAATTAGTAGAGCTGTTGATAACATCTTTCTAAAGCCTTGGAGGTCCCACATGGCATGCTAGTAAGATCCAGTTTCCCCTGCCTGTGAAAAGGTGTTATGTACTCAACTGTGTTCCCCTCAAGTTCATATTCTTAGGTCCTAACCCTCATCACCTCTCACCGTGACCTTACTTGGAGACAGAGTCTTCACAGAGGTCATCCAGTTAAAGTGAGGTCATTCAGGTGGACCCTGATGCCATCTGACTGGCATCTTTGTAAACAGAGGGAATTTTGACAGAGATAATGTACATAGGGAAGATAGTGGGCAGATGGAGGGAGAATGTCATGTAACATGAAAATGGCCGTGGATACGCTAAGTCTTGAGAGAAGCCTGGAGAAGGTCCTTCCCTCATAGACTTTAGAGGGAACCTACCCTGCTGATTCCTTGATTTTGGATATCAAGCCTCCAGAACTGTGAGATGATATATTTCTGTTGTTTATGCCAGAATGAGGGTGGTTCTTTGCTGTGCAGGGCTAGCAAACTATTGTATAAGGGCTGGTGGATTCTGCTGCTCCTTCTGGGAATGGTGACTAGGAGGCACAGGACCCAAAGTTCAACAGGACTCTCGTTCTCCAATCAAAATCGTCTGCTGAAATGATTGGCCCTTCCAAACACTCAGGTTAGCATCTAATTACTTCAATAACACAGTTCAATAACACAGTTACCATGACAACTAGATATACTTTAGTTCCAGAATTTGAAACTAACATGCCCAAATCTCCACAGGATATTTTCTTTGACTGTGAGTAAATTAAGCAAAGCCCATGCACGCATAACACATTCTCCCGAAAACATTAAAAAAGGGCTCAGAGCCTCTGACTCAACCCCCAGTGTTCAAGAATATGACACATTCATTGCCATTAACCATCCCTGCATTCGACTGACATTTATTCATTCAAATGGCATTTATTGAGCAACTACTATGTGCCAAGCACAGAATGAGAATTCTTGGCAGACAAACTGCTCATAGCAGAGAAAGCTTGAGATTGTTTGAATGTCTGGATTGAAAAATGATGTATTTGCCCATGGTAGGTTGGGGAGTGGCATGGGCTTCATGAGAAGCGAGGCTGTGCCTTGCCATTCATCATTTACTTCTCCGCGATGTAACAAAGTTCCAAGTACCTTGTAGGTGCTTAACAAATGTGTGCTGAACAAATGAATGGATGAAGACAATAAAATTCAAAAGAACACTGCAACTGGACTGGGACTCATCAAACATTGAAACATTTGGTCCTGGAGGTAAAAATAACAGCAGCTAATATTTATTGAGCACTTACTATGCTCTAGGCCCTAATCACTCCAAATAAAATAGTATACTTTTTGTGTAACATTCACAAAGGTCTTTGCTATAGTGAGGCATGTGTCCATTCTGTGGATGGAGAAAACAAGTCTTTTAGAGACTAGGTCAACTGCCTATGGTTATACAGAAACAGACCTGCATTTGGAACCAAGTTCAAAGTCATGCCCCCTTGGACTGCTGCCCCTCCTCCCATTTTCCTTGGAACCCCAAGTGTGGCGCACACACTCTGTCTATGCCGCGATCTCCTAATGAGAAGTAAGATGGTTAGTCGCTCATATTTATACTCTTAAATGTTTCTCACTAATTTTCATGTGCAACAGCCCTAAGAAGCAACTTGAAGAATCTGGACATGTTTTTTCTTCTTCCCACTTTCAGCAAACCCTCTAGGGATTTCTGTTCAACCTTATGTCAAAAGCGAAATATGATCAACCTGCAACATCTCCTGACAGGAGCACGATCTGGCTCCGACTGACATCTCACTTGGCAGGATTTTAACACTAATTCCCAAAACTGTCATGGAATGTCATTGGTTTGAATTTACAAAATTGATAAAGTATTGATTCGTGTTAGTAAACCAGAAGCCCTGAACTTAAGATGGAAGTTAATTGCGGTTAAACGGTGTCATCTCTTGATGGAGAGCACCGTTTTAGGCTGGTTCTGTTGGACCCTGCAGATTGCTGAGTCCCAGCAAGTTGCTGCCTTCCTAGCCCCAATTCAAATAAAGAGGAGACTAAGGTTCTGGAACTGCTGAGCAGAGTCAGACTGAAGAAAAAGGAGTAGGATGTCAGGGTCCTTAATTATAATAATGAAAGCAAAGCAACTTGACCTTCCTCCTTAATGGTGAGTTTTCTGGAATAGAACAGAAATAGAAAATTACATTTCTTTGAAATTTAGATGTGGGTGTGTTGGGGGTGGGAGTGTGGGAAAGGAGTGGAAAGGGCTGATCCGTTTTTAAAGCATATAAACATTCCCATGGGCCATTCTCTGTGTACCATAAACTTGGCCCGCTGCCATCAGGTACGCATGTTTTTTTCATTTATTCAAGCACGTGTTCAATATCGCTTATCTGCTGGGCCTGACACCGTTCTGGGTGACTGGAACAGTGGCTGACAATGTGGAGCAAGACGTGCCAGTACTCAAAGGCCTCAAATCTAATAAAAATATAGAGATATAAAGATAGCAATCAGAGAAGAACAGCGTGCAGGGGGAGAATGCCACAGATACAACTAAGTCAGCTTGGGGAGGTGGAGTTAGAGACTAATTTTAAGGGAAGGGGGACATCCATGGGACCTTTACATGTGCAGAGGATTCCGCATGGGAGAGTAAGCCTGTGTTGGATCCTGTATAACATCTAGTGTGATCAGAGCAGACCATTCCCCATCTTATACTGCTGTCCTTTTCCTTCCCAGCCTTTGTCAATATTGCAAGTCCTTCCTTGTTTATGATTGTTTTTAACAGTATCTGTACCAAGCAGAAAGCTCCGTGTGGACAGGAATTCTAACCGGCTTGGTCATTACTTATTCTCAGAAACTAGAACAGCCACTGGCACATTCTGGATGGTCAATATTCACTGCATATTGATTAAATGTGTAGGGAGGCACATCATGGGACCAGAATTCCAATCTCAACTATGCCAGGGAGCCTTGAATGCCACCTGGTAGGTGCTCAAGAGATATTTATTAAATTAATGAAGGAAGGAAAAAAATTACAAGAGCACTGAAACTAAACTTGGATTCATAAAGTCTGCAGTGAGAGGGAAAATTTGAAGTATCCTAAAGAGGGCATTGACATGGTTTATTCTACCCAAAGAACCCTTTATTAGGTGCTGATTACTTGAGCTTGGTAGTTTAACACATACTGGTGGTTCAAAGACAAATGACACACAGCACTCATTTGAAGAAGATTCTAATTTAGAATGGAAAGAATACATTTACTCTCCACCTTTAACTATTTTGGAGATTTCTCTACAAGGCAATATCTAGATACTTTTTTTCATGGAATACAATGAAAAACAGGACTTGTGCTTTAAAAAAGTTCTTCAATGGCCAAACATACGATTTCCCAATAGTACAAACCAAAATGAGAAGGAGTTACAAGTATCTAACTCTGCCCCAGGGATCAGCAAACTACGCCATAAGGGACAAATCCACGTCCACCATCTGTTTCTGGATAGCTGTGCACTAACAATAGTTCCCTCATTTTTAATTGCTTTAAAAAATAGAAAAAAAAATAAGAACAAGATTTTGTTGTCATGTGAAAAGTACATAAAATACAAATTTCAGTGTCCATGCATAGTTTTATTGGAACACAGCCACACCTATTCCTTTATGTATTGTCTACGGCAGCTTTTCTGCTACAACAGCAGTTGTGCAGTTGCTACAATACGGCCCAAACAGCCCAAGATATTTACTATCCAGGCATTTATAGAAAACAGTCTGCTGACCACTGCACTAGACTCACAGTGAGTTTGAGAAGCACAGTGGATGCCAGCATGCATTTTGGTGACCTTCTTCTTAAGAGGTTCCACTTCCCAAATCAGTGGTTCTTTGCAAATTAAAATGTAATGACATTGGGGAATTTCATTTCCTACTTTTTAAAATGAAAGCCTTGCAAATGATGATTGATTATGCCTTTGATGAGGAAGTAAGGGGACCTACAGTTTAGTATGAAAAGCAACGCTGTTTTAGATGCATGCAGCCAGCTGAAACAAAGGTGGCTTAAGGTCTGGAAGCCAATGTTTTCATCCTACAAGCGTGGGCAGTTCACATCCCCCATCTGGGCTCAAGATCCCTTATGTATCAGAGGACGGTGCCTGGAGGGCAGTCTTCAAGACCCCTTCCTGGACTAATCCTCTGTGGTTCTGCAAGTACAAATCACTCAGGGCTCTGCCTTCTCCTAGTAGGTATGCATTTTACAGAGAAAACGCTCACTGACCACTAGATACATTTGATTATTTACACATGTGCAGAGTTAACAAGCAGTGCATGGGAATGAAACAGGCTGGAATTTCGAATCTACATGGGAAAAATCAGGGTTCTGCATTTCATCATGTAGCTTTCAGAATGCATTTTGTCTCTTCATTTGGAAGTGTCTACGTATAGAGATAGGCTGACAATGATTTAGAAGGGCCAAAGAGGGGAGGGGGGAATTTCAAAAGAATAGGGTAAAGGTGCAGCCTCCAGTCAGAATATTCTTACTGTCTCCTGTCTCCCCACCCAATGCCAACTTCTCTTTGTTTTAAAAGCTACAATCTTGGCACAACATTGTAAATCAACTATACTTTCATTGAACAGAAAATTGTTTTTGTTTTTTTTTTTTTTAAAGCTACAATCTTTTCTCTGCTTTGCTCAATAATTATTCTACCTCAAAATCCACTAAGGGTATTAGCAGCTGTTAATCAGGACAGGACTGGAGCCACAACACTGACCACTGGGCACATCTGTACGGTTCATCTGGGCCCCTAGGGGATCCCTCATCGTTCTCCCTTATGAGTCCAGATAGCTGGTGAGAATGATGGGAAGGTGCTTACAAAATATCAATGCTTAAGTGACTGTTCTAGTTGTTAAATCATAATACAGTGTGATTTAGCTGAAATGAAGTAATTACAGGGGGAGAGAAGGAAAGTCAAATGATATAAAAACAGGTCCTTTCAGAATGTCTGAGTAGTGATGTGTTCTCCAATGCATATGCACTACTCCTTTCCGGCATGCCCATCGCACCAAAGGTTTCACTGCTTTAAGGCTGGTGATTAGTGTTCTTTTGGATGGAGCTCTTATCCATAAATTTGGGCCAAGATGCTGCACTTACAGACCCTCAGAAATTCCTCAAAGAGGTTGTAACCATTCAAAATCAACACATCTCATGTTTTAATAGTTTGATCTGAAATTTACAATTTAAGCTCCCTGCTCTCCAGCCCTTAAGTACATCTTTGTCCAGACTGTGGCTGTCCCATGTCCTCTTTGTATGATCTTGAAAAAACTGCTCAAAGTTTCTAATTCTCAGTTTTTGCATCTTTAAAAGGAGGATAATAATAGAGCATACCTCATATGGCTTTTGTCTTCTTAAATATATTTGAAAAGCATTTATCTGCATGCCGGGCACACAGTAACTACTAAATATATATTAGGTGTTATTCTAAATATTTTAGAAATGTATATTTGCTCTTTGGGCTCAGATGTTATCCACCTGGGATCTGTCCTTGTGCTCTGAGGTGTAGTAAGGAGGCTACCATTATTCGCACTCTCTAGCTTCCCCCCCTCCCCCACCATTGTTTATACTGTTTCATAACTGTCTGGTTACTTATTCTCTTGTAAACTGTGGGTTTCTGGAGAGTTGGGAATCGACCTAATTTATTTCTCCATCTCTGGCTTCCTTCTCAGACTCAGATACATAGCTCTGATCAAAAAGTCTTGTTGTGGAGTTTCCATTGTGGCTCAGCAGTAATGAACCTGACTAGTATCCAAGAAGATGCAGGTTTGATCCCTGGCTTCACTCAGTGGGTTAAGGATCTGGTGTGGCAGTGAGTTGTGGTGTAGGCCTGCAGATGAAGCTCTGATCCACCCCTAGCCTGGGAACCTCCAAATGCTTCGGGTATGGCCCTAAAAAGCAAAACAAACAAACAAAGTATTATGGTGAAGTGTTAAGAAAATGAAAGCGATATGTACACTGAAGCAACAAAATCATGGAACTTACCTGTGTAGAGAAACTCACTGTTCTTAGAATAATAAGAAAAGAAAATCTGAAACTTTTAGCAAGACAGTGTATGGCCCCTTTCCTGACTTTCCACCTCTTTTCAAAGTAAGAACCTGTTCTTTTACTCCTAGCCACAAGAGAAATCTTTCAGGACTTCTGGCCACAGGCCTTTTGTACAGGCTGCTCCCTCTGTCAAGAACTCTAATAAACTCTCATATACTTCAGACCACAGCTCAAATCTTACTCTCTTGGGGAAGCCTTATTCCACCCCTTAGTCTAGGTCACATCTACTTGTTACATGCACTTGCAGAAATTTGTTCTGTCCCTTTTGAGATCTAATCTCAAATTTCATTCATTATTCAGTTTTGTGATTATTTAATTAGTGCCTATCATTCCTCAGCAGACTAAATTCTATGGGAACAGGGGTCATGTCTGTCTTTGCTCTCTCTCTCTTGCATTCTTCGTATCATGGTCAATCCCTGACACGAGATACTCAATAAATGCTTGTTAACATTAATGAATGAAGAACTAGAAGCTTGCATTTCAGAATAGGAGGCAAAACTAAATTTCAGGTTTTTGACGAGGAATTAGAATTCTTTTTTCATTAGGTTCAACCAATCACAGCTTTGTCCATTTATTTAAGAGGTAAAGCTCCCTCTGCCTCATCATTTAAGGTTTATGTAAGACATTGTATTGTAACTTTCCTGCAAAAACAGAGCAAGACAATGGTAACAATGTTGTAACAATTGTAAAAGTGTTGTAACATTGTAACCACCATAAT
The DNA here is from genome assembly GCF_016906955.1 of Phacochoerus africanus. NCBI lineage: Eukaryota > Metazoa > Chordata > Mammalia > Artiodactyla > Suidae > Phacochoerus > Phacochoerus africanus. The sequence goes on along the minus strand of NC_062551.1, from coordinate 25,939,877 downwards.
AATGTGACAATGTTACAATGGTAACCATGTAACAGTGGTCTAAGGTAACCACCTGTGTTTCCCGTCCCTGTAGCCCAGGCTACTTTCTCTACCCACATTCCCCTCATCCCAAATTTATTGTGTATCAATTTATAATTGTGCTATTATCTCTGGTTCCAGTATATCCATTTTAAAGGACCTGGGTTATGTTCCCAGCTTTTTGGAAATTACATAACTAAATTCATGAAAAACTCTGTATAACACCTAAGCAGTCATTTTCTACTCCTTACCCTCAATCTCATGTCCATCTTTCCATCTGACAACCTCAGAAAGAGCTCAATAACCTTCAACAGGCTGACCCTTCTTCATTCTATTCCATAGCCTTGGTTCAAACTGCCATCATCTCACTCATTGCAGAGAAATGACTAATCGATGCTCCTAAGGCTCTTTTTCTCCATTCTACCATCCAAGATGCTGATAAGATCATCTTACAACAGAAACATTAAGCCTGCAATTCAAGACTCTCGGCAATAGGTATCTCCCATTTCCTCTAGCCTCACCTGCTTCACTCCTCGCCATCAATTATGTACCCCAACCAAATCAAATTTTCCAAAGATACCATCCACAGCCCCAGATCTTTGAAAGCACTGCTAATTTCTTCTGATGGGCTCCAACTGCCTTTCTTCCACTGAAGAGTATCTTTTCACTCACCTCTCAAATATCAGACTAGAAAACATCTACTCTTAAGCTACTTCTAACTTTCCAAAGAGAGAATCAGTCACTATACCTTCTGTAAAACCATAACACTTCATATATTAAGCAGACAAAACATATTTTTTAAAATTATCATCTCATTACATCTTTCCCCCTTGCTGGACTGTGAGGTCCCTGAGTGTGAGATCGGTCTTAGAGTCCAAATGTTCCCTTTATCATTGACCCAATATCTGGAACATACTAGCATTATAATATATTCAGTGAATAAACAGTTTAGTTTAATATACATATCTTTTCCCTTGATAACAAGCATTTACTCCACAAAAGTAATGTGCTCTTCTCTGATATTGAAGTTGTATTTTGTGAAAGCAGCAGCCAGTTGAGAAATATAAAAAGTGGGTAACATCTGCATTTTGATGTGTGTACGTCTGTAGTAAATTTTCATTTACGATGATCAAAAAGAAAGGGAGATTAAGGAGTTTAGGTTTTAAGACAAACTATAAAAATAACCTAGATTGTGAATCTGCCATTTAAAATTTTATCTCAGTTCTGATGAATATTTCTCTTTAAAATGCTTGTGTTCCCAAAAAGTACTGATAAGCTCTCCAAACAGATCCTCCAACTTCTTGCATTTCTAAGCTTTTGATTTGGGTTTTTAGTAAATACTAAGTGACAAAAATAATACTGAGTGATATTTTTGAGGTTCCAGGAATACCCTTTTCATCTACTTTTGGTTTTCATAGGCTTAATATACATTAGCTTTTCAATTCTTCACTTTAAGTATGGTCTTTATTCATTTCAAGAATTCAAGTCATTTCAATTCCATGAGCATTTATTTGGCACCTCTGTACTGCAGGCTCTGTGTTGGGGGCTGGTGATTCTGAAATATGTCAGACAGGGTATTGAACTTTAAAAAGTTCTGAGTCTGATCCAGAGATTTAAAAGAATAAGATCTCAGGAATGACTGCAATAAAGAATGTGTGTTTAATATAAGGGATGAGGTTAGACTGATTTTGTTGGGAAGTTGTGTGGCAGAGGTGACTTCAAAACATGATGACTTCTGAGCTGGGCTTTGAAGGCTAAATAAGAGTTTGCCATTATGTGGGAGCAGAAGCAAATCAAAGGATTTAAAAATAGTTTTGTAAAATAATATTGCAGTCAGTTTGATCAAGTCCAGGGCATGAATATTACAGAGCAGGGAGGAGAAACAGTAGAGATGGTATGATCTAAAAAAACTTTCCCCTTCTGGTCTTTTTGCTGTGGTTTCACCGTCTTTGAGGCTTCAGGAAGAAATACGTTGTGAAGGCTGCTTTGATGTGTATGAATTATTTATCATTAAGAAGTTAAGCAGCTGACACTAGCCTTTGTTAAAGCTGTGGAGGGTGTGTTGCCCCCCCCCACACACACCCACCTGGAAAATCAGGGTGATTTTTATTTCTCTGCCTTGTGTGAGGGTCACATGCATGGGTGGGAAGGTCTTGATCAGTTCTTCTCTGATAGATGCAAATCAGAGGACATTTTGAGGCTTCATATTCTGTCATTTTTCTCCATTCTTTTTAGGATGAAAATCATTTGTCATTGGAGACACAGGCACACATACCCATACTGAAACCTCCTGGGCACGTGGCCTGCTTGCTTCAGCCAGACAGAATGGCACAACCACCTAGTCCACCTAGTCCATTAGCGTTCTTGCTCCCTCACAGCAGCTTGACCTGGGAGCAGCCAGAGCTAACGGGATGTCTCATTAAAACAGATTTTGTCAGAGTGTTTTTCTCGCCATTTAACATTCTCCTAAGCCTTGTATGGAATGTGGGGCCATGGAGTCTCTCATCTCATCCAAGGTGGAACAGTCTCCACAATGGGAAGACTTTGATGGATGTGGAGAGTCCACTGTGTGCCAGCTTTCCCCACACTCTCTCAAGAATTGCAATATCCACAATATGCTGTTTCACAGGCACGCCATTAGCAAGAGTCATAGAGCGAACACTTCATATGAGCTACTGGGTCTCAGTAGCTAAATGAATGCTTCAGATGCATTACCTCATTTAACCCTAAAAATTCTAGGAGCTATGCTTTTTTATATCATATTAATTTAAAACTTTACTTCCCCCCACAATTAGCAAATGAGTTTCATATTAGTTCAACTGCAAGTTTTGTTTTGCTTCATATTTTTTTTTAGGGCCACACCTGCAGCATATGGAACTTCCCGGGCTAGGGGTCAAACTGGAGCTATAGCTGTCAGCCTACACCATAGCCATGGCAACACCAGATCCAAGCTGCATCTGTGACCTATGCTGCAGTTTGTGGCAATGGCAGATCCTAACCCACTGAGCAAGGACAGGGATTGAACCTGCATACTCATGGATACTAATTGGGTTCTTAACCCATTGAGCCTCAGCAGGAACTCCCTAGAAGTTTTCTTCCTATAGTTATCAGAATATATGCATTTTTTTTGTTCCCATATACAAATGAAGCAAGAGCAAGGCAGATTAATTAACTTGCTCAAAGGTTAAGAGATAGTTTTTGATGCAACCAGACTCCAATATGTATGCTCTTTCTACTGTGCCACCCCACTCCTGTGTTTATTTCCACAGAAGGCTAGGAAGCACAGAATAAATTCAGCAAGAAGAATGATTTCGGTGGAACTTGCTGTAGTTGTTATTGCTATTACTGAATCCAGCATCTGCTGGTTTGCTATGTGCCATGTCCTGGATTAATTACTCTATTTGCATATCTCATTTAATTCTCCTTACAACCCCCTGAAGTAGGCACTCTATCTACTCCCATTTTGCCAATGTAAAAATAGGGGCTTAAACTAGTTAAGTAACAAATGCCAGTCAGACTTTGAGCCCAGAGCTATCTGATTTCAAATCAGAAGGAAAAAATGGTAACTTGGACTCGGGTGATGCATGGAGACAAATGAAAAATTCTGAAAGGTATTAATGGCTTATAATTCATAAAATTTGGTTATTTTTGTCAAAATGTAATTCAATTTAATAGCCCTTTATTGGGTACCTACTGCTAAGAGGCATTACACAAGGTCTTAAATATATAAGGTAAATATCATACTTTTATCCTTAAAAACCAGATGCTTATAAATAAGAGAATCAATAGATATGAACAGAAATGATAATATAGGTAACATACATTTTATTAGAGGAAGAAGCAAAAACTACACTAGCAAACACTTAGTCTTTACCATGTACCAGGCACACTTCCAAGTATGATAACTATGCATTTTTTTTAATTGTTATTTCCAAAATACAATTTGTTTTTCTACTGTACAGCATGGTGACCTAGTTACACATACACATATACATTATTTTTTCTCACATTATCATGCTCCATCATAAGTAACTAGACATAGTTCTCAGTGCTACACAGCAGGATCTCATTGCTAATCCATTCCAAAGGCAATAGTCTGCATCTATTAACCCCAAGCTCCCCACCCATCCCACTTGCTCCCCCTCCTCCTTGGAAACCACAAGTCTGTTCTCCAAGTCCATGATTTTCTTTTCTGTGGAAAGGTTCATTTGTGCTGGATATTAGATTCCAGATATAAGTGATATCATATGGTATCTGTCTTTACTCTTTCTGACTTACTTCACTCAGTATGAGAGTCTCTAGTTCCATCCATGTTGCTGCAAATGGCATTATTTTGTTCTTTTTTATGGCTGAGTGGTATTCCATTGTGTATATATATATACCACATTTTCCTAATCCAACCATCTGTCAATGGACACTTGGGTTGTTTCCATGTCTTGGCTATTGTGAATAGAGCTGCAATGAACATGCAGATGCCTTTTTATGAACATGTGTATTTTTTAAGGAGAGTTTTGTCTGGATATATGCCCAAGAGTGGGGTTGCTGGGTCATACAGCAATTTTATGTATAGTTTTCTAAGGTACCTCCATACTATTCTCCATAGAGTTTGTACCACCAATGGTGCAGGAGGGTTACCTTTCCTCCACAGCCCCTCCAGCATTTGTTATTTGTGAACTTATTAATGATGGTCATTCTGACTGGTATGAGGTGGTATCTCATGGTAGTTTTGATCTGCATTTCTCTTAATAATCAGGGATATTGAGCATTTTTTCATGTGCTTGTTGGCCTTCTGTATATCTTTCTTGGAGAAAGGTCTGTTCAGGTCTTTTGCCCACTATTTTCTCCCATTCTTTAAGTTGTCTTTTTGTGTGTTTTTTTTTTTTCTTTTTGGTTTCCTTGGCTGTACAAAAGCTTGTCAGTTTGATTAGGTCCCATTGGTTTATTTTTGCTTTTATTTATTTCTGTTGCTTTGGGAGACTGACCTGAGAAAACATTTGTAAGGTTGATGTCAGAGAATGTTTTGCCTATGTTCTCTTCCAGGAGTTTGATGGTGTCTTGTCTCATATTTAAGTCTTTAAGCCATTTATTTTTGTGCAGTGTGTGAGGGTTTGTTCTAGTTTCACTGATTTGCATGTAGTTGTCCAGGTTTCCCAGCAATACCTGCTGAAAAGACTGTCTTTTCCCCATTTTATGTTCTTGCCTCCTTTGTTGAAGATTAACTGACCATAGGTGTCTGGGTTTATTTCTGGGTTCTCTATTCTGTTCCATGGGTTTGTCTGTCTGTTTTGGTACCAGTACCACACTGTCTTGACGACTGTGGTTTTGTAATATTGCCTGAAGTCTGGGAGAGTTATGCCTCCCGCTTGTTTTTTTTTCCTCAGAATTGCTTTGGAAATTCTGGGTCTTTTGTGATTCCATATAAATTTTTGGATTGTTTGTTCTAGTTTTGTGAAAAATGTCGTGGGTAATTTGATAGGGATTGCATTGAATGTGTAGATTGCTTTGGGTAGTATGGTCATTTTTACAATATTAATTTTTCCAACCCAGGAGCATGGAATATCTTTCCATTTCTTCAAATCCTCTTTAATTTCCTTGATTAATGTTTTATAGTTCTTGGCATATAAGTCCTTTACCTCCTTGGTCAGGTGTAGTCTCAGCATTTATTTTTTAAATCTTCTTAGAAATCTGATGTGATAGGTGTCACTACCATCCCCATAGTACAGATGAAAAACCAGAGGCTCAGGGAAGATAAGTAACTTCTGAAGTTCATAGCGCTAGCCAGATTCTCAAAGAGCAAAGACAAGGGCAAGACGATTTCCCCTGAGCTGAGTCACAGTCTGGAAAGAATCCTACCAAGAAGTGGAATTTGAAAGGGATGAAAACCAGGAGTTCCCATTGTGGATCAGTGGTTAAGGAACCCAACTAGCATCCATGACGACACAGGTTCAATCCCTGGCCTTGCTCAGTGGGTTAAGGATCCAGTATTGCCGTGAGCTGTCGTGTAGGTTGCAAATGCAGCTAGGATCCTGTGTTGCTGTTGTGGTGGCATAGGCCAGCAGCTACAGCTCTGATTCAACCCCTAGCCTGGGAACCTCCATATGCCATGAGTGGGGCCCTAAAAAGACAAAAGACAAAAAGAAAAAGAAAGGAAAAAGGAAACTGAACCAATTCTCAGGTAAAAATCGGAGAAGTACTGGAAAGAACTGGTGACTAGTGTGAGCTGATTCTCTATTCACTGCAAACCATTGGACCCATGCAAACTAACATTAAATTAAATTGAGTTAATGACTCAGTTGGATTTCTAAGTTGCACAACTTACTGGTTCTTATATTTATCAGAGCCTCTGTTTTATGCCGTGACCAATGTGCATCCTAATACCTATGTGATAGGGTTGTGCTGTGAATCACATGGAATGAAGCAGATTCCATCCAGCAGAGTCTGTCTGGGAGGTAGAAGGTGCTCAATGAAGGTAATGGCCCCCCCAGTGCCCCCATCAGTGAAGGGCTGGTGGCCACAGGAGCTGGGAGTACTGTCTGCAAATGACCTTCAGCTCTCAGCCTCTTCAGGGATTCTCTCAACTCAAGCTCATGACCCTCTCTGGGGCAGCCCACATCCCATGACTGGTCACTGCAGGGGCATAAAGAACGGGCCATTGATCCTGATTAGAACAACGAATCCACTCTTCTGGGGCGATTCCAGCTCCAGGTCTCTATATCTGTCATTGTGCCTCATATTTCTTCACACTTTGCTGAGTCCTGCTTCCTTCCCCTGTATTCCAAAAGGATTCTAAGGGCACGCCTTGGTAAGCCTCATCCATGCTAAACTCCAATCCAGAACCTACCTCCCAGCTACCTCTGAGGTTCATTGATGTTGCCTGAGGCAGTGAAGCCCAGAACAGGCAAGGATGTGCAGAACATCCTGGATCTGGGTCAATGTCGGGATGTGTGCTGAGGCTTCCCCTAGAAGATGGCTGTAGTGTGATGCTCACTGCCTGACGAGGGGTTCACCTTTGTGCTAGCCCATAGGACCCTTCATTAAAAATTTTAATTGTTGATATCATCACTGTTCACCCATTTTACAGATGAAGGAGGCTAGCTGGGTTCATATGGGTAAAAAGACCTAAAGTCCTGCAGCTGTAAGCAGTACGTCTGGCTCACTCTGGTCTTCGGTGATCCTTCCAGGATGAAAACATCTCACCATGATGGCCTGTGTGTGTATGCTCTCCTAATTTGAAATTCTCTGGGGCTGCCCCATATTTGTGATATCGCCACACAGAAATGGTGTTCTCTCCCTTACAGGACCGTGGGAGTCCAGACAAAGGCCCTTCCCACCATCAGCATTCTATCCTACCTCCAAGGACTGTCAGCCAGAGATGGCCAGGTAAGTGATGGAGCTTTAAAAGGTTAATTACCATTCATCATTATGGGATGGTGGCTTATTATCAATTCATAAATTCAGGATACATTTATTTTGCTGACAAGCAAAAGGTCCCAGTTGCCCTGTAGACTCGGTCTCTATTCTGAAAAATAAGTACTTTTTTCCCCTAGATTATGGTCTTTATATAAACCTCTGTCTCTTCCAACATGCCATGTGGAGGGAAGCTTAATTAAATTCATAAAGTTGGTTAAACTATTCCAAACTTATCAAGAGCCTTCCGGAGTATGTGTGTATGAGTATCTGTACAGACCCAGATGCACAGTCATATGGTTGCTACCCATACCTTTAAAAATATGTTTTATAGGTGACTCATAGATGAATCTTACAATAAAACTTCTCCAAAACTTTTCATGACTAATATTTTAGTAAACACAATCCTTGAGTTTCTGAGGTTGCCACCTGCAAAACTCAATCTCGCAGACTCTAGGTTGCAATTAAGGTATTATTAAAAACATGGCTCTCCACCCTCATCCAGAATTTGTTTACTGATTGTTTGCATTTTCCTTAAAGGAAGTATGAAGCAAAATAAAATAATCCAAGATGTTGAAAATAACAAGAACAATCAATATACACCAGCATAGAATTCCTAGAATATGTCAGTACCGTATTATAACGGCTAATTTTATGCAGCAACTTGTCTGGGCCAGGATGTGCCCAGATATTTGGTCCAACATTAATCGGGATGTGTTTGTGAGGAGGTTTTTCAATGAGATAAACCCTTGAATCAGCAGACTGAGTAAGGCAGATTGCTCTCCCTCATGTGGGTGGGCCTCATCCAATCTGTTGAAGGCATGACTAGAACAAAAGGCTCACCCTGCCCTGAGTAAGAGAGACCTCTTTCTGTCTGACTGCCTTTGGACAGAGCTTTCTTCCTGCCTTGGGACTTGAATGGAAACATCCGTTTTTCCTGGACCTCAGGTCTGTTGGCCTTTGGACGAGAACTATATACCATCAGGTCTCCTGGGTCTCAGGCCTTCAGACTGACACCAAAACTAAACAATCAGCAGTCCTTCGTCTTCAGCTTGCCAACACTCTCTGCAGCTCTTAGGACTTGCCCTCCTCCATAACTGTGGCAGCCAATTCCTTATAATAAGTCTCTTTAGAACTCTGGCTCATACACAAACTATTCATAATACTAGATACTATACTAAGTATTACAATTCAATGCAATACTTAAATTTTACAGATGAGGAAGCTGATGTTTTCTGTTGCATCTCCCAATGCCTGACCACTCCTGCATCTCAACTACCTTCTTCAAGCAAACCTCAGGCTGCAACCACATGTGCGACCTCCCTGCTGGAACTTTCAGGAAGAAAGAACTTGAGAAGAAGTTTGGGGGTACAAGGAGAGACTGTGTGTCCTAGACATACTCATCTACCTGAAAGTATCTGCACACCATCTACTGCTGTGTCTAGCTTCCAGCCCTGCTAATGTGTTACCACCCTGGGTCTCCTGACCTTCTTAATCAATGGAAATTGAAAAGAGGCCAGACAGGAAAATTCAGGCAAGCCTTTACTGGCAGAGTGAAAACAAACAATAGGTTCCCTTGCCTGCTCACTCGCTGTAGGGGGCAAACTGGTTCCTTTTATGGGGTGAGGGTAGGGGCGGCTCCAGGGGTTGGGCCAGAGGGGGTGCTTAGGTGGTCTGCCCACCTCTTTTGCAGTGTGGTGTGCAGGGGGCATGCTTTTGCTTCTGACACCTCACTTTGCTCTCACTCTACAAAGTGGCGGCTGAGTTTTTAGGTCTTTTTGTAACGTTTTGCCCATAATTTGCCCCAACTGCTCATGCCCATAGTTATTTTTAGTCCCTTATAGTTTCTTTGCATTTTGTTGCTCAAGGAGATGTTTATCTAGGTGCAATCATTGTAGTCACTGCAGCAAAGGGTCCCAGGTCCCAGGTCCTGGCCTGTCTCAATTTAAAGGGCAGGTCAGCAAGTCTATTAAGACCTAATATGGAGACTTTTGCCTTCCCCTTCTCCGGGTGATTGTTTTGGTTGCACCCTATTTTCCTCTGGTTTTAGGGACAAGTAATACCCTCTCCCTTTTTCCAGGAAAGGAGGCAGAATAACGTCTTTCTAAGGACACTAAGCTCCCCCTACACCTGCATTTAGTCTTCCTTTTGCATAATCAGGGAAGATGGGGCTGAGAATGAGGTTGGTGGTAGGCTAAGTTCTCTTAATGCTCTATTTCAGTGAACCCCAGAGGAAAATAACTGGCCACAACAGCTGGCATTCTTATGCATGTATAATTGGAGTACTTATTAGCATCACCAGCATTTAAAGATGTTGCCTCCTTTTCCTCTTATTCTCCACCCACTTCCTGCCTCTTTCCTTCTTTCCTTCTCACTCACCCATCTTTCTCTAACTCTGCCTATTCTGTCTCTTCCTTGCTGTTCAGAAATTAATTCAATAATAAATACAAAGTCATAGCTCCTCCATTGCTTCTACCTGCCCCCGTCACCTGCCCTAGTCACCTGAGAGAGAAGAGTCCTCCCGGTGCCCCATCTCCCATCTCCTCCCTGGCTTCCTAACACCAACAGAACTCCTTCCTCACCCAATTTTGAGGGTGCAACATACACACACTTACACACTTGGCTGCAGTTATCAGAGCATCAATTACGTTCTTTGCTTGAACATCACAGTGAGGACACTTAGACATGATGCCTGAGACCTCTGGGATGCCACTGATACACTTTCTGATGTTGGAACTTGAAACGTTCTGAAGTCCATCTTTCCAGGTGTTCTCAGAGCATCATTCTGGATTGGTTTGGCAGAAGACCTTGTTAAAGTCTGAGATAACCACAGTGTTCTATTCTGGGGCACCATTTAGTCCCATCTTCAGCTCCTGTGGGGCCCCAGGTAATCTTTCTCAAAGAGTGGACCAGGAAGGAAACCGCCTTCCACAGGAAGAACAAGGAACTGGGAAGGTCACTGCAATTTAAGTTCCAGGCCCCCCTCCACTGCTCATTCACAGTGGGACCCTAGAAAAGCCTTCTTTCTCTGGGTTGGGATTCTCAGATCTCTGAAAGAGACAAGGTGGTCGGCACTTGAGCTTCCAAATGTTCTTTAGCTTTAAAAATTCTGTGATTTCATATGCTCGTCCTCCAAATTAAATTCAAAATCATTTTGCTTATATCCTTCTTTCATTAAGAAATGCATTCAAATAACTCATATGCACAACATAAGGGAATAAAGGTAGTTATTTCATAAAATACTGAATTGGTATTAAAAATGTTCATGAACATTTTATCAACATGGGAAAACAGGTATCAGAGAGTCTTTAAAGAAATATGAGAACATACATCAAGCCCTTTGGGCACTCTGATACTTAATAAGTGGGAAAAAATGATAAATGAAGTCAAGCAGAAAGAGAGAATTTACCAAATTATTAACAGCTGCTTCTGAGAGCTGAGATTCTGTGTGCTTTTTGTTTTACTTTTTTGCATTAGTTCTCAAAATTCCTGAAAGTGACTGTGTTTTCTCATCAGGAGGAAAAAAACACTTCCCCCCCCCCAAATAAGTTATTTTTCATTTTAATTGGATGTAATTTTTAATCAAATTAGAATATCATCAAAAGCCTACCATACATCCTTTCCGTGTCATTCTTTTGAAATCAGATTAATGTAAGAAATACATTCCATGTTTTAAGAAAAGCAGCATATGCCCATCAAATGTGGGCATTTAGGTATTTATTTTAAAAGTTGCCCATAGAGCTGTTTTTCACATATCCAGTGAGCCTATATGTGAAATTTCATGGAGCCAAGGGGATGAACTGGCCTGTGGCCATGTTAATAAGATTGTTTTATTTCCTCTAATGGGAAAAGATGCAAAAAAAAAAAAAAACCCAAAACCCCAGTAACCTCAATTTATAAAATTCAGTTTTCAGAATATCTTTCTCAATGCAGCTTATTAGAAATTATAATCTGTCCAGATTCCTCTACTCTTGGAAAACACCAGCAATTAGCAGCCCAGCACCCGGAATTCCTCACAGCCACCATCCCACCCACTTGCTTGTTATTTGCACAGATTATGCCCACACTTCTGTTCCTGCCTTTGGCCATGACTTCAATCTCATCCTGTTTCTAGAGAAGGTGAATCGTGTTTGATAAGGACATCCGTGTGCAGGAAGGAATCTGAGGGAGATATTAGGGTCAGAGTAGAATCTTGCTTTGCAAGCCCATTTTTTAAATTTAATATATTCCTTTAAATTCATTCCTTGTGCTGAGAAAAAAAGATTTATTTGGAAGAAACTGCTAAGGTAATAGGGAAGTATAAATCTTTGGCTGATTGTGGAGATTTTTAAATGATGCAGAGAGAGAGGCTGAGCGTGGGTTGCCAGATAAGCTAAGAGTCAGGGCCAGGGAGTCACTACCAACCCCCACCCACTACCGCCTCCACAGAAGCACTGCATTACCCTAAACCCCATTTTGCCCACTGTAAGCGAGATGTTTCCTCTATTACAGCATGTAAGGAAGCTTAGTAGAATCCTGGTCATAAAGAGCCTTTGACAAAAGCCCCATCCTAATATAATGTGGTCTCCAGGCTAATTATCCTGCCTGAAGCCTAGAAACAATGTTCTTAGGCAAGTGAAGACAGAATCACGCAGTGGATCATATTCATCTTTGCCCACCCGGACTGGCTGCTTTGAAAGTGGTTTTCATCTGGTGTACACTCTCTGGGATGTGAAATATCAACCTCCAGGAAGACAGTGGCAGATGATAGGCTAATGTCTATGGCTCCCTCTTGGTGCCACTGAGGGTGTACATTTCAGGTAAATCTTAAACAGCTCACTTTGAGAAAAGGTATCCTCGAGAATAGGTACCCCTCTGAAATGGGTAGATGGCACTGTCTCACGCCCCTCAGGAGGCACACACATCTGGGCACAGTCAGCCGGAACCCACAGCTCTACTTCCACACCTGGGAGACAAAGCTCATCGAGCCAAACCTCCTATCTGATATCATCAAATCCCACTGTGTCCCATCTTTCACCTGGCTCGGGAAGATGGAAAGTTCAGTTGGGGAGGAAGGGTTTCTCCATCCACTGGAGCCACCCCACTCTACCTTGAATCTTCCCAAAGCCTATTCCCTTTCCCACCCATCACCAAACAATCCACACATGGAGCCTCTCTGATGAAGCAGCTGTAAGGTGAGGGTATAATGGAAACCTGTTCACAAAGGAAACACTCTGGAGGGGGTCTGGACGTGCTGGAAGGTTTGAACTGTGAGAGCTGGGTGAGGAGCAGCCAGGGGAAGTGGAGATATTCACAGGTGCCTTGGGGAGGGAACAACTTCCGCCTGCCCTCCTAGAAAAAGCCTTCCAGTCGCCCATTCATTCACTTTTCATTTGTTCATTCAGTGAGCATTTACCCCCTCCCGACAGTGGATCAAACACTTCTCTGTGCATGGGAGGAAGGGCTGCTTTAGCTACAGCCTCTGCCTTTGAGACTCTCCCAGACTCCCAGACTCAGTCACAGGCAATTATAAATCTGTGTGTCGAGGAGATGGCAGGAAGGTAGGTATAGGGAATAGAGAAATGAAAATCTATCTCTCTGGCACTGGGTTTAGAAACTCTCAACCCAGGAGGTGATGGCTGAGGAAGTTTCTACTCACAGGGGTATGGTGGGGTCTAGCAGAACACAAGGCAGAGTCAGGAAGTGGTGCTGAAGATGGGGATAAGGTGCCATGAAAGGCAGGGTAGCATGGCAGGTGTTTCAGTAAGGGAGTGACAGGCTGGAGATAGGGGTGGAGAGATGATTGAATGTGCAGGTATTTGGGGAAGTAAAAGAGTCTCCAAACGATTCTGGATTTTCAAGGGTGGAAATTTCAGGTGAGTCCCCAGTTTTGAAGAAAGCACTGCCTGTCCCTTTCCCAAGATTAGCACAAAGCTTTGCACAAGGAAACAGTAGATCTAGGGGACATGTGTGTTCTCGGGGGGAAGGCAGATTTTTTTAAGCCTCGCTTGACACAGGATGTCTTGGGATAAAACTTCCAGGCAGTGAGGCAGGAAGGTCACCTCCTTGCGTAACCCCTGTTTTAAAAGATTATTTAGAAGCATCCTTAGGGATCTGAGTTGTAATTTTGTTCCACGTTTATTTAAAAATCCACCTCTATGGCGACCAATTTTTACTGGCCCCTCAGGTGATAACTTAAGACAGATTTCTCTTTAATAGTTTTATAACAATTGAAGTCTCCAGCTCATTCATCTCATTCATTTTATTTCCCACACCCATGAAAGGAATCTGGGGTTCTTATCGGGCAAGAGAGAGAGAATCAGATGTCTTGAAGGGAGGGGGAGGTTCCCGAGCTTCTCTGACAGATCATGACTCTGCCTAGAGAGGGACATCTTTCAGGGTCCTGAGCCTGAGAATTTGGGGCTTGTGACTAGTTAACCATGCATGCATATCCTAATTCCGCTCTGAGAAATCATCACAATGCTGAAACTCCATTTGCTCCTCTAAAAAACATGGAGAGCCAGCAGATATGTTGAGTGACTCAAATGAAGCACCTTACAAAAGAGCCATGGGAAGATGGGGAACTCAGAAACACAGGGTGTCTGCACGCCCTGAGGAAGGATTACAGACCGGCGGGACTGTAGTGAGCACTTGCTATCCCACTCCTCCCTCTGACCCACCCATGCTCATTCCTCTACTCGCCACTCTCTGAACACTGAGCTGCTTTCTGCGTATTCCACTTCCTATAGTGAGCAAAGCCACAAGGTTCCAGGGAGACCAGCGTTCAGTGAGCTGGGAGCACATGCTGCCTCCAGTTTAGGGCTGCTCCGTAAACACTGCCTACTTTAACGAGGCTTCACTTGTAGAGAGGACTCTGTGTTCTGCAAGTCCAAAAACTCAGAATCCATCACTAACAACATGAGGTCTCTGAGGAAACTCATACCCATGTGCACAAAAGCCAAAGGGCCAAAGGGAAGAAAAAAGTTAAACATTCACATAGTTGCATGATTTTCTGTTAGCAGAAGAAAAAAAGTGCTTCCTTTCATCACTGATCAAAATACGGTTATTGCTTAGCGTTGAGGGCAAACCAGTGTCCTTGGAGCCCCAACAGTGGGCACATCCTTGGTTGAGAAAAAGAGACTGGAGCCAAGTTGTGAAAGTTTAAGAACCTAGAAAGGTAGAAAGTAAATACAAGACACTGATTCTTCTGCCAGTAAATGTAGCTCAAGGCTGAATTTTCAAACTCTTTCAACCTTAGCTAAACATAACTCAGAGGTCTGAATTACTATAAACTCATAGTATATTTATCCTCAGGATAAGGGTCACATACTAAGTGCTCTTCCAAACATAAAAAAAAGGTCCCAGGCCATGAATTCGTGCTCCTTTCAGCATATTTCACCAATGTTCCTTTTGGTTGCAAATAGCAATGATATTTCTGTTAAATTCATTTTCTCACTTGGTGGCATAGCTACTCCAAATATGATCTCATTATCTGCAAGAAGGCAGATTCCCGCTGGACCCTCCAAATTAGGCCATCAGACTCCCTTGTTTATGCCTTTTAAACTCATTCATACAGGGCAATGCTATCTCGTCCTTCAGAGAACAGAAACTCACCTGTGCGCTCTGCAGCAGATAAAGAAAAATGAAGCTAATATTTCTCTATGCTATACCCATATTTACTGCCTCACCACAACACCACTTTTTCTGCTACCCTCTCTGATGGGCACAAATGCAGAGCCAATGCATTTTGTTCCAAGTGTGCAGCTTAATGTGCCCACAGATAAATCTTCTGCCCTGTTCCGTATCAAAAACATCTCGCAAGTCTAGGTAAATTATACGCCACCACTCCAGTTTGGTCTACTAATTTTTTAATGTATATGAAATATTCAGGGTGATTTGTGAGGCATGAAATACCTCTCATGAATCCATCCTGACACCTCCCTTGCTGAGCATACATTTCCAAGGGCTGCCCACACTCACTGGGGGCTGAAGTTTTCTAACTAAATAAAAGATCTGCTGGCTGAACTGATAGAAAGATGGAGCAGAGGAGGCCCCCTCATGCATCTCTCTCTCTCTCTTTGGTCCTTTGCTCTCGTCTTTTGCAGCCTATGGCTTTCGGAGTCTTTGTAAGTCTTTCTCATGCCTTTGCTCCTGGCATAGCTACTGGGATTGACAACCCACAGCTGGGGTAAGTTTTCAGGCTCATGGACTCCTAAGACATCTGAAGGTCCTTTCCCCACTCAGTGGACTGGAGATGCAAACAAAGCTCTTCGAAATTAAGGAGAGAACACAGGATTCCAAATAGGAGGAGTAAAGGCACAGCTTTCAGGCATCTGAACCAGACAGGTTGAAATGGTTTACATATTTTAACTGGTGGATGCCGATGCAAAGAACAAGACTTTTGTGTTCAGAAATTAGGGTGTGGTGGTGTCCAGACCAATCGCTGGCTGAGAGACCTAAGACATTTCAGTCAAGCTTTCAGCACCTCCAGTAATGCTTCTGAAGTTTGGGGAAATTAATGTCACTGTCAGAAGGTTACTGTGAGGAGTCAAAGTGGTGACATGTGGATACACCCAGGACACTGCAGGGGTTCAGTCAAGGTGAATTTCCTCCCTTGCCTCCCAACTCATTTTTGTGATGGCTCTTTCCATGCACCACCCCACTTTGCCATTGGAAGAGCTGTTGTGCGGGGAGCCCTTGGGTAGGCCACTGACACGAGTTTTTCCTATCTGATGCTCACAACAGTACGTCAGTTTTGAGTACTAATAGTTCTGCTCAACAGAGGGAACACTGAGGTTATGGTGTTTAGGAAAAGTGACAAAGGGCACATCATTTCCACATCGCAACGCCAAGATTCTAAGCCCAATGTCTGATCCCTGAATCCATCTATGCTCTTTCCAATATGCCTCCCCATTCTTGCCACACCACTTGGCCTGCATCCAACAGGAAGCAAAACAAATCCCTAGAGGATAACACACCCCTTCTTTCTCTATTATGGCACGCTGTCAGGTTGCTCCTGGTGTCTCATCAATGCCTTTGGGGCCACCCTATTTCCTCTCTACTTTCATAAGGGTTTTATGAACTCTTTGTCTCTCGCCAATTAATCTGAGATTTCTTATATTGTTTCAAGACAATTCTTATCCCTACTTTTGCCTTATACATTGTTCTTGGCTTTTTAAATTTTTTGCATAGCCATTCCATACTTTTATTATCTTTGGTGGCAGCTTATGATTTTAGTATCTCACATTATTGGCTATTTATCCTTTGCTTTATTTATTCATTTATTTTCTTCTCCTTCTCCTTCTATTTATCAGTGCAGAGCTCCCTTACTTTTCTAGATGCACTGTTATTAATTCCATCCATTTCTTTCCTGTCTTCACCTACAATAATATGACTTCACATATCCATTCCTCTTCAACTTCATCTACTGGAAATCCAATATCCACAGCTCATGTTTTCCCTCAGCTGCTCTATGCTCTTATTTTTAGCCTAATTATGAGCATAATGAAGTTTTGATCTTGATTTTTCCAGGTTTCCCCTTCAATGACTTAAGTTATAACCTCCCTAGTTGCCAAGACTGGTACTTTTACCCCTTTGAAACATGAATAAAATATTAAAGGAGATAGCCAACCTGCCTTCCATCACAAATATTCTGTCACAATTACTTCTCAATTTCATTCTCTGCAATCTCGGCTACATCTGGTCATTAGAAACGACCCAGTTTGAACACCTCAGTCTTACTGTTCAGTCGTGACCAGAGATTTTCACTGTGGTAGGTTTCTAAGTATGCTGGCCGTGTTTGGTGTCAAGCCCAGTATTGTGGAATTAGAGCACATGAGCCCTGGAAGGGTCTTTAAGTGTCATTTTGAAACACTTCAGCATAGGACTGTGAATGTTTTTTCTTTTTTTCTTGTTAGGTCTGCACCCTAACAAGAAATGGAAGTTCCCAGGCTAGGGGTCAAATCAGAGCTGCAGCTCCTGGCTTACTCCACAGCCACAGCAACATGGGATCTGAGCTGCATCTGTGACCTGCACCACAGCTCTCAGCAAAGCTGGATCCTTAACCCACTCAGCAAGGCCAGGGATTGAACCTGCCTCCTCATGGATTTCAGTTGGGTTCGTATCCTGCTGAGCCATGACGGGAACTCCCGAAATTTTTTTCAAAAGGGAGAAGTAGAGCCTGCAAAGGTTCACTTACCCACTATTCCGTTTTGGAGAGGTCTCCTTACTTTGCTAAGTCTCACTCTTCCATTCCCTACAAAATAGGGCTGCAAAAGAATGTGTCTACCTTATGGAGCTGTGGTTGGCACCAACGAGTCGGCATTTGTGAACAAGCCCAGTGCAACTTCAGGCACGGAAAGTCTTATCAGATAAATGCCAATTAAATAGGAAGCTGGTATTGTCACACGCCAATCCCCAACAAGCCTTGACTGTCAGGACCATATGGCCAGCCAGTCTATATCTGACTAGGTCAAGTGGCAGCCGTCTCACAATTTTCTGGGTTTGCTCATTCCACCTCCTGAGAATGCTCTTTAAGGTTGGGGCTGGGTCTACATCACAGTTGAGGATGTTTAATCAAAACTGTTCTCCATATAGAGAATCACCATCTGGCTCCATCCAAAATTCACCCAAGAACCCCTGTCTCTCTTTCTCTTTTAGGCCACATAGGCCATTTTCATAGGACATTTCCATTACAAACATGAGAATTCTTCAGATTTCTGAACAGAGTTCCCGAGTACTTCCCCAACAACTGCAACAATACCTCCTGGTTACCATGGTTACCAGCCCTCCTGAGCATCTTCTTCTCTCACCTCCAGACTGTTCAAATATGTAAAGTTCCAGGCCTGCCTGGAATATTTCACGAATAGCCTACACAGTGCAGAGTGGAAGTTAAGCGCTGTGGTTCTTATACTGGATGGTCTACTTTTCTTCACAAAGCCCCATATAAAAATCGCTTCTTTAGCAACTACACCCAGGAGTCATTTATTTAGTTACAGTTATAGTTAGCCAGAACCTTCAGTTTCCTTTCCTCCATCTATACTTGGGAAGTTGATGGTGCAGAGTCAGGCTCAGAACCGTAGATAAACAATGGGTCCATCTGATTTATCAGTACAACCCACTGTGGTTCTAGGAAACCAAAGATCCCCCAAGGAGTTGATTCATTTTACCAATGCTTTGTTAGGACTCAGTTTGAGATGCTGCTTCAGGCTCTGAGGATACATTGGTTAATAAGACACATCTTTTCTTGAATGAATGGAATGCATCATTCCAACAGGGTAGATAGTAACAACCAATTTCAACAACAATGATGAAAGTAATATCAAATAGATTACAGGGGTCTGATTTAGTCGAGAGGGTCTGGAAAAACTTCCTGCAGACATGCCTTTGAGTTCTAAGTGATACAGAAATCACTTTGAGTTTTAACAAAAGAATAGGAGAGCCCCAAGTCATAGGAAAGACATTTGGGAAGGCCTTGAAGGCAGAAGGACTGAGGCAAATTGAAGGATATAAATGTAGAAAGAATACTAATGTGGGTAGGAAGAAAGGCACAGATAAATCTAGAGATTAGTCAGGGTCTTATCATGAAGAGATATGTAGGTCCATAAAGAATTTGCAGTTTTTTCCTTAAGAGTGATGAGAAGCTAATAACAGTTTTCAAGCAATGGGGCAGGATGGGGGACAGGAATAAATTTACATTTTAAAAGCTTCACGGGGCAGCTATAGTCAGAGGATATGGATTCATGTAGGAACAAGATGAATGTGTGGTACCTGATGGTTGGTAGGACAGACAGTCTAGCTGAGTGATAATAGTACCTTGGACAGGGGTGGTGGCAGCAGAGAGGGAAAGGTGGCTCAATTTGGAAAACCACCTAGAACTGGACTGTGTAGAATAAAGACATTGATTTGAAAAGAGGGGAGAAAGGAAAATGGTATAAAGGAGGATGCCTTTAAAGGTCTCTGATCTGCACATATGAGTGGATGTTACTGCCGTTTACCAAGTTTGGGAAAACAGGAAGTGATAAGAGTCCCAAAGGGAGAACATGAGTTAAGTCAGAGAGGTGCTGAGTCTGACGTACTCACTAGTTATCCAGGCAGAGACTTAAGGTTGGATATTCCTTACCCTTTAGTTTCCGTCTTTCTCAAATACATTATTACTTGGTGTCTCATCATGGATCTTGATGTTTAACGACCAGTTATGGTAGAGAGTTGAAATAGTTCTGATAGTGTCTGTTTGTGTGTTGAGTGTGTGTGTTTATATGTTGAGACAGAGCAACAGACAGAGAGAATATATGTTTATTTGCTTCAATCTTGGTTTCCTCTCGAGTTTTCTTTCATGAAATTGTCCTATAAGCACAAGACAAGAATCTGACTTTTTGTATTAAATAGGCCTTTAAAAATCTTACTTAATGAGTTTATGCTCAAAACCAAGCTCCCGGACCCTCACCTTCTGAGTTGATTTAACCAGTCAGGTGTCTTGACAAAGTAACTGCCCAATTACCCGATTTTTATAATTGCTACACCGGGAAATTAAGCCTGAAAAATATGCATGTTCACGACCTCAGCGCCTCCTATATTTTTCATCCCTCCATTTTGAGTTTGAAAAATTGGCATGAAAATTGTTTTCTGACACTTCTTTTGAACCCTTAAATTATGTATCTATGACTAATAGCGACGTCTCAGGATGTTCTCTCAGAGAGGAAATCCAGTTTGAAAATCTGTCCTTTGTTTTGCATTCTGCAATTTCCTAAAAAGATCAGTTTGGGGATGTTCTTTGCCCCCTACATTACTTGCGGCACACGTAAGCCTACCCCCCACCCCCAACATACACACTCTGCCAACATGCACTGTCTCCACATTATCAGGAGGCTTATTTCTGTCCAACATATTCAACATGTACAAAACTACAACAGCAGCAAGGAAAATTAGAGAGGCTCCATCCTGAAAGAATTCACCATGGAGTTTAAAGTCAAACCAAAGCCACATGTAGCTGTTGGTAGATAAGGAGCACCATCAGCTCCCTGCAGGGGGAGGCTGTTTGCCTTGCTCACTGTTGTACCTGTAGCACCTAACCCACTGCACTGCACAAGGAGCCACTCAGCAAACGCTGAATTGTGAGTGAAGCTATACCTGGTCCCAAATACTACTTCCCGTCTCTGATTCAACCAGGCTCTGCAGACCTCGTCAATAAAACCAGGCTCTGATCAATCTTCCACCCCACGGTTTGTTTCCTGAGATCACTCCTTCACCAGTCCTGTACTTGCAATCTCCGCCCGAGGTCCATCTGCTGTCACCGTCCCCACCGTCACCTGGTGCTTCTGATATTTTGATTCAACCAGTCCCCTAGTCCTAACACTTAGCCCCACTCCTTCACTTTTGAGGTTTTCCTTTCTTTCTCTCTCTTTTTTTGGGAGGGTGAGGTGGAGGTGGGGGGGGGGGCTGCACCTGGGGCATGCACTAGTTCCTAGGCCAGGGATCGAACATGTGCCACAGCTGTAACCAGAGCCAAAATAGTGACAAGGGCAGATCCTTAACCTGCTGAGCCATGAGGGAACTCCTTCACTTTCCAGCTTTTGTACCTGAATCCCAGTGGTGTGGATTCTGCTCAGAATGTGACTCCCACTGTGTAGACACACCTCCCTCCTCCATTAAACTGAGGTCTTTGCAAGTTTCCCTGCTCCAAGTGCAGTGGTCACTTACCCGCTGGAACACACCTGCCCACTGTGGTGTCCAGTCCCTCCTGTGTCCTGATTTTTTTTAAATTATTATTAAAGGAGAGTTGATTTACAATGTTCCTGATGTACAGCAATTTCTGCTGGAGCAGCAAAGTGACACAGTCTTTCATACATATAAGAATATATATTTTTTATATTATTCAAATACATAAGAATATACATATTATTCATATATACATAAGAATATATATATTAATATTATTTTTCATCAAGGCCTATCCATGACACTGGATATAGTTCCCTGTGCTATAGAGTAGGACCTCATTGCTTATCCATTCTAAATGTAAGAGTTTGCATCTACTAACCCCACACTCCCAGTCCATCCCACTCCCTCCTCCTCCCCCTTGGCAACCACAAGTCTGTTCTCTATGTCTGTGAGTCTGTTTCTGTTTTCTAGATAGGTTCATTTATGTGCTATTTTAGATTGCACACGTAAGTGATATCATACGTATTTTCTTTCTCTTTCTGAGTTACTTCACTTAGTAGGATAATATCTAGTTGTTCCACTGGTTTGATTAGTACTTTTTAAAAAGTTATTTAATTAAGGCCACACCCCTGGTATATGGAAGTTCCCAGACCAAGGACTGAATCCAAGCTGCAGCTGCAGAACAATGGATCCTTTAACCCACTGCGCCGGGCCCAGGGATAGAACCTGCTCAGTGACCTGAGCTGCTGCAGTCACATTCTTAACCCACTGCAACACAATGGGAGATCCATGATTAGTACTTTTATTTGGGCAGAGAGTGAGTTTCCTGTCACTCTAAATAATCAGAGACTGAGAAACCTTTGACAGGAATTTTATAGAAGTGCTTCAAGCATCAGCTAAAAGGTCAAATTAAATTATCTTCGATGCATCTTTAATCTTGAACTTCTGACAATACAAAATATACCCTGTACAGTATGTAGAACTCAAGGTTTGCCTAAGCTATGCTACTTTGTGCAATGTCATTCAAAACTCTACTAAAGGATCTGAGATGTCACGCAAAGTCTTTAGATGGTGGATTTTGTCTCTTACTGAAAGATTAAATCATTCTTCCCATAGAGTGGGTTTTCAGGGAGGATGGCTGCATGTCTGTCCAGGTGCCTGAGCGACCTTTTCTGACCAGTCTGTGATGGCTTTATAACTCATGAGATGATTTACCTAACCACATGGATGCTGAGGTGGGCTTATATGGGATGAGCATTCACTCTTTTCTTGCTGAAGTCCTGTGGCTTCTGTTCCCCCATGGATAATATCTTAAGCCAGCGAGGACCAAGTCCCTCCTTACCCATCGGTTTCAGCTCGCATGATGGCCCTGCTGGGAACATGGCTGGCTCTGAGCAGTCCAAGCTGGCTGTGCTTCAAGGAGCACATCCACTTTCCTCATACCTTCTCAGCTTTGCCCAAAGCTCCCTCTGCTTTGGATTCTCTTTGGCCACCATCTCCCAGGCAAACTCCTACTCTTCCTCAACACTTAGCTTGAATATCACATCCTTTTGGAAAATTTTACTTTAATCCAAATCATCTTCCTTCATAAAAATTAGCCCTTTTACTCGCTGGCTCCCAAGGCAAAGGGTCCTCTCTTGGAGTTCCTTTCACTGAGTTAGTATCTATCACTTTTGTATCTCCTGCTCTCAGTGGGCTCCACACAGAAGTCCGAGCCTGTCGTCTTTATACCTCCCAATTCCGGGCATTAGTAAATACATGATAGATGTAACTGAATGAATATATGTTAATTGACTAAATAAATAAGATAAACACAGTAGTAATTATATAAAGCAACTTTCCCATTTCCTAACCATTACAGTTATGGATAAAGATGTTCAAAAGTATGAATTTCCTGCCTATTTAACATGACATCACTCTAAATAGTCAAAGACAACTATTTCATCACTTTTTGAAAATATTTCAATGCAAGGTCCTCAAAAGCTTTTCTTTTATCTATTTGAAATCATTCTACATTTCAATTTTTGGTCACCAAAATGTGATTTCCTCATCATCAACCTGAATACCTTTGAAGTGAATTACGCTCTTGTAACCCTCTCACCTTTGCTGATGGTGTTTCACAGAGGTCTAAATTGTTGCCCACAAACTCCTAGAGAAATGGTAGGATCATTTGAAGGCACTGAGATGGGAGTCTATGGGAATTTCTACCGTTTCTTGCATACACTTGATAGACAAAATCTTGGTAAAAAAGAATAGTATTTTAATCTATATTAATCCCTTTGACCTTGACATTGCCTAACGAGGCATGACATTTGCCAGGCTCTGACAAATTCACAGTATTTTGTAGAATTCTACCAAACAATGACACAACAGAGTCACCTGAGAGCCTCTTTGGCTGTCAAACCTGGCCCAACTGTCCCACGTCTCATTCATATTCTGGCTCTACGAATTCTGCTTTTTAATTATCTTTCTATTTTCCTTTTTCCCCTCCTTTTCTTTCTTCAAGGCCCTCATGAAATAGGTAAAAACTTAGTGGTTATTAATAAGTTTTTTAAAAATGAAGTAATACTGAGTTTATTTCTCCCTTTTCCAGCACTGTCTGAATGATTTTAGACAGTCAGTTATCTCCAGCAGACTGTTCTCTTATTTGACATGTTCATTTCATGGGATTTCTATGATTATTAAACAAGCTACAGGAAAGAACAACATGTGAAATATGGTCAGTGCTCACTGAAGGTGAGATTTCCAATACTGGTTTCCCAAAATGTCTGTTCAAAAGGTCATCTGAAACAAAGAGCATTTTCCCTTAGAAACATCTAAGATTCTACTAAGCATCTGATTTATGGTTGTGTTTCCAGCCTCTTAAAAACTATATTAAAAAATAGAGTGGGGAAAAGAAAAGTGATGACACGGATTTAAACCTACTATGTGCCAGATACTTCTCTGATAATTTCACATATAATTTCTCACTTAAACCTCACAGTAATCTTCAGATTAGCTGTTATTATCCTCACTTTTCTAAAGGTAGAAAGCAAGGATCTGAGAGCTGATATAACATGTTGTGAGGACTCAGTGTTGGCAAGTGCTAGACAGAATACCAGATGAGCCTGTCTCCAAATTTATGTTTTATTTTTTCCAAAGGAAAACTGATATTGGGTATAGGTTAAGGTTCTCTTTCCTGAAATATATTCTGCAGAATGTAAAAAAGGGATATAGGTTGAGATAGTTTCTGTGATGAACTTAGTTTAAGAAATGTTAGATTATACAACAAACAAAATAAATCCTCATTTTGCAGGACTTCTCAGTGCCTTGAATGAATGAGTAAAGTTAACCTGAAATCTCCTACAATGTGAGGGAACTACTACATTTGATCATATTCCAGAGAACATTTTGGGATACCCTGATCTAGAGAAATGATCTGCAAGTGTCCATCTCTCTACTAAAGGGTCATGTATTTCACGATACTTAATATTATTTAGACCAATTCTTTTCTTTATGTGTCTATAAAATGTGCATTAATAAATCCCGTGAGGCAGATGGGCATCCTCAGCAAATATTATCATGGTGTTTAATGCGGGCAGATCTAAACAAACACACATTTTCCAGTAGTATTTTCTCCTGGTTTAATGTATAGTGCAGGTTCCTAGGTACCAGAGCCCCAGACATCCAGCTGCTGTAAATCACCTGAGAAAGGTGATCATTAAATAGATTAAAATGCATGAAAATTACCTAAATGTGGACCATTAGATTAAATGAAGCAGCTATAATATAATGCCCTGATGGCACCGGGAACTTTATTTAGATTATAACTGTACCAGTGTTGTGCAAATCACATGATTAAGGAGAATATTACAAATCTTACTGGTCCCCCCCACCCCTGCCTTCGACTAAGGGTTTGCAATTGAAATTCCTCCAAGGCTTAATAAACAGTTACCTCCAAGAAGGCACTTTGAAACTGACTTTCTAGACCAATCTGCATTTCGATGTGGTTTGGAGCAAAACCTTATCTCTGTGTGGCATGTTTGCAGGAATAACAGTGTTTAAATAATGTCTGAAATGGAGCATAAAAATCCTTTGTAACTCAAATGGACATATTGAGAAACTTTAAGCTTCAGCTCACATTACCTTTTTGATATTTCTTTCAAAGACTGACAGTAAGACATCATCACTTGCAGAAAGTAACTCTCCAAGAGCCCTGTGCATATTTTTGATGTAGTTCCCGCTTGCAAACTCTCCTCATAACTTTAATAAATGCCAATTTGGGGAGCAGGAATGGTTAGAGTTTAAATTTTTCATAAAACTCTGTGTGAAATTGAAGTAGTCTGTCTACTTCTTTCCATCTAGCCAGATCACTGGAGAAAAAGAGAAAAAAAACCAGTGTACTTGTGTATGCCTTCAAAAAATGCCTCTTAATTGGAGTCATTTAGGAAGTTCTGGGTAAGATCTTTTTGGCAGAGAAAACCATCAGCCAAGGAGGTTTTTTTTCACCTTCATGTCAAGTGCATTTTTGCTCTTATTAGATCATTTTATTTTGTTGAGGTTGAAAGCAAGGAAGCATTGGGAAGAGAAAGGAGCTTCTCTTGATTCTATTCAGTGCCCAGCACTGTGCTTGGTGTTTTCCATATTATCATGGCTCATGGCATTTAATTCTCATGACAGCTTCTCCAGGGAAATACTACTGATCATTGATCAATTAATAAAACTGAAGCTTGAAGGGACTGATGATAAGCTATCATGGTGGAGTCAGATTTTGAACCTATTTCTATCTTGAACAAGCTCATGCTCTTCCCACTTTATTCTGTGGTTGCACTCGGTGTCACACAGGTGCTGACACCAAGCATGCACCATAAACGAAGTCATAGAATACAGGGACCGCTGCTTGAATGGGAGCCTGGGGGGAAGGCATTTGAAAATTGGCTGGAGTGTCTAAGCCTGGATCCATTTTGCAAAATGGAAGACGCGGGGGGGGGGGGGGGAGGCAACATCTGACAAAGCACTTTGGTATACTGGGCATGCTGCTAAGCATTTTACATACATCATCTCATTTAATCCTCAAGGCAGTCCCCTGAGATGAACACTACTAGTTCTGCTTGACAGATGGGAAATACTGAGATGCCCAGAGAGACCAGCTGCCAAAAGTCATAGTGGTCGTGAGTAGAACTGTGATTAGAACCCAGGGTTCACTTCAGGAGTCGAGTGTTCAAGAGCAAAGGAGCCTGGCTTTTCCGTTTGACTTTTTCTGTATACTTTCAAATGGTTTTGTTGAGATATAATTCACTTGCCACATATGAACCACTTGAAGTATACAATTGAATGCTTTCATAAATTCCCAGGATTAGGCAACCCTGTGAATAACCACAATTTAATTTTAAAACATTTATATCCTCTGCAAAGAAACCCTATACCTGCTAAGAGTCTACTCCTCATTCACACCTCCATCTCCAGCCCTGGGGAACCACTAATTTACCTTTTGTCTCTACTGATTAGCCTGTTCTGGACAACACAGATAAATGGGATCCTACAATAGATGGTCTTTTGCGACTGATTCTTTTACTGAGGATGTCATGTACAAGGTTCATTTACATGGTAACATGTATCAGTGCTTCATTATTTTGGTTGCTAAATAATAGTCCTTCATATGAGTATATCACATTTTATTTATCCAAACATCAGTTGATGCATGTTTGGGTTATTTCCACATTTTAGCTATTATGAATAATGCTGCTATACACATTTGAGTTAAGTGTTTTTGTGGATATATGTCCTGTGTTCTTTTAGGAGTATGTCTTGAGAGTAGAAGTGTTGGGTCATATGAAAACTCTAATTGTTTAAGATATTGAGGAATTTTCAACCTATTTCCAAAAGGGACTCCACCATTTCACATTCCCACTAGGACTGTATAAGGGTCCAACTTCTCTATATTCTTGTCAACACTTGTTATTTTCTGTTCTTTTGGTTTTAGCTATCCTAGTGTGTAGGAAGTGGTATCTCATTGTAACAGTAACAGTAATACCCCTTATCCTTGGGGCTAAGTTCCAAGACCTCCAATGGATGCCTGAAACTGCAGATAGTACTAAAATCCTACAAATACTATGTTTTTTTTTTTTCATATACATCCCTACCTGTGATAAAGTTTAATTTACACATGAGGCACAGAGATGACCAAAAATAACTACTAATAAAATAGAATTACAACAATATACTGTAATACAAGTTATATAAATGTGGTCTCTCTCAAAATATCTTGTACAAAGTTAACGCCTTTTCCAACTTAACTAAACATTGGTCATGCACTACGGCCATAACTTTTGCAGCTTGAGGTACTATAGCAAAACTAGCATGAAGTTCTTTTACTTTCTTCACAATTTTATGGATAGAAGATTCCTTCTTACCAGGGATATCGGCAAACTCTCTCCCCACCTCCATATGTGTGTATGTATATATATATATTTTTTTCATTATTAAGTTGAGAACTTTCATCTTTTCACTTAAAGGAAATAGTTTATCTTCTCTTTGGCATATCTGAACTGCCAGCATCACTACTTTTATGCTTGGAGCCATTATTAAGTAAAATAAGAATTACTTGAACACAAGCACTGCAATACCCTGACAGTTGATCTGATAACCAAGCCAGCTACTAAGTGACTACTAGGCAGATATGCTGGACAAAGAGATGATTCACTTCCTGGAAGGGTAGGAGTGGGATAGTGAGAGATTTCATCACAGTACTCAGAATGGCATGCATTTAAAATTTATGAATTGTTTATTTCTAGAAGCTTCCATTTAATATTTTTCAGGCCAGGGTGGACCACAAGTAACTGAAACCACAGAAAGTGAAACCACCCATAAGGAGACCACTGTAATTTTGATTTGCACTGAACATCTTTTCATGTGCTTATTAATCACTTATATACCTTTTGGGAAAAATATCTATTCAAAGTCTTTGCCCTTTTCTTCAATGGGTTGTTTCTTTTATTATTGCATCATAGCTGTGTTTTTATTTAATGGTAGCAATTTTTAAAAAATTTTGATGTCAATTTATCTCTTTTTTTCTTTTATACTTTTAGGATCATAAGGAACTATGGCCTGACCATGGGTTCCCTAAAATCACCCTCTTCCCTTTCTTAAGGCCATGAAGAATTACCTGCATAGTTTCTAAGATTTCTATAGCTTTAGCTCTTACATTTAAGTCTATGATCCATTTTGAGTCGATTCATGAGTATGGTGCAAAGTAGGGATCCAATATGATTCTTTGGGAAACAGACATCCAGTTGTCCCAGCACCACTTGTTGAAAACAGCATGATTTTTGACATGAGACAGCACTGGTCATTGATTTTTCCTTTGCTAGTTAGTAGCAATGGGAGCTGAGACAAATCAATCAAATTTAGTTTCCTCATCTGTGAGGCTAGCAATACACCTGCATTTCAATGCTGATGTTAAGAAGAGATCATCGTCTCCATACTTCCTTCTACCCTCCCTAGCACAGGTCATTATTCCGCAAATATCCAATATCCCACCCCTCCAGCACCTCTTGCTGAAATCAAAAGATTCATTCTAACATTGTGAGAATAAGGAGGGGCCAATTACATGAATCTGATACTCCCCAGACCCCCACAAGGAACCCGTTAGTCACCTTACATTCCTCAGCTGTTACTCAGAGAGCATGCATATGGAGAAGTTACTGGATGTCAGATATTTGGAAGGAAAATGCTTTTAGTAAATAGATCCCCATGTGATAGATAGCACTGTCACCCTGTTTTGCAGATAAAGCATCCAGTTCTCTCTCCTCTATGGGTACCCACCATACCCTATTGCCTCCAATCATGAAAGAGATACTGGGGAGGATTCAGTTTCTTGGGCAGCCTTTAGAGTCTGATCTCTCTGCTGCATTCTATCCCCAAGATCTAATGATTCTGTGCATGCTTTTGTGTTGTGCTCCATTTTTTTTTTCCTGATAGATTCATTTTGCTTTCAAAAAATAACTTGTACATTTTCACTTGGCTTTCCAAATGGCTCATTCTCCTGGCTATCAAGATGAATAGACCCATGCCATTCTAAGATAAGATTCCCAAGTCAGGACTGTTTATCGCCAAGAGCAGAGAATCACATACCCATTAATGCCTCTAGACTTCAGGATGGATGGAGTGTTGGATCCAGCTTCATGCTCACTCCTGGGGGCAGGTGACTTCTACAAATGGAAAGAGGCATGCTTTGACTTGATTTATATGTGAGGAAAAATACTCCTCCCTAGTGACCCTTCAGTCCCACATCCCTGGGCCCCTTTTCAGATCCAAATGGATGTTTCCCACACAACATCCATCTGATGAGGTTTCACCAATAGAGTCTAATTTCATATCATTTTTGAGCCATTCTCCCCTAGGAAGGCCTGTATCTCAGCCTGTGTAGGATCTCCATAGTT
Source organism: Phacochoerus africanus (assembly GCF_016906955.1). NCBI lineage: Eukaryota > Metazoa > Chordata > Mammalia > Artiodactyla > Suidae > Phacochoerus > Phacochoerus africanus. Next base: position 25,910,394 of record NC_062551.1, on the reverse strand, counting down.
CCTTTATTTCTTACTTCTCTTAGGAAAAAAACCCTCAAAGACACATATTCTTTTTTGTTTGTTTGTGTTGATAAGCCCACAGCATGTGGACGTTCCCAGGCCAGGGACTGAACCCACCCCACAGCAGTGATCCAAGCTGCTGGAATGATAATGCTGGACCCTTAACCCATTGAGCCACCAGGGAACTCCCGTGAGACATATTCTTTTAAAGGTGTCAGGAATGATTGTTTCAAGGAAACATGCAGGAATCAACATGCATGGGAAAACAACAGAAGTTCTGGAATTTGCCAACATCTTCCCCCATCCTGGTCTATCCTTTGATAATCTCAGAGATGAAACTTAAGTTCCTGTCCTTCCTGCTGGCTGCGGACGGAGTTCAGCAAACTGCACTGTTTTTTCTCTTTCTGGAGAAGATCTTGCTGGCGGCTGGCTTTCTGCAGAGCTGACTTCATTACTTGCTTATACACAAATTTATGCTCTACCAATACCAAACTACTTTGGTTTTTTATAACACACCAGACATCTCCCACTTTCATGCCTTGCAAATGTGATGCTGCTGCTTCCCCTTTGTTCAAAATGCAAACAAATTTTATTCTCTTCTTCAAAAATGAGCTCAAATTTTAAGCATTTAAAATAGCATTTCCTGAGTAATTCCATCACTATATATAGCTAATTTTTTTCTTTTCTGTATTCATACATTCTCCTACGACTACGTTTCTCACTTTGCATGAGAATGTCTTTGTATGTCTGTCTTTTACCTTAGACTATGTTTTTTTAGAGCATACCCTGCCTTGTTTGCTTCTCTTATAGCAGCAACTATTATCTGGCACAGAGTAGTAGTAAATTAATATTCAGTAAATTGGTTTAAATTGAAAGGAAAGAAGTCAAGAATTTGCAACTCCACTTACTAATGAAGAAAAAAATAAATCTGTTGCTATGAATTAAGATAAGTCTCTGAAATATTCTGGCTGGTGATGCTCACCAGGCTCTTGAAAGTTACTTGAGCTGTGCATACCCTTTCACCTCACCAACACTCCAAGAGCTTACAGATAATGTTCACTGGAATGGCCTTAAATAAATTAGCATTACCATCTCTACTGATTTCTTTGGCAGAAACAAGTTTACAAGTTAATGGAAATGAAGCATAGGAAAGGGGTGTATGAAGAGAGGAAGAGAGAGAGAGGCATTTCATAATTTATCACGATGTGAGCCCTGGCACCTCATTTATTTTACAAAAAGGACTGCTGATGCTCATATTTTTATGAGTTGGGACTTAGAATTCCTGCTTCCCCTCCACCCATCACCTGTCTTGCAGCCTATGGAAATGCTGCGCACTCACCAGCTGGTTTCCTAGAATCACCCCTTCCCCTTTCTCATGCTATCAGCCGGGGCACTTCTCTCCCAAGCGCTGCTGCTGTGGGCAGAAAGGATCTTTCCTCCTAGGACATGGGGTTAGATCCTCCACAATCGATACGGAGCCCAAAACCGGGGACATGGCACTGTGCATCTTCACAGCTCACCATCCCATTTAGAATGAATTAACATCTAGTCGGCAAGCAATCATGCCTAGTAATTTGTAGATCTGTTTATTCTTCAGAGTCACATCTCTTAAAACACTGTCAATAGAACAATTACATTGGATCTTTTCACCGGAAGGCACCTCTGTTATGTTCTTGGCACGATTACTCAAGGCAAGTCCTTCCAGCTCAGCTCTCTGCAATACTACTGCTACTGCTACTACTATTAATAACAACAATAATAATGAATAAGGTAAAATGAAATTAGAGACCTGAAAAAAAATCAGAGACACACATCTTTTTAGCCAAGTGTGTCCATCTGCTAGCAACTTTTTTTCAGGCCAAATTTTAATCAGTTTTATATCATCTCTCCCTCACCCAATTTGTGTCCCAAAGGGCCAGAAAAATAAGAGTTTTCAAAACAATCCTTAGGCTACTATCATCCTGTGCAAGAAATCCCCTGAGGTCTTTCCTTTCCATGTCAGCCATCCATTTCATTTTTTAAAAAAAACAATGTTCTCTCTCTTTCTCTCTCTCTCTCTATATATATATATACACACACACACACACACACACACATATACGTATATAATTAAGTCTGGATAATAATATATATATATTATTAAGTCTGGAGACACAAAAACAGAACAAAGGAAAATGTCAGATGCAGAAAGTTTAGACCAGATCCACTTAGGCTTGGAAAACAACAGAAGTTATAGAAATTTTTCTGAAATGCTGGTCTTGTTCAAAACACCTTGGCATTCCACATGGCATATGCTGTTTTAGCTATTCTTTGTAAGGAATGACGGCATAGACAAGATCCTTACTTTCCTGGATCACAGCAGCATCCAGGACACATCTATGGTTTATAACAGCTACAAAGGGGAGTTTGTACCACTCGTGCTCAAAGACAAATCTCGGAGATCTCAAGGATCCCAGGTCCCAGCAGTGGTCCTGGAAGCATCCTAAGACTCTTGGAGCATTGGATTTGGCTGAATTTAAAGACGTCCTCAAGCTCCTAGTCATGCTGCGCTGGCTGTCCATGCTCAGGGTGGTGAGGGCCACCAGACAACTCAGGTGCAAGTTTCCACTCTGGTGGGTGGGGACGCCCACTTTGCTGCACTCATGGTTTTTCACGTGACCTGGCTGAGGAGTCCCTTTCCTCACTACCATTAGGGGTTAGTCCCATCAACAAGGGACAGTGCTCTTTCAGCTTTTTTTGCTCGCCTTTCCCACAAAATTTAGATGAATTACTCTGGGTCTTAACTAGGAGTCAGCTGAGTCTTTTTATCCTGACATATGGCCAGAGACCTTGACAAGATTTCACCTCTCGGTGTGTCAGAGAGAATCTGTGCATCTCAGAGTTCTTCCTCCAAAGAGGATTTCTGCTCTCTCTTTGTTTCATTATCTTATGCCTTAGGTCTTACAAAGTTGTTTTAGGAGCTTCTTTAATATGTCTTCAAGAAGACTTGGTAGATCCTCGTGATAGGTGGATTCTTTTTCAGACATCTTTGCACTGTCAGAGTTCCCAAGGTTGGTAGGTATAAAGATGAAAGCCCACCCCTTGGACCCTCAGTAAGGGGGTGTGTGTGTGTGTGTGTGTGAGACAGAGAGAGAGAGAGAGAGAGAGAGAGAGAGAGAGAGAGAGAGAGAGAGGGAGAGAGAGAGAGAGAGAGAGAGAGAGAAATGTAGGGAAGAAGGGCAAGGACGAGGAGGGGAAGGAGAAGAGGAGGTGAAAGAATAGGAGGAGGAGGAAGACAAGGAGAAGCTTAGTCCATATTCTGCCAAAGCATTTGTGAGTTTAGCCAAGAATCTATTGTCTCACTTTTCCTTTTCTGGGTACATAATATCAACAAACAATCCCTCTGATTTTCTTGGCACAGAAACTTTTGTGATTAAAATTTCCAGTGGTTACTGTCCTTGTGTAAAAGATACACTACCCCCCCTCCCCCACTTCCTGTTAACCATGACTTCAGGAGAAATCTCCCAGTAAGAGAAATACCTCATTGGCTCGTTTTGACATTCACTTTCAAGCATCTGCTCCATCTCTGTGATCCCTACCACTGCCTAATGGAAAGCTGGATGTCCCGAAACCCTGACTGAGAAGCTCCAATAAGCACTGCCTTCTCCAAAAACACTTCATTCATTAAAAAATGATCATTTTCTCCTTCTCCTGCCAAGGGAAAACCTATGGTAATAAGAATGTTGTGTTAAGATCTGTAATCAATACAGTTATTACTTTTTTTCTCCTTTTCTTCCTTTTTATCCTTCCTCCCTTCCTCCTTTTCTTTACTCACTCTTTCATCTTTCCTTATGGTTTCAGTTTATTTTTTTGGACTGGACTTGCCTGAGAGTTACTTTGGCACAATCATGCAGTCTTCCTGGCCTTCATTTGTCTGCGATAAAGAAATCATGTTCAAGGCAATATTCAACATGCCAAAGTATTTACAGTTTTTTAGAGCCAGAATGTTCTATGTTTGTTTCAGATTTCTCTCTCTGTGACTGATTTCTTTTAATGTAGTCTCTACTGAGGTTTCAGGAACTAGTTTCTTTTTGTCTTTTTAGTGCCGTCTCTGCGACATATAGAAGTTCCCAGTCTAGGGGTCAAATCAGAGCTGTAGCTGCCAGCCTGCACCACAGTCACAGCAATGCTAGATCCTTATCCCACTGAGCAAGGCCAGGGATCAAACCCGTGTCTCCATGGATACTAGTGGCGTTTGTTACCACTGCGCCATGATGGGAACTTCTTAGTAACTATTTTGTATCAATAACTCCTTTCTTTTATTTCTGGCTTTCCTGAGTTTTACTATGATATGTCTGACCATAATTTTGAGTTTATTCTGTTGAAAGTTTCCTGAGCTTCTTGATCCAGTAAATTTATGTTTTTCACCACATTGGGGATACTTTCAGCCATTATTTCGTAAAAACATTTTTTTTTTAAAACTCAGTCTCTTTCTCCTTTCCTCTGGGATACCAGTGACATAAGAGTTAGACCTTCTTCTATTTTCTCATAGGTTTCTAAGGCTCTGTTCTCCCCCCCCCCCGCCCCCGCCCCCCCGCACACCCCTTTTTCAATCTTTCCCTCTGTGTTCTTCATTTTGGATAATTAAATTTATTTATTATTTACTTATTTGCTATGGGTCACCTGCAGAATATGGAAGTTCCTGGGCCAGGGATTGAATCCAAGCCACAGCTGTGCCCTATGCTGAAGCTTTGGCAATGCCAGATTCTTTAACCCACTGTGCAGGGCCAGGGATCAAAACTTGTGCCTTTGCAGTGACCCAAGCCTCTGCAGTAGGATTCTTTTTTTTTTTTTGGTCTTTTTGCCTTTTCTGGGGCCACTCCTGCAGCATATGGAGGTTCCCAGGCTAGGGGTCTAATTGGAGCTGTAGCCGCCAGCCTACACCACAGCCACAGCATGCAGGATCCAAGCTGCGTCTGCAACCTACACCACAGCTCACAGCAACGCCAGATCCTTAACCCACTGAGCAAGGCCAAGGATCGAACCTACAACCTCATGGTTCCTAGTCAGATTCGTTAACCACTGAGCCACGACGGGAACTCCTGCAGTAGGATTCTTAACCCACTGCACCACAGCAGGAATTTCAGATAATTTTATTGATGTATCTTTAAGTTCACTGTCATCTCCATTTTGCTACAGAGACCATCTGATTGTTGTTTTTCAGATGTATCTTCAGTTCTCAAGTTTTCATTTGGGTTTATTTTTATAGTTTGTATTTCTCTTTGGGAAACATGTATCTTTCCATTCATTTCAAGAGTACTAATCCTTACCTTACTGACTATGGTCACAGTATTTGCATTAAAGACTTTGGTTTATAATTCCAACATCTAGATCATCTCAATAATTGGTATTTGCTTTTTGGACTGCATTTTTCCTAAGCAGGAGTCATCATATTTTTTTTTCAGTACTTGTTTTAGGTTTTGTGGCTTAGCCCTATTCTCTGCTGCAATGACTCATCTGACACCACAGCATGGAAGCTGCTATAGACAACAGAGAAATGAGCGGGAGTGGCTGTATTTTAACAGAACCTAAGGTATGGACAGTCAAAATGAGGTACGTAACCTTTTACGTTTTACAAATTTTCCTGTTTTCTTTTGTTTATAAATGTAAACTCTCTTCTGACCTTGTAAGCCACACCAAACAGATGGAAGGGGCAATATTTAACCCACGGACCACAGTATACCACGGCCTACCTTGAGAATTAGTCAGCTTTCTGCTTCCGCGTATGTAATTTACTTTGGATTCTACCGGGGACAGGTGAAATATGGTGTGAGACTCTGATAGGTTTGCAATCCTCTGGAGAAGAGTGATGTTATTTCATTGGCTTTAACATGCTTGGTTAGGTTCGGATCACAAGCACTGCCTTTTGTGAGCAGAAGTTCTAAGATCTGCTCAGTTTCCAAAGTCTGTGCTATGCTCCTTGTTTCCACACATGCACCATTCAGATGTTCGTGTGCCTGTACAAACCTCACCAAACATGAGTCATGGCTCACATTCTAGTTCAGGTCTTGAAGCCTCTGCTATGCTTCTCTAGGTCTGTTCTGTACTTGTGCAGCTCAGGTTTCTGATGCACACAGAATGAGGAAATGCCCTTCTCTAGCTGTCTTCTCTTCAGGATTCCCTTACACTTTCCAGCTCTCTAGAGTCGCTTTTCCCTGTTCTTGTTCATCTACTCAGAAGAAAGAGTTTTTCTCAGTTTATTTACCATTGCTCATTTCCATATACCAGGGGTGGACCTCAATGTGAAAAAAGAGAAAGAAAATAGAAAAAACTGATAAAATAATGTGGCTTCCCCTCACAAATATTACTTCATAGTATTTTGGTTTGTTTGTTTGTTGTTTTGTTTTGTTGTCTTTTTAGGGCTGCACCTGTGGCATATGGAGGTTCCCAGGCTAGGGGTCGAATAAGAGCTGTTGCTACCAGCCTAGACCACAGCCACAGCAATGTCAGATCTGAGCCATGTCTACAACCTACACCACAGCTCATGGCAACGCCAGATCCTAAACCCACTGAGTGAGGCCAGGGATCGAACCTGCAACCTCATAGTTCCTAGTCAGATTCATTTCCTCTGTGCCATGATGGGAACTCCTTCCCCCCCGCCCCCGCCCCACAGAGTACTTGCTATGTGACCATAAAGATGGGTTTTGTTCTGGGGACTTTAATTGCCCATATCTCTGCACTGCTGCCACCATCATGCAGCAGGACAAGCTGACCTCTGCGCACAGCCAGGAGAGAGAAAAGGAAAAAAAAAATGGTATTGTATACATGAAAGTTGTTAAGAAAGTAAATTTTAAATGGTATCATTGCAATAAAATGATAATCATGTGAGGGGATGGAGGTGCTAACTAACCTAACTTTTTTAAAGATTTTTTATTTTTTCTATTATAGTTGATTTACAATGTCCTGTCAATTTCTGCTGTACAGAAAATATATATATATCTTTTTCTCATATTATACTCCATCACATTCCACCACAAGTGACTAGAGTTCCCTGTGCTATACAGCAGGATCTCATTTGCTTATGTAACCTAATTGTGATAATCATTTTGCAATACATATATGTATCAAATCATCATATTACACACCTTAAATTTACCAACATGTCAATAAAACTAGGGGGAGAAGATGATTAGAAACTGGCTCTCTGGCTTACAGTGAGCCCATACTTAGCCAGTTCACTGCGGCCCTTCTTCTAACTCAAGAGAATTTATCTCAGAAGTTTTGCTGATCACACCTGATGTGCTGTTCTCTGCCTGGCCAATCCTGGGAGATAAAGGTGGAAAAAACATCTCACTGCCATACTGCTCACTCCTCAAATTCCCACTTCCTTCCTCAGTCAACCTGCAAAGGTTTACTTTTTGGAGATTTCAGGTAGTTGCATTTTGCATTCAGCTTATACATTTTAGTTACAATCAGGAGGGGAGATAGGACACAGTGAGTTTACTCCATCTTGGCTAGAGCTGGAAGTCTCTGTCGTCTCATTTTAGAGAGTCAGAAACTAAGGCTCCAGAAAGAGAAGTGATTTGTGCAAGGTCACAGAGTCAGGCCGTGGAAGAGCTGGAGCCAGGACCCAGGACTTCTAGATGTTTTGACTGCCCCCTTCTGAGATAAATGTGACAATTTTACTAAGTGAGGATGGGAAGGGCCTGTGCATCCCCAGGCATGCTGAACTCCTCTCCCCCAGGTTCCCTCTGATGCTCACCATCCTCACTCCTACATCTGGGTACCTACTGGGCACTCTGGCAGGGCCCCATCAGCTTGTCTTACTCCTAGGCTGAGTCCTGCTAAAAATGATGCTAGAAGGTGATATAAAAACTCAGTCAATAGCAGTGGATGGTGATGACAGAGGACACGTTTTTGTATGCATAAAGATGCACGTGCAGGTGTGTTTACACGTGCACCTGGGCATATGTTTGTGTGTGGTTATTTACATGGGTGTATTTGTGTTTCTTTATACGTGTGCGTGGATCACACCTATGCATTAAAACTCTGAATGAAATTTAAGAAGTGAAGTTGCCTAACCCCAACTTGGCAGACCAAGAAACATTGAGACACAGATCATTTAAATAATTACTTTGTTAATGGGTCAGAACTTGAACACCACACCATTTCCCCAACATGTCCTGATATACAGCTGATTGCACTCAATTTGTCACTTTGGACATGGTGACATCTAATAGGGTGAGAGAGAGAGAAAGATTTGAGGTGAATTCATGATGCCAGTGAACCAGTCCAGTCTCAGTCTTGAATGCTTTTAACTCAACCAAAACTAAGCCCAGAAAGTTTCCACATAACTTGTCTTCCAACAGAAAGAACTGAGCACTGACTCTGTCCCCATTTCCCAGACGTCTGTGCTCTTCTAGAATGCTGGAGTCCCCTATACCAGGTCACGGATACCTGGTTCCAAGGCACATATTTATACTCTGGCATTAAATCTACAAAACATAGCCTGGCACTGAGGATTCCTTGTAGGTGCTGAGAAATGAGGAGTAAAAGCTAGGTTTGGCTTTATTTGATCTCTGCAGGCACATGCCTTTGTAAGTCCACAGATAAATGGCGTTAGAAGGAAGGCCTCGTCAGACTGTCCCGTGAGCACCGAACCATCACACCCCAGACTACAGGTTTTATCAGTGCAGGATGAAGCACTGGTTCATGAGCCCCTTTCTGCTGCATCAAATGAGCCTAATTTGCAAAGTTCTGTATTTGCAAAGTGTCTCTGATTTAGCTAACATCATGTTTGAGAAAGGAAGAAATATTCTTGTGCCTCTGCTTTAGTAAAATGGTTGAGGCAGAGGAAGCTTCGGTGAGAGCCAGTTCCATATTCCAGCCCTGGGTGGGACATTTGATAAGCACAATCTCATTTGGTATCATGCTCAAGTTGATGGAGCAGGAGGGGGTATTATTTTTCCCATAGAGTAGAAAGATAATGGAAGTTCAGGGAGTTACAACAACAGGCTGAAATGATAAAAACAAACATACACTATCCACATGGATACCCACACTATCCACTAAGCCCATTTCTGGTATAAATCTTGGGTCTATCTTTTTCAACACCACAAACTACCCCAAACATATTAGATTACAAACAGTGTCTTTTTTCTTTTCTTTTTTTTTTTTTTTTCTCATGGTTTTGCATTTGGAGCTGAGCTTGGCTGGGCAGTTAGTTCCTCTGGTAGACTCTCCCCAGAGACCCTGCTGCTGCAATGTGCACACAGTCATCAGGTGGCCAAGTGAGGCTAATTGTTTCAACATGGCTGCTTTTACATACCCACTGGGCTGGAGCTGTCAACTCCAGTGTTAGTCTCTTCTATATCTCCTTTCTAGCAGGATAGCCCCCGTTTTTTACACAGTAGTAACAGAATTCTAGAGTGCAAGCTTGTGGGCAAGAGCTTATCAAACCTTTCTTGTATCAAATTAGCTTACACCCCATTAGTCAAAGGAGTTCATCGTCAAGCCTAGAGGGGTTGTGATCTTCATAAGGCATGGGGTCTGGGAAACATGAATTATTGAGGCCATTAAGGTAATCATCTCTCATAATGATTTTGAAACCCTGGTCTAATTGCAAGGAAAGGGTTTTTCCCACCAAATCAAGTTGCTGTCTTATTGTTTCAAGCTCTCTTTTATGATTTCTCTGGCTAAACCATCATCAGCATTAGTCAGATGACAATTTAAAATACACACACACACACACACACACACACAAAACTGCCACATACAGCCCAACCGTTGTATCCATAGGCAGGTACAGAGAATGATCAATAGCAAAGTTATAAAGCAAGAAAACCCGCAATGATGGAAACATGTCAAAAAGATACAGGAGTCAACTGAAAGAGTTTTCAATGGCCAAAGCTAGAACAAACTCAGCAACAACATAAACAAAGTAGTCTTAGATTACAAACCAAAGTATAAAACAAATATCCATGAGTCCACACTATATAAATGACTGAACCAATACATAGATGGGAAAGAAGAGACAACTCTCTCATACATAAAAATTCCAAATGATTTACGTAGATATTTCACCCTCAGGGAGGTGGATAAAGCCTAACTCCCCACCCCAAGTGTGGGCTGAGTAGTGCCATTCTTCCAAAGAATACAGTGTGGAAAAGGGGGGGGAGGGGTAGTAACTTAATAGGGAGACCCCTGACAAGCGCTGCCTCCCCCAGGTGATCAAGATCAACACCAACAGGGGCAAGCTGAGTCACATCAACAGCATGTATCCTCTAGGACGTGATGAAGATGGCACTTCACCTCTGCGTTCTTCCTCCCCCAAACCCCAAATTCTAGTTGGATTCACGAGAAAAAAACTAGGTGAATTTCAATTAAGCAGCATTCGAAAATATCTGAACCATGAGGTTGCGGGTTCGATCCCTGGCCTTGCTCAGTGGGTTAAGGATCCGGCGATGCCATGAGCTGTGGTGTAGGTCGCAGACGCGGCTCGGATCTGGCATTGCTGAGGCTGTGGCGTAGGCCGTTGGCTACAGCTCCGATTAGACCCCTGGCCTGGGAACTTTGATATGCTGCAGGTGTGGCCCTAAAAAGACAAAAAAAAAAAAAAGGCAAAAAAGAGAAAAGAAATATTTGAAAGTACATCCCAAATAAGCTCAAGATCATCAGAATCAAGGAAAGTCTGAGAAACTGTCACAGCCAATTGAGGTGAATTGAAGACACTCAGCTGGTATCAGATAATTGCTTTGAAATCCACAGCCACCCCCCACACCATACTCCCACAAACTGGAATTGGGTTTAGAACCCTTATTCAAGGATATATGGGACATATATTAAATAACCTAAAGAAATAAATAATAAAAACAAGATTTAGGCTAGAAAAACCTTTTTGGCATATATAGTAGTCCAAGAGTTGATATTTTTAATACATAAAGATCTTATGCAAGCTGGTATAGAAAACAACAATAGGACTCTAATACACAAATTAGCAAGGGAAAAGAACAGAAAGTATATAGTTAAAAATAAGAGGGCATGGGCACATGGAAAGCAAAGTTCAACACTAATAATCGAAGATAGTCAATGAAATGTGAATCATATCTTCCTTTTTAAAATAAGAGGTAAATTTAAAAATGACAAAGCTTTTGCACAGCAAAGGAAACCGTATACAAAACAAAAAGACACATTAAGGCAAGGGAGAAAATATCTGCAAACAATGTGACCAATAAGGGGTTAGTCTCCAAAATATACAAACAGCTCATATATATTAATACCAAAAAATCAACAACCCCATCAAAAAATGGGCAAAAGATCTCTGAAGAAGATATGCAGATGGCCAACAGGCACATGAAAAGATGCTCAACACTGCTAATTATGAGAGAAATTCAAATCAAAACTACAATGAGGTATCACCTCACTCTTATCAGAATGGTCAATATCAAAACGTCTATATTCCTGCACCGCTGGTGGGAATGTAAATTGGTAGAGCCACTATGGAGTACAGAATGGAAATTCCTTTAAAAAATAAAAATGGAGTTACGATATGATCCTCCAATCCCATTCCTGGGCATGTATTCAGACAAAACTATAATTCAAAAATATGCATGCACCCCAAAGTTCACAGTAGCACTAATTAAAATAGCCAAGACATGGAAGCAATCTAAATGTCCACTGACAGATGAATGGATAAAGCAAATATTGTGTTTATATACAATGGAATATTACCCATAAGAAATAAAATAATGCCATTTCCAAAAACATGGATGCAACTAGAGATTATTGTACTAAGTAAAATAAGCCAGACAAAGACAAAAAGCATATTCATCACCTATATGTGGAATCTAAAAATGATACAAATGAAAATTTTTAAAAATGATACAATTATTTACAAACAAGAAATAGAACCACAGACATAGAAAACAAACTTATGATTACCAAAGGGGGAAAGGGGGAGGGATAAAACAGGAGTTTGAGATTAAAATATACACACTACTACATATAAAATAGAGAACCAGCAAGGACCTACTGTACAGCACAGGGAACTGCACTCAGTATCTTGTAATAATCTATAATGGAAAAGAATCTAAAAAAGAATACATACACACACAGACAGACAGACACACACACACACACACAAGTGAATCACCTTGCTGTAACCTGAAACTAACATATTTTAAGTCAAGGAAAATTTTTAAAAATGTAAATAAAATAAAGTGATATTAAAAAGATAATGTAATGACATGGAACAGTATCTGTGTTAAAAAATGTTAAGAGATTTGCAGAACAGGTACTGACTCACAGACTTTGAAAAACTCATGATTTCCAAATGAGACACTTGGGGGTGGGGGGAAGGGCTGGGGATTTGAGATGGAAATGCTTTAAAATTGGGTTGTGATGAATGTTGTACAACTATAAACATAAAAAAAAATTCGAGTAGTAAAAAATACAAAAAAAATGTTAAGTGGCCATATGTTAAAAGTTACTTATTAGTAATATAATGCTTATATTAAATGCCTAGAGCCGGAAGACAAATATATCAATACTTTTAATAGATTTATTTGCATTTTTTTGGCTGTGCCCACGGCATGTGGAAGCTTCCTGGCCAGGGGAGCCAACCCTTGCCACAGCTGTAACCAGAGCCACAGCAGTGACAGTGGTCAATCCTTAACCCAACTGAGCCACCAGGGAAATCCTTTATTTGCACTTTTATTTTTTAAATTATTATTTTGTTTTTGTCTTGTTAGGGACACACCCACAGCATATGGAAGTTCCCAGGCTAGGGTCAAATTGGAGCTGCAGCTGCCAACCTACACCACAACCACAGCAGCGCCAGATCCAAGCCTTGTCTGACCTGCACTGCAGTTCACAGCAACACTGGATCCTTAACCCACTGAGCAAGGCCAGGAATAAAACCTGTGTCCTCATGGATACTAGTGCTCTGTTACCGCTGAGCCACAATGGGAACTCCATGCATTTTTAAACTAATTACTGCTTGGTTCTTCAACTCCTCTAAATTTCAACTTATGCATAAGTATTTTATTTGAGCCAAAAGAAAAAGTAAACAGAAGATGAAGGAGGAGTTCCTGTCATGGCTCAGTGGTTATTGAATCCAACCAGGAACCATGAGGTTGCAGGTTTGATCCCTGGCCACGCTCAGTGGGTTAAGGATCCAGCGTTGCTGTGAGATGTGTAGGTGTAGGTCACAGATGTGGCTTGGATCTGGCATGGCTATGGCTGTGGTATAGGCCAGTGGCTACAGCTCCAATTAGACCCCTAGCCCGGGGACCTCCATATGCTGTGGGTATGGCCCTAGAAAAGACAAAAAGACAAAAAAAAAAAAGAAAAAAAAAGATGAAGGGGTTTCCCTTATAGTGCAGTGAGTTAAGGATCTGGCATTGTCATTGCAACAGCTCAGGTCACAGCTATGGTACAGGTTTGATCCCTGGACCAGGAATTCCCGTGTGCTGAGGACACAACCAAGAGAAAAAGAAGATGAAGAAGAAAAAAATTGCAATTTCTCATAATATCAAATTTGTTGTATTTGGCACTTGCGATGTTTGTTTCTGCTTATCTATAATTTCCCTATTTTCTTCAGTGAGCAGATACTGCGATATAATTGAATATATATAATGTCATCTGTAGAGAAGTGAACACTCAGAGAACTGATGTTTAATGCCTATAGAAAGAGGAACAGTTGATCGAGTGAAAAGAAATGACCATCTGTCAGCTTGAGATCCTGGGGTAAAACAGAGCCCACTGGTTTTGAGTGGAGGCAACAAACACAGAGCGATGTTGGGAGTCATAAAAACGCTATGTCTTAAAAATTGTCTTTTTGAAAATCCTCATGTTGCTTTCAATTCACTGTTGTCAGTCCATGGTTCTTCTAATTATTATAGAAATTACGATTATAAATTGCTGGAGGTTTTTGTTTTCTTCAGTCTGGAAAGAATGTTTGCTTTGCAATCTAATACACACTCCAGCGTTCTCCAATTGTTTCTTGAACCTAAATGCCACCCCACAACTACGTCCTGAACGCCTTACCAGGTACCTGTACATTGATGGACAGGTTGATTGATGAGGCTTGCCCCAGCCTGAAGGCAAAGGGCTGGACCAGATGCTCCACGGAGGGCCCTGTAGCTCAGGAGGTGCCATCCAACTCCTCCAATCTTGACGCTGTCAGTGAGAATCACCAACAGACATCCCTTTTAAGCCATCAGTTGTTACCAGAGCCCAAGCAGCGGCAGACAGAAGCAGCTGATAAAAGTTCATTTTTTTCCTCATCACGCTAAGATTTTCTAGACACCCAGAAGTTTCTCTTCCACACTGAAGTATTTTTTCTAAATATGAGAAAATCACTGTCTTTCAAGGTCCACAATTTGACCTGTAGCCCACACTATTTGGGTCCAGAGTTAGCAGATGGGGGAGAATCTGGGGGCCAGCCGGTCCCTTGGGCAGAACCATATGGCAAAATCAGCAGCAGCACAGGTTTCAGGCAAAGGGAACCAATTCCAGTTTGGGGGGGAGGACTGAGTGAGTCTGTTATGACCCTAGTTCATCAAATGAGAAATACCACAACATTTCCTGCATAAAGATGCTATAAGGATTTCATTTTTTAAATAGGAAAAAAAAAAGTGATACCTATACGCATGTCTTAAAGAAATGCCAAATAATAAGTATCTCCCCAAATACGAGACATTATTCGTCAGAAGCACAACTTTGGCTCAGTTAAGAATTGTTTGGAACCTCAGAAAATTTCCATGGAATAGAGAGCACTCTGACCTCGGAGAGACATTCTGGCCTTTTAAAAAATATTAATGGCAGTTTATTATCTATAAATTGTTTTGTTTTGTTTTTTAAAAAAAAAGAGTGAGAAGAGAAATAATTTTTAAAAACAGAGTCAACATTCTCCACAGAGTAGCCGAAATAATTTTTAAAAATAAATAGGAAAATAGCACTTTTCTGCATAAAAATTCTTCAAATATCTCAAGTCCTTAACGGATCCTATAGGGCCTTCAGCTCTGGCTCCCCCGCAACTGCTGGAGAAACTCCAGCACAGAGCCTGGGCTCCCAGCTTCCTAAGCGCTCTGCTCCTTCCAGCCTCCAGGCCTTTGTCCAGGCAGTCCTCCCCCACCCCCACCGAGGGCCCCTCCCTCATCTCTCTGCCAGGCTGGGTCCTGCTCATTCTTCAGCCTTCCTTTCAATATCACCGCGTCAATGGGCCATCCCTGCTCTGTGACTCTTCTGAAACACTGTGATTTGCCTCCTTTACCCTGAGCACTTATAACACGATTTAATTATGCAATTATCTGCGTGTTCAAAGTCTGACTCTGCCACTGGGTTGTCAGCTTCATGGGGGCAAGACTGAGTCTGCCGTACTCATTATCACTGGCCAGCACGCAGGGAAGCTCCGGGCACTTGGCGGGTCTGTGCTAAATAAGCCAAGGGGTGATTGCCTGAAAGAGAGAAGGAAGGAAGGGAAAGAGGGAGGGAAGGAGGCATGAGCAGGGAGAGGGATGAAAGAAGGGAGAAGAGGGAAGAGGGAGGAAAGGAGGGAGACAGGAGGGAAGGAAGAAAGGAAGGCAGATATGAACAGCAACACCAGCACTGCATTTTTAACGTTGAGGCTGCTGTTCAGCCCAGAAGGCAGCATTTGGGGCTGAGCGCATCTTCTGTTTGCTCTCTTAGCTCCCCTCTATTGGGCTGTCCCTCTCCCAGTGTCTGGGCTCAGACTCTGCTGCAGTGCATTCACCTCTCCCTGCTGGGCCTCCTGAGGAAGAGCAGTGTCTAGAGCTCGCTCTTCACCACCTTCCTCCCTGTGACACACATACTGCAGCCCCCTTTCCAATCCTCCCTCCCTCCTGTCAGAAACCTCCTCTCCGGCTGCCTGCAGAGTAGGATCCAATCAGCTTGCTGGGGCTAGGATTTCAATTACTGATAAAGGCCTGGTGTCCTGCCTCTCTTGTGGGCATCTGCATGCTAATCCATGCAGCACCATGCACTCAGAGGCTCTCTAATGGAACTCCTGGCATCAACAGGAGATTGGGGAAGGATATTCCGGGGCTGGAGTGAGAAGAAAGCTGCTTTTGTCCTCCTCAAATCACCTCTGGAAGCCTCAGAGAATTTTACCAGCAAGGTTAGACATATGGTTAAGTGGGCTAAAACAAATTAAAAACAAACAAACAAACAAGAGACTACCTGATAATATGAACAGTCGGAATCTTATTACAGCAACAAAGGAAATACAGGTTTGCATAGATAACATCTGGAAGGCTTTACCCCTGGAGTTTTAATCAGGCTTATCTGTTAGTGGTGGAATTAGAGTTTTGATACATATTATATATTTATATAATTACCTATTTGTGGATATTACACTATGGAAAAAAATCCTACCATGTACATGAAAACAGAAAAGAATAAGAATTTAAAAGCAACTTAAAAGAATAAAAGAGAACTGGAGGTTTGGTTCCTTCTCTCCTTGCAAACACCTTCCAAGAATCAAAGAGTTCCCTCTTCCAACATTCCTGCCCTTTATTACTCTGGTTTCTCTTTCCTTCCTTTACAGTGACGGGTCCCTTTGAGAACCAGTCTCCCATGGAGACAGCAGGAAGACTGCGAGGAGACTGGACTGGAGTCCAGAAAACGTGGTTATTATCCTGCATCTAAAGATTTCCTTCATGTTGAGATGAACCTTCTGCAAGTCAGCTCCTCTTTCTGGGCCTCGATTTTCAACTGTAAACAGGGCTGGCTGAGATCGTCTCATAAGAGCCCTGGAACAGCTCTAAATCTTCCATGTCTCCGAGGAATGACTTCTACCTCCCATTCCGACTCTTTGGGTAAGCGAACTGTTTATTCCAGAGAAAAAAAAATTTAAACCTCTGTTGGACCAAAACTTTTTGGCAGGTGCCCTGCCCTAGTTTCATCTGGGTATTCTAAAAAGTTGTCCAGCTCTATGTCTTGGAAGGAACCCCGGGCATCGCTGGTAGTATAAGCATGTAATTCAACATCCAAACGAGCCCACCGACTATTACTAATTATGTTTGAAGGTCAGCTGTCAGTTGGGACCGTCCTGGGCAGAGCAAAACCCTAGGAAGGCCGTCTTCAGCCCAAGGGGCCCGGGTATCTAGTTCAGATGCTCACATTTTTTTTTTGTCTTTTTGCCTTTTCTAGGCCCACTCCCGTGGCATATGGAGGTTCCCAGGGTAGGGGTCTATCGGAGCTTTAGCTGCCGGCCTACACCACATCCACAGCAACGCAGGATCAGAGCCGTGTCTGCGACCTACACCACAGCTGACGGCAATGCCAGATCCTTAACCCACTGAGCAAGGGCAGGGATCGAACCCGCAACCTCATGGTCCCTAGTCGGATTTGTTAACCACTGAGCCACGATGGGAACTCCAGATGCTCACATTTTAGCTGTGTGATCTTAGTCACTAGACTCTAAGCTCCAGGAAGGAAAGGGAAGGAATTGTTCTGTTCCTGATGGCATCTTCCCTTAGAAAATGCCACTAAAATATGCCTCAAGAGAGTGGTTAACTGGAAGAGCTTTGATTTTGTCAAGTAGAAAATTGGACTAATGACATATTGTCTTAAGTTTCATTTGGAGTCTGTCACATGATCACATAAGTATCAATTTAAGTGGTTGCTTCTTTTTTATCCAATTTTATAGATTGAAAACTCCAAGGTTTAGAGAGGCAAAATGACATGTCTAAGCTCTGTGGGGGCTGAGATTTAGGTGGTCTGTTTTTCCTCTTCTTTCTAAACAATTCTTTTCTGTTCAATTTTTAACTTAATAAAGCTCTACACATATATAAATAGTTAATTTATAACATCATGCTACCATTTGTTGGTGAGATTTGGACCAGAATCCACGGCCATTGATGTGCATGCCAGGATCTTGACAATTATCCCTCAGGCCCTAGTTCTTTCCTCTCTCAAAGAGATCCTTTCCACAACTTCAACCTCTATGAGGGAGACTCTCATTCACTTTCCCCTAGCAAACAGGGCTCCAGTAACACCTCCCCCCACCCCCCCCCACCCCCCCTACCCCCGCCACACACACAAACACACAACGCTTCAATTGCAGTGCAGCCCGTCTCTTGCAAATACGGCTCAGGGCTCTAAAATAAGTTCCCTCCCCTCTCTACGGAAAGGAAAAACGGAATAATATTTCCTGAAAAATAAATGCAAATGTCTCCCTGAATGACATTTCTATTGTCTGAGACTTATGTGGCTTTAATGAAAGTATTTACATCAGAAAAATGAGAGCACGAAGCATAAGGTAACCCAAATCTCTTTCTGGCTGGAAAAGCTCTCCAGTCACTGAAGACAGTTTTGCCAGAAAGGCTTGGCAAGAAGCAGTGATATTTGCAAATTGTTCAGTGAAACGGCTTTTATTTAGTCAATTTCATTCTGGTGTCCAATGGGTTCCCTGCACAGGGATATGTTTCTCAGACAATGACAAGCTTTACGCCACATTATGAGCTATAGCTGAAAATAGAGTAACAGAATATCACTCCTGATTTGTTTTTAAGCTGGAGCTACATGGATAGAAATATCAAAGGAGTGATCCATGGGAGAGTAAATGCTCATTTTGGGGAGAGAAAAGACTTGAAATGGCTATGGAATTGGGCACCAAAGCAGACAAGCATGGCCAGACTTAACGTTGCTTGCTCCAGAAAAGGGAAGAGAGACGGTCCCCTGAGCCAGCTGGCGTCTAACCAGTGAACACCCCACACCCTCAAGCAGCGTTACTGCCTGCATTGCACACGGATCCAGCTTTGCAACCAAACTTTACATCTCAGATCCAAGAGAGGACTTCTCCCAGAGAGCAAAGATGAGCTCTTTGGAGTTTATGCCGAACTTGCAAGAGGAAAGTCACTTTGCATTGGCTTGAGACACCAAAGAGGCCCTGGGTGCTTGAAGGAAACAGTGAAGAAGGAACAGCGTTGGGAAGAGAAGACTGGCTCTGGGGGCAGGCAGGGCAGGTTCCGAAACACAGATTCAGCGTGGGGAGAGCATTGCCTCCTCTAACCCTCACTTTGCTCATCTGTAAAATGGGGAGGCTACCGACCTGGTTAAGTTGCTTTGCGATGAGTGTGATACATATCAGGAGCCAACAGGTACCCGCATGCCCCCTTCTCTGGTCTGGGGAGAGGGAGCATGTCCCTAACGATGGTCC
The DNA here is from genome assembly GCF_016906955.1 of Phacochoerus africanus. NCBI lineage: Eukaryota > Metazoa > Chordata > Mammalia > Artiodactyla > Suidae > Phacochoerus > Phacochoerus africanus. The sequence continues at coordinate 25,891,232 of NC_062551.1, read as the reverse complement.
TCCCTGGAATGGAGGTCTATTTACTTGGAGTGATGCAGGAGCTGGCTGCCTGGAGCCTGAAAACACCTGGGGTCAAAAGAAGCTGGTGTTTAATCAGGCTCGTCGGAGAGTAATGCAGGTCAGCTGGGAGTTTAGCAAAGCAACCTGAAACACAAAGAACCAGAGCCCACGCCCCCGACTTGGGTGGACCCATCAACACATCTTCCGAAAAGGTCGCATGTCCCCCAGGTCTTCACTGTCTAAGGCAACTCACCAAGCAGAGCACCTTCATCTGATCATATATCCCAAGTTCATACTGGCTGCAAATTGGCTTGACTCTTGGACATAGGCTGTGTCTGGCTTTAGGTTGCCACTGGATCACACCACCGAAGGTGGGTGCCCTGCCATGGGTGCCGGTGCTAGAAATGTGCTCTGCAGGGTCGGAGGAGGCACAGTTCTAGCCAGTGAGAAAGGGAACACTCTGGCATCTGACCAGTGTGGGTTGGGAGAGGAATGACTTTGAGCAAGTTATTCAGCCTCACAAAACCTTGGTTTGCTCATCGACACAATGGCGATGGTATTCTCTCCCATTCTTGTTAGAAACAACATATACAGAACATTCAACGCATTACCATGCGTTAAACCCTCAGTACATGACTATCGTAAGTAGTGCAAGTTTTGAGAATTCTCCAACATGCTTCTTTATATCCTTGATTTAATTACACATACACACAATTTTAGAATTGGTTTTATATTTTAAAATTGGGGGGAATAAATCTTATGTTAGATTATAGAAACAAAACAAGTAATCTCCTAAAAATCGATACGTTCCAAGGATCTCCTAAACTCACAGAGCTTTTTATTTTTTTGGCTTTTTTAAGTTTGCACCTGTGACATACGGAAGTTCCCAGGCTAGGGGCTGAATCGGAGCTGCAGCTGCCAGCCTACACGACACTCACAGCAACATGGAATCTGAGCTTTGTCTGTGACCTACACCACAGCTCATGGCAATGCTGGATTACTTAACCCACTGAGCTAGGCCAGGAATTGAACCTGCATTCTCATGGATACTAGTCAGGTTGGTTTCAGTGAGCCACAGGGGAACTCCCACAGAGCTAATTTTACGGAAGAACAAAGACAAAGGGAGGCACAAAGAAGAAAAGTGTCCTGCCTTTGTCATAGAGACCTCATGACTGTTTCCCGAAATCCTCAGTCAGTAGCTCTTTTCATTCTGTCTTCCTGAATTACGCTGCTGCTCTGTCTACCGTGGGTGTGCTCCTGCTGGGCTTCTTCAGAACTGCCCCAAGGTGTGCAGTCCGGTTAGTACCCGGTGTTGGTTGAGTTCATATGTGCATTGAATGGCATCTCTACATTTTATTGGAGGGTGACATAAAATAGTCCCAAATGGCTATGGGTGTACTATCCTCACGAGGGCATCAGAAGCAAAATGTTCCTTTCCGACCTTGACAGATGATGAGAGCTTGTCTGAATTATAGCGAGGAGGTCATCAGAGCTGCTCTGTCTTCTGGATCCTGTGATATCTGCCTGCTTCATCAAGAAGATCTAGCCACTAAATGGAAAATGGACTTCGCTGCTTCCACCGGTGTGGTTTTTAAAGGCAGGAACACTTTTGTTCTGCTAATTACTAAGTTTGTAACCTTAGGAACATGACTTAACTTTCCTGAGCCTTATTATCCTCATTAAGAAGGCTTGCGATAGTAACCCCTACTTCGCAGAGTTGCCATGAGAGTCAAATATGACAGTGAATATACAGTCTTAACAGAGTGCCTGGTGCATAAAGGGGCTTGATAAAAGATAATCGTGATTATGAGCATCAAGAAATTCCTCAAGAAATGTTCAGTTCCTTCGTGATTCTTAGATGCTGTCAGGAATAAATGATGGAACAAAGTGAAATCATTTGGTAAATTCTGCATCTAGGAAACCACTTAATGCCAGGCAAACTGGCCTGCTGTTGATGACTGTTTGAAACATGATTCATTTTCAAAACTTTGAACTATTTTGAGAAGTTAACTATATCATGCATTTTTAAACAATTATAGCAGCATAGCTTTTGCCGAAGAATGACATAATTTGACCTTCCTTGAGTAAAGGATGGGGACATAAAGACAATAAACAGAAAAATGGAAGAGCTATTTTATACCAAAGAAGCCAACCCAAAAAAGTTTAATGGAGGTCTTTTAAGAATTCTGTCACTTTCTTAAGTCCCAGCTTTTGCTGTTTTGCAAATTCATCTCTATTTCCTCATGCATATTAGCAATAAAGTCTATAAAAGCTTGACTTTTTGGTAGTTGTGTAATATCAGGTAAGCCATTTAATCTTTTGGTACCTCAGTTTCTTTATAAATTAGAAATAAAATAATGTTTAAAGTTATTAGGAATGTAAGTAAAATAATTCATTGAAGACAGCAATGAATCTGTTCTGAGTCATATTTGAAAAAAAATGAGATTGGCCATAGTTAAGTTTTTTCTTCCTCCAGATTTTAACTTTAAAAGCAAATAAACAAAAATGAGCCCACGAGTTTAACCAAAATAATAAGGACATGGTGGTAGACTTGGCCATGAGAAGTGGGAAAATGGGGAGGAGGCAGTTTCAAAGCAGAGAAGACTGGAGAGAATTGGTTCTCTGGGTCTGTAAGAAGGAAGCAGAGAGGATGTGACCTGTTTGAGACCAAGAAGAGACTCTCAAGTCTGGCCTTGAAGCAAGATGGAACACACCTCAGGGTTAGGGATAGGGTTAGGGTTAGGGTCATGGCAATGCAAGTGCCCCCCAAAGAGATGTTGGACCATTTTCTCTTCAGAATTACTGTCACCAAAACCACCAAAGGATTTTTGTTTGCTTGTTTGTTTGTTGCTTTTTAGGGTTGTACTTGCGGCATATGGAGGTTCCCAGGCTAGGAGTCTAATCAGAGCTGTAGCCACCGGCCTATGCCACAGCCACCACCACGTGGGATCTGAGCTGCATCTGTGACCTACTCCACAGCTCTCAGCAATGCTGGGTCCTTAACCCACTGAGGGAGGCCAGGTATCGAACCCACATCCTCATGGATACTAGTCGAGTTTGTTAACCACTGAGCCCTGATGGGAACTCCACCAAAAGATTTTTTAACCAAACTCCCCATGAACATCGCTGTCTTAACTATTCATCACAGAGGACTTTCTGCTAGACCATTTTCTCTTCAGAATTACTGTCATCAAAACCACCAACAGGGAGTTTCCATCATGGCTCAGCAGAAACAGATCTGACTAGATCCATGAAGTCACAGGTTCGCTCCCTGGCCTCGCTCAGTGGGTTAAGGATCCAGCAGTGCTGTGAGCTGTGGTGTAGGTTGCAGACACAGCTCGGATCCTGCCATTGCTGTGCTGTGGCGTAGGCCAGCACATGCCACAATCGAATGCTCTAATTCAACCCCTAGCCTGGGGACCTCCATGTGCCACAGGTGCATCCCTAAAAAGACAACAGGAACAACCAAAAATCAAAGGATCTTTTAACCAAACTCCTCATGGACATCATTGTCTTAACTATTCAACACAGAGGACATTCATCCTGTCACAGGTAAACAACTGATGTGTTACCTCACAAGGGAAACCACCGTGCTGAATGACAGATGAAGAGGTGGGGTGGGGGCTCTTCTTAGGGATATGCTCCAGATAAAAGGGGAATGTCCCATGAATCTATGCCTCCACAACATGCAGCTACACAGACACACACACACACACACACACACACACACACACACACACACACAGAAGTAGGGAGAGTTTCTTATCTTAGACCTTTTAGAAGAGAGCTTATATTAATATGTGGGCTTCCGGGCAAGTAAGTTTTTGCACGTATCAAGGTAAATACCTCCATAGACAAGAAATGTCCTCAACCATCACAATCGAACTGTAGCTGAGTCAGTTATAAACTACAACCTTAGACTGTTATCTTCAAAAGGGGTGATACTATACCCAAGGCATGGAATCAACCTAAATGTCCATTGACAAATGAATGGATTAAGATGTGGTACGTAAACACAATGGAATACTACTCAGTCATAAAAAAGAACAAAATAATGCCATTCACAGCAACCTGGATGCAACTAGAGATTATCATACTAAGTAAAATCAGTCAGAAAAAGACAAATACCGTATGCTATCACTTATACGTGGAATCTAAAATGTGCACAAATGAACCCATCTACAAAACAGAAACAGACTGACAGACATAGAGAACAGACTTGTGGTTGCCAAGGGGGAGGAAGGAGGGAGAAGGATGGACTAGGAGTTTGGGGTTAGAAAATGCAAACTCTTACATTTAAAATGGATAAACAATAAGGTCATACTGCATAGAATAGGGAACGATTTCCAGTCTCCTGGGATATTCCTTGATAGAAAATAATATTAAAAAAGAATATATGTATATATATTCACATCTATATAATTCATATATATGTGTGTGTATAGACATTATATATATATAATTTACATATACAATTCATATACATATATATGTGAATGACTGTGTCACTTTGTTCTATAGCAGAAATGGTCACAGCACTGTAAATCAACTATACTCTAATAAAAAGTAAAAGGGGGGTGACACCCCTGCTACCAGGTTGTTGAGGACATCAGCATTTTAGATCAGATCAGTGCCCTCCATGTCCCTCCATCCCCAGGCGTCCCTAAGAGAAATCCTATCCTCCCCACATAGATGATGAGCTTTGCAAGTACAAAGGCCAGTTCATCTTGGCAGCTTTGACAATGTCTAGATCAAGGCCTCCCACGGAGTAAGTTACCACTAAGGGTTTGAGAGCAGGAGGAAGGGAAGTTAGTGGAGGTAGTAGCCTGAATGCCTTGATTCTAATAGTTGCCAAAATATGACCAGGCGGGGCCGCCCCAATAAACTCCTTTCTATTCATACCTGCTATAAAACCAAGGCAAGGTCTGCTGGTGACATTTACCTTTTCAAGATGCACTGGCACACCACCCCTTAGTAGGACTATCACATAGGGTGAGAAGCTTTTCTTTTCCATACTCATAGGACCTCAGCTCATTGGGGAAAACAATACCAGGGTCCTAGAATCTAGTTAGAGCAGACCCAGCATGAAGATTCAAAGCCCTGAATTGGAGGGATGATGTTTTATCCTGTTTTATATATGTCACGTCACAAAGGTTATTACCAGGCATTTAGTGGCTCTCCTATAAATATTGGTTGAATGAGTCACAGGGGTGAAATTAACTCCAGGATTGCAGAAATCGACTGTTATTAAATGGTTTACCTGTGAAGAAACCCAAGCTCAAAGTGGTTCAGGATATTCCCCAAGATGACACAAGACTACAGCTAACAGGGCTCCAAGTGCACTATTATTTCTATCACATTCACCTGTGCCAGTGCGAATGAATGAGAGAAATCATACCTGAAATTGATGTTCCAAGAGTCAAAGAGCTACTGGAGAAGAGTGAGCGTGAGTGGAAGAGCCATGTGTTCTCATCTGTAACGCCCTCGAGATCATACGTGCTTTGCATATTCATAAAACCAGAATCCCGGTCACTCCCTAGTAAAAATGACTACATGGTGTCAGACCCCAGTCTTATCCCTTCTCCGAACTCTAATTCCCTGTGTGACCTTTATAGCAACACTTCATCTTTTTCCCATCTGTAAAATAGGGACTGTGGGAATCGATGATCTCTTCAATCCCTTAGTTCACTTTAAAAGGTTTTTGATTCTATAGCATCGCTGTGTTTTTATCTCCTGGGATCACTATTGCTTGAACTGCTGCAGAAATCACCAACCTTTACTCAAGACAAATATCTTATCAGATTACATGGGGAAGGCAGTAGATAGTGATGTAAGGTAAGTCTCTAAACTTATCATAAACCACCCAAAAAGAAGGAGATATTTTGCAAATTTTGTCAGTGTCGTTTCTGTGCCAGCAATAACTTCCAAACAGAAGTGTCTGAATTCAAGACGAAAGATTCACAAAGTCAGTGAGGTGGGAGGTGGGAGAAACCTTCCGGTAACCCAGAGTGAAACAAAATGGACTATAATTTGGGTCTGAAGTTTTTTGTTCTTTTTTTCTCTTGGCGATCTCCTCTCTGGTTTGATGCTATTCTTTTTCCCAAGAGAGAATGCTGCTGTCGCAGTATGTCTGGGGGCAAGATAACCATCACCAGGACGTATCACAAATTATTAATAATGTATCACTGCAAATATACCTTGTCTCAATAAACATCCTGCCTCCAAATACAGATAAAGGGTCCAGCAGGCAGATGCTGGAATTTATTATCCTCACATTTCCCATTTCTCTAAGGATAGTGTCCAGTACCCGAGTTCCCCTGTAGGAGGTTGTACTGTAGGGAAAGAAAACTAACATTTACTAAGCAACCTCCGTGTGCCAGATGCTTCTCAGGCCTGAAAAGTACATTTTACCAACCCCATTTTGCAAATGAGGATACTGAGGCTGGAAGGGGTGGGGGTGGCTTGTCTAAGAACATCAGGCTTGCAAGTACCAGGGGCTTGCACCCCTTTACAGATGTCTTACTGCCGCAAAGCTCTTTATCTTCTTGTAACACAGGGCCAGCAAGTTATCTTTATCTTGCCTGCTTTACCTACCATAGCTTTGTATACAGTAGGTGCTCAGGCAAGCTTAGCCAAATTGAAGTTTTGAAAAATGAACATGGAAGAAGGCCCTGCAGGTCTGCTGTCTAAAAACAGATTCCTGGAGTTCTCGTCGTGGTGCAGTGGTTAACAAATCCGACTAGGAACCATGAGGTTGCAGGTTTGATCCCTGGCCTTGCTCGGTGGGTTAAGGATCCACCAGTGCCATGAGCTGTGGTGTAGGTTGCAGACGCAGCTCGGATCTGGTGTTCTGTGGCTCTGGTGTAGGCTGGTGGCTACAGCTCCAATTAGACCCCGAGCCTGGGAACCTCCATTTGCCGCAGGAGCAGCCCTAGAAAAGGCAAAAAGACAAAAAAATAAAAATAAAAACAGATTCCTACACATGAGCAGGGAGATGAATTTGCAGAGAACAGAGCAATCTCCCTAAGAGGTGGTTGATCCTAAGGCTTCCTCACTATTTCTCTCCCTCATTCTTCCTCTCCTTTAGAGTGTCTGTGATTGAATTGATACGAATGCAGCCCTCTTCTTACCTTTGATTACAGAACCTAGCAAGTTGCCTGCATATTTATATGTTTCCATCTATATATGTCTCTCCTGCTTGGTTGAGGAGGGGGTGTTACATGTGTGCCCTTCACCTCATACTGTAGTACTGCACATAAGTGATGGAAAAAAACAGACCAACGCTTTTAACCTATGTCCCTCCCTTCCCCACATCACATTATAGCTCCTGTTCAAGAAAGAACATGGAGTTGCTTGACATTCAACAGGCTACGACGGCTGGTGGACAGGGTCACACTGCGCTAAAAAGCAGTGAGCACGTATCTATCACAGTGCACTCTCTGGAGGAGGAGCCGGGCCAGCCACCCCATCGGTGCAGGATGCTGTAAGAGGACCCACTCTTACAGATTCAAAAAGGAGACGAAGACAGTCATGGCTTCAATACAATTTCCTAAGGAGTGCGAAACGGAGCTAGGGCACCAGCTAGACTATAGCTGATACAATGTTTGCTCCATAATTATTGCTAGTGTGTGTGTGGGCAGCCCCTTAGGTCCACAAATTTGAAAGAGAAGAGGAGTTTTGGACACTAAAATCCAATCCACATCTCCAATTAATCTCATTAGACTGTATTCCCCTTCAAGGCAGGAGAGTGCCAACATTGGCACCAGAGCTAGGTTAATGACTCAAAGGCAGTGTGCCAGTAATTTTTACTCTCGAACCTACCCTATTAAGTCATTTTGCTCCTCATTATACAGATGAAGAAATTGAGGCCTGGAACTTAGGGAAGTTACCCAAGTCATACAGCTTAAAAAGGTGGGATCTGACATTGGCTTAGAGAAAAAAAAAAATGCATTTCTTGTGCTTCATCTATGGCTGTTTGGGAGAAAGCGGCACACATTCTTAGTCCTCAAGTAAATAAAAAGCGAAACGCAAATTCTCTGGGTATCCAGGTGCCCTTGAAGGAAATCATCATCTATTTCCCTTTGAAGCCGTTCCTGGAGATAGCCGAGTGTTGTGCAAGGGAGTTCTTGTAAAAATAGGCATCGCTCACCAGGCTCCATTTCCACAACCACGGGAGTATGAAAAACCCTGAGCAGTCATAAGAAAACTGAACAATTTTACTGACAAATTAAAGGTTTGGGAGGCAGCGGGAGAAACTGGTCAGCTGCAACTTCAGAGAAAGCCACACTGAACATTTCAAAGCCTCCACTTCAATTATGAAGGGAGAAGCTGAGGTCTGGGAAGTGGTCCCCAATGGGTGTGTGCCCAGCATTAAATATGCCCTCTTGTACTCAGCAGGCTTGAGGCCTTTTAAGGAGGGACTGCAGAGCAGGACAGGGAGTGGGGGAAAAGAGCCAGAGCCAGCAAAAGATTGGGGGGGGGGATGAGGGGGAGGGAGGGAGGGAGGGGAAAAGACTGGTCTGTCAGGGAGAGGCCCTGCTCTGAAGACCCGAGTGGGTGACTTCCTGGCTCAGGCTTCTCAGCTTGGCAACCGAGGCTGAAATTGGCTGGAAAAATAAAAGGAGTAAAAAATATGGGTGAAGCACTTACTATAATATACGCGTGATATGTATAATATATATTATATGTATATCATTACAATTCATATGCTTTTATCCATATTTTGTAGGAAAAAAGAGAACAAAGTTCAGAAAGTTTACGCAAGATAACGCATAAATGGCAGAGCAATTGCCATCTTTTCCTATAAGCACTTCACGAGTTGCCAAGATGTATTTTCCTCCAGGAAGTCCACCTTGTTGCCCCAGGTCCGGGTTAAATGCCATCTCTGAGTTTCTATCCCATCCTACTACCTACCACTCATATTCACTTTCTCCTTTGCTAGACCTTATGGTCCCTAGCATGCTGGTATTGTTGGCTGCTCCCCCACCCCCACCCCCAGCACAGTTCATGTTCAGTTTTGGAAATGAGGCTTGAATAACCCTTCTTGGACCTTCTTTCTTACCCTTCCAGGGAACCATGAATGCTACTCAGGCTGCCCTTTGCCCTGAGAGCACATACGTTGGGTTTTTAGCTCCAACTTCTTCCTCTTCACCCTCTTTCCTCTCTAATTCTCCTTAAAACTCTATTGTCAGCCCCGAGTCAAGAGGGAAACTACTCAATATGTGATCTCACTACAAGACAAAAGTAATAGGAAAGAGTACCATTCATTTTCCATCCCAGCAATGTCTGCAGATTCAGTAACAGAAATAATTGTCATCTACTGAGATGTAAATGATATTACCAGCAGTGATGATAATAACAGCTGATTTTCACTGAGAATTTACTCTGCCCCTACTTTTGCAAGTATTTCCTCACTTAATTCTCACTACAGTCAAGAAATACGCAGAGAATCATTATCTCTGTTTTATAGAGTACTAAGGTCTATGGATGCTAAATCCTGAACCATGACCACACCACAATAGCTTGAACATAATTATGAATTTAATAAAGTTTCTTTTTTTGTAGTGACCCGAGCTGCTGCAGTGACAATGCCAGATCCTTCACCTGCTGTGTCACAAGAGAATGCTAATAAAGCTCCTTTTACATCAGCTGCCTTTCCAAAAAAAAAAGCAAATATAGGAACTATGGAAATGGTCATGTATCGAGCAGATATTATGTGCCGGCAACTATCATACACTCATGTACATTAGTCATTTAAGGAGTTCATGTCCCCAGAAATAAAGTGAGTACCCTTGTATGAACTGATACAAAAGTAACTAATGGAGGTAAATTGATTTAGAGAGGTTAAGGCAGGCAGCTGGACATCATGACCCCTTGAGTTCCACCCCAGACTTAACAGACAGTATTTCAAAGATGTATGAGGCTACACGGTGAACCAGTAAGGAAAAGAGACGAGTCTATGAGCACCATGTTATCACAAAGCAGAGGACAGGACTCTTCCGTAGCTGCCTAAGGGTTGTCTCCATGGGGCTCCACAGTGTGGCAACTTGGGCATGTGGCCCGTCCCAAAGGAATGCCCTGCTCCCTGCAGCTGATGGGCTGTGTCTCAACAATCTCTTTGGATTCACGGTGGAATGGCAATTATTTAAAATTGGCTCAGGTCTGCATACTCCACTGGATTCTTTGTTATCCCCCTTTAAGTCTTTCCCCTGGGACAGCTTAAACAGCTCTATCTTTTTAATGACAAACTATCCATCGATAGCCCTGGAAATGAAATCAACCTTTTGTTTAGCAACCAGTCCGCTTATTTATTTTCCAAGTTCACGAGTTTATATGTACACTGCTCTTAATGGGCAGTGAATAAAAATGCCTCTTTTTATTTTCTTTTCATTTGCATTGTTGCTGATAATGGCTATTATCAAGCCATTAGAGGCAGGAAAGTACCCTTTTTTTGCCTTCCAAGATGGGCTGCATTTATGTATGTGTGTTCTACGCGGATTGGTGCATATGTTAAACTTTCCTTTTCACTTTTTTCTCTGATACAGATGGCTTTATGTCAGTCATATAATTTTTCTCACTGCTATATGGAATTTTATATATATATATGCAATACATATGCAATTACATCTGTGTGTACATATATATGTGTATGTATATATACACATAACATATTCATTTACATATATAAATGCTCACACACATCTATGCATATACCTGAGCATATTCACATACACACACAGAAAAGTTGCTTTTTTCATTCAAAATGAAAAGTCCATGGCAGGGATGTGAAATGAATTCTATTCCACATCAAAATCTGAAGCATTGTTATGTAAATCTATGACACCCCAGACTTGCTTTAAACAAAAGATTTGATGGACTGAGACTGGACTGAACTATTTTGCACAAAAGACTTGAGTCCATACGTGGCCCATTTATGCTCATAATCAACTAGAACCATTGTTACGTTGTATCCAAGAGGCACAGCCATAAGGATGAAAACTAAGGAAAGGCATTCTTTTTTTTTTTTGTCTTTTTGTTGTTGTTGTTGTTGTTGTTATTGTTGTTGTTGCTATTTCTTGGGCCGCTCCCTCGGCATATGGAGGTTCCCAGGCTAGGGGTTGAATCGGAGCTGTAGCCACCGGCCTACGCCAGAGCCACAGCAACGCAGGATCCGAGCCGCGTCTGCAACCTACACCACAGCTCACGGCAACGCTGGATCGTTAACACACTGAGCAAGGGCAGGGACCCAACCCGCAACCTCATGGTTCCTAGTCGGATTCGTTAACCACCGTGCCACGACGGGAACTCCGGAAAGGCATTCTTTATCCAGATGTTCCTAAATGTCTACTTAACACACACACACAAAATAGTCAGATCTGGGAACTGATTTTTAAAAGATTTTGTGGATTCTTGAGGGTGGCCTGCATAGAGTGTGGGTTATGCTTTCATGGGAGGCAGAAAGAAGGAATTCAATTTTGTTTTCTTTAGTACAGTAGGTGAGAAGGGTAAAGTGACGTTGGCTAGCATTTGTTGGCTATCATCATGTTCTAGGTTTTTTAATAAGTCCGTTGACATTGCATCTATAAGGAAGGCCGTGCTTTAAAATTCACATGACTTCTATAAGGTGTTATCTTCATTTTATTGTTGATCAAGCAGGGGCAAAGAGTGATTGTTGGCAACTAGGAAAGGTCAGATTGACAGGAACACAAACTGTGAAGGAAAGCCCAGTAGCAAAAAAAAAAAAAAAAATGTTAAGCTCAGTCCTGCGATTGACACCAAAGCCTGGATAGACAGACTATATTAGAGCAGTGGTTCTCAAGTGGGGCAGCTCTGAGTTCCTAGGGACATGTCTGGAGACACTCAGGCTGGAAGTGAGAGTGCCACTAGCACACAGCGGGTAGGGGCCAGGGACAGTGCAAAACTGCAAAACATCTTACCGCACAGGGGCAAGGGTAACAAAGGAGTATCCAGCCCTAATTGCAAGAGCGCCTGGGCTGATGACCGCTCGATCTTTAAGCTAAGACTCCTGGTGCTGCTTATCCCTGATGCTTTTCTATCATCAGCATGCTAATTCAGATCTGAGAAACAAATACCGTAACATCAGCACGTACTTTGGGAAGAAGCATAAGGTAGAGAAACAAATGCAAGCCCTGACTCTGCTACTTGTAACTTCTGCATCTTGTGGGTGTGTCTTTTCCCTGGATGACTCAGTTCTCTTACCCGCAAATTTAGAAAAATACCAGCACAAACCCCGTGAGGGTTTTGCAAGGATTCAATGCGATAATGCATATCAAGAGTTTAGTGAGACACTGGGTGTAGAGTAAATGTTCAACAACTCAGTTGTTATTTTTACTTCATTGCTGTTATTATTACTTCAGCCTCTATTTCCATTTTCTGGTGAGCACTCAGTTTTTAATACCATCCTTTTGTTTTTTAAGGAAGCTTTTATCTCAAGGTTAGGTAGACCTGCTTTCACTCATGTCTGATTACAGGGTGCCGCAGCATCAGAATGTAGGGAGAGGGCCAAGCTTCAGGAGGGAGGCACAGGCCATTTTTAAGACCCACTCTTCCGTGACAAACTCCGCAAACTCTGCAACACGTTATCCTCCATGTCTTGCCATCACACCCAGAGCCCTCCGAGGCCCTCTGAGGTCCTCCGAGGTCCCAGCAGAGAGGCATCTCTACAGCTGAGACTCATCGAGCATGTGGAGCAGAATGCTTCCTCCATCCCCGAGCTTTTCCCAGCCAGCCAAGGAGAGCACCAGGCAGCCCAAGGGAGCTGGCTACAAACATCATGGGGGACTTCAAATTACTGCCATCAAGCGTGAGAATGACTGGACGAGAGAGAGGGTGGAGGAAAGGAGACAAAAAGCATGTGATCGGTATCGTGGAACTCAGAGGATTCAAGCAATCTGCCTGGGGCCTGACTGTAAATATACGAGAAAGCCAACATTCAAACTCCAGAGATCTCTTCTTCTCAAGCCCTCTGCTATTCGTCCTCAGACTAAAAGGAATCCTCTGATGAGAGAAGTATACTTAGGACCCTGAATCCAGGTACTTACAAGAAAGGCAGAGGGAGGTAATCTTGTTATTGATGAAACACTGTAAAGATTGAAATGGAATGTGGTGTTTGCTGTCGAGTACAGAAAACAGAGAAATAAGAAATATCCATCAAACGCTCCCACATAGAAAATAACCTTTCTGTTGAAAGACAAGAGAGAGTTCTTGTGTTGGCTGTCAGATCCCTCTGCTAGCTGTCTCTCCTCGGCCTGCGGGTGGCTGGGCAGCATCACCCCTGGGAGGAAGGGAGGTGCAGCCTCCTCCACCAGCTGGGAGATGTCACTCCATCATTTCGGGCCTCATGAATAACTGGACAACGGATTGGGCCAGTTGCCGCTCTAACCAGGGTACATCAGTTCCTGAAATGAAGAATGGAATGACTATGGAATGCTGAAGCGTGTCTGAAACTCACCAGTGACATCTATGAAAATGGCGTAGCCCATCACTGCCATCACCATGGAAACATTACCACCAAAACCACTATCCTTATCCTCCTCTTCCCCACCACCATCACCGCCCGCTGCCATCGGCATCATCGTCACCATCATCGTCATCACCGCCTCCATCATCATCGTCATCATCACCATTTCCTCCATCAGTCGTCATCCCCATGACCGTCGTCGCCGTTATCAGTGCCACCACCACCCTCGCCGCCATCATCATCTTCATCATCATCGTGACTATCACCACCACCACCGTCGGCATCACCACCAGCATTATCACCACTACCCAGAATTATCATCATCATCATCGTCATTGCTACGCATTAAGGACTGGTTTGCATTAAATAGTTCATTTAGCGCTCGTGGCATGAGGCAGGCAGATCTTGATATAATAAATTAATCTTTCTTTCTTTATGGCTGAGGAAACTCTGGGTCCATCCAATGGATGACACAACTTACCCAGGATCATACTTGGCAGGACAGTCCCCACCCAAACAGAACCACCTGCCAACACTGTGCCCATTCTTCAAGAACAAAAGCTCTTTTACTAAGCCACCCCAAAGCCTTACTATTGGTGTTATCTTTTGTGACAATGTATTTCTATTGGAATATAACTCATCAGACATCATATCTAGCTGATAAATGAAAAGGTAGACTCAGATATTTCCAACACATAGTCAGCACTGAATGCATTAATTAGTTGTAATATCTTTTCCTGAATCCAAATTAAAGCAATAAAATATGCATTTATCTGCCTAATAAGGTAGTACGTATAACACCCCCACCTTGAAAAACACAAGATAAAGAGGAAAATTGTGTTGACCAGCCTTGATCAATGCCAAGGCTAACCAAATTAGATGTTTTCTGTTAAAAAAATACCTTTTAGTAGAGACAGAACCTTTGATTTAGTCTCTGTAGCAGCCTTGGGTCCAGGGTGAGGCCAGCCTACCTCACTATGAGCTCTCAGTGCCTTGCAAGGTTAGGGCTCTCCCCGGGTTCTGGTTAATTCCCGTGTTCACCAGGCAGAGTCTCCTCAGCCGCAAAGACTTCACTCCTTTCTCCCTGAATCCCTACCCCAGCACAGAGCCTCTCGTATGTGTGCTTTGTACAAATTTTTGGATGAATGAATGAATGTGTTGTTCTTTGTCAATTTTCCCAACTGTGAAATGCAAGTAGGTAGCCCAGGTGAGCCCCAGGGATGGCTCTGGTGCTCACAGGATAAAAGGCTATGTGGATCTACTGCTGTTGGGTCTGGTTCTGAGCAGGGATGGCTGAGGTAGGTTTCGCTTTTCTGCACTTTTAGAGAAGATAAAAAAGGCTTAATCAGGCAGGCAGACCCATTAATTCTGCATTATCTTTGCAAGCGTGATGCACAACTCCTGGTTAGGAAAGCACTCAGAGGATGCTCCAGTCTCTTTTCTTCAATTCTTGCATTAACAGATCAAGGTTCATGATCACCACTGCTCTAATCACCACTCCAATTCCTCTACCCCCATTGCATGACCAGGAGTGGAGGAAGAGGAGCAGGAGAAGGAGGGGGGAAGGAAGAGAAGGGGGAGGAGGAAGAGGAAGGGAAGGAGGAGGGAGAAGGGGAAGGGGAGGAGGGGAAGGAGGGGAAGAGTGGGTAAAGAGGACGGTGGAGGAGAAGAGGGAGGAGGGATAGGAAGGGGAAGGAGAGGGAGGAAGAGGTGAGGAGGAGAGGGAGGGAAGGAGGAGGAGAAGAGGGGGGGGAGGAGGAAAGGGAGGGAAAGAGTGGGTGGGGGAGAGGGAGGGGAGGCGGGGGAGGAGGAGAGGGAGGAGAGGAGGGGGAAGGCAAGGACATAAGCTTCCATGCACATCAGCTGTGAGTGTGAGAGCAGGCAAGACCACCCAGGGAGACACTGGAGGTGAAGGCACCTCACCCGCCAACTGAGGCACAAACCAGATGGAGAATGAGGTCTCCACTGGGCTCCAGACAGCAGCTAAGTCAGCTGGCCAGCCAGGCCACTCCCAGACGTGGGCCTCTCAAAATCAGATCATCAGTAGCTTCACGGAGGACAGGCTCAAGCACAGATGGGGAAACAGGAAGTTGCTGGGGTAAGAAATACGCAGCATCTAAAAGGCCTTCAACCCACACAGACCCAAAAAGGCCCAGCAGACATTTTTCTCCACTCTGTGTCCCTTTAAAGGACATTGGGGAGGATGGTGTGGGATAGTTACGGCAACATTCTTCAGAGAGAACTTTTTAATGATTTATGGTCAAAACCAGAGGACTGAACTTTCTCCTTTCTACACAGAGAGACAAAAATAGATGACTTTGGTGATTTACAGAATATCCAGACCTGCGGTTATCATCTCTTCCCTGACTACTTCAGTGCTTCATAACGGGCCTCCCAAACCCATCCTTATCTCCTTCCAACTCACTGTCACACACAGAGAGAAATTTGAGACAGCCTGTGTGACTCTGCAGCTGAAACATTTCTGTGCTGTTTCAGTGCTTTTAGAGTAAATGACAGAATATCAGTGATCTTCCCAGGGTCCTGATGACCCGGCCACTGCTTTTCGTCTGCAGTGAGCACACAGCTCTTCCTCTTGATCCCTGGGTTCCAGCAACATCAGCTTCCCTTTAGCTCCTCAAACGTTCCATGGGCCCCTATTCCCTCATCTATCTCTGCTTGACATAAATCTCATTTCTACTTTAGCTTTCAAATCTGCTTCCACTCCCCCAGGAGGAGAACCAGCCTCCGTCAAGACTTCCTATTACCCATTCTCCAAGCATCCTGCACTCTCTGTTCATACCCCTGAAATTCAGATTAGTATGCGTGTGTGTGTGTGTGTGTGTGTGTATGTGTGTGTGTGTCTTTGTGCACCCCTCACACCTGTCACATTGCCCACGACATGATAAGCACTCAATAAGTATTTGTTGAACAAAAGCTGTGGAATGGGGGAATGTTATCTCAAAATAAGAAGTGGGAATTAGGATCACCAGGGAGGCTACTCAGAGAATCACAATGTTAAGGGTCCTTTAATCAATATTTCTATAAATACATGCATGCACGTGCAACTTTGTGATTCTGCCTGGGGAGTCCAGTATGATATTTCCAGAGGCATCATAAAAATGTTATTAATTCCAAAGTGACTATACAGGAAAGAGTTCTGTATCTGAAGTCAGGAGGCAGGGATTTCAGATTCTAATTCCAAAGTGACTGGTGGTGTGATTTCTGTTTATTGCATTACAGATAAGTAATGAGTTCCCTAATGTTTTCGGTATAAAGGATGATGCATTCATTTCTCAATGACTCTAAGAAGTCCTACTGTGTGCGAAGCAGGCCTAGCTATTTAGGGAAAATAGAAAGCAAAGGCTCCATCTCAGCGCTCTCAAAACTCACTGTTTAACAGGAAAACCGGCGTATATCTTCACAGTCGAGAGGGAAGAGCCACTTTCAAGATTTGGACAAAGGGTTTTGGGAGCAAAGGAAGGGAACGATTTCAGGGTACTGTTTGCAGGAGTCAGAGAAAGCTCTCCCGCAAAGACTGCTTTGAGAATTAAGTAAAGGATGAGTGCATCTACCACATAAAAGAACAGTAATGGGCACCCGCCCCCGGGGCCAGAGAGTACTTAGTGGAAATCCTACTACTCCAGGTCTCACTCTGGAAGAGCAGGGTTTCTACTTAACCCCTCTCCATCATGCTCCTCATCCACAAATCGGAAGCAATAGCCTCTCCCTTGCCGTTGCGGGGTGAAGTTTAGAGACGCCATACACGCAGTGCTTTTTAATCAAAAGGTATGACTCACAGTAGGTGCTCAGTTAATTGCAGCTGGATTTATCATTCCTCTCAGCCTCCACCTCAGGGACAGGCAGGCCAGGGTAGAGGCTTGTCACAGATTCACCACATTTCTGCAGAGTGTGGTTTGCATAACGCAGCTGAGGGGCAGGGTAAGACAGCTGAGCGTTGTCTTTTGATGTGTTTTTCCCAAGGTGCACCTCACGGGCTCCCTCAATATCAGTTTCTTTGCAATATCAGGAAATTACAGAATGCCAAGAGGGTGTTGCAGGGGAAAGCAGCCTCTGACAGCAATGACGAACCTGGGAGAGATTAGAGCAGAGCAGATTCCTGCCGGGTCTCACACTGGGGCTAAGAAAAGCAGTGTGGCAGGCCTCGTTTATTACCTTCAATAGCTTGAATGAACCACCTTGACCCTTTGGGGAAAACGGAGGTGGGCTGAAAGACGCGGGGCATATGAAGTGTTTTCAGGCAGAAAGAGAGGAGGGAATCAAGCGGAGACGACAAGAGTGCGGACAGCAAGAGTCCAAGTAGACGTGAATTTCTAGGCTCAGCTTTCTGAGCCATCTCAGGAGGGTGCATGTGGGTTCTAGATGCTTCTATATTAAGAACAATCAGGCCTCAACGATCGATCAACTTTCACTCATCAGTCAATACTCATCTCAGATACTGCTCCCTCTAAGACACTTTCTCTGATGCCCAGGTCCGATTAGGCTGTTCCTACTGCTGTCAATCCACTCATAGGTCTGTGTCATGTGTAGCCATCACAACCAATGAGGAGGACTCAAGAGGGGACCTCCATCTCTGCCTCTCCTGGCCCCTCCACATTGGTGCCTGGTGCCTCCTCTTTCCCTGACACTGGATAAGTATGACAAGCACCCCAATCTTTCTTGACAGTGATCGGCCATGCAAACAATACCAGGTCAATTCAATGCATGTGTGTGTGTGTGTGTGCTCACGTGCGTGTGCGTGCGCTCTCTCTCTCAGTTTCGCAAGTATAATATCCAGTCTCATGGAATAATCAAACCTCGGTGGCCTTCTCAAGTCTGGATTCCTTCCCTTCTCCAGCTGGGCCCCAGCACAAACGTGAAGGCTGACGTTTCAGGAGCGCAGGTGTCAGTCTCTTCCCCCTCTTCCTCCCTGTGCTTGGGCTCCTCCCTTAACTCACCCATGGAGGATGCTGAGCCTCCCCTGCGGGGGATGGGAAAAGGCACCACCTAGCTATTACCTTACTGGTGGTCCTGCAGAGCGGCGTGGCCTGTATGATGTCTTATTTAAAGCTGACTTTCTCCAGAAGAGCTTTGTGGAGTCTTTGAAGACCCCCACCTCCTTGGGTGGGGCTCTCTCACCGACTTTCCCATGCCAGATACCACACACACCTGCTTTGGGTGGACACCAGCTCGTTTCTCTGTGGAGAGCTGTTCAACTCTGTTTAGAAGCAACCTAAGAAGATCCCACACCAGATCCTTCTCTCTTGTGTGTGTGATGGCGGGTACAGAGGGGAAAGCAGGGTGGTTTTTCCAGGTCATGTTCAGCACTCATACTGCATTTGCAGGGTCAATTCTAGGAGTACAGGCTGCTCAACACGGTTCTCACCTTTGCTCCACTACTGAAACTGTTAGGAATCATTTCTTCATTATTGTTGTTATATTCAAGGTGGAAGACAGACACCAGGCTGCTATGCCATCAAAATTTCAAGAGACAGTATTTACATTTTCAGAGTCATCCTGCTAAGACCTCCCACCATGGTGACTCGTAGGAAGGCACTGTCCTTCTCCCCTTTCCATGGAAGCCAGAGAGACTGATGGTGCACCAACAGCTTATTCCAAAAGCTGCCTCCTTCCTGCCACGTTTTCAGTGTAATGCTATCATTGAATAATTATCATCCGTTTTTCCGGGTCTAGAATATCTCTTGTCTAGAGATCTCAGCCAGTTTCCATTTGGGCATTCCAGTTTTACCATGGTCACGGATTAATAGGAACTGCTCCAGACCACTGGGATTCCTAGTATAAGGAATTCTTATTATAACATCTCTCTCATAAGGAATCGAAATCCACAATGTTACACTTTGTGAACTGCTTCCTTATTTCTCAAGCTGGAGAACATGAGATTTAATTCCTTTGGATGATAATCATATTGAAAGAAAAGGAAAAACAGGAGAGTGGGGTTCAAAACGAATAAAACGTCACAAGGAGTTTGAGAAGTACTCCCAGAAATTTGTTAAATATACATTACAAAGCATTCTAATTATTCCATAATTGGCCAAGGCTGTGGTAGTCAACTGTGTTCCATACAATCAAAGTGAAATAGATATTTGGCTGATGGACCAGACACACTCTTTAATCCTCTTAATAAGCATGCCGTCAGCAACAGAACAACATAAATTTAAAAGCGTCTCTGTCACCTTGTATAGAAGGGATTGTAAATGGAAAATAAATGTCTGTTAAGTACCTGAAATGGGAAAATACCACTGATACTGTCTCTACTTAGTTTTTTAATCTTAAATATGAGCTTTTGCCCATGAAACACTACTAATTAATCCATTAGCATATTCCTCAAGCATGAATCATGAAGGGTTTCAGGAACATGGCATTCATCACTGGGGACAGAATTTTCATCTTCTCTGCTTTTTTGGCTGAACTGGGCACTGGTATCCACCCGGGGAAAAATATGCTTGATAAAAAGTTGTTGAAGAAATTAATAAATTAAAGAACGGATGCAGAGTTCCCACTGTGGTGCAACGGAAAGGAATTCAACTAGCATCTGTGAGGATACAGGTTCAATCCCTGGCCTTGCTCAGTGGATGAAGGATCCAGTGTTGCCATGAGCTGTAGTTGTAGGTCACAGCAGATGCAGCTTGGATCCCACCCATGCGGTGGCTGTGGTGTAGGCTGGCAGCTGCAGCTCTGATTTGACCCCCTAGGCTGGGAACTTACCATATCCCATGGTGTGGCCTGAAAAAGCAAAAGAAAGAAAGAAAAGAAAGAAAAGAAAGAAAAGAAAGAAAAGAAAGAAAAGAAAAGAAAAGAAAAGAAAAGAAAAGAAAAGAAAAGAAAAGAAAGAAAGAAAGAAAGAAAGAAAGAAAGAAGAAAGAAGAAAGAAAGAAAAGAAAGAAGAAAGAGAAAAGAAGGAAGGAAGGAAGGAAGGGAGGATGGGTGGGTGAGTGGATCTTTATGCTGGGCACAGAGTGATATGTACATAGAGTTACTGAACTCCAGCAGCTCAAAACTAAAAGGAAAGAGATGTAAATGTTTTGACAGGAAGCAAAGGCTAGGTAGACAAAGGTGAGGCCTCTGCTCAAGGAGCCTGCAGACTTGGAAAGCCTTCTCATTTCTCCTGGCACTGATTCTCAGGGTTCAGTTCTGGCTAGTGACCTAGGGCTTCAGTGCAGAAGCAGCTCTGGGATGTGGCAGCTCTTGTTGGCCAGAGGGCTGAATGAAACCTTCCTGTAGGGCTCAGCTTGTGGAAGGGGTGATGGAATGTGGATGACAGCGGCTCACCACCCCTCCATGCACCCGGAGGGGAGAAATACTGACATTGGAGCAAGCACCTCAAATATTAGGACAGGTGAAAATTCATCATCCACCTATTTGGTCAACAAGCAATAACTGAGCATCTATTATATGGGTTCTAGACCCAAGGGACACTGTAAACAAAAGCAGACAATCTTTGCACTTGGAGAGTCTGGGGTCTAGCGCAGGAGACAGGCACTAAATAACTACAAAAATAAATGTAAACATATAAAATAAATATAAAATTACAACTGCCCTAGAATCAATTTTTAGAGTCTTAAGACTAATGGGGTGGCTCTGAATTAGAGTACAGAAAGTATAGGAAGGTGAGTTTTCTGACCCCCCAATTCTGAACTATTTCTAAGGCATAATTTAGAAAAACTGAATACTCTCCATTTTTTTGTCCTTTTTTTTTCTTCCTTCTTTTCTCCCTTCAATCCCATTCAAAATCTGTCTTCTGGTTCTCAGTAAATATTTGTTTTTTAATCATGTGTGCCAAATGTTGCGATGGTTGACCGCATTTCACAGCTTCGCCATGAGGTAGGGATGAGAAAGACGATGGGATCAGACGGGCCTTAATGTGAACCCTAGCTCTGGGCCCTACCTCCTGTGTGCCTTTGGGGAAATTGCTCTTTCTCTCTGAGGCCATTTCCTTATTTAAAATCACTTTTTTTACGAAATAATTTTGCTGTGTGAGCCCCAGAAGAGCAGCTTCCAAAAGAATTCTGAGAGACGGAAAGGAAATGCACTGTCTCGCCTCTCTAGCGCCTGTGCTGATGTTCTGACCTCTTTGCTGTCCGCCTTTGTAGATGAGGAATGCACTGCTCTAGAGAACTGGGACAATAATCCCAAAGCACCTGGCATGTGAATTCTGTCTCCAAGGTTTCTGTCTAATTTGTCCAGTTAACACGGACCTTAGTCCATGTGACCTTTGACTCTTTGGGTAGATGAGAAACAATTCCAGGAGCTCGGTGTGAGTCTCGGAGGTGCCAAGCTGGTGACCTGAGTTCTGCCTGAATCACTGAGGGGTGTGACAGGGACTCACTGGAGGGGGTGTTGGGGACATTTCAGTTCTAAAGGAAGGTCAGGAATAGACAAGGAAGGCGCAGGTCGGGTCCCTTATTTCAGCTTGACACTGACCTAGGAGTCTTCCCTGATTATGTCCCTGCTCTCTTAACAGGGGGCTTTTTTCTTTTATAAGGAAGAGGGAGGGGAGAGCAAGCAAAAGAGGAAGCGAGATGGAGACAGGAAGACAGAGAAGGATGGAAAATGGACCATAAAACTGCCAGGATAAGGGAAAGAAGAACAGCTACAGGAGGAGGGGCTAGGAGTGACCTTGGCTGGAGAATCCACAGGGCTGGCCTCGCTCCCCGGGATCAATGGGGCCTCATGTGGTTATTTAAGGCCTTTCTCCAGTTGAGAACTGTTTTATTCACTGAAAATGTATCTCATATTTATATTTCTGGGTTTAATAATAACATAACTGGTATATTTGTTTACTAGTGTGCAATATGAAAATTGGAAATTAGAGTTTAAATTAAATTTCACCTTTGAAAAATAACAATGATTTCCCATTTCAAAAGCAATACATTAGATTAGCAACAATATGAAGAAGTACAAAGGACAGTAATAGAAAAATGAATTACAAATATACTTATGTACACATATATATGAAATTTGCAAATGTTCAATATTTATCACTGTGTTAGGGATGCTGAAAATTTCACTTCTATCTTCGCGTAGTTTTGATATAGTTAGTACATAGATATGCTTTTATTTGCAAACCTGGGGAATTCCATATATATGTGTACAGTTTCTTCTTTTTTTTCCACTTGACATTATATCAAAAGCATTTTCCCCTGACATTAAGTATCTTTCACTGATGAATCTGGATGCATTATACCTTATTGAAACATGTATTGAATTTTCCCCTATAGTCAGGGATTTAGGGTATTACCAAGAGTTGTCTAATAGAAGCAACACCATGTCAAACAGCCTAGTAATGTGACTGCTTACAATTCATTTTTTGGATAAATTCCAAGCAGTTAGATTAGTCAATCAAAAAATATACGCATTTTAAAGCTCTTGTACATGATGTTAATTTCTTTTGCAAAAAGTTATATTTCTACCAGGAGCATATGAGTATCGTCACATGGGACCTTTGCCCCTCCCACCCCCCACCAGGTGTGTGTGTGTGTGTGTGTGTGTGTGTGTGTGTGTGTGAGATCATCACCAATTTGATTCTTAAAGTAGCATCTCTCATCAGTGGCCTAATTCTCACTGTCCTTTTGTATTTTTACCACTTGTACATTTTTTTCCTTTTGTGAATTTTCTGTTAATACCACATGCTCATCTGTCAACTATCCTTTTCGTTTCCTTTTCTACCTACATCACTTAGATTCTACCTGCTTTCAGGGAGTTCCCATCGTGGCGCAGTGGTTAACGAATCTGACTAGGAACCATGAGGCTGTGGGTTCGGTCCCTGGCCTTGCTCAATGGGTTGGGGATCCGGCGTTGCCGTGAGCTGTGGTGTAGGTTGCAGACGCGGTTCGGATCCCATGTTGCTGTGGTTCTGGTGTAGGCCGGTGGCTACAGCTCCGATTCGACCCCTAGCCTGGGAACCTCCATATGCCGTGGGAGCGGCCCTAGAAAAGGCAAAAAGACAAAAAAAAAAAAAAAAGATTCTACCTGCTTTCAAAAGGATTGTCAGTAACTTTCAGCCAAAGAAAAAGATGCCATCAAAACATTAAAGTCAGGCCAAATAAATCATGCCTGCCACGCGTCACAGGTATATTGTTTTTTAATAAATGCTCTCACTTATATCTTTTCATTTAGTCTTCTCAAGGTTTCTGGGAGGTCTGGGTACTTACAAGTCTCTTTGTATAGATGTGGAAACTGAGGCTCTTAGAGGGGAAGAGTTGGGGCTGGAACAGAGAGTCCTTCGTTATGCGCACTGCAATTATCCCTGCAGTCTGCTTCCTCTCAAAGTCATAGCACCATCGAGCCCTTTCCATCCATTCAGTCAGTATTTATTGAGGGCCTGCTACACACCAGGCCAGGTTCCTGGCATTGGGACTACAGCAGGAATCAAGAGACAAAGCACTGCCCTAAACTTCAGACCAGACAGGAGACAGGTCACCAGGAAAGATGTGGGTTGTGTTAAACGGATGAGAGCCAGGAGGAGAGATAAAGGAAGGGGGTTGAGAGTGTGAGGCTGAAGGTGGTGAATGCAGGCGTCATTGCCTAGTATGTGCTCTTACCTGCTCCCTGCGATATGCAAGGTGGCCAAGTGTTCAGAAACTCCTGTGCAGTCCGGCTGGGACTCTTTAAATGAGAATAGGGATAGATCTCAGTGGCTGCAGACCACTGCCACCTCTCATCCCTCCCGTGGTGTCCTACAGCCAAAATGCATTCGGAAGTCAGAAGTGAAACTGTGCAAATCCATCCTTAACACCGACTTCAAGGTCACTCCAAGGGGAGCCTAGCGCACACCCACAGGGGGTGAGTGTAGGCAAACTGGATGGATGACAATGGGGGCAGAAATCAGGGGGTGTCATAAATGACAGAGGTTGCTTCTACAGAAAACCTGAAGGGAACTGGGCAGAGGAGAGGGGGGCAGGGCAGCCAGTGCCCTTTCAGAGGGGTCAATGTTATTTCTGAGACACAAGCAAATAACTTTCCTGCTCTTTCATGTGAAATGACAGCCCCTCTGCCTGCGTTTTCCCTGGCGGTGTAACTCTGATTACAAACACGGCCAAGAGAATCCCAGGGTGTTACTGCCAAGCTAGGGAGTCAGTGCCACAGAAATCCCAATTCCGAGCTTGAAATTGGAGAATGAATGCCAAAGGGGCGCAGGAAAGGCGTGTGCATTCCTGTCACACAGCTGTCACTGGAGTCCTGAGCTGTGTCTGGAGGCTGCAAGATCACGTCTGGAGACGCTGAATGGTTTCTTAATGACAGCCCAGGCGTGGAGGGCCGTGAGGCTAATCTCCGCGGCCAAAGATGACGGCTGCCCCCAGGAGTCCTGAGAGGTCCTCTGGCATTCTCAAAAGACACCAGGTAGCCGCCTGGTCTCACTGAGAGACCTCGTATAGAGTCAGGGCTTTCACTAAACCTCTATAAGTCTGATGCACACAAATGAAAGAGATTTTCCTTTAATTAAGGAGTTCCCTTCCTGGCTCAGCAGAAACGAATCTGACTGGTATCCATGAGGTCACAGGTTCGTTCCCTGTCCTCACTCAGCGTTGCCGTGAGCTGTGGTGTAGGTTGCAGATGCGGCTCAGATCTGGTGTTGCTGGGGCTGTGGTGTAGGCCAGTGGCTACAGCTCCAGTTCGACCCCTGGCCTGGGAATCTCCATATACTGTGGGTGTGGCCTTAAAAGGACAAAAAAAGGGGAGGGGGCATATAGCATAGTATAGCAGAAATTGGTACATTATAAATCAACTATACTTTAATAAAAAAAAATGGAAAAAATCACATAGCATAAGGTCTACCCGCGTAACAGGTGACGCTGCTTTTACCCACACAGTGCAGTGCTGTTAACTGTGTGCCCAACGTTGTGCCGCAGAACTCCCGGACTTTTTCATCTGGCATCACTGAGACGTCATGCCCACTGGACAACAACTCCCCATTCCCGTGCCCCTGAAGCCCCTGATACGATTCCCTTTGTATGAGGTGTCCAAAGGTGTCAGTCATCAATCCAGAAAGGGAATTCTACTAGGTTTCGAAGCTTCCAGCTTTTAGTTCCCAGTCTTTTTGTGTGTGCTCTGATATTTTAAAAAGTGGTAAACACTCATTGAGCACATACTACAAGCCAGGCAGTGGACAGGACCCCGCAGAAATGCACTTTACCTGCTGGGAGGGCGGCGCCAGTTTCAGCCTAAGCATCACTATGGCTCCATTATCATTAAGCTCAAAGTTGCGTCTTAGCACACACACGTGCATACACACAGAGATCATCAAGAGTCAGGGCTCTGAGTTTGCACACTTCTTATCAAGGTGGAAAGAATATGTGGCACATGGGCCACTGAATCCCTCAGCCAATCTCATCCCATCCAAAGGGGTTGCTTTCACTGCAGCTCTACCACCTGCAACTCTCAAAACGACCCAGTCGGGACTTCTAAATTCAGTCAGGGCTTCCATACTGGTATAGTCACTAATTTTACTCATTTGGGTGTGAAAACTACCACGGCAGACCCCGTGCTAGGGAAACAAAGTCAAATAAGTCAGTGACATTTTCATCAGGTGGGGAAAGCTAGCATCATGCCAGCCCTTTGAAAAGATCATTGTCTTGTGTTAGGGAAATACATGGTGCTGTGCAGATGGGTAACAGGAGTTCTTGGGGTGATCTGGGGCTCAGGAAAGGATTAGGAAGTAGGGAGAGGTAGGGAGAGAGAGGGAGAGAGGGGGAGAGAGAGGGGAGAGGGGCGATAGTGGGGGGGGAGAGAGGGAGAGAGAAGGAAAGAGAGGGAGAGAGAGACGGGAGGAGAGAGAGGAAAAGAAGGGGGAGAAAGGGGGAGAGGAGAGAGAAGGAGAGAGAGGGAGGTGGGGGGGAGAGAGAGGGAAAGAGAGAGAGAGAGAAAGAATTTAAAGAAGCCAAAACACAGCCTCTATTTCCAAAGCAAATTTCCTGGCCTGGGCCCTGCTCAGTGTTGATTTAGCAAAGGGCAGAACCCAGGTCTCTTCATCCAGGTGCCCCTGACGTCACTCTGATCTCTTCCTCCACCTGGCTGGGGGTTTTCTTCAATATGGATGGGGAGCCTGTTGTCTAAATCTCACACTTAAAAACATTTGGTTGCTCCAGCCAGACTGCTACCAACATCAAAGAGGAAAAGCTGAAAAGTGGGGTAAAAAGGGCAAATGTGGGTGTTGAATGAACACAGATGGTCAGTGCGGAGACTGACTCCAGGACCGCTCTGTTTGTTTGTAAAAGAGATAGGGGCAGGCCATGACCACCAGAGCCCCATCAGCACCGGCACGTCTGGATCCAGCCCCACCCTCTGTCAGCGAAGCCCAGCTCCCTCTGCATCTTCAGGGCTTTTGCTCCCCTCATGTTACTTGTTATTTTAATAGCAAGACACAATGACTATAACATCATGCATTGTACTGAATGAGTTAAATGCATTTTCTGCTTTAACCCTCACAGCATTCCTATGTTGGGGACATTATCACTGGACGTATGTTACACAAGAGGAAAATCAGAGCTAGACAAGCAAGTACCTTACTCGAGACCTCAAGCCTCGAGAACATCAAAACCCAGATTCAACCCCAAGCCTAAAGCAATGCTCTAGACTTGAAATGCCACCGTTTATAGAGAAAGATATAAAGAAATAACTCAGAGGTTTAACTCTTAACATAGTGATTGATGCATTTCTTTCCAGTCCTTTTCTTTTTGCCTAGTTTTTGTTTTTGTTGTTGTTGTTTTTTTTACACAGTTGAATCTGTTTGTGCATGGGTATAATTTTTCATCTCACTGTAATATCATGAACATATTTGTATTAGAAATTCTTGGTAGTCATAAATGATTTTTCTGCATAGCACTGATAAATAGGGTAGATGTGTATATCCTAATTTATTCACACCAATAAAGCTCTGAGTATATGTTTGGGTTATTTCCCTCATTGTATTTACTGCGTTGAGGTTATAAATAATGCAGGTAATGAGCATCTTTCTATGTGTAACAGTTCGGTTATCAGAGTTCAAAAGTAGTAACAAGTCAAATTTCTCAAAGTGGCTTTCAAGAAAGATCTAACTCCCTTCTTAATAAAAACCACCCTTAGCAATTGTTTCTTCAAGCATGGAAAATAATAGCCCCTAGCTTCTATGTTTCATTTTTAATTTTTTTTTATTTTTGTCTTTTGTCTTTTTAGGGCTGCACCCACGGCATATGGAGGTTCCCAGGCCAGGAGTCGAAATCAGAGCTGTAGCTGCTGGCCTACACCACAGCCACAGCAACCCAGCATCCAAGCCGCATCTGCGACCTACACCACAGGCCACGGCAACACTGGATCCTTAACCCACTGAGTGAGGCCCGGGATCAAACCTGCAACCTCATGGTTACTAGTCGGGTGCATTAACCACTGAGCCACGACGGGAACTCCGCTTCTGTGTTTTGCAATTGTTGGGGCATGACTGTGCATATGTGCGTGTGAGTGTCTGTGGGGGTATCTGACACATAGTAAAACTGTACACTGTTAGCTGCGGCAGTGACAAGGTCGATCACAGAGAAGGACATTCCACAGGAAGGCTCCCAACTCTCCAGTCTTCTCCCCCTAGTACTTGAGAGAAGAGCCAGACATTTACAGTGTGGAAACACTGTTTACGTACAGCGTCAGTCCCAGACACTCTGCAACACATCAGCTTCATGGCTTCTCACTCCTACGTTGCCAGGAAGATCTTTAGAAGAAATGCGCTCAGCAGGAAGTGACCGTTCCGCGATCACGCAGTCAGGAAATAGTAAGCTGGCTTCAAACACAGATCTGACAGCAGAAGCCCCCTTTCCTTTTCCTACCTATCATACATAACGAACTTTCCATATCTGAGTTGCGTGCATGAACCTGTAGAGTATGTGACATCAACACATCTTCCACTCTTTCTGCAACGTGTCTGATATATAATCCTTCCCGTGTGGCTTTTCTTAAACATCTTCATTACATGTCAGGGATGTTTCCTCTTACTACCCTGCACTGTTTGGCTTTCCTAGACTGCAGATGCCCCCAGCCCCCACATCACACCTCACGTTTCCCTCCAGATATAGGAAGGGATCTGCAGCCTGCTGTGCTTGGCGGTGGTTTCTGGGGAGGGAGGTTAAGCCAAGAGGCGCCAGGCACTGCTTCAATTACACTCTGCCTGTTCCAAGGGCTTTAATCATGACCTCTTTCTCAATGGATCCTTTCAGAAAGGCCAGGGGGAGAATAGGCAATTGGAAATGCTGGTAGTAATCAGGGCCCCAGACCTCCAACTCCACTGAGAAACACAGCTGGGACATAAGATTCTTTAAAGGAAAAAGAAAACTAGGAGAGACCAGCCATTCCTGAAAGTCCCAGGTATGTTGGCAGCAGGGTAATGGGGTGCAAGGAAATCATAAACAA
Organism: Phacochoerus africanus; assembly: GCF_016906955.1. Lineage (NCBI taxonomy): Eukaryota > Metazoa > Chordata > Mammalia > Artiodactyla > Suidae > Phacochoerus > Phacochoerus africanus. The sequence continues at coordinate 25,862,362 of NC_062551.1, read as the reverse complement.
TAAGTGGAAAGAGTAGGTGACAAAAATTAGTTTTTGGTTTTAGTGGAGGTCTCTGGGGCCAGAAGTTCACTGATAAAAAATGAAGCGCCCTCCTGAGAAAGGTAATGAAATTTAGACCCCCACAGCTAAGGAAGTGGGTGGAGATGCTGGGTTTGGATGCATTTTAGCCTCAAAGCCCTTTGGCCTGAAGCATCCTGTGCTGGGGGAGGGAGGGGGAGGGGTGTGTGATTTGGGTGGAGCCCCAGGCTGTAAGCCCCAGGCTCAGGCATTTGCATTTTCTCCTGAGCCCTCCTTGCAGCCCCGCTGAGCAAGACTGCTTCTGATTAACATAGGAGGACAGCCTGGTGACCTGACTCCCTGCCTGGGCTGGGCTGTCTCAGGAATCTGGACCTCTGTGCATTGTCTGGGTCTCATTGCCATGAGAACAGAATGGGTGGAAGCATCCCAAGAGTCTTCCCTGGCACTTCTAGCCATTGGGCTCCTGTCCCAAGTAGGAGATGATCCATGGCTGGCTTTCAACATGGAAAGAGGGGCTGGGCTACAAGTCAAGTATTGCCAGCCCTCTCACCTCCCAGGCAACTTCCTGTCCTGTAATTTATTTGCTGTCGACCAGATCGATTATTACACCACGAGCTACCAGCTATTAAGAGCCAAACTCCCAAATGAAGAAATACGGAGATGGACATTTGCCCAGAGGGATGAATGAAGAAAATAACAGGCATTGTAACAGTAGCTAATGAACATCCACTGGGCACTTTCTAAGCAGTTTCCATGGAGCATCCCATTAAAGTCCCAGGGGAACACCGTGAGGTAGTTCTGTCCAATCTCATTTCCCAGAGAAGAAAAGTGAAGCCTGGATAATTTATGGAATGTGCCCAAGCTCACACAGTTAGTGAGTGCCAGAGCCAGGATTTGATCCCAGGCAGAATACATTCAGAGACTGACCTCCAGGTTCTCGTAACAGGAGCTGGAGAACAACATCAAAGGAGGGTGAGGACTGGGCAAAAGAGCATGAATGTTGGAGGCAGAAAAACATGACTCTCCTCTGGGCCAGGGGCTGGAAAACTTGTTTTGTAAGGGGCCAGATAGTATTTTTTTTTTTTGTGGGGGTGGGTTATGGAGTCTCTGTCGGGACTATTCAACTCTGTAGTTGCAGCCTGAAAGCAGCCATATGTAAAGGAAAGAGTGAGGCTGTGTGGTTGCACTAAATTTTTATCACCAGATACATAGATTTGACTCACGGGATGTAGTTTGCCAATTCCTACTCTTGGGCCATCATCAGATACTGAGATATGGGGGGGCTTTGAGAGAGAACACATGTCAATAACCTCATTTATAGATTTGTACATTGAGTTCCTGGAATCCAGAGACTGAGATCTCATACCTAGTATTTTGTTCCTTTATTAATAAACTTGCCCAAGATCTCACAGCTGGCAAGAGCCAGACTTTGGACTTGAACTGACATCAGTCTAACTATGAAGCCTTTCTCATGCCCCACAGGATCCCACTGACCCTGTTAATACTAAGTGTGATGAATGCCTGGAAGGACTCTTTTCCAGCATGCCCCACCAGCAGACAGAGCTACCTATGGTGAATGACACTCCTGCCTCCTTCCCACTACCTATTATCTTGGACAAAAGATTAGCTTCTTGATGATCAGGTGTGTTGGGAAGATCAGTGACTCTTTCCGGACACAGCTCGTTCTGACTATGGGCTCTGGGATCTGGAGCTGTGACATCTTAAGCAACTGTCACATCCTCCAAGAGACATTGACCATCGCCCCCTACTCACACCTTTCTAAGATAACCCCAGCCCTTCCCCACCACTTTCCACAACTTGCAATATAGCAGAGCAAGGTACCTCACAGGAATCACTTTGCACACCTCTCACTACGGCTCAATGGACTTGACCCAAGGCAGATCATTCCAATGGGTGATCTAACCAATCAGTTTCTCCCTCACAAAAACTTGCACTAAGGGGAGTCCTAAGCTGAATCCTCTTAATGGGGGGCAAAAGCATGGGGAACTAGTAACTCTTAATTCTGAGGTCCCTGAAGGCACACGAGCTCCTGACCATACTAAGGACTTCTGGAGTTCTATTCCTTCTTCAGTTTTTTTTAATCTTTTGTACATTTGGACCAGTTTGGTTATATTCTTAATTTTTAGGAGCAAATGTGGTCTAAGACTTCCATCTGTAGTACAAAGATAACTATACATACCTGACAAAGTTCATCCTGATGAGAGCTAACGTAAAGGAGCCAAAAGCAAAGACCTGACACACGGTAGGCATGGAAGAAAAAAAAATGCTAGTTCCATTCTCACCATTTACATCCTGAAAAGCTGGTTCAAAGTCAATGTTCAAGAAAGGAAGTACAACAGCTATATTGGAATCGATATACTGAATCATAGACCCGTGCACATTTGAGAACAGGAAGAGAGTGTGAACGCTCTCCTGAGCACCTGAAGACTTGATCTAGAAATCCCCTGGCAGCCTTATTAAGACATTCTTCCAGTTCATGCCTGCATAGCCCCAGGGGAGAAGGGCTCTTCCCTAGCGTGGTGTCTGGCTCCACTGTCAGATGGCTTTGATTGTGAGGTCCTCCTTCACTGTGCTACATATGTGGCCCTTCTTACAAGTGATGGGCTCCACACAGTTCCCAGCAACTCTCACCACTGGTCCTCAGGATGCTGCTGGAGCCACTAAGAAGGAAGTACACGTGGGCTGCAACCAAGCGGATCACGTGTTCTGAGTACTGAAAGGGAACATGCAGAACTCATAAGGAAGCCTCACGTAGGGATGCGGAAACGCTATCTCCATATCTCTTCAAATATTCCCAAACCTAATGTCTCTTATACTTTGTAATGACAGAGATACTTTAAAATGGAAGCATTAGCAGATAGGAGATTTTTGCACCTCATCCTTCTTAAGCTGTTTATTTCTCAGTCAAAACATCTCCGAGTCCTGCCATTGTCTCTCCAGAGATACCATTTCCATGTCTGGATTATATCCAGTTTATCAGCATCTTTTTAAAACACGGAATTCAGAATGAACACAACAGTGAGTTGGCCAGGGTTATCACTTTTATTTATTTTTCTATCAACCTTGCACTGAGTCCAGAGGACGTGGAAAAAGAGTCATTCTCCCAACCCAACACCCTCACCCTGTGATTCCCATGGGTTGCGTTGGTAGATCCATCACAACTTGTGAAAACAGAAAACAGCCTTTATTTTAACAGCTACCCAGGGAAGCCTGGCCCTATGGCATGGCGATAACTTGATCTCTTGTGACTGTGTCCACAAGGCCCCAGTGTCCTCATGGTATCTTCCTTAGAGCATCCTCGACATACATCTCAGGCTGCACAGTGATCCGTAACTTTTGTTTTCTCCCAGGATTTGGTCCTGGCTATTGCCTGGAAACCAGCTAGTATCCTGGGACTGCTTTAGCTGTTTTTAACTCAAGTTTCCAGGTTCTTAATTTGATGCTTTTTTTTTTTTTTTTTTTTGCAACACACTGGAAGATATTTTAACCTTTTAAATATCAAATGTGCCATGTTTGGCTGTGAAAACTGTCAGCTTCTGTGTCCTATGGTTGGGATTTTAATGAAGGCCTAAAACAGCTCTAAGAAAGTAAATAAGTTACTAATTTGAATCACACTTCCTGGCTTTAGCTGAGTCCACCTCAGTGATAAGAATGACCCAGAACATGGTTTAATGAGTGCTGGTTCACTGACTATGGCCCAGGAGGGAAAGCATACTTTTGGATGGTGAAAGGTTATTGGTAGGTTAGTTTCTTTGAGATCCAAGCCCTACAGTCATCCTTGGTGCCCCCTGGGATGCCCCCTCAGTGGGTGAAGAACTCCGGAAGTCAAGACCGGATTTTAGTTGCTACAAAGCATTTCTCCAGGTGCCGCTCCCTTGCCTCTTTGCATCTCAGCACCTGCAGCCACTGAACCAGAGGAAGTCGGGCTGAGCCACGCGAAAAATGATTTCACTAGGGTTAATTTTCATCGAAGACAGCCAAATTTCACCATGCCTCATCCAGAAGCCTCCTGCAGGGTTGTGTCTCTGTTTCTAAAAACTAGAGATTTAATTGAAAGGGAATAGAAGCTGACTACAGAATCTCCAGAGACGAGTTTCAGAGGCTCCTTCCACCAGCAGCAGCATGGTGATATGGGGGCCCCCTTCTCTAATTTTAGTGCACGTCCAGATCACCTGGAGGGCGTGTTAAGCTCCGCTCTCTGGGTATTTATTAAGTGTGGAGTGAGGCCCAGGGATCTGCAATTGTAACAAATTCTCAGGTGATGTCCATACATCTGGTCCAGGGACCATAATGGGAAGCAAACACGAATATAAAGGGAAGAAAGGGTTCAAGGTCCAGACCATATAAATTCAAGACTTACTGTGCGACCTTGGCCAACTCACTTCACCTTTCTGAGCTAGAGGGAATTACTGTTGCTATTGCTGCTGTCTGTAAAATCTTCAGTAGTGGCCAGGTCAGTGCACTGTCCCTAGGAATCCATCAGGTAATATGTACCAAAGCACAGTAGTAGACACAGCGGAGCTTCAAGCATTGCTCAATCCCTCCAGCTTCTTTGTATTCCTCCAAGGAAACGATGCTATTACTTCATTTCACAACCACTTCCCCTGACTTCTGATTTAACAGAACTTCTTAATGTGACTTTCAACCTAGGAAGGAAAAAGCCCACACTGTCCACCACAGCAAAGAGCACTCAAAGCCGCCACCCCAGCCAGTGGAGACAGGATGTCCCTGTTGTCTCCACATCTGGCCTCGCCAGCACAAGCCTCTAATTTTCTGTGGCTCGCTGCTGGCCTCCCTTCAATGTGGGAGAGTAGTGTGGATAACAAGCCCCATCTGGGAGGCATCTGGGTTCCAGAGCGCCCCCCCCCCCCCCCCCCCCCCCCCCCCTGCTCCCCAGTTCCTGCTCCAGGCCTTTGAAGAGTCCACCCATGTTCTGTCTGGAGGGCTCCCATTGTGGCCAGCACCTCTGTTTTCTATTAGCAGTGGGGACAGCCTCAATACATTAAAAGATGGAAGCAAATGAACATCCCATTCTGAGATGGGCTGAAAGATGGTGGTAGGGAGGAGGCTGCTGTAGACAGGAGTGTCTTGGTCAAAGATATTAACCGAGGCTGCGCTCGGTTAATCCCCAATCCAACATGGCACTCATTTCTCCCCAGTCAGTGCAGAGCAGGCTGGTGTGATGGATGAAAGCTGTGTGCTTTAGAATTAAATATACTGGGGCTTGAATTCAAGCTCTAATAAGTCACAGTGACGCTGAGCCTGAGGGCAGGTGGAGAAGTTACAGAAAGGTCCACAGAGGAGTTCGAGTAAGATCTCTGCCCGAAGTTGCCCTAACATTATTTTTAAAAGCACACACAAATAATTAAGAAAACTAGTCCAGTTTACTTTAAGATATTAAAACCAACTGGTCATTCTAGACATAGAGGCTTGAGCACTTACAAGGTAAAACACACAAGTTAATTTCTTTTTTTTTTTTTTTAAGCTTTACATTTACCTGTCAAGTGATTGCCCCTAAAATTCCCAGGGGCTCACCTGACTCCTCTCTGAATCCGTAAACATGGAATGGTTCTGGGCAGATTTAGTATGAAATCAAGAACCTCTAGTTTCACTCTACACCTGCAGCATTTGCTAAACAGGGCACAACATCAATGGTCCTGGCCTTTCGCGTTGTTTCTGAACAGTGTGCTTCTGCCACGTACACTTCCGTAAGTTTGGGCAAGTTACTTAATTTTGCTAAGTCTCAGTTTCTTTTTTTTTCTTGAAACCAAAATAGTTACAGATCTTTATCTTTTTAAAAATACTAAGAAAAAAATCTTAATGTGTATGACTATAAATCCAGCTTATAATTGGATTTTTTTTTACATTTTTTGTGCTTTTAAATGATTTTTATTTTTTCCATTAAAGTTGGTTTACAGCATTCTTTCAATTTTCTACTGTACAGCAAAGTGACACAGACACATACATATATACCTCCTTTTTCTCACATTATCCTCCATCATGTTCCATCATAAGTGACTAGATATATGTCCCAGTGCTATACAGCAAGATAAGCCTCAGTTTCCTTATATGTAAAATGGGGATAAAACCTTCTTTTAAGGCTGTGGAAAGGATGTTTTAAGAAAACATATGCCTGATACAGAGAAGATGCTGAAAACCTATTTGATAAATCCACCCCCAAGACACACCCTCCTTGAATATGAGTTTTGTCCATGTATTAAATTTAGGCGAGCTCTTTCAAAGCTGGGTGATCAGGTATTTTTTTTCCTCATGGTTATTTTAACTGAGAGAAGATCATTTATGCCCATGTTCAGAAAATGGTCTCAGCAGTGGTGTGTCAATAACTGTTTGACAACTGCTTCTCCTTGGGGAGGGGGTGATTTTTCACCTTTGCTGAATTCCGTGGTTCAAATACTCCCATGGAGGCCAATTTTAAGCTAAGAGTTGGGAAGAAATGAGCAAACAGGCTTTTCCAAAGTGGTGAGGGCTACCTCTGCACACCCAGGGAACCCAGAATGAGGGTTTGATCATTTGAAGACAGTTACAGAGGAAGGCAAGAGGTAGGAGCAGAGGCAGGGCACAAACAAATGACCACAAGGAAATAAAAGAAAGAACAGAGAGGAAAAAGGAGAGAAAGGGAACAAACACAGATCAGATGCCAGCCCTTCCCATCCTTCCATGCTGTAGAAAGGAAGATGGAGAGCCAGGGAGGAGACATAAACATCCAAGGACACCCCGAAAGTCGGCAGCGAACTTGGGACACCGGCCCAAGAGCTTGACATGTATGGTGAGAGACCAGGCAGAGGGGTCTAGAGGGGAACTAGAATTAATGAGAGTAACTGAGCAAATAACATGATAGTTTGAACCAAAAGCATTGCCCCACAGTTAAATCTACAATGTTTATAATGACTTCCCTGGGGAAACCCAATCATTCCATCACTTCAGACTCAACCAGGCAAGAGGACATGAAGACTGGTCTTCAAGAACTGCCCATGTGGGTGGAGAAGGGGCAGAAGGACCTGGTGAGCATCTCTGGCCCCTAATGTCTGTAATGCTGTGATTGAAGGGCCTGCCATTTGGTATTTCGCTACCCTGCAGGAGCTAGAAGTACTAACCTACAGCTACAAGCAATTAACATGCACAATCTTGGGAGAATCGCTAAGAAATTTGGTGGAATGACTCTGTGATTTCCCCCTCTAGCAGGCGTTTTGCAAAGGGAATAATTTCTGTTGTGTTTCAGGTTTTATTCCTTGTGATGTCAACATGCATTTATACCAGATGTTCCAACCGTCTTAGAAAATTCAGAGCTGCAGATCCTTCTTTCCCAAATTGAAAAGCTCAGCATTCCAGTTAATGACAGCAGACTCCTATCTGTCAGGAAGGTTTGCAATTATTTTGAGACAGAGAAAGAATTTAGTTTTAGGGATTCCCCAAGGGTCAGACCCCCCATTGACCTCAGCTTTCACAGAATTCAGGACCCTGTCACTGAATAGCTAGCTAATCGCTTACACCTCCCCTAAACTGTCTAAACACACCCCCATTTATAAAACAACGATATTAAACTCACTGCAAAATTTTTATACAGTAAAAATTCCTGGGCAAAAATATGAGAGTTTAAATCCCTGTTCTTCCATAGTAGCAGTCACCTTAGATAACGGACTTCCCATATCTCAGCCTCAGTTTCTCATCTGCAAACAAAACATCCAAAACAAAGGAAGGACAGAGATACTGTAAAAGAGGGCTTTGTGACGATTAAATAAGATAATACTCATAAAGTACTTAGCATCATCCCTGGCACAGAGCGGACACTTAATAAAAAAATGTTGGCTTTTAAATCTTATTGACATATTTAATAATAAAACTAAGAATCTGTGACTGTATCATATAGTGAGGACACTGATGCTCAGAAAGCAGTCGTTTGCCCAAAGACACTCTGCTGAGATGCAAGCTCAGGTCTCTCTCACTCCAAATTCAGTATTTTTTGTGCTAACACATGCTTTGCAAGAGTTCTCTCCTAGGAAATAGGGGGCATGTATTCTTAATAACTAGCACAACTGCTCTTCTTCCCCGGTCTTTATGACTGGGAATCCCCCGTACCAGATGGTAAGTCAAGCAGCTAAGCAAAAAGAACCTTGAAAGTTCTGAGACACGTTCCTTAAACATTCTCCAGGCAGCAGAAGCTGTGAGCCGGTTTTATCATTGTTATTTTTGTCTTTCTCTAAAGGAAAGGGCAAAAGCCAGGGACTGGGGAGAATTCTCAAGTTTAAGCTAATTTCTGGTCATCAAAAGATTGATCTCGTGTTACAGAAAAGTATAAAAAAATGGTAATAAGCACTTTGTGAAACCACACGAAGCCGTAGCCTCCACAGTCCGTGAAGTTTTTGAACTGGTCTATGCCATTTATTTATAGGGGGGAAAATATTCTGATGAGAACCATTTTCTAGTTTGACAATCTTATTTTAGTGTTACTCGATCTACTTGGGAGCCTCCTGGGAAATCAATGCTCCATTGGACTTCTCTTCATGTCATTCTGCGAGCTATTAGACGGCTAAGTCGCTTCGCAAGATATGCCGATACGAGAGGCACTCGGCTCATATTAGGCGTAGAATTTCACCACTCAATGGTCAGATCTTTTACGATTAAGACAGAAGAGCAAACCAAACACAGCAGCCAATGAAAATCACCTGTAATCACTGCTCTTGGGTTTCTAATGGAAGTGGTCTCACTTAAGCACTGATGGTACAGCTCTAATTTATCCTAAAAATAAAAATGTGGTTTGGTTTGGAAGTTGAGACTACGGGAAGCATGCTCTCTATTTTTCTTCTTCTTCCCTCGATTTTTTTCTATATATTATTTTATTTTTTGGTCTTTTTTTTTTTTTTTTTTGTCTTTTTAGGGCCGCACCTGTGGCATTTGGAAGCTCCCAGGCTAGGGGTAGAATCAAAGCTGCAGCTACCAGCCTAGGCCACAGCCACAGCAACACCTGATTCGAGCTGCATCTGTGACCTACACCGCAGCTCATGGCAACACTGGATCCTTAACCCACTGAGCAAGGGAAGGGACTGAACCCATGTCCTCAAGGATACTGGTCAGGTTCATTCCTGCTGAGCCACGACGGGAACTCCTCTATATTTTAAGTAGCATAAGGAAGGCATAAAATTAAGACAGACCTTGAAAACAGCAAGAGATGAAAACAGCAAGATGTGAAAACGAAAACAGTTTTCCAATGAAGCTCAGTGAAACATGCTAGATTTGTGGTCAGATAGTAATCCTAGATTCGAAACTCCTAACTTGTTATTTATTAGCCATGTGTCTTTGACCTCGTTGGTAAATTTATCTACAACTTGGTGTCCTTATGTGTCAAATGAAGATACTTCCAAGAGTTCTGCAAAGGACAGGTGAAATAATGGACGAAGAGCATCATAAGCATGATAGGGACTGTTAGTGAACACATTGTCTTCACTATCCTGCAATTAAACAGCACGATGTGGGACTGGGACAAGGTGAAACTTTACTAAAACCAAGTTCGTTTTCAGATTGTAAGATCTTGGGGACTGAACAACACATATTCTTGAACTTCTCATCCGGTTATTTAAGAATCAGGGTTAGCAAGGGTGGGACAAACCTCAAGTCTATGTTCCTGAAATGCCCTTTCAGAGACTGAAATAGGAGGGAGTTCCCTGCGTGTGCATGTGTGTGTGTATGCATTTGAGTCAACCACAGAGGAAGCACTCTTAAACAGTTAGCCCTGGACTCTATGGTTGCCACAAGGCAGAGAGAAATAGAAAAAGAAATCACAAAAGAGGGAGAAATCCTGGTGTTCTTAAATTACACAATTCTTATGGGATCATAGATGAATTGCCTAACTTTAGGAGGCTTTTGGTATCCATTTCATAAAGTCTTAAGAATCTCCCTGTCTCCTTCCCAACTGTCCACCTATCTGCTTTAGCCATTCTAGAAAAAGGGAGGAAAAAAAAACCTGTACCGAAAGCGTGATGAGTCTTGAGCACTTTTCAAAGCAAAGGTCAGAAAGTGCCTGGTGAAGAACTCCAGGAGGCAAACTAGGGTGATCTGGACCCCTCGCCCAGGTCTTCATCCTTCCTCTCCCAAACTTTGCATAGAGACATCTTTGGGGAGAAAAAAATCAAGTGAGACTCTATTAGGATAAAAACAAAGAGGCCACCCCTCTTAAAAAGAGAGAGGTAAGTGTGTCTCCTGGCTACTCAAGTCTGAATTTTCTGAACAGACTTAAGCCTTTAAGCATGACTCAGGGCCCTGGGATATAGACACAGTGTAAGACCCAGAATTACAGTGGCACCAGACCAGAGGGAGGGAAGAGAAGGATGACAAGGAGTTTGGAAGAGATGTCTAGGTGGATCTGTGTGGACTGAGAGGTTACTTATGGGAACTATAAGAGGGCATGTTTTAATCAATATTCTCTAGATCCTGTGCATATGAAAAATATATCTTAGCTGTTAATGAGACTTTCGCTCTGTTAATCAAACACAGCAGCAAATGTCCACCCAAAAGTTCAGGCATCAGGAAAGGATTCATCAGAATTCATCACGGTAGTTGATGGCTCACACAAAACAGGTGGGCCGCTGAGGGAGGAGCGAGGCCAGTGGGCAGAACTGAGTCAATGGTAAGGCAGACTCCTGAAGAGGTAATCAGCAGGGAGTTCCCATTGTGGCTCAGTGGTAATGAACCTGAGTGGTACCCATGAGGATGTGGGTTCAATCTCTAGCCTCACTCAGTGGGTTTAGGATCCAGCATTGCCATGAGCTGTGGTGTAGGTCGCAGATGTGGCTCAGCTCCCACATTGCTGTGGCTGTGTCATAGGCCAGTGGCTACAAACTCCTAGCCTGGAAACTTCCCCATGCCATGAGTGCAGTCCTACAAAAACAAGACAAAACAAAACAAAAAGGCCATCGGCAGAATAAAATGAAAAACTGGTGGTGGGGAAGGGCCCTATCCTACCAGTGGGGTGGCCCAAGAAGAGCTGTGCTTCTACTCATAAGTAATGGTATTACATTCATAAGCCACTCCTGGGAAGTGAATCTGGATAGGGTGGCACTCATTCATGCATTCATCTATTAATCAGTTATGCAAATTTCAAATGAGTGAAATTGAGTGCCTACAGTTAGCCAGGCTGGGAGATGGATGGAAGGGACGGTCCCCCATGGGTCAGACCTTGGTAACTGCTTATGTGTTGGAGCGCCAAGCCAGCAGACCTACATTCAAGGAGAGAGAACACTGGAATTGGAAGCTGTCACCAAGACCAAGGAAAGAACCTGGTTGCTTGTGGAAGCGTACAGGTGGATAAATGAGAGATGCACCCTACCCTGCCCCGGGTACACACTCTACGGAAATGAGACTTAATTTCAGATTCCCTCTGAAGGGAGCTCCATAGCATAGTGTCAGCCCTGATCAGCACTGGTCTAAAAAAAGGGGGTGGAACAGGACTCCAAAGTGACAGTGTTCAGCCCTGAAACCTAGGCCATCCTTGGCCGGGCCATGAAGTCACTGACAGAATGACATACACTGAAGCCTAAGCCCTGTGACTATGTCCTCAGGCCTCCAAATAGCTACCAGAGAGGAGGGAAAAAATAGAACAAGAACCCCAGAGTGATGTGTTTACAAAGGAAAGCCATGCAATTAACTATGCCTGCACTTCCATTTGTATGGCTTTCTGCTTATGGAGGGGGTAGGGGGACTGGCTGGTGGTCTAGAGATGACTAGGGAAGAAGCATTGGTACCTAATTGACAAGAAGTTCCAAAGAAGCCGTGAGGCAGAAACAAAGTGTGGTGACAGCATCCACCCTACTCTGAATGGTGAGGCTGTGAGAAGAATAAATAGATTAGTGTCATTTTAGAGGTGTTCGCTCTCTCCATTCAGCCGCATAATGCAATTATTTCGTAGTTCAGGATTCTTTTAATTCTGTTTGAAGAACTTAAGAGGTTAAGGGCTTGAAATGATAAATGCATTATTAATGTTGCCTCATAGAAACATCCAAGTCTATAATTTCTGAGGCAGAACAAAAAAAAAGACTAATAGGTTTTTACTCCCTAGCCCCCCCCCACCCCCGTAAATTAACCTACAGGACCTGTGAGAAATGTATAAATTAGACATTATTAGAGGGAGTAATAGCGGACCAAAAGCCATCATCTGAAGGCTTGATTCATTGTCAAGAATGACACACACAACTTTGGTGTTTGGCCCTCTTCTTGTACTAAACCCGGAGGCTCTGGCTTTAGAAGAAAGGAATCAACAGCACAGGAAGGGGATGAGTTCACACCTGGAAGAGTCCATCCTTCCGTATGACCTGACGCAGCCTTCACAAGTCAGCGTGATTGTGGAAGACAACACGTGTGGAAATAAAGAGCCTGGGTTTCGGGATCCAAGACGCCGGGATTCAAGTATCCGCCCCACCAACTACAAATTGTGTGGCCAACAAACCCAGAGAGGGTGGAAATCAAGAGAAGACAAGGAGATGGGTGAAAGAAAAGCTATCATAAAAAAGCTGGATTGGCTGTGTTAACACGGAAGGAAACCTCAAGACAAAAGTATTACCAGAGATACGATGACTCAGAATCTGTTGCTAAGTTTCTCAGGGGCTGTTTTTAGTATCACGACCTTAACGTTTTCCCGCATTTAGGACATCCTATGTCTATGGAGAATCTGCATCTCCTCTAAGCTCCTCTGAGTGTGAAGGCTCACAGTGCTGAGAATGAGCTCTGCAGAGAACCTCCCTATGTGAACCTCACATAGAACCTGATGTGATTCCAAAGGAGGTTCCAGCACAAAAGAGAGCTCTGATACAGCTGTGGGTCCTACGAATCATCTATGCAAATTCCTTTCTGTTACCTCACAAACACGCTTCAAGCACTAACTGCATCCAGAGATGAATGGGGTCAGGATCACTGTCTTCAGAAATGCTACAATTAAGCACCATAAGGTTACAATGAAACACAGTATGTTTTACACCAAAGTCATAGACAAATTTGGGGGAAATTTTGACTATTTCCAAAGGAAAAGCTTCTCCAGATATGTATGGCGAATAATACTTCTTTTAAATTGGTAACTCCTGGGTGTGAATCAAACTATTTCTTTCTGTTGTCATTTTTTAGCCCTAGAAATATGTTTTTAACTTTTTTTTATTAAAGTGCAGTTGATGTGCAATGTTGTGCCAATTTCTGCTGTACAGCTAAGTGACCCAGTCATATATATATATATACACATATATATATACACACACATTCTTTTTTCCATATCATTTCCCATCATGTTCTACTCCAAGAGACTGGACACAGTTCCCTGTGCAAATTATGTTTTAAGTTTTTGCTTGAGCTATGCCCTTTACAACCTTGTTTGGGCCACTTTTACAGGATGATACCCAGCAACTATGACCAGCCAACTTCACATGCAGGCACAGTAGGTATTTTTGTGTTCTTACCTCTTTGTTCTGATTCTTTTATTCTTCATTCCTGTTCTTTTCTTATGTCTTATACCCCCTCCCTCTCTATGCCCATCATAATCCCATAAGTCTACCAAGGCCTAAGGCAACTGTCACCATCTGACTTAACAGGATTTAATACTGTCTATATGCTGCCTATATCCCCTTAGCACTCATCCTCTCCATGTTGATGGCTTCCAACTGCAAGCAGCTGCAATTCCTTGCCCAAAGGTTTTCTCCAGCCACCAGAGCCTGCTTAGCCAGCCAGAAGTGCGGGGGAATTGATGGCCCAAGGGAGAAGCCCTCAACCAAGAGCCAACAGGAGTTGGTGGAAAATATCCCAACTTCCTTGCTCTTTAGGGACACAAGATGGAAGACTTTTACACTACATCTGAAAGTTCTCCAGGAAGAATGAATCCTGATTTCTCTCAGCAGCAAGCTGGGAAATAATGCTATTGTATTCTTTCCCTTCCCTGATTTATCTCCCCTCTCCTCTAACAGAGCTTCCTAAATTATCCATTCAGTGGACCCTCTGGGAGACAGAACATAAGACTGGACTTAACTGCTAGGAGAGTTGGGAGGATGGCCAGAGGCTGACAACTACAAGATGAGAAAGCCAAGGATTTCTAGTCTTGGCTTTCCCTTTCAGGTTTCACCCTGGAACCCAAAGTAGGTTCCTGAGCCCAAAGTCTCTCTTCTTGGGATAACAGAGATTCTCAACCATGTGGTCCCCAGAAGCCAAGGTATGGGAGCCAAGGAGCTCCCAGACTCCAATGAGACCTAGAGGGCAGTGGTGTCTTTGATGAGCCAGTGCATTGAGATAGGGACCGAGGTACCCAGAACACTGGTGACACAGAAGATATCTTGTCATGGCAGAAGGAACATCTGTGAGTCTGGGTCAAACGTTCTGTCCACTGCAGACTGGAAACAGACCTTAACCTAGGGTTCATTTCTGAAGTAATCAACCTAAGAGAATCCACTGCTAGAGGCAGAAGCACCTGTTTTTCACCTGTAGTTTACGTGAAAAACCTTGAGTCTTTGGATCAAATCCATTTAGATTAGAATTCAATCTCTAGAGTCGGGTCTCTTTCTACTACAAGTGACTGGCATACCGTTCCAAGCATTCGCAACTAAAAAGGGGATTTATTTCCCAGGAAGTCCAGGGGCTTCATATGGATTCAGATATGGCTTTAGTTGGTGTTGTTTGCTACCTATCTCTTGGTTCTGATACCCTCTGTGCCAGCTCCATTTCCAGGCAAATTCTGGAACTCCAGGTGAATTCTATGTTAGAATTATCTAATGTAGCCAAGACGGCATGTGGCTTAGCTATTTCTTAAGTACCTAGAATCTGTAGAGGGCAGAGGGTCTCTCTGTTTTAGCAAAGTTTTGACTTAGAGAGAGAAACCCTGAGTAAACTACTGAATCCAGGTGGATGTTCTGTATTTTAGGCCATGACTGGAACCCAGCTCCACACCCGGAGCCTGCCATGATGTCAGACACACAGAAATCACATCGACTAAGAAGGAGGGAGAAGACTGTTTCAAATGGAAAAGGGAATCTCTGTTACCAGAAGAAGAGAACACAGAGGGTAAGCAGAGCAATTTCTACTGACGACAGAATTATTTAGCCTTATTGCTTTATGCGAAGAGAGAAACGGAGAAAATGAAGAAACAACATGACGCATGGGGCTGACTTTCTCACCATTGATTCCTTTTGAGTCTGATTTCAAAAGCCACACCACCTGTCCGCATGGTACTGTGTTTCACAAACTTCTCTGGTTAGAGGAGCGCCAACACTGTGAGATGATTAAAGGTTTAGGAGACAAACTAAAATGAGCATAGATTTGCATTCCTATAACTTAATAAAATGTAAAATACTAAAATGGTAGCTGTTATGGGCTGAATTGTACCTCCTCCCCCCAAATATGAATATGTTGAAGACCTATGTAAGCCTCAGTATCTCAGAATGTGACTGTGTTTGGAGATAAAGCCTTTAGAGAGATGATTAAGCTAAAATGAGCCCATTAAGGCAGGTCCTAATGTGATCAGACTGGACTGCTGGCCTCATAAGAATTAGAAATCGGGCAGCTCCCGTGGTGGCTCAGTGGAAACAAACCTGACTGGCATCCATGGGGATTCAGGTTCGATCCCTAGACTTTCTTAGTGGGTTAAGGAGCCAGAGTTGCCATGAACTGGGGTGTAGGTCATAGACGCGGCTTGGATCCTGTGATGCTGTGGCTGTGGTGTAGTCCAGCAGTGGCACCCCTAGTCTGGAAACTTCCATGTACCACAGGTGCAGTCCTAAAAAGAGAAAAAAAAAAAAAAAGAAGAAGAAGAAGAATTAGTAGATACAAACTATCGCATTTGTAGTGGATAAACAGTGAGGAGACTATGTCTCATCACTTATGATGGAACATGAAGCAGGATAACGTGAGAAAAAGAGTGTATATGTGTGTGTGTGTGTGTGTGTGTCTATATTAATGATCTGGTCACTTTGCTGTACAGCAGAAATTGACAGAACCTTGTAAATCAACTACAATAGAAAAATAAAAATCCTCTATAAAAAAACGAAATCTGGAAAGTAAACAGGGACAGCAGGGGCCTGTGCGCACCGAGAAAGGACCACATGAAGACACAGCGAGAAGGAGGTCATCTGCGAGCTAAGGAGAAAGGCCTCAGAAGAAGCTCAACTTGCTGACACTTTGATCTCATATTTCCAGCCCCCAGGACCATGAGAAAATAAATTGCTCTTGTTCAAACCCAGTATGGTATGTTGTTATGGCAACTCTAGCAAACTAATAAAGTAGCTACCAATTATGGAGCACTTACAGGATCCTAGTCACTATATACATGCTTTTATAGTGAGACCATTTAAGTCCAATGACAGTCCTAAGAGGTGTGATTAGTTTATACACTTTACAGATGGAGCAATGGAATTTCAGAAAGATTAAGTAACCTATTCAGGAGTTCCCGTCGTGGCTCAGTGGTTGACAAATCCGACTAGGAACCATGAGGTTGTGGGTTCGATCCCTGGCCTTGCTCAGTGGGTTGAGGATCCGGCGTTGCCGTGAGCTGTGGTGTAGGTCACAGACACAGCTCGGATCCTGTGTTGCTGTGGCTGTGGCTGTGGCCGCCAGCTACAGCTGCGATTGGACCCCTAGCCTGGGAACCTCCATGTGCCGTGGGAGCAGCCCTAGAAAAGGCAGGAAGACCAAAAAAAAAAAAAAAAAAAGTTACCTATTCAGGGTTACTGAGTGCACATGGTTCTCGTCAGTGCCCACCTTCCCTTGAACATCTGAACACGACCATAACCAAACTCACGTCCATTCACTAGACCCAGTTTTCCCACCCAATGTTTTTCCACTAAACATCCTGACTTATAAGCCAGAATGTGAAGAATCACTTTTTTTACCAAACCCTGCCTTATCCTTTAAACCTAATCCATCATGAAATCTTGTTTATTTAACTTCATCTTCTCACACAATGTCTGATACAACAGACATCCAATAAGAAATTACTAACCTTGCAGGGATAGAAGTGACATGCTTAGCAGTGGAACAGATGGGCCTCCGTGTACATGAGAAGGGAGATCAAAGATATGCCAAGATCTGAATTTAAAGCACAAAAGGGAGTCTGTTCAATAAGATCAGCCCTAAAGGAACTCATCAACCCATGCAATCCTTCTCCTCTGTTCCCATTCAAGCTTCTCCGCTTTTCTCCATCTCCAGGGTCTCTGCTATGGTGCAGACCATTACCTCTCACGTCCGTCAGTTCAGCATCTCTCTGTACATCTTCTCTCTTTGTCCTCTCTAGCGCATTTCCACCGTAGCCAAAATAACTTACCGAGTTCCTTTTTGGGCTCCCCATCCCCCCTGGCTGGATAACTATTAGGCTCATGACCTATGAAATCATATTGACTCATACTCTAGTCCTAAAAATGCCCAGGTAGAGACAACAGGCAAAGAATGTAAACTGGCAGAGGCTGCAACCCCAGGTGTGGCCCAGTCACAAATACATGGGTTGTTCTTGTTCTGTCACACCAACTTGCTTCCCAGGAAGCCTGGTTTGCTCTAACACAGACATCCAGAACACACATCTCTTCATCTGGAGGACACAGGGCTGTGTAGGATTCCCAGAGATGAAGTCTTGCCTCTGCTATGAACTAAAGTGTGAGTTTTGAGATAAGCCCGGCCTCCAGAACTTGGTTGCTTGATCTGTTAGAGTGTTAGGTTTGGGGACTGAAATCTGTGGACCTTTCATGCTCTGAAAAAAAATCATAAAATCACATGCCATGCTGTTGAGAAGAAACAAAAAGATCTGGAGATGAACTACAAACAGAAGAAAGCAACATGCAATGGACAATTTGAGAGGGACATGGGTACTGAAAAAGGAACTAATTTCTGCCTCAGAAACTAGTGATTAAAAAACTCGGGTTTCTCCCCACCCTCTGAGTTTTTCTCTACACTTGCCCAAGGGATGCCAAAAATAAGAGCTGGGTTCTTGCCAGGAACAAATGAGAAAGAAACCAGGCCTCGGACATACCTCTGCCCACCCAGACAGAGCCAGAATCCACCCAGGAGGTTGTGGTCCTGAGGGTAGGAAGTTGGGGCCAGATTCCTTCCTTTTCTGTGAACATGACTGCCCTGTGAAATCACACTAGGCATGGCTGTTCAAAACAAAACAAAAACACCCACTAGAATCACATTCTATGAACAACAAGTTATCTTGGAAAGCAGGTGGAACTACACACACACTTCTCAAGTGAGATAATCAAGGCACAACAAGTTCAGATAACATATCCAGTTCACAGGATGAGGAAAGAATTTTCAAACCCTTATCATTCTGACTCTAAAATCCGTGTTCTTACCGTGATACATCTTCTTCCCCATCATGGAGACTATAAGAATGTCTGGCTGACTTCTCTAGCCCTTTTAGAGCACCAATCACAGTTATTGTTGCCATAGATTTTCTCCTCATGCAAAAGCAACTCTTCACCCCATTGCTATTGAGAGGCCATATAGAGCCTTCTAGGGTCTCTCATCCTAGTATCTGTGTGAGTTATTTTCGGTGTTGATACCCAATTCCCAATACTGTTCTGATTCTTTACTCAGGATGCTGAGCTCATGATTAATCACCTCCCAACTGGAAACAACCCTTTTCTCATTTGAAAGCAGATATTGGTCACCAACCACGGGTAAGCATTTAGTGTGCAGCAGAAAAAAAATAAAGAAATTAAAAGTAAAACATAGTAAAACAAGTGAGCATCTTGTGGCTCAGTGGTAATGAACCCAACTCGTATCCATGAGGTTGCAGGTTCAATCCCTGGCCTTGCTCAGTGGGTTAAGGATCCGACGTTGCATGAGCTGTGGTGTAGGTAGCAGACATGGCTCAGATCTGGTGCTGCGGTGACTGTGGTATAGGACAGTGGCTACAGCTCCAATTCAACCCCTAGCCTAGGAACTTCCAAAGGCCATGCATGCAGCCCTAAAAGGCAATAAATAAATAAATAATAATTTAGCATTTTGATGTACAACTTCAATCACATCTCTTCTCTGGGTGTCACTTTACAGATCTGGAGCAAGGGGAAGCATGATTAGATGACCACTAAAGATCCTTCTAGTTCTAGCCATCTTTAGTCCTGTCTGACTGAGAACAGGATAGGAAGAGCCTTGTGGCATCTCAACGGGGAAGCCAGAAACCTAGATGGCCATGGACCCTGGGCAGCTCTGGGAATGAAGGGCCTGACCACTGCATTTCTAGAGCACTCCCCTCTCCTCCTTTACCCATGCCATGTGCTGTCCCTCTGGCCTAAGGGACAAGGCCAAGGGTTCTGGAGCTGAGGTGAAGAAGGAACCAGCCCCTGACATCCTTGCCCAACAAGCTTACAATAACAATGAAGTTACCCACTGTAGCTCTGTACCAATGACCCACTGATGAGTAAACCAACCTTCCCTGTCTAATCTTATTCATCACTGACACCATTATTTATCAATTATTGGATATAAAATTTCACCTCTCTCTAGAAAATAAAAACTTAAAGCTTAATTAACATTAATCTCTCAATAATCAAAATAGCATTATAATTAATAGTTTAGTTATCATAACAAGAGCTGTTATTCATTAAGCACTTTTACTAAATAGCAGATGCTCTGTCAAGCACTTTACATATATTGTTTCACTGAGTCCTTTTCAACCTGATGAATTAGTTTCTTCTCTGATTCCCATTTAACATATGAGCAAACTAAGGTTAAGACAGGTTAAGCAATCAGCCCAGAGTAACGTAGCTCAGAAGTTCTGGAGCCAATATTCAATCTTAAATTGACCTGACTCCAAAACGACTCCCTAAATCTCTCAGTGTTTTAAACCACCTTAATGGTTGCATGCCTTTAAGATGAAAAGACATTCTCCTCTTTGGTATGCCTAGACTTGTTGGAACAAAATTATCTATTGAGTCTTTCCATTTGCTTTGGCCAAGCTGGTAAGCCATCACATTTCCTGAGGTGTGAGTTTACGTATCTGTCTCTTCTACCAGTAACTATGCAAGATAAATACCTGCCAAGTTATTCTCTCAGAGGGTGGTGTCAGGTCACACGAGATGAAACCTCCAGCAGCTAGGAAGACGGAAGCTCAGACCCTCAAGAGGCTGAATTATGGCTAGGAGGCCAGGAGGATCCCAAAGCTAGAAGGAATGAGCCTGGAATGTTCCAGGTTACAACATGAACCCAAATTCTACAGGTCTGATTTATTATTGGGTGTAAGACCATATCAACCAACACAGTTCAGGGAAGAGGAAGGAGACAGCGTGAAGGATTTCACTTACAGCTCACTGAGCAGAATGGTGTTACAGGCCCATATCCAGCTCCAGTGGAAGCTGGAAAATGTCTCTACACAAGAAGTCAGCAGGGAGAAGGGGCGAGAAGGAATATTGAGGAAACCCACCTATCATTCCTGCCCCTCTCTCTGACAGTTATCCGGACAAAGTCCTCAAACAATGAGTGATATCATGCATGTATAAACATGCTCAACCCAAGAAAAGTCAGGAAATGGGAGGCTAAGAGAACGTGGGAAGGTATGAGTTTATCAAGATGACGAGGGTGTATCTGAGAATGACATAACTGTGTGGACATATCTGAACCTTAATACAAGCTACAGGGTGTTCCATCACTGGAAACAGATGCCTAACTCATCTACGGACCATGAAAGGAAAACATCGACCTGGCTTATTCCACACTGCGCTGAATGTACACAACTCTTATATCCTGCAACTGACAGAACACAGTCTGTACCAAGAGCAGAAAAGGGAAGCTAAAGGCCGTTGGTGTAGTGGGTCTTTTCCACGAAAGTGAATCTGACCTGGAAGACCCGCCTTATTCCATCCTCTGATGTGGTGGACATGATCTTAACCACCTCTCAAGAGCCGGGAATAAATGTGCCTCAGAATCACCACTGAGCTACCTCCCCAAGTTAAGGTTGACTTCTCCCATGTCTGGACTCGCAGGTAGGTGTACTTTGGAGACAGAAAAAGAAGGTGCTACGGTTAAAATGAAAAAATTGTGATCAAGTTTATAAAGTGATATACTGTAAACGCGGCTGGTATGAGTTACTTTCCTAGTTCTGGCCACCTCTGAATGCCATCTCAAGGCCAAACAGTTCCTTCGACCCTGCTGACCCCATCATAAGACATCTCCCCCACACAAAGACACAGACACACACACGGTGGCTTTGTCTATATAGCCAATTGTACAACCTTTGGATGAGGAGTCTATATGCCTTTTAGAAGACAAACCCAGGCTCAATGATGGAAGAAAAAGTTCTCTCACAGCCATAGTTGCCCCAAAATGAAATGCACTGCCTTTGGAGGCATTGGCTCTTCCATCCCTTGACACAGACAAGCAACATTAGAATACCAAAGAAAGATCCCCAGCATCACAAGAGGAATAGACTATATATCTCTTTGGTCTCTAAGGTCCTGTGGTACCCTGCGAATGTGTCCATTGCACAGCCCCTGAGTCCATGTAATCACTGGGGCAGTTGGAGTGATGTCTTCATTCGTTCATTGACCACATCACTCATTCTTTTCTTTGGTCAACTAGTAAATATGTATACATAACTCACCATAGGCCAGGCCATGTGATAGGGGCCAAGAAAATGCAGAAAGAAGCTAAGCACTCTCTTTCCCTAAAAGGGGTGGTAGGGAATCCTTTAGCACAGCAAGTGCTGTGACAGCTGAAAACCCACATAGATACCCTCTGCTGGATTGAGAGGAAAGTTGCTAGAGGGAAAGCTTTAGACAAATTTAGGCTAAGAAAAAAATGTTTGTTATCTACTCCAACACCCTCTAGGTGTTTAATAAAGTTGATCACTGCTGTGTTTTTACACAGAATTGTCACTGAGTGGTTATCCAGTTAAAGAGTAGTACTGGGCATCAGCCTTATTCAGGGAACATAGGTTTTCAGAACGGAATATGTTCATAGAAGGATCATCAGATCTATTCCCTTCTTGTATAATATGAGGAGAAACTGAAGCCAAGGGAGATCCAGTAACTTGTTCAAGGTCCTGCGGTGGTTTTGGGGGAGCCAAGCTTAGAATTAGGTGTGTGTGTCTGTCAGACTTGTCCCATGTCAACTGGATTTAATATGTTTTATTTTAGGTGATAATGATGACGGTGCCCACGTATTAAGTGCTTGCCTGTGTCAGACTACTCGCAAAGTTCTTTCAGTGCTAGCGCTGTTGCATCTACCAGCAGTGTAGGGGATTATGGTGGGGTAGGGGTTATGGTGCTCATTTTACAAATGAGGAAACTAAAGACCAAATCAATTAATTACTTTATGAAAACACAGAGCTATGAAGTGGCAGAGGCAGGACAGGAACCCAGGTCCACAACTGGGCATTACACCTCGTGACCCTCTAGTCTGCTCTGACGGTCCACTCATTGACTCGTCCTGGGCACCCAGGATCACAGGGAATCTACCACAAGTCTTAGAGCTCAGCTTAAATGGGGCTCATGTTTGTCCATGGTGTGTCAGGGAGAGGGGAAGAAGGTTGGCTGATACTCAGTAGCATTCCCATCCTCTTCTCCCCGTGACGGGTGCACCCTCCAGCCAACTGGAACAACACTGAGAAATGGAGCGGAGATAACTAATCTAGGGGCACGACCCACCCCACTGAGACAGTCACAGCCGTTGCCATAACAAGAGCAGGAGCTGTGATAAGGAGCTGGGAAAATCTATTACAAAGAAGGCTACACCCAAATCAGGCTGTGGACACAGACCCAAATCGGCCCTGGGAACTCTCGCAGTGTGGACGAACAGGCATGGATCCCAGGGTGCAAACTGGCTTTCCCTTTCCAAAGGGCTCCTAATTCCTGGCTGAAGTTTGATCTTCAGAAAGCCAATCACTCAGGTACCCAGCTACCTCTCAGACTGTAGCTCCTGCTCCTTCAACACCTTCATCCTATTTGTCAGCCACAAAGCACAAAGGTGCCAAAATACTCCAAGCTGTTTTTTAGCTCAGTGGTATTGGATATACTTCCTTCTGCCACTTCCTTTTTTTTTTTTTTTCTTTTTGGCCACTCTCGCAGCATGTGGAAGCTCCTGGGCCAAGGACTGAACCTGTGCCACCGCGGCAACCCAAGCTGCTACAGTGACAACACTGGATCCTTAACCCACTGTACCACAAGAGACCTCATCTCCTTCCTTTTTTAAATTTAAGAGCATCTATTCATTCTCCACGATTGATTCCGTATGGCACCTTATCTGGGAAGTCCTTCATATTCCATGATCCGTAACATCCCCCTTATTCAAATGAGAATAATTTAGTTCCTCTCTCGAGGGCTGTCATTACCCCTCAGGAATATCTGGGTCAGAAACACGCCTCATATCATATTAAATATGCAGGTTCATGTTTTTTATTTCCCCCATAGACTACTGTCTTGTGGAGAGCAGGGACTCTGATGCATTCCTCTTTGTATTTACAAGATGTAGTAAAATAAACATTACATTGCAGATTCTCAATAAATACTGCATGAATGAATATATGAAGGTATAAATGAATAAATTGATGAGCTCAAATTAATTTCATAAAAACAAATCCTGGTCTAGAATATGGAGCCAGAAATAATCCATCTTTTACATCCTTTCCGTGACCCTGATCCATGGTATCAGGTACAACAAGAATAGTTCTTGAATCACCTTGCTTTGGAGGCTAAACCAAAGATTCACAGAGATGATCAAACTCAATTCTTTGCCCAAATGGGAAATAGGTTCGGAAGGTCAGATGACTCACCAGTAACCCTCCATCCCAGGGGTGAAGAGTTTCAAGTGGGCATCGGGTCTGGCCTTTCCATCAGCAATGACCTGGTGATGCTGCAAGTTTAGGACTGTGTATTCAGGACATGCCAGGCCCTATACTGGGGCTGGGGATCCAGTGGGAAACAAGACAGAAAGGATGCCTGTGCTCCTTGTTTATAGTCCGGCCAGGAGGCCAGACAGATGAATATAACAGAAGCGCAGAGTATATGAAGGACAAACACTGAACCTGGAGCTGGAGAGTCCAAGTTTCCTGGAGGGATATCTGGGCAAAGATTGGGGAAATTCACAGTTTAGATCCATGTGGTTCCTCCTGGGTTTAGTTATGGCCGTTTTTATTATCAGCTCCTTCTTCCCATTGCCTAGGACCTCCTAACTGACAGGAAGCCTGTACAGAGTGTTTTACATACGTAGCCTTTTGAAATCTCCAGTTTCTCTTAAAGTTAAGTTGGACTGTCCCCAACTAAATTGAGGCTCCAAGCAGATCAGTGGTGATAAAGTCCCCCCACCCCCCGAGCCAGTAAGAAGTAGAGTCAGAGTATGGACAGGGGTCCGCCTTTGACTAACTCTGTGTCTCCCAGCCTAGCAATGGCTCACATTGAATATGTGCTCTAGGTGTTGAAAAACAGCAATGCCTACATTTCAGGAAAATCTCTGTTTTTCCAATAGTTATTAAATATCGACTAAGTGATGAAATTGATGCTGGCTCAAGACAGGGAAATGAGGGAGACCAAGAAGGACTACACTTTTGAAAAGGCCAGCAGTCCTGTGTATCAGGGGAAGAGAGAGAGAGAGAGAGCGGGAGAGCAATTAAAAGGCAGAAATGCCAAGAATGATACCCCAAGCACTGTGGGAAGCACAAAAGGAAGTGACTCACTCTTCCTACAGAGGTCAAAGAGGAGAATCCTATCATGACTGCTTATTTATTGATGGGCAACTTCGAGATTTAACTTTACAATAATAACCAAGCCCTCCTGCTGAGCAAAGAGTCAGGAAGTACAAAACAGGATTCAACTGGTAAGTTTTAACAAGACGGACTGTTGGCAGCCTCTGTATTTTCAAGATCCTGAGCAGCTAAACTATTCAGGACCTGGGTGCTTTGATCACCTAGAGGCTGGTAGTTCTCAAGCCCAGCTGCTTACTGGAAACCTGGGTCACACTTCAGACCAATTAAATCAGAATCAGTGGGGGAGTTACCAGTGTGGCACAGCAGTAACAAACCCAATTAGTATCCATGAGGACGCAGGTTCGATCCCTGGCCTCATTCAGTGGGTTAAGGATCCAGCGTTGCCATGAGCTGTGGTGTAGGTCACAGACATGGCTTGTATCTGGCATTGCTGTGGCTGTGGTGTAGGTTGGCAGTTGTAGCTCCAATTTGACTCCTGGCCTGGGAACTTCCATAGGCTGTAGAGGCGGTCCCATAAAGAAAAAAAAAATCAGAATCATTGGGAGAGGAGTCACAAGTTTGTAGCTTTAGAAAGGACATATACACCACCCACGGTGATTCTAATCTGCAGTCAGTTGGGGACCCACTGCTCTTTGGGGGAAGAACAAAACCCCCAAACAGTTTTGGCAGCACTAAAGTGACAGACAAGCCTTTAAAAAAATCTCTAAGATAAATGAGCTGGGTCATGGCCAGTGTTTGGCCACCTCTCCCCTCCACAGGCCTCCGAACATGCTTTTCCTTCTGGTTTGATCATCACTCCCCATTTCCACCCATCCTGCCCCATTTAATTAACTCCTTACCTGCTAGCTCTCATCTCAGGGTCTCTTCCGCTATGGAGCCCATCAGGTCAAGTTCGTTGGTCCTCTGTCCTCAAAGAGCTCATTCCCTTACTCCACAGCCCTCGCCCCAGCCTGCGATTGTACAACCAGGAGCATAAAATACTGAATGAAGTCCTTCTTGCCCACTAGACTGGAAACTTCCAGAAGCAGGGACCATAACAATTGTGATTTCCTCTGTCTGTGATCAGGACGTATTCAGTGAAGAACCCAGAAGGAGGAGGGCTCCACAGATATAGGCCATATGAATGAAGAGGTGAGTGAATGAATGAACGAATGAACGGGTAAGTAAAGGGAAAAATTCCTCCACCCTCCAGGCCAAAAAACCCAACCTGACCATATCTAGTGTTTGTGCTGTCCTCATTGTTGCTGTTTTTCAAAGCATTTCAATATTAAACAGCCTCTCCCATAGCTGCAGTTCAAAACCCCACTCATCTTTCACAGCCTCATTCCACACCCTTCTCTTGCACCAGGCCTTTCCAAATCACCCCAGAGGAAGTGAATTCCCTCTTCTCTGTATCACTTGGAATCCTAATTAGGATGTTCGACTCCCTATCATCTTAAACACACACATATTCCCACTTCCAAGGGATTATAAGCGACTTAAAGGTGGTCACTGCTTAATTCATGTCTGTCCCTTCCCACTCAGTGTGAGGTAAAGCACCTGCCACATAGTAGGTCTCCTGTAATGCCTGGTTTTAAAGCCTGTCTGAATGAATGAGTATATGCTATGCATAAGTGGGTAAAAAGACTTCTGCATTCACTATTCAGACACAAGCAAAGGGACAATCACATAGATTTTTAAGCTCATATGTATTCCAAGGGTTTAGTCTAGAAAAAAATTACTAATCAGGCCTCTTTTCTCTTTTCTTTTGCAGACCACCCTTGGTTTTTTTTTTTAAAAAAAACCAAAAACTGGAAGAGAGAATGCAGATAATACAGTGTTTCTGGATGAGTTTGGATAATTATATTTTTCACATTGCCTAGCAGTTAGGATTGACAACTAGTGATTATCTAAGGCACTGTGTATTTTTCAAAATAATTTACAAAACAAAAGTACTAATTGGATATAATTGCAAAACCAACTGATAGAGTCTCAGCACACTCTTGGGTTTACGGACCTCAATTTCCCCAACCATAAAATAAAAGACATGGAATGGGTTTATTCCCCCAAGACACACAACATAACTCACACAGGGTTCATTCATTCATAAGGTAAATATTTAGTGAGCATCTACTATAGTAGGCCTAAAACATGCATCTGCCCATAATCATAAAAATGCCTGTGCTAATGCTATGCCTGGGAGGTGAGAGTATTTTAATAGAGTGCTGCCTGGAGGTCTGAGATAGTCAGAGAGGTCAAGAATAAATAACAAAGTGGAAAAATCTCTTCCTGGAGTATGGGCATGCATTAGAGTTCTTCAGAGAAGCAACCAAAAAGACATGGGAAAAAAAGAGGCTAATTTTAAGGAACCGACTTACAAGATTGTGAGGGCTGACAATTCTGAAATCTGTAGGGCAGACTGACAGGCTGGAGGCCCAAGGAAGAGCTGATATTGCAACTTGAGTTCAAAGGCCGTCTGGAGGCAGAACTACCTCTTCCTCAGGGCACCTCAATCTTTTCTCTTAAAGCCTTCAACTGCTCAGACGAGGCCCACCCACATTATAGCAGGCCCTTAGCTTGACTCAAAGGTCCACTGATGTAAATGCTCATCTCATCTAAAAAACACCTTCACAGCAACATTGAGACTGGCATTGACCAAACACCTGAGTACTGTAGCCTGGCCACAGCCCCATATAAAATTCGCTATCACAGGGCACATATGAAAGACAAAATTAGGGCAGGGTGGCTATGGGGAATGCCTGGAGAGAGGATGGTGAGAGAGAAGATCTTGGGCAGGCAGGGGCACAGGCATGTTGGGCTCATGGCCTATGTAATGGGTGTGTGTCTTTCTCCTACAATAGTGTGAAGTCTTTCAGGGGTTTAAAGCAGAGTGTGATATGATCAGACATGCTTTCCCAAACCAGCAGTGTGGTGAAGCTGTGAGCAAAGACTCCAGGGTGTATGGAGACTAGTCCACTGAGTAGAGCAGAAGAGAGGTGAGAGACTAAGATGATGGAAGGGCAGACAGGAAAAGCAACATCAAGTTGGACCCACTGGATGATTGATTTGACAGGTACGGGGACCAATCAACAGTCCCAGTTTAGCACTGAGAGTCCCGTGACTCGGGAAACACCACAGTCCCAGGAAACTGAGCTGGCTGGTCACCCTGAAGGAAAATGTCAATGATGATATTTAAGTTTCTGGATACATAAGAACTATCCCGAATACTCTCTAATTTGCTAAGTTAAGTGTTTTATAAAGAAAAGCATGTGTGATGAAACCACAGCAAATGGATCCAACTTGCTGGCCAAAAAGTTCTCCAAGTTCCCATTTAGCTCTCATATTTCAGCTCCTCTAAACCTACAGAAATGTCTGCAAAGGCAGCATCTCCAAAAAAGCCATCTAAGACCTGGACCTTCAATAGACAGAGCTCCCCTATTTCAGATATAAATGACAAATATCCCAGATTTCATTAAACTCTACAAAGGCTGCCTCAACCCAGGTCTTAGCTAGTATCAGAAAAGAGCATTTAGGAGTTCCTATTGCGGCTCAGCAGAAATGAATCTGACTAAGATCCATGAGGATGCAGGTTTGATTCCTGGCCTCGCTCAGGGGGTTAAGGATCCCGCGTAGGTCGCAGATGCGGCTTGGATCTGGTGTTGCTGTGGCTGTGGTGTGGGCCAGCAGCTATAGCTCTAATTCGACCCCTAGCTTGGGAATCTCCATATGCTGCGGGTGCGGCCCTAAAAAGACAAAAAAGAGAAAAGAAATGAGCATTTAATTCATTTATTTTACACACAGTGGTGGGGAAGGACTGAGGATGATATATCTTTGTCTTTACTCAATAAAGAGCCACTTGATGAAGGATTTTCTATACCTTAAATGGTCCCACTTGTACTCTCCCTGTCAGCTGGAGACAATTTGCTCATTTACCCCTAAATATCTGATGTGCATTTCTTAAGAATGACATTCAACACTGTCACCATACTATTCTCTCATCTACAGTCCATATTCAGCTCCACCAATGATCCCAATAATCTCACTCATGTGCCTCCCACCAACCACCCCCGCTACCTCCTAGATCCATAAAGCTTAATTTATAAATTAATTTATGCATTCATTTATTTAATGTAAAAATGTATTTTTTCATTATAAACTAAATTATACTCACAATAGAATGAGAAAATAGAGATGGAAAAGAAGCATGGACTCACTACCGGAGCTCAAGAACGGCTCAGTTCCATTCCATTTTAAGAAAACATCATTATAAATCACTATAAAACAATGCTACACATGTACAATAGTGCATATATAGCTTACTTAACTTCATATAATTTTGTCTTTGAACATTGAAACACTAATATTTCCTGTGTGCATCAGACTCTTAAAACTTGATATTTTTATGAATGCTCAGCAAATACAAGTTCTACAATTTACTTAACCATTGGCCACAGGTGAGCATTCACACTTTCAATTTTTTTGTATACAACTGAGAAAATTAACATCCTTGTGCATAAATCTGTTTTGTATTTCTGATGATTTCCTTAGGCTGGATTCCCAGAAGTGGAATTTCTAGGTCAAAGGGCATCGGCAGTTTAGCACCCCAGATACATACTGCAAAATTGACTTCTGTAAGGGCTGTGGCTATTTCTACACCTGCCAGAACATAGGGAAGTGCTTGAGGAACATGTGAAAACCAATGCTAGAGAGCACTTCTGTTAAAGGGACTTTCATTAGGGGCTCCTCATGTGCCTTGGCCAAAACAAAGCACTAGGGTTTGCATTTTCCAGCCAGGTGAATCCTCATCATTACAAGCATCATTTTAGGACAATTCCTAAAACAGATATTTTATAACAGTAACTGAGACCCATGGACAAGTTTCAGGGAGTCTTTAAATCTTCAATTCCTGCGTAAGCTTTGTGTTTGGTTTTAAATTTGTGTATTTGCTTATTTTCTAGGGATATGCTAATTCTTGGGAACATCTGCGGCTAAAGCTTTGTTTTTGCTGCCTATATTTCAACACTCTTCTTCTCGTAAAAGAGCACCTGGGATTTTCTTTGGGAAATAACCATTCTCCATACTCACCCTTTGGTTTGAATGGAGGTGACATCTCCTCCTGGGAAGACCCTGCTTGGCGAAAGGTGATTCCTGTTTTCAGTTTTCTTAGACCCAGTGACTGGATCATACTGTCCACATTACCCAATTCAGAACGATGAGATTCATGCACAGAATGCCTGTTCATCTACTGAGAGAAAGAAGTCCTTTTCTTGTAGATGGCGGCTCTGGATCCCATGTGCTTATTTGGCTATCCTACAGCATTCAGAACAGACACCTACATACCTCAAAGAAGGGCCTACAGATGAGTGGGGGATTTTGGGCTCTGATAACGTCATCTTTGACCCCTAGACCAACCATGTCTTAATGTGAAGCTACCCTGGGGCCTTTCTGTTCACTGAGCCAATGATTTTATGTTTCACTTAGTTGGCTGTGTTCTGCCACTCACCATCAAAAGAGCTGTAACTAACCTATGACACAGGAAAGAAAGTGAAGACACATTGAATTTCAACTTCCTGATTTTACATCAAGGGATATTCAAGCCCAGAGAGGGTCACTGGCTTGGCCAAAAGTCAGCCTCAGGAAGAATCTAGATACACAATCTCCTCCTTTCCAGGATAATTCTCTTATCAAATACCCGATTTCTTCTGTATTTTGAGAAAAGATCAGTAGTTGCACAGGAAGAATTTTCCACTTATTTCTGTTATCTACACTGCAGAGTGGTCACTACCGAAGTCTCTGTTTACCCAGAAAATATATATTACAATTATTGAAAATACAGTACTTTCAGTTGCTTTTGTGTCCTATTTATAATCAGAAAATTTTCTTTAAAAAATTGAAATTCAACTGCTCAGAACCAAACTCAGAGTATCTACCTTTATGAACCCACAATGAGTTGGAGATGGATTTTTAAAGGGAAATAGTACTTTCCTTTATGTCTTTGGCAAGATCCAGGCATTTTCAGGAATCTGGCTTAGTTATGAATGGAGTCAGTCCCTGGGGAACCCCAGGTCTCGCCTGGGGAGACCATTAACATGCGGCTCTTCTGAAATAGCTTCCAGCACATGATTCAAGTCTCAAGAGCTTTCTGGTTTCTGGTGCCATGACTTCACGCTGACTGTGGGAACTTTAATTTTCAGCATAAACTGGAAAACTTCACTAGTTGCATAAGTCAGAATGACTTATTGAAAGATATTCCAAGGACAGAGAACTTGACATACTTGTCAACAGGGGTTAGCCTACATGCTTACAAACTGTTGGAATTTTAGAGTTGGAAGGACTGAGAGAACACAAATAATAAGGCCTCCACGTTATTCAGAGGTTCCAAAATAAGAAAGTGAATTCCTCGAGGGCGTGTAGGGAGACCATGTTAGATCAACGGTGATTTGCCTTTTTGTCTAACAGTCTTGGCAGAGAGAATCTTCATAAGCATCTTTTACATCATGTACTATCATTTTCTCTTGGGTTCTTGGTTTAAGAATATTATCACCTCTTACTACAACCTTTGGAAATAAGAGTTAGCCATTAAAGATTATAAGCATTGTTCTATACTTCATTCCTAGGCCCCTGCGAACACTATTGGAAACAGGATAACCCCAGCCACCTACCAAGCCTCTCGTTACCCCAGCACTTTGGGACAGCCAGCCTACACAGCTTGTCTGTTCTGTGCATCAGGCTAGAACATAGTAGGGCCTCCCAGCCAGTGCTCTCTACACTACAGAGGGCCTTTGGGGATATTTTCTGCTGCTGTTCCTGCTGCTACTGCTGCTTCCAGTTCCAGGACTGCAAATAGCACTACTATATCTCAACTGCTCTAGCTATGCATCCTTCATTAGCCTCGTTATGGCTGAGATTGGTGAAAACCTGACATGCACATTTTTTATAATTTAACATTCAGGTAGCTTTGCCTAGTGATGTTCTTCCAGGGAACAAATTCTTAAGTCATTGGGGGCTCTTATAGCCCTGAATCCAGGACAACTGACAGGCTGGTGTCTAGGCTTCTTCTTTCCTTTGCGGTCCCTCCATCCCCATCTGACAAATGAGGTTACAATGATGGTGGATTTCACAACTTTAAACAGCTTCCTCTAGACACTCTTTCCAAAAGCCTTGACAGGAGACCAAAACACAAGACACAGAAGAGAAATGCAAACTACAATGATTTTTAGAAAGCCTTTGCTGGGCTGGAGAAGGCTTGAGTCCGTTTCCAGGTTTGTGTTGACAGGTGACTTCAGTGGGTAAAATCATTAGCCTCTTTGAGTTTCCATTTCTCTTCTCCATCTACCATGAAGATTCTTCTTTTTTTTAGTGCCTCAAGTATGGCATATGGAAGTTTCCAGTCTAGGGGTCGAAACAGAGCTACAGCTGCCAGCCTATGCCACAGCCACAGCAATGCCAGATCCCAGCCGCGCCTGCAACCTACACCACAGCTCACGGCAACACTAGGGAGGCCAAGGATCAAACCCACAACCTCATGGTTCCTAGTCGGATTCATTTCCACTGCACCACGACTGGAACTCCATACCATGAAGATTCTTGATAGGCTTTTGTTAAGGTTAAAATGATTGATTTTTAGAACTAGAAGGAACATTAAACTCTACCACCCAAAACTAAAACATAATCCTCAAAGTATCAGTCTCATCAATCTAATTCCAGAGTAGCCAAGCAAAATGAATCCTGAGAGGCTGGGGGAATAGGAGCTGTGAGCCATGGGTGAAGACCAGTTCACTCCTGAGATGCTCAAATTAGAGATGAGGAACTGGGATCTGGATTAAAACTCAGCCGAGGAAGGGGAAGAGACGGTGAAGCTTTCAATCGAGGGAGGTGGGCTTCCTGGTCTAGTCACTGTCCCCTCAACCTTGAGGATATGGCTCCAGGCCTCTAGGCCCCTCAGCAAAACTCAGTCTTTTTCCAGACCCAGTTGGCTCCCTTCTCATTCCTCTTCAGATATAGCCAAATTGGAGGAATTCGTAAGGTTTGACAGGCAGAAGCCTGCCCCTTAAACTGTGAGATGTCAAGAGGATCCAGATCTTAAATTTGTTGGGAAGCTGGAATCAAAGAGTTCAAAGACCCATCTTTTATCTTTTACACAGATGATCACAACCAAAAAGGCTAAAATAAGATGTAGATCTCAGAGGTCCAGAACAAAGAGGTCCAGGTGGAGGAACGGGACATGCGCATTCCTTCCAGGAAGGGGCAGCCTTTAGAACGTTCCTGTAGGTGGGTGATACTGTTACTGGCATAGTCACAATGCAGCTGGGGTGCATGGGTCACTGAGTTCCCAGCACCTAATGTGAGAGAGACGCCAGCTGGACTGCCTGGGACAGTGAATAACTGAAACTTGGAAAACCCTGTGAGAAACAGGGTCAGGCAGAACCAGGGG
Source organism: Phacochoerus africanus (assembly GCF_016906955.1). Taxonomy (NCBI): domain Eukaryota; kingdom Metazoa; phylum Chordata; class Mammalia; order Artiodactyla; family Suidae; genus Phacochoerus; species Phacochoerus africanus. The sequence goes on along the minus strand of NC_062551.1, from coordinate 25,829,243 downwards.
ACAAAATCTGCAACTGACCTGTAGGGAACAATATGAGAGAACAGGGAGAGATAGGCACAAGTGTTACCATGGTGCTGGTGAGCTCTGGCCCCTGAAGGGCAAGTTTGCTCTCGTCCCCCAAAGTTGCCACCTGCTCCATTCCAAGCCACATTTGTGGTCACCAGGCCAGTGTGTGGTCACCTCTCACTCCAGGGGAAACTGCCCTGCCTTTCACCTTTATCCTCTGTATGTCGGGTGTCGCTCCTTATCAGCACCTCCAGCTCCTAAGGGTTTGATTGCCCTGTGATTAAGGAGGTTTGTTGGGGTCTAACATACCAGGAAAGAGGTGGGGAGAAGGCAATAAATATTTAATGAGAATTTTGCTTCTGAGCCTTCCTCTTTGAGGGGAAAATGGAAATCTAAAGTCTTCATTGGAACCCCTATGGTTGGAGGACAAAGAAATGTTCTCCCACTGGCTGTGAAAATGAGCTGCTGGCACCTCAGCAAGAGCAGCTCTGAGAGGGGAGTCTTAATGAATCATAGTGCAAAGAGCCCTTTCCTGGAAGGAATTATCCCCAGTGCCTTCTCTAATAACACTCCCAGGCCTTGGCCTGACGGATGTGGAGTTACGGCTTTGGAGTAGACACTCCAGTGGGTTATAAGGTTGAGATTTATGCCACCTTCCCCACCAATGCCCCCCGCCCCGTTCTGAAAGCAAGGCCTTCAAACTGGATCCTGCCATCTGCTGGGCCCTTACACCAGGGCTGTCTGAGGCCTCAAACAGTGACAGCCTGGAGGACAAATGAGGAATGGTGAGGAGCTGGATGTGTGACGTGGGGCAAGTCAATGACCTGCTCCATTCCTTGGATTTCCAAATCGTAAAACAGAGAGGATACTAGTACTTGCCTCGTAGGGTTATTTCTACAAATTTAATGAGATAATATTTTAAAAGCACTTAGAATGGCTGACATAGAATAGGCACTCTGCAAGTATCAGCTACTGCTTTCATCATCATCACGGCAGCGGTGGTGGTGGTGATGATTTTGGAGGAAACTGGGGCTTAGAACTGAAGTGCTAGACAACAGCCGCCATGTGAAGAGGTAAGACTGCGGTTTATACAGGGAAGATTCCATATCCTCTTAATACGAACAGCTGACATGCTCAAAAGATTTGTTACTCCATATCACACTTCAACTTCACAGTGACCATCGTAAAGACATCGCCACCACCAGCATCTTCATCCTCATCACCATCATGAGAGGTGGATATCAAACCCCCATCTGACTGACTTCAAAGCCTGAGCTTATTCTTTCTCCAACAGTCATCTTTGCTGCCCCCCATTTCAAGACTTCCGTGTATTTCAACACTGCAACACCAGGAAAGTATGCCTGCCGTCTCTTTGGCTGGCCTTCTTCCCACCATGCTGCTGCTGGGTTCCCTTAACAGCCCACCACTGATAACACTGACCTGATGCCTCGATTCTGCTCTCCTCTTGAGATAATCCTGGCCAGACCTACTGTTCCATTGTCCCAGCCACACCAGCACGTGTCTTACCGCCATGGGCCCCAGCTCTCCAAGGCCTTGGAAACACTCTGTGCACCAAATCTTTGTCTTTACCCTTGTTCCTTAGGACCAGCATCATTTCTAGCTTTCTGCCTCTGTTTCCTCTCTTAGCAATCTGTTCCCACTTATACCTGTCCAAATCTTAGCCTCTGAGCTAAGATCCTATATATTCTGACTTTGTATATCAAAGCCAGATTTCTGCCTGGAATTATATTCCACCTTGTCTGAAATTTTGGAACTGCCGCATGTCTTGCTATGTGCCCTTACATGCATGTCCCAGACTCTGCCCTGAGCCCCTGGGTGGTGGAACGGACTGATAGAGCCGGAGATCATCATGCATCATGAGTCACTGTGAAAAGGCCCTATCGTTACCCCTCATGCTATGGTTTCATATTTTCCAACCAATCCAGCCCCAATTAAACACTTGCTTCCTATCTGCTGTATTCAGATTTAGATGAGGAATAGGTAAAACTTACCCATTGATAGGGAATTCACTCCTCTCTGAGGCCTGGTTTTTTTCTAACTAGTCCTCATCTGGTTTCCTTTTTCCTATTTCAAGATTTGTCCATGTCCCCCTCACCCAACTTGATTTTCTAAGATTTCAATGCTCAGGGTGGCTCCTGCCTTTACTTCGTCCTTTTCATGTTACTGGAAATAACCTGCTGCTTTGAAGAGATGCATCTGTCACTGGTACCTGGATCAGTCCTTCCATGCTGGTGTCTTTATTGGTTCCTACCTCTTCGCCCCTCAAATTCTGGGCCTCATTTGCTCCTCTTCCATATTCAAAAATTGATTTGACATGGGAGGGTAAAGTGCATGGATATTTGAAAAACCTCTACAAGGATCTAGTCTCGTCCTCCTCCCTGAAGACATCTCTGTGCGTACACTGTTCAAGAGCAGCAAGGCTTGGACTGTGAACTACCTGAGGACAAGAACCCTGTTGGATTCATCAGAGCATCTCCAGAACCAAGGACAGCACCCATGACACACTGGGGTCCTCATTCCTCAATCTATCCTGGGCTCATCAATCTCTTTGGGAAGAGGGCTGCCTCCATGTGCTGACCTGATAACCTGTTTCTAAGAAGGCCTGAGATGACTGAAAACTTCTAGCCATTTGATTGTTGTCTGACTGTTCACCGGTAGCCTCCACCATTCAGAGCTCTCATGAGGGCTTTATCCCTGGTGATATCCCTCACTCACTGTAGATAAATAAATTGATGAGCAAATGATTAAACCACAAGTAAATGCATGCATGCATGCATAGTCTCTGCTAGAATGGTCTGCTCTGCTTCAGGGGGACCACTGCATAGCAGCCTTTGGGGAGGAAGGGGGGAATAATAGATTGAGGGTCTCACAAGTGAACAGATGGGTGATTTGGGTGAACAGATGCAAGACCAGGAAGGTCAGAGTTAAGGCCTCTAAGCTGCTGGTGGCATTCAGGGTGACTGCGATCACACTTCCTCGCCAGAAATTCTGTGAGGCGACAGGGCACACCTCTGAGTCTCCCTCCCCTTTTCCCTGATACTCATTTCCAGTTCTCTGAAGGGACAGCTGGACCTAGACCACATGAGCCAGGAGCCCATATTGGCCTCACCTTTCTTTCCACTACAACAGCTGGCTGACTGCTCTGGGTTGAAGGGGTTTATGGAGACCCTGTTGATTGATGCACAAAACAACCCATCAAAAAGTAAACTGATCACACTGCCCCCTGAGCTAGCAGGAAACCTTAGTCTTTGCAGCCTGCCTTCTGTTGCTTGTTCTCTACCTGAGGTGATAATGCTTCCTTGGTAAACACCAGCAGGGAAACAGTTAAGCACCATGCAGTATATTTCACTCCAGGAGGGCAGTTCAGTGTGTGACTGAACATTCCATCATCATTTGCCTTCTTCAAATTGCCCACAAGAAACCCCAATATCTAGATGCGGTATTAGAACAAAGAGGGCTGGTTACTTTGCATTGTAGGCAGTGGGCAGGAAAATTTGAGCTAAACATTAGGATAAATGGGATGATTGGAGAGATGATAGAAAGAGATACTTTTCATAGACTGCTTTTTTTTGGTGATTTTTTCTTTTTAATGTAGAAAGGTCATATTTTGTGGGGGGGGGAAGAGCAAAGAGTTGAGAAATGTGGTTTTAAATCCCAATTTCCCCCATACTATACCTTTCTGCATGTATGCAATAATGCGTAATGTATATAGATATTTAAGAAATGACCTTTTATCTACCTGATATGTTGAAGTCAAATCTTCCTTTCAGGGAGAGGTAAAGTATTTTCAATGATTTCCACTTTTTTTTAAAGCTGTTCTAGGTACATGACCTAGTGCTATGGGTTTTAGAGCCATTAGCTCATCTAATCCTAGCAAATAATCCCCCAAATAAATACAGTAATGCCTGTATTATAAATGAGGTAACCGAGGCTCAGAAACAGATGCTGCCTGCATGGTCGTTAAGCCAGTATCTTTCAGAGCTGGGCTTTCAGACCAGGCTGATTCCACTCGAGGGTTTGGCGAGGCAGAACAGGAACGTGGTCCAGTGCATTGGATACCTGACCAGGTTGAATCTTACTGCTATCAAGTACTAACTCTCTGATATTAGGCAATTTACTCGACCTCTCCAAGGCTTAATTCTCTCATTTGTAAAATCAAGATAATGAAAGCACCTTCCCCACAGAGTTTTGCAATTATTAAATGAGGTAATATATGCAACGTACTAAGTAAGGGTCAGCGTGCAGTGTAAATGCTAATACTGGTAGTTACTGTTGATTCATCACACTACAGGATGCCTGGAGCCTCAGTTACTGGAAGAATCCATTTCTCCATGGACCTGGCCTAGTGCTGAAGACTCTAAGTACAGGTGACCAGTTGGGAGACTATGCCAGTGTTCTAAGAGATATGACAGAGCCAGGGTGGTGGGAAATGAGATAAATGGATAGTGTCCAAGCTAACTTAGGTGAAAAAATGGGAAAGACCCATGACCTTCCATATTGGGCAATGTATGAGACAGAGAAGAGTCAAGGATCACTCCTGGATGGGTGAAGACAAGCTCTTACTTAGCTGGTTTGCTATTAACTAATGTGGCTAAAACAGCTAGAGGAGCGGACATAGCAGCCTGTCCGTAGAAGGGCCTTATGGGGAAGGTATATTTTCAAGAATCACCACCGTATGGAAATATTAATCAAGAACTCTGTCGTTGCTGAACTTATAAATAGAGAACATTTGGAATCTGGCCTCCAGCTAAGGTAGAAATGGAATGAGAGACTCAGGAGAAAGCAGCCATGGCTCTGAGAGTTTATTTCGTCACATGCTCTTTGTTCTTGGAGCCTATTGGCTCAGTGTTCTTATTTAATATGAGCCAAAATTCACCATAAAGGTCTTAGATACCAGTCTGCAAAAGGGCCCATGTAATTAAATTAGATCCCGCTTTTGCTCTGCAAATTAAAGTCGGAACGAGTTGGAGGTGTAAATGGGGCTTGATCAGAGCCGCCTTCCAAGGAGAGCAACAGTTGTTTTTCTGCCTCCTCTGTGTAGCAGTGAACATGAAGCAAAGTCCTTTCTGTCAATCTGAAGTCTGAGCAGCCTGAAAGAATGAATTAGGATGCACAGGGCCACTATTTTTCAAATCAAGTTGATTCTTAAGTGAGGGTTTTCCTATCAGCCCCTGTCTTGGCCATTGTTTCAGAAAGGCACTTGATTTGAATCTTTAGGGCAAATACACACACACACACACACACACACACACATACATATATATATTTATTTATTTATTTTTGCTGCCCCATAGCATATGGAGTTTCCAAGCCCATGCTAGGGATCTAACCTGTGTCCTGGTGCTGCACAGACACTGCGGATCCCATTGCACCACAGTGGGAACTCCATGCACTTTGAAATTCTTTGTTTTCCTCAAGCAGTAAAAAATAATGCAGGCATCAGTACACCAAGGACCACTGAAACTCAAAGTAGAGGGATTTGGCTGAAGGATGGTGGGCTGACAGCAAGAAGCATCAACCATGTGCCGAGCATAAGAGATGCTGGATTCACTGAGACTTACTGATTCGGCACCTCTTCATTGAGCCTCCATAAATGCCAGGCATCCACACCAGGACTGGACAGGTCCTTGGTCTCATGGAACTGACACTGTACGGAAATATGCTGGTGGCTAAAAGGCAGCCCTTGTCTTCCTTGAGCTCAGAGACAGGTTGAGATGTGTGGTGAGCGCAAAGAGAGATCAACCACCCTGCTTGAGGGCACAGAAGTTAGACATGGTTTGAGTTCCCAATCTGCCAATTATTTGCTGATTGGTATTGCGGAAATTTACCTTAATTCTCTGAGTCTCAGAATGCTCACAAAGGGCTATTATGAAGTATATATCGGATGATCTAGTGAATAGACTCATGCACGGTGTATGCTAGGTATAATGTATTGCATAAATGAGGGGTGTTATTAATGACGTACCCTCAAGCAAGTTATTTAACCTTTCTGAACCTTAGTCTCCTTATCTATGAAGTGGGGCTAATACTCTCTGTAGCGTTGTGAGAAGGATTAAACTGGATGCTTCTATAAAGCACCTAGCCAAAACTGGGGTTCAATAAAGAGTTGATATTATTGCAAGTATTAAACAAAGCACAAATGTTGTAAGCTAAACACTCTAGATTCGGTGTTATTTCGTCCCTTTACCAACTGTGGAAAGTTTAGAAGGGGATTTTGAAAACTCTGCAAACTGGAAAGTTCTTTTGAAAATCATCTCCCAGAATGTCATTAAAGGTATATTTTGATGAGGACATAAACAATTCACAGACCAAGAAATTGTATTTCCCGTGCGGTAAGGGTTATCCAAAAATCTAATGGGAAAAGGATTACTGCTGACATTCGGAACGCATCCACTCAGAGTAGCGAGTTGCAATAAAAAACACCATCTGAGGTTGCAAGTTTCGGGGGTTTTCTTTTAGAGAATAGAAAGGGCCATTTCTTGACATATATATACCTGCTTCTCAGAAAAGCAGTATTAAGTAACTCCTACTTCCATTTCCAAGAAAGCAAAAGAGGCCTTTTTAGCAGACACCATTTATGAGGTGGAGATTTTTCATTAAATGAATCCTGTTATGGCAAACCCACAGTGGGCCATTCCTAGCCCCGAGAACTCAGGGTCTCAGCAGCTGCCCTCCCAGAGCACCTGCCCTCGTCTGGTTCTCCAATCCCGGGGTGGGGTGGGGGGATCTGGGTCTCTCTCTCCCTGCATCAGCCTGTTTCTCTTTGTCACCACCCTTGCTGTCCCTCCCTCCCTCCCTGCCTCTGCTTCCTTCCTTTCTCCCCAGTCTCTCTGTCTCTACCCTGGTCTCTGTCTCTCTGACAGAAATTTTGTTTCTTTGTTACTGACTTTGTTTTGCTGTTTTCTCCAGGATGCCCTGAGCTCTTCTTTCTTTTTGTTTCTCCTGTTTTCTTTCCCCCATTCTTTCTCTGTCACTTTTTCCCTCTAACTGTGCTTTTCGGGGTTTCCCGCTCTAACTGGATTCTTTCTTGGTCTCTCCCTCTCTGTCTGCATCTCTCCCGATGTCTTGCTCAAACGCTCTGCCCTCCTCTTTCTGTGGTTCTTTTCTTTGTTTCAAACCTTGTTTCTTTTTCAGGATCTCTGTCCTCTTCATGATTTTCCCACTGTATAGTTTTCTTTTTCTCTCTTTCCCTGCCTCTCTCTCGTTCCTTAGGTTTCTCATGGCTTTGCTCGGCCTGTCTCTCCCCTCTCAGCATGTGCGCGCACACACACACACACACACACACACAAACACACCACTCTTTCCCTTCCTGCATCCTGACAGGGTGGACCCCTCCACAGAGAGCAGGCTGTAAATTAAAAGGGTCTCCATAACACCACTGGGTGTTGTTTGGTTTATGGTGCCTTCGTGAAATCACAGACACATATTTCATTCTAGCAGCAACTTCTTTGTGGTTGAGTCAGCATCATGCTAGGTGGCTGCTCTGTCCCCCACCATATTCCCAAGACCCTTAGGCTCAGCACCCCAGGGACCGCCTCAGTCTGCACCGGAGGGCTTTCCTCTCCCACACACCTGCACAGGTTCCAAACCAAAGCTTCAGGGCAGCCTGGACTTAGTCAAGTCAAATTCAATTTAGATTGAAAGAGGTAAAGAGCAGAAATATAAAGAAGCCTTTAGGAGTTCCCGTCGTGGCACAGTGGTTAACGAATCCGACTAGGAACCATGAGGTTGCGGGTTCGGTCCCTGCCCTTGCTCAGTGGGTTAACGATCCGGCGTTGCCGTGAGCTGTGGTGTAGGTGGCAGACGCGGCTCGGATCCCGCGTTGCTGTGGCTCTGGCGTAGGCCGGTGGCTACAGCTCCGATTCAACCCCTAGGCTGGGAACCTCCATATGCCGCGGGAGCCGCCCAAGAAATAGCAACAACAACAACAACAATAACAACAACAAAAGACAAAAAAAAAAGAAAAAAAAAGCCTTTATTTTAAAAGATGCGGCGGGGAGGGGGGGTATATCTGCTCCAAGAAGGTGAGCTGCCTTTAAGAATGGTAATGCCTAGGACACAGCAGTAGGAAAAATGAAGCTGGGGTCAGGTGGCAGTCCTGCCCGCCCTTTTACTTTGCAACTCTGCTTCTGCCAATCTGTGCAACACTTTCCTGGGCAATTGGCTCTACTGGTGAGAAGGTAGGATTCAGCTTTAAAAGAACCGGGTTGGAACCCTTTCTCCACCTCCTCTATGAAACCTAGACAATTTTCTCAGTCAATTCTGAGTCTCAGTGTATCAGCTGTAAAATAAATTCCAGATCCGAGCCCCCATTTACCCAGCAGTCTCCGCATATCAGGAAGAGTGCTAGAAACTGTTCTGTATCATCGCATGGTGGGGACTGTCCCCAGGCCTGCCAGCCAACAGGATAGTCCAACACCCCCTGGCAGGCTCTGTTTCCTCCTTCAAGTCTCAGTTTTGATACTGCCCTCTCTGCTGGGAGGTCTTACTAGAACAGACACTTTCTCTTTCATACTCCATTACAGCAACCTATTTACCCATTTTAGCACTTTGACAATTTACAGATATATATATATGTATTTATTCACTTATTTATAGTTCATTTGCCCTCATGAGATGTAAGCTTCATTGCAGAGAAACCACATGTGTTTCATTTTGGACCATACACCCAGTGCCTAGTGATATGGGAGCCAGGGCGGGGTGGCGGGGGGGCAGTCATTTGTCTGAGGGCACACATCTTGAAAGTGGTGGCACTGGAACAGAACACACATCAGAAATATACCAGTTTCCTCCTCACCTACTTGCCTGATAATATTTGTCACCAGAATCCACATAAAGAAAAATTGAGATGTTATATATGTCCAGGGCTTTGCAAACTGTGAAGCTTTGCAAAAATGTTATTCTCCGTAAAGCAGGAAGGTTAAGCCAGACTTTATCTTTCAACATCTATGATTCTTTGAAATATGCAGGAGTGTCTTTGAATCCTACAGGAAAGTGAATGGAGAAGTTGAGAAGGGCCAATTAAATAATTTCACCCTAAGAAATGATGAGTGGTAAGAACTGCAGGGGTTCTCCATGGGCTCAGAGAGCCCAATCCCCTGGGTGTGCAGCCTTGAACTCTCTGAAATTGCTGAAGGTTTCCTGTGGCCCAGATGATCTTGCTCCATGCAAGGCCCTGCAGCCATGTAACAGGGGCCACTGCACCCACATGGCCGTTTCAGGGCACCAGAAACTACCAGGGAAAACTCCTTCGGCCTCCATTATCAATAGAGTTGAATTTTTTATTTGATTTCTGGAATTTAGACCCCACACCAATTACTCTCTTTCCTCTGGCTCTTAACTCAATTCTCTATTACCTCCAGTCAGTCATGGGTACATGTTTTTATCTCTCTTTCTAGATGCCTCAAGAGATTCCTTTTGCCCCTATGTGTGGGTTACTAGCACTGGGAGGTTATAATTAGTGTGCACTGTGTGGTTAATAATGGATAATTTCAGACCTTCCTTGGTTCAAACATTGTTGGAAACAAAGTATCAAATATTATATTCCTGATGTATTATACCTAATGACATTATGCTGGACAGACTTATATTAGGTATATTGGGTAAAACACAGTATACTACTATATACTATATATAGTATATATTAATTACATATAATATAGCATACTATTTATATAGATATATAAATACATATGTATATATGTATGTATACTATATTACATCTATTAGGTATAATGAGAATTATAAATGTTGACATTTACTGACTGTTAAGTCATTTGCTTGGGTTATTTCCTAAGGCTCTGAACAACTCCCATGGCATGTATATCATTGTTAATCCCATTTTTGAAATGAGGAATCTGAGGCTTGTAGAGATACAGTGAACCACTCAAGGCTACATACCTAGTGAAAAACAGAGATGGACCCAAGCCCTGGACCCTGGATGACTCTAGATGATGAGGCTGACATCATCATCAGCTACACCATTTCCATAGCTAGACAATGAGCTGCTTCCCTCTTTTTGGCCACACCCATGGCAAGCAGAAGTTCCAGGGCCAGGGAACCTGAGCCATAGCAGTGACCATGCCAGGTTCCACGAGGTCACCAGGGAATTTCAACACTGAGCTCTTTAGAAGACAAATTTCTCAATTAATTATTTTTATATTAATAGCAATCCTTTCCAATGGTCTTTTCTTTTTTCACTGCCACTCCAGGCCAGTATGACCTCTCAACTGGACTACTGTCATACCCCTATGTGGTCTCCCCTTTCCTCCTATCCAGTGTGCTGTGTTTTCAGAAAGGTTTGTTCTGGCTTCAAACTCTTTATTCTAAATGTGCTTCCCAATCTGCACCTGTGGGCATTAGTGTGTATGTTCTAACACATATGTGATTTTTCTCTATAGGACCATAGCCATTCACAAGATCCCTGGTCCTCAGCTCCACTTCAGCAGATCTCTCTACTCTTGGCCAATGACACAAGGCCTTGCTCACCTCCATGGGAACTATCCCTTCCCTGAGTCTGCATTTCCCCTTCCCAGGTAAAATCAACATCTCTCGGATTGCGTGGGGTCTAAAGTGGACTGGGAAATATAAAAAAATCTTCTCTATGACTTGCGACTAGTCTGTTTACATAACTTCACTGATAGAAAACTTAATGGCTTCCTGAACAGTGCATTTTATCTGGAGACAACAATGTCTGTTAACATGAACACCTTGCTAGCAAATCTCTCAGGCCTTCAGTGTGCTGGCTGCTCTCTCCTCCAGGCCCTGCAAGCGACTCTGAATAAACCCATTTTACAGATAAGGAAGCTGATATTCAGACAAAGTCAGCCAGCCAAGGCCCCAGGGTTATTTAACGACAGTGCTTGGAATCAAATCTGGGTCCAGCACAAGCTCTCTATTCTTAAGTACTCTTCAGATGAACTCTGACCTCACACGACCCACGGTTCCCAGGGAAGGGTTCTCCCTCTTTAAGCTTCTATAGCCCCTTTTGCTGACCTCATTGTGAATCACGTGGTCAGGTCTGTCCCTGCCCTGCCCATCTAAGGCAAGCATTACCTAAGCAGAGCCTGTGGCAGACCTGTCCCCAGTAAGCAGAGGACCTACCGAGCGCAGGTTAAAAATCAATGTCCACTGATACATGCTAGACTAGCACTGAGGTCAGCTTGATCATGGATTATTTCCGTCAGCCCTTGCAATAGGTATGGCGATTGCCCTTACGTAACAGACGATGAAACCGAGGCTTAGAATTCTTCCCAAAGACACCAAGACTGTCTTTGCCTCTAGACATCAGATCGCCATGGGACTTGCCTTACAGCTGTATGACCCATGCCACCCAGGAAGCAGCTCGCATCCTTTTGGATGTTCACTGTCACCTCTAGTTGAGAATGGGGCTCAAAAAGACCTGGACTTAGCTGTATTGAGCAGCCTGCCTCTGGGTTATCTCTCTCTTCTCTCTGTCTGAAGGGAGGTGGCACTGCAACATTTCCAGTCCCCTCCCCCACTTAACATTTCCCCTTATGTCTCCCAACTGTTGAGGTGAACCCACTACTGTTCTACATATGCCAAACACCGAGTCTGTCTCTACACATGTTGTCACACTTAAACCTTGCAAAAATCCTGCAAGGCAAATATGATATTTTGTATATTTGTATACAGGGTCTCAGACTAATCTCAGTTGTCCAAGGTCACACAGCGAGTGCCAAATGAAACCTGATTCAGATCAGGACATGCTCACTCCTGAGACTGTTATCTCCCTGTGACATTCTGTAAGGCATCTCTTTTCCTCTTGTCCCTGCTGCCTTGTAGAAACAACGTACAAATTAGCTCTGAGAAATCCCAACAGGGGTGTCCACCTCTGATTAAGAAAGCAGCTCTGAAGACCTGGATTCAAGTCTGGATTTTGCCACTATTTGTTTGGCATGTGAGATTTCAACGAAGGCTGATTTTTCAGGGTGCAGATTCCATGGACATATAATTTAATAGCTACTCTGTATTACAAATGTCCTCATTTGATCCTTACAACAGTCCTGTAAAATAGGGTTATTCCTATTTTATAAACAAATCAAATAGAAATAACTGGGTGACAGTTATGTGAGTAAAAATACCTCTCCCCCAGCATTCCTTTTCTACTAATAAGTTAGTAAAAAGGGACGTGTCTTATACATGGAACGGGCAGTGCAGATATTGCTATTATACAGAACCTGTAATTAAAAAAGTGTATGTGTGTGACCTTGACTTGCCCTCCCAGGATCTTAATTGGAATGTAACCACTATGGTATTCAAGATGCACTGAATGCTGGGGTACAAGTCAGGCATCTGGACGTGTGTAGGCGTGGAAGCCATTCCAGGGCACAGGCTCCAGCCCCCTGAGGCTGTGATCCCCCTGTCCTCTCCAACAGTGATGCGGGGGCCTAGGGCTGAGCGGGGACCCCCGTCCCCATCAACTTCACTCTGGTTTGGGCAGGGATCAAAGCCACAGCTCCTGAAGCTCTCCAGAACCCACTTGCCTCTCACTTATGCACAAGAAACCAACGAGCCTTGCTGGGGTGTTTTTCTTGCAGATTTCCAAGCCTGGCTATTGGCTTTCTGTCACTTCTTTCAGGCCTGATTAACACAGTATAAAATTGAGGGGTTTTCAGCTATTCTTCAAAGAGAAGGAGTCAGTTTTCTTCCCTCTCATTCTGAAATAAGCAATTGCATTACCTCCATATGAATGGAGGTTGGAGATGCAAGGAAATGGGATCAATACACAGTTAGAAGGAAGGCAGAAGCTGAAAAAGCAGTGGATGCAGTGCACGGCTCAGGCTAAGCTGCTGAGTCCCAGAATCAAGGCAAGATGAGAGGGGGCGTCAGCGATTTGTTTCCCTGCCTGCTGGTATAAGGCAAAGTGGCCGCACAGGCCCTGGCAGATGGGGATTCTGATAACGGTAATTGTTAACATCTATTGGGCACTTACACTTGCTGTGCTAAGTCTCTGACACGATTATCTCATTCAATCCTCACAAAATCCTTATGTGATAGGGACCACCATGGCCCCCACCTGACAGAGGATGGAAACTGAGATTCTGAGCGGTGAGTGAGTTGCCTAAGGTAGCACAACTGGTGGGTGATGGAGTTGTATTAAGCTCCAGAGGATCTGAGGCCAGAGCTTCTCTCTCCATCAACATACTCTAATGCATCCAGGGTTGAAGCCGGAGGAGCTTCCTAATTGGGCCTATTAGCTCAGCCTATCATTGTGGGAGACAGATGGAGGAACTCTCCGACTCAATAAAAGTGGCTTCTTTTGGGGGCCAAGAAGCAGTCTCTCTCACTGATGAAAGCCTCAACTCGGAAGTTCCCGCAAGGGTTGCCGAGGCATAGGGGAAACGGCACAGAGTGATGGCAAACTCACTTTGAATCCCGCCTCCATCCACTGTGCACCAGTAACTTGACCTCTCACATCCCGATTTTCCGGACGCGAGGAGTGAGGATGGTGACACCTATCTTTCAGCAAAGCGCAGGCCCATCATGAGTGATGAGTGTCTGTGGCTCCCTTCTCTCCTTCTGAGGGGCCTCGATTCCCCTGAGGTCTCTGAATGCACCCATGAGTCCACTCTCCACTGTGCATTTTCCGAGAGGCCTGGCAGAACACACACACTCGTGGGGATACCCATGGGAGATCAAACTCGCAAGCTGAGGTTCTTTGCTTTAGGTTGGAATTAAATCAGCATTTTTCTTCTGCCAAAGAGAAACTCCACTTAGCAGACAGAAAGACTTCTCATGAAATACTCTGGCATGAAAATGCCTTCATTTTGTAAGAAAAACTTTCCAACATCAAATATATGGGGCACATAATAGAAAAAAAAAAAAAGATTCCTGGTGGTCAGTCACAGATCAATGTCCTGCTCCTCCCGTGTCCCCAGCTCCATGCCCTTTGGCCACACTTCTCTCCTGCAGAGCTAATCCCAGGTGAGACTTGCAGTGGCTCTGTCACCTCCTCCTGGTTTAGCACTGGTTTAGCCATCCTGCCTCCCTGGACCAGACACATTAAAAAACAAAACAAAACAAAAAAACCCAAAAACCAAAAAACAAAACAAAAATCTACATTTGAAGTAACTTCAGAAACATTACCATTTCTGTGATTTAAATATAGATAAATTGACCAGTTTGTTGAAAATGGTCAAAATGGTGGCATAATAACAGATTAAATACAATCTGCCTGTTGAATGACTGAATCAATCACTTATGAAGGCTAGCTAGGCATGACATACAGTTCTAAAACATTTGACCTCTGCCTCCCACCTAAGCTGTCCATCACAATCATGCCTCCCTGGAGAGAGGCAGTCTGCAATACTGATGGGACATGGGGATCACCTGGGACTCTGACAAATCCCCCTGCTCAGGCCTCTCACCAGATCCCGTAAATCACTCTCTCTAGGGGTGTGGATTCAGGCATCAGGATTTTCCCTTAACTCTCCAACTGACACAGATGGGTTGCCAAGGTTGAGAACTGCTATTTTATGGGAAAAAAGGGCTAGAATAATTCAGAGGAAAAATGCTTGTCCTAAACCCCACCATTCACCCCTTCCCCACGGCTCTACAATTAAACTGCCTGCCAACACCAACTCCCTAAGAACCTTGATGGAGTTTTCATGTGGCTTCCTTTCTGAGGTCCTGGGCATTTCAGGCTGAGAGCTGGCTGGCCAATGATATGTGTGTCCGCGGACAACAATTCAACAGCTTTTCTTGGCATGTTTGAGCTCAAAAAGCTGAAAGATAAAGACCTCACATTAAGCTAAGGGGTCTTGCTCTCTCTCCTTCAATCTCCCCAGGCTGATAAATAATGGATAATGAAGAACAGTGCTATTACATGCATAAAGCACTTGGCATCTGCCTCCAAGACAGCACTTTCCATCTAATCTGAGGTTCAGCTCAGCATAAAATCTGTTTGGTGGTAAGGCCAGGTCCTTTTGGAGGGCTCTTTGATGCTGCCAAGTTATTCAATGGAAAAGGAAATAATTCAACTCTAGAATCAATCGGAATGTCAGTTTCTAAAAGGCCAAAGGGCTAGGTTAGTATGAATGAAGTTTCTCTTTCTCTTTCAGAGCATGACATCCAGCATTTATCTATTTTTGAGGGACAGAGCAACAAAGCTTCTCAGGGAGGCCCATCTAAAAGTGAGCTCCTTAGAATCTCTATTGTATTGTCCTTTTTACAGAATGTACCACAGCCATCAGAGCCCGAATGCGTAATTGTTCGTCTCCTCCCACTGGAGTCCAAACTCTGCACAGGTGACATCACTTCTGTTTTCCATCTCTTGTGCCCAACACAGCACCCGGCATACAGGAGGCAGTCAAATACTGGCTGAGTGGATGCTAAAGGGGTAACGTGATGCATGAGCTTTACAGAGAGTTTCACACCATGTTGTGCTTTACACCTTTGAGGTAACCTTGCAGTCTTTCCAAAGGTGAAGAGATAGCACTGAATCAGAGGCAGTCTTTCCTCTTCGTTATAAATGCAAACTGGGGAAGAGCCCAGCTAACATTTGGGCACATGGCTGTATAGCCTCAGAGAAGTCACATCCTCAGCTCTGCAGGCAAAAAAGGGATTTCACTCCAAGCCCTCTGATGCCACTGATGTTTCAGCAAGACAATGTGCCGCAGGAGGCAGACTCATCAAGGAGCCTGGCATCGAGTAATGGGCACTCTTTGCACAGCAGCATGGATGGATTCCTGTGGAAGAACCGAGGGCTCAAATGCATAAAACATCAAGTGCACTGATGGGCTTTTGGGTCAATTCCTTAACTTCTCTGGGTCTCACTTTCCTCATTTTAAAAATACTCATGATTAAATCAGTATTTTATCAGGATCATTAAAAACACAGTGTTTCTATCGCAAAGAGAACTGATCCAATGCCTCATAAAGGGTCTATTTCAAAGTAAGTTTGAGGAACACCACACACGCTAGGCTTCTTGATCTAGTTAAGATTTAACAACAAATATTTATTGTGCATACACTACATGTCACATACTGGCTACACCAGTGAACAGAATAGACATAAATTCCTGCCCTCATGAAGATTATATGTTACTTATGGGAGACAGACAATAAACAAAATAAACAAGAAAATACATAATATACTAGATGCTAGTAAATGCTGTGGAGAAAACTATAGCAAGGAGAGGGGTTATAAAGGAGAGAATAATAAGAAGGGGACATTTCTTTGCCTCATCATTTCTATAGAATCCCAAGGAAGGGTCTGATTGGCTGATATGGTTCAGAGGTCCACCCCAGACTAACTGCTATTGAGGAAATTTCATCAAATCTGTGATTGTCCAGGCATGGTCATGGTCTCACTCCTCTGGATCAGGTGACAGAGTCAGCTTCTAGAGGAGGAGGAAGACCCAAAGATGACCACTCAATAACTGCTACCACAGGCCAGTGGTTATTGAGTTACCCTCCTGGAAAACCAAACTTTTTTTTAATGAATTAAGAATCCTCGGGTGTTCCCTTCATGGCTCAGCAGTTTAAAAACCCGACTATTGGAGTTCCCGTCATGGTGCAGTGGTTAATGGATCCGACTAGGAACCATGAGGATGCAGGTTCGATCCCTGGCCTTGCTCAGGGGGATAAGGATCCGGCGTTGCCGTGAGCTGTGGTATAGGTCGCAGACGTGGCTCGGATCCCGCGTTGCTGTGGCTCTGGCGTAGGCCGGCAGCTACAGCTCCGATTCGACCCCTAGCCCGGGAACCTCCATATGCCGCAGGAGCGGCCCAAGAAATGGTAAAAAGACAAAAAAAAACCCAAAAAACAAAAAACAAAAACCCGACTAGGATCCATGAGGACACAAGTTCGATCCTAGGCCTTGCTTGGTGGGTTGGGAACCCAGCATTGCTGTGAGTTATGGTACAGGTTGCAGATGTGGCTCGGATGTGGCATTGCTGTGGCAGTGGCATAAGCCAACGGCTGTAGCTCCGATTCAATCCTTAGCCTGGGAACTCCCATATGCTACAGATGCAACCCTAAAAAGCAAAAAACAAACAAACAAACAATAATAAAAAAAAGTACATCTTGGCACAAGTCTGTGTCTTTCCTCAAATGTAATGAGAAATTTGAAAAAGTTAGCTTCTGAGGCAGAGCTACCTCCATGATTTAGCAAAGGAACTGCACACAATAAACGAATGAATGAATCAGAAGTTGGAGCACCCAGTTTTCATGCAAGAAGAAATCTTCCAAACCACCAGTTGTCCTGGTCCAATTGATCTAGTTTAATGAGAAACTTTCATGACGGTTTATAGGAATGTTTGCAAAATCGCAACCCTGTAAAATGTCATGTCATATTCCTTGTGACTCTGGGAAATGTCATGAAGTAAGCTCTATCAGTAGGGTTCTTAACACTTCCAATAAAAGTCTCTCATGGAGAGGGAGGCAGATATTTACAATAGCTGTTGAGCCACAGGTCACCAAACATAAAACAGCTGGTTGAATGACAGAGGCAGAGGATCTCAGACTACTCACAGCAGACATTAGTGTCTGTGGACAAGTCCAGAAGCAACCTCATTACTAAGTCACTGTTTTATTCTGGCAAGTCATTTAGTACCTAGGGAATCTGGATTCATTCTCAGTAGATGCTGAGATAACAGTAATGAACTCAAGGTTTAGAAAAAAAGTCAGTGTATCTGATGACTAAGCAACCACTTAGCATTCTTTTCCTTCAGACAAGCTTTTTTTTTTTTTAAATGGCTTTGGTTTGCTTTCATTTTATTTTATTTTATTATTATTATTATTATTATTTTTTGTCTTTTTGTCTTTTTTGTTGTTGTTGTTGTTGTCGTTGCTATTTCTTGGGCCACTCCCGAGGCATATGGAGGTTCCCAGGCTAGGGGTTGAATCGGAGCTGTTGCCACCGGCCTACGCCAGAGCCACAGCAATGCGGGATCCGAGCCGCGTCTGCAACCTACACCACAGCTCACGGCAACGCCGGATCGTTAACCCACTGAGCAAGGGCAGGGACCGAACCCGCAATCTCATGGTTCCTAGTCGGATTCGTTAACCACTGCACCACGACGGGAACTCCTGCTTTCATTTTAAAGTTCAATGCACAGCCATTTTAAAGTACTAAAACAAATGAAGAAAAATACTCATAACTTCTCAGCTTAGAAATAACCTCTATTAAACATTTGATGAAGGGTTAATTTTTGGTGATTCTTTTCATGTTTCCATTTACAGGATTATGTAAAGAAGCGTATAGTATGTATTGCAGGTTGGTAAATATGTAGCTCTGTGCAAAGATTTATCTTACCTTTAGAATTATAAACATTTCCCCATATCATCAGAAATTCCTCATATGTATCATGTTAATGGCTACATAATATTCCATCTATTACATGCACTGTAACTTATTTGCTGTTCTATATTTGGAAATGAATGTTGCACACACACACCCTTGTTTTTGCCACTATAAATACAACTAATGTAAAATGTGGCATATTGATACTTCAGAAAATAAAATATTTAGTCTTTTCAGGAACGTGGGAATTTTAGCGAAAAAAATATATGGGCTAATTGGTGATTTTCCAAGTAATTATAAAGAATTAAAAGAGCAAAAAGTACAGTGTTTCCATCACTATGTCTATTGTTGATACACCACAGAAATTTGCTGTGATAGAGAGGAAGAGAGATTCCTTTAAATTGTGGAAGGAAGACAATTTCAAGAGGATCAAAACTTAAAGTTACCGTTTTTCCACCAAAAACACAGGGGAGGAAAAAAATCAACAATCAAACGAAATCATTAGGAGGAATCAGCCCAGCAGCATCATTCTAACAGTAAAAAAATAACGGCGTTTATAGTGTTGATGAAGGGAACTGGTAGCATTCAACTATTAACAGACTTGAAGGTCCTCTAAGAAAAGAAAATAGACTAAAGACTGGACAGGAGTAATCAGTCCCCAAACAACAGGCTTCTTCATACCTTTGATTTGTTTTTTCTTTCTCTTTTTTTCCCTTTTATGGCAAAACCTGCAGCATATGGAAGTTCCCAGGCTAGGGGTTGAACTGGAGCTTAGCTGAAGCCTACATCACAGCTTATAGCAACGCCAACACTGGACTTGAGCCATGTTTGTGACCTATGCTGTAGCTTGCAGCAATGCCAGATCCTTAAGCCACTACGCAAGGCCAGGGATGGAACCCTCACACTTATCCTGCTGAGCCACAATGGGAACTCCTGATATGTCTTATTCAATGAGGGTAAGAATATAATATATATACAATGATAAAGGAGATTTTGTGAGACTTCTAGCATCAGAATGTAATCATCTGTGTGTGTGTGTGTGTGTGTGTGTGTTAAGTCATGCTTTTTTCCTCAATAAACTTCTAATAGGACCTCAGTAAAAACAGGAGGGTAGCTCCTTTGTATATTCCATAAGTGTAAACAAGGCCAAGCCAAGCTGACATTCCAAAAGATATGTACCAAGAACCTCATGGAAAAGGCACACTGGGTTAAAATTCTGTAGAGTAGATCCCTGAGTTGTCTTTCCCAGGAGGTTAAACCTGTTCAGTGTGCTCTTGCATGTCCCATATCTTACCAGGGAAGCAATGGCCTTTTCAACCTCTGCATCTTGAATGAATACCACACAGTTCCTTCTGTCCTTCTGCATCACTCACCTGGTGTTTTTTATGGAAAATGTGGTACCAAACTTTGAGGTGAGGATCCCTCGCCCACCATTTCCAAGTTAGACAGGGTGGAACCGGTAAGTTATCTCAGAGAAACAATTCCCAGATTTTTTCTTTTTTCAGCAAGCCTATTTCATTGCCTTGGTGGGGGCGATCTGGATGGGTGGCCAAACACTTATGTGTGCACTGAAATCTAATTTTATTCCCCGCTCTCGAAGTAACGTGAGCTCCCTTTTCCCGCATGGAGAATGGAAGGCGTCAGAGTGGCGACCTGGCCAGTTTCCATTGATCCCGTCTTCACGGCAGGACAGAGGGGGTAGGGAGAACTGACCTGTGGAAACCTTTGGCTCGGTGCCCTCAGAAGTCAGGGTGTTAGTTTTCAGGCTCTGCCAGACACCAAGGCCAAGGCCAAGGGTGCTCCATCAAACCTATCCATTTCAATTAGAGGCTAGACGGTTGGGAAGTAAAATAATCAATTTTGCAAGCTGAACTCCATCATCCTGTCGACACTTTATCTTTGCTCCGGATATACTTGTGCAGGATATGTTTAATACGGCTCTCCTGGCATTATTCACTGATGACACTTTTGGTTAGAGATTGATCCAAGCTACTTTGTAAAAGTTATCAAGCTAAGGGAAAGTGGCAAAAGTTTCCTATGTATAAATATATATATGCACATAATATAAATACGTGTGTTGTATACAAAACTTCTTTAGGCCAAATGCTTCTTGATTCTAAAAGATCTCTGAGATCCAAGGCCAAGCTCTACAGACAAATGCGCTAAATCGTTTGTTCATGTATATCCAAGGCTTCAATCAAATTTCTGGATTATCAATGCTCCCGTATTTTGCCCACAAAGATACAGACTTCTCCTAATGCTCTTTCCTTCAACAGTGAAGCTTCCAACCATTTACTACCTCTCAATGCAATGTGAGTGTCATTTAGCGAGTTAAGTTACTGTGCCAGGCAGTTCATTTAGAGACGCCCACATATTACTGCTTTGATCCTTTGATCTCTGGAATTAAAATAAATTCTACTAGATAGGAGTGCTCAGCTTATTTATTTATCCCACGCTGTTGCCATGCCCTTTTGCATTGTACTCCCTGAGAAGTGGTCAATTCAGTGAAGGCAAGAACTGGTCTACCCACCTCGTCACTCTCTCTTTAGATCTAGCAGTGTGTGTGAAACTGAGTAAAGGTTCAATATTTTGAGTAAATGTGTGCATGATAACCTCATTATTATCCCGTCATGTATAGCAATTCCCTGATGCCTAATGAGTTTATGCACCTTGACCAAAAGTCACAGAGCTTGCTAACATGAGAGCTGGGATTTGGATCTGGTCTGTCTGGCACCTCCCCTCCTCTGCCTAAGCCTATCACTGGCTGTCCTCTCCATGACTAGTTTATTTACTATTTTTTAAAGTTGTATTGAAGGAGAGTTGATTTACAAGGTTGTGATCATTTCTGCTGTACAACAAAGTGATTCAGTCATATATATGCACACATTCATTCTCTTTCATATTCTTTTCCCACATAGGTTATCACAGAATACTGGGCAGGGTTCTCTGGGCTATAGAGCAGGTCCCCACTGGCCAATCATTCCATATACTTCAGTGTGCATCTGCCAACCATGACTAGTTTATATCACACTATATATAAACCTGCAGCCTGGCCTGCAGTTGTTTGCTGCCCCTCTGAGCACATGACTTCAGATGACATGCTCTCAAGCAAAAGTGAGGTTCTGCCAATGAAGATGAATGGAAGGCAAGAAAGAGCTGTGGGTACACAGCCAACAGCGGCTGATACCAAAACGGAATAGTGAAATGGCTCATGGTGGCTACAAGGTGAAGGGTGGTACTTGTATGGCCTCAACTAACATATTAATGCTAATAATCCTGGAGCTTTATTTCTAATTAATGTTGCTTTCTTTTAGCTCTCTACATGAACATCCATAGGATATTACACACTTGAGTATTCCACAGATGCTTCAACTCAACAAGCCTCAAGTTGAATTAATCATCTTCTGCACAATATGTATTTCCGATTCTATGGTCCCTCTTCTGTTGTCCCTCTGGCCCCATATCTACTAGTTCATCCAAGGCAAAAATCTAATTGGCATCCTAAAATCTTTCTCCACTCCAACTGCTACCTGCTACTCAAATACATGGACTAGGATTTTGTTTGTTTGTTTGTCTTTTTTTTTAGGGCCGCACCCACAGCATATGGAGGTTCCCAGGCTAGGAGTCCATTGGAGCTGTGGCCATTGGCCTATGACACAGCCACAGCAATGCCAGATCCAAGCCGTGTCTGGGACCCATACCACAGCTCATGGCAACACCGGATCCTTAATCCACCGAGCGAGGTCAGGCCTCAAACCTGCATCCTCATGGATACTAGTCAGGTTCATTTCCGCTGTGCCATGATGGGAACTCCATCAAACAAATGGATTAGGGCATTGAGTTTTATCATTGCTCTTAGATTAACCCACTCGACTCTGGATACCATCGCTGTCTAGGCTTCTATCCTCAGAGTCTCATCTGTGCTATTTCCAGTGATTCTATCCTTGATTTCCAACACATGGTTCCTCCAAACCCAATCTAGGTTGGACTATACCACTACACCCTAGTTCTAGATTACAAATCTGCTCACAACTCATTCAAGTATCTTAGTTATCATCCTCATAAAAAGGTCCTTTGTTGTACAACTTCTCTTCAGATTTCTGGATATAGCTCTTATTCCTCCATCCTTTTTATTTTACCAGTGAAAAATCCTAAACTACATAAATTCCATTAACACCCCTTGGGTAACTTGTGCTTTCACTTTACTTTTAGTAAGTAACCAAACAAAACTATTAAACAATGTTTTTCAGACACTGGACAAAAGATAGCTCAGGGGAGTGGCCTCTGAGAAAAGGAAAACAAATGTGGTAAGCCCTCCAATTTCCTGGAGATTATTGCCTGGAGAGTCCACAACCACAGTGAAGGGAGGGAAGCCTCAGATGGAGCCTTGGCCTCTCTGAGTGGAGAGGTGTGGGGAGGCCAGGGCAGCCAGGATTCACAGGGATTTCACAAAGGTCAGTAAGTGAGATACTGCATAGAGAGGAGGGAGCGGCACGAAGAGAGGTCTGGAGATGTGCAAAGGGTTCTCCTAGAGTCACCACCTGAGTACTGATAGCACGTGTGTGTGAGCAAACTGCGGAAGGATGGGGAGAGAACCCCCCTGAAAGAAATATTAGAAACAACCCCTGGACTTCACACAGGCCCAGAAACAGTCTGTGCCTCTACCAGCCAGAGTTTAAGTAAATAAGTAATTAAATAAATAAATGAATAAATACCACAAGAATACAATTGACATTAGGTAGAGTACAGAGAAAGGATATTGCCTCAATAGCGGCATAAAATTAGCCCCCCCTGAGTCTAAACACTCACTGCTCTGAACCTTCCTAACAAAGTTAAAAAGCAGGCCTTGAAAGTATGAAATTGTTTTCAAGTGAATTATCTGAATACCAGAACAAAGCTTAAATATATTTAAAAGACTACAGAAATATCCAGCACCCAACCAGGTAAAATTCACAGTGTTCTCTTTCTAATAAATATTACTAGATATACAAAAAAGCAGGAAAGTACCACCTATAGTGAGAAGCAAAATCAATGGACAGATATCAACCTAGGGATTATGCAGATGATATAATTAGTAGATGAGGTCATTATCCCACATGTTCAAGGAGCACGAGGAGAGTATGAACACGTGAAGACGTGAAGAAAAGATGTGGAAAATAGAAAATGAAGACCCAAACTGAACTTCTAGTGGAGGAAAAACAAACAATACTTGAGATTAAGGAGACACTGAATGAGATTAACATCAATTACACACTTAAAAAGATTAGTGAGCTTGAAGACACAGCGATAGATAACTGTCGAAAATAAAATGGACAGAGAAAAAAATACTGAAACAATGAAGCAGAAACAACACAGCTGTGGGACTACTTTAAGTAGAATAATATACTTAAGAAGATCAGTTTAAAGGAATAATGGCTAAAAATTCTCCAAATTCAATGTACACTTTAAAACTACGGATTTAAGAAGCTCAACAAGCCTACAGCAAGGCCACCATAATCAAATTACTTAAAGATAAAGAGAAAAATCTTAAAGCATCCACGAGGGAGAAAAGGGCATTAAACTCAGAATTAAAGATAAGAATGACATTCTAACAGTGCAAGCTAAAAGATATTGGTGCAAAATTGTTAAATTACCAGGAGTGAGGGAGGGCTGTGTCAACCAAGAATGCTATACCTGGTGAATATATATTTCAAAAATGAAGGCAGAATAAAGCCTTTTTCAGATAGACAAAAATCTGAAATAACCCATAAACAGTTGATCTGCATTAGATAAAACAATTAAAGGAATCCCTTCAAACAGAAGAGACATGATACCAGAGGGAAATTGAAATCTACACAAAGGAATGAAAGAACCTGTGAAATGGTGAATATAAATTTTTTCATTTAAAAATAATCCCATTTTAATTTTTTTAAGTTTATTTAATTTTATTTTTTATTTTTGGCTTTTTAGGGCTATAGCCACGGCATACGGAAGTTCCCAAGCTAGGGGTCGAATCAGAGCTACATCTGTCAGCCTACACCACAGCCACAGCAACTCAAGATCCAAGCCACATCTGCAACCCACAGCACAGCTCACAGCAGTGCTAGATTCTTAACCCACTGGACAAAGCCAGGGATCGAACCCGCATCCTCATGGATCCTAGTTGGGTTTGTTACCACCAAAGCACAATGGGAACCCCTTTTTTTATTTTTTAAACAAAACTTTTAGAAAAATATTATGTGATTTATAAATATAAAGAAGTAAAGTGTATTACAACCATAACATAAAGGCCAGAGGAGGGAAAATGGCAGAATACTCTTGTAAGTAAAAGACAACGGCTGTAAAACACTCAAGCAACCACAAAAGAGAAAATGAAAAGTGCTATTGGCCATAAACAAATAAAGATCTTGTGAACCTTTAAAAAAAATTCAATAACATAGTGTTCTCCTTCTCTCTGTGTCTATTAATATGCGTTGTCTGTTCCAGAATATCTGGCAAACTCCCCCTCATCTCTCAAGGATCATCTGAACTAACACTTACTCTGGGGAACTTCCTATGATATTCACATAGGAATTTGGAAAAAAAAAAATCTTATTATTTTCCGTTACCATGGCTGACTCCTTCCTAGCCTTGAAGTTCCAGCAAATGGTTTATCTCTGGTACACTGTACACCTTTAGTAAATATGTATTGAATGAGTGCAGCATTGATATTCAATGCTCTTATTAATTCTCATAACTCTTTGGATCCTGCCATCCAAAGCAGATTTACCTTGCTAGCACCAAGTGACCTCCTTGATTCTCATCTACTGAAAGACTAACAACTCAGATTAAATAATACTGATCCTAATTACTTACTCCTGAGGTCATCAAGCCCAAATATTTCCATAGTAAAATAATAAGACTGCCTCCAAGGAGAGTCCATGGTATTATCTTCAATCAAGAAACATCCAGGGTACCTTTGAGAATTTCTACCCTTAACATGATCCGTGAACTCCGTTCCTGTCAATATTCTGTAGGGTTCCAACCAAATGGTTCCTTTTCATAAACTCTGCTCCATTTTTCCAAATAGGAATAAGCTTTTACCTCTTTGGAATTCCCTGACCCTCTGCATATCCACTTGGCCACTGGATATAGTATTTTTGGATATGAACTATTCCTGTGTGCCTTCTCTGTTACTAGACTAGGGACTCCTTCAGTTTTACTCCTCTGTTCATTTTTCCCCGGATCATATTGACAAATTTAGCTACAATTACTGTCTTCAAGATTTAAATGAAGAACTCACAATACAGTATGGAACATTTTGATAAAGCTTGTCACAACTCTATGAAGTGGAGATCCACTGAACTAAGATTAACAGGGAAAAACTGAGAATTAGAGAACAGCAACAAAGTATCTTTGTAAGATTTTTTTTAAACTAATCATCTACAATTCCATATTTATATTATGAAAGTTTACAAGGATCTACCTCACTTGAGACTTTTCAGCAAGAGGCCAAAATTCTATTTTTACTTTGTGTTTTGATTTCCTCTTGGAAAACACTTTTGAGAAATGCATTAGAGATCCATTACCTTTATCAATCCACAAGCCATTCAGTTATTCATGTACTCATTTATTCTTTCAGTAAGGGTTCACTGCAGGCTATTCATGTGCAGGGCAAGGTACTGCCACAGGATGAAATACATAGATTGATAAAATCACAATCCCTAACCTAAATGGGGTTCCAGTGATGGCAAAGACTGACCTCAACATAAAAGTACTATAACTGAAAGAGAGAGGCGTGCACAGAAAGAGGGCACCTACCCAGAAATAGGGAAGGGCCAATGTAGAGGTGTGTGTGAAGGAGAGGAGAGATTGGATGGAAGTAGGATAAATATAACAGGAGAGCAGTATGAGATGTACCTGCAAAAGGAAGTAAAAGGCATATAACGGCAAACCTTTTGTGCAAAATAAGAAAATTCAGCTTTATTCTGAAGAAGGAATCACTGAAGTATTTTAAGTGAATGTCAAGTTGATATTTGCATTAAAGATAATCAGTGGGTTGAATGGAGGATGTGTTGAAAAGAGTAAGAGTCCAATGAGAATAAGCTTTGTGAGTAGGCTTAGGTAGTAAGCTTGCATTGGGATGCACCTGCCTTGTCTAGAGAATGAGAGGAAAGGCACAGATGATTCCCAATGCTGGTAATTTATGATTTTCTAAATGTTGTGTCTCTTCTTTGGCGCTGTCTGAGGGATCGCAGGTGTGGTCCTTTCCTTCTTGGGGGCCTCTAAATTTCATCATCTCTAAAACGAGGAATTTGGACAAGGCAATCTCTGAGGCCTCCTTTTATACATACAATCCACGGTCCTAAGACCATTTTCGTTCTCTCAGGTAATAACAAATGTGTCAGCATATATAAAACAATGTCTAATAATTTCCACAATTAAAAAAATAGGGGAATATTGCACTCAGATGTCTACTCATCTCCAGCAATTAGAAACTCATTACACGGCAAGTTTTTAAAAGGTCTCTCCAAACTTAATGGCTCAGCAAAAATTATTCACGGAAACTAAAAAGAAACACGTAACCCTTTCTGAGTTCCCCTCCTCTTGCACCCTGGTGTGATAACCCCCAGGAACCCCTCCCCATCTCAGCATGTAAGACAACATGCAGTGGCCTTTCTGTTATTGATCCTTTATTAGACTCACATGTCTTAATTGAACAAAAAACTCCAAGGGTCCAGGTGCCCAGGAGGTGATTAAACCTGGAATTATGAAAGTTGGATTTGTTTACTCCTGCCCTAGAGCCCCTGGAAGACCACCACAGCTCACCCTAAATGCAAATGATATATACATCATTTGGCAATGAGATACATTAACTGGAGCTTCCAGAAGTCCAGGCTCTGCAAGAAGACTATCTGGGGTTGAATACAGCCCCATCACTTACTAGAAGTACAATCCTAGGAAAGCTCACAAACCTGAATGAAACTCAATCCACTACTCTGAGAAATAAGAATAATAAAAATAATGCCTGCATCATTTGGCAACTAGAAAATAAGATATATACCTCCCTATTTAATACGATATCCTACCTCCTTTTGGAATTGGAAGCTTTCACCCACCTTGAGGTTTTCTTTTTACTATGACACATCACCTTCTAACACACTACATAATGCACTTGTTTATTATTTTTAGGCTTATTTATTTCTCTATCACCCTGAAGAAGATGAGATTTATGAGGGCAGGGCTCTTTGCATAGGCCGATGATTATCCCAAATGATCAAAACATTCTGTGGCACCGTGTCGTAGGCACTTAGTAAATAGTTATTGAATAAATAAATGGTGAATTTGAAATGGACTATTCACATTCAATGAATGTTAAACTATCATCATGGACATCAACACCATCATCATCACCAAATTCCATATGATTTGGTATTTTTTTTAAAGTTATCAAGATTTCCTTATTGATTTTTATTTTTCCACCATTAACAGCATCCAAGGCTATATCTGCAAGATGATGCAGTCATATTTGGTTTAGTTTCCACTAGACAAAGCCTGGCTGATGACCTGCTGTGCCAGGCACTTTGTTTCCACATACTGGGGACACAAAGAAAAGGAAATCTTAAGTCCCAGCCTTGGAAACTCACAAACATGGTAGTGATTATTATCTTGCCATTAATGAACTGAATCGAGGCCTCTAATGAAGGTGTTCCTTATCTAGTTATATCACCTGTGATCCCCACACACAGATTAATGGTCTTTTCCTCTCTTCCTTCCCCATCCCCAAGTCAGGAACTTCAAGGAGAAAGAGGACAATGTCCGTGCTTGGCAAGCAGGAATGAACAAGAGCCATAAACACCCGGAGAACTTCTCAACTAGGAAAGGATCTGGCCCAAGAAATTCTGGCTCAGGAGGTCTGAGGTGGAGCCCAGAAAAATCCACTTAATTTAATTTAACTTAATTTGCTTTTTTAGGGCCATGCCCGCAGCATATGGAGGTTCCCAGGCTGGGGGTCAAATCGGAGCTACAGTTGCCCACCTACACCACAGCAACGCAGGATCCAAGCCATGACTGCAACCTACACCACAGCTACGGCAATGCCAGATCACTGACTCACTGAGCAAGGCCAGAGATCAAACCCACATCCTCATGGATCCTAGTCAGGTTCGTTAACCCCTGAGCCACGAGGGAACTCCTGAAAAATCCATTTTAAAAAGCATCCCAGGTTACTCTGCCCAGGCGGGTTGCAGACAAGACATGGAGAAACCTCGATTTAGAGGGTGTTAATTAATTAATTAATTAATTTATTTTTAGGGCCACACACACGGCACATGGAGGTTCCAAGGCTAGAGGTCGAATCAGAGCTGCAGCTGCCAGCCTACACCACAGCCACAGCAATACTAGATCCGAGCCGCATCTGTGACCTACACCACAGCTCATGGCAATGCCGTATCCTTAACCCACTGAACAGGTCCAGGGATCAGACCCGCATCCTCATGGATGCTAGTTGGGTAGGCTGCCGCTGAGCCACTACAGGAGCTCCTAGAGTGTACTTTAAATGAGAAACAATTATAACAGCATGTGATGCTTTGGGATTCTGTGAGGAATGCCATGGATCAAGAGCAGTGTTTGCCAAGGGATGGTAAGGCTGAAATATGAGTCACTGTATCAACAGGTGCCATGGCTAAGGAAGTGACTGAGAAAAAAGACTGGGGACAGCTCAGGAGGATAAGCCCAAGACAAGGGGAGAAAACCGAGCCGTCTCTAGGGTGGTCTCGAGGGCAGAGTAGAAGTTTATTCTATTTGGTCTTTTCCTTCCAACTCCAGTACTACTTCCAACCCATTCCAGGGTCCTCTTTTTCACTCTGTTTTTTTTCTGCCATCCTTTAAACTTAAGATCTCCTACATTTCTGCCCTGGGAGAGATGGGAAATCTTCAGGCGACACCTTTCATTCCAACAGTTTCGATTCCACTGTAAAAATTCCCCCTGGGCCTCCCTCTCTCCTCCTGTTTGCTTCTGTGTTTGTCCACCCAGCAGGGTGGAGGAGGGAGGGAGAAGGGGGCCCTAGGACCCAGGATAGTTCTCTTACATCAACAAGCTTGCTCTGGGCACTGACTCTGGAAGCACCAGGCTTGCAGCAGAGAACTTCATGGACCCGCAGCCCGTGCCCTCACCCCGTGCTTCCAGAGAAACAGACCCAGAAGGGGAAAAACCCAGACACCAGCTGCTCACTGGAAAAGTTTTCCGTTTGTTTGACAGACTGACAGGTGATTGAGTGATTTTGATCTATCTATTTGAGAAGCTGTGGGCAGAAATGGATCCTTCAGAAAGAAACACTAATGAGAAGTAGGCAGACTTTCCTCCCAAAACACCACATGTGAAAATAACATAGATATATGTTTCCTGAAAGCCCTGGCCCCAAAGACCCCCATTTACAAATGAGAAAGCTGAGCCCAGGGAGATGAAGAGACAGCCCCTATTTCTAGCAGATGGTGTCAAAGCTTTGTCTCCTAACAAAAGTCCCCTAGCTTTCTCTTCACCGAGTCACATGTAAAAAGATACTAAAATCGCATATTTGAAATGTAGAAAGATTGGAGTTTCTGCCGTGGTACTACGGGATCAGTGGCGTCTCTGCAGCACCAGGACACAGGTACGATGCTCGGCCTGGCACAGTGGGTTAAAGGATCCAGCATTGCCACAGCTGTGGTGTAGGCTGCAGCTGTGGCTCAGATCTGATCCCTGGCCTGGGAGCTCCATACGTGGTATGGCATCCAAAATAAATAGAAATAAATAAATGCATTTTAAAAACATGGAAATATTAGTTGTAAGCCAGTAAGTTATCAATGTTTTGATCCTTCCAAATGTAAAAAGATTCAGGTTCCAACAGTGATTTGCAATTTTCAGGAAAACAAAAACAAAGACGTGACTCAGAGAAGCTCAAGTGGCCTCAAAAATTCTTATCTGCTGGGGTAGTCCCATGAATTTTTGGGCTGATAATATTAATTATGACAATTAAAAAGCTGGCAATAGTTGCCTTATTCTGGTTACAGTTAAAGACCAAAGGTCTCATTCCAACCAGAAAAAGGTAATTATTACCAGATTTTGAATTAATATTAATATTATCAGTTCAAAAATTCACAGATTAAAATATTAAATATATCATAAAAATATGCTTAGATTGTGATAAAAATTTAAATTCTCATTGTGGCCACCACACAAAAATGTTCCCATGCATCCATTTATTTATTTGTCCAATGTTTACTAAGTACTTAATAATTAGCATTGGATGTCAGGACTACTATAAACTCCAGGGATATGATATTGAACAAGGAAGATAAAAGTCTTCCGTCAAAGGACCTTCCTTCTAGTAGAGGAAAGGGATAATAAAGAAGTAGAAAAACGAACAGTGGCAGGTAATGGTAAGGGCTAAGAGAATAAATAAGGTGGAGTTCCTGTTGTGGCTCAGTGGAAACAAACCCGACTGGTATCCATGAGGAGGCAGGTTTGATCCCTGGCCTTGCTCAGTGGGTTAAGAAGCTGATGTTGTCACAAGTTGAGGCAGGGGTCACAGATGCGGCTCGGATCCTGAGTTGCTGTGGTGTAGGCCAGTGGCTGTGGCCCTTATTCTAACCTTAGCCTGAGAACTTCCATACGCTGCAGGTGTGGTGGAAGAAAGGGAGGGAGGGAGGAAGGAAGAAAAGAAGGAAGGAAGGAAAGAAGGAAGGAACTCTTGCATAGGGAACCAAGCAGAAGGACCCTGGACCAGGAGGCACTAAATGAGAAGTTACCATTTCCCTGTCCAAAATGAAACCTGCTTACAGCTATCTCTGTGGTGTCGGGGACATCTACCCATAATCCCATGATAGTCTCCACCCACCCCCCCTCTTCACAGGTGGAGTCCGGAACAGACCACAGAGCTGTGTCAACCTCGTGTGATTACAGTGTTCAGTGAAGAAGCAGTGTGTGTGAGACTTCCCCCCGTGACGCATCGAACAAAGACAACGCCAGGTGTTCACATCAAGTTCAAATGTTCCATTTCTGAAAAGCTCTGTCAAACGCTCCACAGCCTGCCGGAATCAGAGCTTGCTCACAGCTGCGAGATGGTTTCATTTGACTGTCTCCTACCCTCTACTCCCCTCCCCAACCCACATGGGCCATCAACAAAGGCTTCTTGCCATACCTTCCCTGGGACACAAATTTAAAACTCAGGGGGCCGAATGCCATTCAGGACCACGTCACCCCTCCCCATGAAAGAGGGAGGAAGGAGTTCTGCTTCCGTCTGTAGTGATGACAGTGTTCATTCAGATCCGAGTGTGGCAAGTGTGCAAGGGGACAGTCACTTTTCCAGTCTTTTCTATGTGAAATCCACCGCACACAGCAAGTCTCATTTTTCAAAGCAGTTCTGTGACATGGTGATTTTATGGAGGCAGGCTTATTAAGGACGCACTTAGTGAAATTGGTACAAACTACATTGGGTTCTTACCTGCAAGAGGGTCACAGGTTAACACTCCCAGGCAACTATGTTTCTGTCCCATTGATCTTCAGGTCAGGATCTCATATAACTTTCATTTCTTCCATTTCCTGATGGGTAAAAGGACCACCCATCATTACTGCCATTCTCTTTCGTTTTAGAATAGTTTGCTTTTCCCTTTCCTCCCTTTTATGTAAATATTATACCACCCAAAAAGCCACTTTGTTCAATTGAGGGTGGCCAGCAGGAAGCCCTTAGAGCAAAAGGGATTCAAAGCATCATCATCCTTGGTGTATCAAGAATGCTGAATTCACTTGGAAGTATTTTAGGGCTTATGGGTCAGTGTTGTTCTAGTCACAAGATTCGTGAATTAATTATGCCACAACAAGAAGAGACAGATGATCACTGAACACCGAGATCTCCAAATTATGAAGGAAGGCTGCACGGAACCTCTCCTATTCACCTCAGGAATGGCCTAAATACTTGGCACAAAACGGAGGTTGTTATGTATATCGGAAGAGAGCCAAAATCAGAGACGTATGCAAACCTGGCTTTGGGACAAAGAAAGACTTTAGGAAAGTGTACTCCTTCGAGCCAGGGTTAGGGAGCAACACAGCCTGCTTCCATATCAGCTATGGGCACCCTCGAGGCCATTCCATGTCTGAAATTCCACGAGCCAAATACCTCCCTGTTTCAAAACCAAATATGTGTTTAATTCTTGTTATTGGTGCTTTTTAATGATTTCCATAAGTACTATGGCTGAAATAATAAGGTAAATCTATTAAAGAAAAAAGTGATTATTTGATCTTAAATAATACCCTAACATCCAAAAGGCATTGGCTTAGAATAAATATGGATCACAACAGAAATGATAGTCATTTTCTCCTTAAAGACACTGGGGTATAGGTGACTCTGCAGAAACAGAGCAACATGGAAACCTGCTTACAAAGCCTGTCATCTGTCTCTGATGAATGAAGGACTCATGGGAAACTTTTCATTAATACTCAAGAAGGCAAGTAGCATCAATCATTTCTGTCCCTCAGAGGAAATATTCAAATATAACAATTTTTAGGTAGAAACATTTGGATTTGGTAAACAACAACATTTTAAAACAATATGATACTTTGCTAGAGTGGCAGTAGCCAAGAATTCTGAGTCAATCCTCTCACTGTTGGACATACAGAAACCCAACACCATCAAATTAACTTCGTTTTTAATCAAGATGAATCAAACTATAGGAATGCAGGGGCTGACTCAGTCAAAGGAAAATTTCTTGAGGTGGTAGCTGACTGAGGAAGAAAAATGTGGCTGATAAGAAAATCTTGGGTCTTTCTTGTATTTAGGAAACAGCTTGCCTCCTCCAGGACACACGTGGCATCCGCTTTCCAGTTTTACACTAGAAAATATAGGGCAACACTCTTTGTAAATGAAACCTGTATGTAAATACGAAGGAGCAATAGCAGTGTTTGTAGTAGTAGAAATAGCAGCAGCAACAGGAGTAGTAACAGCCACCATGGCGGTAACTGAAGTCACATCAGTAACAGTAACAACAGGCGTGATGGTAACAACAGCAGTGGCTGATATTTTAGAACCATGGCTGGGAAGATTGGGAGGGTACCTTCCAGTTTTGCTTCCCCTTGTACACCTTCCGAAACTAAAGTGTTAGGAGAGAACAACGGGTTTATATAAGTTCTTACAGGAGTAAACAGGATACCCAGGAGCAGAATTCAAATTTCGAAATTCTGTCTTATGAAACAGAATATAAATACATAA
This sequence comes from Phacochoerus africanus, assembly GCF_016906955.1. Classification (NCBI taxonomy): domain Eukaryota; kingdom Metazoa; phylum Chordata; class Mammalia; order Artiodactyla; family Suidae; genus Phacochoerus; species Phacochoerus africanus. The sequence goes on along the minus strand of NC_062551.1, from coordinate 25,795,746 downwards.
AGCTATGATTTTCAAAGCTGTTCAAGAGGTCGAAAATAAAGGACTCACGGCAGTCATTGTAGAACCTGGAGAGTTATCACCATAATTACGTCCTCCAAAAAACTAAGAATAATCCCAGCAAAAAGCACAACTATGCTCTTAGCCTATAATGCCTTCATGAAAAGGGGGAAAAAAGCTGCTCATGTCAACCTAATTAAGTTTCTGACTCTTTACTATTTGTTTAGTGTGCATTTATTTGTATATTTTTAGGAGTTCATGGGACAATGGGTTGTGGGATGTAAGAATATCTTGAGAGGTTGCAGTTGAAAGGGTTACGTATATGTCAAAAAAAAAGCCATGCGTCCACACATGTGTCCATTGGGAAGACATATGTTGGACCCAATCTTAAAATTACTCTTTAGATCAAAGTTTTGGAACTGTTTCTGGAAGAAGAACCCAGAGACCAGAGAATCCAGAGTTCTCCTATGTAGGAAAGAAGTCCTTGAGACAGAAAGGGAATAGATGCTTCCCAAGACGACTAGGTGGTGGATGTCTCATCTGCAGAACACATGAGAGGGAGGCAATGGAAGTGACGAAGAGGTGTCTTAAAACAAGCCCTCAAACAGGGCTTAAAAATAAAGGTTGACTAAAGCAATCAACCACTGCAGATCCTACAGACGTGGGAAGATCTACCTGGAATACAAAGAAAGGAATTCTTTGAAGATGTACAACATCAGAAGTTCAATCTTTGGACTTCTGCTTTAAGCAGTTCCGTGGTGGAGAGGGATTAGAATTTAGTAGTTAAAAAAAAAACAAAAAACAAAAAACATAGAATACAGTCTGTAGTGTATTGTATGTAATTATGCTTCAGTTAACAGTGTGTTACATAGTGTCTGGTTCTGGGAGTTCCCTTCGTGACTCAGTGGTTAACGAACCTGACTAGGATTCATGAGGATGTGGGTTCAATCCCTGGCCTCTCTCAGTGGGCGAAGGATCTGGCATTGCTGTGAGCTGTGTGGTAGATCACAGACTCGGCTTGGATCCTGCGTTGCTGTGGCATAGGCCGGCAGCTGTAGTTCCAAATCGACCCCTAACCCGGGGAACTTCCAAATGCCGCAGGTGTGGCCCTAAAACAAACAAACAAACAAAAATGATGTGTTACATGGTGTCTGGTTCTCATTTGGGAGTGTGCTTCAATCATTCTCAGCTACTCTGGCCCTCCCCATGAATCTTGAATGAAAGAATGCCTCCAGAGATTATAGGAGCCAGGGATTTAGGTGTGGTGGACCTTCACTGAACATCAGAGTCAAGATGTGAGTGTGCAAACTGGTGAACCCCAGACTGACAAAACGTACGACATCTCCTTCCTGAATGTGCAATTGCACCATCACATGGTGCTACGAGCAGATTAGCCATGGCAGGTTGAAACATTTAAGGGGAAAAAAAGGAAGGGGCCAAGAAAAATGAGTCCCTTATTTTTCCCAATAATTTCTGCAGAGGAAAAACAAAAATTCCTGTGACTCTGTATGAGGTCTCAGATGCCAGGGCCCAATCATTTGGAGACAACTTTCTATGTTATCAACACGCCTTCCTCCAACCCTCCAGGTGATGGCTTCCTCCCTCTCCTCTCCACTGCTCCACTCTCCTACACTCCTTTCCACTTCCTCACTTTCCATTCTTCACCTCCTACTCACTCTGTAACCTACTGCCTTAGAGCTGGGTTTGCTCCCCTGATTTCCATGGCCCGCTCCGCCTCTAAGAGTAGAAACGCACTAGAGCAAGGCTGCTCTCATGCTTTTGCAAAAAAGCAGCACCAGGGTAACTATCACCTTCAAAGAACAAGCCTACGTTTAAGCACTGGAGTAAAGATTTCCTCGGCAACTTTGCCAAATGAGGAGAGGTCACTCTGTGCCTTGTTTTCTTGAGTAGGACGGACGGAGGGAGGAAAGGGTCTGCCGCCGCCAAGTGTGCTGGGGCGGACGACAAAGGCTCCATCAGGAACCTTCCCAGCTGACACACAATGCTATCAGAGCCAGTTTGGGTCCTGCAATTTTGCCCCTGGCTCTGCAGGAGACTCCAGTAGAAGCCTACTGCTCAGAGCTCACTCCATGACTTGGCCCCAGGAAAAGTTTCCTAGCCAAGTTTAAACCCCTGGAGACCAGGGGTGTATAATTTAAGCTCTAATATAAGCTAAGAGGGAAAGCAACAATACTAGTGCTCCCATAATGGAAAGATCATTATTTTTAGGTTTGTATAGAAAGCAGAGCAGGCAGCTGTGAGGGAAAAATGTACCCTTTGAAAAGAACCTACTATTGTTATATTTAAGCTGTTGGGATACAGCTTTTGACTCAGAGGCAATTGTCATATGCTCAGAATTAGCCCAGGAACAGTCACAGGCTTAATGATTTTGAAAGTAGCAATAGACAAACAAAGGTGAGGGGGGACGGCTGATAAGTGTTTTATGGCCCATTATTTCTTTTTCGTGCTAAAGAATCTGTAACCGTACTCAGAGCTGAAGGAGAATGATAATGCCAAGTTTACTTTTTTTTTTTTAGTTTTTGCTCATAAATATTTACCTGTCTTTCTTTAGGTGGGATAACAGAGGTTAAGTACTCGGTCAAATAGACTTCATTTAAAATACTAGGTCTGCTACTTACTATGTGACTATGAGTAAGTTACTAACCTCTCATTCTTCAGTTTTTTTATCTAATAGATGCAAGGTGCAGATAATAAAACATCTGTCTCAGGGAGACGATGCAAAATGTAGAATGGATAAATATGTATTCATTCTATACATATTTACTGGCAGCTACATTGTATCCAGTAATGCTTAGGTGCCCGGGGGGGGGGGGGGGGGGGGGGGGGGCAACAGAGAACAAGAGAGATGCAAGATCCCAGGGCTGTAGAAACTTACACTCAAGTGAATCATGTTAAGATACTACATGTGTGCAACCGAGTACAATGTGGGGCATGAAGCGGGTACTTAATAGATGACAGCAACATCAATAAAGTTATTCAACAGCAACGTCCCCCTGTAAAGACCGCTGAGTATGGCAGTAAAGGGGAGAGGAATGTGCAACCCCCAAAGGGCATCCTTGGTATGAGGATTATTTTAAACTGGTTATTACTGAGAAATGATCCACACGGGAGAAGCTTGGAAAACTGAGAAGATGTTACCCATTTTTAAGAGGCATTTACATCTATAAGGAAAGTTTCCATCTATAAGGATATGTCTTCTCTGTACCAGGAAGAAGAGCTGGACTAAATCTCTAGAAACTCTTGTCAATGGAAAAAGCACAAAATTAAATCTGCATGACAACCATACCCTTGCTTACTGTCCTATTCCTGGGAACTTCGATAACTGGTTCCTTAATGACATTTTTCCTTTGTTTTAATCTGGAGAAGGTATTTAAGGTGACTGCTTGGGCCATTTGGAAGAGTTGTTCAATTTTCCTGGGTATCTCCCAGATATCCAGGAGGTGTACATGTTATTAAACTTTGGTTTGTTTTTCTCCTGTTAATCTGTCTTTTTATTAAGAGAGGTGGGGGTATCTCAGCCAAGCACCTAGAAGGGTTGAGGGAAAATTATTTTTCCTTCCCTACAGGGGTCAGGCCAACCAGGCTTGTTCCCAATTCTACCACATATGAATGACTGGAGGTAAGGCATGTCACCTCTTGAAGTATGTTTTCTCACCTGCAAATTGGAGGCAGTCATAACCCATACCTCCAAGGGTTGTGGTAAGGATGAAATGAGATAACTCACAGTTCCTGGCATTCAGGAGAAGTTAGTGAATCAGAACCCCCTCAGACTGAGATACTGACAAATTGACAAAGGCAAGAGAAGACTGAAAACCTGACTAGGTCTGAAAGCCAGTGAAAACAGCTGGCCACTTCTGGCCTGGGTCCCACTTACTTAATTACCCTTTATTAACATCTGCTATATTCCAGGTACCATACTGAGGGCTGTGAGAAGTGAAAAGCATGGTTTCCCTGTCTGGGGGCTGTGGGCAGAGGCAGTTTCATGGGGAAACAGAGAAATAAACATGTGACTCTAAGACTGGGAGAATTCCGAAAGTGCGGTGGGACAGACACAAGCAAAGGGCTGTGGAGGCACCATGGGAGCCATCCTCAGACCTGGTCCTGCAGGAATGTCTGCCACACTGGCAACCAGGCCTCTAGAGCTCTGGCCACACTGTACCCATAACACTTTGTCATTCTGCAGTCATGGATGCCTTCCTAGGGGGACACCCACAGTTGCATGACCCCCACACTACATGGGGGGAAGGGACAAGAAAAATCCCATCCACAGGAAATCTGCCAGGGGCCAGAGAGAGGACCAGGTGCATTAAACATCATCTCACTTGATCTTTCCAGTGAATCTCTGAAGGAGATTCATTTGCACTCCATTTTAAAGGGGAGGAAATGAAGATTTAGAGGGTCTAACTCACTGGCATAAGATCACCCAACAGTAAAAGACAATGCAAGACGTGTACCCCCAGGTCTTATTGATTCAAATGTTCTTTTTCTACTATACTATGATGCTTCTCACTAGTCATATATAGATCACAGTTTTCCTTGGAGGAAAAAAGTAAAATCAGGAAGGTGGAAACGAGTCAACAAATTGATTCAGTGTCATCCAAGTACAATGTACTATTATCGTCAAAGGTCCAAAAGAAACCGGACTTAGCCAGGCAGGTTAATTTACTAAAGAAACTGAGGTCCTGAATGGTCTAGCATCCAAGTTATTTTTATCTGTTGATTTTTACCTGATCCCTGTATAGGACATACTCTACCATGACCACAGGCAGTGGACTCCTAAAGGGCATGAATATATACCTTGACTTTGAGTAGGAACCCAGGGCATGATTTGGAAATCATTATGGTGGTCAATGAACATACTAAAATGGTTATATCATCTAGAACGATCCATGAATTGCAATATAATTGGGTTAGTGAGTAGACATTATAAGGCCACAAGGATTCAGGAAAAGACTCAAGGTAACTAAGCAACGTGTGGTCCAGGATCAGAGTCCCAAAAGAGGAGGCTCAGTTGTCCTTTGAAAGGTCAACTCACAAAATTCATGAGATTAGTCCCAGAAGCCATTTTCTTTATGGACCAGATTTATCCCAGTTCAAAGGCAAGAATAGATGTTCTTAGACATTTAGTCAAGGTCTGGAAAGGTGCAAAAGAATCCTATAGCTTGGGCATTGGTAGTATTGAGGACATGATTTCTTTCATCTGATGAAGGAATATATTTTTAAAAGTAGAAGGTGGAGAGTATTTCTGCATCCAAGAAGAATAATGGAAGAACAACACTTTGTCAGTGTTGATTCCTGCTGTCCATGGAAAGAGATACTAAGTACAGCCCCTGCCCATATTCTGAACATTAAGGCAGAGTTCAAGAGCTATCTCCATACCTCGAGAATATATTTCTCAATAGTATTTATTGCTTTTTACTCTAAGTGCTGTTCACAATGGAATAACTGAAAAGTCTGATGTGGATTACCTGGAATTACAGAGGTATACATCTGATTATTTGCAAGGTATAACCTTCAAACACATAATTGTGAACTAATACACTGGCCTCAGAATTCTACTTAGATCTCTTGTGATTCTGGCCAGTGTGAGTCAGTCCCAAGTAGCTGCTCACCTCTGTGTTCCCTGATGATGTTTTTGAGACCATGATGCTGAGACAAGACCCTGAATCATGAGGGTCACGCTGAGACTAATGGTCCAGAGACACCCTGTCTGGACATCTGGTCATTGACTTCAGTGTTAACACTTTCATTTCAACACATCATGAGAATTGAATAACCCACACTTTTACTTTTACATAGAAAGTTATTCCCTCAGCCTTAAGCTGGAAGACTATAGGTATAGCTTTTTTCCTCCTGCATTGTTTGGTGACAATGTGACATTCAGTAAAGGTGTTCCTGCTTTCACTATGTTAGCAGGTTTGGAAATGGGTAAGACTGAGGTATGAACCAGGTGGAGGAAATTATTCTTGCCTTCATTGTCAATTCACTTATGCTTGAATCCATCCATTCATTCATAAACCCACTAAACAAATATACACTGAGTGCCTACTATATGCCAGAGTCTAAGGAACCAGCAGTGATTAAAACAGAAAAATTCCTTGACCTCACAATTCAGTAAAGAAAGAAACATATCAGGTGATAATCAGTGCTGGGGAAAATGGTAAGTCAGGGTAACCTGGAAAGAGACTGCCAGGCTAGGGGTAGGGAGAGCAGTGGTCACTATCTTGTCCTGAGTGGTAACGGAGGCTTTTATATATTAAGCAAGCATTTGGAAAAAAGACCCAAAGGACGTGAAGGAATGTGCTAGGTAGATAAATGAGAAAAGGGCGGTCCTAGATGAAAGAAGAAACCAAAGGTAAGGCCACACTCAGAACGGTCAGGGTGCAATGGGTACAAAAAGGAGTCAGTGGGCCTAAGAACAATCACGGGAGGTAATTCAAGAGTTAACGGGGGCAAAGATTTTCAGGACTACTTTGTAAGTGGTGACGAAGACTTTCCCTTCTCCATGAAGTGAAAGGGGCAGGGAGTGGAGGGGTTTAAGGAGAGAAGTGACATAATCTGACATTTTTCAAAGGTTACTCTAACTGCAGTGTGAAGAACAAACAGGTTGTTGGAAAGCACAGGTGAACATAAAGATATCACCGAAGGGAGGTCCTGTTGTGGCTCAGTGATAGTGAACCCGAGTAGTAACCATGAGGATGTGGGTTCGATCCCTGGCCCTGCTCAGTGGGTTAAGGACCCAGCATTGCCATGAGCTGTGTTGTAGGTGCAGACAGGGCTCGGATCTGGCATTGCTGTGAGCTGTGGGGTCCGGTCACAGATATGTCTCAGATCCCACACACTGCTATGGCTGTGGCAGGTGTGGCTCTGGAAGGTACAGCTCTGATTCGACCCCTAGCCTGGGTACTTCCGTTTGCTGCAGGTGCAGCCCTAAAAAGGAAAAAAAAAAGATATTACATAAAATACGAATCTAATTTTATGAGCACTAACCCAGCAAGTCAGGAATAATTGGTCCATGCAGAGAAATCTATACCTGTCTTTAGAAGCCAGGTCCACGGGCCAGGGATGGCTTCCCTCCTGTTAGGGGCTGGCCTCAAAGAGGCTAAAAAGAATAGTAGAATGACCTACAGAAAGAGCACCAATGTGTCTGGAATCTGCTTGAAGCTGAATAAACTCCCACTCTTAACAAAGTAGAAATTAAAATAGAGTCAGTACAGTACACAAGGGGAAACGCGAGTGACTCATTTCTTAGCCTATCCTTGACCCCACTCTACCTGCAGGCCCCTGTAAGTGATAATAAAAAAGAAGCTTCCCAAGCCCTCTTTACGAGCTATGCCACCGAGAAGGAAAAACAGAAAAGAAAAGATAAGTATTTCTGGAGTGTCCCTCGCGGGGCTACATTTTTATCTTTCTCCAAAGGTTGAAATGGAAGCATCACTATCACCTTGGGGAGAGAAAGGCAGTGGCATTGGTGATGATGTCGGTAGAGGCAACTGGGCCAGTCAAGATGCCACCATTTCTGAATATTCCAGCCTTGGGAGCTGGCTAGGAGCAGCTTTCTGTGATACAAGGAAAAAAATGGCAAAAGCACCTCAGTACAAAACAGTGACTCAAGACACCACAAATACAATGGAGAAGACATAGGTCAGAAAGACCCTCACTGGGGCCCGGGGACCCTGAGGCCATTTCCTTCCGTGATCACTGCCAGACAGAGGAGGGGGAGAGATCAAGAAATGTATGGAAGGAAGCTTAACAAGTTGACCAGATGCTAATAGGAGGTGGGCAATAGAATCTGGAACAGCAGAAAGTTGCTGGTGGTGGCTGTCTCAATCCCCTCTCAAAGACCAGGTAAAATGGGACTCATTTGCATATGTTGCTTCCTTCTGGCACCAAGTAGGAAAAGTCTAAACAGGGTTTGGAGTTATCCAAGTTTTAAACTAACAAAAAAGATATATGCTTCATAATCCCTCCAGCGTTGACTTTTTTCATTATAACTATGTTGCACTAAAACAGATGCATGAGAAGGTCGATACTATAATAAATGTGGCATCTGTCAACTCCTACCAGAACTGGAAAACGGGAAAGGTGCTATGAATAGCTCTGGCCACAGAAGGAACTGTGGCCTCAGATAAGATGCAGAGATATGGAGGATGAACTGGGCCTGCCGTGCCTGCAAATCAAGTGAGAATGCCAGGTTAGCTGTGGGAGGAGAGAAGAACCCAAAATTCCTAGGAAGGCAAAAGCTGGTGAAAAAGAGATACGGAAGAGGAGATGTTGTTTGTTGGTTTGTTTTTCTTTTTGGTCTTTTTAGGGCTGCACCTGCGACATATGGAAGTTCCCAGGCCAGGAGTTGAATCGGAGTTGCAGCTGCTGGCTACACCACAGCCACAGCAAAGCCATTTCTGAGCCGCTTCTGTGACCTACACCACAGCTCATGGCAACAGGGGATCCTTAACCTACTGAGCAAGGCCAGGGATTGAACCCACATCCTCATGGACACTAGCGGGGTTTATTACCACTGAGCCACAATGGGAACCATATCTGAAGGAGGGCTTCAAAAAACTTCCTCACATATCAGATAGTTGAGAAGGCCAAGCACATACATGTCCAGGGCTGGAAACATGCTCCAAAAAAGGCCAAAAAGACCTCAACTTTCACCTCTAGCTGACCTTCTGACTCTGAAAGCAGGGAGTAGACTGAGGCAGGGCTGTAAGGACTATCTAGGCACTGAATACCCCACACAGGGTCCATCTGCAGGGACAGTGAACGTGTCTTTGTCTTGCTTTTCCTGTTTTTCCTTTTCTGTGGCTCTAGGTGTTTAAAGAAACTCTATCAAAACACTAGCTGACCAGCAAGCAAATGGAATAGACGTTAGTGCACACACATGACAAATAACACAGAATTTACAAAAAGAGTCTAGAAAATCACAAAAACACAATAAACAGCTACGACGAACCATCTGACTTCTAGAATTGCTATGTTATATTACTCAAAATGTCAACCAGTTTTAACGAAAAATGAGGCATTCAAAGACACAAGAAACTATAGCCCATGCACACATAAAAAGAAATTAGTCGGAAGTCTAGTGTGTGCTGTTTCCCCAAAAGTAGTATGTCCCTTAATAGATAAATGGATAAATAAACTGTGGTAAATCCATACAATGTCATATGATTCAACATTTAAAGGAAATTTTGTGAACTATCAAGCCACAAAAATACAGAGATAATAGTGTGAGGTGAAAGAAGCCAGTCTGAAAGGGCTACATGAGTCCAGTTCTAGAATATTCTGTAAAAGGGAATAGAGAAAGTAGAAAATCTGTGGTTTCCAGGACATGGGTTTTGAGGGACAGGGTTGAGCAGGTGAAGATCCAGCCTCTTTAAGGTGGTACCATTCCTCTGTGTGATAGGTAACGGTGGATGTGTGACACTCTGCATTTGTCAAAACCCAAAGGACTTTACAGCACAGAGTGAACTTCTGCATATGCAAATTTTTCAAATATTACTTAGGCGTTCAGGGGTTCCCAGGATGAAACGCATAAGGTGATAAAAGAACCAGACCACTTTACCAATATATGAAAGAACCTCCTTTGAAGAGGTGGTGAGAAAAGATGACGACCGAGGAAAGTGAAAAACGGGTAGAGCCAAAACATAAAGGGAAAAAGAGCTGTACAGACACACTGCACTCTCATCAATAAAGCTCTTTTTCACGGGGGAGGACGGTGACTGACGCTCACACCACTACAGATGAGCACTGAGATGGAACAGTACTTAAATGATGGCGAATGGCATCTCACTGTTGGATGGGAGGTTACACAGAAACAAAGGGACGAGGCCAGCAGGAGCTATGTTATGATGGATTATAGGGGGAGAGACCAGTGAGAATTCATGCGTAGCATAATATAGGTACAGGTTAAGTTATACAGAGACATAGGTACAGATACACAAAGATACACAGCTTTCGAAACAAGCACATCTTCCTCTGCTCTGTTGGCTGAGCACCTAGAAGCAAGGACAGCCCAGGGACAGTGAGCACACCAGGCCCCCAGATCCTGCTTTCTGACACCATTCTCCAGTGCAAGGAAACAGGGCTGCTTGGTAAACCTGATTATTTTCTGGGACTGAAAATATTCAAGACGCACTCAGCATCAGAAAGTGCTAAAAATAAATGTCAGTAACAGGGATATGGCCAAGGGACAGGGGGACCAACTGAAAGAGCTCCCAATGATCAAGGCTGAAACAATCTGACCCATGAAATAAGACAGCATTGGATTAAAATTCTGAGTATGAAGGAAACATTGATGAGTCTATACCGATAGCAATAAATCACTGGATAAATAAAACCATGTGGGAAATAGACAAATCTCCCTGTGCAAAAGAATTCCAGGAGTTCCCGTCGTGACGCAGTGGTTAACGAATCCGACTAGGAACCATGAGGTTGCGGGTTCGGTCCTTGCCCTTGCTCAGTGGGTTAACGATCCGGCATTGCCGTGAACTGTGGTGTAGGTTGCAGACGCAGCTCAGATCCCGCGTTGCTGTGGCTCTGGCGTTGGCTGGCAGCTACAGCTCTGATTAGACCCCTAGCCTGGGCGCCTCCATATGCTGAGGGAGCGGCCCAAGAAATAGGCAAAAAGACAAAAAAAAAAAAAGGATTCCAAATTTTCTCTGTAGATATTCCACACACAGGACAGTAGAGCATAACTGCCCATGCTTTTCATGTGGGCTGTACGCAGTGACTTCCACCTAAAGACTGCAATTTGGAAAGAATGGCATGAAGAATAACTGAGCCCAAAGGCCGAGTTAACATCGACAGTGTAAGTCACCCTGAGAACACATGGTCTTCGTGTGATGTGATGAAAATGGTACCTTCGCTCTGCAGTCTTCCTCCCTCAAACACATAACGCCAGTGTAATCATGAGAAAACTATCGGACTGGTCTCAGTTTAGGACCACTTTAGAAAGCATTTCGATGGGACTCCTCAAAAATAGGAAGAGCATCAGAAACAAGGAAACTGAAAAACTGTCACAGGCAAAAGGAGCCTACGGAGAAACAATAACTAGATATAAAGTGTCATCCTTAGTGACCCTCGGACACATAAAGACATTAGGTTAAAAAAAAAAAAAGTAAGGAACTCTGAATAAAATACGGACTTGAGATAATCATAATGTATCTGTGTTGCATCATTAATTGTCACAAACGTACTATACCAAGGCAGGATGGTCACATTAAGGGCAACTGGGTGTGGGATATGTGAGGACTCAATATCATCTTAACAAAATGTGGGGAAATTTAAAACTGTTTTAAAATAAAAGTTTATTTATAAAAGGAACACGGATCAAAATCACTTTATATTTCCACCAAGAATGTTTTCTGATTTTATTTTATATGTTCATTTTATATGTACTTACATAATCTGTTTTTTGTATTATTTTAGAGATATGTATTTACCCTTATTACAAAAAACCTTTTCTTTCAAACATTGCAATTGCAGCAAAAATTATGTATGGCGGTACCATAACTTACTCACCCTCCATTACTGGACACTTAACATGTTCAAAATCTATTTATAAAACATCTTCCACACAGGAGAGTATTTCTCAAGGATGGGCTATATAGCTGGGCTTTTTTCACTGACTTGCAAGGATGAGTATCAGCCATGTGGTCATTCCAAGGGCAGAGAGTAGGAAATAGCTATACGCTAAACACAGTGCTTCTCAGGTACCTCAGACCGGCCGGCAGATCCTGTGAGTTAAAATGTGGTTGCAAGTCAGTGGATCTGGGGTGCAGCTGGAAAGTCTCCAGTTCCAACAAGCTCCCGGGTGCTGCTCCTGCTGCTGGGCCACGGACCACACGCTTCGAGTGACCAGGCTGTTAAGAGCACTGTGAGTGGATCCAGGTAAGCTGGATGTTCTGCTTTACCATTTCTCTCTCAAGCAACCTTCAGGAAGCACATCCCATCTGAGAAACACGTGTCCTGCCCCCCAACCTTGTACCACTTTCCTCCCTTGGCTGTTAACGGATCCGACCACGGATGTCAAAGTTCCCTGCGAACCATGGAAGACCTCGTGTATGTAGGTCGGTTTGAGCTCTCTCTTTTCCTCTCTCCCCCAATGAAAAGCTCACTGTACAGAGTCCCCCACATTGCATACTGCGCTTTTGTGAAAGTGTCCAAATCACAAAAATGGCAACATTAGCAACTAAGACATGCAGGACACGGCTGCAGCACCATTAAGGGTCTTACAGTCCTCGCTGCCAGGAGTCAGACCGTTTAATCCTCATTAGGACCACGGTCATTAACGGAAGGAGCTAGGAGACATAAGTGGCAATAAAACCTGAGCCTTGTTTTCAAGGAAATTGACATTCTTAGCAGAGCTGGGCAGGGTACGGGTCGTTAGGAATGGCGGAATCATCATTAAACAAGAGCAAGTCAATCACACTGAAGACCGCAGGTGAACCTTGCGTTTTCCCGGAAACAGATGCTCTCGGCAGCATGTTCCCATCAGGGGCCCACACGGCACTCTCACCAAAACAAACAGGCATGTTGGGGTTTCATTTTGGTTCCTGGATTGTGATCATCGAGTTATCAACTAACATTAGATCCAAGAGATACAAATTCAATGCAGACAGATCCAGTGTAACAGTCTCACAATGAGGAAAACATCCTTTCTTTGATTTATTTAATTGACTGGAAATTAATCAAATAAAGTATGGCTTGATCTTATTATAAGGCTTTGTAGGCAGTGATGGATGGATAGGTGGGTGGATGGATGAATAAATAAGTGAAAAAAATTGAATTATAAGTAAAAGAGTAAGGGTTTGACAGACCCAGTTGCTTTAAATTTGGTGAATAATATAATTACATTTTAACCTGCCAGAAGCCCCCCTAAATTTAAGGGTTCTAACAGGTATATGAAGAACACTAAAGGTAAGAGAAAGTGGGCAAATCAAATGTACCCATGTGCCGACTGTGAAATTGGGAAAAGTAAGCAAAAAGTGGCAAAAAACTAGATGGAAAAATTGGTGCAATAAGATAGGAACCAAGCCTTTATTATCCAGTCTATAATACTAGGCACCAAGCACAGTTTCCAACCACAATGGGCCTGAATAAATGTTGCTGAATGAATGAATGAGCCGGCGATTGCAGCATTTGTGCTGAGACTTTAAAGTGGACGGGATCATTGGTTGAGTACAGGCGAAGGTTCCATTTCTAAAAATTGTGATTCTGTACCTATGAGGTTAAGTCCCAAATTTTTACTTCTTCAATAACTATCCCTGGATGACTCAGATACAGACGAGCCTCAAGAGAAACCTCCACCAGTTCTTTAGAAAGAGTTATTTCCTTCCATGTGCCCAAAGAGGCACCAGTCATGCCATATGACATTCTGATGTGGACAGTTTAATGGCCCAGCATTGAAACCAGAGCTTTGCTTTCCAGTTCAAAACTTTGCCTCTAAAATGCTACATCTGCTACACCACTGGTTGAGCAGATAATTCTGTGAGAAAGTTACACTTCCAACACTACTGTGTGGCGTGTCTTTTTTCCAAGACATTGCTTCGTAGAGAACAGTTGCTCTCAAGCCTAGATCAACCTTAGAACCACCGGGTGGAGGGATTTTAAAAAGACTGATGTCTGAGGCATAAGCCAGCAAATCCACAAATCAGAAGTAGGGCTCAGGGCGCAGGAGGCAGAGGGCAGGTGTCCTCCCTATAGCCAGCTTGAAGACCCCGCCTCATCCGCACCTCCACCACTTCCATTCTATAAAATCTCACATAACCCCTCTTACCTCCTTTCCCAGCATTGGTTGTTTTATTTTCTGAAATCTGCTGGACTCCAAACATTTTGTATCCTGAATTCTGGTTTAAAATCAAGGGAAAAGCCCCCTGCACTAAAATAAACCAGAGCAGAAATAAACTGAGGAAAAATATCCACTTTTGAAGTTGCAGTTTCGTTCATTTACTTTTTTTGTCTTTTTTTTAAATTATTATTTTAGGGCCACATCCGTGGCATGTGGAGGTTGCCAGGCTAGGGGTCGAATTGGAGCTGCAGCTGCCAGCCCACACCACAACCACAACAATGCCAGATCCAAGCCACATCTGCGACCTATACCACAGCTCACAGCAACACCAGATCCTCAACCCACTGAGCGAGGCCACTGATGGAAGCTGTGTCCTCATGGATGCTAGTCCGATTCATTTCAGCTGAACCATGACAGGAACTCCTCATTTACTTTTATTTAATAATTTAGTTGGGAAAGGCTGTGGTATGTTTCATTGCCATGCAATTTAGATTTGGGTGGGAAAAACTTTTGCAGATTGAGGAAATGACCGCTGTCTTCCTAGTCTGCCCTTGAAATGACCCCACTGGCTGAGGTGGTAACCTCAGGCGAGAGATGCTCAGTCCCAAATACATACCTCCCTTTATTAATTTTTTTTAAAAGTATATGTTTTATATATTGCTTGTGCTCTAAAACAGATTAAGGAAAGTTCTTAAATGTAATTCTATATATAAGGGAGACATACATTGGAAAGAGATGAAGACAAGGAAAGAAAGAGAAGCAAGAACACACCCATAACCTGAAGCCAAGCACGAGCCTGTGTCACGATCTTCTCTCCCCAGGACTCCTGGAGGCTCCTAGGGCCTCCCTGGTCTCCCCAGCATCTCCAGCCTCTGTGGTCCTCTCTTGATGCTGATGTCAACAGGCTGACACCATACCTCCCCAGTCCTCACCACACTCAGCTCCCCGCATAGCATCTCTGCCCTGGCAGTGTTCCTCTGGCTTTGACATGGATGGGAATCTCCTGGAGAGCTTATTAAAAACCAGGTTGCAGGGCGCCTCCTGAGTTCTTCATTTGGCAGGTTTGGAGTGAGAGAAGCTGCCTTTCCCACAAGTTTCCAGGTGATGCTGAAGCTGCAGGTCTGGGGACCACACTCTGAGACCTACAGCCCTCAGGGTTTCCCACACAACATGCACTCAGGATGACATATTTCCCCTGACAAGGCCATGGAGTTCTGGCTCCCACTTTCTTTGGGTCTGTATACCAATAGTTTTTCCTAGCCTCTAAGCTCCTACTACAACATCCTTAAACCAGTTTCTTTCTTTTTTTTTTTTTTTGTCTTTTGTCTTTTTAGAGCCGCACCTGTGGCATATGGAGGTTCCCAGGCTAGGGGTCTAATCGGAGCTGTAGCCACCTGTCTACACCACAGCCACAGCAACACCAGATCCGAGCCATATCTGCCACCTACACCACAGCTCATGGCAATGCCGGATCCTTAACCCACTGAGCGAGGCCAGGGATCAAACCCGCAACTTCATGGTTCCTAGTCAGATTCGATTCTGCTGCGCCACGAAAGGAACTCCTCACTGTTTCTTAAGTGAACCATCCTTCCTTATGCACAGCTATCCACCCATGTAGTTTCCTCTCACCACAAATCTCATCTCACAGCCCCTTCCCACCTCCATCTCCAACAGTCTGTCCATTTCTACAAGGAAGCCCTTAGTTTAAATCAGGTTTTCTTGTTCTCTACTCCCACAGAACCCCATTCCTTTCCTCTGCAATGCCTATCTCAATTGGTAAGTATTCATCCATTGGTGTGACATGCGGATTAATCTTTCTCTTCCTCTAGACTCCATGCTCCATGCACGGATTTATCCTGAGGTCCTGGTGTTACTGAACTAGGTACGTTTATTTCGCCCACGTGCAGCAAGCCAAAATGCCGAGATGCAAAGGTTTGCATCAGGGAGAGGGCTTATTCACAAGACAGCCAAGTGAGGAGATGGGAAAACAAGTCTCAGATCTGCCTTCCTGAAGGCAAGGGGCTCAGGGTACTTCTGGGATAAAGGATAAGGAAGCAGGGCAGTCTGGGGAGCATGGGGAAAGCTGGTTGGTAATCGGCCTTCTGCACTGCTGTCGCTAAGCTATAGTCCTCTGCACGTTCAAAAATGGGGGTGATAAGCAAGATCTGATTGTAGAGTTTGGGGCCCTCTGACATCAAAAGGTCACATACCTGACACCACCCTCAGGAGGGCTGGTGGGCCTCTCTAGTCTTAACCAGTTCAGCTCCAACTGGTCACAGCTGACTCAAAGTTCCTGGACAACACCTCCTCCAGCAACCATCTTATTGCTTAGGCTACCTGCTGCATGGAGGACATGCGAGTCTTTTGTAGCAAGATTTAAAAGGACCTTAATTAGTGAAGGCAGGTTACTGGTGAAATGGATTGAACTCATGATTACCCACACTTTCACTAGCACACTACTTGGGACAGAGGAAGCTATTTAATTTCAATGGAATAAGACTGCATGTACTTGCTAAAGTTGAGCTCACCTTTAGCAATGACTCTTCAGCCACAATGTAAAACCAACAAACCATTAGTTATGCAATCCACAGTCCATGTCACCTGCAAGTTGCAAGGAAATCAAGTGTTTGGAATTACTACAACCATCTATTTATTTATTTATTTATTTTGTCTTTTTAGGGCCATACCCAGGGGATATGGAGGTTCCCAGCCTAGGGGTCTAATTGGAGATGTAGCCGCTGGCCTACACCACAGCCGAAGCAAAGGCAGATTCGAGCTGCGTCTGTGACCTACACCACAGCTCACAGCAATGCCGGATCCTTAACTCACTGAGCGAGGCCAGGGATCAAACCTGCATCCTCATGGATGCTAGTCAGATTTGTTTCCGCTGTGCCATGAGGGGAACTTCCATCTCCGATTCTTACACTGGGGAGGGGGTTGCATGTAATCCAAAGCCCCAGGTATGTCCCAACCATCTGAAGCAGCAAAACATGAGTCGACATCGTCCCGATTTCAGAACAAGAAATCAAGGTCCTGGCTCCTGCTCCTCACTCACTGCCCAGCACGCACCCAGGGAAGCCTTCCAGGGCACGCCATGGTGCTGGTGGTTGCACAGAATGTGATACTCTGCAGGTGCACCACTGATGGCTGATGCTCTGGTTTCAGCCAGAGTTCACTTAGAGTCCTTGGAGGAATAGACGGACTCTACATACTCCAGGCCGTGGTCCAAGAATACTGTTTCTCTCAGCAAAACCTTTGAAAACTTGGATATCACCAGTGTGTTTAATATTTTAAATCCTGGCAAGGATAGTTTGGGTGGGTTCCATTAAAGAGTGAATGCTTTACAAGCCAACCTAGATGAGAAGCCTGAACCTTGGATAAGCTGCCCGGGGCCTCCTGAGAGGTCATTTTAATGCTCATATTCTGGCCTCTCTGGTCTGCAGGGCTGAAGCTTTCAGGTTCCAAATTTGTTACAGGAAACTGCAACGAGGCACGAAGGTTTGTGCAGTGGGAAGCATGTTCACCGAACATAGATCATATCAAACTGGATTCAAATCCTGCCTGTGACAATGGCCAGCTGTATACCCTGGAGTAAATTATGTAAACCCTCTCTAAACACTAGTTTCTTCCACTGGAGATGTTAAACATGTCAAATCATTAGGGATAAATAAGATAATATATGTAAAGTGCCCAGTGTTTCATATTATACTTATGAAGTATAATAAATGCTAGTGTATCTTTTGTTTGTTTGTTTTCCACCACTCATGATTGTAATCGGTTACTCTTTTAAGAAACCCAAAAAGTGATGTCACAGCAATCTTCATTTGTGAAGCAAAGCAGGTTTGAGGTCAGGCTAAGCCGGCTATCAGCCTTTGTTCTTGTTCTCTCTAATGCCTTGAAAAAGACCCAGTGGATGCTTTTTTAAAAACCCTAAAATAGAAAAAAAAGTGACTCCCCAGGGCCTAGTGGATGACAGAGCCTAAAAGAATCAGTCTGGCTACTGTTCTGAGCCAGGGGGTGGCAGGGCAAGGCACCGGGAGCCCACCTCAGAGGCTTTTGTTCATAGCTGAGTCCTGCAACCAAGGGTGCTCATGAACACCTCGTAATTCAGGTATTAACCTGGTGTGCTCGGCTGCCAGATCCTGTCCCCAGTGGTTTCTGCAAAGAGTTTTAAGTTTGTCAGCTCATTTTTCACTCGTAGCATCTAACTGGGGAAATGGCAAATGGACTTGGGCTGCCCCCAAACTCTGATTAGCCCACAGAGCATTTCTTAACAGAATCTTCCATTTTTAACATTGCTGGGAGCATCAGAGTCAAGCAACACTCACTTGGCATCAGGAAACATAGTTTGGACCTCACGCTGCTGACAAAAGGGCATCCAAGGAGAGGGAATGGTGTGTGCAAAGGTGCAGAGGCAACAACCAAAGAACCTGGGGTATGTAGAAAGCATTGCAGCTGGAGCCTTTGGGTTCAAGGGGTGGCGATGGAGAATAAGGTCAGGCAGGGATGTTGGGAAGAGTCACTGAAGGACCCTTGTTGTTTCAGAGTTCTTCTCTCATGAGTGAAAAGAAATCGGCACATGTAGGGTAGATGTGGAGGCACGGGCTCAATCAGAATGTATTTATGAAATGTCACTCTCACTCTGGCAGGTTTTGTGAAGGATGGAGAGAAGATAAGTAGACACAAGAAAACAAAACAGTTAGGAAGTTGTTGAAGTTCTCCAGATTTCTAAATGATACATATATATTTTTTTCCTTCTATGAATATTTTCACCACCTCCTATCCACGAACACACACACACACACACAGAGTTTACAGAAAGCAATTATAGTGAGGACAGATAATAGTCATGAAACTGAGAAGATCATTCTAAGAAAAAACTCAACTGGATGTAGGAATAAATGGGGATAAGAGCAAGTTTTCAGTCTGCTGGATTAATAAATACATCTGAGTGGGTAAAGAAATTATCATGAGGGAAGCTCTAAACAAATGCCTTTCCCCTCAGGCCTCTGTTTTGCCATTTGTAAGATCAGCAGATTGGAAGATGGAACTTTAGTGAGGGAGAATGAGTAGTCTCTTAAAATCACGACTGTGCTTAAGGTAGGCTTCCGGTCAGCAAGCAGCAGCTGTGTTTTTGGAAGAAAGTTGGTGACTGGACTCTGCAGCATGAACCTCTACAAGCAAATATTTAAAAAACAGGGTTAATGTTTCAGGACATGTTGCATCCTTGAATACTCAGATGAGAACTTGTGCTTGATGAAATAATTTTATAACATGAGATAGATCAACCTGGCTTCTTGGTGGGACTGGATTATTTCAATGAAAATTCAACCAAAGACACCAGTTCTCAAAATGCTGAGTTCTTAGCAACATGAATCCATAAGAAGCTTCTCTGTTTTTCAATAATAAGTTGTCTCAGCCTTCATTTCCTTAACACTAAAGAGGGTAATTAATACTGATCTCTGGAGTTCCCATTGTGGCACAGCAGAAACAAACCAGACCAGGAACCATGAGGTTGTGGGTTCGATCCCTGGCCTCACTCTGTGGGTTAAGGATCTAGCATTGCTGTGAGCTGTGGTATAGGTCACAGATGAGGCTCAGACCTGGCAATGCTGTGGCTGTGGCATAGGACAGCGGCTACAACTCGGATTCAACCCCTAGCCTATGAACCTCCATGTGCCACAGGTGTGGCCCTAAAAAGCCAAAAAACAAAACAACAAAAACAACAAAACTGATCTCATCAGATTTCAGTGCAAGGAAGAAGAAAAATTGAATAAAATGACCACTGCGCAGTTTGATATACAGAAAGGTTTACTTGAAGTCATTCAGGCCAACCTTCTGTTTACAGACTACAGCCTCATATAATGGAATATCTGATCATTTGGAGTTAAACCTAGGGTCGGTCTTAGGAACTTGAATAAGTGAAGTTCCCCGAGTCTCAAGTCTTTCATCTGTAAAATGATGGGAGTAGCTACTACACAAAGTTGATGAAATACAGGCAATGATCTGTTACATTTAACATGGTTTAATGTATGGTAGTCATAAACTGTATCGGCTGTGACTGAATGGGCTTTAACAAGAAGTAGAGTGTGGCTACGAGGTTTGCTCAGACAGTTAGAACCAATCCACAAGAGAAAGAACTGGAACATTGCCTTCTTAACTAAGTGTAATGGGGATGAATATGTGGGGAAAATGGAGTCCGAAGCCCTAAGTAAGTCACTAAAGAAACGATGTCTAAATATTTTTCCTTTGCTCAATACATACACTTGTTTTTGAAAGGCTATAAAACAAGAAAAAGAAGAAAAAAAATACAAGAGTTTACCTGCTTCCCAGGGAAAGTAACTCACAGGCAAATAAGGGTAGGGCATTGAATCAGTCTTTTTGCTAATAGTAAGCACATGTGAAGCCATTTACAGATTTATTCCTTAGTTTGCTCTCTTTTCCTTGGGTGACCAATACTTGCCTTTGCAAGCAGTTAAACCCTCAGATAGGAGTGCACCCAACAATTCCAAGTCACAGAGGGAACTGAAGACTGCTCTCCAAGAGGGGCTCATGCTGAGACACAGAAAGACGTTGAACATCTATAAAACATGGGCCCCCATTGAGGGAAACAGAACGCATTTTCTCTTTCTAAACAAACTTTAATATTTTTCATCTGGAGTTATTTCTATACTGTCAGCAGAAAAAAAAAATCTTTGCATGTGGTGGTGTATTTATGAGTGCGTTTTATCTCTAAACAGATTTGTAACTAAAAACAGAAATATCTTTTTATGGGAGACAGCTGGTTGGGAGATTAAAGATACACATGGAGAGAGAAAGGGGCTCAAATTAACAAACATTCCTAGACATAGAATGTCTGTGAGTATTAGGAATCTTTTAACTTGTGACCTAAAAAATATCTAAGCCTCACCAGTTTCCCAGGATAGATTTCAGCCTATCTGGCACTTAAAAGAAGAAAAAATCTTGGAAAGCCTACTATAGAGCTATGACTCTCCAAAATCTCAAGGAATCATAGATAACCTATAAATACTATGTGGAGCATAAAATTCTTAAATATGCAGTTCCATTTATGGGATTCAGAAAACAAAAAACTGAACCAGTCAAATCAGGCCAATTCTGAGCTTACTTTGTCTTGAAATACAAAATAAATAAATAAATAAATAAATAAATAAATAAATAAATAAATAAAATTTAAAATATGTGCTTCTGAAACTTCGGGTTTGATCTCCAAATTTCAAGCATCTGCCACATGTTTGTGCTGGGAGTGTGCTGTAGTTGCAGTAAAACTATTCTTGGGTTTTCTTTTCCAAAGGGCACTAACAAACACGAATTTTTAAACCTTTTTATGGAGGCTGAGTGAAATACTTTGATTTTCGTATAAACTCATCCCCAAACTGGATTTACGACACTGATGATTAAAACATCTCTATTTATTTCTTCCTAGTCTGGGAATGGCTTTTAAAACAAACAGCCAGAACTTGGGGTGGATTTGTTTGAGGTTGTGGTCACTGTCACAGGAACACTGGTGAGAGAGGGTTTGAGGAAAACCACTTTCATGTGATGAGTTCCACGTCGCAACTCCAAGAATCACATGTGCTCTAAGTCGATTTAGCTTTTGGAACCATCTGAATAAGACCATGGCATAGAGTTGGCTATCCTCACTGATTTGAACAGCAAAACCAAAGTTTCAATCATCGGGCTCTGATGCCGGAGAAATTAGCAATGTCTATTTCCCATACTCCTCCCAGTCTAGCTGGGTGTTTATAAAATCCCATTATTAAAACTGACTTCTATGTTTAAGCTCTTTGAAAAGCACACGCATACCTTTCTTGCCTATGGAAAATCAGTATCAACTGCCCCAAGTAGAAAGCTATGTACACATAAATACAATGAAAATAAAAGAATGATAGAAATGGCTGTGTCCTGAAGACTCCTAGCCTGATGCCTATTCTATTGCAGTGGCTGTTGTTTAAAGGGAGGTTAGCAAGATTTAACAGATGTTAAATTACCAATACAGTCATTGAATGGACTGACTACTGAAAAAACTGTGTATTTACACTTGGTAATGTTTACTGTCGTGTGCTCATATCACTATGAATGATCGTCTTTAATAGCATCTGTGGTTTGTATTTCATGCCTTGTGAAATCCTTTTCCAGTGGACAGCTGCTGCTCTCTATGGAAGGAACCCTTGTCACGGATAATGCACAATTCTTTATGAGCTTATGAGTCAATAGCACCTGGGAGTGGATGAAGTTTAGATTCTTTCTTGATCTCCTTCCAGTCCATTAGCCCCACCTGCCTCATCTTCTCCATTCTAGGGTTCAGACATAGGGGGAAGCCTTCCTTTACTCTTGAGGTTCTCCACGCTTTTTCTAGGATCTAGAAAATTCTCCTTGTCATAGCAATCCTTCCTTTCACAAACACATCTTTCTCCACTTAGACAACTTCCACACACCCACTCAAACTCAAAACACCATTAGAGGACAAGTGGGTAATAGATATTAAACATGTACACTTTGAGGAATTAATCAGAAATATTTTCTAAAAGATATAAAGAAGTGAATGCAAGAGTGATTATTTCAGCATTGTTTGGAAAGACCAAAATGGAAGTAATGGCAGTATCCATTAATGTAAATCTGGCTATATCACAATCCTCCCTCCATAAAATATACTATTTTGAAGTAGTTTAAAAGCTCAAGTCATCTACATCTGTGTGTGTGTGTATATATATATATGCACTTACATGGAGAGAGAGCCACTGTGTCTATGTAACTTACTGAATGCCTCCTTGCTCTTTGCCTGGATTGCTTCATTCACTGAATCTTCACAAAACTGTTAAGGGGTTGCAATATTACCCCATATTACAGATGAGGAATTCAGGACATAGGAAGGTGAGGTCATTTGCCCAAAGTTACTGTGTTAGTGTAAAGTTAAGATTTAACCCAAGGAATTTTAATGCCTTGGATAGTTCTTCTGAATTTTAGACTGTATTGTAGGTTTTGAAGAATAAATGTTAAACTGTCTATTCCATTTACCTTGGAAGGAAGTACCAGGTTCACAAGGGATGTCTTTGTGTTCTCAACTGAGCACATGTGTTTCTTCTCATTGCCTCCTTGGCTGATGCCTTTTAAGCCCCAGCTAAGGGGGTGAGACATGAGAGGGGACATTTCTACTTATGCACTGAATCCGATACCAGGCTCAGACTATTACTCTGTGAGCCCCAATGTTGGGGATAAAGATATTCTAAAAGGACTGGTTTATCACAATCATGTCTCTGTGGATCTCACTGGGGCTCACTGGCTCCCAGTCATGACTCCTCATGACTTCCTGCCTCCTTGACCTTTCAGTCTGGCATCTCTTGAACCTATCTCACCTACCTCCATTCAACTTGACCTCTTCTAAGATGTGGGGTTCTTCTTCATGATCCTAAACATCTGAGCTCAATGTATTTACCCTTTATGGGATGGGGGGATTTTTATTTCTAGAGTAATGCTGAGCTTGAGCAACTGTCCCCAAGTTAGGATGGGGAGGACTAAAGGTCAGTATAGCCTGTGGTTTTATTCCTTAAATTCCATCTTTTTTTTTAAACGTCCTGCAGCATATGGAAGTTCCTGGGCTAAGGGTCTAACTGGAACTGCAGCTGAAGCCTACACTACAGCCGTAGCAACACCAGATCCAAGCCGCATCTGCGACCTACATCACAGCTGGATCCTTAACCCAATGAGTGAGGGCAGCAATAGAACCCACATTCTCATGGACACTATGCAGGTTCTTAACCTGCTGAGCCACAATGGGAACTCCCTCCCCCTGTCTTTTTAAGGAGACTCACATTCTAGGGAGCTATTGATGAAATCACTGAGGCAGGAGCTGGACTATTTTTAAGTACATTATAATCACTGTTGACAAATCTTTTCTGATAATCCCTCTTTGAAAATGAAAGCTCTGGGCAATATGACAAGCAGTGAGAAGCACCACCTTCCTACTGACAACAACATAATAACTACTATCATTGTTATTATTCCACAGAAGTTTATTTGCAAACTTTAAACGGCAAGTTTTTTTTACCTGGTTTTCTGCCAGGTGCCAGGTGTCCCTCCCTCTGTCTTGGTTGATAATGTCTATAAACATCAATTGGAAAGAAGTCTGCTGTTTGGTGAATATTTCCGTGATACAAAGTGGCAAAAGATGACTGAATCTCGCAGGATTAAACCATGGCAACAAGATCATCATTCCTGTGGGTCTACTGTGGGGCAGATACTATTACGCTCTTCACATTCAGAATCTCTCATTTATCAAGAGCGTATCAAGGTAAGCTTTATGAAACCCCATTTCAGAGATGGGGATAGGGAAGATGTGAGAGGGCATGGGATTTGACCAAGGTCATCAGTAAGTGGTAGAACAATGATTCAGGCACACACCTTCCTGACCTAAAACCCCAATGTATTGCCTAATTCTGGCTTCCATGGCCAAACCCCAGACTTGCTGTAGTAATTTCCCATTTTTGAAAGGAGTTCTTTGACAAATTTGAACACTCAGGAAATTCTTCTCTCATTTCTGGGCTGTGGCCGCCATGAAGGGGTGGGAACATATGGGTAGGAGTTTGCTTTTCTCTTTGCTGCCCATAGCTATGCATGTGCAAGCTCCCAAACACCAGCACTGTGCTGTATCTGCACACAGCTGTGGGATGCCTTCCAGAGAAGATGTTTATTTTCACTGACCCTTCCTCTCCCATGATTTAGTTTTGTTTTAATATTTTTTATGGGTTTAAGTGTGAACAATCACCATCCATATGAAATCTTCCAGCTGCTTCTGAAGCTCTTTGGAGACCATAGTCTGAAAGCCACAGCCTACCCTGCCCGGTTAGAGGTGCTCTCTGAGGGGAGAACTCTAGGCATGAGGAACGAGGTGAGACTGGGAGGGAGCAGAGGGCAGGGAAAATTCAAGCCAAAGGTGCCTCTGGACCCTCAGTGGCTGAGGGGGGCTGCTGGTTGGGACGATCGGCAGGCATGGAAAGTCCTTCCAGTGCTGCTCCAATTTATTTCCCTACTACTCCTTTTTGTGGAATTCAGGACTTGCTTCCAAGCGATTTTTTTTTTCCAAGTGACTTTGATCTGGTCAAAAGAAAAAAGCCCTAAGCTTTGTGTCAGGAGCTGCAACTTTTCACCAGATCATATGGTAGTGAGATCTACTGGATAAATTCAAGTGTGTAATGTTGCATTATGCACTTAAAAACACCCCCCAAAAACACCAAAAAAACCCCCACTTTTCTTAACTGAGATAAAATTCACATAACATGAAAGTCACCATTTTAACCATTTTAAAGCATACACTTCAAAGCGCTATGGCTTCCAATACACTGGCAGTACCATGCAACCATCACCACGATCTAATGTCAGAATATTTCCATCACATCACCTCACCAAATCCCATGCACAACAGCAGGAAAGAGGTGTTCTTGACGACACATCACAGATGGGGACATGGAGTCCCAGAGACTTGAAGTGATGAGGGTTACAAAGGTGTAGAGTAGTAGAACTGAGATTCATATACCAGAGGGCCTCCCTTCCAAACTCAGCTGGACATGTTGGCCAGGAGCTGCTCATAGTATTTTCTCGATATGTGGAGACATTTAAGTGCCACTAGAAATAAGTGATTTACTTCTTGTAAGAAACCGAGAAAATCAGATAGAGGAAAAACGGTGGTATTGAGCTTAAAAACCCTATCACATAAAAATTAGAGAGGCAGCATGAGACTACAATCTGTAACTTAGGATGG
Source organism: Phacochoerus africanus (assembly GCF_016906955.1). NCBI lineage: Eukaryota > Metazoa > Chordata > Mammalia > Artiodactyla > Suidae > Phacochoerus > Phacochoerus africanus. Next base: position 25,770,160 of record NC_062551.1, on the reverse strand, counting down.
GGTGGGGAGGGTTTATGACTTGCATGTAAATAGAGCAGATAAATGGAAAAAAAAACAGACAACAAAAATGAAAGTATGTGTTTTCACCAGAAAATCTACACATACAGTATTTTTCCCTTGGTTCTGGGGGATTCATTCCAGGACCACCCCGCCCCATGGATCCAAGGATGCTCAAGTCCCTTATCTAAAAGGACCTATGACATAGATGCAGCCTCTCTTTAAATCATCTCTAGATTCCATAAGATAACCTGATTTGATGTAAATACTATGTAAATGGTTGTAAATATAACGTAAATGCTATGTTAATAGCTGCCTGTGTGGCAAATACAAGTTTTGCTTTTTGGAACTTTCTGGAATTTTTTTTCAAATATTTTCAATCTGCAGTTGGTTGAATCTGCTAATGCAGAACTGTGGATACCATGGGCCCGCCAGGGGCTGGGTTGGTATCTGGCCATTTCAGCCATGTCTCCGCAGAACTCCTCAGCACATCACTGATAAATGGGTGTATTCTACACTCCTATCCAGGTATCAGTCATCTAGCCAACAAATGAAGCAGCTGGTGCAGGGCAAGCCTGGGTTAGTACGGATGGGAACCATTAGTTTGAAAGGATACTTAGAAAACTGAGGAGAGGTGATGTGAGATGCAGTCACTCGGCATTACGAGATCAACTGGGAAAACGGACGGGAGAGACCCAAGGGTAGACAGTTCTAATCTCTTGCATTAGAGAGGGCTTCAGACAGCATTCCAGAGGAGAAGGGGTACTGAGCAACCACTGTGGCCACACCCAAAGCTGTTCCTCCCTTGGAAGGCTTCCCTGTTGCTTCCCCTCTTTCTCTGTAACCTTCTGTCTCTAGGAGATGCTGCTTCTTTATGGCAGAGCCTGGTTCATAGGGATCTGCAGGGCAGTCCTCATCTCTTCTTCTCACTGGGTGGGAGATGAGAAGTGGATGTGGTCTCCCAGATGGATCCAGAGGACTGGCTTCAAGGTCAGAGGGGTGGCTTTCACTTTTTCACTGCTGGTCAGTTAACGCCCTTGGGTTCTTGTTCTCCCAGTTCATGCCAGCTTGGGGGTCTGAGGTTCGCAGTTGAGCTCCTCTAGCTGAGCCCTGTTCCTCGTCTTTTTTTCCTCAATGACTCCGCTTCAATATCACACCTACTCCTTTTTAACTCCTTACTCTAAAACTGGTGAAAATCCCCCATTCAAAAGACAATATTTAAAAGCATTCCCTTGAATAATCAACACAGCAAAGAGGTCAATTCTTTCCAAATTTATCTCTAGTCCCTCCCATGCAATTCCTATCAAAATCCCAGCAAGTTTTTTTTTTAGACGTAGACAAACTTATTCTAATATTTATGTGAAAAGGCAAAGTACTTAGAACAAGTAAAACAATTTTGAAAAAGAATAAAAGAGTCACTCTAGCTGAGGTTAAGGGTTACTATACAGCTACAGTGACTGAGACAGCATGGTACTGGCAGAGGGAAAGACAAAGAGCAATAGAACAGAACAGAAAATACAGATATAGAACCATATAAATATGCCCAACTGATTTTTGACAAAGGCACAAAAGGACAGCCTCTTCAAAAAATGGTATTGGAGCAAATAGACATCCATAGGCCAAAAAAAAAAAAAGGAACCTTGACCTAAATCTCAACTCAAAACTTGTACAAAAATTAACTTGAAATAAATCACAAATATAAAAATGCTCAACTATAAAACGTCTAGAAAAAATAAAAATAAAAACAGGGGTCAAAGCACTAGGAGCTAGAGCTAGAGAAAATATTTTTAGAACTGACACTAAAAGTATGAACCACAAAAGGAAAATACAATAAATTGGACTTCATCAAGATTTTTAAAATTTGCCCTATGAAAGACTCTGATGAGAGGATGAAAAGACAAGCTACTGTTGGGAGAAAATATTTGCCAACCACATATCTCACAAAGGATTAATTTCTAGGATATAAAGAGAAATCTTGAAACTCAAGAGAAAAAAATACTAACAAAAAATATTCAATTAGGAAGTGTACAAAAGACATGGAGAGATATTTAACCAAATAAGATATATCAATGGGAAATAAGTACATAAAAAGATGCTCAATGTCATTAGCTATTAGGGAAATGCAAACCAAAACCACAATGAGATATCATTACATGCCTATCAAAATGATGAAAACAAAAAATAGAGAAAATACCAAACACTGGCAACAAAGAAGAGCAAACTGAACCACTCAAACATTTCTGGTGGGAAGGTAATAGTGTCACCATTCTAGAAAAGAGATTAGCAGTTTTCTATAAAACCAAATACGCATCTATTACATAACCCAGCAATCGCACTCTGGCATTTATCCTGAAGAAATGAAGACTGATGTTCACACACAGACCTGCACAATGAGTGTTCACAGACACTGTATTCACAGTAGGCAAAACAAACAAACAAAAAAACCCCTAATGTTCTTCAACAGGTGAATCACTAAGCAGCTGTGGTACAGCTATACCTGAAATACTATGCAGCAATAAAAAAGGAAATGACCTATTGATACATATAACAACTTGAACGGATCGCTGAGGAAATGTGCTGAGTGGAAAGAGATAATCTCAAAACATTAAATACTGTACAATTCCATTTGTATATTATCCTTGAAATAACTGAATTGGAGATAGGACAGATAAGATAGACAGGACAGATAAGATTTGCCAAGCCTTGAGATTGGGGTGGGGGAACTGATGGGTGTTATCTATAATGGGAAAATGAAAAGAAGCTTTATGGTGATGGAAAAATTCTGCATCTTGATTTAATTGCAGTAGTGGTGATAGAATCAACATGTGACAAAACTGTATATAACTACATATGCATACAAATGAGTGCATCTGTAATTAGCAAAACCTGAATCAGCCCTATGATTTGTACTAGTGACCATTTCCTAATATCAATATTGTACCTAATTACAGAAGATGTCATTGCTATGGGAAACTGGGCAAAGGCTACATACAAGGGAACCTCTCAAACATTCTTTTATAACTTCCTGAGAGTCCACGATTATTTCAAAATAAAACTTAAAAAAATAACCTTTTCCTGGAGCACGATATGCCTACAAATGAGCCCCACTTTTTTTTCTCCAAAAAAAAATAGCCTGCATTTTCCTCTCATGCCTCTTTTTCATTCATTCTATTACTCACATTCTCATTTAACCTCCTGCCAATTCATTCTAATTATTTTCCTTGGAGTCTCTGGCAATGCTTTGGTCTCTTCTCAGTTTTTTAAAGGGATCTCATATGTGGTGAATATTCACCAAACTCTGTCTTGAAAAACACTAATTTGATTAAAGAAATTTGAGTAGGGAAATGGTAGCTGAGTCTTATTCAAATACATTTCTAAAATGTTGAGCAAAACAACCTGCTTTAGTGCTACATTTCTGAGAGCCTGTAATTAGGTGATTTACTTTACGAACCTCTTAGAATCTGTCAGAGCTTGAAACTATCCCCTAAATGCCTTTCCACATAATCTTTCTTTCAGGGAGCTAATTCATGGGACTGGTGTTCCATATGAGACCAGTTTTGGAGATTCTGTTTTGCATAGTATGCAGCCCCATATCCCTACACACCCCCACACACTGACGCATTATTCTTTTTATACCTTTCTCTGACCTGTGCATTTCTTCATGATTCATGGTGTCTGTTCTATTAATGTCTCCCTAAACACTCATTATATTTCTTTCTTGCAACTTCCCATCCTATTTCCCAAACTATAATATTTACTGTCTCATGATATTCAGTATTTGGGACACACAACTTTTTATCCTGCCTCCTCACACTTGGTGTCAATGTCCATGGTTTCACTTATCTCATTGGGGCATCTTCTAAATATGTCTCATTAGTCAGATGCTGCCTGTCTAAGCCACACTCACATATCCAATCAACAACCGATGTTTCTATCTGGGCATCAAAAGCAACTCCAAACCAATGTGTCCAAAGCTGAATTGCAATTTCCCAGTCTTGGCTTTTACAGACTGAATGTTTGTGGCCCCTTAAAATTCATCACATTGAAACCCTAACCCCCAATGCAGTGGTAATTCGGAAGTGGGCCCTTTGGGAAGCGATTAGCTTTAGACAAGGTCATGAGGATGGGGCCCCCATGATGGGATTAGTGTCTTTTTAAGAAAAGAAAGGGAGACTGGAGCTCTCACTGTCTCTGCCATCAGATGGAGGACACAGCAAGAAAGCATCCAACTTCAAGCCAGGAAGAGGGACCTCATCAAGAACTGAATCTGCAGGCACCCAGACTTTTCATCTCTGGTCTTTCCATTCTCTATTTAATAGTTCATGGCATCATTACATTTTCATGACCTTCAGTAACAATTATTGACTTCTACTGGATACTGAATTAAGTTTACAACATTTATTCTGAAATTAAAAATGACTTATGATACATCCAACCCTGTCTCCATCTGTGTATGTGCATGTGTGTGAGTGTGTGTGTTTGACTGCACTACTTTAAAAAATCAAACCCACCTCTTTTTAACTACTGATTTATATCTACGTATTGGTTTATACATTTATTTACTGGTATCAGACTCTGCACTGGAAGCCCTGGGTCCAGTCTCTATCTTGCTTTATATCTTTTAGCAGCTTTATAAAATGACCTAAAGAACTACTAATGACATAGGTGAGGAGGAAAGCACATGGGAAATAATGTTATAACAAGAAGAGACTGATGTGAATTTAAGCCATTGCCTACCTTCATTTCTAAAATGAGTTGCAAAAGGATGAGCGGAAGGACCGATGCACTGATACAAGCATACATGGAGAACAGGTAGCAGATCACAGTGTGTTATAGAATAAGACTTAAATATGTGTAAAAGTTAATTAACTTCCTCTGTGACTCAGCCTAAGGTACCAAACAGAGAGAACTGGCTTTGGTTATACCCTACTGATGAAAGCAGGAAGACCCTAGTGCTACCCAGTTTTCAGACTCCCCCTTGTTTCTACCATCCTAGGAGTAACTCCTACCTACTTACCCTACAATAAATGAAAAGATATATTGAAAGACCATTAAAAAAGGCAAGATATATTGTCCTGCCTGATCAGTGGGTTTCCTATGGACTTGAGTTTCCTTACGAGTAAATTTAAGACATTACATAAAATAATGCAGTAGGATCACCCGCACCATGTTCAAACCTAGTGAATCACCCACAAGTGAAGCTCTATCCTAGTGTGGCTTCCACTGTATTGACCTCAGAGGACCATGAATTGCATCCTCCATGGGCAGGATGGGACCATGGGATCTCAGTAGATCACCTGCATATGTCTGAGCTTCCCCTGGATAAACCACCTGTCTTCATTTCTATTGTGTATGGTTCTTTGAGATGAAAATTAATGCTGCAGGAACTTTATTACATAATATTCTTGGGGTCAACACTCATGGAAGGATAAGGAAGGAAGGAGAAATTGGACAGATGGAGAAATCAAGTGCAATGTGGTTGCTGAAGGGATTCAAATGATTTCATGAGGAGCTCTGAAACCTGGATGGCCTTTTAGAGTTGCACCCAGTTGTAGTGGAGAGATGGGACTTTACATCCCTATGTCAACTAGACTTTGGATACAGGCTGCCCCAGTTGAGCAAGGCAGTTCTCTTCCGCCAAGACACTTCTCAAAGAGGACTGACTGTCCTGGGACTATCTGCCAGCGGCACTTTTAGAAGCTGAGCAATAGGCTCTTTATTCCTAAAAGGGGTCTGGGTGGTTCGTCATAATGATGCATTCTGTTCCCAGGTAGAGGATGGTGTCTGGAAATCAGTAATGGCTGGCGAAGAAGTAGAAAGGCTTTGTGTTGGCAGAGGTGTCTTAGAGAGTGGTTGGAATTCTTGTGTGTTTCTCACTGTGCAGAGAAAGATCTGACACTAGTCACAGCTATCTACAGATTCCTCAATATTCTCCTTTTCACTGACACTAGTAGAGTCATTTACTACCTGGCCTGTAATCTCTTTCTCCCAATCTTTTGTTGCCTGGCTAATTTCATTCTCCCCCACTCAACTTACTTGTGGCCAGAAGACATCATTTTCACTCCCTTCTGATAGGTCTCTTTTGTTCTTCTGGATGGTTTTCTTGGAATAGAATGTTTTATATAAGGCTGACTTGATGCGTAAGCAATTTGATGAGAATCTAAAAAGAATGGATGGATTTATGGATGAGTGGATGGGCGTATTTGATGGAAAAGAGTTCCTTCTGGCCGTTTATCTTAAATTTCTCCCTTGGTTCTTCCTGTTGCAGTATCAGAAGAGAATGAATGAGGTTAAAACTGGAACTCTGGTTGGAAAGAAAGGATGAAAATAAAATAAAGTATAGCAGGGCCAAAGGTGGACTGATCTTGCTGATCTCAAACGCACCAGGCTCAGGTCTGATGCAGCTCTCCTGATCTGTGATTTCCTAGCCTCCATTCTGGTTTCAACCACCCTTCCTGATCCAAAAGAATTCCCCTACACAATTCTGTCTTCAACTTTGTTCTCTGAACCAACAGAATACTCCCTGACTCAATAAGAGAACACAAGGTAATACAAATTCATTGATCACCTATTCTGTGTGCGGACATGTGTCATGACTTCAAGGTTAAAGGAAAAATGGTCAAAACTCAGTTATTTCTTCAAGAAGTTTGCTTTCCTTTTTCACATATTTCATAACTACAGTATAGTAGTTATTACCAGTGAAGGTGAAAGACGTGCTGAGAGCAGAGGGTGTATGGTAAGTGCTCACTAATTTTTTTAATGAATGAATGAATGAATGAACAGGTTTGCATTTTAGCAAACCATTCAGGATGGATAAAGTTATGACAAAGGAAGGCCAGGTAGAGGGTATTGCCTGAAATGAGGTCCTGAACAAGTTTAGTGGCAGAAAAGTTAGACAATTAACTGGATAATTGAGAAAATGTCGCCCTGCTTAGGGAGACACACAGCCTCTCTCAAGGATCTATCACAAGAGCATGTTGGATCAATGAATAAATGATGACAAGGTTTGCACTGGGTCACATCCAAAGTAATAAATTCACAAATTTAAAGACCTTTTATATTCTTTTTCTTACTATTTCTAATCTTGTCTTGAATCTTCACATTTCCTCTTTTTCACCAATTTGTAGCAAATTCACTTACAGTTCAATTTAAGCAATGAAGCATCTTATATAGTGATCTCTTCACATTTAGAATAATCTATTGGTTGTTTTCTTCCAAAATATTTATATTAAGACACTTGGGGAGAAAAGTTGTACTATGCCAGCCATCAAACACATATTAAAAGGCTGAGCAGTTTACCAATGAAACACAACAGACTGAAATCTTGACTTGTCAAATTGTCATTTTGGGTTTGGGAGTCACCACATTAGGAAATGCAGGCTTTTTGCTACGCTCAGTGCTATAGCATGAAGCACCTCATTTATTGCTGACTTGTTTAATACATGTAGTTTTGAATTTTGGACTTAAAAAAAAATTATGTCTCTTACCCATTCCCCTGCCATGCATGTGTCATTCACTAGGCTCAAGCTATAAAAAAATCCACTCATTTTCTCCCCTCAAACACTGGTTTTTAATTTTTTGTGCTTTTCGTTGATGGATTTCTTCAGTGATAAATGTTGCCTGCAACTGTTCTCACACTTTTGCTTAACTGAGATTTCCATTGTGAGAATTAGCCACTGTCTTCTCTGTCTTGCAAACATCATATTAATATGTGCCATTATCAATGTTTGGCACAAAAGATGTGTTTGATAAACATCTATTGAATTAGATAAATGCAGGGACCACAAGAGAAAATAAAAGACCAAGAACAAAATGCATTTATAAAATCCCCATGAACATACACTTCAGGTGTTTGCATTTCATTGTATATAAACTTTCACATTTAAAGAAAAAATGCTGCAAATAAATATTAACTCTAGTTAGTAATGTGCATCCTGAGGTAATCTGGGGAAGTGTATAGGTATCTACCATTTACTTGGAAATGCGGAGATAACAGATGGCTCAGTGATGGGTAGAGGGATGGATAAATATATGATACATAAAACAAGTAAAACGTTCAGGATAGAAATTAGGTGGTAGGTATGTGGATGCCAAGTGTAAAATTCTTTCAACTTTCACCTTTGCTACATATTTGAAAAATTTTGTGATAAAATAGTGGAGGGAAAAAAAGGAAAGATAACCAAGGAATGTAAAAATGCAAACAAGGTAATCAGTATGATCCCTCTTGCCTCTGATAAAATCAACATTTCCTCAATTTTTTCCAATAATTCATTTTTAAGCTCCCACTATGGTTCACATGGCAAGGTTGTGCTTTAAGAGAGGCAGGAAGGAATCTTTGCGAGAGAAAGAAACTGCTAAAGGTCACCCAGGTGGTCTTCACGCACTTATCCCCAAATTTATCCATCGATCTGAGATGAAAACACAGCTAATAAGTTCAGAGATTAATGATGTCAGGTATGTATTTTTTGAGGTACAGACAGGGACATTTTATGGAAACAGCCAACCCAAGATTTGTAGCAGGATCACAAGGAGCTCTGGTCTGAAGCCATGATATCATTCATATACAATATTTTATTTGTTTTGATTTCAAGGAAATAAATTAAGGATACATTTGAGGGGTGAGAATGAACTTTGGAAATCACATATATCTTTCTTTAGACTTCAGAGCTTAGAGTGGACTAATAAATAAAGGCTGGAGCTTGGCTGGCTAGATCTAAGGAAGGGGGAAAAAAACACCGTAGTAATGGGGACCCAGGTTTCAGGCCAGAGTTAGCCAGTCCCCTGGGAAGAGCACCTAGTTCGCAAGTTAACTCACCTACTTTATGACTTAAGTATGTTCCAAACTCCCCATGGCTTAGCTGCCTCATCTGTAAAACAGAGCAGTGAGCTCTACCTGGACTTGTGCTAAACAAGGCAGACTGAACACAGGGCTCTTTCTCTAATTTCTCCTACATAAGTTCACTAAAGTGACAGCAAAAGTCTAAAAGGGGCATAGTGGAAAAGCACAGGGAGAACAAAAGGAGAAATCAGACAGGAAAATAAACAAAAACATAGAAAGCAGATAAAAAGGGAAAACCGACGTAACAGAAAGGGCACAGCTGGGAACACCAACAAAGGCAGGTGACTTTGTGTCTCTTTTGAGAAAGGCTCTGAGCCTGGACACCCCAGCGGTCTCTGAAGGCAGAATGAGCTGCAAGACTGACCTCAGGAGGGTTTTTCAATGTCTTTACAAGGTCGCTCAGGTCACCTCTTCCACACTGGAGGACCACGTCCTTACCATTTCCCAATTTCAACAGCAGACTATGAATTTAATCCTTAAGAGAAAGAGAACCAGAACCTCCAGACCCAGGTCATAAGGAACAGATGAGGGTTTAAATGAGACAACAAACCAACAAAAGAGAGAATCAGTGAATGTCTATAGATTTAAATACGAAACTCTACCTCAAAAATCTTTCCCCTGTTCGGCTCCTGGAATTCCAGTCAGCAGTCTCAGAACTAGCGGCACTGTGAGAATTCATTACTGGAGGAACTGGCCAGCTTGCCATAAATGGAAAAAAAAATAGATTAAGAGATGGCTGGCTGGCTGGCTGAATGGATGGATAGAGGGAGAAAGAAATATAAAGCTTGTTAGAAATAAAAAGAGAAGGAGAGGAAGATGGAATGTTTGGGAAGAGAAAGTGATGAAAAAAAATTAAAGAACTGAATCTCATTGTCATGTCAGGAAGTCAATAGATTTTTAGATGGTATCGAAAAGTGAAAAAAAAAATGCCCTTGAGCATATTATTTAGAAACTTGAAGGTAAATACTTGGCAAAAAGCAAGAGATTTGAGAATAGCTATTTCTGGGTAGAACATATAAAGCTGGGGAAAGTTTGGATAAGAAAATGCTTTTTTTTATTACTCACGTTATAGAAGAATGGGATTTTAAGAAAAACGATGTCTATGTTTTGCCTTTACAAAAAACGAGTGAACACAGCATTCGGGGGGCACAGGTTGTTGCATGTGGTGTGGTAGGCAGTGGGCCCTGGTGGTGAAGAGGGAAGCCCTGAGCTGGGGTGTCTGGATTCTTCCTCTGGCCTCACAGCCTTACAAACTGTGTGGCCTTGGGAAACTAATTTATGCTCTCATTGCCTTAATTCTTCTATCTGTAAACTGAAGACAATTTCACAATAAAATGAAGAACTTCTTCCATAGCTTGGTTGTGGGGAAATAAATGAATTAGTAAATATCAGTGGATTAGTTTACAGCTCAGGAGGAAATGCTAACAAAAAAAAGGTATAGTATCATTATTATCCACAACTTGGATACTACAACGTAGTATCATTATCATAGACATCCATTTAAGAATGATATTTAAGTAGAAAATTGACAGAACACTGTAAGCCAGCTATAGTGGAAAAAATAAAAATCATTATAGACCTTAAAAAAAAAGAATGATATTTCTATGTAAAAACATACAGTAAATAGCAAAAAGACAAGTAGGGTCTATCTTTTGAGATGTTTGGTTTATTTTTTAAGCAGAAAAATCCTAGAAATACAAGCGACACATAAAGAGCAATTTTCTCTTAGTTGTGAAGTTTTCTGTACTTTCGAAGTTTTCTATAGTGAACATATCTCACTTTTATAATCAGAAATAAAACCTTGATTTTAAAATGCAAATGAGCTTTAGAAGATAAATCTAGCTGTCGCAGAGAGAAAAGATGTGAAGATTAGATGAGAAATGGTAACATCTGGCATATCCAGACAAGATATTGGCTTTGTCCAAAGGTAATACTCTGAAATCAAGGTGACTGAACTAGTTTTGTTCAATCTGGGCTCCAGCTGTGACCTGGCAACCAGGCAACACACATACCCATTTCCACCCATACTTGAAGAAATTCCTTTAACCACCTGCATGTGCGACAATGATAAAACACTTAATCAAAAATGACTTAAACTATTAGTCATAAGAACTGCTATATATCAGTGTTTAAAAGATAGTAAACAACTTAAAATATTTATTGATTGAACAGATAAAGACTACTAGAATAAGAACTACATAGTTACTACATCATTATCTCAAGTTAATAATGTACAACCACCCATAAGAGTTGCTGATTGTATTTTTGATCTCATCTTTTTAATTCTCGATTCATCAGGCAATTATTCAACCCTGTTAACAACCACTGTCCTGGGGCCACCGTGCTAGCTGAAGTTTCTTCTGGACTTTTTTCTCATGCTTCCCAAATTCTGCTGATTGACTTCTACTTAGTCTTCTCTGTTCCTTTGCCCAATGATCTGTAGCCCACTCTCACGTATCGAAGCTCTTGTTACCCTATGCATGAAATCCCTGGCTTTTGCTGATGTTCTCATTAACGTCTGCTTCACGGAACTTAAACTTGCTTCCCTCCAAAATGTATGTCAAATGTTTTCAATCATTCACTCATTCATTCACCTATTTTGTCAACAAATGAGTATTAAGGATGGATTATGTTCCTGATGAGCAAGACCTCATTCCAGGCCTTAGACAGCCAGTGGGGGCAAGAGACTTTTCACTTCACATCCACAAAGGAGTGGAGGCAACATCAATGGAGGTGAGTATACAGGGCCCATGAACATGTGTAAGGAAGTACTGATTAAGACAGAGTGAGCAGGATGGACTCTTGGGGAAGGGAAACTATTTATTACCTCTGTTCCACCTATCTTACAGTGTCTTTTATTCTTCTATTGTTTCTGGGACGGGTACAGTTTCCTAATGTAAACTCAGTTACAGTGGGTCTGTCTGAAGGATGATTGGCATAATGTGCCAGTGTAACGTCATCAAATCGGCCCTACATTTACAACACCTCAGGGAAATGCTGTTAAAATTTTCTTCATGCGGAGTTCCCACTGTGGTGCAGTGGAAATGAATCCCACTAGGAACCATGAGGTTGTGGATTCGAACCCTGGCCTCGCTCAGTGGGTTAAGGATCTGGCGTTGCAGTGAGCTATGGTGTAGGTCGCAGACACGGCTCAGATCTGGCATTGCTGTGGCTCTGGTGTGGGCCAGCAGCAACAGCTCCGACTGGACCCCTAGGCTGGGAACCTCCATATGTCGCAGGTTCGGCCCTAAAAAGATAAAAGACAGAAAATGAAAACATAAATAAATTTTCTCATGCAATTACTCTAAGCAGAATTCTGAGTTCCACAACATCTTAAGAGCAAATCTGCCTTGTTTGTGTTTAACAAAAGTGTTTAGCATTGTTTCTCATACAGTAGACGGTTCATGAACATTGGTTGGATAAATTTTAAAAAGGCAGTTAATGTCCATTCACCTTTCAAATGAAAGGGCTGGAAGAGATGTTCACTAGGTCCTGCTTCAGTTCAGAAATGCTCTAATTACATGTCAAGTAGATCTTTTCAGAAGAATGTTGGCCTCTCTGGACTTTCCTTCAAATTGCTTGCAATTGCCTCTAAGAAAAGATATTACACAGTGACTCAAGGGGCTTAGATTCAAATGTTTATGGACCAAAGATGTGACAGAATGGACCTGGACCCTGGAGTGAGGCAGACCTGGGTTCCAATCCTGGTGCTTCCAAGTTACTAATTGTGAATCCCAGGGTCAATTCAGACCCATTCCCTGGGCCTCGGCATCCACCATCCTCGAAAGAGAAACAGCAATGTGTGCATGACTTAGAGAAGGCACTCAACATGTATTTGTTGAGTGAATGAATTCAACAGGAGACTAAATGAAATAACCTGTCTCTATCACCTGATATAAGCATTCAGGGGTCCATTTCCTCTGTCCATGCATTTTACAGGCAAAGCAAGTAAACAGCATGATGGCAAGAAGGATGACTCCTTTGGATTTAGAAGTATGCATTACGTCACATTTTTAAAGGAATAAAACTGCATAACTTTCTTACTTTTCCACGGAATTTAAACAGAAAAGAACGAATGAAACGAGACAGGCAATTTATTAATCCATTTCACAATAAGCCCCTATTACATTATCTTTAAGGTCCTTTAACAAACAAAAATTAATTTCCAGACCCACAAGTTGTTGGCACATTGATAGACTCTTTAATTACAGGGTCTTTGGTTTAGAAAATAATGATTGATTATTTTAGACTGTATTTCACTTAGTTATGGATGAGACCCTGAATATTTGCACAGAGAAATTATTTCAAAGTTATTATGATTAATAAGTGTTATAGACAGGATGTCTGAGTTACTGCAAAATCTGAGACAATGAAAATAATTTTCCAGAGTATGTGAAAGGGTTGTTTTGAGGTAGGTGACAGGAAATTGGGAAAACGAATTGTGCTTCTGCTTATTTATTCCACAAATATTTATTTGGTGCTTTTTAAATACCAAACCCTGTGCTGCCTACTGGAGATACAAAGTTAGACAAGACATGGTCCCTGTCCCAAGGAGATGACAATATAACAGAAGAAACCAAATCTTAAATAAATGCAATGTGGTGAGGTGCCATGACAGAGTTCAAAGAAGCCTCTCAAATGTGTAACTTTACCTGATCTGCTAAACCAACAACATACACCCCTTCATGCACAAAAGGTGGAACTTAATGTGGCAAAGGAAACTCCCTCCCTCCAAAATGTATGTCATGTGAGCCCATGTTTGTATGCTCAGTTACAGAGGAATACAAGTTATAGAAGAATAAACTCTAACTCCAGGGTGAACTTCTATCTTCTACCCATAGGTAATCCTTAAGATGTGGTTCTGGTCATACTTTGTCCCTTTTTGTTCCATCTGCAACAAATCCCTTGGCAGTTGAGTTCCAGGAGGCAGCAGATAACAGAGATCAGAGGTCACTAGATGGCCAGCTAAGGGTGCACCAAGATGAATAAACTGAAAACAAGTTTAACTTCCAAGTGCTATGAACAGTGTGAAATAGGGATTGTTCCAGGAATTATGAAAAAGCAGATATTTGGAGAAGGGAATATAAAGCCCTGGATAGGCAGGGATCTTCCTCTTTTCACTTCCAACCTTTTGGTGTAACATCCCCTGGACCAAATCCCCACAGAGGCAGCCTTACGTACACACTTCCTGCAAATGGGTTAGAAATCTGGCTCAGTGGTTCCATATATGACCTGGGAAAAAACTGCTAAATCTCTCTAATGTTTATTCACATTTATATACTCATTCATTCACGGAGGTGGGGCAATCACAATTGCCATATATTTAGCAATAATTAAATGAAATAATAAATTCACATTTTACAGGTGAGGAAACCAAGCTGCAAAGAGAGAGTGCAGGGGGGATTCAGAGTGGAGCCTAGACTTGACCCCATGTTTCCTGATAGTTAGCACGAGTATTTTCCATAGTAGATGGGAAAGGAGACTATTGTTCTGCTGCTTCAGACGGTAACGGGACTATGAACTTGATCTGGGTTCCTTGGAATCCTGTCAGCATTTTCCCTCTCTCCTCAGATCTGTTTATGGTTGTGGGGCTTCAAGGGTAACTTGGGCAAAAATATTTAAGTAATTTATCAACCCTCTACTTTGCTTAGGCTGTTCAGCTCTAGCCTAAGGGAGTCAAACCAGGAGCCTCACTCACCAATGAAGGCCATCACTCATTCAATCCCCATCCCCAACCCACTGAGAAGAGCTGGAGTAGCTAAAGGGAAGTTTGCTATCATTTATGGAACAGCCAGCACATAAATATGGTCATTCAAGATGCAGGCCTTTTTAAAAAAAGGATTTTCTTTTGCAATAAAAGCAGTAATGATTATCAGGGCAAGACCCATGAAATAGCAGATTAGAAATAAAATACGTTTTTATTAAGGCTCCATTTCTAGGTGAAAAGGGAAATAAATAACAGAAGGTAGAGCCGGGGGCTGAGAGAATACTGCCAAGGTTGGAGTCCAACGACTTGACTATGAAGCAAAAGAAGCAAAGACCCAGAGAATTAAATATGTTGATGAAATCAGTGAATTTTCAAGTTCTCTGCTGACCTTATGTGTAATACTTCTGTGTTCCCTGACTTTCAAGCTCAAGATGGACCCTTTAATTTTATTGTTCTTTTTCTAATCTCTCTTGATTTCATTTTAAGAACTACTTAGCTGTTGTTAGGCTCAAATAAATCCTCTGATTCATTAGGATTCATTGAGATTTTATAATATGCTGTTTTAAATAATACTGCAATTAACATTCTTTGTGCTATGCATTTTTATTCTCTGGTAATCTCTCTTTTGTCACACCTCCGTGTGCTGCCTTAAAGCTATCATAGTCAATTTCTTATGTGTGTGTGTGCATGTGTGCGTGTGTATAATTTTGCAGATAGGTTGCCTACGCTGGATTCTGACTGCTTTTATTTTGTAAGTCACTGCAATGTCATACTCCTATTGAAGTCTTTAAGTAAACTGTGCTTTGTGCTAGGAGAAAAGTAGAAACATGTTAATTTTCCTCCTCTTCCAGCCTTAAAAAATCTCATTTTTTAGCATCTGATGAACTTATAAATCAGGATTTAAGATTTTATTAAGTTTCAGGTAGCGGTAAATTAAAATATCCTTCACAGATGCTTCATTAACTTCATTTGTTACCAATAAATGCATCTACATTTCTTGACATACATGTGTCCTATAAATATATATTAATAATTCCCAGCAAGAAATATAACACATTGTTGTGTAAAGCATGTTATAATGACAAGTATTTTTAAAGTATGTGTTTAATACATAATTCAAATGATCAAAATGTGGGTGTAATAAATCATAGCGGAGTTTAGAAATGAAATTTTCAAATTTGTATATGTAAATGTCTAGCAAGAATCTTTTTTTTTTGGTGAATGTGTGGGTTTGAATAATTACTTGATAGGAATCCACACATATTAATGCTCTCTAAGCATGTCATAATTAATCTGTCCTCTTAAATGCAGTGAGTGCAAAGGTAATTTTTTTCTTTAAATTACTTTAACTGAAATAGGAAAAAAGCCATGGCTTATGTTTCCCAGACAGACTATCTTAACTGTGGCTTTTCTCTTGGTTCAAGGAGTGGTTCCGTTTCCGAATAGGTGGGGTCACTGTCTTCACTTTTGTGGGGTTGAAACTGAGAGCTAAGGAACTTGGAATTTAGACAGAAGGATAAAAGAACCAGGGACATCCAAGCTGTCTGTTCTCCCTCAAGACTGCGGCTCTAAATATTTATCCTGAGGGTATCAAAAATCAGGGTCATGAGCAGGGAAGGGGCTACGCGGGCTCTAAGTAGATGACATGAGCTCAATCCAGTCCCAGAGAACTGAATTTGAAACTCTGCATGAGTGCAACTGTCCAACTTCAGAAAGAATGTCTGAGCAGCACTAAGTGTCCCCACATGAAGGGCAGCCTCAGAGCCCCTGTGTTTCCTCTGCTCGGGGACTTCACACAAAGGCGAGCAGTCCACTTGACAAGAAAGGCGGTTTCCCCTCTGACCAAAAAGGGTCTTTCCGCTCAGCTATTTTAGGGTCCTTCCCTTAGGTCAAAGCCTTTTGAGACAGAACAATAATGCCTGTGGATTCTTAAATCAGCAGATCAACTCTATGGGGGCCACCAAGGCTGGTTTGACCATTTACAAAACTAGAGCCTGGTATCTCAAACAGCGTAGAAACTTGAAACTAAGGGTGCTTCTAGATATTTTCTGGCAAAGAGCTGTCAAGTTAAAGAAATCAGTGTCGAAAGATGGGAAAGTGGAAATGATTTACTTAAAATCACACTGTAAATTAAGTTAGATCTTTTTATGGGTTGAACCGTGTCCCTAGAAATTCATATGCTGATGTCCTAACCCTCAGTCCCTTAGAATGTCACCTCATTGGAAACAGGGTGAGCATAGATATAATTAGTTAAGATGGGTTCATTAGGTGGGCCCTAACACAAGACAACTGGTATCCTTACATATATTTAAAAATTAAAAAATAAAAGAAAGAAATTTTGGACACAGGGATAGAAATGCTTACAGGAACAACATCATGGAAAGATTGCTGTTACACTGCCACAAGTCAGGGAACTACCAGAATCTAGGATAAAGGCCTGGAGTGGATCCTTCTGCAGCACCTTCAGAAGGGAGCATGGCCCTGTGCACACCCTGATTTCAGACCTAGAGGTCAGATGTCTCTTTTAGACTAAGTCTGGTTCACACCCATCTTTGAAAATTGATCGAGAAAGAGCAGACTTCCTTCACATTTAAAATGGTAGCCTTTTTACTCTTTGGACTTCTCTTGAAATCAATATGGAGAAATAGAACTCTTCCAAGATTTACAACCACTATGGAAAGCAGTCTGGAGGTACATCAGAAAAGTAATTGCAGAACTACCACATGACCGAGCAATCCCACTCTTGGACATGTATCCGGACAAAACTTTCCTTGAAAAAGACACATGTAGCCATATGCTCATTGCAGCAATATTCACAGCAGCCAAGACATGGAATCAAAGGTCCATCGACAGACGAATGGATTAAGAAGATGTGGTGTATATATATACAACGGAATAATACTCAGCCATAAAAAAGAACAATGCCATTTGCAGCAGCATGGATGAAACTAGAGACTCTCATACTAAGTGAAGTAAGTCAGAAAGAGAAGGACAAATACCATATGATATCACTTATATCTGGAAACTAATATACAGTAAAAATGAGCCTTTTCACAGAAAAGAAAGTCATGGATTTGGAGAACAGACTTGTGGTTGCCAAGGAAGAGGGAAAGGGAGTAGGATGGACTGGAAGTCTGGGATTAAGAGATGCAAACTATAGCATTTGGAGTGGATAGGAATGAGATCCTGCTGTACAGCACTGGGGACTATATCTAGTCACTTGTGATGGAGAATAATGTGAGAAAAAGAATATGTGTATATACATGTGTGTGTATGTATGTGTGTGTCACTGTGTCACTTTGCTGTACAGTAGAAAAGTGAAAGAACACTGTAAACCAACTATAATGGAAAAAATAAAAATCATTTAAAAAAAAAGAACTCTTCTAAGATACAAAAGACAAAGCAAATCTTTACTTATTTTCTTGCTCCATGTTACAGATATTGCCAGGTTAGAGCAGAGTGGGTCTCCCTGTCTAAAACAATCCCTGACCTGTGAGGTGAATAAACACAGTGGTCTCTGATACCTGGATCCCGCTGGAGTTTTATTTAGGTTTTGCTTGATTTGAAAAACACTTTGAAACTCTCATGACCTGATCTCCACTTACTCTCAATTCCAGAAAGAAAGCAAAGAAGCTGGTATTCCCATTCACAGACAGATTAAGTGGATTGCTTAGGAGCACACAGCAAACTAATGACGGGGTAGGGACCAGTGTATTGGTATTACATGCCAAGTGCTTTTCATCTAGTGGATGTTTGCATGTGGTTTAGCTCCTTCAATATGGGATTCCCAAATATCTACTGTGTCTACCTTGTCAAAGGTTAAATATTCTGGCTTCAGTGCCTTCTTGTTTGGCCTTGTGACTTGCATGGTGAATGAAATGTGAGTGGTTTTTATGTTTAAGTCGAAGCTTGTATGTCATCATGTGGTCCCCACCTGCACAGTCCCTCTGACATAACACTGGCAATCTTCCCAACAGAAACTTCTCTCAGCTTGAGCTCTGGCATAAAAGCGGCACAGGGGAGGTCACATCCAACATAGGATGGTCATGTAAAGTGGATGAGAATAATCCTTGGTTGTAAACTATTGAAATTTCAGGGCACTTTCTTACCGTAACATAATGTGAGTTACCTGACTAATGCAGACTTCAAATAAGTCATCTTCTCTATCCTGTCTCTGGAGAGAAGAAAAGGTTTGAATGCTTTCCACAAAATCAATACAGTAAAAACTGATATTGACTGTATTACGCAGACTTTTAATTTGTGATACATTAATGCAGATAAGTGAAATGCCTGTGTTTGATAAGACCCAAAACGTACTAACTATCTAGTATGTTTTAAAGCATTTTTATACCTCATTTTCTCTAACTCTTTCACATCAACCCTGAGTTGTGGTGTGTCAATTGTAGAAGTGTAGACAAGTCCTTTCCTGTATCAAATCTTATTAATGTAACATATCAGGTCCCCCATGCATTATAAGAGCTAAGAAATATATATACCATAGAAGATGACTCAGCCATAAAGAAGAACACAATTTCAGCAACATGGATGGAACTATAGATGCTCATAGTAAGTGAGGTAAGTCAGAAAGAGAAAGACAAATACCACATGATATCACTTATATGTGGAATATAAATATGACACAAATGAACTTCCACAAGACAGAAACAGACTCACAAGGGAGAGAGGGATGGGAGAGGGGTGGATTGGGAATTTGGGATTATCAGATCCAAACTATTATATATAGAATAGACAAACAACAAGGTCCAACTGTATAGCATATAGAACTACAATCAATATTCTGCAATAAACCATAATGGAAAATTTTTAAAAAATCTTAGTTCTAATTGCTGTATTACCCTGGAATCGCTAAGTTCATTACTATCCAGTATATAGAATAATTTATAAAAATTTGACTAAAATTATTAAAGTTTGCCATTGAATCTGTCACTAAAGAGGTGGCTTGGATTTTAGAGAGAAGAGCAGTATGTATTTAAAAGACATTACAGACCTCATCTGTTAATATTGTCACATAATTTTAAAGATGATATTTAAAATAAAACGATCAGAAAATTTTCATAAGGAATTATTTTTTGAAAAACAACACGATTTCTTTTTTTAAAAAAACGTGAAAATTGAATATCAAAGAAAGGACAAGACATATTTAATATTTCTCAATTAAGATTTGTGAGAGAGGCAGCACTATAAACTAGTATTGTCTATATCAGTATTATCATAACCAACTACCTCTGAAGAACTTTCTTGAGAAGTGTTGGGTTTGTGATGTTTCCCCTTTATCTGTAACAACACTTACCTAGAGTTTCTCCCAGTCTAGAATGCCAAATTGCTCCCACATTGCATAAAATTTTAATTCTGAATCATTTTCATGATTAAGGTATCATTGGGGCTTAGATGACAGACCCATTTTGTGATATGTAGACACAAAGGGGCCCAGCATCTTCAGGCAAATATGGAGTAGAAAAGCTTGGGGCAGTACTCAAGTGAACTCTCCGTTGTGAGGCTATCCACGAAGATAAGTATCTACTTGTAGAGCTACTACCATGGAAACCAAGTACACGTCCAGAGAACAGAGCTAGAAGGCAAAATCTGGTGGCGTTCCCTGAGGTTCAAGAGGGTCATCACTGTGTGGTTTTTTTTTTTTTTAATAATTTTTTAAATTTTCCCACTGTACAGCAAAGGGGTCAGGTTATCCTTACATGTATACATTACAACTACATTTTTTCCCCCACCCTTTCTTCTGTTGCAACATGAGTATCTAGACAAAGTTCTCAATGCTATTCAGCAGGATCTCCTTGTAAATCTATTCTAAGTTGTGTCTGATAAGCCCAAGCTCCCGATCCCTCCCACTCCCTCCCCCTCCCATCAGGCAGCCAAAGGTCCTTCTCTGTGAATGCGACATTGATGGAGCTGTTCCAGGTGCTGACTTGGCCTGGACATCCAGAGGTAGGAGATGTGCCTGTTACCTATCCAGGGGCAAGGAGAGTGCTGGCAGCTGAGGATTTATCATGGCATCAGTTAAAAGGTCAGTGTAGAAGTCTCATGCAATAGGCTTGCCTCATAGAAGGTTGCCAAATAAACCAAGAAATGAGTATAAGATGTATCCTCAACTTATCACTGTGCGTTTGGGAGTGGAGAAAAGGCTAGAGGAAATGAGCAGCATCTGTCCTCACACCTCACAGAAGGGAAAACAAGGGAGAAGTGCAAAAAGTTCTGAGATCATCTACGTATACTGTACAGCATAAACCACTTTTCAACAGTTTTGGCATCAGTATAAAACTTAAACGATTTCAACAAGAATGAAAAGAAGAAAAAAAAAAAAAAGTTAAGCCTGTGATGACCAGGAGAGAGAAAAGCAGAGGGTTCAGGAAGAAAAAAATACCTTAGGTTTAAGAAGATCTTAGGGTTTGTTGTTGATGTTGTTTTGTTTTGTTTTGCTTTTTAGGGCCACACCCAAGGCACATGGAGGTTCCCAGAGCTATAGCCACTGGCCTACACCACAGCCACAGCAACGTCAGATCCTTAACCCACTGAGTGAGGCCAGGGATAGAACCCTCGTCCTAATGGATCCTAGTTAGATTCGTTTTTGCCGAGCCACCACGGGAACTCCAAAGATCAACATCTTAAAGTACAATCTTAGGTTTAAGAACAACAGGAACAAGCATGTGTATAAGACGGCATGCAGGTAAACAAGAACGCTCCTGAGGGTGGGTCTGCCAGAGGAAGAGGAAGGGCTTGCAAATATTTTAGTACTCTTAGGCCTATGACCGGTTCCTTATAACCGCTTGCCCCTACACCCCTTCTTGCTAAAATCACAGCTCTTTCTAGAGAGAACATTAGGGAAGATCTGTGTGATGTAATGTGATGAAGAGGCATCTTCAGGAATCCTTTCTGCCCCCTGTGGTTCCACATTCTAATGACACTCCCCCACATTCCCTAAGTAGGATCCTAATGCCTGAGGCCTTCTGACGCTCTCTTTGAACATTTTTAAGCTTGGCTGGAGTGTTTGAAAATCCATTATACTTCATTTGACGTCCTCTTATTGTACAGAAATAAGAAATCCCTGGTGGAATTCTGGAATCAGTGTTTCAGGTATTGTACCCAGCAAAGTGGAGGAGAAGTTTTACAAAAAGATGCTCCCTGGAAGGCAATTAAGCCTTCACGTGCACATGAATGTTGACACACCTGTGCAAGCATGTGTATCCACATGCTCACATGTGTATCACTTACAATACGGTCACACATTTCCAGCGAAGCCAACCCACCACCTCCTGAAAATGAGCTCTACCCATCTTTAAAATAAAGTACGCATGTGGCAAATTACATGGAGAAAGGGAAAAAAAGTCCAAAAGAAGGCAATTCAAAAGGGTAATAGAACAAAGAGTTGTAGTTAATTATGATTTATAAACTTATTAAGTTCCTAAGCATTGGAACGAACCAAAGAACAAATTTAATTTTAAATAACATTAAAGTGGCAAAGTTGCCTAGATGAAAACACAAGCTAAGGAAATGTATTTAAAGACTGAGAAATCACATTTTTTAGAAAATAGCCCAAATGTCACCTTTTAATTCAGCTTTCATCCATTTAACATGAAGGCAAGTAGAACTAATACAGAATAATAACGACTCAACATTTCCTAGATAATTGTTATTAAGTGAAATAATGTATGCCTTTCTTTCCTCTCTTGACACAAGTTGCATATTATTGGTGAAAACAAATTACCACGACAGTTGATAGTTTTGAACTCTAATGCTCCCTGTGCACCTACTCTGTGCAAACCATGGCCTAATAGTCTCTCTCTTATGCACATACAACTAAGCAGAAGAAATGGTCACATCCTCTACTGTGAAAGCAAAAAAAGAAAACAAAACAAAACAAAAAAACAAAAAAAAAACTCAACAAAATGATACAGAAATTTTTATATTATAGAAATCAACTACATAATATGTGATGGCAAAGTAACTTAGTTTTATCTGATTACATAATATTAAGTTGAATTACAATTCTGAAGGACCCTGTTGTTGCCTTCTAGCCTGTGAAACAAGAGGGAAATTGTAGTAGCAAATAAATCAACATGTGCTTTTTTAGGCATATCCCACTTGCTAGTTCTTTAGCACCTGGGAAATGATTATGCTCCTATACTAATCACTCCAAGTTTAACATGGAGTGATGATCAGAGATAAAAAAGGGATAATGGTGTGTCTCACTATACTAAAAAGTGTTAAGGGACTAAAAATTAACATACCCGCACCCTTTCTAAAATGAGGCATACACTGCTAAAAAGCACCTGAGTTTTAAGTTCATTTCCTCCTTGTTTTACTAAGCTGCCTAGACAGGGTGCACACGTGTCCCCAGAGAATCCAGCTCTTTTGTATGTTTATATATAATACTACATACGTGTTGAGCACTACTCTTTGCTGGGCACTGTGTAAAGAGTCTTATAGAGATTATCTAATTCCTCAAGAAAAATCCATTCACTGATGGGAAAACTGAGGATCAGAGGGTTTAATCATCTTCCCTGAAACATCAGGCTGAACTGATGGAGCTGAAAGGGGATCTCAGGCAGCCTAGCTTTGCACAACGTTCTCGAGTCTCAAGCAGTGGGACCCATTTGTTGGCTGGCTGGACTGGACAGCTGCTGGGTTGGTCAATTGGTTGACTGGTTTGCATGCCTTTCCCAATAAACAAGGAGTTTCTTGAAAACAAGGATTACAATTTACTCATTCTTTTTAGGCTACAACCATAGCATGTAGAAGTTCCTAGGCTTCTACACCATAACAGCAGATCAAATCTACACCATAATAGCAACTTGAGCCACTGCAGTGACAACACTGGATCCTTAATCCATTGCACCACCAGGGAACTCCTCCTTATTTATTCTGAAGCATTGATTTTCTACTACAAACTAGACACTGGTCTGGGTAAATGGTATTAACAAGGAATAAAGGAGGGAAAAAACCCCACCATAGCCTATTGGACTTTACTTTCTGGAGGGGGAAGACAAATACAACTTTACAAATAGATAGTGTGCCTAGTGCTATAAAATCTTTAAGGAGAAAAATAACCCAGAAAGTGGAATCGGGAGTGTATTTAGAAGGCAGGAGAGTTAATTTATAAGTGGTCGTTTTGGAAGAATTCAAACTAAGGTGATACTAATTCCAAGCAAAAGATCAGTTATTGCAAAAGTCGTGAAGCATGAAGGATGTAAAAGTACCAACAAGAACAAGTGGTAGCAGGTGAGGTCAAAAAAATAGCAAGATGAGGGAGACACCCATCAGGTAGAGCCTGAGATGTTTTAAATTCTTTGGTTTATGTATACAGAATGGTCTCCATTCCATAGGTTTTAAATTTTTTCCCAAAAAATTTTTTACCTGACTTGACCTTGACCAGGTCACACAATGTCTCACTGATGCAGAATTATCATCAGATAAATAATGGGGCTGGTCATTGATTTCTTGACCTCTACAAATCTGATTTTAAGTTTCACCTGTAAATTCATATCAGTGTAAGGTTTATTCTTTAATGGCTTGATAAAATAATTAATTTGCAACCAAGATCAATAAAGCCCCAAATCAAAAAACCAAAAGATGACCCTAGACTGATTCTAGATGAACTATACTGTGCTCAGGACTACGCTTTTTTTTTTTTTTTAGAATCTGGTCATTTATTGGATAATTTAAGGTGCCCTTTGAGGAATTAAGTTACCTAATTGGCACTGGCTGCTGGAACACTCAGAGCAAAAGTGAATTGTGGGATGGGGGAGGAGACGAGTGAGAGAAAAGAGAGGAGGAGCCAGAGGAGGAGGAAAAGACAAAGACGAAGGAGGAAGTGGAGAATTAAAAGAAGAAAAAGAGGAAAAGGAGTAATAAGTACTTTTCTCAAAGACAGAAAAGCTGGACTGTGAAATCAGCCACATCTGGGTTCAAATCCTACCTCTTCCATTTGGACGTTGAAATGATTGGCTGTCCGCCCGGAGAATTTCCATTTCTGTCTCCCTGATCACCTTGATCTCCATCTTCATTCCCCTCTCCAGGGCCATGTCAGCAGGGAGACCAAGCCCACCTCTACTCCATGATCTGAATCTTTCTTGGTCTAAGGTCATATGATGGTGCTCTCACTTATTTTGCTAATTGAAATGTTTAGGGGTGTGTGTAGGTGCAAATTCTAGATGAACCCACAGTCCGACTCTGAGAGAGCTTCTAGAGAAGCTTTTCTTGATCTAAAAGAGACACAAGACAGAAGTGTGCCCTTAGTCCAGCTTCTAGAGACAGACTGCCAGCTGTGTGTGCCCGGCTGCCTTATTTGGACAAGCTAAATTAAAGGTGGCAAAATGTGAAGCTGTGGGAAACTCGACCCTTTGGGATGATGTCGAGTCACTGACTGACACTGTCTTGGACTTGAAATAGTAGTAGCCCATCACTCAAGCCACTTTCAGATGAGTTTTCTGTTTGTTGCAACAGAATCTGGCCATTTACTGGATAACTGAAAGCCAACTAAGTAATGAAATTCACAAGACAAGCGATCTCTTTTCATTCTCCAAACCATGAGTGCACCCTATGAACTGTGCCAGGAGTGAAAGGTAAAGTGATGGTAAAGTTTCTTCATCCTTCTGAGCCTCCACTCACAAATTTACAAAGCAGTGCTGCTAATACTGATCTCATAATCTTGCTATGGAGAACAGGCTCTTGCTATTATTACTATTGAGCTTTAGAAACTTAAGGAAATCAGCTAAGGAATTGCTACTGTATGAGTGGCAAAGTTCCAAGGGATCCCTCTGGCTGATAAAAATGGTTCCAATATGAGCTTTGGTAATTGAATGATAACCCCTCCTAAGAATATTAACACTAAACAAGGATGTCTAAAATGGAGAGTTGTAGGGTTTTTTTTTTTTTTTTTACCCTTAGAAAGGTTAGGGCAATGCCATTGTGGTGTCACAGAAAGAACACAGTTTGGAATCTGGGATCCAGAGGGCTCTATGATTTATTGCTATGTGACTTGGGAAAAGAACGTAATTTCTCCTGATTCACTGAGAAAACAGAAGCTATTCAGAAAAGAAGTTCCACCTGCACCTATCATCAGGTATACCAAAGTCTCTAGCACGATCTGCAAAGGTGCGTCTTTGCACCTGGTACGATGAGTGAACTCGCCTTGTCTTGAAGGCCAGCTCCTCCCGTGTGCCCTGGGCCCTCTCTCACCTGGCCAAGGATCTCTCTTTTGCTGTTTTCCCTCTTTCCTGCATTATCAACTTTCTCCTATGTACTGTATCATCAGAATCATCCAAAACCACTACACTTCTCATCTCCTCAAAAGCTCTCCCTTTATCTCAGAACCTCCTTAAACAATTACCCAATATCTCTGTTCCCCTGTACAGAAGAACTCCAAGAACAAGATAACCTTTGCTGTCTTGCTTCTCCCCTTCCTGCTCCCCCTTCCTTGTATCCATTGCAATTCAATTTTTAATATGACAACTCCTGTCAATGATTTCTGTCATCACTTATCAAATCAGTGGCAATCGACATAACTCCTTCACCTTTAAATACATAACTTGGCTTTGAGGGAAAAAAAAAAAAAAACATGATTCAAAAAGATGCATGCTGCGCTCCTATTGTGGCTCAGTGGTAAAGATCCATATTAGTATCCATGAAGACGCAGGTTCGATCCCTGGCCTTGTTCAGTGGGTGAAGGATCCAGCATTGCCATGAGCTGTCGTGTAGGTTGCAGACACGGCTCGGATCTGGCGTGGCTGTGGCTGTGGCCAGCAGCTGCAGCTCCCATCTGACCCTTAGTATGGGAACTTCCATATGCCAAGGGTGTGGCCCTAAAAAGCAGGAAAAAAAAGATGCATGCACCCTAATATTCACTGCAGCACTATTTACAATAGTCGAGACAAGGATGCAACCTAAATGTCCATTGACAGAGGGATGGATAAAGAAAATGTGGCATGGTACATATACACAATGGATATGTACCATATCCTTTTACTCAGCCATTAAAAGGAACAAAATAACGGCATTTTTAGCAACATGGATGGACCTAGAAATTATCATGTTAAGCGAAGTCAGTCTGACAATGAGATACCAACATCAAATGCTATCATTTACATGTGGAATCTGAAAAAAAAGGACACAATGAACTTCTTTGCAGAACAGATACTGACTCATAGACTTTGAAAAACTTATGGTTTCCAAAGGAGACAGTTTGGGGGTTGCGGGGATGCGCTGGGGTTTGGCATGGAAATACTATAAAACCGGATTGTGATGATCATTGTACAACTATAAATGCAATAAATTCATTGAGTAATAAAAAAAAGATGTGGTATGTACATATAATGGAACACTATTCAGCCATAGAAAAGAATGAAACACTGCCATTTGCAGCAACATGGATGCACCTAGAGATTATCACACTAAATGAAGTTAGTGAAAGACAAACATCATATGATACCACTTATATGTAGAACCTAAAAAAAAAAAAAAAGATACACACGAACTCATATACAAACTAGGAGTAGACCCATATACATAGAATACAAACTTAAGGTTACCAAAGGTGAAAGTAGGGGGAGGATAAATTAGGAGATTAGGATTAACACACAGACACCACTACATATAAAACAGACAACAAGGACCTACTGTATAGCACAGGGAACTATGCTACGTATTTCATAATAACCGATAAGGGAAAAGAATCTGAAAAAAAACTTACATATGTATGTATTACTGAATCACTCTGCTGTACATCTGAAACTAACACAACACTGTAAAGCAATACTTCAATTACTTAAAATAAATTAAAAGTAAATAAATATATAACTTGGCTTCTGAGACACCACTCAGTTCTCTTCTTACATCACTGGTCATGACTTGCCAGTTTTCTTTTTTCCCCTCATTTCCCCTGCTTTAAATAGTGATGTACCCCAGGGCTGTGCCCAGAACTCTTTTCATCGAACTATACTGAACACCGAGGTTGTCTCATTCAGGTTAAACACATGTGTTTATCTCCCGGTTTTATTAAACATCTCAAAATTATTCCATCTGGAACCCAATTCCTGACTTCCACCCATTCCACCCCCAGACTGGATCCTTCTACAATTTCCTCTTGGTAAATGGCAACTTCATCTAACGTACCATCTTTATTTCACCTTATCTCGGTGCACAAGCCTGACTGTCAGGACTAAGTCCTTTTCTCTCCCATTTCCAATTCAGATGCAAACACTGTCAGATTCGTCCCGGAAATATTTTAAATCCAAACATTCTTCATGGTCCCTGCTGCCATGTTTGAGTCCCAGCCACTTATTTCTTACTTGACCCTGCCTGCCCCACCTGCTCCCAACATCTTCCCCTCACAGTAGCCAGAATGATCCTTTTAAGATCCATCATGCAATCATGCCATGCCTTAGCTCAGAATCCTCCAGATGCTTTTTCTCTCTTTCTGTAAAAAAGCCAGAGTTCTTGCAACTGTTTCCAAGGCTCACCTGGTTCCCCCGCCAGCACCCACCACTTCCTCTCCCACTACATGCCCCTCTCTCGCTTCCTTCAAGGCAAAATTGCTTCCTTGTCTCCTTGAAGACTCCAAGGAAAGATAACAGAGGGCAGAGCTACAGCTGACCCTTCATGGACACGTAGATACAAGAAGGCAGAATGGCCATTTTCTGAGTCACTAGGATTGGAAGCATTCCTTATCACGGTTTAATCTAGGCCACCCAGGCACCCCACCCAGACAATAAAAGAAAAACAGCTAGGGTGTCTCTCCACCTCAACAACAAAAAAGAAGCATCCAATGTATGCAGGTTAAAAAATATATATGTAAAGCAAACTGAAAGCCAAAAGAGGCATGCTAAGAATGGCCAAGGCTCTTTGTGAGTTAGTAAAATTATTTATAGATGTTATTTGCCCTCAAAGAGATCACAGTCTATTCTTTCAGCATATGTTGTTATAAATTATCTCTTTTCCGTTCACACAAGGGAAGATGTTCTCTGACCTGGAAACATGAAGGAGATGTCGAAAAATGTCCTTCTGCCAAAAGGGTGTGGAGTGAAGAGAGATTTTTTTTTTCTCATTGTATCCACATCATATTCTACATATATCCCAAAGCGACGAGCTCACTGCAGTGTCTGTTATTGTAGAAGGACAAAAAGCAATTCCACAAGCTATTTTAGTTTTCCTAATGGAAAAACTAGAGGCTGCAGATGAAAGAGTTATTAGAAAAATAAGTCTTAGCTTTTCTATAAAAGCATCCAAAATGTGCTGCACATCCTGGCCGGTCCATCAGCACTCTGAAGATGTACATTAACAGACAGGATCTCTAATGAGAATATATCTTACATTTAAAGACTTTTTCTTCAAGAAAGTAGCCAAAGAAGAAGTGCCAGAAAAGACACCGGAAGTTGAATGAATGTGTTTCAGTCCCATTTCTGATGCATCTGTTTGAGGCACCTGCTTCCCATGACAGACAGAAGCCCTGCGGCTGGTGGGTCTTCACTGAGGCCACTCACCCAACCTCTGTTTTCTCTCTTCTCCTTCTTGACATTATGCTTTCTTGTTTTTGGATGATGTGCTTCTCTGTTCCCGACCCTTGCCATTTCTTCCTCTGCTGTTTAAATGTTGAACTGCGATAAATACATGTAATATAAAATTCGCCATCTTAACTATTTTTAAGTGTACAGAGCAGGAGTGTCAGTAGACTCACACTGTTGTCCCATCTAGCTCTAGAACGTTTTCATCTTGCAAAACTGAAACTCTATACCCACTAAATAACAACTCCCCATTTCCCTCTCCCCAGTTCCAGCAACCACCATTCCTACCTACTTTTTCTAGGAGTTTGACTACTCTTGATCCTGTTTTGGAAGTGAAATCACACTGTATTTGTCTTTGTGTGATTGACTTCACGAAGTACAGTGTGCTCAAGGTTCCTCTATGTTACAACACGTGTCAGAACCCCCTTCCTTTTTAAGCTGAGTAATGTTGCATTGTATGTATATCTGACATTTTGCTTACCCATTCATCAGTGGAAGGACATGTAGGATGCCTGCACTTTTTGCCTGTTGTAATTAATGATGCTATGGACATGGATGTGCTGTCCTTTCTTAATGCTGACTTGGTGCAGAAACTCAGCACAAGATGAAATGAGTTTGCTCTTCCATCCCCAGGTGCATCTGAGCAGTGATCAAACAGTGGAGCTGGAAGTATGGTGAGGTGATGAGGCACTTGCCTTGGGCATAGAGTCGAAAGGGCTCCAAAATCTCAGCGATCAAGGCCCAGAGTATTTCAATGCAGTCTTTTAAAATATAAAACTCCATGTAAAAAAAAAAAATCCATGACAGACAAACATCAAAATTTAAAGTAAGAAAATAACAGTAACAGTACTATACAGAACTATATTAATATGTGCCAAAAGAAAAAATAGTAATACTGATCTTGCCTTTATTTAAAATTTACCATTCTGTTTATCATTGAATTTGTGCATTTTTTTTAAAAAAATTGCATTAAAATACGATCGGGATTACTGGGCTTTGCAGTACCTCCTTAAATGGAGTGATACCTGTGACAGGCGTCTCCCTTTTCTCACCCTAGTCCCAGTCAAAGAGATGAGAGTTATGTGCTTATGGGCCCCATGGGCTTTATAAAATCAGATCAGACCAAGCAATAACTTCTTTATTATTATTTTTCTAAACCTGAGAAACAGGCCAAATTCTATGGCTTAAGTTACTGTTGACATTGCCCACGACCCTGCCAAATATACCATCTTGTGAAACATGCCTTTTTGTGAAAATAAATTTTTCAAGGCCAAATTAGGTTTGTAAGTGTTTAGTTAAACACAGCTAAACAGATATTACTTGATAATATCTAGGAGTACAAGCTGAATGTGGTACTGTACACTAATGTGCCAATACATATTACGAGTCTCTTCGGTAGGTGAGCCTGCATGATATTCATATTTGAGCAGGTAAGCACATTTTCAAGCACAAATCCAACTCAGACATCCAGGCGAAATGCCTAGACAATCTTGAGGAAGAGCTCTCACTAAACTCTCTTGGAGAAAATGCACACAGCTTGTGAAAAGGTAAATTGATAATAGGCCTGCTGATACAACCTAAAAAAACTGGTGTCACAATAGACAGTTGAAAATAGCTCATTTGCTACTCTGGGGGAAGTTTACACTGCATGATTAACATCCTCCTGTTGTTAGGTAACACACAGCTTCATGAAGAATAGAGCAGGAGAAACGTGAGTTACTCTTCACAGCCCTTTTTTGGCTGGTAAGCTTTTCGCTGACAGAGAAGTACCATTTTGCTAATTTAACTTTCATAAAATCATCATTCAGAGTTGAAAGACAGGGTCAAACCTGGTTTTACAAGTAGGTGGGGAAAGGAATTAAAATTGATTAATTTGAAAGCACAAAAAAGGCTTTTCTCTCTCAGCATCATCCCTTTCTCTGGGTGAGACAATGCAGAGAAGTTTCTTTTTCTTAGATATTGGCAGATCAGTGGTCTTCAAGACATCCTATTATAAAGAGTAGACAAAGCTTATTGGTTGCTCTCTGTATGCCAGATCCTATGCTAAGCACTTATGTGGATTATCTGTTTTAATACATATGACAGTACCCATAAGGTAGAAACTACAATTACCTCCATTTTATTCACGAGGAAGTTAGGTTCAGAGAGGTTAAGTCACATACCTAACTCACATCCCTAGTAAAAGGTGGAGCTTGGAGCAGGAGCCAGGCTTGACTCAATTCAGCTCATAACCTCTAGAGGCTAGAACCTTAAAATCTTTGCCTTCTAAATACTGGCAGGCATTAAGCTGGCATTTAGCTGGGAATACAAACTTTTCTGGCTAGGAACAAATGAAACGATGCTACCTTTTAAGAATTAAAGAGTGACAAACTGAAGAGGTGACAGGATTGTCAGCATCAATATTATAGGTTCACATTTTTTCATGTGCACAACAGTCAACGAGAAAATAAGGAAAAGCACCCCATGCCACGGGGAGTTGTCACAGTAAGGGTATTACTTCCTAGGAAAGCAGAAGATTAAATCTACCTATACCACATAGACACAAACTCAGAGATATGTGATTCTCAAAACCTGACTGCAGCAAAGACTCTACTCCCCAAACTTATGTTCTCTTCCTCGTTTCTCAGCTCCCTTCCAAGAGGGCCATGTGGTGAATTCTGACCAACAGATTCGACAAAGATTTAAGAACTACCACATGGCCCTTCGGCTGTTCTCTTTGACTCCTGCAAGAACATAAACACTTCAGTGTCAGAGCTAAAGATTCAGTATCTCGGATGTGCCGCAAAGAGGACGTCTTCTGAATAATATTGCATCGTAGTATAGACTACATCTTCCTTATCCATTCACCCACTGATGGACACTTAAGTTGTTTCCATATCTTGGCTACTGTAAATAATGCTGCAATTAACACAGGAGAGCCAATACCTTTTTAAGATCCTGTTTGAATTTCCTTGAGATATATACCCAGAAGTGGGATTGCTGGATCACATGGTAGGTCTATTGTTAACTTTTTGAGGAGCTGCCATGCTCTTTCCCAAAGTGGCTGTACCAGTTTACATTCCCACCAACAGGGCACAATGGTTCCCTTTTTTCTACATCCTCTTGGAATCTAAAGTCAAACACATGGAAACAGAAAGTAGAAAGCCAGTTACCAGGGACTAGGGGAAATGGCCAAAGGAAACAAACTTCCAGTGGGAAGAGAGTAAGTTCTGGGGGTCTAAAGTACAGCAAGGTGATTATAGTTAATAATATTGTATTACGTCCTTGAAAATTGCTAGGAGAATACAACTTAAATATTCTCACCATAGAAAAAGAAATGTAAACTAATTATTTGACATGATGGAGGTGCTGGCTAACCTATGGTAGCGCTCATATCACAATATATATCAAATCAACATATTGAACACCTTAAAATTACACTACACTATATGTCAATTATATCTCAATAAAGCTCAAAAAAATAAAGTTAAAAATAAAAAAGCAGCCATCTTATTCAGACAATCATCCAAGCAGGGGACATTGGAGTAAGAATAAAACTAAATGCGGTAAATTTCTGATAGTTCATGTTTGTTACCAGGGCATTAGCTATCCTATCCTGATAAACACATGATTTCAGAATCATTTAGGGATCACACAAAAATGCAGATTGTAGACCCACACCACAGTCTAGTAAATCAAATTTTCAAGGATGGAGTGAGAATCTCTCTTATCACAAAGCTAGAATAGTCTAATGATTAGCACTTTTAAAAAATACTGTTAGGTGCCAGCTTCCTGCTTTGTCTCCAAACCCTACCACAATGAAAACACACACACACACACACACACACACACACGTGTCCATGTGCATATACATAAATCCACTGATATAAGAGTTAAGCCTTGGGTAACCCACCACAGTATAAGGAAAAGCACGGGTTTGGCTACCAACTTTGCTATTGATTACTGGCCTATTTATTGGCCAAATTATTTAACCTAACTGAGCCTATGTTTTCGCTTCTGGGAATCAGAGTTAAAAATTGCACCTCCTTCTGGGGTCATGGAAATATTCCTTTTCGATTAGAATATCAGATATACAAATACATACATTTGCCAAAATTTATAAAGTTATATTATGAAGATGCTAATAAATGTGCATCTCACTGAATGAAAGTCCAATAATACTACTACTAATAAACCAATACCTACTAGGGTGAGGATTAAATTAGATAACCATGAAGAATACTTAGCCTGATATCTGACATTTTTTGGATGTCTGGCTATTATTAGAAAATAATAGTTATTATTACATTTATATTTTGTGTTATATATTATTTATTATGTATCATTATCAGAATATCCTCCAAAGTTAGACATACTGAAAGCTATGGTAAATTTAAGAGGCTGGGAGGAGAACTCAGACTATTTTAGATTGTGAATTGTGTTCTCAACATGTATTTCTTCATGTTTTAGTGTATAAATTCTCTTTACCAAAAGTATTCCAAAAGGCAAAGTTCATACTTACTCTGAGTTTCTCACAGAATGTTTTAGATTCATACCTCGGCTTACCCATGACTTATAATTCTGCAAATGGTACATGCTCCAACACACAGGATATAGTTTGTTATGCCTCTGCTATAATTAATCAAGCCCAAAATGAGTATTATATTTCCTAATGACAACTTTGTGCCTGCAAAGAAAACCCTTGCCACAATGTTAATACATCTATATGGTTGCCTGCATCAAAATTCACAATCCTTAATTCTAATTTCAAGCTTTAATCGCTATAGGCCCTTACTAATGAAGGATTTTAAAAAATACACTTTCCGGAGGTTTTCTCTTTAAGAAATGCAATGTAGTATAATGATATATGACACCCAGAGAACAACAGCATAAAGAACACCAAGCATTACAAATGTGTTTGGAGAGAGACAGATTAAGTTGCTACAAATTTTAATTTACTGGAACATAAGAAAATGCACTTAACAATAAAAGACTTTAAGAATAAGGCAAAAGTTTTTGTTGTATGAAATGTGCGAAATGGAATAGAGACTCTTCCTTCAAGCAAACCCTGGGAAATATCAAAGTGTTTACTGAACTTCTATTCTGTGCCTGTTTCTATGCTAGAAACTCTGAGGATGCAGACAATGAGAAAAGCAACCTTCCTAAGAAACTTAACATTTTCTATTGGGAATGTTACTCATAGTTGGGGTTTTGATAAGCTGCCAGTCTCCGGTCTCCAGAACTCAGAACAGTAGCAAAAACAAGCTCGAGATTAAAAAACTTAACATAAATGATAAATACAATCATCACAAAGAGAAAAATGACTCCTGTGCAGCTGAAAGATCTGGCTGCAGTAGAACTGCTTATATTATTAACATATCTGAAGAAAGCATGGCTACCAAAAGAGAGAGGAGCAAGAGATGAGACAACAGGTCCCAGCCAAGTCTGGGGTGAAAGAGAAGCAGGACACCCTCACGTGGACATCACTTCCCTTTGGCGGGGCTGGTCTTGCAGGAATGGGGCACAGGCTCTGGGTCTGAGGCATGGACACCCCTGGGCTCTCCTTCATTTGTGAGGCTCCCTCAACTCTGTAATTATAACAGGTCTTTTCATGCAATTTCCAAAAGACACACACACACACACTTCTTAGATTTCACATTGTTACCAACTCCACTAGCATGTTTAGTTTCTTACGAATAGTGGATATTAGTTGGGTTTTCCAAAGAAGAGAGAAAACACATGTTGAGTATTTATTATTCCATATAGTGTACATTTTCTTTTTGTTTAATTCTATTCAGAAGCCCCAAAGGCTAGATGTCATTATTCCATACTATGTGTAACCCAAATGTCCCTTCCCCTTTAGTTTTTAAGCTGCAGGGAAAGTCCCCTTTCTCACCCATGTCAACTCAGCTCCTTGGCTCCTTTTTAATACCCGACCCCTGAAAACAATCCAGTATCACAAAAGCATTATCAAACATAATAAAACTGAAAGTGTTTGGCTGAAGGAAAATAAAGACGACTTATATTGCATCTGTATAGGAAAATATCCTCCATTGGAGATTCCTCTGCTCCACTGTCACCTCCCAGCTTTGAAGCCAGTGGCACCAGCTGAAGGGGTATGACATAGCAGCCTGGGACCCTTTAGACTCTGACTCTGGATTTTTAATCTCTCCACCATTCAAGGTGTTTGGTCACAGCAAACAATCTCCTGGAGCCACTTTTCTCTACTGAGTGACTTCTTGCTGCTCACCATCCACACCACATATTAATTATCACTTTGAAAGACATATGGGGCTTCTCCTAGGAGAAATTCTGGTGAATGAAGTTTCTTCGTTGCCTTACAATGGGATGGTGAGCATCTGTTTTGTCCAGACTCAGTGTATTCTTCCAAGACAGATTACCCTGGAAAGTCACTTGAAGACCTCCAGTCAGCATTCCCTTAGTGACACTACAACTTGCTGTCTGCATCTCTCCCACTTGCGTAGGACAGGAAAGCAGACAACCAAGGGGAAAAAAATCCCAGTAAGACAAGATAGCACATGATTCTGAACCTAATTTTGTGATGCAGAACATAACTTCTGCTGGAACTTGAGCAAGAACACCAGGAATCAGAGGAGTAAATAAAGGCTTCTTGGGGGTGGTAGGTCTTGAAAAATGGCTGGAGAATGCATAACATATAAAGAGAACATCGTGGAGTTCCCGTCGTGGCTCAGTGGTTAACAAATCCGGCTAGGAACCATAAGGTTGCGGGTTCGGTCCCTGGCCTTGCTCAGTGGGTTAAGGATCTGGCGTTGCCGTGAGCTGTGGTGTAGGTTGCAGACACGGCTCAGATCCCGTGTTGCTGTGGCTCTGGCATAGGCTGGCAGCTACAGCTCCGATTCGACCCCTAGCCTGGGAACCTCCATATGCTGCGGGAGCGGCCCAAGAAATGGCAAAAAGACCAAGAAAAAAAAAGAAAAAGAGAAAAAAAAATAAAATGAGAACATCGTATGTGAAAAAAACAGGCACACATATTTCTTATATGCTTCCATATATTATTCCACTGAGGCTGTCATACTGTCTGAATCAGCGCATTCAACATGGGTTTTTAAGCCCCCTGGGAGAAGCAACTAGCCCTATCAAAATTGCTTAGAACCATTTGTTTTCAGATATCTGTTTAATTTAATTATTCTTGATATACTAGTAATATCTCAAAATCTTCTCACCATCTTGGATTTCCCAACTCCTATTCTTCCACTTACCCTACTTAAGTCCCTTTGGATTTCTCTTTTGGAGAGGATATGTATGAGCCAAATATGTAACTTCACCTCTTCTCATGCAACTGTGAGGCAGTTCTTCCTATGAAGGAGGCAGTGGCCACAGACTTAAGTGGATTCATTACAGAAAGAATCAAACAAATGAATCTGACTTTGATGATCACAGTTTTACCACCAGCCATACACAGTTAGATACTCAAGAAATGAGAACATTACGGAAAGAGTATCACCTTTTTCCCAAAATAAACCTGGTTTAAGCCTAGGGTTATCATTGTTATTCCTCTCTTTTGATTCTCTCTCCTCTCTTCGTCTCCTCTTTCCTGTCTTTTCTTCTCCCCCATGCACTCTACAAAGCGGGAGTCCTGACTAATGTCGTGGTCAGGCATACCTGGCCTTGAGTGTGAGTCTGTGGCCAACCAGGAGCAGACTGTTTCACCTCCCAGTGCCTCAGTTCCCCACAACTGCAGGACGGGGTGGAGAGCTTCAACCATTCAGGACTGCTGTGCAGATTCAATGACATAGTGCACGCAAAATGCAAAGTGCCTAGCAGTGGGAACAGGCACTTCTCACCCAGGAGCTACCCTGCAAATAGCAGTTATTATAGACAATTCATAGTAACTGCAGTGGTGGCAGTGGTAGTGATAGTTTCACCATTAGAAATAAATAAACTGATCCGAGGCATATGCTGCTCGAACTAGACCTGTTCCAACGTCCACTGAAATGTATACTTGGATGAGACCACGGCTGCCCTGGAATGTCCTCTCCTACCCACAGCAGAGGGCCCCTGGGACGGATGAGGACACCTGTCAGATGGACACACAGCGAGAGTGCCTGTGTCTGGCATGAACCAATACTCCCTGCTCTGAGGAGCAGGGGACCTAGGGGCGGAGACCCTTCTGGCCAGACATCCCTCCTTACACGGAGCAGCAGTCTCTCTCCCACTCCCTCAAGTTTCAGCCATTAGTCCCTGTTTTGTACCCCCTGGGGCCAAGCAAGATGAATCTAATCCCTCTGCGTCGCGACAGTGCTTTAGATATTTGAACAAAGTGATCATGTCCCCCCAGAGTATTCTCTTCTCCAAATGACACATCCTCAGATCATTTCTCCATAGAGCTTGCATGCAAGGCCCTTCAATATCCATTGTCAATGTGACACTCTAACACAATCTTCGGAAGAATATAGAGGGCAGACAACCACCTATGCCCTGTGCCGTGTTTATCAATGCGGCGAAGACACTGTCAGTCACTGTGTGTTGAAACTTACCAACTATGCGATTAAGGGAAAAAAAAAAAACAAATACCCGGATCTACGACATGTGTGTGGGTGTTTGCGCAGGTAAATTGTACATGTATGCATGTATGTGTATATACGTATATACACACATATACATTTGTGTACATATTTCTTGCTCTCTCTCCCACTAGAGACAATCTTTGTTAAAAGTTTTAATCTCACATGCATGTTATGAGATACAAATGAGTCTACATGTAAACCTCTTATATGGACCAGGTGAGTGTAATGCTATTTATTTTATCCGCACGTGCATTGATGCAGTCTATTTGTCAAGGTCTGCGACAGGTTCTAGGGATACGAATTTTACATATATATATATTTATCTAGGAATATATATATATCCCTAAATTATGTATAAAGTATGGCCTCTGCCCTTAAAGAATTAATAAGAGCCCTGAGAAAAAATTTTTAATGGGCAGTCAAGTACTGTACACTGTCCCCAACTTATGATTTCTCAATTTCACAATGGTGCAAAAGGGATACATGTTCAGTAGAAACTGTACTTGGACTTCTGAATTTTAATCTTTTCTGGGGCTGTGATACATGGTCTGAGAGTCCCTCACGATAATGGGCAGCCCAGGTAGCCCCAGTGCACCAGAAAACAAGGGTAAACAACCCATACACTTAAAACCATGATGTACCTGGAAATCCACCCTGTTTTTCACTTTCAGAACCGTATTCAATAAATTACATGAGATATTCAATATTTTATTATAGACAGGCTTTGTGTTAATGATTTTACCCAACTATAGGCTAATGTAAATACTCTGAGCACATCTAAGGCAGGCAAGGCTGAGTTATGATGTTGCATAGGTTACGTGTATTAAATCAGGAAAATATTTCTGGAGGCTAGGACACCTGAGCATGGAATTTTCAAAGAATAAATCAGAACTGATCAGTACACGAAGGGGCAAACGTGTTCTAAGCAGAGGGGGCAATATATGCAAAGAGGATGGGCATTTGGACATAAGCAAATTTGAGTAGGGCCCCATGCACCTAGCTCCAGGATAGAGTCATTATAAGATGTTAAATGTCCAGTTTACAGGAAGTTATCACCCCAGCAGATGGCCTGTCAGCTTATATCTGAGAAATACCAGGGCGTACTGGAATGAGAAGGCTACAGGTAGACACCCAGGGTCCACAGTGTCTAAGCTGCATGAACTTGGACATAAGCTTATCACCTGACATTAGAGCATCTGCATCAGCAAAATGAGTGCAATGACGGCTTAGCAATAATAGAGGGAAGGTACCTTCTAGCAACTGCTTAGGATGGTGCTGCTGCTCCTGCTGCTCACTTACGACATGCTATTTAAGACAGACATTGGCCAAGTGAAACATATAAGTATTCTAGAAGC
The DNA here is from genome assembly GCF_016906955.1 of Phacochoerus africanus. Lineage (NCBI taxonomy): Eukaryota > Metazoa > Chordata > Mammalia > Artiodactyla > Suidae > Phacochoerus > Phacochoerus africanus. The sequence goes on along the minus strand of NC_062551.1, from coordinate 25,731,203 downwards.
CACACTGTTAACAAAAGGAAAGTAAAAGATGTTTATCACAGCAAAGCAATTACTGGGTCCTGGGCATGAGGGTGACGAAGAGGGTTAGGAGGAAGGGGCTGGAAAGGACTGGCTGCTATTTTCAGCTGCCTTTCTGCTGTGAAATCATGCCTCCTTACAAGGGTTAGTCTGGCTTCACCTACTTGTTTTACCAGAATCTTTTGTAAATACACAAACTTATAGCTGAAAAAATAGTCTTACTTCATTTTATACATCTGCCACATCCAAAACAGGTTTATCTGATGATTGATTATTTTATAGCATATCTTCCAATGTTTGCGTCTGTGACTTAAGTGACATAAAGAAATTAGATTGTCTGGGTGCACTTTTCCCTTCCCCTTAAAGGATATAAGCAAAGCTATAGGAGGAGATCCCATCAGATTGTAAACACACAAGGAAAATTTTGCTTCTTTTGATAAACATTTCTTAGTCAAGCGAGAACTGGCTGTACTAAGGACTAAATGATGACTCTATGTACACAGCAGAGGACTATTAATGTAATTTGGACCAGTTAATGGATTCTGCTTTTACTCTACTTTCCCTTCATATTCTATACCAAAATCTCTTTGGAGGGGCTGGCATGACATAGGTGATTTTTTTTCCCTCCTCTTTGGTCATCATTCCTCTTTGAAGATGTCTTTTTGAATATCCCCTTTGGCAGTAAACATTAGCAAACACTTATTGAACACCTACCATATGCCTGTATGATATAGATACAGGGATAAAGTATTAATAATTATCGATCTCTAGATATCTCCTACAGAGACAATGGTGGGACAGGCAAGTGCAGGGGATCATACTCTGTGGCAGGATCGAATTGCAGACAAGACTCTTTCTGGGAAGGGAAAGATCAGGACATATTTTTCTGAAATGTTTGATGCCTTAGTTGAATTTTAGAAAGGAAAGATAATGAGAAGTAGGTGTAAGATGAGCAGGAAGCAGAGAAAAACAACAACAACAACAACAACACTGAGCATTTACTATATTCTAGGCACTGTGACTTATCACCTTTCTAAATTACCACGATTCGCTGAAGGAGGTACAGATATTATTGTCATTTTATAGATACCAAAAATGAGGATCATGCAGAGGTAAAGTGTTTGCCAATAGTAAGGAGGGGCCATAACCAGAATCCAAACTTGGGGCAGCTCAACTTCCAAGTCCTTTGACTGTGTCATGGAATTCTATTCCCTCCTTGAAAAGGAGCAGAGAAGGAGAAAATAGGATGAGCAATGGTATGGACACTTTGGGTAGAAAGGTGAACAGGTAGAAATCTCTGGAGGTCATGAACAGCAAAGGGATTGTTGACAAATGGCCCTAAGTGGCAACATCAGGGGACCTGCTGACCTTGGCACTGAGGTCTGGGAGAAAACATATGCCCCTGTGTGTCTTCTGGCCATTACCACTGTTCCACATCCTATGTCACCTGTGTTTCAGGACAAGACTCCCTGCCTGACACAGAATCAATATAAATGTAACATTTGGACATACTTTTGAAAAACCATGCCTAGAGTGAACATAATCAGTAATCACGGGCTTTTAGAGGGAAACAGAAATGCAGAAGTCAAAGGCTTGCTGGTCCAACTTCTAATTTTAGACAAGTAGTTCAGAGTAAGGAAAGTATTGGTCTAAAGTCAGAGTGCAGAACCCAGGTCTCCTGCTCAGAGCTGAGGGATTTCACTTCTTAACCAATGAAACATCAGATGACACTGTCTTCCTGACCCAGGAGGCTATCTCTAAGGAGGAAAAGAGAGCAGCTTAGTGCCCAAAATGGTTTCATAAAACTGCAGCTTAGAGAACCTTGCCTTCTGTACCTGTTCCCATACTCACACACCTGTTGTTCTCCCGACTCTCCCTCATCAATAATTAGCACCCTAATCTATTCAATTGCTTGAGTCTGTTTCATGAGAATGATCCTTGGGATTTCTTTCACCTGCTTCCAATCCAAAATATACCTAGAACTTCTACCCTCCTTTGCTGTCCTGCCCTGAGTCCCAGCTAGCAGCTCCTGCTTCCTGGTAAAGTACAACAGCCTGCACGCATCCATTTTGTGTGTGTGTGTGTGTGTGTGTGTGTGTGTGTGTGTGTGTTTGTACTGAAGTGTAGTTGACTTACAATATTATACTAGTTTTAAGAACACAACACAGTGATTCAATATTTTTATAGATTATACTCCATATAACGTTATTACAAAATAGTGGCTATATTTGCTGTGCTGTATATTATATTCTGGTATCTTACTTATTTTATAACTAGTAGTTTGTATGTCTTAATCCCCTTCACTTATCTTAATCCTCCCCCAAACCCTCTCCCTACTAGTGCGTTCTCTGTATCTGTGAGTTTATTACATTCATTTGTTTTGTTTTTTAGATTCCACATAGAAATGAAAACATACAGTATTGGTCTTTCTCTATCTGACTTATTTCACTAAGCAAAATAACCTCCAGGATCATCCACGTTGCAAGTGGCAAATTTTCATTTTTTAGGGTTGAGTAATATTCCATCATAAGTACACATACACGTATGTATACAAACACAATATCACCTATTCATCTACTGACGGACACTTAGGTTACTTTCATATCTTAGATGTCGTAAATAATGCTGCTATAAACAATGGGGTACACATAAAAAAATGTTCAACATCGCTAATCATTGGGGAAATGTAAATAAGATATCACCTCACATCTGTTAGAATGACATCAACAAAAAGATACCACAAGAAACGTTGGTGAGGATGTAGAGAAAAGGAAACCTTTGTGCACTGTTGGTGCGAATGTAAATTGGTGTAGCCACTATGGAGAACAACACAGAGGTTGCTCAAAAATTAAAAGCAGAACTACCACATGATCCAGCAATTCCACTCCTGGTATTTATCTGAAGAAAACGAAAATATCAATTTGAAAATATCCATGTATCCATTCTTCTTCTCATCCACTTATAGCCATAATGCTCCCTGTCGACAAATACAATGAGATCCCTCTGCCTGAAGGAAAAGACATCAACAACTGCCCACTGCATTTGGGGTACAATTCAGGATTCTTTCCTGGTCCTACAAAGCCCTGGGTTACCTGTCTCTATATTTCCTCCAAGCTCACTAAACATCAGTCTTATAGATATTTTTTAGGCCCTCAAAACCTCCAAATTCCATCTTGCCTCAATGGCCTTATATAGTATATTCCTTCCATCAATGTCCCCTCCCTACTTATCTTAACTAGCCCCTCTGCCTATCTTAATTCTCAGCTTAAGAAGGATACCTTGGAGTCCCCATCTAGGTGCAGTAGAAACAAGTCCGACTAGGAACCGTAAGGTTGTGGGTTAGACCCCTGGCCTCGCTCAGTGGGTTAAGGATCCGGTGTTGCCATGAGCTGTGGTGTAGGTCATAGATGTGGCTTGGATCTGGCGTTGCTGTGGCTGTGGTGTAGGCTGGCGGCTACAGCTCCAATTAGACCCCTAGCCTGGGAACATCCGCCGTGGGTGCAGCCCTAAAAAGAAAAAAAAAAAAAAAGAATACCTTGAAGGAAGCCTCCACTCACCTCTCCTTACCACCTCTCCCATATAAATTAATTCCCAGTTATATTCGCTTGTAGACTCTGAGCAATTAAATCACATTTAATTATTCATTTATTAGCAAACTATTTGACTTTGAGAAAGCTGTTCAATTCTCTGAGCTCCTCTGTCCTTACCTATAAAATGGGCATAAGAATACTGACTCTGTAGAACAGTTGTAAAGACTGGAATTAAAAGTACTTAATAGGCATTCAATGAATAGCTGTTAAAAGTGTTATTCTTTAATTCTACCCATGCCCAGAACAATACTCTTTGCGGCAGGGAATCAATCATGGCTTAAGACCCAGAACTAAAGAGACTGTCAATCAGGATGGAGAGATTGTTCTGGAACATTGTTTCCAAGAAGAAAGCTCTTGAGCCACCTGTGCAAAATACGGCATTCCATTTTGACCTACCTGTGCTCTATGGAAACCTCACTATTATCTCTCTGCCACCAAAGATGCAAGTGAATAGGGAAAGAGAAGCAGACACAATTAGATAAAGCACTGAAAAATTCAGCCTGTGCTGTGTAAGTTCATCTAGCTTAAACTGAGGACCCTAAAAAAAGATTTTTTAAGTCTTCTCCATTGGCTAAGATCATTTCTGCCTTCCCTCCTCAGCAGTGATAGTCAGCATTTCCATGTTCATGGTTCATGAAAATTGGAACCCTGAGCTCTCAAGTCCTATTGTCCAAATTGTAGATGATTTGCAAAGCAAGCTGGGACCAATCTTGAATAGCACTTCCAATGGTTCTCGAGGAGCACAAACATATTTAAATGTGCCTATTCACAAGTTAAAAAGTAATGTAAATGTATGCACAGAGGAACATTGAAATAGCCCTCTGTGAGGCGTTTCAATAAGCCAATCTCTTTGTCCATACAACAAATAAACTAGAATTAGAAATCAGAAGCAGAACTGTCATTATGCATACCTGAAATTCATTTCAGGAAATTCATATGTTCTCGAAAAGTTGTCTGCCCGCCACCATTTTGCAAATTGGATTATATTTTTAAAAGCACTAAATGAGGGAGCTATTTTAACTAGTTTTCAAACGAAACCTTTGGTAACGTGAAGAATCATTTTGCAGTGTGAATAATTGGCATCATTAAATTCACTTTGTAAACAAGGGACACTTGTACCACGTTTAGATTCAAGCCGATGATTCATCTGCTCTGGGTCTGGGGATTCATTCATTCGGTTAGCATTTTTCATGCATATATTATTCATGTATTCATTCTGCAAATATTTACTGAGTGCTTACCATATGTCTGGCACAGTATTCGATGCTGCTCAAGGTACAGGAGTGAATGGGAGAGATGATGTACTTTGCCTGCCTGAAGCTTGTATCCTGGTGGAGAAAGATGACCAATAAAAAAGAGGTAAATTAAAACACATAATACAATGACAAGTAAATATATATGTTATAAACAAGAATAAAGCAGAGGGATAGAAAGTAATGGACTATGGGGGAATAGGTTGAATGGGCGCTTCCACTGCTAAGAGAGCCAAGCAAATCCTGGTTAAACAGGCAAAATGAGGGAGCAAGCCATGAGAAACAGGCGGGGTGCTTCAGGCAAAGAGCAGAGCAAATGCAAATGTCTTGAATCTGGACTACCCCTGCATGTGAACAACCACAAGAAAAATGAGTATGGCCTGGTGATCAAAGGAGTAATGGGGAGATCAGCAAGATAGTCTGTGGCGGGCTCACACTGCACCCTCTAGGCCTGGAATGGAAGCAAGCATGAGGCAACTGCTCTCAGCACCAGTAGGGGCAGGGGATGAAAGACCCTCAGATTCCACAGATTTCTGCCCATCATGGAAAGACATGGTCTTTCCAAATAGCTGAACATACTTATATCTTGTCTCTTACCTTCTGCACTTCTGCTGACCTTCCTTTTTCTCTCCCTTCCTTCCTTTCACCCTTTCATCTTTTACTCCTTTGGGTACCTACTGTGTTCACTGGTCCTAGGGATTTGATGGATGCCCTTTGCCTCAGGTGCAGAAGGAAGTTCTTCTCCCTCTTCCCCACACACCTCCCTGCCCACAAACATATCAAGACTAGAACCTGTTGGGTGAACTTCTCCACTGAAAGGCAAGCTACGAGTTCCCGCTGTGGCTCAGTGGAAATGAACCTGACCAATATCCATGAGGATGCAGGTTTGATCCCTGGCCTCACTCAGTGGGTTAAGAATCCAGCATTGCTTCAAGCTGCTGTGTAGGTCGCAGATGTGGCTCGGATCTGGTGTTGCTGTGGCTGTGATATAGGCCAGCAGCTATAGCTGTGATGTGACTCCTAGCCTGGGAACCTCCATATGCCACAGATGTGGCCATAAAAAAAAAAAAAAAAAAAGGCATGCTAGTGGGACAACTTGAAGGTCAAACACACATAGATTAGAATCCCAGCTCCAGTACTTACCAGCTGTGTTATACTGAGCAGTGCATATAATTTCCTTGTCTCAACTCTCTCATCTGTAAAAAAGGGATAATAATACATACTTTGAAGGAATGTTTTGAGAATTTCTAGTTTTGATATAAGTTGGTGATTAATATTATTACATTATTATTTCTGCCTGCTTTCTTCCTTTCCAAGTTGAACCTCAAAGTAAAGGAAAGGTGTAGTTAAAACAAATTGGTATGGCATTGAAATCACCTTCTGATTTCCTGTCCCCTCTAATGTTCTAGAATACTGTATTCATGATTATAGGATATAACCCAAGGGACTTGACAACCCAGGATGACCCAGAATGGTGGCAAAATGGAAATCTATTTCTGCTTGTGGGAGGGCGTGTTAAAGGCCCCATGACTTTCCCCTTCTCTGTATTCATACTCTTTGCCATGCAACTTCTGAAGTTTCTTCCACTAAAAAGGTAGATTACATTTCTCCACCCCTTACCTTTCAATCTGGGCTTTGGCCAATGAAATGAGATAGAAAAGATTGTTTTCAGTTCTAAGGCTACACCTCAAGACACTGCATATTTCTGCTTGATGTCCTGTGCAGTGGCCATCACCACAAGAATATGCTCAAGCCAGGCCCAGGAAGAGGATAAGAAGTACAGGAAACTGAGTGGAGATGCCCCAGCTCAGCCAGGTCTAGACCAGGCAACCCCAGCCAACCCACAGATGAATTCGAGAAAATAACTGCTGGTTTAAGCCACTGAGTACTGGGGTCATGCATTCCCTAGTATTCCTGCGGTGGTATGTGACTGATATACTGGACTTCGTTAATAAAAACACTTCTTAGTTAACATTATCAATTAATCAAATATATTGATTGGACTTCTATATTTAATGTACCAGGTGCTAGGGATACAGAAAAAAATCGGGAGGGTATCACTCCTGTCCTTAGGGGACTTAGGGTCTAGGTGAGAGGGAGAGACAAAAGAAATGGGGCAGAGTTAAGAGGCTGTGTTTGAGAGAGAGGGGATGGATGCCTGGAGTCCAGGCTTAGCTGGAGACAACTGGCTGACTGCTCCTTGTGGCAGAGCGGGGAATTGCATATAAGAGATGCTTTCAATTTAACAAAGAGTCTGACGGAAAAACTCCTGAATTTCAGCTCTCAAAGGATCCTCCTCAAAACCTACACCGGCTACGCTCTCACTTAAAGCTATGGGAACTGAGGTTCAGAGAAAGAAAATTACTTACCCAAGGTGATTCAGTGAATGTGCGGCAGATCTAGGCTAGGTCATGAACCCAGGGCCCCCAACCCTCAAGGTTGGCACACCTAATCCAATATGACGGAGGACAGGACTTACAGTGTCAGCTAATTTTGAATGGCTAAAATATTCTTGACCAGAAATTTTATTACCAATATCATTTATGGTAAGATTAATCACCATCATCATTATAAGTTGTAACTGTAACATAACTCCTTTCTTGCTCAGGTGATTTAAGGTATGATGATGATCAGATCTCATAATTAATAGTAGTAATTAATAACTGTCAGTGATTGAGCTGCTGCTCCAAGCACAGTGCTTACTGCTTCAGGTATGTGGGCACATTTAATCCCTGCAACAATCTAGGCACAGATAACAAGCCCGATTTTACAGAATGGGAAACCGAATCTCAGAGATTGAAATCTCGCCTAGTAAGCAGCAGAACCAAGAAGCAGACTCAGATCAAAGGCCTGTGGTCTCCCACTTATCTCTGGGGCCTGAACTATGGGAATCTCCATCTGAAATGTCAGGCATCCTTGTTCAGTCTCCCTTAATGGTCTCCCCCTGCCTGCAGAAGGCATGATGGGAGTCTCCCACAAGCTGATAAAACCTTCCCCCTGTTTGGATCCTATCTCACTTTTTATACCGTTTACCAAAGGATGCCTCTAGAGCAGGAAGCTCTGAGCAGGCCTCGGGTAGCCTGGGGCTTCTAAGTGAAAACAAGGAACTGACTCAGCAGGGCCTGGCTATCTTCAGAGAAGAGGACAGACACATCAAACGAATGAGAGCCTGGTACCTTTGATGAAGGACCCAACAGGAAATTATCAGCCTCTTGCTGACAGGGACAAAGACAAGAAAAGGCCCATTTGAGCCTCATCTCTGTCTGGATTGGAAGAGACAGGAAGCAGAGGGGACTGTTTAATCCTGCCTCCAGAGCAACCATGAACCTTGGTTTCCTCCCTTAAAGAACAAGGTGAAGGCAAGGTGAGGGAAGTTAAGATAAACACCCAAACTTTTGGCTGCCTAGATGAACTGAATCTTTTAATTTAAGCTGTCAGTGGGTTCTTTTTTTTTCTTTTTCTCTTTTCCTTTTTTAATCCAAACTGTAATCACACAATACTCTACCCAAGTGCTTGATATGGATTTCTAAGACAGATCCTAACATAGTCATAAAAAAAAATCCCCTCGGAAATGTGCACTTTGTACCATGTCTATGTGTAGGTGTCTTTAAAATGTCACGAACTAGTATGCCTAACTCTGGTTCCCAGGAATTAATCACTTAGAAGAGTGAAAGGGGGGAATTAACTTGCTTTAACACTTACAAGACTCTACAAAGCAGTCTCGAAAATAAGAACTTGCTGAATAGAAGTATGGTTATCTTTCCATAAGAACTAGAGCTCCTTTTTTTTTTTCTTCTTTTAACATTTCTCTCTCCGAAAAACTGCCTTGCAAAAACTTTTCTCCCTGGGGCTCACCTGCAGGTCACAGATACTCTGGTAATAAAGGTATAAAAGAAATTTTTTGTCTTTCTTTTTGGTTATAATTCAATGAATTTTAGTAAATGTATAGATTTGTGCAACCATCATCATTATCCAAATTTAGAACATTTTCATCACCCAGCACAGTTCCCTCATACCCATTTGCCCAATTCCTATTCATACCCTTAGCCAGGAGAAGCACTGATCTGCTTTCAATCTCAATAAATTTGCATTTTCTGAACATTTTATATAAGTGGAATGAGAAAATATGCAGTTTTTGCATCTGGCTTTTAGCATGTTTTTAAGGTTCATTCATGTTGTAACGCATCAGCATTTCTTTCATTTTTAAAGCTGAATAGTATTCCGTTATATGGATATACCATATTTTGTTTATCCACTCACCAGCTGAAAGACATTTGAATTGTTTCCAGTTTTTGGCTATAATGACTAATGCAGCTATGGAGAGTCAGGTGCATGTCTTTGTGCATAAGTTTGTGCATAAGCTGCCAGTTGTCTTAGATACACTCCCAGGCATAAAACTGTTGGGTTACACAAAGGATTATTGACTGCTGCAATACACTGGGCTCAATCTGACTCAAGGTGAGCGACGTCAGTGGCAATCTACCAAGCAATTTTTAACATTTAAAAAATTTGCTGATTCTATCATTCATGAAAAAGACAGTCTTAAAGAAAAAACAAAACCAAACCACCACCACCGCCACCGCCAAACAACTGCTGTCACTGAACCAAAACAAAGGACACATTACAAATAATGTCAGGTTACATGTGACCAGGCTCATTCTTGGACGTTCCTCCAAAATGGAGTTAATGAAACTTCTCACTCATCAATCAACCCCTTAACCATCAATGAATCCCAGGTATCTCCGTATAGGTGCAATTAGACTGAAGGGCCCTTCACCTTCCCTTCCTGTTTACACTTTCACTTAGGTGGAAAGCATGAGAAAATTCAGACAGCCATTACTAGACAAACGGGAGCAAAATCCAAGTGTCTCTGAGGGAGAGTGGGACCCTCGTCCTCTCTCTCCTGTGTATCTTCATTTATAAGCAGAATCATGGAAGTCAAAGCACCCCATCACCATGCTCTGCTCCTTGAGAGTGTGGGGGACCTTGGCGATGGCCTAGGACATACTCAAGGTTTTAGGGCTTACAGCAGACAGAAGTGGCAGATAAAAATATACAGGAGCAGAGAGGTTGAGAGGAAGCAAACAGTGTGTGGAAGGGTCTCCCCCAGGGTCAGGGACCAACCCGAGAAGAGGCAGGCACCGCGTCCCACTCATTCGGCTCTCTGGGAAAGCGCTTAGCCTCGTGGGCCTAGAGAGTGCCTAGCAAAGCATCCACAAGTTTGCGGCCAGGGTGGGAGTACCTAAGGCCCAGAGGCCTGTTTCCTTCTGACCTTTGGCAGGTAAGGGGATGGAGGAGGGGCGGGCGCACAGAGGCACAAGGGAACCAACAACAGGAAACTCAGCGCCCCCACATTCAGCAGTTTAAAAACTACGGCCTCACCAGGTGCTAAAGACGCGGAGAGAGCAGCAACCTCCGCCTCAGGCATCCCGGAGCGTCTGGAATCACGAGGGCTCGCGGGGGTCCGGGGCGTGGTGCCTGGATGGCCCCGCCCCGCCCGCCGCCCCCGCGCGCAGCCTGGCGCTGCGTGAGAACCCGAGGGCTCTGTGTCTCGCGGACCCACGCGCCAGCGGTTTGGAGACCAAGGGCAGGCTTTGGCTACAAGCACTCTTCCCCCACTACTCGGTTTCCTTTCCCATTTGCCCGCTGAGGCTTTCTCTTCCCTCTTTGTTCTTTTAACGTTAACTCCTCCGTCCCTCTTCTCCCCTCTCGCTCCCCTCTCCCTCCGTATCCTCTTCCCTTTCTGCCCGGGCCGTCACTCCTTTTCCATCCTCGTCTCCGTCCGTCCTGGCATTTCTTTACCCCGTTATGCATTTGCTTGTTCATCGTGCCTCCACTTCTGCTTTTTTCGCCACCTCCCACCCGAAAAACTTGTTCCAGCTAGGGGTTCCCACTAGGCCACAGTTGCTCCCCTCTACCCTAGGGACGGCGGTGTTTGTGGGTTCCAACTCCGCTCCCCGAAGCACGAGCGCCCCGCCCAGTCCCTGGCGTGATTCTGAAGCCCTGTCCCCGCCAGCCTTTTCTCCCATCTACTCCGCGTTGGCAGGAAGCAGGCCCGGGACCCCTGTCTCCGTCGAGTCTTCCTCCTGGGATGCAGGGGAAGACCCAGGATGGATTTGGGCACTGCCCCCCCCCCCGGCCCAGTCTTCCGCAGAACCGCACTCTCCACGGAGCGGGTCGGGCAGCCAGTGAAGCGAAGGGGCGGGAGGCAACAAGTGTCGATACGTGCGGCCGGAGGGGCGGGGGCGGGGGGGTGCTGTACCTGCTTGAAGCTGGAGTCAAGGGTGGGGTGGCGGGCGCCAGTCTGACCCTGGCTAAGCACTCCCGGCACCCCCTTCCTTACAAGAAGCATTGGGGATGGAGGGGGAGGGAAAACTGGGAGAGAATGGAGACGTGGCTCTTCCGAAGTCCGAAGTCTCCCTCCCTCAGGTTTCCCCACCCGCACCCCAAGCCGAGTTTGCTAGGGATGGGTAGAGAGGGCAGGGCAGAAGCTGACGACGTGGAGAGATCTCTGGAAGGTGGGGTGAGGAAGAACAATTCCCATTTATCTCCCCCACTTGAGCGATGCTTCCCCCCTACCCACCACCCAGGCCTCCTGGGCAAGGGCCCAGCCTGACCAGCTGGAGCGGATTTGGGCGAAGGAGGAAAAAGGGGCTCCCGAGCCCTCCCCAGCTTCCCTCTGCCGCCCTCCTTGATTGGTTGTGCGTCTCTTGAGCCCAACTTCAGTCGCTCTAGACTCCGTCTGAAACCCAGGGGAGCCAGAGTTCGGCGACCCAGGGCGGGAGGAGGTGGCCACGAATCCCGGGGTTTGCATCCCAGGGGTCCCTGGAGGGAGGGGCGCGGACGGGCCAGCCCCCGCAGACTCCGCGAGGCCCAGCTAGCCGCGTCTCGCGGCCTCGGCTCCTCTCCACCCCCCGCCCTTTCCTTCCCTCCCAGCGGCGGCCTCCCTCCTCCTCCCCCCCCAGCCCCCCCCCCCCCCCGCCGCCCGCCACCTCCCCCCGGTTTCTCATTCCTGCCACTAGCGCGCTCGGCGGCTCATTCCGCGGCCGCCGCCAGCCGAGGGGAGCGTCGCGAGCAGATGCCGCGGGGGCAGCTCGCAGCCGCCGCCGACTTGTGAATGGGACCCGGACTGGGGCCGGGGCTGACACCACTGCGCTCGCCCTGCGCCAGGGACCGACGGCCGGCAGCTCGCGCCCAACCTCCAGGGCCCCAGGTGAGGCGCGCCGCCAGTGCCTTCTCTCGCCTCGATAGGGCTTCGGGGGCGGGGGGGGGGGGTTGTCTCTGGATAAGAATGTCTCGGGGGGGTGGAGGTCTGACTCGAGAAGGTTTCACTAATGCAAAACAGAATCGGAGAGAAGGGCGGAGGTAAGAGATTTGTTTAAAAATCAAAAAGGAAGAAGAGAGCCAGCTGTGGGCGCGGGCGGCGCAGGGGGCAGAGGCGCCAGATGTGCGCTCCAACCTCTACCCCGGCTCCAGCCTCCTCTGGGGTCTGCTCCGAGGCCGGGGGAGAGGGGCTTTGCACCCGGCTATAACTAGGGGCTGCAGAGCTGCCCTCCGGACACGCCGACTGCCCCCGGTCAGGTCTCTGGGGAAAGTCGCCCCCGGCGCGGTGTCCGCCCGCCCGCCCGCGCTGCACCTCTCTCCGAAAGCGGCGACATGACCGTGCTCTGCAGGGTCCCTACCCTTTCCTCCCCGATCTCCTCCAAGCGCTCCGCGGGACTCCGTCCCTCTGTCGAGACAAGCTAGGGAAGCCCCGGAAAACAGAAGAAACCCAGCATGGGTTGGCGATTCCCCGCACTTTAATAGCGTGGGTTTGGGTCCACTGACTGCGGCTCTGGGGCCGCCGACTGCGGTGCGCGCTCCAGCCCTGAAGCCGGAGTCTCTTTGGGGGCTCAGGGGGCCGTTTGTCAGCTCCAACCAGCCCAAGGGGTAATCCGCGAGCAGCTCAGACTCGGGCTCAGCTCTGGCTGGGGCTTGACGGAGCCTGCTGGGGCCACCGTTAACTTTGCGAAGCAAGCCTTCCCCGCAGCCTGTGCCTCCTCCCGGAACGCGCCGAGGCTCTCTAGCTCCGCGCGCACGGCCTCGCTCCCTCAGTTTTGCCCCGAACGGGAGCCGCGGGTGGGAGCGTGGAGAAGCCGGCAGGATGTGGAGGGCGGCGAGGACGGCACCCCTCTCCCTCTCCACCCTGGTAGAGCTGTAGGAGGCCCGCCTGGTGCTGTGAAGAAAAGAGTCCCCAGAGAAAGTGGGGTCAGGGAGGCCCTGGTCGCGCTTAATCCCTTTCTTGCCAAGGCCTTGCTTGGGGGGAGGGGGGGGAGTCTGCATGCCTCCTCCCGGGTGAAAGGCTTTCTAAATGTTAGAAAAAAAGAGAGTCCTGTTGCTTTTGCTGATAATGCAGCAGGAATTTCACGGGCCATCGCGCTGCTATTAAGAAATTGCATCTTTTAATTATTTAATAATGCCACCCCTGCATGACGACGGGTTGGTCCCTAAGGGGTGGAGTGGAAGGCTGTTTCTAAAACCCTGCTGCATGAGGGGATAGATCTGTCTATTAAGTCTTCCCTCCCGTTCCCCCCTAAAGAAATCTTTTCGGATGGCTCTGAAATCTTTCCTTGTTTTTCTCTTCCGATGATTCCTGTCGTTTAGTATGAGGCAGAGAGTAAGTTTTCGGTTTAATCACAGGAAAGCCACGGTAATTAATCTGGTGAGAGAATGGATCGATTTCTTTATCATTTGGGCTTGCAGCAGACATCGACGGTTTTGTGGGGTGTCTGGATTCCGAGGGATGGGCGTGTAGAAATGTTCTCAGGAGCGAGGACCCGCCAACATCGCATCAGCATATTTGCCACGCTGGGCCCTGAGAGCTAGAGCCTAATACGATGAGAGAGAAGAGGCTGCCCTTCATTTCCTTAATGCTGGAATTATTTTTCCTACAAATACAGAGATGCAGGCATCAGAACCCAGAAGTAACCACTGTCCAACCCTGCCTGCACAGAGCCTGGTCTTCTTCCAGTAGAACAAAGGAATAAAAGTTGTAAAACAAAGAAACTGAGTGTTGGGGCCAGTGCCAGAGGGACCCTGAAGCTCCTGGTTACTAAAGTTCCTTAGTCATGAGCTCTGATTCGAAGTTTTACAGTTGGCCAGTGAGCCCTGGAATTCAAACCTCTGTGTAAAACTGAAATCCTGCCTAGTACAAAGGAATGTGAGTAGTTTTCAAGTACAGACCAGGGAAAGGCATCTGCGAGGCCAGGAAACTTTTCTTGAATAAGAATTATCTTTATATCTTGCTTTTGAAACTTTGCAAATTAATACACTTAAATATCTTACAGGCATACTTTATTGTTTACCATAAGTATTACTATCATTATGTGTCCGTGTTATCTCAGAATCTGCATCAGCTGGTCGTTTTATTACATTGTTAGGAAAAAAAAAAAAAAATCACCCTCCTTACCCAAGAGAGGGAAAATGAAATGAAGAGCTGCATTGAAAGGACTGAGATAGGATAATCTGTTGAGGCCCAGACATGTAGCTTTACTCAACCTGGGCTTATTGCTTACCAGAAAAATAGGCTTTTAAAATAGCTCTAATTGAAGCAGTGGACCATCTTGATAGCACTTCAGAACTTTCATTATATTCAGCATTCTTATCAGAACAGCAGACAGTAAAATTACTAGAAACCTAAATTCTATTTTCAATTAAGATGCAATCTTTTGTTAATTCGGGAATTTAAGAAGAAGTTACATCTGCTTTTTTATGATCCAGAACTCATGTTTCCTCTTTGTGGTGGTGGCTGTGGATGTGTTTGTTTGTTTATTCCTGTGAAGGGCGGGGGGGAGGGTTGGAGGGCCATGCCATGACTGGGGGGAGTACAGATCAATTTCATGCTCCTTTAATACACTTGTCTTCATAATTCATGGGTTTTCTTCCACTTTGAATGAAATTACATGGCTGCTTTGTACAGATTTTCGTTTGGGTACCCTCATATGGGAAACGCCATGACTTTGACCTCAAGCCTTGATTTACAAGGCCAGAGATAGACTTCCATGGGCATAGTGTGTCTCAGACCTTTGCCTGTGAATGTCTGTGACTTACGAAGTTGACAGTTCACGTAAACTTTGAACTGTGATATTCAAAGCTATTTTCAAAACCATCCGAAGGAGATCTGGAAATCTGATTTTAGCCTGCCTTCATTTTCTACACATTTATGTAGACAGATGTTCCAGAAATATGATCATTTTAAGTTTATTTTCAATATTGATTTTTTTCTTCTTTGATCATAGAAATACCTAACCATTAAATAATATGACTGGTCGGTAGTGTTAGAAAGTAGGTAGCAAACCTTTTTTCGTGAACCATCAGATTTGTAGAATAACTATGAATTCCTAAGTTTTTTTGTTCTAGAAAATCTCATCATTGTGTAAATGTGCCAGTGATTTAAAGGATTGAAATGTGTTTGGGATTTTTTTTCCCCCTTATGCAATTGGCTATTGTTTCATAAAGTTACCTGACTTGTCGAAAACCCCTATTCTAGATTTACCAAGCATTGTAGTTGTCAGCCTTTCCAATCCAAAGTTATTGCCCCTGAGACAGGTAAAGATCTTTGGTCTGTATGTATATATGTGCGTGATTTAAGGGACTAGGGGAAAAACATCAACAAGTCTAGTAAAAAAAAATAAAGCTGGTGAAAGTTGGACAAGTTCTGGTGTACCGGTAGGAGTAAGAATGAGCTTTTCCAGCAGAATTACTGTGGTGACTATCCGCAGCCTCCTCTGTGGGCAAGGAAGGACTAAAGAAAACACTCGAGGAGGATAATTAGACATCTTTCTGCTATAATTTTACCCTGACATTGAGAGCCTTGTGCGTCTCTGGAAAGGGGCTCCCTCGCGGAAGATTGCACTTCTGGCCACTAGAGGGCAATGGCACCCTTCTCCAACTTGGTGCATGGGGCCCATCTGCTTTTGAGGGCACCGTGAAAAGCCGTTTTGTTACCACCAGCCTTGTCTGGACCTCTCAGGAGAGACCGAATTCAATCTAGCTGTGGTTCGGGCTACTGCTTGAGCGGTTTGTCAGGATTAACATCTTTCTAGTCGGTGGATCCCGTTACCTTCAGTCTCTTCTTCCCACCTTGGAGTTTACTAGAAAGTTGCAAAATCTGAATTTTGAGATGGTCTGAGCAGGAGATGGGTGGGGGCTGGGCTCTGTGGTAAACAAGGTCAGTTCTCACTGAGGCAGTGATCTGGGAGGATTTTCTGATTTTTTCTTTTTCCCTGCCAAGAAGCATCATTTCAGGTTCTGAGGGGAAGGGAATGAATGAAGAAAAGCAATGTTAGTGAGAGTGCTGTGCTATCATTGTCTATTCTTTTAAGAGCTTTTGAAGATATCTGCAAGACGTTTTTAATTTGCAAAAAGAGAATAGCAGTTTCATCTTTGGTAAATACTTTTGGGCATGGAGTTTTAATATAACAGTAAATGTTTTACTATTACCTTTAAACCACTCTTGATATTGCTGTACAAGATCTAACTTTAGCAGAGAGGAAAATTTAATTCAGGATTGGTCCTCATGCACTAGAGTTTAATCATTTGACTTTTTTTTTCCTCCTCAGTGATATGGAAATTACTGCTTATGATTAAATTGCATATTCCAGGCTGCACAAATTTGTATTTGTTACTGTTTGATAGTGTCACTATGAAGTTCAGAAGAAGAATGAAACAAAAAACTAATGCTATATTATAATTAAGAGGAAAGCTCTATTAAAAAAAGATAAGTACTATCTTAAGTGGATTCTTATTTGTATCTTTTTTTTTTTTTTTTTTAACTGAGTACAGTTACCTCCCTGGTGAATCAGCAGTGGAATTCTTTGCAGCCAGGAGTGTGTTGGAATGCATAGGCAGTTGATGAAGGAAGAATCAATGCAAATGGATTATGGGAGGTAGTATTAAGTAACTCAGTGGAAAGTAAGACAAAGTGTTTTGTAAACCGAAGCTCACATACCACTGGACAGTTTGTTTAACTTTAAAAAAGAAGGCACTTTTAAATTCTAAGTGCTTGTGGATAATGCACGTTTGTTAGAACTGGAGGCAAAATTTCACTGTTGTTTTGTTTAATTAGTCATTGGACAGTCGCAGCATTCAAGGATGCTTATTGAGATAAAGCACTGTTCTCAGAGTCTCCATGGTCAAGGTCTCTGCCCAGGCAGAGAACCTAGTACACAGGATGTTAAATGAGATGGGAGTCTGAGAGAGAAGAGAGCGAAGGAAGAAGGCGGAAGGAAAAAAAGAGTGTGGGAGAGACTAATGATGCTGTTTCTCATGGCAGGCCAAGGACTGGGGTGGCTCTCCTTTCCTCTCTCTCTACTCATTTAGACCATGTGAGGTGCTGAATCCAGAAAGTTGGCATAAACAACTTTCCAGCTACAGTAAACAGTGGCCAGCGCCTTATTCTATTGCCTTCTGGCACTGAGTACTCCTCGAAGGATATTGTGAATAAGCACGGCCTTTTTCTCAAATTTCCCTGTTTGTCCCAATGAAGAAAAACCTTCACTTCCTCCATGAATCTCCTTATTTGCCAAAAATCCTCCTGACGTGTCCTCTGCACTGGCAGGATTTCACACACTAAGATGACTTCTCCATGTTCACTTTCCTTGAAGAAAATGGCTTTGGCCGCAGCATCTTCCCCACCACGATGACCACCTAACATAGCAAACCCGGCAGTGGAGGCCCCTCCTTGGATTTAGTTTAACACACAGAGATCTCTTTTCAGCCATCATTAGGCTCCACCAGTGACAGCAAATGGTGAGAATTTAGAGCAGCAACCTGCCTGTGGATGCTGTTTTATTCTCAGGAAGAACAAGCATGAGTGAAGGCAGGGATAGACAGATCACATCTAATTACTGTGCATCCACCCCCAGCATGATCTCTGCGAATGTGCTAGCCCTGATCGCATCCTGAATGCTCAGGCCTATTTCCATCCTGCCAGGAGAAAGATGATAAGACATTCTGTGCAGAGTGAGATCCTGTCTTTATTTAAAATGTCGATATTTTGCTCCTCTTGGATTTTTTTCCAATGATCTCGATCCTTAAAAATACTTCCTTAAAATGTTCTTTATCTTGATTACTGAGTTTGTTGGCACCCTCGTATATTATCTGCTCAAGGACCAAGTTCTAGCCCTGCCCAGAAGTTTGATCTTCTCTATTCCAGCTCCACTGCCTACCAATCTGTAAGCAAGAATGAGCTAGATTACTCCTCGAAGATGCAGCTGCCCCATCTGGAAAAATGGAGCTCATCCTAATATCCGTGTCCTAGGATTGTTGTAAAGATGGCATGAGAACTGAGGGCCATGCCTGGTTGACGATAAGCTCTCAATACCTGCCCAGGCCCTTTTGTCCTCAGAGAGAGGCCCGGGCTTCACGTTTCTAGACTAATGGTAGCAGGAGAAAGTCTTCCTCACCATTATTAGATCAAAATCCTGCACTGAACGTTCCCTTTGGGTTGACGCCTCTCCCAATTAGTGATGAATTGTTTAGTAGTACCTGCCTTTAAAACAAAATTATTTCATAAGTTTAAGTGATCCATCCCTCTTCCATTTAAAATATTCAGGAGGCAGTTGAGATTTAGAGATAATGATGGCTTTTGAAAAGTGCCTGCCTCCTTCTTAGCATTGCATTTTCTCCCTGCTCGTTTTACATATGGGTTGCTGTGGTAAGTTGCCCTGAAGTAATATCATACTGGGAAAGTTTGCTAAGCATGTGATGTTGAGATATTCATCACAAGGTTTGCTTCTGCTTAAAAGGGGCTCATTACTATTCCAGGCTAGCTTAAATGATCATTAGTCTCTTGATAAATTGTCACCATTTCCAGAATATTCCTGTTTGTTTTTTCAGGTAAATGTGGTTTGGGATTTTTCGGAGGTTGAACAGTGACTCCGTCACGTCGAAAGGCTGCAGCTTGCAGAAGCTCTTACTCTGTCTGTGGTCTTCCTTGGGCCCAGGCAAAAACCCCAGTGATGTGACATCCTGTTAAAAACAACAGAAACTCTCTCACCCCCACGCAGCCCTTAATGGTTTTCCGACTGTTTTCATACCCAGTGCCACAGTGAGGCTGGGCTTTCTAAGGCTCCTGGACCTTCCAGGTTGTCCTGCTGTGTCCCATCTGCAGCCTTCTGGTGTCATCTGTTCCTACCCCAGGCCCTACCGCGTTTCCTCCTGAGAGCAGCATGCAGTGAAAGGAAGGCTCTGCCTGTGTTGGCCTGGAAAAGGGCAGGGGGCAGAGCCAGCTTTGAGAGATGCTCTGCCATGTGCTGGGTGCCGTGCATGCTACCTCTTACATTCTATGCAGTCTGTAAGTGGGGTACTGTCATCTCCATTTTGTGAGTGGAGAAAATGACCCCCAGGAGGATTCAAGACACTTGTCTAATCTCACCAAGCTGGAGGGAGAGAAGCTGGGTGTCCAGGCCAGTTGCGACTCCTCATGCCCAACAGTTGTTTGCTATGTGGGATGCATGTTGCAATCCTGGGCTTCCTCAGCTTCCTGCAGAAGAACAGCAATGGGACAGAGAGCTGAGCAGACCGCTTGAGCCTGTGCCCCTGTAAGATCCCAAATCTTACTCGTGAAAGGAGGCTCCAAGATCTTATGGTCTAACTCTCCTCTCAGAGGGTTTTCTGCTTGCCACGAATCCTCCAGCTTCGTAAATGTCTTGATGACAGCCTTCTAACCACCGTTTAGAGAACCCATGACACTAGAGGTGATTCGTTAATTCCGTTCATTAAAATGTCCCATCCTATGAGGAGCTAAAATACCCCTCTGCTGTTACTTTCTCCTAGTAGTTACACACTGCCCCTGCTCCCCTTCTTCTGGCAGTCCCACAAATATTTGAAAATGGCATCCTCTAACAGTTAAAAGCCAGCAGTTATTGAGCACTTAGCTAGTTTCAGTGACTATGCTAAGACTATTCTATATACGAGACTTATCCACAGTGACCCTATGAGCTGATAAGATTTTTGATAGAATTTTACAGAGGAAAAAAAACCCAGATATTCCCAGTGTTCCACAGCTGGTAAATGGCAAAGCGGGGATTCAAACTCAGGTATCTGATGCCAAACTTAACCCTGGTGTCAGGATGCACTACCATTCAAAGCTTTAGCCAGTCTGATGAGATACGGTTTACAGACCCCTCACCGTCCTCCTCTCACCCATCTGCTTCCACTCCATTTTGTCATTGTCCCCATTAACATGTGACACCTCAGATCAGAGTCCCTGTCACAGTCTAACCACTGTACAGGGCTTGGACTTCCTGGTTCCTGTGATGAGGACTAGATGTCCCTCTTTACCAGGTGGAACGCTCAGGCATCAGATGTCTGAGGTCATTAACTGAACTATCAGCTCTTCCAGTCAACCTTCGTTTAGAGAGGAGGGTCCAAGGATCCAGAGAGGAACCATGACTCGCCTAAGCTCACGTGGAAATTTAGGAGCAGATGGAACAAGAACTGGCAGTGGCTCCTAACCCAGTCTCTTACCACTATCCAAAAGCCAAAGCCTTCCTATTTTTTTTTTTTTTCAGAGTCGATATACCTGTGGTCCGATTCTTATTTAAACATTTCATTAGCTCAAATATGGATACATATATATGTATATTTATATAGAGATATAGAAGATTCACCCTGTGACGTCCTTAGGCAATTAAATTATAACCCCTAAATATGGGCTTTGCATGAACCTCTATTATTTGGAAGTCACAGTCAGCCAGTGCAGGGCCGTTTGATCATATTTTGCAAGATCTACATTGGATCTCACCCTTCAGCTCTATCCTACTTTACAGACACCTGCCAGTAGTAATACTTCCACTCCAGGCTCCACAGATAGCAGCGTAAGAATGGTGTGCTCGCCTTGCCAAGCCCATCCCTTCTTAGGGCCCTCTGGCAAGATTTGATTTGAACTCTATCTTGAACCCATTTCTTTGTCGCCTACTTTCATGAGAGGCCTGGGCTGGGCACACTGAAATGGTCAGATCACAGGACCTTCCCTCAGAGAGCGGATGATATCAGTGGTGCAGAACATACTAGGTCTGTCTGTAAAATCTCAAGGCTGTGTATAGTTAGTGCTGCAAAGGAAGAATAAACAAAGGGGGCCACGGGAAAGACAAGCCCCACGCAGTTCAGTGCAGAAGCATGGTTTGGGGAAGGACAGCCTTGCAGTCCTGCAGAGTAGGAAGAGACCCGAGAGGCCGTCTAGACCGACGCATTATGTCACCAGGTGCTGTGTTCCTGGCTACCATGTGTGATGATGGCTGCAGCATCACTAGTCATATGGAACTCATTACCCCTGGATGCAAACCATCAAGGCGTTAGCAACTTTCACTATTAGAAATGCTTTCTAAGATTGAGTCACACTCCGTCCCCAAAGGTCTTATTCTTTGGTACAAGCCTTGGATGCCATGCAGCATAGATGTAATTCTCCCTTCCCACACAGGTATTCTGTGTCTCAGTCGTCTTCCAGGATGCCTACGCTCTGGTCCTAACAACTCCAGAGTGAACACCCCATTCGTTTTTGCTCCAGCCCTCCTTGGAGGGAAGGACTGAAGACAGAAATCCACAGGCAGTTAGACTCCAGACTATCAACTCCCTTCTACATACTTCTTTTACTGCAGCCGGAGGCCACATTACATTAGCTTTTATCGCCAGCCACCTCACCCAGAGGACTTAGGCTCCACAGTTTGTTTATTTTGTTTTTCCTTATGTGCTGCTGTTAAGTTGCATTTCCCCACCTGTCCCTGTGCACATAAGACATAGTAGGGTACCTTCAGTGGTGTTAGGGAGCCAGGCTGCTCTGCTTCAAAGCTTGGCCCGGCCACTTCCAGCTGTGTGAACTTTATCTGTTCCTCAGTGTCCTCATCTATAACACTGGGTTAATTATATCTACCTTATAGGTGGTTCTGACACTAAGTGATATTATATAAAAGTGGTTAAAGAAGGAATAGAATGAGGTTGCTGTTACTATTATCACTTGTATTTTATATCATTGGGCTGGGCTCCTTTAAGCATTTAGTCTGTAGGCCAGATTATCTGCCATCCCTCCTAGCCTTATGCAACAGGTTGATTTATTCACATACCTACTTTGCTTGTTCAAAACAAAACACCAGCCACAAAAATACCCAGAATAGAAGCAGGGACAGAATCTTGTTAAACCACATAAGACACTTCTTTTGCATGATCCCACACCCTTGAATACAATATTCTTGATATCACTCATTCCTTATAATACATGATGGCCATTTTGTTTGCTTCTTGTGTGTTTGGCTGCATAGCACCCAAACCCCCGTCCTGTGTTTGGACGGTAACCCACAATAAGATTCTTTACAGAAAGAAAGCCCTCTTTCTACTCCACAGGCCTGAAGGGCCAGAGAGTTGCTTCCCTAGCTCTTTTGGAAGCTAAAACACTGACTCAGCACAGCTCCCCAGTGTGTTTTAAATCTGGGTTCAGTATCTTATACATACGCAGGTGCACGTGTCCACACCCACACCCATACCCACACAGAGTCACTAGCCATGAAGAACTTACCTTGGTCATGGTGGTAGTGGCTACAGCATCACCCAGTTTCCAGGGGTAAGCAGGGTCATACAGAAAACTGTAGCTTCCCGTTCAGTGGGGGCCACTGTAGTGTCCTCACCCACCTGGTTCCGTGGCAGGATCTCATCTGGGGTTCTAACTGCCCAGGCTCCTCAAGTTCCTGGCCATTTTCTGAGCCTGCTTTTCTGGTCATCCTGAAATCCTGTGTGCCACAGAGTCTGTTTCTGTTGCTTTGAACTAAGAAACCCCAAAGGCTTCATTTCCCAGCATATTCTTGCAAGACTGTTGTGGGAAAGCTTATCCACTGCAATACTGCATAAGGTATCTGGCTTTTGAGTTCCTCTCAAATGCTAAATAGAATATTGATAGATAGATGTTAAGGTGTAAGGATAGAGCAGAGGAAGCCTTTATTAAACATTATTGGATAGTCCAGTTTGGGTTGAGCAAGAACTGGGCAGCATGTCAGGACCTGGGCAGAAGTCTAGCGATATAACTCAGTAGATGTGATGGGATTTCCACAGGCAGCTGTGGCAGACAGCATAACCATAGCCGCTAGGCATGTGGATGGCAAATGATCTCTTGGAAGGAACAGGGCACGTTGTGTGGGAAAGTGGCCCGTGGCTGTGGAGCCAAAGCAAAACTCCCAAAAATATTATCCAGAAGAAGCCAGATTCAGGTTCAAAAGTCCAAACTGTATCCTTAATCCAAGGGCAGCTAGACAGAAAGAAGTATTCTGCATTCCGAGCCCAGCATCTTGGAGAATTCAGAATGGAATACATAGGAACTCTCCAGGCACTGATGGGAACACAAAGGAGGCCCTGATGAGAATGGGCAAATGACCCTCCCACATCCCAGCTTCTGGAGAGAACGGCTTCCACACCCTGCTGACATCCTGGCTTCTTTGTTGGCCCAGTAATTGAATGATCAGGTGGAAGTGGTCGGTGTTGAAACAAGGTGAGTTGGGGCAGCAAGAGCAGACAGAGAAAACCTTTTCCCTGCAGTTCATTCCGTATCATCCCAGGACAGCTGGGTCCACGGGTAGAAGAGAGCAGAGCCTTCAGGGCAAGCTCAGGATTTCAAAGATTCTGCAACTTGCTAGCCTGTCTAATGGGCCAGGTAGTCAAGCCATGGCCTGGTTTTGATTTCGTGGCTGATAATGTCCCTTGCCCAGACCTGGACCCAATCATCATCAGAAAACCTCACCGAACTCTTGGAGTCATTCATTTCATCTTCTCTGTGGTACGCCTTGATGGCCACCATGGAAACAAATCTAGACCACAAACCAAGGATGACGCATTAAATAGAGGTGAGGCTGGTGGGGCAACTATATCAGTAGTTACCATTTTTCCATTGTCTAACTTATTAAAGCATGCATATTTAAAGGTTTTAAATATTTAACAACATAGTTAAAGGTTTTACAAAATATTTCACTGACAAAGCGGCAAAACTGTATTTAAGTTCCAAGTCCAAATTGAAAATCAAGGGTCCTTTATGCAAACAATTAAAATTCACAAGACTTTTCCCTAAAATATCCCAGTTGTGAAGGGAGCTTGCTCTTGAAGTGCCTCACTCCAGTATGTACTTCATACATAGACATTGCTTTAGTATGAGATGTAGTTTTCATTATTATTATTATTGGGAACCTAAAAAGCACTATACAAATATAGTGTCACTGTTAGTATTAATATCTTAGAGTAAGAATTGTAATTTGGCAGTTAGAACTGGGCCTGCTCGCCTTTGGAGTAATGTACTGGTGTTTTATTCATCGCCATTCCTCCTGCAAACCTTGCAGAGAAGCTTCAGCTTCAGCAAATCTCCACAGTGCGTCTGGGAGCATTAGTCAGGAGACTAATGTGGCCTGAGAGGACGCATCTTTAAAGTGAGGGATGGATCCTGCGGAAGAATTTCAGCTGCCCTCTGCCCATCAGCCCCATTCCTGCTGTGCCCTGCCCTGAAGCCAGAGAGGGACCCAGTTTTCACTTACAGAGAGGCCCGCCTTGCGTTCTTTTCTATTGGGTGCCTGACTTCCGTCTCATTTCTCATGAATGGAGAAAGATTACCTGTCAGCAAGTTTGCAGCCAACTGCTGACCAATTTTCCCTAATAGGCCTGCCCCGTGGTTCCCTCCTTCTAGGCAGACCAGCCTAGTAAAACCCTGGAGTTCTGATAAATAGCTGTGTGGCCTTGGGCAAGCCAATTAACCTCAGTTTCCTCATCTGTAAAGTGGCCTTTTGGGCCCTTTCCAGCCCTAAAATGGTCTGGCTCTCAAATCCTCTTCCACAAATCACTTGGCATGGTGCCTTCGGACCATCACATCTCAGCATTCTTAAGAAGGATCCATGCAGACACAAACGCTAGAGTTTAGAGCAGAGGGGGGTGATGTGTCCAATGCTTTATTAAATGATTTCTGGACCAGCAATGAGAATAACTGAAAGAAAGGGGCAGAGATTCTAAACAGGGAAACTGGCAGGGAGGGTTTTAGGGCAGCGATGCTGCAGCTGGCACTAGGGGCAGCATTATTATAATGGCTGATGTGTACTGAGCATTTACTATATGCACACAGAGTGCTCAGCACTTTCCATAAATTATCTCAATCCATCCTCACTACAACCTTAATGAGGTGGAAGCTGTAATTATCCCCATTTATAAAACATAGAAAGCAAGACTCAGAGTAGTTCAACAACTTTCCCCCGTGTTAGGCAGCTGGTTGGTGGACAATGAGGGATTTGAACAAAGAGAGTCTTGTTCCTCACGGCTCTGCTGTAGGGACAGGCTTAAGAGGCTTCCAGGGATAGGTTGCTACTGATTGTCCTTGAGGAAAAGGAATGGGTATTTTGCAAAGGACTTACCGAGGCTTCCAGAGATCATCTCGTTTCATCTTCCCAATACACCCCAACAGTAGAAGCCACAAGGTCACGTTGATCAGACAGTTGCAAAGGATTTGAACTCAGAACCTGAAAGAACAGGGAAGCTCTTCCCATCACTCTTCTAATGCATCCAAAGTGCTACATTCTTGACATTTTCCCCACCCAAGATGACACCAAACACTGTGTTTTCTGTCATGTGTTCATACAACTTAAGTATTTTTAAAAAGATGTTGAGGCAGAAAAGAAGTTGTGTTTCCACGATCCATGTTCTCTCTTGGTATTCTGGTCCCTGTCCAGCCCTGGCATGGTTGAAGGGACGGGCACCGAGAGTGTCACCTGGGAACACTTATTTGGCACCCAGGGTTTACAGTGCATTTTTAGGAAGTGTTGGAAGAAATGTAAACCCAGTCATTGCCCATCGGTGGGCACTCTCCGCTTTCTGTCATGCAGCACTATGGCCTGCACAGTGTGTAGCAAAGGTGGAGAAGAGGGTCACACTGCAGCTGCTCTGATGCATATGAATCAGGACCCAGGCTTCCGAGAGATAAAAGAATCATCTACCCTGGATGTGAAGAGGACATGAAGAGGCATCAGATTTGTCACTCCAAGCAAGCACTGAAAAACAAATGCAATTGCAAACACACACCAGCCGGACAACGTCTGGTTCAGAGTCCACAGGGCCTCCGTGTTTTGTGTTTCTTTATTTGCTCTCATAGTTTTGGAGCACTTTCATCTATATTCCCCTTGATCCATCCTCTTCTTCATCCCTAATTTGTTAATCACTCACTGTGGACACAAGGGAACTCCCTTCCCTTGTCTGGATTTGCTTCCTTTTTTGTATATTAAGAAGGTTCAAATGGAAAATTGCCTTCCCACAGGAGGGATCTGTAAGAACAGCTGATCTGTTTAAAAAGTTCAAAAAGAAGTTCCAGTCACGCTGCTTGACCCAGAGAAGCCCAGCTCCTGGGCTTCAGATTTTCCTTTGGACAATAAAAACCAAATTAATGGTGGGCTTTTGGGAAACTCAGAACTTAGTTTTCAGCTCTGGCAAAGAGCCTCCAAAACCTGCCCCCTGACTCATTGAAATTACTCATGAAAACAAAGCAAGTAAGAAAAGCTTTGTGGGTAAGAATGTGAATTGATTAAATTCATGAAAATACCATCACTCTTCAAAGATTGCCTGTCTTTGCTTAATGTTGAAAATATTGATACTATCTCTGGTATTGTTTTCCCTATTTTTATATTTGCATGGGAAATGATTCGATTAACTTTTTTTTTTTTTTTGAAAATGATTTTCTTCCTCCAAGAAAAAGTTACATTGATTATATCAGTGGGGCCCACTGAACATGCCTTCCCACAAGGAGGTGATGTGAATGCAAAACAGAGCTGTTTTGGAATCAGTAATTTTCTCTGTCTTGTTGTGTCTCTTTACCTGGGCTCAGCTGGGCGTGACATAGGAGAGCACTGAGAATGCCACTCACATGCTCTTGAATGGGAGAAATTGTGCTAATACAACTTTAATTTTCATGTCAAATTGAACAAGAAAAAGTTTGTCGAGAATAATCATGGCTCTTGCTGAGGAACCAGCTTGGCTAGTTACTGAGACCTAGCTGTTATGCGGTGACGTGACATTGTGTGGGGCGGGTGTTTAGAATGGAGGTCATCCAGCGGCTGGACCCAGTTACACCCTTGGGAAACTCCTAGGGGCCATTCCTGGAAGCGGCTTACCCCCACTAGGAGTAGGCCCTCACTTCGCACTGTATTTGGCTCCCTCTCTGCCTCCTATGCAGTGCCCTGATGGGCCTCTTACAAAAACAAGACATAACAAAGCAACAACTCTTTATGTAAATAGTTCTGTCTATGAAATTTTATGGTTGACCTTAAATAAAGATACTGTGACTTGATCTGGGTCAAGTCTACAGAGCTGGGTCTCCAGAGGTGAGCCTAAAGGATGCAGAGCAGTTTGGGAAGAACTGGGGAGACCTCTGTCACTTGTTATATTGAGCAGGTAGAAGCAGATTTTAAATCTTTTTATCTGTGAGGCCAGAATTCTTTTGGCTTCATCTTTCGTAGGATAACTTTTGATGATATTTTGCCTGAACTCTATTTTTTTCAGACTCAAGGACATTGCTCATACAGCCAAGCTTCCAAAGTCTTCATGGTTTCCTTCTCATCTTTTGGGGTCTCTCTTTTGACCTAATGGAGCACCATGTAATTTTAAATTCGATATCCTTTCAGTGCTCTGTCCTGCTCTTACGACAACAGTAAAAACATGTACCCTTCCTCGAGGATCTTGATAACGTGCTCTAAGTTCACTATCATCATCAGTGAACGTCTGATCTTAGTATAGAGCAGTGATTAAATGCTCCCATGAGAAGGGGGTTCAGACTAAGACGGGTGAGATTTCATTGCCACCACCTTTTAGCTGTGTGGCCACAGGCATATCACTTAGCCTTTTTGTGTGTCTGTCTCCCTCATCTGCACTGTTGGGATGACAATAGCATCTACAGAGATCCACATAAGTACTTAATAAATGTTAGCTAATAACCCTGAGGGAGAAGTGTACTGTTATTTCTGTTCTGAGAGAGGACGTGGAGGTGCATGGAGTTTACACGCTCTCACCCTGGGTTATGTGGCCAGTTAGCAACCCTGCGGAATCTTATCCAAGGTCGAGGCCCTCATACTCATTTGTTCCTTTCCGTTTCCTCTACTAAAGTTCACTAAACTATTTTCATTTCTGTCTTCTGCACCAAACTCTTACCTGGATTTGATGAGACTAGTTTTCCATTGCTTAAGAAGGCTTCTTGTTTTACTTTTAAAGAAATTGACATATATATTGCTCTCTTTCCCAGGATAAATCATATTTGCATACCTCTGAGGGTGTTAGGAACTCATTTTCTCCACCAAATCCTTTGTTTTCAAGCTTTTGTAGGTTTATAATTGAAATTTCAGGACCGTAGTTCTCTGAGCCAGTGCTGTCCATTAGACCTGTAACACAAGCCACAAACGTGAGCCATATATCTAATTTAATTTTCTAGTAATCCAATTTAAAAAGGAAAATATTCGACAGTTTTAATAATGCATTTTATTTAAGCCAGAACATCCAAAATATTATGCTGTGCAGTTAATATAAAATGAATGATGTGGTATTTCTCATTCGTTTTTCATGCAGTCTTTGAAATCTAGAGTGTATTATACACATACAAACACATCATTTGAGAGCACAGTAGCCACTTGTAGCTAGTGGATACTGTGTAGGTAGAGCAATTCTTAATTTTTCAAAGGAGATACGCTGTAAGACATGTTATTACATTATTTAATTTTATTCTCAAAACAATCCTGTACTTTCCCTCCTATTTTTGAGACAAAGAAACCTAAGGCTCTGATTATGTAACATGCTTATTATTATATAACTAGTAAGATACAGAACTTGAATTAAGAGTTCCCAAATTTTATCTCCTTTTCCAAGGCTCGCTCTGTGATACTATAATGACAACGATGATGAAACAATACCAGCATAATAATTCTGTGAACCCCTGGTACTGGTGACTTTCTAACACTTTCTTTTACATTGTCTCACTTATGGTTGTATTTATTCACATTTGGCACACAATCTTTTAGAACACGTATTTACATCCTAAATGAACCCCTCGCAGGCTGTGAGTAGAAAGGTCTGAAGCTAACCAAGAAGAGGTGATAACTCAGTGAGCCCAGCTGCTTCCAATGCAAAGTTAATCCAAGAAATGAGATTCCTGTGAGAGAGGGGATTTCGATGGGATGGATGAGATGTGAACACCGGGGAGATGTGGCATGATATTTGGGCCATGTGAGTTCGTATGTGTGTATGTGCTTGTGCATGACCTGGGCAGGAGGAGGCAAGGGAGGCCCAGGAGATGGGCTCATGGCCACATGTCAGTCTTGGCACCTTCTTTAACTCTCCTTAGCTCCATTGCAGCTTTCCTGAGTCTCCACCCCAAAGCTGGGCCTAACAGAGGGACCCATGGAAAGGGGATGCCCGAGACAGAGTCATGCTTACCTCCAACTAGAGGTAATCACAGCTTCCACAAGTAAGTGTGAGACAAGCTTCAGACTTTGCAGTGTGGGCCACCTGTGTTTACAAAGAAAAATACATTAGATTAAAAATGTGTTGTCCATCAGTCCATACATTTAGCAAGTATACATGAGATACTGATAATCAGTCAGGTTGGAGATATAAGGGTGCACAAGACAGACATAGTTTCTGCTTTTCGTGGACTTTATCTTTTAGTTTAAGGGAAATGACAACAAAATATAAACAAATGAACAAAATATTTGTTCAGTATTGATGGGTGGGATCGGTGAAACGTGGCCATGTGACGTGTTAGGAAGTGGCTGACGTTTGGGAATGACAGCCACACTCCTGCCCACCCCAGCTGAGGCGTACCGCTGGCGAGAATGAGGAAGATGATGGTGATTTACCATCACTGGGGACCTATGAAGGGTTTAGTAGAGAGGGAAGAAGGAAAATCAAAAAAAAAAGGAAAAAGAAGAGAGGAAAGGAGAAATGAAGGACAAGATATCAGTATCATGGCTGACATTTTTCATAAACGATGACAGGGAATCTCAACATGTTTGTTTGTTTTTGAGCGTTGTGTCTCCTAATGTTGAAGGGCAACGCCAGAAAGGAAAAGGAACCCCACCTACAGCAGAGGTGGGTCCGGCTCTGCCAGGAGCAGACGCCGGTTGTCTCTGTCACAGCATGTGTGTCCATACCCGTGTTCATCCTCTTGGGGGTTCATTGCCGGGGATCAGCGATCTTAGCCATGATGTGCAGGGAGGGCGCCATGCCTCCGTGGGCCTCCTGAGAGGTGGGTGAAGGTGTGGAACAAGTTTGCATAAGTAAATGGCTGACATGGATAAAATTATTAGAACATAGCTCCTCTGCAGAATGGAAAGAGGCTTTGAGGTGATGCCTGGAAGAATATAGCCCGCACATACTTGAGGGGCTGCTTTGAAGGAGAAAGTTACAGTAGATTTTTACTTCTGACAATATAAAAAAAGAAAGTAAATCTCCAGCTCAGGAAGAGATATTTACATAAATTCTGAACTTCTGCTTTGATGAAAGGTGTTACGTATTCATGGAAGAACAAGGAATTGTTCACTTAGAGGTTATTAAACATAGCCATCATCTGCTCATCTTAGATATCAGACCAATAAATGACATTCTGATGGGAGAGACACCCTGGTTGCTCCCTTAATTCAGCTACCTTAAATTCTCTGTCTCTTAGGTTTTCTTGAGGTACTTCTCTTTCTTAGAAATAAAATAAATACATAAAATTAAAAAAACAAACTTCTCTTTTTTCTTGGTTGGCCACTCAGCCTTTTCCCTTACGTACTAGTAGGAGACTCTTCATGCTCCTTTCCTTGGTATTGTATTCTGAGCATCTTTTCTTGTCCTGTTATACTCATTCTCTCTGGGATGATTCATAGATTTCAGAGCATCATCTGCCATCCTAACAGTAGCTACTCCTCAGGCGGCTTTCCAGACTTAACTCAGCACTTTAAATATGACCCTTTTCCTGTTTTCCATATTTCAGTGGTACCATACTGTCCACCAAGTTATTGAAGCAGAGGCAATTGAAATTGACAAACCTAAATCCTGGGGGCAACAGTTTGAGCTCTCACATCTAGTCCATTGACAGTGACTACTGCTTCTGTTTCTGACTTCCTTCACGGTATGTCCATTTTTCTAATTCTTCCATCACCTCAGTTTCATCCCTTGGTATTTTTCTCCTGAGATTTAAGATTTATCTTTATTCTCCCAAATTATTCTTAATCTTTATTCTCCTAACTCTCCTAGCTTCCTTCCTTTCATCAGAGTCCTTCTGACCTTCTTCGGCTCTAAGAATTAGTGCTTCTTTAGTGTTTAGCACAAAACAGGTTGTAGTGGTTACAGGTTATAGAAAGTTAGCTCAAAAGAGTTTAAGAGAAAAAGAAGTTTGGGTCCTTATAATTGGGAAGTTCAGGAGTGGTCTGGCTTCTGGCAAGACTGGATACAGGACATAATCTTGTGAACTCATCTTTTTCACATCTTCATCCTATATAGACATCTCCATCTACTTATCTCTGCATCTCTTTGAGGGATGGTCTCATACTCCATTGCTGCTGAAAGGTTTTCCCCATCTGACAAAAAGAGTGACACAGTGGCCATTGGAAGTCTCAGAACATACTGTTTATGCTTTAAGATTGTAAAAGAAGGAAAGAACAGTCTCTCTGCCTCTAAACTTCCAGAGAAACTGGAGTTTTCCTTAATGAAAATTCATAGACCTATGGTTCTTTGTTCTATACTTAAAATGTGTAGAAAAATAAAAATGCAATAAAAATAATAATAGTAATAATAATAACTGCACTCCTAAAGCAGTGGTTATCAACTAGGAATGATTTTTTTTTTTCATCGGAAGATCTTGGGCAATTTGCTTGTTACCAAATTTTTGGTTGTCACCACTGGGTAGAGGTGTGGTACTGCATCTAGTGGGAAGAGGTCAGGGATCCAGTTAAACATCCTACAATGCACAGGGCAGCCCCTCTCCCCACTACAAATAAGTATCTGGCCCAGTAGTGCTGATGTTGAGAATCTCTGCCCAAGAGAATGAAGATCGGTCTGAAAGATTCAGTGTTGAAGGGCCATAACAACCAGGATTCATAGAAACTTATAAGATAGATCATATCTTTGTTTTGCAGTTAGGAAATGGAGGCTAATAGCAGCAAGGTTGTCCCAGGTCACCCAGCTAAGAACCGAGGTTCCTATAAAGCCCAAAACCCTTATTTATTTATTTATTTATTTATTTATTTTGCAACAAACACATTGTCTTGCCTATTATCATTTCTTCAGCACAAATTCATAATTCGAAAACCTAAACTTTTTTTCTCAATAACTGAAGTGCTTTTTGTATAGAACAACCAGATAAAGGTCTTCAGGAGAAGAGGCTTGACAGAGATATGAACCACGTGGTCTTCTGCAACAGTGCTTTCATCTAGACACATTAGCAGACTGCTGTGAATTACTTTTTCCAAGAACTTGCCAAAATCATTTGCACACCATAAGCACAGCTTTCTCATTATCGAACCAGTTGAAATTTGACCTTTGGATACAGGTAAGGAGACAGCTGTCATTCACGGGAGTGAAAATGTGTCCTTGGCTGCTCTCAGGAGATTGCGTATCCTTTTCCACTTCTTTGAGCCTGAAGTTTTCTGTAGTTACCCATTTGTAAATATTAATGTACACAGCCAGGATTCTATGAGACCAGAACCAGTAGGATATATATATATATATATATATATATATATATATATATATATATATAACACATATATAACACATATATATAACATATATATATATATATTATATATATATAAAGAGATGTATTGAATGGAATTGTGAAGGTTGGCGAAGCAGGTCTGAAATCCACAGGGCAGGTGGGCAGGAGTGGCAGACAGGAGCCGCAGGATGTGAGCTGACACTGCCGTCCTCAGGTGGAATCTCCTCTTCATTATAGAAGCCACTATTCTCCTCTTAAGGCCTTTCAACTGGCTGAATCAATCCCACTCAGATTATCTAAGGATAATCTTCCTCACTTAAAGAAAATTGATTATAGGAGTTGCCGTCGTGGCTCAGTGGTTAACGAATCCGACTAGGAACCATGAGGTTGCGGGTTCGATCCCGCGTTGCTGTGGCTCTGGCATAGGCTGGTGGCTACAGCTCCGATTAGACCCCTAGCCTGGGCACTTCCATATGCCGTGGGAGAGGCCCTAGAAAAGGCAAATAGACAAAAACAAAAAAAAAAGAAAATTGATTATAGACTTTAATTACATCAACAAAATACCTTTACAGCAACACCTCAATTAGTATTTGACTGTATAACTGGAGACTACAACCTAGCCAAGTTGAGACATAAAACTGACCATCACATGTAGTAACTACATTTTTTTCTAAAAGCTTTATTTTAGAGGATGTAGCATAGTTATCAAAAAGTATGAGTCTGAAGGAGTGTAAAGCATTTCTCTTAACAGCGTGAGAATATGGTCGGCCACACCCAGCTCTCTAGATTGCATCTGTTCTCCACATTTGGAGACATCTTTGTATTTACCAATTAGTTGTGATTCTGTCTTGAAGCTCACTATGGTGTCACCCTGAGAAGCAATGCAGCAGACTGGGCAGAGCTAGGAGGAAGGCCAGCCTGGACTCAAAGCCTGGCTGTGCTGTGTAAGAGCCATGTGAGTGTATCTGTGACTTAGTGCTTCAAAGGTTCTGGTGAGATTTGCCTGAGAGAGCTTGTGCAGTGGAAGGCAAGATAGAGATATAGACACAGACATAGATATCTATTCAATGCACATATGCACACAGAAGCTATTTTAGGAGTTCCAGTCGTGGCGCAGTGGTTAACGAATCCGACTAGGAACCATGAGGTTGCGGGTTCGGTCCCCGCCCTTGCTCAGTGGGTTAACGATCCAGCGTTGCCGTGAGCTGTGGTGTAGGTCACAGACGTGGCTCGGATCCCGCGTTGCTGTGGCTCTGGCGTAGGCCGGTGGCTACAGCTCCGATTCAACCCCTAGCCTGGGAACCTCCATATGCCGCGGGAGCGGCCCAAGAAATAGCAACAACAACAACAACAAAAAAGACAAAAAGACAAAAAAAAAAAAGAAGCTATTTTAGCAAGCATCCAGTTATACATAAAGTATCTACTAGGTAATAGTGCTACGTACTAGGCACACAGAGGTAAAACCATCGTAGTCTCTTCCCTCCCTCAAAGTGCTAATATTAATAGTCTGGAGAAGGAGGACATAATTAAATTGCTAATTTCAGTATGCTCTGATACATGCTGCAATGCACACATTTTAGAACCATAAAAAGCCCTCTTGAATGTTGACTAACTGAAAGCAAAATTAATTAGCTTGAAGCCTGTGCTTTGAATATATGCTCCTTAGATGACCATGAGACCACCTCTGCCTTAATCAGGAATTACTGTGTGTTTGTTAGGGTTTAACTGAAGCTCTGGGAAGGCTGCCAGGAGAAAGGTGATTGGATTCCCAGAGGTTGGCCAGGTGAAGAGCTCAGACCGTATGGTTTATTTACTTGTCCATTTATTTATGGCCATTCTTGTTCTTAAGAGAAGTTGAAATGGCCTTCATAAATACCAGCACCGCACTAAGATTTCAACAGAATAAAGCTTTAAAGAAATTTGGATGGGGGGGAGAAGAGTAAGGTTGTAAGGGGGAGCAAAGACATCACTGAAAAGCACACCCTCATCTATGGCTTACAGCATTGTTTCCTAGTAACCAAAGCAGCTGGAGAAACACCAAGAGTTAGACAACCCCCACAAATAAAAAAATGCATTAATGTGCAGGTGAGACAAAACATTTCTTGGCACTGATGCCCGTAGGATTTCTTTCCAAGAACCTTACAAAGAGGACAGTGCCTTTAACAGTATAACACTAAGTCCAAGCATAAAGAGAAACCTACACCCAGTACCTACGTATTTACTATCCATATATAGATGTAGAGAGATACATACACATATGCATACATCTCTAGGGTTGCTTCACTGAAGGAGGAGGCCAACCATAGTAACTAGTTCAGCTCTGTAGTCAAGATTCTTAGGTAGTGACACTTCCATGGAATTGAGAAGGTCCTGTCAGTCCAGCTTTTTGCCTGCCCTCTCTATGTTCCTTTAACACACTGCTCCATGGTTTCCACTCAGAAAGACAAGATGGCATGGAATAGGAAGAGGACTATAACCCGATGAGGCAGAGCTAGAGCCAGAACCACACCTTTCCTTAGTATTGGGCTCAGAGCCACTGAGAGCACTGAGTTCTGGGCATCTCTGCCTGTAGTCTCTGACATCTTCAGACAAGGCATTTCCCTTTGAGGCCTCAGGGTCTGCCTGCCTGAGAGTGTGTCACTGGACGCTTAAGAATCTTTGGGTCTCATAAATAAATAGTAAACAGGCTCAGCATCCAAGTTGGGTTTTGGCCTTTGGCCTTTGGCCTCCCATGAACTCCTGCGAAAAGAGAATTTTTTGTCATTACTAAAAGTTTAATCTGTTAAGTACATTACATCACTACCTAAATTACATTAACATAGGGTTGTGTTATATATAGACACAAGCATACCTTGGAGATACTGCAGGTTCAGTTCCAGACCACTCCAATAAAGCAAACCATACACGTTTTCTGGTTTTCCAGTGCATTACACTATAGTGCACTACACTGCAGTCTTTTAAGTGTGCAAGAACATTTATGCCTAAATTAACCATGTGCATACCTTAAAAGGAGGCACTTTTTACTAAAAAGTACTAATCATCATCTGAACCTTTGGCGAGTGATAATCTTTTTATAATAGTAACATCCAAAGATCCCTGATCAAAGATCACCATAACAAATACAATCATAATGATGTTTGAAATATGGCGAAAATTTCCAAAATGTGACACACAGACATGAAGTGAGCAAATACTTTGGGAAAATGGCACCAGTGGACTTGCTCAGCATAGGGTTGTCACAACCTTTAATTTGTGAAAGAACGCAATATCTGCAAAGCACAATAAAGTGAAGCACAAGGAAATAAGGTATGCCTGTGCTTTCCTTGATGGCAAAGTCTCTCAGGATGAGGAGAAACCTCAGTGTTCACTATAGAGACATGGTCAGTGGGTTTGTGCAGGAATGGGACAAGGAGCCTATGATTTGAACTGAGTTATAAGAGAACTGGGAAAATGCATATGTGTATCAGGCAAATGGCCACCTGGCACCTGGTCTGGGCTCAGTCACATAGCTGTGGCCATGTCCCTCAGCTCCTCAGTGTCCCAGATGCCCCTACTAATAATCAGAAGATAGTAACAGCTGCTGTTTGTATTATGGTTGATGTGCAAATGGCTGTATAAAGAGAGAATTATACTTAGGGATTTGACACTGCCAGAGACACCTAGAAGAGGAACTCCTATCACTTTGGTCCAAAGCACTCTCTCTCCCTGTGCTCAGTGTGGGTGAGGGTCTCCTTTCTCGGCTCCAGGTTTGGGGGTAGATCACTAAGAAGCTATGGAAGAGCACTGCACTGGGAGTCAGGAATTCAAGATTCTCATCTAGATTCTGTCATTTTTGGTTATACCTCTGGTAATTAACCTTCCCTCTTGGGGCATGCGTTTACACACACACACACACACACACACATTTTTTAAATAATGGAGCTAACCTTGGTGACCTTTAAGAATCCTTCCAGATCTAAGGGGCTACTATGCATTAATCACAGTTCTACTAGATGGAGCTACATGAGTGAAGCAGGCAGTTCCTGCCTTCTGTGAGACTTCTGTTGGGAGAGGCAGAGCATCTATGATAGGACCATATCGGACTGGGGTCATTGTCAAAGGATAGGGACAGAGTCCTATAATAGAAAGAGAGATGAAATGGTTCATTCTAGCTAAGAAGGCCCAGGGAGACATCTCTGAAGAGGTGACCTAACTTGATCTTCTTCAGCCTTGCAAACTGAACAGTTAAAATGATATCTGAAAGAATAGCTTTGTCCCTTGCAATTTCATGTCAGCAATAGCATTCAGTGACATAACTGATGTAGAGAGAGATCTCCTGCCCTAAATTCTTTGTGGAATATGCCAGGGTATAAATAAAGGGAAATAAATAGAGAAGATCTTTGCAACTTGACCAAGAGATGCATTTATATTTCTGAGACAGGGATGGTGCTTCATAAATAATTTTCAAGATGCATTAGCCGATTCAGTGGGTGTGTATTGAGCATCTAATATGTGCCTGGCTTTAAGTAGGGAACTGAGGCTAGGACGTTTAATCATCTAGAATCTCTCTGCAGAAAAGCATAGTCTAGAGGGCGAAGAGGTAGGTAGGAATAAATCTCTCCCTTCCATTGTAACAGTGATGGTGGGAAGAGCTCTGGGACACTCAGGGATGTTGGTAACAGTGCTGATTTGCTGAGGTATGATCAAAACAGCTCACAGAAAACGCTAAGGATGCGTATCTAAGTTAAAAAAAACACCAAAATTACTTTGAAGTACTGATATTACTTCTGCTGAAATTTTAAAATATTCATCTCATATTTGGGGAAATTAATACTAAAGAAGTAGCTTGAAATGTTAAAAAAAAAAAAGGTACACAAAATATTCCTCATAGCCAAAAAAAAAAAAAAGAAAATAGTGCTTAAATATCTAGTAGTAGGAAATGAAATGAAATAGATTATGGTATGTTTTTAAGGTAAGCTGTAATTGTCATTGGAGGTATTCACAAAGATGTAGCTATATGGACGTATGCCTTGACTAAAATGTTAAGAGGTGCTAAATAGGCCACTCAATTATCTGTTCAGTGTGATTTCAGCTTTCTATATACATATACCAAAGGATGGAAGGGAATCATTCTGAAATACCAGCAGCAATTACGTAGGGAGGGTATAATGAATTATTTTATTTTCTTTTAAAATTTTTATCATTTTTCATTTTTTCATTATTGCACATTAGTACTTGAGAAAGAAACTCACTGAAAGTAACTTCAAACCTGGAGTATTTGGAGAAGAATGGAATAGCGGTTCCTTCTAGTTCAGTCTGCGAATTAGTCATTATTCCTCTGGGACAGAAACTGAACCTTGAACTTAAAAATAGACTTTCTAGTTTGTTTTTAATTCTAAGCTTTTGTGGTATCGCAACTCATTTCTACTGTCCACTTTTTTTTTTTTTTGGTCTTTTTAGGGCCGCACTCTGAGCATATGGAGGTTCCCAGGCTAGGGGTCCGATCTGAGCTGTAGCTGCTGCCCTACGCCACAGCCACAGCAATGCCAGATCTGAGTCAAGTCTGTGACCTACACCACAGCTCAGGGCAACGCTGGATCCTTAACCCACTGAGCGAGACCAGGGATCGGACCTGCAACCTTAGGGTTACTAGTCAGTTTCGTTTTCCACTGAGCCACGACAGGAATTTCCACATTTTTTTTTTTCCTCTCTTCAAATTTAAATGAAGCAAGAGTAGAAAGCACAGTGAATTTAGAAAATCTGGGGGTTTTTTGTTTGTTTTGTTTTTCCTTTTTCTAGGGCCGCTCCTGCGGCATATGGCGGTTCCCAAGCTAGGGGTCTAATCGAAGCTGTAGCTGCCGGCCTAAGCCAGAGCCACAGCAACGCTGGATGTGAGCCTCGTCTGTGACCTACACCACAGCTCACGGCAACGCCAGATCCTTAACCCACTGAGCAAGGCCAGGGATCGAACCTGCAACCTCAAGGTTCCTAGTCAGATTCGTTAACCACTGAGCCACAACAGGACCTCCTAGAAAATCTGGTTTTATTATGTGTTTCTGTTGGCACTAAAAAAGAGCTAGGGAAAAGGACAGAGCTATTGGAAATAAAAAAGACCTTAGCATAGCCGTTTTACAGCTGAGAGCTCTAATGCTTAAAGATGAGGGGTGCTTTGCCTGTGGGAACATGGATGGTTCGTAGGGGCATTAGGCATCATCATGATACAGATGTGGATAGTAAAGCTAAGAAGGATTTGGCCCCAAGAGTCACTGTCATTTTGGTAGTAATGGTGATGGTGCTTTTATAGTTATTTGGTGATACCGACGATCATGGAATTCAGAGGCAGAATGAGGAAGAGGGATCATGCTCAAAGTGCAGTGCATTCCTTGTAAGAGTGTAGAACCTTCAGGATATATCCTTTTAAACGCTGAAGCGCAATGTCCAGAAAGGGAGATAGAAACCCAATACTAAATCAGAACTTAAGCTCTAGATTTAAGTTTGCTCTTCCATGAAAACGCAGAACACGTCAATTTTCAGAATAGAAATGTTTATCTCCATATCTGAATTTTAAAATTCTTTGTGCATATGTTCTGTGATTTAAAAGTAACAGTCTTTTCCATTTCTCTCATTCTATTGCAAATTGCTATCGCACCATGCCATCAAAAAGTTATTTAGTGACAATTTCTGGGGAGCCAAAAAGTTTCCTGTAATTTGCATATATTTTCCACATTTGGAATGTTAGTGATTACGTTTTTTTTTTGTGTGTTCACTTAAAATAATATATTATTATTGATAATAAATATAATAAATGCAAAACGTTGGCTCTAACGACATATGCTAAACATTTTCACAGTGCAGCACAGCATATGCTTAGTTCTTCATTAAGAGATTTTAAAATAACTCGTATTTAGCAAGAATACATTATCTTTTATTCAGAATTAATTATATGCTGTTTTGTGTACCATAATTTAAAGTGCTACCCACTTCTAATATGTAATACGCAAAAGAAACTATGGTTACAATTCATTAGAATTGGCTTCTTTCCTTTGCAATTTAGTGGCATAGAGCTGAAATGCTATTTGTTACTTGAATCAAAAGTTACATGAAGTGCTGATGACTAACAGTTACAAATCCTTCATTTAAAAAAAAGAAAAAAAAAACATACACACAGCATGCCTCAGGAGAATGGAATAAGTCATGAGGGTAAATCAGGCATAATTAGTTCTTTTGCCATTCTTTGATAATTTTAAGTGTTTAGAAGGGCTATTGGAACTAGAGGGTAGAAGAACATTTAGAAATTATCTTGTATCATTCAAACACAGAGTATTATCAAATTATTTGTTTGGCATGCCCAGACAGACACTTTTTGAGAGAAAATTATGATTTTGTAGAGAAATTGATTCTAGGTATCTTTTAAATAAATGTAACAACATTCTTAAAAATGAAACCCCTTGTCTCAGACAACAACCTGGCTATAACTTGTCTGTCTGGGTAAAGTGTCTGTAACCTTTGTTTCATCATCTTCTATTTCAATTCAATTTTTAGTGATAAGGAAAATGATGCCTAGAGATTAAATCCTTAGTGAGGGTAACATACTCGTGACTAGGAACACAGAGTTGGAGTTTACATCTCTTTGTTTAGGTAAGACTGTTATTTGGGTTGCCTGCAACTTGCTCATCTTGTCACTCAACCTTAATTATTACAAGAACTTCAATTAGAGAAGCCCATGTGACTACTATGTTACCTTATAACTAAGCAAGGATGAGAGGACAAGAGAAAGCAAAGTGCATTGAAAGTGGAAATGAAAATTCCTAAATGCAGTTTCATTTTGAACTATTTGGTGACATCTTGATTTTTCCATTAAAAGTGACAGGACTTTAAATAATTCTACTACTCATGCTGACCACGGTGGAATCAGATGAGCACTCCATAATGCTTTGCTTTTGCTTTATAAACAGACACCTGAGGGCATCTGGCAAAGTCTTCCTTGAACTTGAGCATATAGCAACCGTTTATCCTCACTGTCTTACTTATGGATATTCAGCCTTAGGAAACACTCTAAAACACAAAGATGGATCATGAGAAAAAGTTCTTCCAGGTGATTTCTTATGGTATGTTGATCATACCTCAATAAGCTGTTAAAATTGCTCATCGTATTTTTTTGAATTGGAGTCAAAAAAAAATGCTAAATGACTATCCCTTAAAGGAATCTTTAAATACTAACAGCTCATTCATGTAACTTAGATTTGAGAAATGATTGTTTATATTTATGAAGATATTTTAATAATATGGAAAAATTAGGTTTTACATAATGCCAGAAGATGCATGACAAAAAAAATGCATACAAACCACCATTTCTACTTTGAAAAACAAATTTTAAGAAGCATGGTTAGAATAATTAGAAGGTAATAAACCAAGATGGTAACTAATGATGGTTATCATTGGGCTATCGTTGGGTGATAAGATTATCAGTTCATTTTCCAGTCATTTGTTTTACTTATTCTGTCAACTTGAATTTGTTTTAAACCTCTGCATTTTCAAAATGTTCTTACATAAAAATCAGTTACTGTTGAAATCAGGAAAGGGGAAGTTTTCAAAGATCAAAGTGAGGCATCCTCCTACACAATTATCTTGACCTATCAAAGATGACCACGTGTGGCATACTTTATAGTAGATTTGGCTATAGTCCAAAGATAGTCCTTACCTGGGAGGAGGGCCCAATTAAACAGGATTGGCAAAATCCATCATTTCATTTTGTGGATCAGCCCTGAGAATATTACCTGGAACAGGATTAGCTCACAAACAGTTCACCTAATGCAGTCAATTTGCATAAATCCCCCTTTTATATTTAGCCAACAGTAGGGTTCTTAATTTCCATCATTTGTATCAACTATAATCAAAGGGCTAAGAGCCTGGAATTCAGAATTTGCTCACTAGAACAGTATGTGGTCAGTGATTGGCATTCGTAAGTCAGCCCTTGCTGCTTGATGCCTTCTCATGCTCAGGCCGTCAGTTCCAGTCCAGAATGTAGATGTGTTTCCTGAAACTTGTTAGCTCAATTACACAGTCCTCTGAATTGCTGCAAACATTTCTTATACAAAGCCATTTGCAGAGTCTCTATGGCAGCTGACACTTCATAATTCCTAAGGGAAGGCATGAAGAATTAGACTAAATTCCCTGGATTCTGAAAGAAAGGGAAAGTGATTAAGACATTGAAATTGCTCAGGCTATGCTGCTGTCATTGTTGGAGGAGGCCATCCTGTGTCAGGTGCACAATGTAATAGCTCTGATTAGCCCATACCTATCTTCTGGGACATTTCCAATCCTCACCTAACTCTGTAGCCTGCTCTCAAGCGAAAAGATTCCAGAGTGTGCTGGTCTAGAGCTTTCTTTCATCTCAAATAGTATCATTTCTTTCTCATTTAAAATTCACTCTGAAGGTCCTAAAGCCGAATATTTGACTTAGATGTTTTCACACACACACAAATAATAAATGCACTCTTACTCTCTGTTGTGGAGTATCTAAGCAAATACACTTTTGTGGGATGCCCAATCTCTAGAGCCCAGGGTCTATCTTGGGACCTATTTCCTTACACACTCTGGGACTCTGTTTTACAAGGTTTTATAAGAGGTGGTCTGTACACCATCTGCTTCCAAGTTCCTAGGGAACCTTGTTTCAGAAAGCCTCCAGGGCCCTAAGCCAAGCCTTGTGCGAAACTTAGTAAGTCCACTGATAACAAGGGTCCAGGTGAGTGTGAGGCTCTTTAAAGTTTGAGAAGTGCTCTCTTCTGTTTTCAGAATGCCTTCACCCCTACCATCCCATCCTTTATTTCATAATAGCTTTCTTGACAGAGGCACGTGGGTACTCAGAATGGGTGAATAAACATTCTCATATCCCAGAACCAACAGATGAAGTCTAAGACTTGACTTTTCAAAGGTGCTCCCTGGACCAGCAGCATCCAGATCACCTGGACTATGTTAGAAGTGCCTTTGGGGTGGTCCGCCCAACCACTTTCTGAATCAGAAACACTTGGGGTGGTCTGAAGAAGCCACTGGGTGATTATAATGATTTATAAAATTTGTGGACCGCTGGTCTGCAGGGCAGTTTTCAGTCTCCCAGCACAAGTTGTTGCATGCCTTCAATTATACAAGTTATTTACCTTTCCAAATTCTATAAAAATGAGACAGGGCTTTCCTTTAGACCACAATTCTTTTAGAGAAACTCACAGACTTAAGGGTCCAGAAGAGATCTTAGAATCCATGTCACAGGCAAAGGATGCCTTTAAAACAGGCAGGGGGCCTTCCAGGAAGGGAATGGTATGGTCTCTTAAAAGCAGCC
This sequence comes from Phacochoerus africanus, assembly GCF_016906955.1. Taxonomy (NCBI): domain Eukaryota; kingdom Metazoa; phylum Chordata; class Mammalia; order Artiodactyla; family Suidae; genus Phacochoerus; species Phacochoerus africanus. The sequence goes on along the minus strand of NC_062551.1, from coordinate 25,688,300 downwards.
TCCAACTAGCACAAGACCCATTGGGTTTTAAATTAGAGGACAGGTCCTAAGTTGAAGCTGGTTCAGTTGCAATTGGTATTGACATGTACCAGCTGTGTAGCTCTGGGGAAAGCTAAAGATTATCTGGCTGCCTTACTTTTCATATCTGAAAAAGATATAATGAGAGTTCTTTTCTTTCACATGGCGATTTTTGAGCATTAACTGAGGCAAGGAATGAAAAGGGCTTTTCTGAGGGCCAGGTAATCAGCAAGTGCCCCAAGAATGTTAGAAGACTGTGGCCATGGATATGCATGGCAGTGTTCTGACCTTTAGTTCCTTCATTTTAAATTGGAAGTAACTGTATTGCCCCAAAGTGGTGAGTTTCAGTAATAAAACAGAACTAAGTGAATCTTTGAGGCAATAGAACCTCAGGTTTTCCTGTGAAAGATGAGAGGACAGAGACTGGACTTGTCCGCATTCTTAGCCTCTAGGACTGGTTTCAACACATGGTCAATGCTTGCTAAATAGACACGTGAGCAATTAACCAAGAGCTCAGTTTTACAAAAGGAACTATTTTCAGCATCTAGTTAAGAATATGCTATATTCTTAAGATAATGTAGATATTTTTCTTATAATCGTTATGCTTATTATCATAAGCAAAATTCTTTGGCTAATACTTCCAACAACCCCATGAGAAAGGTCGAGTTACTAATCTCATTTTACAGAGGAGGAAGCTCAAATCAGAGAGCTTGGGTGAACTAAGGTGGAACAGAGCAACAATTCAGGTGATCTGACTCAGGGCACCTATACTTTATTATTCCGCTTGGTGCTTTACCACGTTGGCTGGTATTTTCTAGAAATAAGCAATGGGGGTGGTTAGAAACAATTTTTTAAGTACCTGTGGGAAACACGGGGTGGGGGGGAATTATGCACTTGAATGAATCAGTGATGCTTTTTAAAAAGTTCTGCAGCTATAAGCTAATTAACTCTGAGCCAGAGTGGGAAAACAAAGGCTTTTATTGTGTTGTTAATATTATTTTAAACTCTGTTCTTGTTAGATATAGTAGAGAAAACACAAGGACAGTTGTGCAGCTGAGTGCATTATTTCAAGGTGAGCAACCCTAAACCACCTCTACCCCTATGAGGAGGCAGAAAAGGTACCAGACATTCCCTGTGCATAAGCATTTCTCACTTGTATGGTGATTGCCTTCACATTGCCAATGCACACAGCCTCCAGACATATAATGCAGTTTTGCCTGCTTTCACATTTTTATCTTTAGGTAGTCCTTTCCAGTTTATTTTAATCTGTAGGTGCCTCCGTTACTCCTTGCTTGTCACTGAAGAAGTGAAATCATTATGCCTATAACACAGGGTTTCTCGGCCTCAGCATTACTGATATTTTGAGAAGATTAATTTTTTTTTTATTTTGGGGGTTGTCATTATAGGATGTTTAGCAGCATCCCTGGTCTCTCCACACTAGATGCCAGTAGCATCCCCTCACCCCTGTGACAACCAAAAATGTCTCCGGATGCTGCCAAATGTCTCTTAGGGGCTAAAATTGCCTCTGATTGAGAAGTATTGCTATAGAATGTCCCTGTGTCCTCTTACTTTTCTGAAAATTGGACCTTGGGTGAGAGTCGTAATCAGATTCAGATTCAAATTTTGTATTTATTCATTGCTGGGACCACTTCCTAGGTGGTGGTGTGCACTCCCCTCTGAAGGCATAGAATGTCTGTAATTTCTCCTTTTGTGGTGCTAGCCACCATTCATGCCAGTGCTTAGGTTCTTTATAAGGGGTTGCAGGATGTTGATATGCCATTTCTATCATCCCCTTGCCACTGATTTGTGAGAACATTTGTATAAAGAGAAGCCTGCCTCAGCTATGATTTGGCTGCCAGTATGGTTTGAACAGGAAAGGTGTGATACCAGTTTTCCATTCTCCTGGGATGCTTTTCACCTAACAGCCAACCTTTACCATTCTTGGCATTTAGTCACACTCTTCTCAGCTTTTTTTATTTTTTATTTTTTTAAATGATTTTTTTTCCCTTTAGAGCTGGTTTACAGTGTTCTGTCAATTTTCTACTGTACAGCAAGGTGACCCAGTCACACATACATGTATACATTCTTTTTTCTCACATTATCATGCTCCATCATAAGTGACTAGCTACAGTTCCCAGTGCTCTACAGCAGGATCTCATTGCTTATCCATTCCAAAGGCAATAGTTTGCATCTATTAACCCCAGATTCCCAGTCCATCCCCCTTCCTCCCCCTCCCTTTAATATCCAACTTCACAAATGAGTCAGGACCAGTGTGGTCCCCTGGCCTTACCTCATAAAGTCTGCTGATGCTCCTGTGCTGCTCAGGCTCAGGATGAAACTTACCATGTTGGGTGTTATTATTGATTCTGATTGGTTTCCGTGTCCTCTCTCACTAGGAAGTTGAGTGAGGAGAGAGACTCTCACCCTTTCCACATCTCACTGCCTTGATTTGAACCAGACAACCTGGTACCTTGGAAAGAGCACGAGATTATCAGTGAGACAAACCTCGACCCAAACCCCAAATCGGAAAATAGGTGCTGGGTAGTTCAAGAAAGACACTCAAAGCTTTGGGGCTTCAGTGTCTGACTTGTCCAAATAGAAAAAGCAAGATCTCATTTAGATATTTTTAAGGCTCAGGTCACTTAGAAGCTCATGGAAGCCACGTTCACTACACAGACACAGTGTTCTTTCCGATGGAAAGAGAATCTTCTGTAAGGAGCATTTACTGCCAGCTGGGCTCTACTACATGGGACCCTAATGTTCCTTCTCGTTTGATCCCCTGCAGTGCTCCTATCCTGTGTGGCATGTGAAGAGGATGAAGTTTACAGAGGTTAAGCGACCTGTCCAAAATTTCCAGGCTGCTGTGGGTTGACTCCAGCCTAAACTCAGATCTTCCTGATACCAACATCCATTCTATTATTGTCTGTGTATCCTGCCTTTAATTGGGTGTTAAGCTTTGAATGGATGGATGGATGAATAAATGACTAGATCAATGGATATAAGGAGATGATACTCTAAATTTACTATCCAATAATTCTCTCCTCCCTGTGGGCCTCTTTTTACTAAAATGTAGTTGAAACCGCACTTTTCATTTCACATTCGGGTTGAGGCAAGAAAGAGCCATGATTCTGGTGTGGATATTGGGGGGAAGTTGAACAGCTTCTCCGACTGTCTAGGAGGATCGTCTTCATGCTCCTTACTGTGCTCACACACTGCTTGGCCCTTGTTTCCAGCCGGCCGTTCCCTCCCTTTAGATGAGGGTCTCGCTGGTCTTAAGTGGTCCTACTGGCCACAGAGCACCCTGGGTGAAGCCTGTGTCCCTGTCCGTTCATTTCCACACAGCTATTACCTGTTAAAGGGCGTGTTTCCTAGTCGTCACTGCGCCAGGCAGAGCTCAGTTGAGCTGGGAACCTGGCCAGACATCAGGGTGCCTCTGGAAGAAAGTTAAACTGTCATAGCCCGGATGTTGAACTCTTCTGAAAAGGAGCCCCGGAGTTTCCTCCAGGGGGGTGGGGATCTCCTGCCCACGGCCTCTGAGTGGGACCTCATCCAGGTGGGAAGGTGAAAGACTGTTAGGCGAACTCCCACCGAAATGGGAAGCGGCACCGCAGGGGAGGCCCTGGGCCCAGCACGTGGATAAAGCAGGTCATCAGCTCCTCTCTCCCTGTTCTCGCCTCCCTCTTGGAATGCTCCGGAGACTGTGTGACGTTTCCTCAGACCTCTTCTATGTTCACCCTACAAGTAACATCTACATTTTAAACACAAATTGATTTCAGAACACATCAGTAAACTATGTAGCCATATGAAATCAAGTTTTACTTTAGAGTGTATCTAGACTGAAGATTTTGGGTGATAGGAGGTCTTTATGGATTGGAATATGCCAAAAAGTGCTCAGACTCCCTTTGGGATGTTCTGGGGTTTGATACAGGGAAATCACATTCTGCTCTGAGAGACAAAGTCATCCACGGTTTCACTAGGCTCTATCGTATCATGATCGATAGCAGATACTCTCCCCACCTCTCTTTGTGAGCCATCCTAGCATCACCATTATGCCAAGTGGCTCATCCTTGCAATGCCATTAAATTTTCATACCAGTTTTCAGGATATGTGGTTTGATGGATCAATTTAAGTGTTTAAGAGAAATATTAGAATCATGAGTACAGAGGTGTATATATGCATTACTATCCAATATGAAATATATTCAGTATATATAAATTATAAATATGTGCATTTTCATATATAAGAGCAAGTCATTTGAGAGATTACTTTCACTAAGAAAATACAATGCACTTCTGTCTGGCAAGGATTTATGAAGGGATGACTATATTCTGAGCTCTGCCATTCCATAAAATGCTAGAGACACAAAGATAAATAAAGTAGGACACCTGTCCTAATGGAGGTCATGGTACATCAGGGAGCCAGGCGTGTGAAGAAACAACCATACAGGAAAAAAAATCACAGAGATAAGAATGGACAAATTAAACTGTCAACTTTTTACATATTAAAAATGTTAAATTATGACTCAAGAAAAAATATGGGAAATACTCAAAATTAATAGGATCTAAAGAACTATTTTAATATTTGACTAACGAGCTCTTGCAAATACATAAGAAAAATACCATTACCCCGATGGAAAAGAGGGGAGAGACCTAATCATGCAGTTCCCAGAATTGTACGTGATGTGTGACTGGACACACACACAGAAAAAATTCAATTGCATTGCTATTCAAAGAAAGAGAAATTTAAGCAACAGTGGGTTTACACCTTTTAAAAAAAATGTGTGTGTGAAGCAACTGCTACCATAATGGGACTGAGGAGTGTAATGGATAGTTCCACCCTGCTGCTGGGTGTGTTAATTAAAATATCTTTCCTGGAGAATAATCTGCAATATGTACACAGAGGTTTAAAATATCACCTCTTTTGTCCTAGCAGTTTCACTTGTAAGCATCCCTTCTATGAGAATACACAAGTATGTGGACAGAGATTAATGCACAATTAAGTTTGCTGCATTGTTACTTATAATAAGAAAATGTTTAAACTACTGAAAAGCCCGATAGTAGGGGGTTGAATGGTTATATAGTTTGTTGTTCATCCTGACAGGCAATTACACTACCATTAGAAGCAGGAGTCACAAAGAATGTTTAGCAGTGGTGAAGTCAGGTGCTGTAGAAGAAAGATTTCAATTGTGTTTAAAAATAGGAGGAAAATGTTTGGAAGGAATTGTTTATTTTATCGTTTATACATTTTATTTCTCAAAATTTTGATGCTGAATATGCATTATCTGATAATTAGATAAATATCAATAAATAACACCTAAGAACTGAATTAATAATCATAATGCAATGTGAAAAGAGAATTATACAAAGGAAAGAGAGGTTTCCAGGAGATTGGTCCATTAATTACGCTTGATGAGTCAGGCAAAGAAAGCTGGAGAAAAGCGATGGATTTTAAAGACATAATTTACCCCCTGGAAAGGGGAAGGAAGGTCATTTTGGGACCTTCAGGAGTGTGTGTTGTGCAAGTGACAGACGCATAAACGTACCTGGCATGTTGAAGGGATGAAATTGATCTGGTGTGACTGGACCATGCATTCTGCAGGGCACAGAGCTAAGTGGAATTCAGAAAGGTGGGCGATACCAGGCTGTGAAAATCATTCCATTTGCACACCACCCTAAGGATTTTAAGCATCGAAACCTAATCATAAAGTCTAGGAGACTCACAGCTGAAAGCTGATTGGAAAACAAACACATGTACAAACAGAGGAAGATAAATTTCATTACACAAATCAATGTAAAAACACTCATATAAATGTATGTACAAATGCTTTTCAGAAACATCTGGGGGGTAAAAATAAAATGTTTTCTCTATGATAAAATTCAAAAAGCCATGGTAGGAAAAAAAAATTGCAAACTTAAAAATACTATTTCTTTCCCCACAGTTAACTCTTTCCTGTCCTCGGAGGCTTCCCAGCCTTCAGTAAATTTGTTGGAGAGGCTATTCCTGACTAACTACCCTATAGCAGCTCTTCCATCCTCCTGGTTATCTATTAGTCATCACTAAGGATTGTAGACCACTTGCAGCCAATGAAGAGACCGCATGTGTATGCCTTTATACCCCGAGCTCCTGGTAGGTAGCAAGTGATCAGTCATCGTGCTTACCTGAATGAACTTCACCAGGTCCTTGCTTGTGAAAAGCTTTGTCAGAATTCATGAAGGTGGCTACTTCTGTAACTTCTCATGACTCAGTCCACTCCCAGTTTCGGAAAAATGTTGGTATGTGGGGCTGGGGCACTGTTGGTTTTGCACACATGTGGGTGTTCATTTTGAAACTCTCATTAAGCTTGGGGACGAAGAACAGCGAGGTGACACATTGCTTAAGGTCAAGCAGTCAGAAGTCCTGGGTTCTAGCTTAGCCTCTGCCCTAAGTTCCCTGAATGGTATTAGTTTCGCTTTGTTCGTTTAATTTTCTCCCTTGTGCTAGAAGGTTCTGGACTCAGTTTGAGTGGCTAATTCGTGGATGCCACCACAAGACTGCCCTCTGCGTTCCTGCCCCATAATCTCTAGTCCAAGATCCAGCAGGAATTCAGCAGCAAGCAAAAATCCTGAGAAATGCTCGATGACTTGTTAATCAAAATGTCTATTACACTGGAATTCTTTATATTTTGAGAGTGATAACATCCTAAAAAGTTTCTGTGAAGTTCTGGAAAAAAAAATGTGTTTCTTCCACTGTGGCAGGGGATTTTTTACAACTGTACTTCAGTGAGAGAGTCACTGAATTCCTTGGGGGACTCTGTGCCTTCATTAGGGTAATGGCGTGATAAGAGACACAGTCAGCCCTCGGTACCCACGGGTTCTGCATCCGTGGATTCAAACAACTGCAGATTGAACATATTTGGAATAAAAATTCCAGAAAGTTTCAAAAAGCAAAACTTGAATTTGCCACATGCCAGCAACTATTTCCATAGCATTTACATTGTATTTACAACTATTTCCATAGCATTTACATTATATTAGGTATTATAAGTAATCTAGAAATGATTTAAAGTATATAGAAGGATGTGTGTAGATTATATGTAAATAGTGCACCATTTTATATTAGGGGCCTGAGCATCCATGGATTTTGGTACATGCAGGCAGGGGTCCCCCTCATGTACTGGGCAACTGTGATATCTTTGCTGACGCTAATACCAAAGATGCTCTATCCCCACTGCTACATTTAATGTGCCTGCTGCCACCAGGAACGCTAACGTAACACATATCTCAGGCAGAAGGCAGAGGTTGTGAGCTCAATAAATACATGCATATTTACTCCCTAGCAGGGATCTGTGAATTGTTTGTCTACATGGAAGCAGCAGAGTGAGGGCAAGAAACTGTAAAATCTTGTAAACAAAGACCAACAGATTTAGCTTTTTAGATTTCACTATCAGTGTTGGAGAAATTTCTTTGACTTTTATGTATTGTCAGAATATATCTATATAGATCTATCTATAGATTCTATCTATATCTATCTATCCATACACATATACACACACATATATATATATGTATGTAAGAAATTTCTGGAATGAACAGATGATGCCATAATTTGCTTTCAGTGATAATGCATCTCCCCAGGGGTGGGGTTGGGTTTTCTCAAGCAAGTAATTATAGTCCGAGGATCAGAGGATCAACATAATCGCCACCTTCTGCTTCAGAAACACTTGAACTAAATGTCTCTCTGTTTCCACATCTGTGAATGCTGTGAACATGAGTGTTAAGCACACAGAGAACGCAACCAAAATTGAAGTGAAAATATTTGAGAAAAGTCGACTTTATCCTTGCTAGGAAGAGGTAAGATGCGGCAACATCTTGAGATGAGCAGAAGAGTGAACTCTAAGCGGTTTTATCTATTCCATCAAATATTTGGGACATTTGATATTGCTGAGTTCTATAGCTGTACCATGACTTAATAGTTAATTTAAAAGGATTTCCTCCTTTAAGTGCATTGTGTTGACTGTAAAAACCTGTACAGTTCCTTTTAAGGTACCCCATAATTCACTTTTTCATTGTCTTCACTGCAAGAAACTCGTTAGGATACTGTGTGGGTGAGATGTAGCATTTGCTAATTTTATTTTTCCTTTTTTTTCTCAGTTGCCATTGTGTTTTTGCATTCGAGTACCACATATATAATTAGCCTATGCAGTAGCTTCATTTCTATTGTTATTAATTATCCTCTTTACATTACATTTTCACTTTTCTGCCACACGTGCACTTTATGGTAAAATAAATATTATATTAATATATATTAATAAATATTTATATCTATTTTTGGAGCTGAGAAAGGAAGATACACACATATAATGAGCTTCTACCTCATGCCTGGCTCTTGGCTCCATTATCTCATTTTATCCCTGTGTAATCATCAATAAAGATGCTTATACCCATTTTATTTCTCAGATAAGAAAACTGACATTTAAAGAGATTAAGTGATTTTCAGGTGTTCATATGTTGGAATGGTAGATTCGGAAGTTACACCTGCCAGCATCTTTACTTCTTTGTGACATTTGCGTAGAGTATTTGCTAAGGAATGAGAGCCAATGGGGTATTTTTTCCACTTAGAAATAACGTGATGCTATGGAAAGTGTACGGAATGTTCAGTCAGGCAGGTCTGGGGTCCATTCATGCCTCTGATGCTCCCTAGATTTCTGCTGGTGATTGATTAGACTCTCTTCGGTCTTAGTTGCCCCTTAAAAAATGGGGTTGACCACAGCTCTCTTTCCAAGTTTCTGCATGATGAGGAATACCATACTCTCCAAGGATGGGCTGGATCAGAGAGCTATTTTTGTCTCCGTGTTTTTCTCCACCCATCTTCTGTATTTTTTTCAGGCTGTGAGCCATGGACGGAGGTTATTGATGACTTCTCCAGGTGAAAAGCAGCTTGGTGAGCCCCAGAGAAGGAGGGCTTTCTTTTTTTGGTCTGTTGGCCTCACCCTGTGAATGAGAAAAGAACAAGCAAAGATAGCCATGCCTTTTGATCTGGGATGCAAGAATTGGAAGAGGGGTTTGTAGGAGATAAATCAAAGAAAATTGTCTAGAATTGATGCAAATGGAGTTTGAGCCTAACAAGTGGTGAGGCAGGATTTATGCTTCTCTAGCTGAAATGCAATTACTGCACCTCGAGGGAGAGGGTAGCTTGTTGGCAAACGCTCTTAGGCAAGGAGTACAAATCTCATCCTGCTGGGACCAGCAACTCCTAGCCTTTCTCAAAGGCAGGGCTCTAGGTGTTCAGTCCATGCCCCTTCTTTCTACCACACCTCTTTTACCAAAAATATTAGGCAAATTGAGCCCCACATAAACCAGGTGTGAATACCCCATGTGCTTGATCACACCAAGGAAAAATTATAAACAAGGGTACATCTATGGAACTTCTTATTAATGTTCAACTTTTTTTTTTTTGGACTTTGGGAAAGGTACTGATACTATTTATGTACTATATAAAAGTACATGTATATGAATAATCTCACAGCAACAATCGAACCTTCATGACAGTTCCATGAAGAAGATTTAATCATTTCCATTCTATAGATGAGACTGCTTGTTCAGAGAGGTTAAGCAGCTGCCCCAAGATCGCACAGCTATCTGGGACAGAGCTGGTCCATTCAATGCCATGTAGTCTTCACTGGCTTTGCAGCAGCACCTTGGCCAGGGCCGGTATCCTTGCAGCATCAGGCTGTGCCTGTTTCACCAAGAGAGATAAATCTGCAAGGCTGTATTGCTTGTTAGAGGTAGCTTCTCTTGAAATACCCTTTTGGCTATACTGTGAAAGCCAGTGATTCAAAGATCCTTGCCAAGGGATCATCATAAATCCTGTTGAGACAGAGAAATCTCTGAAGGAAGAAAGGTTCTTTGCAGTGGCCCACAGCCTGGAGGAGTAGTATCCAGAAGACACTATTTGCAACAATGCTTGAATGAGAGCCGAGGGGCTTGTTTACATGGGCAGGGGCACAGATGGTCCCATAAGCAGGATTTGATGAAGAGTCCCCCTCCCTGCTACACAGAGAGTGGGTAAGGGCTTTTGGACAGTGCTGTCTGAGAGGCCACTGTCACATGTGGGGTCCTATAATCCCCTGCCTGAGTCGCAATGTCTCATTCAGAGACAAGCAAGCTTATCGGATATTCTGTTTCGGACTTTGGTGAAGATTAAAGGGATGGCTGAGAGCCATTTATTCCAGTCCTCTTTTCTCCTTCTCTTTAGTCTTGTCGGGCTGGCAGACCAGTCTGGCAACACACACCCCCAAATGGTGGAGAGAGGAGCGGATCACCAGGCACACAAAGCTTTTCCTTCTGCGGAATCAATCTGCTCAGGTTCACCAGGATCCACCACGTGTGGACACAGTGCTCTGTGCTAGGGGGTGTGGGATATGAGGAGAAGGGTAAACTCGTGTGTGTGTGTGTGTGTGTGTGTGTGTGTGTGTGTTCAGGGGTGTTTTCTTCCTTTTGAAAGGATATTCCCCAACACATGCCTTTTAATAAAAATATTAACCATTTCTTCCACTCAAAGATGAAAGATGCTTTAATATCACTGCAAAAGTTTTTGCATTTTGAACACACACATTCTGAGAAGGGCTTGGACTTGGAAAGAGGGGTGAAATGAGAAACAATGGTACATCCATGGGAGTTTTTTGTTAACTGCTGGGGTGGTTTTTTTGGACTTTGGGAAAAGTAATGTTATTTTTCATGTATCATACAAACATCTATATGAATTATCTCATAGTGACAATCCCATGAGGATCACATTGTAGATTGAAAAAAAAAAAAACCATGGTTCAGGGAGATTAAGGCACATGCCAGGGGTCACACAGCTAGTATGTGCAGGAACCATCATCACCTGTGCTCTTGCTCCTCCCTGGAGTTTTAGTGAAGGGCAGTGAAAGACAGTTGATCCAGGTATGTTGAACTAGTTCTGTTTAATTAGTCTCATCAGCCACGTATTCCCCTTGGGGCCTAAGTGTTTTTGCAGTGCTAACCGATGCACAGCCCCATCCTGTCGTCTGCGACACTCCTGCCCCTGCTTCCACCACCAGGCAGAGGAACAAGGGAAACAGAAAGTTAAATGAGCTCCCCAAAGGGCAGTCACTGGGCGTCGATGGGTATTTGCTTTATTCTATTTGTTTGATTTCGAACAAAACAGAACAACAAATGTTCCCTGCCTCCGGGTCCAAGGACTTAGCTGCAGATTTAACAACAGCGGTTCCCATGAATAATGAAAGCATGTCCAAGTTGTCTGAAAACAACCAGGACATCAAAGAGGTACACCAAAATGAAGCTCAGGTATTGACATCCTCTCCCTGGTGTCCCAAGCCTCAGCAGCTTCATAGCCATCACCTGGGCTCTTATTAGCTATTCAGGGCCTCAGCCCCCTCTTCCCAGCCTGCTGGAGGAGAATCTGCATTTTAGTGATATCCCCAGGTGACTTGCTCATTATCTCCCAGCCAAGGCCAGGAATGAGTGAATGAGTCACTTACTCAACAGGCTTTAAAATTTGAGTGCCCCAAAATGCAGTGATCAACACAAGCAATACTTAAGGCAATATTTTAAAAACATTAAAAAAAATTAGGGAGGTCCTATTCTGGCTCAGCAGGTTATAAACCTGACTAGTATCTGTCATGATGCGAGTTCGATTGCTGGCCTCATTCCGTGGGTTAAGGGTCCAGCATTGCCATGAGCTGTGGTGTAGGTCACAGATGTGGCTTGGCTCCCGTGTTGCTCTGGCTGTGGTGCAGGCAGGCAGCTGTAGCTCCAATTCGACCCCTAACCTGGAAACTTCCATATGTCGCAGTGAGGCCCTAAAAAACAACAACAACAAACAAACCCAATAAACAAATCAAAAAAACATTTAAAGTTACCTGGATATCATCTGCAGTCTTCTCCTTTCTGGATCCTTGTGGGAGAGGGCAGGAGAAAAGGCTGGGGAAGGTCTAGGAGCTTTGATTTCTTGTTTTTTCTAAATATTCTGAAATTTCAGCAAATGAAATTGCATTGAGTTGATTCCATTTTGGTCTTCATATTTCTGTATTATTGGATTTTCCATATCTGTGATTATACACAAAGAATGTACTATTATAACCTGAATATATAAGCTCCAAGTTTAGTTCCACCGCTGAACAGATCGCACGAATGATGATGTTGATCAAAGTAGGCAGCATTTATCGAGGGCTCGCTGTATGCTGAGGGCAGTACCTGAATGAACTTGTTTAATTTTTGCAAGGACCCTATGAGGGAGGTACCGTTTTCATCTCCATTTTAGAGATGGAGAGCTGGAGGGATGCGGAGCTTAGATGGCTTGTCTAACTAACGTTGTCTGATTGGTAGTAACTAGGGGAGGTGGCATACAGATCCAGACAACTGGTCCACAACCTGCTCTCTTTACTACTTTGCAAATCTACAAATAAAATAGTGAAAAATGAATTTACATGGTATTCAAAGTTCTAAAGCAATTGTATGCATGCTTTTTTCCTTCAATGTGCAAGTATTAGGTTGCCAAGTGTCTTTTTATTTTGAAAATCTGTCCCTTTTTACATTTTTTATGTTAAAATGCTCTTTCACACAATGAAATGAGAGTAATAGACAACGGTAGTTGCCTTTTAAAAATGTCCATAAAAGGAGTTCCCGTTGTGGCGCAGTGGTTAACGAATCCGACTAGGAACGATGAGGTTTCGGGTTCGATCCCTGGCCTCGCTCAGTGAGTTAAGGATCTGTCATTGCTGTGAGCTGTGGTGTAGGTGGCAGACGCAGCTCGGATCCTACATTGCTGTGGCTCTGGTATAGGCTGGTGGCTACAGCTCCGATTGGACCCCTAGCCTGGGAACCTCCATATGCCATGGGAGCGGCCCTAGAAAAGGCAAAAAGACAGAAAGACCAAAAAAAAAAAAAAGGTTCATAAGGTCCATAAAAGTATGACTGCCATTTTCTTTTTAATTAGGCTGGGGGCGGGGGGAGAAAATCCTTTCATTTGGAAGGAAGACAAATATTTCAGGGTCTCCCTGCTATGCTGGCAGTACCTGTGAGCCAGGTGGGTGTCACGGGGCCCTGCCCCGCCCCCATGTCTGCTTCTGCAGCAGCCCTGGCTCTTGTCTCTCCCGCTGGTGTCTGTGGGACTCATTAGCAGTGGGTGTGTGTCTCTCCACAGTGGCTCATTCACAGGGCTGCCAGCAGTGCCAGGGATTGGGGCCGCCTCTCTGGCTGTCCTGGGAGGCCGCCACTCTGTGCAAAGCTGGGCCGCACCCTCTCCCGGCCCTGCAGCCTTTGGAATTCCCACCAGAGATGTTCTCAGATCGAGGAGAGAAGGTGTCCTGGAGATGACACTATCCCGGCCGGATCCTGCCTCTCAAGGAAGACTCTAGGAGGCCAACTGCTGCTCGGTGACCTTCGTGCTGGTGGAGTGAGTAGGCACTGGATTTAACACGCCTGGCCTCTCCATCTGCCAGCCTGGGTGCAGGTGCCAGTGACACTGGCCAGCCGGACGAGGGATGGGAGTGGTGGCACAGAGGTCCTGGCAAAGGGAACTGGCTTTCCTGGACACAAGCTCATTCCTGTGTTATTTACACCCTGCCCCCGCACAGTAGCAGCCGTCCACTCTGCACCTGTCTGCCCGGTGCTATTTCTATATCAGCTCAGTGGGGCCTGATCTCTATCTGATTTAGGGCTTGTTTTTGATTCCAGTTTGGGTGTTGCCACTGCCAGAGCTCGAGGCTCAGCCTGGACCGCTGATCCTGTGGTGGGAGTTTCCGAAAGTTGATTCTGTCAGTGAGAGAACTGGCGTGGGCTGGGCCCTGGTGCCAGATTTCGGTGCCTGGGGACACGCGCTTGGGGCACTCTTTCCATCTTTGTCTTTGTCTGGTCTCCTCCTCCTTAAATCTTCCGGGGTCTGTGGAGTTGACTACCAATTGGTGCCTGACCTACTTACAGGAGCAACTGCATTTCACTTGCTCATCAAAATAAAAGGATCATAACATTTGGTTCACTGTAATTCAAAGGGGATTCATTTTAGAGTCCTTTCTACTTCCTTGGAGTGTGCATATGTGCATGTGGAATAATATATGCATGTGTGTGTGTGTGTGTGTGTGTGTGTGTGTGTTGTGCAGCTGCCTGAATGAAAGCTGGCGTTTTCCGTTGCCACATCGTGACTTTGCATTTGGACAGCGGTCCCGTGGCTTTGTATGGGAAGATAGTGAACACGATGCTGATCTCCCTGCACCCATCTCCTTTCATTTTCGACTTGGACGACTTTCTCTCGAGCATGGGTGTTCACATTTTCTGCTCTTGGTGTCAGCTCTGTTTGCTTCTCTTCTGCCAAAGGGAAGGACCCTTTGAACTGTGTGTTCAATGAATGGAGAGCTCATTCGGGACAGTTACTGGGACAGCACATGCTTCCAACTGGTCCCTGCTGCCGCATTGCTGGGCCATGACTCATGCCTTTGGCTTTTGCCTCTGCTGATCTCAGAGGCCACGTGGGAGGTTGGTTATGTTGGTGTATCTCCATGTCTGTGACCTTTTCAGCACCATTTTTTTCCTGCATTTTTGAAAGCTACTCCCCCCCCAAAAAACCCTGCTTTTATAAAGTAATAACCAATCTGTGTTCTCATTTTTAATTAATTGTATGTACATAATTGCCAATCAGAGCTTCCAATCAGTATGAATTAATCAGAGTTAACATTTACTTTTTTACCAAGCATCTTCTATGGGGCTGACCTATGCCAGGTGCTGGGCATAGAAAAGTGAACAAGATTCAGTCTTAGCAGGAGATTCCAATGTATAATATTCTTGCTCACTCATCATTTTAATGTGGGTAAAATTTGTTGAGTATCTCTGTGTGCCTGGGAGTGCTGTCAAGTGTCTCTGTATCGCCTCCTTTCCTCAGAGTGATCTGGAGAGACACCACTTTTCCCACGAGGAAACCGACCAAGCTTCAGAGTTGAGCCATTTGCTCTAAGTCACATACTTAATTACAAAGCAGAGGATTTGAATTCAGGCTTATGATGCTCTAAAACTTTCCCATGGAAAGCACAGTCACCAAATCCCTGAATTCCTTCCTTCCTTTCCTACTGGATAGGTGTTTGCTTTTGTGGGAATGAGAGTGCCCTATATTCTGTCCATGTTGCTTCTGGATTAAGGTTTTCCCCCCAGTTTTACTGAGATATATTTGACATATAATGTTGCACCAGTGCAAGGCATACAATATAATGATTTGATATATATATATATATATATATATATATATGTATGTATGTTTTGCAAAATGATTGCCACAATTAACATCATTCACCTCACATAGTTACAAATTTTTGTTCTTGTAATGAGAACTTTTAAGATCTACCCTCTTAGCAACTTTCAAATATATAATACATGACTGTTTGGAATCTCTGTTCATAGATTTAGTGTTGAAGTCTCTGAAAACTCTAAGTACAAAAGAGCTTGTTGCCTCAAAGAATAAATTGAGCATCAAGCTTCCTAAGACATTCAACTTGCTTGCCTCCTGATTATCTAGATGGGGAAACTGAGTGTTGAAGGGATTCACCAAGGGTTGCATAGCATCAAAGTCTCAGCTTGAACTTAGGACCCCTGATGTTCAGGGCATTAGTGTCGATCACAGCACAGTTCCTTATTTCTGGCTAATAATCTGGGCTAGGTGGCACATCTCAAGAGATCTGGGTCATTCTATCGAGGCTTGAGGTAAGAACAGCTAAAATTAGATGATGATGCAAGCTTATTAAGGGCAGAGTCTAATTTTGCCCACCCCTTGGTCCCTGGTCCCCAGCACAGCCCCAGGTCCACTTTAGGTGGTCACCAGGTATGTGTGAACACCTGGATGAAATGCAGGGGTCCTTCAGGGACAGTCTTTTCACCTTAGCTTTTTGGTAGTTGCTGATCTCCCTTCTTGGATTCTTCCACACCAGAGAGTATTTTAGAATCAAATGGATGATATCAATATGTAATTTGACACTTCGCTGGTTCAGTTATTTAGTATCATAAACCCTTTTCCTGTTTCTATTTTGGAATAAATTGGCTGGTTCTTTTGGTATCTCTTGACAGAACAGTTTTTGGGGTTTTTTGTTCTGTTTTGTTTTGTATTTTGGTTGTTGTTTTGGGTTTTTGTTTTTTTTTTTTTTTTGGCTGTACGGGAAATTGGAGGGATTTCAGTTATCAGACCACTAGTTCACTTTGAGTGTGGCTGGCTCATACGTCTACCTTGCAGTAGAGACACTTTGAGTTGTATAATGAAACTTTATAAAATTACAAAATTCATGTCTAGGACAGATAACATTTTCAAAAATTATATAAGAAATGAGGAAGAAGGGAGAAAAAAAAACACTCACAATTCATTCACTCTGACAAATAAATTGTCATTTTCTCCTCCTTTCCAGTATTCAATTTAGGAATATTTTTCCACCATTGTAATTGGAATAAAGATTTTATATCATAACGAACCACGCTGAAATATTCCAACATGTTCTTCCACATTGTTTTATAATTCACATAATTTCAGCTTTGGGGAAGGACTGCTATTTCACGCAGAGTGTATACTGTGTCTTACTTAAAAATCATCCTTAAAAATATATCCTTACAAGAAGGCTATTTTGACTTTATGCAAATAGAAAAGATATAGTTCTTATTGGGAATCAGGCTGAAATAGAATGGGATTATAAAAGATTTGTAGTACCTTGAAGCTCCCGTACTTCAAGTCAGTTATTTCATATCAGTCATCTTGTTAAAGCTCAAATGCTCTGTTTCCCTAATGAAAAAAAGAACACTTGAGACATGCATAGAAAAACCTAGAATTAATCAACATCAGATTTTTTTTGTCCTTTTATCTATTTTCAATAATTTAAATAGTTAAGATGCCCTTAAAAGCAATCATTTTTTCGTAATTGCCAGGGGCATTTTCCTCATTTCTGAAAATGGGTGGCATTTAACTGGCAGGCAAAACAACCAAAGTAATAAACATTGGAAACAAAGTACTTAGGAAAGCTAAACTGGTCTTTAAAAACTTCTCCAGGAAAAAATAATTAGGAAGGCAGAAAACAGGAGCGGTAAGTCCATCTGCTCTTGTTCAGGTCAAACCTGTTAGGATTGGTCCTTGAAGGAGGTTGTGGGGTTTTAGGGGGTGCAGCTGCAGATGCGATCTGGTGATGAGCTGACCTGGAACAGAAGGTTGAGAGAGCTTTCATCACCTCTGTTTGCATCGTGATTCGGCAAGGTCACTGGAGAGGATCTTCCTCAGGCCACTAAAAATAGTCTGATAGATCCAAGCATGCTGTCATCTCTCCTTTCCTTTCCTCTCATTGTGTCTTATTTGGGGAGCTCTTCTCATTCTTTTCCTCTGCCTGTGTCCTCTGTGACTGCATTTGCTTTTGATAAGCCATCCGTCCCTGTATGTTGGGGATGAAAGGCAGGAAATGTCAGGACCCCAGCTCACCTTGCAGTTATGATATTCCCCCCACTCCCTCCCTCCCTTCCTTCCATTCATCTTTCTTTCCATCTTCCCTCCCTCCCCCTCCTTTCTGTCTCACCTTAACTCGGTCTTCAATTCTATGTGTTCCTATCTACAAAGAGCCTGGCATGCAGAACTGCTTAATATGTAGGCACGGAGTAAGTGAAAGTAAGAGTAAATGAATGAATGGTGGGAGCTGTAGAGAAGGCAGCATTCTAGTGAGGGAACAGTGGGGCCGGGAAGACCTCTGCCCCCCTTGAATGCACGTCCCATTACTGTTGTGACACCTTCCTCTTTCCACTCCCTCAACCCACCGCCACTGGCTATGGAATATGCAGCCTGTTCACATCACGTGTGTGTTCTCTTGCTCTCTAGGCATCTGTCGTTGTAGAGTCTGTCTGCCTATATCTAAACATGCACAGAACATGCATGAGGTTCTGTAAAAAATTTGGAGTCCTTTAACTCCTGGATTCATTATTTCTATTTTTTCCCTCTTGTCTGTGAATTTCATGCATATTTTTGTCAATAAAATCTTACTCCCAGCCCTACGATGTCTAAGATGGATAAAAGAGAGAGAGCTCTTTTGGATTAAATGGAAGAAAGAAGGAAGATGTGGGGACCCCAGAACCCCAACTCTGGCTGCCCTCACCTGCCATAGCCCCTGCAGGCAGGTATCTGGTAATTACCCAGTCTCTGCTAAACACAGAAGGCAGAATCATTGGATTAGATCATCGGTGAGTTTCCATTTGGCTCTCACATCCTATGATTTATGATGTCCCTCAAAGTTCAAGTCTGGGTCTCTGTGTTTAAGGTATGTAGCAAATGCAGATAATTACGCAGTGAGTGCTATAGGAGCTATAAATGAGGCATATGACAGAGCTTCTGCTCTCCCTCAGCTCACAGGGATTGGGGGTGGCAGGCAAATGTAATGCTTCCCTAAAACATTGAGGTATCCTGGGACTTAAGGCCAGAATGGCTAATAGATTATACGCAGTAGGTAATACCTCTCATTCTGCAAATACTGATTTAGCATCATAGCTGATTTTTTTTGTCTTTTTTTTTGCTTTGGGCCACTTCTGCGGCATATGGAGGTTCCCAGGCTAGGGGTTGAATGGGAGCTGTAGCTGCCGGCCTACGCCAGAGCCACAGCAACGTCAGATCCGAGCCGCGTCTGCAACCTACACCACAGCTCACGGCAACGCCGGATCATTAACCCACTGAGCAAGGGCAGGCACCGAACCCGCAACCTCATGGTTCCTAGTTGGATTCGTTAACCACTGCGCCACGACGGGAACTCCTGATTTAGCATCATAGCTGATTTAAAGGGGTCCCAAGAAAAAGACCCGATTAATTGTGTTTCATTGACGGTTTTAAATTTCTACATCATTTACCACTAATTGTTTGCTGTTCATTTTTATATTTACTTCTTAACTCTAACCTTGGATGCAAGTCCTGCAGGAATAACAGCCTTGCTGTCTGTACTCTAGCCTCTTGACCTGGATTTGGAACATAGTAAATGCTTAAGAAACTTTGGCAGACTGGTTGAATAGTCGGCAAGGATGGTGCCATGATGAGCTGTGTGTGTGTGTGTGTGTGTGTGTGTGTGTGTATGGAAAGGAAGAAGAATTATCAGGAGGGAATCATTTTGTTAGGGCCGTAGAGGAGAAGGAGAAGTTTATAAATAAGAAAAGAAGCAAATGCATTCTGTGCAAGGCAAAAGCGGGAGTGAAGGTAGGCAAGAGTGAGACCCTATGGTGAATGGAGCAAAAAACGATCCGTTCCTGGAAGGAGCTGCCCCAGGTGAGGCTGAAGGCCAGCTGAGCTCACCTAAGAAAGGCCTTCCCTAGATGGGGGCAGGGCAGGTGGTGAGGACAGAAGCCCTGGAGTTAGACTGCCTGCATTTGAAGCTTTGAAAGCTGGGTGACTGGGGTACATTAACTTAGCCTCTCTGTTTTATGTTTCTCTATTTGCATATTAATGTGATGATCCATGTAAGTGCAGGACTTTGTACAAAGCAGGATTGGTTGCTGTTAAAAGCAGAAGTGGCCAACCCAAGGAGACCTGCAATGCTTTGAAACCAGGAGTGGCAGGAGCCGACTCAGGGTATAGAGGAATCACTCAGCAGCATGTGAAAGATGGACTGGCTCCCGTGTCCTCCTGGGAGAAAGGTGCTGTCTGGCTCCTCCCCCGACCCCTTCCTTCCCTGCTAGACTCTGAGTGTCCTCCATGTCCCGCTCTGCTCTAAGCTGCTAGAGAATTCTAGTTCCATTATGTTTACTCTAAGGATATTGCGTGTTGCCTAAGGCAGGGTCATCTCTCTGAGAACCAATGGGATTAATAACCATCTGGCATCCGGCTCTGGAAAGGCTGTGTTCTCACTGAGGGCCACGTGGGCACGTGGGCCTGCACCTGAGTGTGTTTTCCTGTCCCTTTCTGCAACCTGCCCTGACAAGTGCATGGCTTCTTAGACAGAGCTTTGCCTTTGAACCTTTGTTCAAATTATTTTATGCTGTCATTTCTCCTTTTCTCACTTTTATGATACAAAGCAATACGGTATGTTTCTGTCCTACATGCCTCTTTGCAGGCAGTCATTTGGAAGGAAATGAGGGTGCACAAAATACAGGACATGAATTAGAGAGAGAGGCAGGGTACATTTTGTGCCCAGTGAGTTTTCAACCTAATTTCTTCTCCAGGAAGACCTAGATTCCTGGGGAGTCCTTAAACTCTGCTCCCACCACCAGGTGGTGACTGACATTTGTCTCTGCCTGTCATTTGGTCTCTGCCCGTCATTTGGTCTCTGCCCTTAGAAGAGACACACTGTCACTCCTTGCCGTCCCTCCACACACCTGATCTGACACCTAGTATTGATGAGCATCCTACAGAGGAACCAGGGGTACCAGGGGCAGGGTCTCTGTGGACCATGCTCCTCACCCACTTTCCACTCTGGTCTCTCCTTCATACATGAACTGCAGCACGCTGGATTAGCACCCTGCATCCTTCAGCCATTCAGGGTCTTCTTCACCATGTCTGGGTACTGCCCACTCTGTTATTTACTTAATACTTGTTTTTGATGCATTCGGCTTCTCTCAAATGTATATATATATATCCTTTTCTAGGACCACCCCCGTGGCATATGGAGCTTCCCAGGCTAGGGGTCCAATCGGAGCTATAGCCGCCGGCCTACGCCAGAGCCACAGCAACATCAGATCCGAGCCGTGTCTGCAACCTACACCACAGCTCACGGCAACGCTGGATCCTTAACCCACTGAGCAAGGCCAGGGATTGAACCCGCAACCTCATGGTTCCAAGTCAGATTTGTTAACCAATGAGCCATGACAGGAACTCCCTCTTAAATATTTTTGAAGAAAATTATATCATTATCATTGATGGCAAACTAGTACCTCTTGTCATAAATAGAGAGTAGCCCCAAAATAGATAAGATGAAAAGGAAACAATTTAATTGAAGCTACTCTGAGCCTGAGACTGCCTTTTCTGTTAAAAGAGAGATTTGTTCAGGAATCACTGCAAATGGAGGCGGTCCCATCACTGATATGAGGATTGAACTATAACGCAAAGGTACTTCTCTGCTTCCTGATTCATTGTCACTTAAGGCCAATAATAATAAGAGTAATTTGTTGGGCCCCTATTGTGTCAGGGATTGTGCTAATTTTTTATGTCTTTATATAGAGGCTGTTTAACAGAAAAGTGATAGTTTTTTGATCGTGATGATGTCTACTAATATTTACTGAATAATTTGTGCCAGAAATAACAGTGCAGTTTACACATGTGTCCTCACCACTACACAGCTTTGTGGGCTCTTGTAACTTCGGTTTTACAAGTAAGGAAACAATCCTAAGCCACTGAGCTGGTGGGAGTAGAGCCCACATGGGAACAGGTGGGACTCAGAGTGTGTGTGTGTGTGTGTGTGTGTGTGTGTGTGTGTGTGTGTGTGTGTACATATGCCTGGGGGGTGACTCCTAGAGGTACAGCCTAGATAAAGCTTTCTATGAGATTATTAGATTCGTGAAGTTGGCATGTGATTTTTCCCAGGATCTTGAAGAATGCCAGAATTTGTGCACACGAGTGAAGAATGTTATTCCCCCAATAAAGTGCAGCAAACTATTGCCGAAACATTTTAATGGCCCGCTTCCCCTGCTGACCCTGAATAAATCCAGTGTACTTAATGAGGTGTGATAAGGACCCAGAGCACCCGCCAGAATGGCTTGCTGGCTCGCATCAGCCTCTCTGTCCCCAAGTTCCTATTTGTGCCTGAAGAAGATTACATATCACCACCCTCGTGGGTCTTCAGCGGCATACAGTGTATACAGGTGGGACTTGGGCGTGAGGGACTCACTCCCTTAGTTGCTGAATCATTTGTTCAGACGCTACTTGGGAGCAGCGTTTGTGCCTCTGACCACCTGATTACAGTCAGCAAGAAAAGATTCATGTTTCTTGCCCTTGTGGAGCTTGTAGACGATTTGAATTTGTACAGCTTGTATCTTCAGAGTACGCGTCTAAGGAGAGGTAGATAACAAAATGGCATTTTCCTTTCTTTAACTTAATTTCACATTGCAAAAGGACAGTCTCAATTCTGAGAAGCCTTGTTTTGGTTCTTTCTGAGCACAATGGCCCTCTTCTATTATATCATAAATCAGTCTCATTGCTACAGACAGTGCTGCTTACTCTTTTTACTAGGAGATAGTAGGAAGCTGTGACTGTTTCTAGCACATAGCGAAAACATCAGTGTGTGTGTGCACACGCGCATGTGAATACGTTTCTGACTCTGTGAACATGGAGATTTGCAAATAAGTGTCTTTCTTGGCTGTATAGAAGATGTTCCGATTTGATAAAACATTAGAGATACAGTTTCAGGCTGTGGATTATAGTCAAAGGTCCTTGCTGTTCATCATTTCATTTGGGAGTGGTGCTCCATCAGTGTCTGTGTTCTCTCCCTCTCTCTCTCGATAGTTCAGTAGCCTGGTAAAATGATGCAGTCCTTGATCATTAAAAAAAAAAAAGTCATTGGACTCCTTCCCTAAATTAGTGCCCTAATTTATGTCTGGAGAAAGCAGTTAAGTGTAGCTGTTGGATGAATTGCTCTAGATTCAAAATGGCTGTGTCCCTCTCCTGGCCTCACCGTTTGGTGGCTTCGTGAATGAAGGAAACTTTATTCAACCTTTCTGTGCCTCAATTTTCTAGTCATGCAAAAAAACCCTCATAGCACTAAATTCCAGTCCATAGGCAAGTACTTAGCCCAGGACCTGGCACACTGCAAACTCTCAATAAATGTTAGAAATCATCTTACCTGTTTGGATTAAGTTGCGTCTATGTGACACACAGCTCCTTGGGGGTGTAGAAGAGCTGAAAGAGTTCGCTTCGTGTGTACATGGCTATGGTCACGCCCTTAAATCCTCGAAGGTGATTAAATGCTTCACTTGGCATCAGAGTATTTGGGAAATATTGATCACACTTTTTCAAACCCAGTACTTGTACAAACACATGGATTTACTGTCAGTCACTCAGGAAGTACCTATTTGGTTACCCAGTCTTGTTAATAGCCAATTGTTTACAAAATGATAGCCTATTGTACTGATCTTGGCTATTTTAGAAGACAAAGTGAACAGTTCCACATTGCTTTTACTAAGGCTGAATAATTTAGGCCGAGTGAGTACATTATTATAGTCCTTAAAAAATTACAAATTTTACCTGCCGTTTGACATTAAGTAGATAAACAGGCAATAGATTTTTAGTGTTTCTAAAGTTTAAAATACAGTCCAAGGGTGGTTCTCTGTTTCACCTCTACCATTTCTCCATTAGGCCTCCCTTTAAAGGCTTAGCAGGCTGACCCAGGCCAGATTAAAAGGACTCTAAGATGTGATTTCTGTCTTCAGGGAGCTCAAAGCTTCCTCGGATGCAATGCTGGAAGGGGTAGACAGCCATAATAACAAAGAACTCCACCCGTGGGAGGAATCAAGAAATAATTTGGAGTACAGAGGGAATCTAGAAGCCCACAGTGAATGGGACGAGAGTTCAAATTAGGGAACAGTATTTTTAGAGAGGAACAGAGGTGCACAGCACACCAGCTCGGTCTTACCTGGGCAGGAGGAGCAGACAGGGACAGACAGGGAAGAAATGTAGAAGCTGTGTCGACCATTGCAGGTATTTCCTGACCCTGTAGTATAGAAACAGGTAGAGCTTAGAGAGGATCAGATTTTTCCTGTAAAAACTGCCATCCTGCTCGTCAATGATTCCTCCCAGGATGGAAGTTTCTGTTTTGTCATGTACGTTACTGTCAAATGTTGAGATACTTGTTCATTCAAAATAAGGAGACAAAGAAGCTAAATAAGCTGCTGAAAAAGAGGTAAATGTCGTTCCACAGTAGATGTGATTGTGTGTGCCCTGCTTGCTTGATTTATCTCATCGATTCTTTCTGACACTTTACCAAGTCACCCAAAGGACAGCCCTGAAATTCTCCTGATGTTGGGTTATATTTATTTTTAATGCTTGCCACCTCCTTCTTACTTCCTCCCCAAAAAACTTAAAAAGTAAAATTGCTGCTATTTTAGGGCAAAAAGAAAACATAAGGTCCTGGAGAAAAGCCTTTTATTTCCTCCTCTTCTATGTGTTCCCAGCTTCGATAACAATATGAATAGACTCATGTATGTGTGACTGTGTTTAGCATTTCCCCCTTTTCGGACACTGTATTCCTTTTTTATTCAGTAGAGAAATCATCATGGCAAAGTGGGAAGGCACATCCTGGGGAACAAGGGAAACCTAGATGTGAATTCCCATTCTGCTAACTTTGTTATCTTAGGCGAATTATTTAACTTCTCTGAGCTTTAATTCCTGTCTCTTTTAGGTGGTAGGAACAGGATAAAACAAGTCCCACCCGATGCTACTGGGAAGGTTAATTAAAAGAAAAGTGCACCTAGAAGTTCCAAGGCTAGATAGATTGGGGGTGTGCAGTGGGTGGCAGATAAAACTGGAGCTCCCAGTATTGCAATTGTGAATATGTTTAAAGGGGAGAAAGTGAAACTCCATCATTTGGGCGAGAAATAGGGATAAAATGTAGAGTAGCAGGAGGTTTGCTCATATGCTAGATGACTGTTTGTTTATTCATTTCCCAAAGATATTACAAAGGCTGTGAATATTTATTTAGTTCTGCTCCCAATAGCCCTTCTGATAGGGAATTATTTGGGTACAACGAAAGACATTTGTAAATGCGGCTGATAAGACTGACACTGGACAAGGAGCGTTTTGTTGGACACAAGAATTCTATTGTCCCTGGCTTCAGTTGTCAAGTGCCCGGGGAACCCAGAATTTATGGTGACAGCACAATGGGCCTTTCAGGGCCCAGCGAAAGAGCTGTGAGATCCTGCTCCCCCGCTTTTCAGGGCTTCTAATCTTTTTATCGGGCCCGGACAATGCCGGATTCAGCTGCTGCCTGCGCCTCCTGACTGTCCGTTGGCCGTCAGGTATTGTGCGGTAATTACCATGGTGACAATGGACCCTCTACACCAGTCCATCCGCGCTTTGGAAAATGGCGAAGGTTGTCACTTTGCATTAGGTGCCTCTAAAGGCATGGCTTACTTAGAAAAACTACTAAAGAGAAATAAAGATAATCGTGTTAAGAGTTTGATTTAAAGGGCCACTGTGTCAAATCCATTTGGAGCCCAGGAATTCTTTATGGATGTTTTCTTGTAATTACAGCCAGGCATTGGGCGTCGTCCTTGCACAGGCAGTGAGTAGCTGGCCTTGGAGATTTCGCAGGGAGCCCTGAGCTGTCGGCAGCTGGCAGTCCTGAACGTCCTTGGGAACAGTGGTCTAAGCTGAGCCGTTGAACTTTGAGGACTCTCTGAACTTCTTTGAAAACTCAGTTTCTACATCTGAAAAGGCATGGTGTGGAAAATGCTTATAGAGTTATATTAATTATATATTCCATGAGTGTATATTAGTGTATGAAAATATATGAATGTTAATCAATAATTTATGAATGCTTAGCCATCTACCATAGACTCTGTGGATAGCAAATATATAATAAAAGGTAAAACTTATTATTTAACCATGTGCAATTGAAAAAGCACGATCTCTACCATCTCACAATCACAGCTACTAAACATTGAGTGTCTGCTCTAATTGAGGTACTGCATTTATTACTGCTATTCTTCACAATAATCCTTCAAAAGATTTATTACTATCCTCATTTTATAGTGAAGAAACTGAGGCTCAAAGAGTTCTTGCCAAAGTCAAACTAGCTTGGAAGAAGCTAAGCCTGGATTTCAAGTCCTTTTCCCCCACATTCAATAGCTTACTGCTTCCCTCATTTAAAAAAAAAAAATTCTTAATCTACAAAACTATCTCACGAAATATGCTTCACCATATGGCTTTGGAACTTTGGTGATAACAGGAAAGAAAAACACCCAATGGTGAGTATTAATTGGATTTATTCATTCCTTTAATGATGTCAGGAACATGTAACACCCATAAAAGGAAGAAGCCCCCATCTGCAGAGCACCCAGGCTCTACTGCCCATGTGCCGCCCCTTCTCCTGCCTGCAGAGCAAGAAAAGCACAAACATCAGCAAGACAATTTGGTATTCCTAGACCAACAGAAAAGTATATGGCCTTTGCTTAACTTCTTTGACCAACAAAAGCTTCAAAAACCTGATGTGTCCTTTATTTAATAGTAACATATTTAATGATAGTTTGTATTCGTCAGCTCCATACCACAAGATCTCAAATTCCCTGTTGTGGTATTTTATCAAAAAGTAAAAATTAGTTGTGATCACATCCCAGAGGAATAGGCATGATTCACCCTGGGAAGGAGGTCTCATTGTGTGCTGGCAGGAGAGGCGTAGATTTTTCAGTGCTTTGTCCCCTGCTCCCTTGCTCTATGCATTGGGATATTTACCATTTAATCTCAGTTTCTTCATCTGTAGAATGGAGCTGTCACTCTCTCCTTGGCCCACGCTCTTCCGTTCAATGGCAGCCCTTTCCCTTTTAACCCATCACCCCTATGTCAGACCTATATACACAAGAAGTGGCCTGAGGATCCTGATGTATGCACTGATAGAGGGAGTGGGGTGGGGACCATTGGAATCTATTCACATATACTCTCAGCCTTCAACCTCCCCCACAGTGCCCTATGTTGTTTCTGTAGTCGGTGTGCTATCGACAATGTCCTGGCACACACCTGGCCTGGATGGGCCCACAATCAAGAAGAGGACCCACACATGGACAGTTATGATCCATTTGATTTGGAGCAGAGATCCTGAGAGAGGGATGGCAGTGGGTCAAAACGAAGCATGTGGCCTTGCATGCACCCAGCCTTCAGTACAGTCAGAGCTCAGCAAAAGAAATCGGCCACAATCACATCCTCATCCTTCCCTAGGTTTTCTCCTTAATTGTCATATGTGCGCCCAGCATTATCTCCATCCCACTTTACACCTCTGGGTTTGTGGTGTTCTTTCTCCTAACTTCTCAATCTCTGGGAACTAAAATACGGCAAGGAGTGTCTGGGTCTCCAAGAGGCTCAGTACTGTGGGTGGCTGAGCACAGCAACGGAGAGGCTGGCCAGGGCAGTGGCTCCGTACTTGAAGAGGGCCCGTGATGGCATGCAGGCCCTGGGGAATGAAGGAGAGATGCCCTGAGACTAGGGGGGAGTGGGTCCAGCAATGCTGGGCTGTATTTTCTGATCTCAAAAGGGAACGCATCATTCCAGGTCTCACAGAGTCACGAGATGGGGGGAGAGGGGTGGGGGAGGAGAAGAGGGAAGAGGAACATGGCAACGGAGACCACCAGTGCAGAAAGAGAATGTCTGCGGAATAGCCGCCCAGCCTTCTCAGACCCAGTGAACGCTTTTTTTCCTGTCGACTTTGTTAAAAGCACAAAACCATTTAGATTTCTTCTGTTCACTTTTTTCTAAGAAACATGGGGTAATTGTACACCAACATGGTCCACAGAACCCAAAGCCCCTCTTTCTTAAATGTTTGCAGTGATCAGAATTCACCCATTTATTTTTTGCCTTCCTTCCAAAGCTGTTAACGGTCAGTGCAAGCTTTAGCTGAAAGGAGTTTTACAGGAGATGTTCTTTACAGGAGGTAAAGAACTGCAAGGCAAAGTGGGAGTTCAATTTATTTTTATAGATTTGAGACGTAAACTTTTAGAAACACACTGGCCACAGTTACAGCTGTATCATGAACTGACTGGAGACCAGAAGAGGAAACTAGAAGAAACACAAGCAATGAAGTCCAAACTGCTGGATTCTGATCCGACCTTGGGTGTTATAAACTCTGGGCAAGAGTTTGACCCTTTTGGGTGGTGGGGTGAGATGGCCAGATGGCGTCATGATACCCAGAGTGGGTATATACACTTAAAGAGGATACACTGGTGAGGACTGCAGCAAATGTCCATTCTGTACCTGGTTATGGTGTTCCCCTTATCCATTTCTGGGTGACCTACCACCCCCAAATTTAGTGTTCTTATAACAGCTATTTATCATTACCTCCTACCGTTGAGTTGGATGTCCAAGACTGCGTCTTCCCTCACTGTCTGGCTCCTCAGCATGGATGCCTGGAACAGGTAGAGATGGCTGGCCATCTCTTTGCTGTCTGTGCAGCTGCTCCACATGGCTAGCTGGAGCTTCTTCACAGCACAGAGGTCTAGAGCATTCAGACTTCAGACATGGCAGCCTCCTTCTCCCAGTGCAGGCCTTCCAAAAACATAAGAGAGGTTAGAGGTTTTTATGACTCAGTTTCTGAAATCATGTAGTATCGCTTTTGCTGTGGTTCATTGGTTATCCAGGGGCAACCATGGAAGGGGGCTGCACAAAGGCATGACTACCTGGGCATGAGATTCATGGGAGTGGCCACTTCTGGAGACTGGCTACTACAGCATGTAATGTGGTTGCAAGTTGGGTCCTTCCTTATGCACCATAATAGCTGCCCCCTGTGGCTTTTTCTTCATGACTCCATGTGAATCTGGGTATAACTGTAGCGCTACTCTCCTTGACATCCTGGAAATCGCATATAGTGGGGCAGTTTTCTTGTTCTTGCTATAGTCACCAAACCAAGGTGCCATGGACAGATTTGAGTAGATTTACAGTTCACCTTCAGCCCTTCACCAGACAGGTTTTTCGCATGTTGCTGTTTTCCTTGTTGTTGGAGAAGTCATTGTGTGTGAGGAGCTGTTGGGTGGAAGCAAGATGAGGCAAGGAGAAGTGGATTTGGGGGGAAAAATGAAGGGTAATAAAGTCAAAGTTGGAAGCTGTTTAAGCCCTTAATTCAGCCCGAGTTGATCCTAGAAGGTAGGAGCTCTAGAGAGAAAAGACATTCAAGAACTCCTTTATGCTGTTGTGTTAGGGAAGCCGTGCCAGCGGCACCTTCCTTGGTTCGGTGCCTTGGTTTTTAAAGACGACAGCTGTTCAGACACTCCATGTTTCTCTCTTCATTCATTCAGCAAATATACATTGAACAGCTGCTCTGGGCTAGGAAAAGTGTTAGACACTTTGGGAGATATGAAGATGAATCAGACCAGAATCCAGGCAGAACACAGCCCCCACACAGAACTCTAGACTGTGGTGCCGCGCGGGAGGGGGGCGGAGAGGAATGTAGTCTTGATAAAGAATTGCAGCTCTGTCAGCCCAATGCTCTGCTTTGCCGGCGTGAAGATGACATCTCCTATCACTACTGCCACCACTGTCACTCTTTGCCCTTGAGTCTGTCATTCCTCCAGGATTTGACAGCCCCAGAACAGTGCTTCTTCCTTTAGGAGGGAAGGAACTTGCTTTGGACTCCAGTAAAATGTGAATTCTACCAGCAGCTGGCTCTAAGACTTCATGTCTCCCCTACAGGTTTGTTGTTAGTGTTAGAGCAAATGCGTACAAAGCACATAGTGTTTGGGATTCTTTTGTTGTTTGGTTTATTTTTTTGTCTTTTTAGGGCCACACCCACAGCATATGGAGGTTCCTAGGCTAAGGGTCAACTTGGAGCTGCAGCTGCCGCCCTGCACCACAGCCATAGGAACTCGTGATTCAAGCTGTGTCTGCGACCTACACCACAGCGCAAACCAATGCCGGATCCTCGACCCACTGAACGAGGCCAGGGATCAAACCTGCGTCCTCATGGATCCTAGTTGGATTCCCTTCCACTGTGCCGCAATGGAAGCTTTTATGTAGTGTTTCATAAGACATTATATATATATGACTGCTTTTATTTTTGTTATCAAAGTACCAAATGCACAAATGGTTCATCACACCATCCTGTGGTACCTCTAAATCCATGACATGTTTTTCAAACTTTGCACACAACCGTGATAATTTGTTTACGTCTCTCTTTTACACCTGGACTGTTATTGTCTAGGAGAAAAGCCTGACCTATGCACCTGTGGACCCCCAGTGTCTAGTAGTGCATCACTTTATTGATTCATGTCACCTCTGGGTTACTAATGATCCTTTCGCTTTTTGCAGAAATCACTGTATATTCGACTCAGTGGCCCTGGGACGATCATTCCTGTTGCCATTTGTTGACTGACCAATCAGATGGGTGGAGTTTTGTGTTATAGAAATTGGCAGCAAGTATCCAATGGGTGAAGAAGGTAAGAGGGACCAGTGTTACTGAGTGTTTCAAATGTTACTCTGTTTGTGGAGAAGGGAATGATGGCTTCCGGGTCCAGAGCACAAACCTGTCTCGGTTTGAACCTTCACCAAATCCAGAGCAGAATTTGAGAGGAAAGTAGGTCTCCTGTCTCAGGCTTTGTGGAATGTGATTATTCACTGCTGTTCTTGGGCTCTTTTCATGGAGCACCTATCATGTGTCTTATAAGAATGATGATTGTAGTTGTTGTTGTTGTTTTGACTATAAAAGGTTCAGAGGAGAAAGAAGGAACTGAAGAAGATTATAATTCCTTAGCAAGAACTCAGCTGGACAGATTGACTAAGACAATTGCCATGTTCTTATCCCCTTTTGCTTCTTCCAAAAATAAATCTCTAAATATGTACAAGGTAGCTTGCATCCCACAAAGAGGAAAAGAGATGGCTAGGAGACTGAACATTTTAGATCTCAAAAGGCAGAGCACTATGGAGTTCCCCTTGTGACTCAGCGGGTTAAGCTAGGGATAAGGATGCAGGTTTGATCCCTGGCCTTTCTCAGTGGGTTAAGGATCCAGTGTTGCCATGAGCTGTGGTGTAGCTCATGGACACAGCTCGGATCCAGCATTGCTGTGGCTGTGGTGTAGGCCAGCAGCTGCAGCTCTGATTCGACCTCTAACAAGGGAACGTCCATAAGCCATGGTTACAGGTATTAAAAAAAAAAAAAAAAAAAGAAGAAGAAGCACTAGATCATAAGCTAGAGGATGACTTCAACTCCAAGACCCAACTCTGTCAATCATTATCTGTGTGCCCTTAGGTTAATGAGCTCTTTTCTAGGCCAAAGGGGTTGTTGGCCCTAGAGGCTCTAACAGTTCTGAAGTTTTAGGAGTCTATGAATGTATTTACCTCTTTCAGGTGCTCAGTGGTAACTAAAGCTATGTTCATAGGATGTCCAAACATTCAGATAGAAATTTAAGAATTATTTCCGCCAGCAGGACTTTGCATACTTTAGGGTCCTAGGCCCATCCTTCCATGTGTTGGTGGCTTGTCTCCACATGAATGTCCATCAGGTGCTTTAAATGCAGGGCCTAATGCAAGTCATTATTTCCTCCTCTGAACATTTACCTTGTCCTATGTGCCACATTTCAGCAACAGCAGCATAATTCACTCAGGTCAGAAACACTCTCTATTTCAGCAACAGCAGCATAATTCACTCAGGTCAGAAACACTCTCTATCTCCACTGCCACCATCCATATGCAAGCCAGACCGTCTTTCACCAAGATTTTGCTGTAGTTTCCACCTAACAGATCTTTTTGCTCCAGGGGTATTTTCCCCTAATCAACTCCAGCATGATCCACCTTTCATACAACATCCCTAAATCAAGATGCTGTACTGCTTCCCTACTTAATCCCTTTCAGTGTTAGAGATCTGAACTCCCTAACAAGTTTCCAGGACCCTTCATCGATGGGGCCATTGTTCTGCTGTCCAGACTCACTCTCAGCTCCTCTCTCTGTACACCCAGCCCTCCCTATACATGTCTACCTGAGAATCCATCAAAAAGCACAACCATTATTTCCCTAAAGCCTGCAATCACCCTCCCCTCCCAAGCTAACTCTTACACATTTTATACCGTAGCTTGGGCCTCACTATCCCTAAGGAGTTCTGATCCCTCAACACTGAGCTATGGGTCTCCTAGACTTCAGTAGTCAGAGATGACACCCTTTACTGGAATTCCCAGATTAGGTTGTAATTATCTCTTTAGTTGTCTGTCTTCCCAGGTAGACCTGGAGATTCTTAAGGATCGGCCTTATTTTGGGGACAACCAGGCTCCCAATTACAAGCAGTGTATCTGGCCCAAAGTAGGTTCTCAATAAATATTTATTTAACATAGAAATATGGACTTTAAGTATGGTGAATAGAAGGTGAGGAGTGGGAGCTAATGTTACCACAGAGAGAAAAGTTACAGCATTGGTAGCTAACAGGTATTGATTACTTACGATAGGTCAGGTACACAGGTCTTTAAAGGTGTCACCTCCCTTAATCCTTGTAAAAACCTAATGTGATAGGAACTACAAACAGCCAAGATTAAAAATACATATATATTTATATTTATCTCCAAGATATCACAAATGAGAAAAACGAGTTTTATAAAGATTAGTAACTAGCCTTTGGCCATATTGCCATACTTTTATCCTTGGACATTTTTATCCTTGGAAGTCTGACTTTAGCTAGAGCTTTTATCTTTGACCACTCCCCTCTTTTGTCTTCTCCATAAATGAATCTTGTCCGTTATGGTCAAAAGAAAAATACATACATGTATCATCCATGTAAGGCTGGAGAGTTTTCCTGCAGCCTAAACAAGGTATTTTTTTAACTTACGGGGTAAGCCCTGTGACTGAGACATGTATATCTTTGGTGATTTTACACCAAAACTGTGGGTTTGTTTGAAGACAAAATTTCAGTGTTTCTCACGGGAATAAACCAATGAATGAAAATACTCTTGGTGGAAGCAGAGTCGCACTTCCTTGCAAATGTACCAATGTGATTTGGAAATGATGTGGCCGACTCCTCTCCCATTAGCATATTTTGCGCTAATTTGCTCTGAAGCCTGGCTCAGCAGAGGAAACACATCTCTCCTGTGGAAATGCCTGTGAACGATGATCGTCTCATTTCTGCCAAGCCAAATGGGTCTCTTCATTTTATCGGCCCTTTGAATTCTTCAATAGAATGTGTGGCTGACATTTCCTATTTTTCTAGATAATAGGGACAATTAGAATGAGGTATCAATGAGACAGAGTCAGAAGTTAAATAGAAAGTACTTCAACTTACTTTCTCTTCGAGGAAATCGGTGAGATTTTTTTCCTTCCACTTAGAAATTAAGAACAGCCTGTTGAAGAGTATTGCATAGCTTTTATTCAGTACTATAGCCTGGAGTAGGGAGAGGAAGGTAAACTATTCCAACATTTCTAGCACCTTTAAAAAATCGCAGCCTGGTACAGATGGAACAGCCCCCTGATCTTTCAGGATAATCTTGTTTTAGACAGAAATTTTTTTTCCTTTCTTTTCTTTCTTTTTTTTTTTTGGTCTAGAGGGAGGAAAGGACTTGTTCATAATCAGACAGTAAAGTTTTAGAAGAACAAAATGAAACTAACCTACAACTTTAGCTCAAGACTCAGATTCTTGATCCCCAGTCCATTCAGGATGCCAGCGTTTCTTGCACAGGTGCCTGTGACGTATTGGGATCGATGCAGGGATGAAAAGCACTTTCCCTGTCTTCCAGGAGCTCTCTATAAAGCACTCAAAATCTGAGTAGGAAAGGAAAAGAGAGGGAGGGGAGATAGACATCGCAAGACTTTTAATAACTAGTAGTGAAGGTTCTGGACTTACAGGATCAGCTTCCTGGCTGCCTTCTAAGGAAATCCACTTGAACTTCCATTCCTGGTACCTCTGTCTTACGTAGGCACCTCCTCGGAACAGGAAAGGAATGACCTGAGTAGCTATGGGACAGAGCTCACACGGGGGCACAGATACAAATAGCTTAAAGTGAAAAGCATCTGCTCTTATACTCATGAAAAGAGTACACACCTTGAGACCCTTCTGACTGATAATCACCGGGGACTGCTCATCACAGGTCACCCAATTATCCTTCATTTGCATAAAAGCCAATCCTAAAAAGCCTCTTGGGGGACAGCTCACCTGTGCTGGAGCTCTGCATTGTCCCTGACAGTTTGAAATGTTGGCAGCCTGCCTCCTCACCCCCTCTGCCTGCTGGGCCTGTCTGTGAATGCACATTTCCTATTTTGGGATGTAGGCCACTGTGGAGAAAGAGGCCAACTATCTGTCTGTAGCTGGTGCCATGAGAATCATAAACAGACACTCAGTTCA
Organism: Phacochoerus africanus; assembly: GCF_016906955.1. Taxonomy (NCBI): domain Eukaryota; kingdom Metazoa; phylum Chordata; class Mammalia; order Artiodactyla; family Suidae; genus Phacochoerus; species Phacochoerus africanus. The sequence continues at coordinate 25,654,342 of NC_062551.1, read as the reverse complement.
CTTGCAGATTCCTTTGCAGATCTTTAGTGAATATAATGTGACTGTCACCAATGCAATCAGCTAAGGGTTACAGGAAGCTCTCCTGTGCCAGGCAACTTAAATGTCCTACCTTTGCCAGAATCAGTGCTGAAGGACAAACTTCAACAGAGGTTGTGGCTCTCTGATCTTGCTTTACATAAGGAATGGTGAACAAAGCACAGAGATCACTCCTGATCCGAACAGTGAGAGGTGATGTCTAATGAGATGCCCGTGTGCAGACGCTGTGCTACATCTTTACAGTTCATTGTCTTATTTGATGTCCAATCCTTTGGGACTGCTGTCATCCTGATTCTTCTATAACGAGGACCCTGAGGTTTAGAGAGGGGAATGAACTTGCAGAAGGCTACACGATGAGCAGTGTGTAGAGCCACGGCCTTCATGCCCCAGTGCAGTATCACAGTGCCTGTGGTGTGTTTCTCTTAGCCCTCTTGTATCCTGCCTTCTGGTCTTTACCAAGTTGGAGGGAAGTTACATTACGGTTCTTTTAGTATGTGGTCATGTCCTACCTGTCCACATAGGTTATAAAGGAGACAGACCTAGCTGCTTCCTGCTAATGCAGCAGTGTGCAGCTGAATGTCTGCACCGAGTGAGAGGTAACCCATGGGGAGAGGCAAAAAGAATCCTGGATAGGTTCACTCATCAATCATCTCTTGAGAACCATTCCTATTTTAGACCAAGTGCCAATGCAATGATGAACCAGATGCACATGTATCATTACGACAATTGTACCAAAGTCATATCTTCAAAGAGGACCCCTTCTTGTGATGGAGTCAGGCCAGCAGACTTATCCATGACATAGAGTTTCCCAGTGGCAGCTCCAGGGGTTTGTAGGAGCATCCAGGGACTAACTCTGATAGAGGAAAGCTTCAGTGACCTTTGGGTTTAGATGTGAAGCATGAGACAAAATTTACCAGAAGATGATCAGGAAGGATTTTTCAAGCAAAGAGAACAGGTGCAGAGGTTCTCGAGCCAAAATTTTCATGACTAGGTGGTTTGCTTTCATTTATATGTATATATATTTATCTTTAAATAGATAAGACATTTACAAGGACTGCAGAGAATTGAGTATCCTTCATTTCCTATCTTCTAGTCCCGCAATTTTCTTCCCTGGAGGCAAACACTATTTTCAGTTATGTATGTGACTGACCACCCAGAGAGCTTCCAGGCAGTTATGAAGTTACAGCTGTACACAGCCATGTAGACACTTTCTCCACATTTGTCTGTGTAGTTGGTATCCAACTGTAAACACCTGTATGCATGCTGTTCTATGCCTTGATTTTAAAAAGAAAACTTTATTAAATTTTCCTCCTTGTTTGTATTGCTTGTTCTCTGATTTTGAACTTTACTTAAAAGTTAAAACATTTCAAACCTACAGAAAAGGTGCAAAAAAAATAGTGCAATTAGTTCTTGTGAACCCTTCATCTAGAGTGGCTGATTTTTTAAAATCATTTTGCCCACATTCTATGCAATGACTGTATGAATTTAATGGCTAATTCAGCTACAGTGTCAGGTACCCAGACTGTCAGTGACTCACCTAGGTGAGCTTCCTCTCGCTCTCCCCAGCACTTATTTGTAGGATAACCAGGGTGTACTTGACACCAAGAACATGTTCCTCTCTGTGTCAGTTTCCCTGAGATGCCTCAAGCAGCAAATGCACCCCCAGGATAAAAATGTCAGGACCACCTGACACTCACCTGATGCTCATCTTTGAGAAAGGATCTCTCCCTGGCTCATCAAGTTATGGGAGTCTCAGGCAAGTGAACATGCCCTCTTCACCCTTGTCTTCTGGGCTCGTGGTCCAGGGTGGGAACAGACAGTCCTGTTGAAATCTAATCACTTCATTTCCGACAACCAGCCATTTAGATAATGTGACTTTTCTCTTTTGCTTGTCAGAGTCAACACAGCATCTCAAAGGCTGGTGTAAGATTCCCTCCTTTTAAAGATCAAAGCACTGGAACCCTGCTCAAGTTATCTGTGCATTTCCTCCATGCATTACATGGCAAGGAATAGTCTGTACTCAGTGTAAGAGGGACTTTGGAATACCATGACAGGCAGGAAGTAACCCAGGAAGACAGCATGATATAGTTTTGCTGTCAAATGATCTGGGTCTGGAGGATTGTTTTCAGGTATTCAGTCGTCACTAAAGAACTCCCGAAAGAGACTGTGATGTTCTTTCATGCTTTGTCCCAAGGCATAGGCATGCTCTTTGCAGGCTGGGTGCTCAGTGTCCAAGGGGTGGCAGACGATCCTAAGTTGAAGAAGGCAGGTGAACCTGAGAGTGGTGGGCGGAATCTCCAGGGAACGACTTCCTGGCCCTTCAGTAAATGACTCATTCATACATCAAACACATTTACTGACTGCCTACACTCTGCTCAATACACACGTGCACCTGTGACTAAGATCACTGCAGTTACTGTTCTCAGGGAACACCTGTGTGGTGAGGACTGCTCCCCTGACCCTCTTCTGAGTATACATGTTTCCTTAAGTTGGGTCCATCAGGAGGGAGCTGCTCCCAGAATGTTTCAGGACGAAACCAGGCCACTGCCCGTCAGCCCTCGCAGCCCTGTATGATTCCTGAGCCAGAGGATCACCATTTCCTCCCGAGGCTACTAACCCACATTACCCTGTGCTCTGTCGGGGACTCAGAGCTCAAGGCAGTTTGAGAGAGCAGAGAAGGAAAAGTAACAAGACATTCTAAAATCTACCACCAATTAATTGCGTCTGCTGAAGATCTATAGAGGGCTGCAACCAGACACCGAGCGGATACCTCCATTTGGAAGCTTTAGAAAAACCAGCAGAGCCAGTGAGTTCATCTTTTCAAGAGGCTCTGAATTTTAGAATCCAAGCACCATTTGAATAGATGTTGGGTTGTCATAGCAACAGTTCTTATGTTTTTCTTTCTTTTTTTTTTTTTTTTAAGAAAACAAATGTTTAAAAGTTTGGCCACATACTTGCAAGGGCTAGTGAGAAGGAACCTCTCTACATAAATGTCTAACAACTTTCCTGAAGTATCACATTTCTGTCCATAAAAAATTCTATTTTGGACCTTTCAACACTTCCAATCTCCCTTCAGAATTTCCACTTGAAAAACAGACCCAGGAGAATTGTTATTCATTGCCTTCAAACCATTTACATCATGCTTTGGGCAGGGAAAGAAAAAGCCTCTGTCGCTTGGGCATTTTACTCTTGCTGAGAGTCTGAGTTGGCCCCCACTGTACCCAAGGGGCAGACTGTGCTCACAGGGGAAGGGCCAGGGTGGCTGGAGACCAGGAACATGGGAGTACATCCCGTTCCGCCATCTCTTCCCCAGTTTTCCACTGAGCTGCAGCAGGTTGGATTTTTCTAAAACCCCAGGTGTGTCAAACTCCTTCGGTCGAAAAGCCCAAGCTTCAGAGTTTGGGGTCCTTTGAAGGATAACTGCAAGGTCCTCCTGGCTCCTAGGACTGACATGACCCAGCCCCCACGCCCCCTCACCTGCTGAAGCCGCATTCCGTCCACACGGTGGCATTGCTGGGAGCACCTGCACGTCGAGGTGCTTAACATGCTGTCGTCTTGCAGCAATCTTCCTTTTCAGTCTCCGTTGTCTGAAGATGCTGAGGAGGGTCCTCTTCCAGGTGCTTCCCAACCCCTGAGTGCCTTGGTTCCTTGGGAGGGTCTCGATGTGTCTTCATGAGCCCTGCACATCGTTGCCTTCATGAGCTCTTTTCTTCTATAAAAAAATTAAACATTTTATCACTGCCTTGGTATGGAGATGCATATAATCTTTTCTCTCAAAGGTCCATTTTCCTTCTGATCTTAAAAGAAACGGAAACACTCTTGTAAGCTACTAAAAACATTGTCGGTCCCAGGCACTCTGCCTAATGGAGAAGCCTTGGGGCCTTGGCCCTTTCTGTTCCCTCAGCCTCAGTGGGTCCCCATGCCTGGCTCCTCCTCATTTAGGGTCTTTCCTGATGTCCCAATCTGTAAAGCTGTTCAGTTATTCAATGTTTCATCATTCTGTCTTATTCTTCATGGGCATCCTCATAATGTGTAAATATCATATCTATTTCATGGTTTACTTTCTTCTTGTCTGTTTCCCCCGTAATATCCGAGACCCTCAAGGCTCAGAGACATGGTCTGCCTTGTCCGCACCTCTGTCCTCCACGTCAAGAGCAATGTGGTCCCTGCTAGTAGTTCAGTAAATATTTCTTGGATAATTGACTAAGCCAATACCTGATTCGTGAATGTTTCTGTTATGGGTTGACAGGAACATGTTAGCTGGTTGTCTGCCTTAGAAAACTGTGTGGGACAGAGGGCTGGAGCAGGGGCTCTTGCATGGTGCTGGGTTGCTAAGCACCTTCAGACATCTCTCTCTTCTTCATTCTGCTTTTCTCTGTCTTTCTCCCTCTCTCCCTCCCACCCCCTCTCTCTCTTTCTTTCTCTCTCTGAGTTCCTCTTGGGCCATCATTCAGATTTGAGTGGCATCAGTTCCCAGAGCACGCCACTCCAGAGATGCCAACAGCTGCATAATGGCTTTCCCACGTGTGCATCTGTGCATTAACACAGGCCTTTCGGGCCTGCTCTGGCTTGCCTGACCCTTCTCCCACCAGGAAAGAATGTGCATCTGTAATACTCTGGAAAATTGGGGCTGACATGTAGCTTGGTACCCAAAGTGGTTTCACTCAAGCAAACACAGAAAATAACAGCCATGCACTTAAATGCTTGAGCAGATATCAATTGGAAGAACATTCCAATAATCCGTGTTTATAAAGCTTGCGAGTATGAATTTTTGAAATAGAACTTACCCCACTTTATTCTTGACAAATGATGTTTGTAGGCACTGAGATATTTTATTTCAATTATGTGGTGGTGTTGTGGAGAGAAGGTTTCTGACAATAGCAAGACATAAGCCATTTTTATTGTGCTTCTATCACTATTCCCGTTGCTAAACTCGACTGGACAGTTCATTAAGATGAAAAATTAACAGCACATGCTTTGGGGAGAATAATCATGGGACATGACAGCTTGTGGAAGCACTGGCATTCAGAGACACAGCCAGATGACAAACGTGCCGGTCTTCGAAAGAAGTGGTGATTGGCCAATCAGTCAGGAGGCAGGCATTTACCAAAAGGAGCGCTTATTTGTGTGTTTCGCCCTGAGCTGAGGTCCTGGAGGAAAGAAAATGCAGGCAACATGGACTTTGCACCCCAAGAACACACCATCTATTTGGGAAGGCTGGGAAGATTTCAGCTGTCAATCTGGAAGCCCCAGAGGGGTGTACATCAAACGCTCGACCCTTTGGTGCTGATCGTAAGCTCAGGAGTAATACAGTGTGGACTTTGGGGAAGACTTCTCAGACCTTGAAAAAGAACAAGATGTCGATTAGTCAACTGTGTTCTAAGTGAAGTAGCTGCTAATGGCCGTGAGTTTGCTTGTGGAAGGGGTGGTCATGAAAATGTTGTAGAATTAGATAGCAAGGAATTGATGCACAACTTTGCAGAGTTACGAAAAACACTGAATTGTGCACTTTAGAAGAGTGGACTTTATGCGAATTACATCTCAAGAAAGCGGTTATCTTTTTAAGTGCTCAATCGCAGTAAATCTTACTGTATGTTCAGAGAATTGGGCTTAGTTCGAATAGAGAAAAAAGGGATGAGGCAGACTAACATTGATCGAAAGGAAGCAAGCATGTGCCCATTTTACAGATGAAGAAATGAAGAGACAGAGCAGTTCATGCTTTGCCCATGAAACTGTAGTGAATGGTGCGGCTGGGACTTCACCTCTAGCCCTTCTGGCTCCAGTGCTCAGATGCTTCTCACTCCACACTGCTGGTGGCCAGAAAAAAACAAAAACAAAAAACAAAACAAAGAACAGATGTAACACAGAAAAAAACAGCAAGAACACAAATGGCAACAGTCACAGTGACTGCCCCCTAAAAGCAGCCGTGCCACTTTTTTCTCTCACCTGTTCTTACGGCATACCTTTGAGGAGTGATCAGTACAGGTGTGCCTGCATCTGCAGGGGTGGCCTGTGTCTTAGGGAAAAGGAAGACCGGGAGAAAGGAGGTCACGTCTGCTTTCCAGGCTGCATAAAGAACACTGCATTCACTTCTCCAGGGTGTTTCACTTCTCCACTTATGACTCTGTTTCTCCCTGGACCTTTCTATGCATCCTAATTCTCCAGGGCAAGCCGAATTTCTAAGTGTAACCATAGAGATGTGGGATCCATGGACATTTAGAAACAAGGCTTAGAATTGGGTGTCTTGTCCGTTAAAGACAGAAGTCGATGCTGTTTCTCTTCTCTGTAGAAGGAGCCAATGCCCGTTTATATTATAGAGCACACGTCTAGATTCAAGCCACTTAAATCATTATCTCCCCTGCAGTTCATAAGAGAGCTTTTGATGTCATTCTCAGCTTACTAGTGTAAATAGTGGGTCAAATTCTCATCCTGTTGAACAGGATGGAAATCTGACTCAGGATTTGTAAATACTGCTGCATATCATTTATTTTCACGGGGACATTTTCTTCCCCAGCAGACACTGGAATAACAGCATCTTGGGAAACAGGCTGTGGAGGAATCACGATGCATTAACCTAAGCAGTGAGATCAAAACAAAAGCTCTGTTTGCGATCTCCCGCCAGAGCCCAAATCCCGGCAGTCCCCGCTGTTTGACTGCATCCAGGAAGCGTAAATAAAATTAGATCTTTGCAGAGTAAAAAGGAGCTGAGGTTTAAAAAAATGGAAGTCTTTCTCAAGCAGCAGACATTCTCTTTTCCAATTTCATTACAGTTTTCTTAGCTTTTAAAGAAGTTAAAAGTGTAGCAAATAACAATAATAAAAGATTAATATTTCTTGAAATATATCCTTCCCTATTTCAGTGTTCCCCTCCCGCCCCCTGCATTGAAGGATCTGGACTGGTGATCTGACTCAGCAGTGGGAGTGGCTGGGTTCTAATTTTGTTTTTTGCTGGAAAGTGACTGTTCTGTGCTGTTCTTTGCTAATTTGTCAAATCTGGTCAGCGGTGGGGTGAGTATTATAATCGCCCAATAATCAGTGTCTACTCTATATAGATTGTTGTGACAGTGGAAGGAGGTACTGCTTCTAACATACTTAGAATAATGCCTGTTACTTAGAGGGGACTTCCTGAACAGGACTCAGGGTGGTGGTGGTGGCAGTGTCTGAATCTGTGCAATTCCTAACATCCAAGTTTGTCCAAATTTGAAGTCAGGTAACCAGAAGTTGGCAGTGACTGATGGAATCTGAGTCTTGGCTAGGTTTGTTACAGCACTTGCACACGGCTTACCCTGGAGGGTTGGTGTCCTCTCCAGCTGACCTGAATGTTAGCCTATGGAGGTGGCACCTGGCATGGCCTTCCCGGGGCTCTGCTGGTCCCACATGCTGGCTTCAGGGACAGGGTACTGCTCTTTGCAGAAGGGTAGTGCCAGTGAAAGTGCCCCACGCAATACAGAGGCTGCACAGTGTGTGGGGCAGGAGTGCTGTCAGGCAGAGTAACCTGGGTTGGAATTTCGGTTCTCTCTCTTACGGTGACTTTGAACAGAACAGTAATTCTCGAGTGCTCATGGTTTTTTGTTTTGACTGTTTTGACTACTTCCCAGGGTTGAAGAAGGACTTGCATTTTTTCAATTGCGAAGCTGTGCTTTCCTCCTCTTCCTGTAGCACATAGCTTGACACAGAGGAACAGGAGCTCTGGTCTCCCCCTGTGCATCTTCTCAGCTTCCTTGACAACTGGCTATGTGTGACTTCCACCAAGAGCTTTAACCCCACAAAGCTTCAGCTTCCTCATCTGTTAAATGGGTGTATTAATTTGCTATTACTGCTACAACAAACTACCACAAACCTAGGAACTTAAAACAACACAACTGCTTATCTTATTTTTGGAGATCTTAGTTTTGGAGATCAGAAGCCCAAAATGATCCCCCGCGCTAAAATCAAGCTGTTCAGAGGGCTGTGTTCTTTCTGGAGGTCGTGAGGGGGGATCTTATTTCTTGCCTTTTTCAGGTTCTTTAGGTCTCCTACATTCCTTGGCTCATGGCATCTTTCTCTGTCTTCAAAGCTTATCTCCTCATCCTCTGCGTCCTCCTATCTTCTCTTTCTGTCTCTGTCCCTGCTGCCCTCCTTTTCTAAGGACTCTTGTGATTATACTGAGTCCGCCTGAATAGTCCAGAATAATCTGCCCATTTCAAGACCCTTAATTTAACCACAAGTGCAAAGTCCCCTTTGCCTTACAAATTAAGATATTCACACATTCTGGGAATTAGGATATGGACATCCTCATGCTGGGGCATTATCTGTAGTCCTAGGACTGTTGCAAGGATCAAATGAGATTATGCACGTAAAATGTCTAGCACTGTAACTAGCACGTAGTAATAACTCAATAAGTGTTTATTCTTAGAATCACTGATAATGACATTTGTTCGCATACCTCCAGGAGACAGCTAGGTACTGCCACCGTTGTAATTCCAGCAGCTCTGCATGCTGGCAAGGACAGTGGCCCCTTTTGGCAGAGGCTGGAGGCTTCCACTCATCTTGGTCCTGGAAGGAAGCCAGTTTGCAGAGATGGTTTTGTCTCAATAATGCTCCCTCCAACAGTGTTAGCTTGGCCAAGTTTCACCTTTTTTCTTAGCTTCAGTTTTCTTATTTGTAAACTGAAGTTAGGGGGAGGAGCTTGGCTCTGGGACTCTGGAGTTCAGTGGTTCTGTTGTTGAAAATCTGTGAACTATAAGAAATCATCACAGGTGAACCCAGAAAGTGCTAGCTGGTGTTAAGGTATGTGTACCAGCTTCCCAGGGAAAACAGCCCATTGCAAAACAACAGCGATGGAAACAGTTATCACCCTCTTCTGCCATGCAGGGTCCTTCATCAGGGTTCCCAACTGTGGGTGCTCCTGGCTCAGACTAGGCCATGTGATGACATAGATGGGAGGCTGGCACAGGGCGCTTTCAAGAAAGAATGGATCTCCAGACACGTGAGGATCGGAGCGCAGCCTTCCAAGCTTAAGGCGGGGGTTGAATTCTGTTTTAAAGATACATCATTCATGGGTCCAGGATTGAAGATGAAAAAAAGTAGAAAGAAGAAGCCTACTACGTATCAGACACATAGGGATGCTGTCTTTGTATCGCTTGATCTCCACTGCTTTGCCCTGGGCTAGGGAGCGTTTTATCTTCATTTTTCAAATGAGAAAACAGAACCCGAGAAAGATTGACTAATTTGCCTGTTGCCTCACAGCTGGTAAGTGACTCGAGAAGAAGGAAATTGAATTAATACTTCAAATCCAAAACGGCACTTCTTAGCTGTAGCAGCGAGCCCTGCCTCTGCCTGGGTGATCAGGCTTTTTTTCTGATACACATCGCAGGCCCCTGTGAAGTGACTCTGTCAGTCCCCTGAGTGGCTCCATGTTCCCTTGCTCCCTCGCTAATGGACAGACAGCCAAGGCCATGGCATATCTCACTTCAACATTTTCTATCTCACCCAAAGCTCTCGCAAAAAACCTCTCTATCTGCCACATCTCCTTTTCAGCCCTCTGCTTCTCGAATCCCTCTTTTCCAAGTTATTTCAGGCAAAGTCAAGTGATGGATGTTTGCAAACTAGTTGAGACCTTAGCATCCCAGTGGTCCCTCTCATCTTCATACTAGAAGCTGGACACGGATGGCCTGTGGCACCATCTTCACCAATCTCTCCAAAACTCTTTTGGTGGGTCTGTGCTTTGAGTCATCTTAGAAGTGGCAAGAACGCTCCTGGAATCTCATCAGAGTCACCCAGAGACAAGGAGGGTGCAGACCATGAGGAGGTCGTGCCACTTCACTCGGGTTGTGGTGAGCAGTGACTCGGGACTCTGATGAGATGGATCTGCATGTCTTCTGGGACTCAGAAGCTGCCTCCATCAGGACGTTTGGATGCATGGATTCAGGTGTTTGCACAAAATTAATCTCTTTAATTCTGCAGTCCCTGCAGAAGAGGAATGTAGCAGGCACCTTCCAAGCAGGTGCAGTGTGAGATCCAGTGTCTCTAAGAGTCCTGAGCAGAAGGAAGCCAAGCGCTGAATCAAACACATGTCACATGTCTGACCTGGTGCAAAGCGCAGCAAGATTCAGGAGGCTCTGGGGGCAGAGAAACAAAGAAAACAGTATAGAGTTTTTGTTTTTTCGTCTGTGAGAAAGGCTGTCCTAATTAGGCAGTCCTCCTGAGAGTTGGATTGTCTCTAAGATCAGAGAGTCAGGGTTAGTTGTGTGACCTCCGGTGAGTTATTTACCCCCACAGAGTTTCAATTTTTTCACCTATAAAATGGGGGTAACAACAGTAAAAACCCATAGATACGAAGGAAATAAGGCAGGTAGAGTGCCTGGCACAGTATTCAGCCTGCAATAAGGACCCCATAATTGCGAGCCCCGCCCCCCCAGTATGGCTGCTGTTAGTCTCCGTTGTCCTCTTGGATGAGAGGAAGACCCAATGGGAGCTAACTTCGGAAATTCTGTTCCCCCTCAAATCATTTTTTGTCCTTTCTTGGGGTAGGATTTTTAGCCTAAGCCCTACTCTCAGAGAGCAGCATTCACCTCTGCTAATATCTCTGAATGTTAAAGAGTATGACTTATTCTTTCATGGCATCAATAAAATGAGGATAATAATAACTCTTACTTTTGTTGGCTGATGTGTAACATAAGCTAATGTGTGTGAAAGCCCTTTGTAAATTACAAAGTGCTATAAAGTATGAATTATTATTGTGATTGCTGTACTCTAGGCATCTCATAAACAATGCAGAAAATTAAGGATGAGTACTACCGGTATTGAGAGAGCACTGATGCCTTTTTAAGTGTATGACTATAAACCATCAGCACATGGATTTGATACAGCAGCCTTCGCGCTGGCTTGCATCCTGGTAACCGCCCATGGAGAGCAGCGTTCTAGCAGGGACAGTGCTTGTGATGCTAGCAGGCAGTGGAGCACGGTGGTTAGCTGCGACAGCTCCGGGATCCCACCGGGATCGGATACGAGCTACTGATGTGCTTTGTGACTTTGCCCAGAATTACCAAAGGTCTTCTGAACCTCACTAACCTCATTTGTAAGATAAAAATGGGAATTCTTACCTCACTGAATTGCTGTGAAGAGTCAACAAGGCAGTGATCACAAAGCTCGGGGCACATTACCTAGTGTGTCACCAGAGGACCTGGAAACCTCCTCACTGCATCCCCCTTGCTCTCTAATTGGCATGTTCTCTCTTTCACCTGAGGACCCCCACCACAGTGCTAGTCAGGATTAGAGCCCTACCATCACCTGGGCTCCCAGGAGTCTCACCGAGGCCACTGCCACCCGTGCTCAGCAGCCAAACACCTGGCTCACCCTGCTGACTTTCAATGGCTTCATCTTAATTTGGTCATCTGTAAACACCCTATAATAAGGTCACCTTCACACGTACCAGGAGTTAAGAGCTCGGCATCTTTTTGGGAAACACAATTGGAGCTATAATACCATCCAGGCTCATTTCCAGGATTACCACTTAAACACAAATGTGTCTGCTCTAAGCCTTTTTCTCACAGACTCATTCAACAAGTATTCAGTGAATGCTTCCCATGTATTCAATAGCTCAAGCTACCCACTGGAGATGATGAACAAAACATGTTAAGATCCCCATCGTCATGGAGAATTTATGATGCTCTCTTGGAGAATTTCAGTCACTACACCCTCACAGTCCTACAGCTAAGCCTTTTATCAATAATTCCAAATGGCTCATCTAAGAGGATAAGTGAATGTAGCTTCATCGTTCTGAGGTAATCTAAAGAGAGAATACCCGGAGACAAATATTACTACTTGATTAACTTTATTTGCATGTGCACATCTTCAATTCATCCATGGCTTTGCAAAAGTGGCCTGTGATTTCTTAGAGTCTAGGTGGGATTTTTTTCCCCTAGTTTACTGGTGGGGTGTCATCACAAGCCTTCCAGACCAAGCACTGCTAGTAGGGTGATTTTAACCAGACTGTGCCACTTATTAGACGGAAGACCGATTAGCCTGTGCTCTGTTTAATTAAGCTTCACTTAATGGGCAAACGTTTTCTTTAACGGGCTTGCTGTCACCTCATCAGTTATTTAAGGCAGTTCATTTCACAGCAGAGGGAAAAAAGAGAGAGAGAGAGCGTTAGAAAAAAAAATCCTCATTTGCTCCAATTCGATTGGTCTGAGGAAAAGCTTGTCTAGGCTGTCTAGAAGATGCCTAATTGCCGCTGTGATCTTGTGCTTAGTTTCTATTTAGTCTTAGGCTTCTTATTGAAACGCTAATCAGGGTTAGGTCTCACCTCTTGATGAATGATTTTGTAAAAACTTGATATTCCTCGCTTAGCTAGACATGTCTGCATGCAAGTATAATGCCACTCTGACTGAATGGAAAGATAACTAATGCCCTTAATTTTGCAAAGAGGACTCTGATTTGCTACACAGAGTACAGATCAGGGGAAATCAGAATGAAATTAATTTCCTTCTTTGCATAGGTACCACCTCTGTTTCATCATGAGCCACTTTTCTATAGTTGATTTTATTGAGGGTTTAGAGAATGCTCAGCATGTGTATTTGAGCTTATTTCTTGCAGCTGGGGTCAAATTTAGGTTATGCCATTTTATCTAATGTCAGAACTTGGGGAACTTAAGTTCTCTAATTCTCCATTTCATCCGTCAGGAAGGAGTAATTATCCCTACCTCACAACACTGTAAGGAGTAAGCATCATTCATGCTTCTAGCTCAAAGTCGAACACTGTAGGCATTCAAACAATATTATTTGCCTTTGCCTTTATTCTCTGTCCCCTCCCCCATCCACCAACCCTTAAAGGTGGGACAGAGGTGGTTGGTTTTTTGGTTCTGTTTCTCCCCCACAGCCATAACACACTCATCTTAAATCTGAGTGTTAGGCACTCTACTGCTTCTAAATTCTAAGAAGCAGAAAATGAATAATTGATGCAAACACCCATTTATTTGGATGAAGGAGAAGCATGGTGATGGACATTGGCTATTTCTGCATTGTCAACTGACTCGTTGCTGACTTTCCGTCTTTGCATGCTGCAGTATTGGTATCAATTCAAGCATTTCTTTCACCTGCATTGGTTGAAAAGTAAACACTATTAGGACTATATTATTTATTATTTCTGCATTTGGTCTGCCTCGTGCCTACCTTTCCTACCTCACCCATTTCCTCTTCTTGAGCAATCCCTGTGTTTTCAGAGTCCCGCATTCCTATTGCTACCTGAACACAGAATCCAGTTTCACGCCTATGTATGTCCCTGCTGGTCTGACCCTCAATATCTGATTCATTCATATACTTCCAGACTTAATTCTGGTTTATCAAGGAAGTCTTCCCTAACTAACCACGTCCTCATGCCCTCCTTTATGGGAGTCTCCTCTGAGCTCTCTCTGATTTCTTATCAAAGCGCCCTTCACATTCTATTTACCAATTTTCTAGGCTGCCACCCAGCCTACCACCACCACCATGAAACACTCTAGTGACTTGAGGACCATGACAACATTCTCTTGTTATTCCCACTGCTTAACTCACCACGAGGTTCCTCGCTCATGCTGAGGGTGTGTTTGCTAAATGCATTTTTACGTGTGTGTGTGTGTGTGTGTGTGTGTGTGTGTGTGTGTGTGTGTGTAAAGATCCATGAATGCCGCCTTCTGAAATGGCCTTGAAAGTTGTCTGCTAATCTGGTCTGGTACATGTTCCTAATATAAATGATCTCAACTCCCAGACTTGGGTAGTGGTTGGTTCCTGAACCTGTGTCAAGTCAGAGGATGAAAGAAGATTATTCCTAATTCCTCAATCAATTAGCACAGTAGATAATCCCTTCATCCTTAGGCCTTTTACACTGTAGGTCACCTGTCAATATCCAAGGGCCCGTTCTACCTTCTCCAGGGAAATCTAAAATCTTTCCTTGCTTTTCCTCTGACCTCAGTTATACTGATGTTAAAAGTTCCCAAACCATCAATGTTTCCCCAAATGTGGTCTCTTTTGCTCAGTGATGTTGCTTCTGTGAGAACTAGGCAAGAGCATTCCGAGCTCACAGAGACAATATCTGAAGTCAAAATGATTCTGGGATTTAGGATAAAAACAATTTGAAGCTTGAAGATTGGCTTACCTAGATTTGTACAAATGTTTCCACTTTGTCAGACAAAAATACAGGACTTCCAGTTATATCTGAATTTCAGATAAATAACAAAGAAGGGCTTTGGTGTAAATATTTCCCCCCAATTGTATAGAACATACTTGTACTAAAAAACAATTGTTGTTCTTTGAAACTCACATTTTGGGAGATGTCTTGTATTTTCATTTGCTAAGTCTAGCACATCTACTTTTCACTTAAAGTTAATGACCTGCCTATTATGATTCGATAGGTTTTATACCAGACATGCTAGGCTTGGAAACATTTAGGCAGGCTTTCTGAGTCTTAAACCAATATTCATTCTTACATTGTGTGATTAGGAGTGAAAACTTTTCTAGTCTAACATGAAGTGCTTTTTCCAAGTTTGTGATGATTATTCTTAGAAATCTGCCCCATCTTAGCAAAGTAAGAATTGGTTCAACATGGGACTCAACTCAAGAGAAGTGAATCATACTAAGGCAGTTTTATCAAAGGTAATTGCAGCATAATTTTGTCCATTCAGCACAACACAAGCCTGACTGCAAATGTCAAGTGGGTGCCCACTGACCCCAGGTTCTTTGTAAAAAAAAAAAAAAATACTGTTTTTTTCCATTGCGTAGGACATTGAGAAAGTAACAAAAGGAACTGTTTTGAGGATAACCACAGCCACACAATAGACAATTTACTCTGAAGTCACCCATTTAGTGAACATACATGGTGTCTAGTTGTCTCCAATATAAATTCCAATTCCCCGTGCTAACTAAGGAAGTGATTTAAAATTTAGCCAGTTCTGAGTGAAAGAATTGTCACTATTCTGCTGTAATCTGAATTTCTCCTCTTTTTCACACTTCATTGTTCCAAAATGGCTTCACTGGGGGAAAAAAAAATCACATCTTGTATTAAGGTCTTCATTACTTTTTGCAGGGGAAAAAAATTATCTTTTCTCATCTACCTGCTCAAAGTGCAATCTCAGTGCCAAATCTGTGACCTGTAATGATTTGAAGGAGATGTTGCTTCTTTTAAATACATTCAACTAAAGTGTCTGCTTGCTTTTTCTTAGGACCCCAGGAGCATCTTCTCTGGATTTTGGTTTAGGTATAATTAGTCTTTCACTCTGAGTTTTCTCAAAGTGAAACCTCAATCCCTTCCTCACATCAAGAAACCTGCATGCTGCTCACCTGATGGTAGACTCACTTTTCAATAGGGATACAGTCTGAAAAACCCTTCCCTCTTTTGTGTGGAAATGTAGTTGCCAGGACGCATCCTGTGTAACACTTAAAACTTTCCTCTTCAGCAGGAATATCTTAAAGGTTTGGGCATCTGTTGAAGAGGGTGTGCAAGCTGGTGAAATACTAACATAAGACAGGGACTTAAATTATGTAGCAGCCAAGGGTTTGGTTCAGTCCCTGAAGGGTAAAGCATGATTCAGCAGCAAATTGCAAAGACTGCGTAGGCCTGCTAAGACCTCTTCGCTGCAGAACGGGGAAGGGAATGTGTATGTGTCTTTGGGTGTGTGTGTGTGTGTGTGTGTGTATGTTGGGAGGTGGAGGGTTGGGGGTTGATTAGCTAGAACAACTCTAATGCAGTAGAAAATATTAAGATCCCAGAACCCCAGAGTCCTTGCTCTGGGTTGGTCCAAAGATCGTCCATCTGGGGGAAGAATATAGTCATTACCAGAGATCCACAGATACAGGTAGGAGGCAGCATCATTTACTATCTCTACTGCCTGGATAGAAGGGAGGCCCCAGCCACAGGTAAAAATGCCAGAGGCAGATGCAGACCCCAGGGAGAAAAAGCCAGCATGGCCTAGGTGGAACCTTAAAGCCCTAGGCAGAGCATCAGGCATGGTGAGAACTAGGTAATAGATTTCCCAGGAAACAAGGCATTCATGATGGTTTTGGAGGAGGAATGAGGAGGACACTAGAGTACCATCCATCCACTTCTACCTTTTAAAATTCTCCCATCTGTTTCCAGACCTAGGTCCTCTCTCCTTCCTTGGTGAAGTGGCAGTGCCATCCTGAACATATCCTGACCTCTTTGAGTGATCATCTTTACTGTTCATTTCAACGAGCTGACTTAATCTGAGGGTGTACTTTTGTCAAATCAACCAGCTTGTTCAAATTTGGATCCCCCCCCCCCAATCCCCTTACTCCACCTTCACTGTGTGAGTTCTGAGTGGGTTTGATTAGATGGCTAGAGATAAAATGTCTGTGCATGGAAGAGATGGGGGATGGGAACTCAGACCTTGAGGATGTAGAGGATACAGAGTGTCCTGGGATACACAGGGTTATGGCTGGATTCACAGTGCCATGGTTGGATTCAGAAGCAAGAACAGATTCTGAACCAGGAGACCAAGCCTGTTTCTGTGGCCTTCTGGGCAGCCCTCCTTGAGATGCAAAAGTGGGTATCTCTGCCTTGGATGTCTTTCCAGGAAGGCTAAGCAAGTCCTTGATGGTAAAGTTCATGACTTATAGTAACTACTTTGTTGATCCTTCTTCATCCTCTCCTTGCCTGATTGGGGTAACTCTGGTCCAAAGGGGCTTCCCCTTACTGAGTGATGCTGGGGAGACTGTTCTGCCTTCCCAGCAGTGCCATGGATTGCAAGTTTGCCCTTCTGATAATATCTTTTTGGAAAGAGGTACTTGGTTAAAGGATGTAAGAGTCCTGATAGCCAGGGGACAACCTGTCTCCTGGGGAAACATCTCATTGGACTCTTTCACCCTGGTGCTCTATACACTGATTAAGATTTTTCTATTTTTTGTTTGTGTAATTTTGTTAAAGATAGAGAGGTGGTTATTATCACCCCCTTCCCATTTGCTATTGAAAACAGAATTGAATCTCCTCAGCAGTGTGGGTATTAAAGTGACCAGTGGTCTTCCTGTCAGAGGACACATTTGGGGCTCACCTTGGATGCCCTTGGATGAACCGTTGACGTGTGGTACTTGCCTCCACCACCTAATCCCTCCTTCCATGAGCCACATACCTAATCTTTTCAACAATGATGAGCTCATGAGATCTCACAGAGTTTTCTCACATTGGGCTGGTTCCTTTTGTTAGAAGATATTTATTGTCTGGCTGCCTTCCTACGGTTCCCTGCACCACTTGCATTTTATTACTCATTAACACCTTCTTTGAGGCTGAGGCAGTGAAGGATGTAGAGCAAAATTTTGTTCTAAAGTGGAAAATGTTGTGAGGGAGAGATCTGGAAATCATGATTCATTCCTTCAAGGACTCTTTGGAAGAGTGGGGCAGCCTGGAGACCATCTGGGGAAGGGTTGGGGCAGTTCCTCCAAGGGAATGTTCAAGGATTGATGTTGTTTAAAGTAGAGAAATATCTGCAAGACTCTAAGAAGAAATACTTTCTAAAAATGCCAGTAACCTGAGTTCCTTGAGGGCAAAGAAAATGTTTCACTTAAGTTTGTAGCATTTAACCAGTGCAAAAATCCTACAAACATTTATTAAATGGTTGCTGTGTGGAATAAGAGCTACCTGAGCTCTGAGCATCCCCAGAAGGAAAAATTAAGACCTACAGAAGAGAATTACAGAGAGGTTCATCATCAAAGGTGAAAAGATAAAAGCTACTGAATGGGCCACATGTGGCTTTAAATTCCATTTCAGGTGCAAACAACACTGAATGCTCTGAAACTGAAGTGCCCCTACCCCTTGTATCCTTACCTGCAAAAAGGAGGCAATAATAGCAAAACTCCCAAAGATGCTAGAGGGAAAGAGGTTATAAAGAATTTATGTAAAGCACCTAATACAGTGCCTACCACATAAAAAGTGCTCAAAAAAACAGAAGCTAGTTTGTAGATGGTAACCCACTAGCAGTTAGCCACTGCCCTCTTCCCCATGGACTGGGCAGTTTCAAGCAGAGGCTGAATAGAGAATGAGTAATTTGCCAAGACGGCCTCCTGGAACTCAGGAGAGCCCAGGCCTCCCATGTGACAAGTACTTGGCAGCTTTGTCCACACTCCCCATGACTGCTCCATTCTCATGCCATATCAAGGATAATTGAAAGACCCTTAGTCTCTGCAGAGAGGCTATATCCCCATTGAGTCTGGGGCCCTAAGACCTGTCACAGCTTTCCTTGTTGGAATCAGCCATCCGCCTCTCCCACCACACACACCATCCCCTAGACAAGGAGCTACAGTGGAGATCAGTGTCCCCAAAAGTCACCACTACAGAACCCCCTTGGGTCCTGGGGCAAACAAAAAGGATGCTGATGTACATGAAAGGAAATTATTTGCAGCATCTGGCAGATTTTATATCCCTATCACATCTCCCTTCTGTAACAAAAACAGGTTATTTACATTTATCTACAATCTACACCACTAAAGGTTAAAAGCCAAAACTTTAGAAATTACCCAAAGAAATGGAAGTTGCCACTGCTGTCAGCATTTCATCATGCTTGTCCTCACCTGTGTAGCCCATATTATGCTTCTACAAAGAGCTTCCCAATCCATTAACTCATTTGACCCTCAAATTAACTTGGGAGCCAGGGAGGTCATGCATTATTTGTCCTGCTTTTCATAAGAGAAAACAGGTTCAGGGAGATGAAGTGTGTTGTTGGTTGTCCGTGGTCCCATAATTTCCTGAGCCTGAAATGCCTCCCTAAATCAGGAGATTATGGGCACTGAAGCAGGAAGTTACTAACCTAACTGTCTCTGGACTGAGACAGCAAGTCTGTTAGGTATCAGGATCTAAGAAGCAGTTTGTTATTTTTTTCTTTTACTTATTTATTTTTTTAAAGCAGCTGAACTGCTTTTCAAGGAAGTATTTTGCCCAATGTCGCTGCATATTCTCTTTGCTGTGGGGTATGGGGCCAGTTGGCTCAACCATCCCGCACCCATTGTGGTCCTTATCCCTTGCTTTTCCAGGCATTCTGCTCATCCTACGGAGAGCATCACCGTCCCACCCAGCCCTTTATTTCACAGATTGGAACGCTGAGGTCTAGATGATGGGACATTAAGGAATGAGTTCATGGCAGCCTTTGACGGCCTAGGACAGTGCTCTTTGTCTGCCTTCATTCGCTGAAAGACGTTTCTGCTTCAGACGAGGAAGGTTCAGTGCCCAAGAACAACACTGGCTAATAATAATTTGTTGTTGTTGTTGATGGACATGACCACTGAGCACTTGAAATGTGACTAGCATGTGAAGGAAGTAAATTTTAAATTGTAGTTAATTTAAATGGATTTAAGTTTTAAAAGCTACATGTATCTAGGTTGCTACCATATGGGATAGTATAGCTCTAGACCAGTGGTTCTCACCCTGAATGTATACTGGAACCACCCTGGGAACTTAAAAAATACTGAATTCTGTGGGTTTAAGTTTTTCCTTGGTTTAGAGTAAGGTCTTGGCAACAGGATTTTTAACACCACCCTCCTCCCCCGATTAATTCTAATATGCAGTCAAGGTCTAGAGACACTAACCTAAATTTTAAGTTCCATGAGTGATGGGGTCATGTCAGCATATACGGCACCATAGTCAGGGACAAGGAATTCAGTGAGGAGTTAGCTACATTCCCAAATCTTAGGGAACTTTATATATTTTAGGGGAAAGGAAGACATAACTAGAGTTAAAAACACTCATTAAATTAAGGGGGACGGAGTAAGAGGGACTGGGAATTTGGGATTAATAGATGCAAACTATAGCCTTTGGAATGGATAAGCAATGGGATCCTGCTGTGTAGCACTGGGAACTATGTCTGGTCACTTGTGATGGAGCATGATAATGTGAGAAAAAAGAATGTATACATGTATGTGTGACTGGGTCACTTTGCTGTGCATCAGAAAACTGACAGAACACTGTAAATCAGCTATAATGGAAAAAATAAAAATCATTATAAAAAAAATTGCCTAAAAGGACAGTGTGATCCAAAGGAATGGGAATGGTCATTTCTTCCTGGAAGAGGGATAGGAAGAAGTGGGTCTCCTTGTGGTAATGACTCTGGCAAAGAATTATAAGTAAGATATATATATATATTTTTTAGAAATGCATTTGTAGCAAGAGATGTTTCTGCCAGGCAAGTGAAAACTCACCTCTGTAATTCACAATAGGATTAACCTGGGATTATAGAAAATCTAATTAAGTGAACCATATTATCTGAGACCCACAAAAGACACTTAACGTTGCCTTTGAAAGTTCTGCCTTTCTGAGAGTGTTTGGCATATGCTTCAGAAAATGCTCTGCACGCGTACAGGGCACTTGACTAGTTTGTTGTATTCCATTACTTTCCTTTTATGTTTAACTTTTTTCAAAATAAAATCCCCTTACTTTTGATAAATGACATTAATGCATTTGAAAAGAAAGACTTGGGCTTCAAAGATTGGATTATTTGAAACCACATTGTGATCTTTATGAAGCTATTGTTGGTGTCTGCTTTCTGAAAACAAGAGCTGGGGGGGGGACCCTCCGTGGGATATGTAAAGATACAAAAAAATCCATTTAAAAAACCGTGGCAGAGTTTAGTCTACTCTTAGCATGATAGCTTAGTTTGGGGAGGTCCATTAGAAAGAGACCTCCAGAACAGCCCACCCACACTCGGGTAAAAATCAAGCTTCCGATAATTGGAAGCAGCTTGACTTTCAGCATTCCTCACTCCTGTTCGGCGGCTGATTAAGCTGGACGGATGCAGGGACCATGGTGGATTGGGGTCACAGGCTGGCCTTCTCAGAATTCTAAAGGCTCTCGGAGGTGGTGATTGGAGGCACTCTCTTTTTTCGCATTAGTAATTATTTCAGAAAACCACATCAAGCCCTTGTCAGTTATTAAGACCACCTTGGGATAATTCCTCCTCTGATTGTTTATGCTTTAAAAAACAGACTTTGTGGAAAGTGGTTCTCTGCAGGATGTCAGATGCTAGCAAGAATATGCAGATTGTTTTTCCTCTTCCACTTCTCTACTAATCATCTTTAAAGAGCTCCCAGGTCCTTATTTCTTTTTCTTTTTGGCTTTTTAGGGCCACATTCACGACACATGGAAGTTCCCAGGCCAGGGGCTGAATCAGAGCTACAGCTGCCAGCCTACACCACAGCCACAGCAATGAGGGATCTGAGCCATGCCTGCGACCTACACCACAGCTCAAGGCAAAGCCAGATCCTTAACCCACTGAGCGAAGCCAGGGATTGAACCTGCGTCCTTATGGATAGTAGTCTCATTTGTTACTGCTGAGCCATGATGGCGATTTCACCAGGTCCTTCTGAAGGTCCATTCCCTTATGGAACCTGGACTGGTAATTTCCACAGAAATCATTTGAAGGGAGTACCCCCTTTTAACCCCAGTTTGGAGTAAGAGAGCAGGGTAGATGCTGTAAAAAATTACCTTTCACTGTTGATGCTTGTTCCGGTTCCTGTATTTCCCCTCTATACAATTAGGATGTTAGGTTTTGTTCACATTGTCTTTTATTTTGCAACTTGCTTATCATTTCTCTGTTTTCCCACTTGTCAGTTGAAGAAGGACTGCTAGTGGAAAATCTAAGTTAGGATTTCCTCCCAATTCTGAGACTTGAAGGTCGATTAATGCAACAAAATCTCCAAATGTGAAAACAGTGCTGATATTGACAATACCGACTCTTGGAAGAACTTGGGAGCCAAACTTACTCTGAATTTTTCACTTCAGCATCAATCCACTGGCGTCACAAGCTTAACATACTTAAAACTGAACTCAAGCTCTTTATCCACAAACCAGTCTTTTCTCCTGTTGAGGCCAGGCGCAGTGGCACTGTCTTCACTCTCCCCAGACTGCAGCTTCATTCTCTGTCCTCAGTTGGGCCAGTTCCCAAGGCCCTTTGCATCTGCATGGTTTTTAGAAAGGCCCCTTTTCCTCCACACAAGACTTATTTTTCTCGTTCAGAACCATATTATCTCTTACCTGAACTACTGCAGTGACTTCAGGAGTCTCTTGGACTCATATATTAGTATCACTGCATTAGCCATCCCTGTTGTAAGTATCATTTTAGCTCTTCCTAAGGGCCAGCTTCCTGGGGCCCTTTGTAAGGCTTGCGCCTTATTGCATGTTGCATATCATATTGCATGTTGTATGTATATTGCGTGTCACATCCACATATCCAGGGCTTATAGTACATATTTATGTATTCTTGTTGAAGGAACAAAACTCCTAATGTACCCTCTTTATCACCGGCTGTGAACCAGCCTACGTTAAGTCCTATACAAAGTTCTCTTCATGCAACGCGTAGTTTCAGTTTAGCATACCTCCTCCTTTAAGACTAGTCCTAGTGTGTTTCACATTTTCAGTATGGCAGTGTGGAGACTCACAGAGGCTGGGTCGTACCTGTAGTGAGTAAGTAGTAACTCTTAAGCTGTAATCTTCTAACCCTTCTAACTTCTGAGCCCATGTTCTCAACCATTTTGTCAGAACTGCCATTTCTCATGTCAGTTAATCCCATGTGCCTCTGACAGCGTGGACTCCATCCATCTCCTGACCAGAATCTTTAATGGATTCCCATTATCCATCAGGTAAAGCCCTGACTCTTAAGGCTGGGTTTCAAGACTGTCACATTAGCAGGGCTCTGCAGTGCCTAGTCCCAGAGGATGCCATTCCCATTAAAACTTATGTAAATGAGGCCTCCTGGAGCTGTGCGTGGAGCAGCCCTGCTAGCAGGGAATCCACTTTCTAAATGAGATCTTCATCTCCCTCCATCCAGGGAAAGTTGCTTTGTCTCAGCACAGCACAGACTCACAGGCTCCTGCAGACATGGAAGACCCTTAATAGCTACGACTGGTCTTCTGTTTTGTAGAAGGATAAACCTGGTCCCAAAGGGAGAAGTATCTTTTCTAAGGACACACAACTGTTCACTGGCAGAACCTCTGCTATGACACAGGTATCTTGACTTTTTTCCTAGCGATCTCCCTATTGCCCAGGATTCCTTGAAAATTCAGAGAAGAAAAAGCTATTTTCTACATCCAGACAAATGGTCTTCACAGCTGCAGTACTTCACCCTTGGTCAGAGGAAGAACCATCTAACTTTTCATCTTGATTATTGTAGTTCACTAGGTTTGCTGTTTGATGATAAAAGAAAGCATTTAAGTTAGTGCATGTATAAGGAGATTTCTGTCATTCAGTGCATGGGGCAGTGCAAACAACCTCAGAGAAATTCAGGCACAGAAAATCAGTAGGGCTGGGCATCGTGGAGAGAGCAGCTGGAGGCCAGTCCTTGATTGCCAAGATCTTCAGAGAACAGGGCCATGTGTTCTGCCATTTACATGGCTTAGGGTCAGAGGCCACATTTGTTTCTGTTTGGTTTCTGACTTGCTCGTACCTTGATTTCATTGAAACATTGGCTATACGATGTCACTGTGTGGCTACTTCAATCCCCAGGTGCCTTATAACTTTACTGTTTCAGATCCCTTACTAAGTGGCAAATGGTTTCTCTTTTCTTTCATTCAAGTTCCCAGGAAAATCTGATTCACCCAGCTTATCATTTTGACGCGGGTTACACAGTTTGAAACAATTAGTAGTTGGTTTATGGTTTGGTTGTCACTGGACTAGATATGATTCAGTCAACCACGGCTCAGGGTAAGAGCAGAAGCTCTAGATGTGGAAGATTGTTTTTTGTTTTTTGTTTTTTTTTCAGGGATGCACCCATGGCACATGGAGGTTCCCAGGCCAGGGGTCCAATCGGAGCTGTTGCTGCCGGCTTATACCACGGCCACAGCAACTCGGGATCTGAGCCGAGTCTGCAACCTACACCACAGCTCATGGCAATGCTGGATCCTTAACCCACTGAGTGAGGCCAGGGATCGAACCCACAACTTCATGGTTCCTAGTTGGATTCGTTTCTGTTGCACCATGACGGGGACTCTGGGAGATTGTTAACATAGTTTTTTACTTGGAAGAGGCTGGAGTAGGCAAGTACTGAAGGCAGGAGTGATTTGTTACAAATTCATCTGTGGTGATGTGGTGACTGAGTCTTCTATTTTCTTATACCCAGTCCAGTTTGCACTTATCACATCATACTATCATTTATCTGCTTGGACCACTGTCTCATCATTGCTTAAGTAGAGTCTATAGATCAGAGATCCATTGCGGCCTGTGTATCTCCAGGGTCCAACCCAGGTCTGGCACTGTAAAAAGTTACTGCTGGATGATGGAACCAGCAAACAAAAAACATGTTACAGATATTCACTTCTCTGGGACAAAGAGAGATTTACATATATGCCTTTGATACCACAAATGATATTACATTCTGTTGAGCATCTGTTTATCATTACCATTTTTGCCCTAATCTTCCCTTAGGT
This sequence comes from Phacochoerus africanus, assembly GCF_016906955.1. NCBI lineage: Eukaryota > Metazoa > Chordata > Mammalia > Artiodactyla > Suidae > Phacochoerus > Phacochoerus africanus. The sequence continues at coordinate 25,629,933 of NC_062551.1, read as the reverse complement.
ACTTTCACTTATGTAAAAGAAAAATGGAAAATGAAATTTCTCTCGTTCCACACATGCATATAGGGTGTTTATTCACAGCCTGAGATGACACTGCTGACAATGTTATTTCCTCTATGTGTTGATATATCTTATTCGCTTTAATGATTAGCATTTAAAAATAGTGAGAAAAAGACTATCTTAAGGATTGAATAGAGCAAAAATAATAAGTTCTTCATTGCACACATTGTATCTAGTCATCATTTGAAGATGGTTTAATGAATTGAAAAGATAAGAGTTCCCGTCTTGGCTCAGTGGTTGACGAATCCAACTAGGAACCATGAGGTTGCAGGGTCGATCCCTGGACTTGCTCAGTGGGTTAGGGATCCAGTGTTGCTATGAGCTGTGGTGTAGGTCGCAGACATGGCTCGGATCCCATGTTGCTGTGGCTCTGGCATAGGCTGGCAGCTACAGCTCCGATTAGACCCCTAGCCTGGGAATCTCCATATGCCGCAGGTGCGGCCCTAGGAAAGACAAAAAAAAAAAAAAAGAGAGAGAGAGAAAAGAAATAATCAGTGATTCTCTATGTTGGGGTCTGGGGACTTAAGTTGGATTCCTGTGATACTCTGTGGCCATAAAAGCCTGAGAACATAAAGGCTGATTATACATACTTAAATGAAATTTACATTTAATAAAGATTCTTTTCAATGTCAAGTACAGTATGGAGTTTAGATCATCCTTGAAGATGGATCATGTATCTCCTTCCTTGTGTTGAAGATCAGAAACATCCACTCTTAGAGTTGGAGAGCCAGGTAAAGCCAAAGTTTGAATTGGAATTGCAGCCTTGCCAGTGTTTTAGAGTGTACCCTTGAGTGACTGACTTAACCACTTGGGGCCTCAGTGTCCTTGCAGATAGTATCATAGGTGATATTTACATATAGTTGTGGTGAAAATACAATTAAATGGTATATACCAAAACCTGAGTATATGGCCCAGAACTAGAAAAATAAAGCATCTAGTCAAAGATAACTCCAATTATCATGACCTAATTTTATACAGCCCATAAGTGATGGAACCAGGCACGGAGTGATCTTTTCACTTCCAAAGCTGACACTCCTGTGGTTCTTGATTTCTTGAGAAGCAGACAAATGTATATTGGAGCAGTTTTTAAAATTCCATTTGCCCTTCAAGAATATCATGGTCATTGATAAGGGGCCCTCTCCGGTGCCTGCTTTAACATTTGATTTCGATGTCAGAGAGTGGAGTAACACACACAATGCCTGTTTTGCATTCTCTGCTGTGTATTTTGCACCTGAGCAGAAGTGATTATTACCCCAAGCTTATGCTTTGCTTCGAGTGTAGAAAGGGGGGAAGAAATGTGATTCAGTAGTTCTTGTAATACTTCTCTTCTCATTCTCTGTGATTTCCACAGACATGGCATAATTCCTTTGATTTGATTTGAAGCTAGAGACCAGCTCAGTGCTGAGTGATGAGATCTGAACGGGGAATAAAATATGCTTGAATTAATTTACATAATGGAATCCGATTGGTTACAAAGCTGTGTTTGTTGCAGTGGGGACTAGAGCCCCTGAGCTCCCAAACAAGAGGACAAGTGCACTTGCAAAATAAGGTTTTGAGTTCTGGTGGGCTCGGTAATATTCTTCATGTAATGATAACATGGTCTTTAACTGTAAATTAACTCTCTGGAAATGAAAGGAACAGGTCAGTCTGTCTGATCCTTCCAGCTCTGTGGGGGAGGAAAAAGCTAAAAAACCAAAACCGCTTGCTTTTTTGCTAAGCGCTTTCGTCTTTCTTTCTCTACCCGATCACAATTTCCAGCAGGAGTTCAAATATACTTAAACACCCATATATGTCATTTTCTTTTACGGAGACAAAAGCAAGCACAGCGAGAGAGTTTTATGCTCAAGGCACAGTAGCTTATGACGGCTATCTGCTCTCAAGATAGAGGGGCGAGCCTTCCACTTAGAGCTGGTGGTTTTGCAAATCCATTTTCCTGTCATGTTATTACTCCTGTGACTTTCAACAACATTTATTTTTCCTTTCAAGCAATATGCTCCCATTATAAAATAAAGTCCTCCCCTATGTTTTAGTGGAACCCCAATGCTTAGACATCCTGGCACACAGCTAGAAAGTGCTCTAAGGATTGTTCAAGAATTGCTTTGGGGTCTCTATTAAAACCAATTAGAACATTGATATATTTTCATAGTTATTACTGATGTCAAGGCCTTTTTAGGAGGATGATCTCCTATTCGTTTTCATGCATGATTCCTGCAAAACCTCTACCACCACATACATCAACCAGATGTCTAGATTCTAGAAGCATTTCTAGATAATAAAAACAATTTTTCTGAACTCATCTTTTTAACCTATACCTTTAGACATTCTGAAACAGGGAGTTTAAAAACAAAAAGCAAAGATTTCCTTTTGTGTGCTGGTGCTGTTTAAGGACTCAGTCAGTTGTTCTGTGTTGTCGATGAACTTATATAATAACCTTCTGTTCATCTTCATTTTGGGGACTGATATAAAATGCTTTATCTTCCTCTCTCTGCTTTGGCATTAATATTTTACTTACAGTATTACCCCATCACCACCACAGTGCCACCAAAACAAAGTATTTTCATCATAAGACTGTTGTGTGTATATTGAGATGTGTTCATATTTGATCTGCAGCCTTCTCTTAGAGAAGCAATATTATATAAGACTGTAGAGGATAAGAATACAGGTCTTAGAACCAAACATCCAGGGATCATATTCCAGCTCCTACATTTCCTGGCTCTGTAGTTATGAGCAAGTTACTTAATCTTGCTGTACCTCAGACTACTTATCTGTAAAATGGGGAGACAATAATACTGCCTTGTAGCATTACTGTGACAATTTATGACTCAACTCATTGAAAGCACTTAGAAGAATGTTAGGCAGACAACAGCACTGAACAAATGTCCACTCTTATTAACACTTTCATCGCAGTCATATTATGAGTATATACCAAGTTCTAATGATGGTTTACTATAGGTAGCTTATAGATAACTGTTTGAATTGCAATGCCCATAAGAACCTTATGAACCTCAGAAACCAACAAGTGGTAATGGTTGGTACTGCTCACTGGTTAAGAGACAGACTCTGCAGCCAGATGTCATGGGCTCAAATTCAGCTCTACAATTTATCAGAAGCATAACTGTGCACAAGTTGCTATATGGGCTTCAGTTTCCATCCTTTAAAATAAGGGTTATCAAGTTTGTTATAGAAATCAATAGACAAGTTACTATTTGTCATGGTTTTTTTTTTCTTTCTTCTTCTTTTTTTTTTTTCCTTTTTTTTTCCCTACAGCAGATGGAGTTCCCAGGCCAGAGATCAAATCTAAGCCACAGTTGTGACCTATGCCACAGCTGCTGCAATACTGGATCCTTTAACCCACTGTGCCAAGCCGGGGATTGAACCTGTGTCCTAGAGCTGCAGAGACACTACAGCTCTTGTTGTGCCATATTGGGAATGCCTATTTGTAAAGGTTTTTTTTAGAGAAATTGCTAGAAAAAGCTTTTACTAAGTAAATTTCCATTCTGAAATTGAATTAATAACGTCTAAAAATTCATCTTAACATACCTGAGATTAACCATTAAAATACTTTATATAGTACTTACAGTCATATAAGCACCCATAAATAATGGTTCCAATGAACCATTTTTAAAAGCAAGTTGGCTTTGCTATTCTTTCCAACAGAAGATAGACAATTTCACCTTTTTAATAAAGCGTGAGATTTATTGTTTATTGGTCATGTTGAAACTCTTAAATTCATCAGTATCAAGCTAGAATTTTTTTAAGGGGAAAAAAAGTTGTCATCTAGTTTCCACACGTTTAGTGTCAGAAATAATTGTGCTTTACAGCAAAATGGCAGCCAGAAGAAAGAGGTGCAGAAATATCAACTTTAATTAAACCCTTTCTTTCAAATAAACTTCACAGTTTATATGCAAGAATAATTTATCAGCGTGTGAATGAACACTTAATACTTGGCATGGTGTAAAATGGGCAGAGATCTTAATGCACCACATGTTTTTTCCTTTCTACTTCTTCTTCTTGAGATTCTATGGTGGCAATGTGAGTTTGACCTTAAAAGCATGGGGTTCAAATTATATATTCAGCTATTATTCGAGTCCTACTTTGAGCTCAGGCATTGGGCATCTAGTGATGAAAATATCGTCTCAGCCATTAAGAGGTACCTGGTCTAGTAAGGAGACAGTGTAGGAATCAGAAGTACCCCCAAATAATCTCTCATAAGAACTCCAGCCAAAAACATGGACCTGGAAGCCACTTGCAGAAAAGGTCAGCCAGTGGCCTCACTCTACAGAGAATGAGGTAGAGCCATGAGAGGGGAGCTGTGGAGGTCCCATCACAAGCTAGTGGCAGACTCCTAATCATATCTTCAGCTTTCTGACTTAAGCACAGCCATCTTCCTTTGGCTTCTCATTGCCTCACTTTAGGTCCAACTCCTCCATAGGTCCCTCCCTATGTTCTTGCCATGCAGTCAGTTTGCCTTGTAAGAAACGGCATTTGATGTATTATTGAAATGCCTGAGTCTCAGGGTGACGCTGTTAAATGATGACACTGCCTTTTGAATCTTTCTCTCTCTTCCACACAGCCATTTACATATTCTGAAATCTGTGCACCACAAACACTAAACTCCCTATTCCTTGAAAAGAGACTTTACATAATACATCATAAAATGGTACTAAGGGCAGTATGGACACCTTAAATGAGTGTACCTCTGTGGCCTCCCCAGGTACTATTTTGCCATATTACAAAGGAAGCAGAAGGGCGTGCGTTGGTGAAGTCAGAGAGCCTCAGAAAAGAGGGGGTTCTGCACCAAAAAGAAATTTAATTCCACCAGTTCCCTTATTTTTGAGGCCTCTAAGGCCTGATGGCTGTGGTAGCTAAGCGAAACTCTCATTCCTCAATTCCTCTCCTAGAGAAGGCACTTCACCTCCTCTTCCGGGCGTCTTGACCAGCAAGGCAAGAGCACCTCCTTCTTCTGAGTGAGTCCTGCAGGCTTGGACTGTGGCACTCTAGAAGGGGAAGAAGAGACCCAGTGTGTGCCCTTCTGTCCTCAGCCTTGCATGTGTGCACCAATTCTTGTCATTCCTGTTGTTCACATGAGATTCCAGAGGCTCAGACCGTCCAAATGACATGCCCAACGCCACCCAAACTGAAATGCATGGAAATGGTTTCCAATCCAGGTCTATCCAAGCTCCAAATCTAGATACATTCCACTCAGCCAAGATGTAGGCACCCTCCTTCTCGTTCCCCTCTTCCACACAACAACTTCCTCCAAATCAGACTTCAAAGAATTACATGATGGTTTTTACTCCAGCAACGCTCAAGATTCTCACCAATTTAATTGGTACAGCCAATGGAAAACAGTATGGATATCCCTTAAAAACTAAAAATAGAGCTACCATATAATCCAACAATTCTACTCCTGGGCATATACACAGAGAAAACCATAATTTGAAAAGATACATGCACCCCCATGTTCACTGAGGTAGTATTTACAATGGTCAAGACACAGAAGCAACCTTAGTGCTCATCGACAAATGAATGAATAAAGAAGATGTGGTATATATATGCAATGGAATATTAATTGGCCATAAAAAAAGAATGAAATAGGGCCATTTGAAGCAACATGGATGGACCTAGAGATTATCATACTAAGTGAAGTAAACCAGAGAAAGACAAATATTATGTAGTACCACTTACATATGGAATCTAAAAATAAATGATACAAATGAACTTATTTATAAAACATAAATGGACCCACAGGCATAGAAAATAGCGTGTGTGGTGAGGGTAAATTAGGAGTATGGGATTAACACATACACACTACGATCTAGAAAATAGATAATCAACAAGGACCTACTATGTAGCACAGGGAACTATACTCAGTGTTTTGTAATGACTTATATGGGAAAAGAATCTGAAAAGGTTTTACACACACACACACACACACACACACACACACACGAATCACTTTGCCGTATCCCTGAAACTAAACAGTGTTAATCAACTCATCAACTACATTTAAAAAAAAAAAAAGAATCTCACCAATTTCATTCAGACCCACTGGGGCTGACATGAAGTGTCCTCCTCGTGCCCAGTGATTTTCTGAGAATCCCTCATCCGTGGGTGGTAGTGAGGACCATCTGGTTCTGGGAACTGGGGCTCTAACTGGTGTCTGAGAGATGTTCCAAGAGGAGAGGATGATTGTCCAGAAGAAAGTGTGAGGTCCTAAGACAGGAGAATGAGCAACAGAAGTTCTTTAGGAGAGAATTAAAGCACCAGAAAGACTAAGGATGGTCGTAGTCTCCAGAAAGACTAAGTCCAGCACCAGAAAGACTAAGTCCAGTGAAGAATCCCAGGAACCTGAGGCAGGAGTGAAGGACCAGGGAGAAGAAGCACAGTGCTGGAGAGAGGACTGGAGTGCCTGTAGGTCAGAAACCACAAGGGACATGGAGAGGTGCTAGTGGCTCATCCTGACTCTTGATGAAGAGCTTAGCCGTGGCTGAGTGCCAGGAACAAAACCTTTGGACCACTTGGTGGGAGATGCTCTTCTATTTTGCTTTCCCTTTTTGGACACAGCTTATAAAATAGCCTTGTTAAGACTTTTAGGTTAAGATAGGATATTTGGTTTCTTGGGTGGCCTTTCACCAGACAATGGCAAATCTTGCTCATTGAATTGACACTGTAGCCTTCACTGATCCACCAGGGAGAATCAAATGCTTTATTTCCTTGACGAATATTTTAGTGGCTCTTGGTGTCCATCTCAGGGTCTGCCCTGACGTCTCATATCTAGAACTCCTTGCTGGCTTCCTCCTTCCCTGTACAATCCAGTGTGCTAAACAGTTTGGGGACATGCTGTGCTTGTCGACTGCTCTGGGCTTTGGGGCACACTTTTCCTTCAACAGGGACATGCCATCCATTCCCTTCTCATCACGGCAGCTTATCTGAGGGTGACGCCCATCCACCCCGTCCTCTAGGACGTCTTCCTTAACTGCCCCCACTTTCTGCCACCTTCAGTCCTCTCCTGGACACCCATAATGCCCTAAGTTTCCCTATTACAAAAACCTACCCAAGCATAATTATTATCATTAATAATAACAGATAAATATGAAGCACTTACTGTATGCCAGGCCTTGTGCGAAGAAACTTAGGGGGTATTCTCATGGTTCCCTGTTTATTTTTATATTTTTTTATTTTTTTATCTTTTTAGGGCCCCACCTGTGGCGTATGGAAGTTCCCAGGCTAGGGGTTTAGTCAGAGCTGCAGCTGCTGGCTTTTGCCACAGTCACAGCAACACCAGATCCAAGCCTCATCTTTGACCTACACTGCAGCTTGTGGCGACACTATCAACTAATCAACTAATCAACTACAATTAAAAACAAAAAAACAATCTCAGTGGGTTAAGAATCCTTAACCCATTGAGCCAGGCCAGGGATCAAACCCGGCTCCTCATGGTCACTAGTTGGGTTCGTTATCGCTGAGCCACCACGGGAACTCCTGGTTCCCTGTTCAGACCTTGCTGTGAGGACGCTGATTCCTGTGCCCATAAGAGTCAGTGAGCTTTCATAAATGAGGTAGCTGAGCTCCACGTCAGCCCACCCCAGGCCCAGAGCTAGTAATGGTAAGAAGGACACTCCGACCTGGGCGTCTGGGACCCACAACACACACGTTTTATCCTCATATAAACCTTGAGGGGTTTCTTTGTGTGTGTGTTCACCTCGCCAACCACATGGTGACGGCTGCCTCCTCAGCACCCAGAGCAAAGCCTTCACAGGCTCCAATCTGGGTCAGTGTCTCCGGAAGGGAACTGAACTGAAGTGGGGATGGAGCCTACGACTAATCTGACCTTTCCTTCTGCCCGCAGAGGCCGACCGGGGAAGCGGGCAGCCCTGACGTGATGTGCTGGGTGAGGAGAGACCTTCCAGCCCGAGAGAGGTCAGCGTGACACGTCCGGGACGCCACCATCTGCCAGGCCGCCGCACGGTCAGTGGAAGGGGTGACAGCCGCATTCTCCTGTGCCTACCACGGAACCAAAAATGAAGGAGAACTACTGTTTACAAGCCGCTCTGGTGTGCCTGGGCATGCTGTGCCACAGCCAGGCCTTCGCCACCGAGCGCAGGAGCCACCTGAGACCCTCGTTCCACGGGCACCACGAGAAGGGCAAGGAGGGCCAGGTGCTGCAGCGCTCCAAGAGAGGCTGGGTCTGGAACCAGTTCTTCGTGATAGAGGAGTACACCGGGCCTGACCCCGTACTCGTGGGCAGGGTAAGGCTGCTGTCACTCCATACTCGTTTCCTGCACTCCACCATCCCTGTGGTAGGGTACGGCCAAAATAGAAATCTAGGGAGGAAAATAGTAATGGGCTGGCCATTCGGTAAAAGCCACAAAATCATTGTTTATACATCATTTCAATCTTTTTTTTTTTTAATTTTTTTTATCCATTCATAGACTTGTCCATGCTAAGAACACTTCTGTTTTTCACTTGAAGTTATGCCTTAAAAACTCTGTTTTTCAATGGCTTCACAGTAGTCTACTGAATAAAAATGACTATTTATTGAACCATTCTCCAAATGGAGGCATTTCCCTGACCCCAACTTGGCTGCCTTTCTTTATGTTCTTTTTCTTTTTTTTCTTTTTTGCTTTTCAGAGCTGCACCTGTGGCAAATGGAAGTTTCCAGGCTAAGGTGTCAAATCGGAGCTGCAGCTGCCAGCCACAGACACAGCCACAGCCACGCCAGATTTGAGCCGTGTCTGCAATCTACACCGCAGCTCACAGCAATGCTGGCTCCTTAATCCACTGAGCGAGGGCAGGGATCAAACCACATCCTCATGGTTACTAGTCAAGTCCTTAACCTGCTGAGCCCCAACGGGAACTCCCCGTTCTTCGTTTTTTTTTTTTTTTTATAATGCTCTGTACTCCTTTTCTCATAGCTTTCCTTTCTGTAGTGCACACGTCTGTATATTCATCTGTCTCCTTCACTGCACCATAAGATACCTTCCCTGAGGAACAGTGTCATCTGTGTGTTCTCAGCTACGAACGCCAGCTTTGGGGAAGCCTCTGTGAATATTTGATGAGATGAATGAACACCTCATACCAATGGGTGGGAATTTATCTGCTTTGGCTTAGGGATGGTGAAATCTATTTTGGAAAGCTTGCAAGCCCTAGTACCACGCAGAAATCCGGCATTCTCTGTGTGCCCCATCCAAAAAGTACAAGGGCAGAAAGAGAGTCCAAGATATATTTGAAAAACTGACTGCCTGCTATCACTAATGAAAATACAGCCATCTTTCAGGGGACCATAACATTCACTACGAGGAGACAGGTTTGCATATGCATAAGAGCAGAAAACCTGCAATGAGAAGGTGCAGAGCGAGGCAAATGGTAAACACGGCCTCACAGAGTTCAGAGACTAGTGCAAAAAGAGACACTTACCTAAGCAATTAAACTAAAATGAAGAATAGAATAATGAAGAAATTCAGCAGATATGATTGTGAATTTGCACCATAATGTTTGCGAGGGATGAAGGGAGGTTTCATGGAGACAGGAGTGATAACTTGGGCCCTAAAGATGAGTGGGAGTTTTCCAGGGAAGACGGAAGGGGCAAGAGACGATGGGAGGGGTGCTCGCTTCCGAGTCTCACCGAGGCTGTTGGAATTATCTTACTTGTTCTTTAACATGAGAACAGCATTCCACATTTATGGAATTGACCTCTTTGAAGGAGGTTTGCATGACTGTCTCGGTCATACTGTTCAGGGTTGGGAAAGTGCCCTTTTGAAGAGAAGTGCCAAAGCAGTTTCATCATTTAGATCCAAAGTGGAAAGATTAAACCCAAATAGAAGTAGTCTTGAGAAATGGGAGCACAGGAAAATAAGTGGCACATAGAATTCCTTCCATCAAGAAGATGGGCTCTGTGCTCAGAGAGGAAGAAGAGACGTGGGCCACACGTGGGGACTGTGGGGCTTGAACAATTCAGAGAGCTGCACATGAACTGTTCTGAGAAAACAGACCCTCTGCCATGGGGCCTTCCTTGGTGGGGAGCAGGGTGTGTGTTAGGGTGAGGGGTGCAGAAGAAACAGGACCTGTAGGGCCATTTCAGCATCTCTATGGAGCAAGCAGGTGTCATCTCTACTAAAAGACAGCAGAGAGAAAGGGGGGAAAGGGGACGTAATGAGTGGTCTTTCAAACCAAGGCATATGAGAATGAGTCCAATGTCAGATTGGATGGGGGTAAAAAGAAATGAAGTATTTGGATCCTAAGGATCTTCCTTTTGAAATAATGCTGATCTGTGGTTCCTCATGAAAGGAGGATTCAACTAGATAACTTGTTCCCTAATAACCTTTGATTTGATGACATTCAAGGTTGAGTGATTTAAGATGTGCTGAAAAAGTGGAATTTGGCAAACCATGGACATTTAGATTTCCTGCAGGAAGCACAGTCTTCTGTTACACTGTGCTTTGCCGAGGGGAAGCCATCAGTCTTGGGAGTTAGGAATTGGCTACGTCCATCTCAGCAGCTGGATCCCTTGATAGCACTGAATCATTTCCCAAACTGCTTTTTCTCTTGAACCTAATAAATATCATTGTTGGTTGTATGGATCATCTTTGTCGGGAGGGGGTAGGGGAGGAACTTATATCCAACTTCGAACTCTGAAAACAATATAAACATAAGGAGCAGCATATTTAATTTTTTTTCAGTTATTTGATTGGTCATAAAATGTGTTTATTTCCCAAGAGTCTTGCCTAATTCATATGTAATATATGAAGGCTCCTAGAAACGTTCCTTGTCTAGACACCCCCATTAAAGTATTACATTGATTTTCTTGTTCTACATGCATATGGCCAAGACAGGTCTTTTGCCAGGTCTGAGGCAGGGAAAACAAACAAATAAAAACTTCTATGGGGGGTTGTGGGGAGACCCAGGGGAATAGGGGCAGGGATCCTGCCTTCACTGTGGAAACTCCTATGAAAACAGGCAATTTTATTCACCTTTTCACTTCATATGTTCAAACAGCTTTGCACATTACTCACAAAGTACCTTAGTCATAAGAAATGTGTGGCCATAATTTCATGACAACATATGGCTTGTTACAAATAAGTTCTAAAGGAAGGTATTTTTTTTACTTCCTGAGACACACTGTGGATTAAAATCAAAGTGTAATTTGTGCCTACAGGTATCCTTCTGAGCTGAAATATTTAGTATCTTGCTGAGGCGCTGCACATCGATTAGATATTTTTTTTGGAAATCGAAACAATATGAAAAAGTTTAAAAAGCAATATATTCAATCCTGCTTGGTAATTCTGAAAAGACCTTTAGGCCTTGGTTTTATCATCATCATAATCAAAATGGCATCAATAGTAATATTAAAATGGCATCAATAATAATAAGTAATAAGATAATAAGCAATTATAACCAATAACTGTTATCATTACCAAAGCCTTTTGGTATTGATAACGAAGTTTTTTTAGTTTATGCTAGAGTTCTTTATGTAGTAGGTAAAGTAAAGGCTTTTTATCCATTTGACTGCTCTTTTTTTTTTTTTTTGTCTTTTTGCCTTTACTAAGGCCACTCCCACAGCAAATGGAGCTTCCCAGGCTAGGGGTCCAATTGGAGCTATAGCCGCCAGCCTACACCAGAGTCATAGCAACGTGGGATCCGAGCCATGTCTGTGACCTATACCACAGCTCACAGCAACGCTGGATCCTTAACCCACTGAGCAAGGCCAGGGATCAAACCTGAAACCTCATGGTTCCTAGTCAGATTCGTTAACAACCGAGCCACCACGGGAACTCCCTGACTACTCTTGAAGCCTATGAACACAATGAAAGTAATACTTATCTTTTCCCACAAAAGATAAAATGAGGGCAGAGAAACTCAGATTAAAATGATAGCTGCAGAAATTGAGGTTGGACAGCAAGGTACAGTAAAAAGTTTATTGCTACAGGAAAATTCGATGTGGTCTTAGAAGGGAGTTTCATGTTACAAAACAGAGCAGACAAGGCAGGAGGGCAGAGGTGGGACGTTAGAAGACCTGGATGACGTCTTGTTCCTTCCAAGTGTGGTTTTAGGCAAGTACCATTGTTTCTCCGGGCTTTGTCAAAGGAGGGGGAAATCTCAAGGATATAGTCTTTCTGGAGTCTAAAGCTGCGTGTATATCAACCCATCCTACCCACCCCATGAGTAAGATGAGAAGGGGAGCTGCTCCAGGCAGGGTCCATCCCCAGATCCTCATGCTTCCTGTACCACACAGTAGGTCTTCCAGAAAGTCTGATCAATGAATTGTTCGTGGTACCAAACACCTGGAAACAATCTCAGTGCCCTTTGGAAGAGGACTGACATTATAATCACAGCCTTACAACGGATGCGGTCGATTTATATGTACCAAGGTGGAAGGGTTCCCCCGAATTTATTGTGGTAGAAAAACAGAGGTAAAGAATGGTATGTGTACTTTGGACTTTGTTGGGTAAAAATAAATGAGAGCACATGTATCTGTATAGATACTCCATCATACGCATAGAATCTGTCTTAGAGGAGTCACTGGAAACCAGCAACAATGGCTCTCTCTCAGCGGGGAGATGAAGGGATGGGAAGGAGAACTTTTTAAGATTTGCTTATTGCACAAATGTGTGTTTTTTAATCTTCTACATATGTGAAATTTTCTTTCAAAATAACTCTACTACTGTATATTATATGTATTTTGCATGTGTGCACATGTAATGGGGGGGAGAGCATGAATCTTAATATTTAAAAAATGTTTGGACCCTGGTTTCACTGCTCCCCAGTTATGTGACCTTGGCCAAGACAATTTATTTTCTTGTCTCATTTTGACTAACTTTCAGGGTTTGTGTTCTCTTTTCTGACAATTATCTTTTCTGAGATTACCTTTCTTTATTTGTGAGGTGGGGTGAAAACATTTCCCTCTCATTGTGTGCATGTGAACACCATATCGTAGCAAACAGCATGTAAGTGTGTCTCTACCTCCCTGGTGCATTGGTCTTGGGATTACAAATCTTGATTTCTCTTTTCCTAGCTTCATTCCGATATTGACTCTGGTGATGGGAACATTAAATACATTCTCTCAGGTGAAGGAGCTGGAACCATTTTTGTGATTGATGACAAATCAGGGAACATTCACGCCACCAAGACACTGGACCGAGAGGAGAGAGCCCAGTACACACTGATGGCTCAGGCGGTGGACAGGGACACCAACCGGCCCCTGGAACCACCATCAGAATTCATTGTCAAGGTCCAGGACATTAATGACAACCCTCCTGAGTTCTTACAGGAGACCTATCATGCCAACGTGCCTGAGAGGTCCAACGTGGGTGCGTATGGTTGGGGAAGGGGGTATGTACGGCAGAGGACCAGCTCTGCCTGCAGCCTTGGTGTCTCTGTGGGTGGGTGGCCTGGTGCCTGGTCTCCCAAGTCAGGAAACAGAATTTATGCTGTATCTTCTGTAGCAAAAGAATAAGCAAAACTTATGTACATAGCTGATGTTTCAAATATTTTAAATCACCCTGAGGTTTTAAACTCTAAACTTACAAAATATGAGGAAGTATGGAGGAGTAAGATAAACACGATCAAATCCAAATCATCCTGCCCCTGGCACTTATTAACCTCATAACTTGGAATCCGTTGCATCTGTTCTCTCAGCCTGAGTTTCTCCTCTGTAAAATGGGAATAAAAGGATTAGAAAGAATATAACTGGTCAATAGTGCATGTTGGTGTTCAATAAATAATAGTGGCAATATTTGTAGCATGTAGGCACGTGGTAATTAATGATTTGCAGGCACCATTGCACCATTTAATTTTTGCTGTGACTCATCTCTGCAACAGGGTAGGTCCTGTTTGACTTATTTTGCAGTTGAGAAACCCAAGTTAGAAACAGGTTAATGAGCTTATTCAAGGTCGTCTGAGCTTTCAAGTGGATCCAGAATACATACCTAAGCATACTATGTTACCATCTGTTAGAATAATTCAGAAGCATCTATATCTTTTTTTTTTGTCTTTTTGCTTTTTCTAGGGCCGCCCTCGCGGCATATGGAGGTTCCCAGGCTAGGGGTCTAATCGGAGCTGTAGCTGCCAGCCTACGCCAGAGCCACAGCAATGTGGGATCCGAGCCGCGTCTGCAGCCTACACAACAGCTCACGGCAACGCCGGATCCTTAACCCACTGAGCGAGGCCAGGGATCAAACCCGCAACCTCATGGTTCCTAGTCGGATTCATTAACCACTGCGCCACAACGGGAACTCCAGCATATATATCTTTTATCATGCATAAAAATATATCACATCATTAAAGGACAGTTCTATGAAAGATTTACTCAACTAGCTACCTTCTCCTGGCAATAGCTTTTGATTGGCTTTATAGAATGTATGTAGTTGTGGTCTTTTGAGAAGCATACCTCATATTAAGAAGGGTTTTTCTGGAGTTCCCATCGTGGCGCAGTGGTTAACGAATCCGACTAGGAACCATGAGGTTGCGGGTTCGGTCCCTGCCCTTGCTCAGTGGGTTAACGATCCGGCGTTGCTGTGAGCGGTGGTGTAGGTTACAGACGCGGCTCGGATCCTGCATTGCTGTGGCTCTGGCGTAGGCCAGGCTATAGCTCCGATTCGACCCCTAGCCTGGGAACCTTATTAAAAAAAGAAAAAAAAAGAAGGGTTTTTCTTTCAGATGATAATCAGACCTGTTGTGATCAGGGAGTGAGTATGGTTGTGTGAATCAGAGATTTAGAGCTCCAGTGAATTTAAGGATCATCAGGGCCAAACTGCCCATTTTACAGATGAGAAAACCAAGTACTGAGATTGTGAATCAACCTGTTCAAGAAAGTTAGATACAGAAGTGACCCTAGAACTCTGAGCTCCTTCTACTTTGCATATAGAGCTTTTGATACTTATATATATATACACAGTCCCCTTCTCCTCCAGCTAAAGTCAGATCCTCTCATCTTTTATGAAAAGCCAGCTGAGCCATTTCTGACTTCTCTTCCCTTTGCCCTACCCAGCCCTTTAGTTTCTCAGTATTCACCCAGGGATTTTAATGAGACACAGCAGACATCAAATAAATCACTAAATAGGAGACAGCATTTGTCAGCAGCTGAGCCGGGGAAAAAGGCCAGTCATCAGAACGGATGTTACAGGAGAATTTTCATTAACCCCACCTCTTGGGGCTCCTTGGTGCTTAGAGATAACACCCAAACTTTCCATTGTGGCCTATGAGCAACACGTGTCTCTGTTGTCAGCTATCACTGGATGGGAATCATGGCCGGGCCTCTGACCAGCCAGGTCATCCCAGATAACATCGTATATCTTTCTCGGTATTTGTTTTGTCATCTAACAGTACGGATAATGTAAACCCTGATGTGGTTTAAATAACAAAGATAGAAAAGAATTGTAATGAACTTAGGGGATTTCTCAAAGCAGATTAAGGTAGAGGATGAGCTTATTAACTCCATTATAAATCACCACTACCTAGAAAAGTGCCTGCTTATGTGGGAAGAGCTCAAAAAATGTTGTTTGCATGAAATAGTGAATTGCAGAAGAGTCATTAGAAAAAAGTGAGATATATTTTTACTCCAGGTGAAAATCACTGACAACTTTGTAAATTAAGGTGTTGTCAGAGGCTGTGTAAATGGGCTCCCGTGCCTCCCACATAGAACCTGGTCCCTCTGCTGAAACTGTCACGGAAAGAACTTGGATTTGGTTGTTTGGGGGATAGAGATTAGACTTCTGAATCCCCAGTAACCCATTTTGCAAAAGAGACTGCAAAACTTCATACCTCTAGCACTTAGGATCTCACAAGCACAATGGATGTGAAAAACGCAGAGCAGGGAAGCCCTGGCAGGATACATAGAAAGTGCCCCAAACAGTGCCTGGTACCAGTAATGCAGTAATTACCAGTGCTCTCCCTCCAGCATCTCCCCGGCTCCATTCCAGCATTTCATGCCTTCGGATACTTGCAGCCAAAAAGGAACAGAGGTGTTCTTGGGAAAAAGCATCCCATCTTCCTTCAATTCCCTAGTTTCCTTCCGTTCTGACCCACACATGCTCACCTTAGATCTCACCAGCTGTCTACTGGTAGTTTCTGTTACATGACTACCAGACTCATTTGAGGTGGGAAGATGCGATTTTCCCGCCAGTAGGGAACAACATTCTGCACAATATTTATAGCCATAAATTAATTAAAATGTAGTATTAGAAGCCATTTTATTACATACAAAGCAACAATAAAATGATGTATTTATTGCTTAGCTACAGATGGAAGACTGCACTCTGTCCTTTCATGAAAAGCAATTCATCATTAATTATCCTTTATTATACTCTTTGGGAAGATTTTTACTTAATTATTTGATATACTGAACATTCCAATTGCATGGGTCTTCAAATGTTTTTGCAATAATGTTCACATTATTATTTTAACTACTATGCATAGCAGGATGCACTATGAATATAGAAAGATCATTTTTAAGCTACGGGAATTAAACAATAAGGAAGGAGGGGAGGGAAGCAGTGAAAGAGGGGGATTATTTTTGCATCTGCACCCCAGGAAAATGAAAGCATGTTGAATAATTTGGGGGTTTTAATCTTAGGACAAAACTTGGTGAGCTAGACTATACTTTGAAAAGCTAAGGAGCTGTTGCTAATGACTGTATTTCACTTTTAAGGAACATCAGTAATCCAGGTGACAGCTTCAGACGCAGATGACCCCACCTATGGAAACAGTGCCAAGTTAGTGTACAGTATCCTGGAAGGACAACCCTACTTTTCAGTAGAAGCACAGACAGGTACCGTGGAATGGCATTGTGATTTTTGACACATCGTAAATAAGGAGTCCAGGCTTGCTCCCTAGAACCTATTTGAGTCTCGGTTTTCTCAAGTATAAAAAGGGACACCTTCCAAGATCATTGTGAGGATGAGACATTTGTGCATATGCCTGGCCTAGTGTTAGCGTCCAGTGAACCTTACTTATTATTGCTTTTGTCTGTACTGCACTATATCACAGTAATAAATATAACCTTAGAATGTAGCTTTTAATATGATATCTCAAAATTCAACTTAAATTTAAGAATTTTATCTTAAAATGCAACTGTGGATCCAAAGGAAGAGCCCATGCATAGGACTTGAGGGCTGGTATAAAAACTGGTGGGTCTCAAAGCTTACTGTGAAGACCACTGTGCTAGGTCGAGTGTGGTGGGGGTAGGAACTGATGCTCAGGTATGTCTGGAAGACCACACATCCCTAACCTCCTCCACTGTACTTAGAGATTCCCCACAGGCATGAGCATCCAGAGAGGAAGCTCTGCAAACTCCTTACAGAAAACAAACAGCAAACTGAAAGAATGAACAAACATAACATCCCAAACCCACACCAAAATGCTTCACTCCGTGTATGCCAAATTTGATTCTAGGATCCTTTTATTAGAATAAACACTAAAATCCTGTGAAACTGCTAGTCCATAATATTATGTCCCAAACTTCTTTCTTTTTTTTTTCACAATATGTCCCATGGGTTTGAAAGATGTTTATAAATAATCCACATTTATTGTTAGAGTTGAAATTTATCAAATATATAAATATGTGTATACATTTATACCTAGTCTGCTAATCATTTTTCCCATTTACCAATTATAATTTCCTCTTAGCTATGTAATCACTTATTTGTAGCCACATTGCTTTGGATCACATTTTATGGGACTATGTGTTATGATTTCATCAAAAGCATTTACCAATTAATTTTCAGATCAACCAAGGATAAATGTGGAATTTCATCTAGACTTTGAGATGTTAAAGTTGCTGAAAGGACGCCAGTTGCAACTTTGTTGTTTCAGAGACTCAATTTGAACCTAACAATTTTTTTTTCTTTTTTTTCTTTTTTTTTTTAGGGCCACCCCCAAGGCATATGGAGGTTCCCAGGCTAGAGGTTGAATCAGAGCTGTATCGGTTGGCTTACACCACAGCCACAGCAACACAGGATCCGAGCCATGTCTGTGACCTATGCCACAGCTCATGGCAATGCCGGATCCTTAACCCACTGAGCCAGACCAGGGATTGAACCTGCATCCTCATGGATGCTAGTCAGACTCATTAACTGTTGAGCCATAACAGGAACTCCTGAACCTACCAAATTATTTAACCAGTAAAAAAAGAAGGCTCAGTGAGTTCAAGGATGTTGCTGAAAAACATAAAAACATTGGGGTCAGAAAAGGACAAGGGCTTAAAGCTCCCATGGTGCTCTCTTATATTTCCAGTATAAATGTTACCATGTCTACAGACAGAAAAAGCTTGCACATGTTCCCAAAAGATTTAAGTGAGCATGGCTTCCATACTAATAATGTGCTAATATACAGAGATCATGGTAAAATTCAATTATTAATGTATCATTGTTATCAGTTGACAGTGTTTGTATAAACACTGTATATGTTTTTAGCCCATTTTGTATACACCTTAAGAATTAACATTTTAATGTATTGCCTTCTACTTTTAACTTAAGGTGAACCATAGAAATGTTTCTTAGAAGTGCATTCAGTCATAAATTATCAAAAGTTCTGCTAGAAGTCCAAAAGCATGGGCTTATGTTATGAATGACCACGTAGTGGGGTCCTCAAATGTATCAGTCTTGGGAGTTCCCATTGTGGCTCAGTGGGAACGAATCTGACAAGCATCCATGAGGATATGGGCTCAATTCCTGGCCTCACGCAGTGGGTTACGGATCCAGCATTTCCATGAGCTGTGGTATAGGTCACAGACGTGGCTCAGATCTCACACTGCTGTGGCTGTGGTGTAGGCCAGCATCTGTAGCTCCAATCTGACCCCTAGCCTGGGAACATCCACATGCCACATGTATGGCCCTAAAAAGCAAAGAAAAAAAATATATATATTAGGATCTTTAAGTATTAGACCTAAAAATGATAAGGTTATTATTTGCGTTTACAATGCAATATATAAAACATAAAATGTTCATGCTCTATTAATAATAACAATTTATGAGAAAATACATTTATATGATGCTCTGGGTATGGCTGCTTTTTGATGGTAATGATTATGTTGGAATGACTCTTCTGTGAGGGCAGGTGCCATTTGATTCATACTTGCTTCCCCTGTGCCCAGGTCTTTTTTGTTATAATGTTATCAATGAATATCTGTGATGTTTCCTGCTCACCTGTCCAGGTATCATCAGAACAGCCCTTCCCAATATGGACAGGGAAGCCAAGGAGGAGTACCACGTGGTGATCCAGGCCAAGGACATGGGTGGACACATGGGTGGACTCTCAGGGACAACCAAAGTGACGATCACACTGACTGATGTCAATGACAACCCACCAAAGTTTCCGCAGAGTAAGTAGGTGGGCTTGGCTTTCATTTTCCAATGATGCCACCGCCAACTCTCTTCTCTGACCCATCCCTGCTGTACTCAGCTTTCAAGAAGAAATTTTTAAAAAATAGATGCTCTTTATATCATTCTTGCCAAAAAACAAGACAACAACAATAACAACAGAACTGGGGTGAAGGAAAGCAGAAACATAGTGTCTACAAGTCTGGAAACAAAAAATCTGTTTTGCTAGGTATTTTACTAGATACTCCTGATGCAATGTAGTAAGTAATTAACCTTTCTCTGGCTCACTGTTCTCATTTCTTTTCTTTTTCTTTTTTTTTTTTTGTCTTTTTGCCTTTTCTTGGGCCGCTTCCACGGCACACGGAGGTTCCCAGGCTAGGGATCTAATTGGAGCTGTAGCTGCTGGCCTACGCCACAGCCACAGCCACAGCCACACGGGATCTGAGCCGCGTCTGTGACCTACACCACAGCTCATGGCAACACCGGATCCTTAACCCACTGGGAAAGGCCAGGGATCAAACCCACAACCTCATGGTTCCTAGTTGGATTCATTAACCACTGCGCCACGACGGGAACTCCTGTTCTCATTTCTAACCTGGATACGTAATATACCTGAATCAGTAATCTTGTTACCTAACAAGCTGCCCCAAACCTTTGTGGTTTAAAACAATAAAAGTCATTTATCTTTTTGTGAGTCTGCAATTTGGGCAAAACCTAAGGAAACAGTTTGACTGGGGCTCAAGGATCCACTTCCAAGATGACTCACTCATATGGCTGGTGAGTTGTGTTGGCTGTTGTTTCCTCTGCATGCCGTTCTCTCCAGGGAGTGGCTTGGATAGGTTCTGAAAGTGAAAGAGAGTCCCAAGGACCCCAAGGCCACCAAGCACAAAGTGTATTGCTTATTGTGACCCATCGTCAGAAATCACACAGCATCTCATCATGTCCACTATTGTCCTAAGACTGTGCTTATAGACCCCAACTTTCAAGTGAGGGACTGTTAAAGTCATGTTGAAAGAAGAGCATGTGGGCTGGCAGATATTGTTTGGGCCATTTTTGGAAAATACAGTCTTCCATAGGACCCAATTAATAGGATCTTATTAGAACTAAATGAGCTAGTATAAAATCTTATAATGATCTCTGGCATAAGCTGTCAACAAATGGTAGCCATCGTTATTATCTAGGGGATTATGGTCCTCCTACAAAATGCACAGGACTGCAGTAGGAAATAAAAGAAAAGATGATTTGAAAGGTCATTATGAATAATTATAATTACAAACAACCACCATCCTTAAATGAATACTTACTACTATTGCAAATCTCCAAGAGAGCCTCCATTTTACAGATAAAACTGGGCTCCATGAGAGGTGCAGTAAGTTGCCCAAAGAATGTAGCCAAGCCAGATTTTGAACACAACTCTGATTATGTGAGCATAAGTTTAGACAAAGGTACAGTATGGTAATGACACTGGTGCTGCCAGTTCACGGGGAGGGCACCATGAGAATGTCATCTTCATTAGATTAGAAGAGTAGCTGTAGAGCCTGTGAGTTTATTGCCAGAGAGATGGCACTTTTTATAAATGAGGAAACAGGGAAGGCAACCAGCCCCAGGAAAGTGTGATGCTCACTCAAAGGAATCCAAAGACAATGATCTCCACAAGGGAAACACTGAGAGAGGATTACACAGCAACAGGCAGTTTTCTAAACGTCTCAAAAGAGATGAAGACTGCTCTCCCTGGTCATGCACAAGGATCAGCATCCCAATAAACTTAAGCCTCGTAGAATGTTGTAAAAAACTGCATGCTCCATTATCCACATCTAAAATTGTCTGGTATGCGGGATGGAAAAGGCCATGCAGGACTGTTAGCAGGCAGCTATTGATGCCCTCACTCACACACAACCATAAAGTTAATCGCTGCAGTGTCCATAGAAGTTTCATAGCCATGTATTTGGGGATTTGGAAAAAAAAAATCAACTCAGAGCAGGTTTTCCTAAACCTTCATGTAACTTGTTAATTATCTACAAAGTCTCCTACCTCCCACTTGTCCTTTGTCATGGAGGGCACGTTGTGTTGATGTGGAATGGGTATGAACTGAAAGGATTCACAGCCAAATAGTTTAGATAAATTGTGGACAGAGTATTGGAATGGATAACATCCACAGCTTAAAGAGTTTGAGTAACTTGCCCAAGGCCACTTGGTTTGGAAGTGCTAGAGGCCAGGTTTCCAACACTAGCTTCTCTATGAGGTTTCTCAGAGAATATTTTTAAATTGTGATAATGCAAGTAGAGAATTTCAAATCTCACTTCTCTACTGAAAACCTTCCAGTGGCTTCCAACCAAGCTTAAAGAAACCCTGAAGTCTCTTCCATCTCCTACAACGCCCTTCGCGCACAGTTGAGCTCCGGCCCTCCGACCTGCCCTTCTCTCTTCCCAGAAGGCTCCAGGCACACTTGCCTTGCTATTCTGTATGTGTTCCATGTGCTCCCACTTTAGGGTTTTTGACATTTGCTATTTGCTTTGTCTCTAATTTCCATCCCCAGATAATCACAGGATTTATCCTGCTCAGTCTCTTCAGGGGAGTTCAGATGGCGTCTTCTTAGAGGTGTTTTCTCTGACCACCCTGTTCAAAATCAATCACTCATACATGCTCTTTCTCTATCACATATTTAATGCAAGCGTTCAGTCACACACACTCATATGCACAGTCATGCTCACACACAATCATACACTTGTGCACAGTCACACTTATACATTTTAAATACCCTCTGCCTGTCACCATCCTTTATTTTTCTCCTTCTTAGCAATGGTATCAGAGTATGCATACATTTGGGGTATTTTTTTCACTTGAGACTGAGGGAGGAATTTTGAATACACACACGCACGTATTACTGTGTTTCCAAAGGCTAGGGCAGCTCCTGGCATACATTAAGTTCCCAATAAATATGAAACAAATCTATATGGAAAAGTCACACTATGAGAAATGTTTCCATGTGAGATAGCAGTTGACTAAATGGTGAGAAGGTGAAGGGGTCATGGAAGGGTCATGACCTTGAAGGATAAAATTTGCATTTGATTTTAAAATCAGTATGGAGCTATGAAAGGCTTTTAAACAAAGAAGGGTGTTCTTTTTTTCTGGGCACCTGGCAGTGCCATACATGAGTCTTAGAATTAATTTATGGACCATCCCAAAGAAATGAAAAAAAAATTTCGGTTTTTAATTGTATAAAGAAATACATAGCTCTCCATCCATTTCTGATGGGTAATGTACCTGGGCATTGTTTTCCTTTCTCACATGTGGCAGGTGACCCCACCCTACCACCCTGGCTCCCAATATTGTTTCATCATCCTTTGTAGAAAACATTTCTTTGACAAGCAAGCCATGTGGGATCTGCCTCCCATCCATTCGCTGCTTTCATGTTTTCAATCAAGAGAAAGTTCAATTTCAAACCCTTTGAGAAATTTATTGGGATTCAATGAAATCTAAAGTCTTACAGCTGCCAAATAAAAGGGAAAATAAAAATAGATGTCTTCTTCTTCTAGGCGTATACCAGATGTCTGTGTCAGAAGCAGCTGTCCCCGGAGAGGAAGTAGGAAGAGTGAAGGCTAAAGACCCAGACATTGGAGAAAATGGCTTAGTCACATACAATATCGTTGATGGAGATGGGATGGAATTGTTTGAAATCACAACGGATTATGAAACACAAGAGGGCGTGGTGAAACTGAAAAAGGTGAGTGAGGGTGAGGAGCGGCGTGGCCTGCTTTGCCAAAGCAGCACAGCAGGAACCAGGGAGTTGAAGACTAAGAAATGAGAAGATGGGCGGCTGAGGACTGGATCTGACTTTGTAGTTGAGCTCTGAGCTTTGGGGAGATAACAGAACTATACTCCAGACGGAGAAGGCAGAAGGGGCTGATGATGTCTGCCTGAGATTGATAGTTTTTATATGGTTTGGGAAGTATAGTCAATAATAATTTAATATCTTTGGTGACAGATGACAACTAGACTTACCATTTTGAAACATATATGTTATATTGTGCACCAGGAACTAACATACTATGGTAGGTCAATTATACTTCAAAAACAAACAAACTCATGGAAAAAGAGATCAGATTCCTGGTTACCAGACAGGGGAGGGGGGAAGGGGGAAACTGGATAAAGGTAGTCAAAAGGTAAAAAGCTCCAATTACAAGATAAATAAGTACTAGGAGCATAATGTACAATACAATTAATATAATTAACACAGCTTTATGTTATATGTGAAAGTTGCCAAGAGAGTAAATCCTTAGTTTTCATGAAAATAACTTCTTTTTCTTTTTCTTCTCTATCTGTATGAAATGATGAGTGTTCACTAAACCTACTGTGGTGGGTTTCATGATGTATGAAAGTCAGATCATCATGGCCTACACCTTAAACTTTATACGGTGTTCTGTGATAATTATATCCCAATAAACTGGAAGAAAAAAAGGGGGTGGTGATACCTGCTCTGAGATTGCTGGTTAGCTTTGTATGACTTGGCACAGTTTCCCTGTGGAAAGAAATACAACTAGATAAACCTAGATTTTGGAGAAGCAGCCCTGAGCATGCATGAAGTTCCCTCTTTAGCCCTGCCAAGTTCTGAGGCTCTTCAGAACTTTTCCTGTCAGAAACATCCAAGGCCCATTACATTGCTGGGCCCTCTATGAAACTTGAACCAATATTCTGCTTGATTTTTCTCTCAAAATTGAACTTGCGAAGCAATAATCATGGTCATCCGTCATGGTCAGCTAAGTTCTTGCTAAAAATATGTCCCTGGGATTAATTCACTATAAGAGGGGTTTATTGTTTGTTCTTGTTTTGTTTTATAAAAAGTCTAACATATACTCAGTACTAAATATTGGCCACATGAAACCTGAGTCTCTTATAAACATTCATTTATTTTATATACTAAAAATCATATAAAGTAAATGGTATTATCCCAGTGAGCAATGATACCTCAATTTAATTGTAAGGAGACTGGGGTTCAGATGATAATTTGACCCTGTGGTAATCACACAGCTAGCAATTCAAAGACATGGAATTCAAACTTAGCATATTCTGGAACATCTTCCCACTCAAAATGTTTTGGAAATAGCTGGACCAGAAAGGGTTTATAAAAGAGAGCCAGATTTGATTCACTTTCAGGTAAAGAAACAGAGTATATTCTAAAACGGTTTCCCTCCCTGATTTACCACTTGAGAAATCAACACCTCTCTATCATCAAAGTATATGGAGTATTAAATCTGAATTGGATGATGGGATTACCTTGGTTTTAATCAAGCATTCATTTTCAACTTGGTTCTGTAGCATGAATATTAAGCTCCTTGGTGTGATAGAAAAGATTGGACTGGAACACTGATAAAAAATTAATTTGAAGAATCAATAAAGAGGCCAGTAGCTGGAGAGGAGGGAAGAGTGGGCTGGGGGAAGATTCCTTGAAAGAATCTTCTGGGAAGATTGAAAGAATGTTCTAGGAAGCTGGCTTTTCACAATAGGCAGAAGCATCACTGAATTTGGGAGTAGCATGAGGGGACCCGGAATAAAGGGGAAGTAGAGGTGATTCTGCAGTAAAAGAATATGAAAGTTGGGGTGGACTTTGGATACTTGGAAAAGCCAGCATTAGTGATGATGAGTGGTGTAGCCATGGAAGCCTAATCGCCAGACACTAGGGGCTCAAAGTCATCCTGTCTGCTTCTCCTCTGGAAAAGTAGCTGTGTGAATAGTGTACAGCATAGAGCTGTCAATTTGCTTTGTTAATTAATATTACTACCCCTCCTGCCTGACGCTGACATATGAGCAGTGACATCAGCGATTCCTGCCTCCCATCCTTCGCTGTTCAAGTAATTGGGTAGTTGGGTATGCTAAGGTTGTCACCTGTTTTCAGTGTACTCAGGGTATAAGCACACACTGTCTCTAAAATCCTGAAACATTTAAATCACCCCGTGGAACTAACACATCACAAATGAGCTCTCTGCATATGATTAATTTGCACAGTTTCCCGCAATTTGGTATGTTTATTCCAGGCAAAGGAATGATCTTCTATAAAGCACTGACGTTTAGATTTAAAACAGAGGAAGATGTTCTCTCATTTGTAAGAGAGCATTTGCTTAAGCTTGGAGCACAGAGCTCCAGCTGTCCAGCAGGGGAAAAAAAAAAATGAGAGGTGAATTTCATAGAGTAAAATGATGGACCCTTATAGAAATCATTATATATGATTTAGTAATATAAAAAGATATGGAAAGATCCATGGAAATATTTTTGGCTTTTAAAAGTATTCTTTTTATGACCACACCTTTGGCATAAGAAGATTCCCAGGCCACAGGTTGAATTATAGCTGTGGCTGCAGGCCTGCACCACAGTCATAGCCACACTGGATCTGAGCCACATCTGTGTCCCACACGACAACTTACAGCAACACCAGATCCTTAACTCACTGAGCAAGGCCAGGGATAGAACCAGCATCCTCAGGGACATTATGTTAGGTTCTTAACCTACTTAACCACAATGGAAACTCCTAAAATGTTCTTTAATTCGGTTTTTTTTTTCACTTTTTTCTTAATTCATTCACCCTTTTATTTCTACCAAGAGGTACTGAGTTATTATTTGTCAGGCAGGCTCTTTTTATGAGAGGCTAGACATCTCAAGTTGAAGAAAGAGTGTCCTGGTCATAGGGATATCACAATTAACAGGACAGTTAAATAAAAAGATAATTAAAAGAGAGCAGATTTTTCCAGCCTTAGCACTTGGAACATTTCAGGGCAGAGAATTTTTTGTTGTAGGGAACCGTTGTGAACATTGCACAGTGTTTAGAAACATTCCTGGCCTCTCCTCACTAGATGTCAGTAAGCACACACCCTACCCTACCAGTCATGACAATAAAAAATAGCTCTAGACATTGTCTAATATCCATGGGGTAGGGTAGAGAAAAATCACTCCCCAGTGGAGAAGCGATGGTAATAAAGTCTGATAATATCTATGAATATGGGTCATGAATGACTTCTTACAGGGGGCTGTTCTGGACCTGAGTCATCATAAATGAGTAGGAATTTACCAGATAGATAAGGAGAGGAAGGTCAGAGAAAAAGAGCTCATGATGGACTGGTCTTGATGGAAATAGACATATTTAAGAAACTTGATTAAGTTCGGTCTTGAGGGTTTTGAGGTGGATACTGTGGGAACATCTGAAAAACTCTTATTGGAATTCAAGGGAGAAATTACAGAGATCTGAAGAAGGCAGAAGAGGTACGGGTGAAGAATTCAAGAGTTATTTAGGATGTAGAGTCATTCATTTACTGAATAGTTTAGGAAGCAATAAATATTTCTTGAATACTTTGTGACAGACACAGTAGGTGTCAGGGTTATAATGGTGCATAAGAGAGAAGCTGCCTCAAGGATATTGAAACAATCTCTGTGTGGTTAGTTGAAGAAGAACCAGTGCAAAATAAAAATGGGACTTGTTGTCTTGGAAGTCATGGGGAGAAAAATCCAATCTGTTCCCTGTAATACCTTTGACCAAGTGGGACTCCCAATTATCACTGAGGGATCTCAGCACAGTTTCTGAGCTACTTACTTTCAAACAAATAAAATCCTTATAAAGCAGTGTGAGAGCAGCATTAGAAGGCATTTTAAATATTCTCTATTTTAATAAAGCCACTTTCATGCCTGATTATTTCTTTATATTCTCTGTCCATGTGTATATAGATGTGGATGTACATTGTTTAACACAGTTGTAGTCATAGGGTGATCTGATTTGTTAACTTAATGGCACGTCATAAACATTTTACATGCTGTTATATAATATACATAATCATTTTTAATGACTACATAACATCCCATCCTATTGATGGACCATTATTTCCTTAATAAAATCTCACAGTTGGATTTGGTGTTTTGTGTGTATGTTTCCCATGGTTAGATATAACCCCACTATGATATCTAACCAATATCATGCATTTTTGAATACTGTTTGTTTTGGTTTTCTGTCGAATTAATTCCTCGGGGAAGATTTTTAGAGGTGGGATTAGTAAGCTTGGGGGTATTGAGATTTTTATGGCTTATGTAGTGTGTTGCCTCATTTAGCTTTATTTCAGCCTCTCAAAATATGGATATAAATGTTCACATGGGAAAGTGCCCCTTAAATCTCTTTTGGAAGGAAGCAGGGAATAAATTAGAGGCAAATGCTTAAATATTGTCCATCGGCTCTGCTTCCTGTTCTGTCATAATGTTTGGTACATGTGATCATTTGGTATAGTCATTCCTGGGCATTGGGGAGGCAAAGATCATCAAAGATCAACAAGACTCAGTTGAGTCCTTTGGGATGCTCTTCACCTAGCAGGGGTGGAGGATGAAGGTCTGCAGAAGGGCAGCTAAGGGACCACACAGATCTGCCTAGGGGAGATGGGAAAGACTTCACAAGCTTAAGATGACCACCAGAAGACAATAAAATCTCACCACACTAGGGAAGGGCATTCTACACAAGGACATTTGCAACGATTTGGGGAGCTTTTCTTGAGATTCAAAAAAGGGTCAGGTATACTTGCAGTGTGACTATACTGGCCTCAACATCAACAAGGCTTTCCAGTGGAAATGCTCTTGGTCCTTAGGCATATGCCCAAACTGAGGTCAAAACATTCTGTTCTGGGAGCGTCAATAGGCTGAGAACATTTCCCCTTACTTAGTCTTAGAACTGTCATATTGCAATTTTGGATTTTTGTCTAATTTTTGAGAGATTTTTGAGATTTTGAAATATTGCAGCACTCTCATACCTTCAGCCTATAAATATCATTCCTTTCTGCTGCTCAAGTAACCCAATGAAGGACAAAGATGCTGCTGAGTTCTGGAATGATGGAGCAGCTGGGGTCAGATTTTGCTTCAGGAAAAGGGAGTGTTCTCTGACTCTGGGGAGATGGGGGTGAGACGATGATGGTTCAAAGCATTTAACTTTCCTAAAACTGGAACCATCCTTAGTTTGGAGTTCTGTAGAATTAGGTTAGGACTAAGCCCTGTGATTATATGCCCATTAAAATAACTGTTTACCAGGCAGATGACAACAACATGGCAGGCAGATGCTAGCTTAAAAGACCCAACTCTTTCCAAACATTTGGGAGCTCAGCTTCATCCAGAGTGCTAATTAGAAAGTTCTTTTTCCTAGGCATGAGGGCTTGTTCTCCTCTACAATTTTACTTTTCATGCTTTGCTGATTGACTCCCTGAATTTGCTCTCCCTTAGAGTTAGGGAGTGCTAATCATCAATTTCTTAAGAATTATAGCCATTCAAATGCTACTTTTTTTTTGAAGAAGCATTACTTCAACTACATAATATTTTTCCATGTCTGTGTAAAATGCATATTGTTTATAATTGTTTCCTTTTTTAAATGTTCATTTTAATTATTAAAGGTTAATACTTCTTTTTTGTGCGACTGTGCCCACAGCATGTGGAAGTACCCCAGGCCAGGGAAAGAACCCACACTGCAACAGCAAATGCAGTGACAACACAGGGTACTTAACCCACTGAGCCATACAGAAACTCTAATTGTTTTTCTTTAAATGGACTTGTACGCATATGCATTCTTTTAACAAGGAATCTGTCACATGTCCTATATCACTTGCCATAAATAGGAGGTAACCTAAAAATGAATGCAATCGAAACAAAACGATGTCATTATATTCCATCTAAAAAGTTGTGTCGTAGTCTCTTAAAAGGGATATTAGGAAGCATATTAGGTATGTTAAAAGTTATCACTACAGTGAGATTCTCTTGATGTGTTTGGGAATGGAAGAAGTGGAAAAGGAGGGACATTGTGGACAATTAGGATAATGCCCTTCAAAAACCTCGCCCACCAAAATTACCCATAAACCACCTCAGGTAACCTTAATGGGCCACTGCTGGTAAGGGTTTGGAAATGCTACATGATCAGAAACTTACAAAATGATACTGTCAACATGATTAAGATAGAAGTGTGTGTATATGGAGGGGAGCAGTCGTCTGACAAGACATTGCTTTTTTCTCTGACTGAAATTCATTGAGTTTTTTTACTACCAATATTTTAGGTACTGTACAGAATGGGCTAACATTTATTTTTGTAATGTTTTAAGTCCTTCCCTTAAGTCATTTTAGTGACTGATTTGGGCAGCCTTAGTGTGTTCTGTGGGAGGAGGTTCATTTTAGATGATGTGGTCCTTATGTGTCTGTTGTGCTCCTAAAATTACCCATTAAGCACATTCTAAGTTTCAGCAATTGATTTGTCCGATTTTCTAACCAAATGGCTCAGGTAATTGGACATTGAATAGACACTGATTTTCTCTCTTTGAGGAACTAGTCACACTGCCCTACAAAACAATCAGGTCTTTCTTTTCCATTATTCTTTCAAGGAATTGGTTGTCAATCTTTTCTGCCTTCTTGCCAGCCTGTAGATTTTGAAACCAAAAGAGCATACAGCTTGAAAGTAGAGGCAGCCAACGTGCACATCGACCCGAAGTTCATCAGCAACGGGCCTTTCAAGGACACTGTGACGGTCAAGATCGCAGTAGAAGATGCTGATGAGCCCCCCATGTTCTTGGCCCCAAGCTATATCCATGAAGTCCAAGAAAATGCAGCC
This sequence comes from Phacochoerus africanus, assembly GCF_016906955.1. Taxonomy (NCBI): domain Eukaryota; kingdom Metazoa; phylum Chordata; class Mammalia; order Artiodactyla; family Suidae; genus Phacochoerus; species Phacochoerus africanus. Next base: position 25,599,954 of record NC_062551.1, on the reverse strand, counting down.
GCTGGCACTGTGGTGGGGAGAGTGCATGCCAAAGACCCTGATGCTGCCAACAGCCCAATAAGGTACAGAGAGATTTATTTTAAAAGCCTGACTGTGGAATTTTAGAAGTAAGAGGTTTTAGGAAAACCCTACAGGAACTATGTCCTTCAGTCTCAAAAAGGGTCCAAGATATCATTCAATGTAAACAAGATGAAGACTTAGAAGACATGAGTTCTGCTCCACCTTTGTACCTAGGCTTGTTCAAGCTCCATCATTTATTTCTCTTTGGAGCAGACTTCTGGTGTATACTAGGTCATGTAACCCTTAACTTGGCTCTGTCTCAGAGAACTGTGGTGAAGAATAAATAAAGACTAATTATAATTTACTGAACTCCTTCCTATGCTACAGTTACTCTACTGGGGGTGTTAGATATATAATCTGGTTTATCCCCTCAACTTTATTTTCTAGGAATTATCGTCCCTTAAATTGAGAGGAAATTGGGGCTCTGCAGGGCAAAGTGACTTAACCAAAGAGGCACAGAGGGTGAATAGGAGACTGAGAAAGTAAGCTCTGTCTATCTAACGGCTGCTGAGCACTTTGAAAAGATAACAAAGTACCCCTCAAATTAAGGGTACTTTTATTACTATGAACACAGTTGTGTGACTTAGAAGAAGAGAAAGCTAGAAAAGCAGCATAGAACCTGCCTCTCCCTCCTCCTCAGCCAGACTGCTGAGGTCGATGATGAAGATGAGAAAGAGGCTGGGAAGGAGGCTTGAGTGGAAGATTCAAGGCATTCCTATAGAGGGCAGAAATTTAAAGACTGCCTGAAATCTGCCCTGGACTGGATTCTTGTAGGTGTTTATTTCTCCACGCCCACTCCCCTAATTCCTTTCTTGCCTAGATTCCTTCCTCTGCTCCCAGTCTCCCACCTTTCTTCCCATCATCCTGCAGCCAGAATGATTGTTAATGAACATCCAGCATCACAGCGTACTTCAGCTAAAGGGCAGCAACAACAAATAAATCATTGATAGACTGATTCCCATTGTCCCCCACTCCAAAATAATCTCATTTCTCTTGCTTGGCTTATGGCTTTTCTTCAGGCCTCTCCCCCCCAATTCCTGCTGTGTCTTGCTGGTCTCTACAGCTTTCTGTCTTACTCTCCCTTCTCTCTAGATCTCAGATGCAGCTCGACTGTGCTGCTTGTCCTTTCTTAATTCCTCCTGTGTTCTTCCTCCTGGCTGAAGCTCTCTCCCTTTTCTTTCCAACTTACTACAGAGCACTCATTTTTTACACCTCCACTTAGGTGTCACCTGCTCTAGGAATTCTTCCAGAACACCCTAAGATGGACTGGATGCAGCTTCTACACCACAGCTCTTGCTACACCACATCACAGTGACACCTTGCATTGTGTATTGTCCTAGACACACTCCCAGAGGGCCAGGGACATGTCTACTGGGTCAGGGGTTGATGAGCTATGGCCCACAGAACAAATCCTGCCTCCATCTGCAATTGGAGGAACTTCCATACTACTTTCATAACAGCTATATCTTGAAAAGATCTCTGTACTCTTGTGTGCACTGCAGCTTTATTCACAAAAGCCAGGACATGGAAGCAATCTTAAGTGTCCATCGACAGATGAATGGATAAAGAAATTGTGAGATAAATATATATGTATAATGGAATATTATTTAGCTTGGAAAAAGAAGAGTCTGCCATTAGTGTGATAACACAGGTGAATTTGGAGATGCTATGCTAAATGAAATAAGCCAGACTCAGAAAAAAATATGTCTTATCACTCATATGTGGAATCTAAAGATATCAAACTGATAGAAACAGAGTAAGACGGTGGTTGCCAGGGGCTAAGGAGTGGGGAAAAAGGGGAGATATTAGTCAGTATGGAAACTATAGTTAATAATAATGTATAATGTATCATAGATTCGAAATTTACTCAAAGTAGATCTTAAGTGTTCTCATCCTCCCACACGAAACGGTCACTATGCGAGGTGATGAATATGTTAATTGTCTTGATCACGGTAGTCACTAAACAAGCTATATGTACATTAAAATATCACACTGCATAACATTAAGTACAAAAATATTTTTGTCAATCATACCTCAGTAAAGCTGGGAAGAAGAGTAAATAGATCTGAGAATAAAAAAAATCTCCATGGACAATGGAGTTTTTCTATTTATACCAAAGAAAATGCTGACAAGGCAGAAGGAAGTCCCAAAAGTAAATGTTGTTCGGTTGCCTTTAAGTCACTGAACGTTGCCCCTTTTGGGAGAAGGAAGATAATTACCCTTTGCATCTTCTTGGCTCCAGGCAACCCTGCACTAAATTATTTAAATTTAATCCTCAAACACTCTTGAGGCTGTGATCCCTTTAGGACCCAATAGATTTGATCCTTGGAGGCTCAAATGGCTGACGTGATTTACCCAAAGTCACGTGGCCAGTCATTATCGGAGACTGGATTTTAGTCCAATCTGCCTTGAGTACATTTTGAGTGTTTTACTCTAGCCGGGCAGCCACTAATGGAAAGATTTCCTGGGAAAGTTTGAGTACTATGTTCTCTGCATCCGAGAAGATACATTACATAACTGAGGGGCTTGGTAACACCTTTAAACGACTCAAAAATGTTCATGGTCTGAATTTTAAAAGAGTTAGCTTTGGCCTAGAATATCGAGGTGCATTAGCAGCTTTTTAGAAGAGTGGTGATGTAAAAACACATGGAACAACTGCTCATTTCCTCAGCACCTCATTATCTCCAAGGATCCACATCTGTGATTGGTTATTTGGGTCATGTTTTCAATGGAAGCTATTCTGTGCATGGAGGCATTTTTCATGGCTATAATTATCCAAAGATGCTCAGTTCTGCTCTTAAACCAACCCCCCTCACCCACTCAGGTCCCTGTTCTTAGAATTGCCAAACAATTCATAGAAGGACATTCGAAGCTTTTCCTAGCCAGACTACTTATGTTCCTGAGTACCTATCTTCACCTTTAAGGGGATTTATGTCCTTGCACATATGAATAGGGCCATACAGTGTCATTCAAACTCTTAGCTGCTTGGAAACGTTTGCAGCTCTTTCTTCTCAGAATCTCCAGCATTAGACGTACTTTCGTTCACCGTTTGCCTTCCTGACATAGTCTTTTCTCCCAACTTCCTTGGGAACCCCTTCATGCCCCAGACATACTTCACTCAGACATGTCTTCACTAGTCTTCAGTCCTAGTCCAGGCACTGGGGGCTCCCTGAGACTCAGCTTTTGGACTTCGAACTTTCTCTCTCTTTCTCTGTCCTTTTATCTATAGAGTTTCCATCTATGCTACTGATTGGATTGAGTTAAATCTGTAGATTTTCTGTGTCTGGGCTGATCCTTCTCCCAGATTTTTTTTTTTTTTTTTTTTTTTTGCTTTTTACGGCTGCACCCTGTGGCATATGGATGGTCCCAGGCTAGGGGTCAAATTGGAGCTACAGCTGCCAACCTACACTACAGCTCACGACAACGCCAGATCCTTAACCCACTGAGTGAGGCCAGGGATCTAACCCATGTCCTCGTGGATGCTAGTCAGATTGTTTCCACTGCGCCACAATGGAAATTCCCTCTCTGATTCTAATTCTGTACTTACTCTGCTGTCTGCTGTGCCTTTTTACAAGCCACTTGCTTCTTCCTTTACTGTTCATTCATTAAAAATATATTTTTGAGCCCATCCTTTTCTTAACCTAGTTAAAAAAAAAACAAAAAAAAACTGAGTCTACCCCTGACTCTAAAACCTATGATGAAGTAGAATTTTTGCTCTCATGGCATGGCAGCATATTCCCAATGGGATTTCAGCCTCTCCTTCCTGCTAAGTTGACTTTGTATCTCCCAGTGTCTCCCTCCGTGTAACACTCAGGCTAGAAACACTAGGACTCTCACAGCCTCCCACAGATCTCGGAATATCAACCAAGTCCTACTGTCCTCTCTTTACCACAGAGACTTCTACTCCCTCTGTCACTCCTATGCCTAACTCTCCTATCACCTCATTCCTGAAAAGCTCCATCAACTCTTTCCTCCACCCTCTCTGGTTCAGACCACCCTGCCCACCTATCGTATTCATCACCCTGAGAGTCTGATTCAGTTTCTTTGCTCGTCTCAGCAAAAGCCTTTCATGATTTCTCACTGGCTAGAGGATGAAGGTCACACTCTTCAGACTGACATTTGAGAGCGTCTATGATCTATCCACAGAGTGTAATAGCAGCAGCAGCAACAAAATCATAGCAGCTATATTTGTTGTTCTGTTTACTATGTGTGAGGCACTAGGTTATGCATTGTCAATGTCTATTATTTCATGTAATTCTTACTGATAACCTAAGAGGTACTATTAATATTCCAGTTTAAATGGTAAGTAAGCTGAGATTCATAGACCTGAAGTGGCTTTTTCCAGTATCACTCTGCTTTCATGTAGTAGAACATGGACTTTTATCTAGGGATTGACAAAACCAAAATCCAAGTGAAGCGCTTCTAGGGAATAATGCTTTACCAATGATCTTTCTTTCTGTGAGTGTGTCTGTCATGTCAACTAGATAGTAGTTATCCCCCCTAGTGGCAGGGATAAAATATTCTATTTTTTTTTCTTTCTTTTCACATAGAGCTTTGCTGAGGACTCAGTCACTGAGCCTCTGCTGACATTTATGAGGTGTATGATGGTTTTACTTCTGTTTCCTCACTGGGGAAAGAGACTCATCGTTCCATTCCCATAGGAAGCTGTGAAATCAACGATGTCCTGGATGAGCTTATGTTTTCTGTACTGTGAAATGTGCTGCTTCATAACCATTTCCTTTTTCTTATTATCTAGAAACCACATGATCTAGGATTGGAAGATCCCAGTTCTCCTATTGGCCCCCCCAGAAACCAGATAATAGACCACTTGCAAATCCCATCATTTATAAATTGAAAAGATGAAACTCTGTGACAGCCATGGTCTTTGCTACCTCTAATACTCTTTGGTTTCATGGCCCTCAGTGAATGCCTTCAGACATATGTACAGTGGGACCTCTGAATCCAGGGGTTCTGCATTGGTGGGTTCCACACTGATGGATTCAATGAAATATAGGTCCAAAATGTTTGAAAAAAGAAATTCCAGCAAGTTTCAAAAAACAAAACTTGAATTTGCTGCATACTAGCAACAGTTTACATAGCATTTACATTGTATTGAGTATTATAGAAGTCTAGGGATGACTTGGAGTGTCCAGGAGGATATGTTTAAGGTACATGCAAATATTATGCCATTTTATAAAAGAGGCTTGAATATCTGTGGATTTGGGTATCCATGGATTCCATCCCCATGGATGCCAAGAAATAACTGTCAACATTTATTAAGGAGCAGTACTTTATCCTGGGCAAGTTATTTCACCTTATTAAACCTTAATAAAGACTATTCCTATTGACTCATCTTCTTACCTTGCCCCCTAATATTCTGGAAATTATTTTGTCTTCTTAGAAACAAGAAAATTTTCTAGTGGACGAGAGTGGCTAAAACTTTCTTACTATGTTGTTAAACTCAGCCTAGGGTCATTAAAGTCTGGGGAGAATGCTCTACAAATGAAGAGCCAAGCCTACTTTGCATATCTCACCAAAAATTTCAGAACCAAGCTACATGAGAACCCCTACAACCAAATAAACTGAATAAATTTACTCAAAATTTAGCATTTTCCTTTAAGTAAGGAGAAAACTGATTTTTTTAGGACTATAAATGATCTTTGATGATAAATTTAGGTAAACTTAAGACTATTTAATATTTCATATGCAAAAATATGGCAAAGGTTCCATACATTCGTGACTTTCTGCGTAGTTTGGGAGCAAGGCAAACCCACTTCTCAAATGCAGGTTCATAAATATTCAGATGGTGGGTGATTGTAGTAAATATGGAGAAATATGCAACATGTTATTCCATTTCTCAATCAAATATGCTAAACAGCTCTTTCATTCATTGTCCTGAATAAAGAATTCCAATGTGGCAAAATGATTTCTATAAAAGATTCATGTACGAAGTTTGAAAAGTAAATTTGATTAAAAAGAAAACCTTGCTCAAGCAATTCATTTAAAAGGTTGCTTTAAATATAGCATGGAGGAAATATTCAAATATTAAGCTGCTTGGGATGTCTAGGTCTAATTGCCTCATTTGCATTCTGCTTAGGTATTCAATCGATCGTCACACTGACCTGGACAGGTTTTTCACTATTAATCCAGAGGATGGTTTTATTAAAACAACAAAACCTTTGGATAGAGAAGAAACTGCCTGGCTCAACATAACAGTTTTTGCAGCAGAAATCCGTAAGTATTCTCCTAAGAGTTTTGATTCTACTTTACTAAATATTATTCCTTCAGACCCTGGGTATTCTGGAAAATGACAGACAGCTGAGATAGAACAAATTTTTTTTTTTTTTTAGTTTTAAGCATATTTTCCAATCTTTAAAATTTATTTTTGGCCCTCCCTCTAGAAAGACATATAAGCAAATAGAGATGTTTTCATTTTCGTTGGCAGTTCTGGGTGCAAACTTGGCACATGAGCTGATATCCGTCGCAGCTTGTAACTTAGCCATCACTGAAGATTCCCCACTTTATCCTGTTAGTCAGTTTTGTTTCAGTCCAGAGCAGCAGAATCCTTAGATCCTTAGGTTCTTGTTTACCTGCAGACCAGTGGTTCTCGAACGTGATCATGCATGGCTTATCATGAAGGGCTTGTTGTAACAAAGATTTCTAGATCCCACCCTGTGAGCCTCTAACTCAGGATTCGGGTGGGACCTGAAAATTTTTATTTCCAACAAATTCCCAAATTCCCTTAGGATGCTCCTCTGGGGACCCTGCTTTGAGAACTGCTGTTATAGACTACAATCTGCCAACAGTGTCTTTCCCTACCGGGCCTAAATGAGTCGCTAGAACGTACTAGTTCCCAAGAGCAACCCTGGACCAACATGGCTTCCTCCTCTGCACGTTTACTGTCTGAATTCTCTCCTTTCAGACAACCGGCATCAGGAAGCCAAAGTTCCCGTGGCCATTAGGGTCCTTGATGTTAACGACAATGCTCCCAAGTTTGCTGCCCCTTATGAAGGCTTCATCTGTGAGAGTGATCAGACCAAGCCTCTTTCTAACCAGGTAACACTGCTTTCCCCTGCCCTGGCTGTGAGCTAGGCATTTGGAACCAGATTTTGGTTTTAAGAGCATCACCTGGAGATAACTCCCACTGCCCGAGAATGCTTCAGAGCCCTGGTTCAGCTCTGGAGCTGTGTTCTCTAATTAAAACCAGGTTTCTTAGCCAGCCAGGAATTTTTGAATAAATGATGTGCCAATGTCAGCATGATTTATTTATGAGCCACCTTTCTCTTTCAGCCAATTGTTACAATTAGTGCAGATGACAAGGATGACACAGCCAATGGACCAAGATTTATCTTCAGTCTACCCCCTGAAATCATTCACAATCCAAATTTCACAGTCAGAGACAACAGAGGTTTGTACCACGGTTCCTGTGCATTCAGAGAAGTAGAAATGGAAAATAAATGGCTTTTATATTGCAGAGCACAAGTATTTCCCCTCATCTTAATAATGCCTTTGCCTTTTGGTTGAAGAAGAAACGAGAAATAATAATGCCACCTTTATTTTGAGATGTGGGCTCATTTGGTGCATGTGAATAAGTGAGTCTAATTTTATTTTACTTATTTTTGTTGGCTTTGATATTCATGAAGCAGTGGGAAAACCAAGTGGGGAAGCTTACAGGGTCAATATGCAAACAAATTCATTTATCTTTTTTTAAGAGGTTGATAAACCCTTGAGGGTGAAGCATGGCTTTATGAATATTGATATCAAGGAAAGCATTAAAAGAGATTAGTTCAACTTTGCAAGGCAATGTAAATTTTCAGCTGGTCTTCCCTTCCCAGCATAGTTATAAAGAAAAGTAGTTGGGTCCAAAGCTTGATATCTAAAGGTAGTTGTAAAATTATTGCCTGAAGGGGATGGATAAAGCATTGTTTAACCACTGTAAACAGGGCAAAATTTGACGTGATTTCTACTTCTCGTTTCACTCGTCAAAGAGGTTCTAGACCTGCAAATTATTTGAAGTGGTTGTTTTTGTTGTTGTTGTTGTATAGGACCAAAGGGAGGCAGTTCCTTGATAAAGCTGGTAGCAGAGCCAAGATCAAAAAATAAGTTTCTCAACTCCTGGCCAGACTATTTTGATCTGCACCTGTTCCTATAAGCCTATGACAATGCAAGTCTGCAAAAGTAGGAAGGCAAATGATGACATTAGAATAAAAGGTGGTCGTTCTGAACATATATTTTCATTAGACACGTGCTAGCTATATACAGGGTTATAGAGATACTGCTTTTTCAGTGGGTGACTGAGATCAGGCTTACAGGATCTTATATTAATCTAATAAGTAATATTATTTTCCCTATTACCCTTTTTAGTGTTATCAGAATCACAAATGCCAGTAACTCTGTTCCAGATACCATGCCAAGATCCTTGCCATATGATCTATCCCTTTAATTCTCTCAACAGCATCATAGGTAATGCTTATTATTCATGCTCCCTTTTGAATATGAAGAAATAAGGCACAGACCTTAAGTAACTTATTTAAAGTCAATCAGTCACATAAGAGTGAGGCCTAGATTTTACAGCCAGGTACTCAGAGGCTAGATGTTACAGCCTAAACCACTGTGCCCCACTGGGTAAATTATTAAAGCAGAAGAGTGTTTCCCATGGTCCTTGGACTTGGGGGGGTGGGGTATGATCTAACATGTTTATGATTATTTCTTGCACTGACTTGAACGTTTCACTATGATTCTTATAATTCAAGCCCATACCAAGTCTGTGAGATAAAATGCCCAAGGCTCTATGAAGCCCCACCAGTGCCTTGCTTTCTGCGGTGGACGTGCTCTTGAGTGCCTGCCAGTGAAGGGAGTTGTATGGAGAGACATGTTTTAAAGGAAACCACCAGACAACCCTGTGATTCACCTCGCAAATGATTCCTATCAAAAACAGAGATGTAACTGGGAGCTCTTTGATTTTCTGTCATCTAAGACTTTTCTTTTACCTCTGGCTTTGGTTGATGTACATGTGTGAGCACCTTAAACCCCTTAAAGAGATAATCCTGCAAAGGCGGAGATGGATGACTAGTTCTCAGTGAGAAGCATGTGCACCATTGGTAGAACACAGGTGTCATAGAGGAATTTCCTTTTGTAAAGGTAGATATCTCCAAAACAGGGAGACGCTGGCATGTTATAGGCATTTAATAAAGATTTACCAAGCTGAATTGTACAAGGTGGCATAAGTAGTCTTCTCATGATACTTTCTAAGATAATGTATCTTTGAGTTCATGAGAATTCTTGCCTCTATTCTTGGAATTTTCTATTTATTTATTTATTTAATCTTTTTAGGGCTGTACCTGCGGCATACGGAAATTCCCAGGCTAGGGGTCAAATCAGCTGTAGCTGCCAGCCCACACCACAGCCACAGCAACATCACATAGAGCCGCATCTGCAACCCACATGGAAATGCAGGATCCGGTTCATGGAAAATGCCGGATCCTTAATCCACGGAGTGAGGCCAGGGATTGAACCCGTGTTCTCATGGATACTACTCAGGTTTGTTACCACTGAACCAAGATGGGAATTCCTTGGAATTTTCTTAATTCCCAGATTGTTTTTTGATCCCACCCTGGGTTGACAGACTGCTGCAGTGTTTCAGCTTGAGCTTTTGTATGATGAAGAACATACTTAAAAGAATTCAGCATTGCAGTTTCCATCATGACTCAGCAGTAATAAATCTGACTAGTATCTATGAGGACACGGGTTCAATCCCTGGCCTTGCTCAGTGGGTTAAGGATCCAGTTTTGCCATGAGCTGTGGTGTAGGCTGCAGAGGTGGTCAGATCCTGCGTTGCTGTGGCTATGGTGTTAGGCCATCAGCAACAGCTCCAATTCGACCTCTAGCCTGGGAACTTCCACATGGCATGGGTGCAGCCCTAAAAAGGCCAAAAAAAAAAAAAAAAAAGATTTCAGTATGCACTTAGTTTTATCAATAGTGAGATGATGTACAGGGTTGTCCAGAAAACTGGCATTCTCACATGCCTCCTCTGCTGCCACCTCTTTTTATTATCTGTTTCCTCAAATATGTGTGGTCCAGCCTTTATCTGTGTGTTCATATAATCCCTGATTTACACGTGAGGTCTAACTCCTAGATATATTCCTGGCAACGTTCCTGTTTATTGGTGGATACTTCTCAAAACAGCTGGTGTTTCTAGGCTTTTCATGCTGTGCTAGCTTCTCCTGTCACTAGCCTTGTCTTCCCTTTATGTATGCAGTAATATTTAGTTGTCGTTAACCTTCCGAAGACATTGTATTAAGACTTATTTTTCTCTAGGGAGTTATAAATATTTCACTTTGTCACAACACTTCAGGGACACCATCTATATTTTCAAGGAGACTCTACTGCCATGGACAAGCCAACCTACTGCACAATCTGTCTCCCCTGCCCTTTCCTATAAGAAACTCATCCTATGTGGAACTACCATTTTTGCAGAGAATTGCTACTTTTTAAGAAAAATGACTTTATTAACTATGGCAAACAGTTAGTGAAAACTCCCGTGTTGAGAGCTATTACAAAACCTTAAAGCAAACACAGTCTATAATTATCATTTAATAGAGTTTCTTTCTACCAGCTCCTAAAAGTAATTACATATTGAAGTAATCCAAAAAGAGTAATCACATTCCACATCCTATTAATAGCCTACTGAGTTACCAAATTTCCCGGCTGCGACTGTTTCCCATAGAAAACATGAGATAATGGTTTATAGCATGCTGAGTAAAAAGCATGAGATTTCTCTGTCCTTGAGTGTTTACTTCCATTATGCCATGTAAATAATCAGGATTGAGTTTGCCTAATCTCGGCATAAGCATCCGGCCTCTTTAAAAATATAAGAGGGGAAGCCATCTTAATACACACAAGCCTTTTATTTCATTTTATCTTCCTCCATTCTATATCCTGAGCTTCAAAGATAACTCAGCAGGCAGCGGGAAAATGGAACACTGGATAACTCTTCAACATCTGAGTCCATCTTGGACTATTAATATTGAGAGTGGTGCTCTTTGGGGAGATGAAGAGGAAGAGCTGATCCCCCAGGTCTTGAGATGCATTTACTTTGAAAATATCACACTTACGGCATCTTTAAAAAATACAAAGAACATATAATGAAAAAGGAAAGCGCAAAGGAAAAAAAAAAAAACAGTGAGAATAGCCTCCTTCATTTATCTATCTCTTCATTGGTTTATAAAACCTCCTCATGGCCACCGTTTCACTTAATTCCTAAAGAATGGGGTAGGCATGTTGGATGTTTTTATCCCTATTTCCTAGATGAGGAAGGGATATGAAACATCAGATGCTTCAGAGATTTGCCCAAGGTCATTCTACCAATAAATGAAATTGAACTAAAAAGTTTAGAGTGTTTGAAGGGGTCTCTCTGGTGTATGTAACATATTACATATTTAAGAATATAGAGCTTGTGTCTTTTTCTGATTAATTCTTCTAAAAAACTGTTTACTCCATAATCAAATAACGACAATTTTCAGAGGAGAAAAAAAAATCTAAAATTCAATTCAATTCAATTCAACAATCTAGGAGTTCCCATTGTGGCTCAGTGGTTAACGAATCCAACTAGGGATGATGAGGTTGCACGTTCAGTCCCTGGCCTCCCTTTGTGGGTTAAGGATCCGGCATTGCCATGAGCTGTATGTAGGTTGCAGACGCGGCTCGGAGCTGGCATTGCTGTGGCTGTGGCATAGGCCAGCAGCTACAGCTCTGATTAGACCCCTAGCCTGGGGCACTCCATGTGCCGCAGGAGTGGCCCTAGGAAAAGGCAAAGAGAAAAAAAAAATCCAGAATTCCAAAGAAAGTGTGAACAAAAAAGGATAAACTGTACTTCGATTTTAATTTTAGTCACAGCCATAGAAATTGTAGTAAAATATATTTACAAAGAATTTTATAATTTTCTTCTGCTGCATAATTAATACATATTCCTTGTAGGAAAATTAGAAAATACAAATAAGCAGAAACAAAATTAGACATAATAAAATAACTTCATAATAAACTCTCCAGAAATAATCATTGCTAATTTTTATAGCCTTCCAGACCTTCTCTTGGCATATATTTTAGTCTTTAAAAAGGGTAACTATAAAATAATGTCCACTTTTTCCCTCCATAATAATATGTTATATGCATTTTTCAGCATCAGTATATTTATACCAACATTTCTTTCTCTAAATATGCTCCTAACTTGATGTGACATCAGTTGAGTACATTGTTTACACAAATCTTTGTCAAATATTTACTTACTCTTTCAGAATGAATTTGTAGAGTGGAATTAACTGTATCAGGAGTTGTTTTTTCTTTTTTCTTTTTTCTTTTTTTTTTTTTTAGGGCCTCACCTGTGACATATGGAGGTTCCCAGGCTAGGGGTCTAATCAGAGCTATAGCTGCGGGCCTATGCCAAAGCCACAGCAATGCCAGATCTGAGACGCATCTGCGACCTACACCACAGCTTTCAATGACCCTGGATCCATAACCTACTGAGCAAAGCCAGGGATTAAACCTGCAACCTCATGCTTCCTAGTTGGATTCACTTCTGCTGCACCACGACGGGAACTCCAACTGTATCAGGAGTTTTTGACACTTAATTGACAAATAGCCTATCAGAAGTATTATACTAATTTATAATAGCCTTAATAAAATAGGTAAGCTCCCATTTCCTCACATTCAAGCCAACTCTGGATGCTATTATTCTTTTTAAATGATTCACAAATTGATAAGCAAATTATAACCACATATCATATTCAAAATAATGCCATTTGCAGCAACATGGGAAGGAACCAAAGATTCTCATACTTAAGTGAAGTAAGTCAGAAAGAGAAAGACAAATACCATATGATATCATTTATATGTGGAATCTAAAATATGGCACAGATGAATCTATCTACAGAATAGAAACAGACTCACAGACATGGAGACCAGACTTGTGGTTGCCAAAAGGGGAGGGGGAGGGAATGGAATGGACTGAGAGTTTAGGGTTTGTAGATACAAGCTATTATGTTTAGAATGGATAAGCAATGAGGTCTTGCTCTATAGCACAGGGAACTGTATCAAATCACTTGTGACAGAACATGATAGAAGATAATATGAAAAAAAGAATGTGTGGGAGTTCCCGTCGTGGCGCAGTGGTTAACGAATCCGACTAGGAACCATGCGGTTGCGGGTTCAGTCCCTGCCCTTGCTCAGTGGGTTAACGATCCGGCGTTGCCGTGAGCTGTGGTGTAGGTTGCAGACGCGGCTCGGATCCCGCGTTGCTGTGGCTCCGGCGTAGGCCGGTGGCTGCAGCTCCGATTTGACCCCTAGCCTGGGAACCTCCATATGCCGCGGGAGCGGCCCAAGAAATAGCAACAACAACAACAACAACAAAGACAGAAAAAAAAAAAAAAAGAATGTGTGTGTGTGTATGTAACTGGGACACTTTGCTGTATAGCAGAAATTGACAACATCATAAATCAACTGAAATAAAATTTTAAACTGGAAAAAATTAAAATTTCAATTCCTACCATTAATAGTAAAGTTTGGATTTTTGAAAATAAGTATTGTTTCTTTCTTTGCTTTACAAATCAGCTACTCATGCCCTTTATCCATTTTTGAATTGCATATTCATCAATTTGCAATTGATCTGCAAAGTCTCTTCATCTTTTAATGCTGTTAACCTGTGACTTATCTTACCTACTGCATATATTTCCCCATTGTTTTCAATATTCTTTCAATCCTGATTATGCTGTGTTCTAAAATATAGATATTGTACTTTTTGTATCAATTCTTCTGTTTAATATTCTTAGCAAGGATTTCCTCATGCAAAATTGATATCAATATTCATCTAGGTTTTCTTTCTTATATATCATGTTTTCCATTTCAAACATTTATCCACATGAAATAAATATACAAGCTCCCTTTTTTTGGTTATTTCCTAAATATCATTGAGAAAGTCAGTCATTTCCAACTGCTTTGTAACACCATCTTTATTTTAACCTACATTACATACTATTAATTTTTTTGGACTTTCAACTCTTATTCTATTTACTTTCATGATAATATATTTTTCTTTAATGACTGCACACATATAATGTATGTATATGTTAAAATCTGACATCTACTTTGTCCACATTTTCATTATATTACTCTTTCTTAAATTTTGCTTTCTTTGTTTCTCTAAATATAATTTAGAATTATTTTTCAGGTGGCTGATAAGTATCTTTATGAATTTTATTGAGTTTACCTTAAATTTATGGACTGATTTAATGACTGAAAAATTTTAAATATTCTTCCCATCCAGAAGCATAATCCAACTTTCATTGAATCAATTCTCTTTTTATTAACATCAGGGAGGTTTTGTAGTTTTCTTCATTTTTGTTCTATACATTTCTTTCTTTTTTTTTTTTTTTTTGGGCTGCATCACAGCATATAGAAATTCCCTTGCCAGGGATCAAAGCCACACTGAAGTCACAGCAATGCTGGATCCTTAACCCACTGTGCCACAAGGGAACTTCTTGTTCTATACATTTCTTATAAAGTTTATGGCTAGCTACTTTATATTCTGGATGCTGTTACGAAGTTGATTTTAAAATTATATATATTTCCTAAGTGACAATTTTTAGTATAAACTATAGCTGTTTTAACTAGTTCGGTTATTATTGGACATTGTTCTAAAGTGATATAACTTCTCAGCTTATTTTCTTGCATATTTTAGGAAGAGACATAAAAATTAAATAATGACAATTTGCTCATCCTTTTTTAAAATATTTGTTTTTGGGAGTTCCCCTTGTGGCACAGCAGAAATGAATCCAACTAGTATCCATGAGGATGCAGGTTTGATCCTGGCCTTGCTTAGTGGGTTAAGGACCCAGCATTGCTGTGTGCCGTGGTATAGGTCACAGACGAGGCTCAGATCCTGCATGGCTGTGGTGTAGGATGGCAGCTGTAGCTCTGATTCGACCTCTAGCCTGGGAACATCCATATGCCACAGGTACAGCCCAAAAAAGCAAAAAAAAAAAAAGTCAAATTGCATTGATTTGCACCTGTAGAGTATGTGTTAAATAATAGAAATAATAATGGTCATTTTTGCTTTACTTGTTACTTTAATAGGATACTACTTCTAGAGTTTCATCATTGAGCATAATATTGGATAATATTGGTTGTTGGATTAAAATTAAGATTTGTGTTGTGGAAGTTCCCTTCGTGGCTCAGCAGTTAACGAACCCAACTAGGATCCATGAGGATGCAGGTTCAATCCCTGGCCTCATTCAGTGGGTTAAGGATCCGAGGTGGCCGTGAGCTGTGGGGTAGGTCACAGACATGGCTCAGATCCCATGTTGCTGTGGCTGTGGCATAGGCTGGTGGCTACAGCTCTGATTCTACCCCTAGCCTGGGTACTTCCTTATGCTGAGGGTGTGGCCCTAAAATAACAACAAAAAAAGATTTGTGTCATGGTGTATGTGCGTGTTTTAGGAAATTTCCTTTCCATCATTACTTTATTTAAAATAAATACTCAGGGAGTTCCCATCGTGGCACAGTGGTTAACGAATCCAACTAGGAACCATGAGATTGCGGGTTTGATCCCTGGCCTTGCTCAGTGGCTTAAGGATCCGGCATTGCCGTGAGCTGTGGTGTAGGTCACAGACGCAGCTCGGATTCCTCGTTGCTGTGGCTGTGGTGAAGGCCGGCAGCTACAGCTCCAATTAGACACCTAGCCTGGGAACCTCCATATGCCGTGGGAGTGGCTCAAGAAAATGCAAAAAAAAAAGAGAGAAAAACAAATTAATAAATAATAATAAATACTCAGTTTTTAATCACAATCTTCGGATTCTAACACGAAGACAGTATGATTTGGCCTTTGACCTAATGACTTGAGAAATTAAACTGAAATATTCTGATATTGAACCTCATATTTTTAACTCCCAAACCTCTTATTCCAAACAATGATCATTTGATAAAATATAAAGGAAAGAGCAAGGATTAAAGATTAAATGTCTCGCTTTAGAGAGTAATTAAGACATAGTCCCAGATGTCAGGAAATCCCCAAAAGCATGTGGAGCAAAGTTAGTTATATTGTGAAAGCACAGCTAATTTTGATAGTGACTATTCATGACAGACCTCCAGAGGAGCTATAACTATCAGGGTGGCCTCCAGTAGGCTGTCCAGCTCTAGTCCTGCCCCACTCAACTCAGCACTTACTGATAATCATCTTTCTTCTTCAAGTCCTTCTATGGCTCTCCATTTCCTGCAGATTTAACTGAAACTTTATAGCCTAGTGAGCAAGAAGTAATATGTTCTACCTCCCATACACTTTGTGTCTATTATCTCCTGTCTCTTACCAGCCTAAACCATTTAGCTCCAGAAACCTCGAAACACCTTTAGTATCCCAAATACGCTATGTTCTCACTTGCCCATGCTTTTGTCCCTTGGGAAATGTATTCCTCCTACCTGTTATACCTCCTCTTTCAAGTCTCACCTTCACAAAATCTCTTAGCTGAAGCTTTGCTGGGCATCCCCAGCCCATCTTGGATGCTTCCTCCTCTGTGCTCTCAGAACACTGCACTAACCTCTCATAATTTTCTTTTCACTCTTTGTTCTAAGCATACGTTTCCCAGTCTATCTTCCATTAGAATATGAGCTTTATGGGGGCAGTATTCCAACATTTAAGAAGAGTGGGTTGACCAAATGCATGAATTAAAGTGAGAGTGGTTGGGAAGACATGTAATGTGCTTCAGACTTTTCAGGGATTCATTATTACAGTAGAAAAACGATTACACTGTGAGACAAACTTCAGGCTGATAAAGACAATCCATCTTTTGATGCTGGAATGTTCTGAATGAGTCAAACCACGTTGTCACCCCTTCCGTCCATTTATCTGTTCCCTCTTCATTATTCCACAAAGTTATTCTGGACATCTAAGGTTTGGATCCAGGAAGAGGTGACTTTCAAATGTATTTATTTTGCAAAAATATTATCTCATATGGGCCAAGATGCAGATCACATGAGCTCTGATACATGATACATTCAGTATACATTCACTACTAAAAAATAAAAAACAAAAGGGAACAACAACAACGAAATGTTCTTATGGAAAGCAGGTGTGGCTGGGTAAGGAATGATAGCCAAGACAGATTCACCCTAATTAGACCAATGGGCAAACTCTCTCTCTCTCTCTCCTCTCTCTCTCTCTCTCTCTTTGAGGGGGAGGGCTCTAAAGTAAGGTCAGTTTTTTGTGTGATGCATCACCAAGAAGCATCCAAATACGCTTCTGGTTTTTCACTTTTACAATTTAAAAATAGCCAAACAGATTTCTGTGAAACTTCCCCTCCCTTTAATTGCTTCAATATGGAAGATGCTTTGTTGGCAGATCAAAATGGCAGATGGCTTTTAATGCCCTGCCATTTTCACTGTATAAATAATTATGTTCCTTTTCTGCCTGAAATTCATTATTGCAATTTGTCCAACACCGAACACAATTTATCTGGAAACCCATCCCCTCCCCAACCCAAGAGAAAAGAGAAATGGATCTTTTTGGTGGATCAGACAGATTATTCTTTGAAAGTTCCCTCTGCTCACTGACTTAACTGCTCTTGGGATTTCTCAACTCACTGAAAGACTCTAAATGTTTATATCCCACTGAAATCCTTGGTAGTCTTCTTTGTCTTAAACCAAGATATATGTTCCTTTCTCCTTCCCCATCACCAAGGAGAAAACTATCCTCTAACAAAAGTGGAGGGAGAGTTGATTCTAAGGGATGTGACAAATTATAAAAATGAAAAGTCTACTGTTACCAACAAACAGTGCACACTTAGCTGCCTCATACACACATGCACATAAACAGCTATTCCTACAGTGCTATTTATTACACTTTATATTTTGCTGATACCTCAGTATCAAAGGTGTTAATTAAAAGATTATGATCACCCCCTCCCTTGTAGTATGCAGCTCCTTGATTCAGAGGGGAGACATTACAGCCATCAGAGTCTTGGATCAATTTTCTGTGCTAGTATTTTAAGATTAGCCTCATAGAATTTACCTTGAAGCATTTTCTTCATTTCAAAACACTGGGATAATAATGGAAATCTTTTTTCCACTTGCATTTTAGTGAGTTTTTACATTTTTTATTAGAATATAGTTGATTTACAGTGTTGTGTCAATTTATGCTATATGCATAGTGACCCAGTCATATATATATATATATATATATATATATATATATATATACACATATATATATATATACACACACACATTCTTTTTCTCATACTATCTTCCATTGTGTTCTAAACCAAGAGATTGGATATTGTTCCATGTGTTACACAGTAGGACCTCCCGTTGTTATACAGCGTCTACCAACCCCAAACTCCCTGTCCATCCTACTTCCTCCACCCTCCCCCTTGGCAACCACAAGTCTGGTCTCCATGTCTGTGAGTCTGTTTCTATTCTGTAGATAGATTCATCTGTGCCATATTTTAGATTCCACATATAAGTGATATCATATGGTATTTGTCTTTCTCTTTCTGACTTACTTCACTTAGTATAGAATCTCTAATTCCATCCATGTTGCTGCAAATGGCATTATTTTGTTCTTTTTATGGCTGAGTAGTATTCTATTGTGTATATGTACCAGATCTTCTTAATCCATTCATCAGTCAATGTGCATTTAGGTTATTTTGATGTGTTGGCGATTGTAAATAGTGCTGCAATGAGCTTAGGGGGTGCATGTATCTTTCTGAATGAAAGCTTTGAATGAAAGATATATACCTAGGAGTGGGATTGCTGATTTGTTTTTGAAGGTGTGTCTGTTTCTGGAAATGCTATGGGAAGAGAAGTGTTGAATGAATACCCTTAATTCATTGTAGGTCTCTCTGACATAAAATTCTCAGGCTTCTAAGAGCAGCTGTTTTATCTGGAACCTGTGAATATTTGGATTTAGCTATAGGCTGTGATGAGGTCCATTAAATCAACTAACCATGCTGTGGAAACTTGGTAAAAAAAAAAAAAAACAGAATGTAATTTGCATGTGATAATATCATGATTCTAGGGTCATCTGAGCACTAGTAAAAATAGAGTGAAACCTATGGGAGTTCCTGCTACAGAACTCAGAGGGTTAAGAAACATCCTTGAGGATGAGGGTTTGATCCCTGGCCTCACTCAGTGGATTAAGGACCCAGCATTGCTGCACCCTGTGGTGTAGGTCACAGATGAGACTTGGATCTGGTGTTGCTGTGGCTGTGGCGTAGGCCTGCATCTGCAGCTCTGATTCAACCCCTAGCCTGGAACTTCCATATGCTGCAGGTGCAGCTGTAAAAAGAAAAAGAAAAAAAAATAGTGAAATCTAGAGGAGTTTGGCTCCTAGTTGTGTTTGTATTTTCCATGTTACTGCGATCAGTTGTATTCCTCTTTGTTTTTCAATTTCTTTTTGCATAAAATAAGTGTAATTATACTTTCTACATAGAATTTAAAAATTATTTGGGATAAAGTAGGCAAGAGTAATAGGGAATAAGGTTTGCATGTATTAACAGCTCAATAAATGTTACTTAGTTGAATCTGACTCACCCTGAATAATAAGAAAAGAATAATGAGATGAAGAGATGAAAACATTTCTCAGGAACAAAACTCCGTAATGTAGATACAGGCAGCACTGATTGAGTTTGGCTCAAAAATACAAAGTGGGAGAAGATGGAGGCTGGAAATTGATGGAAAGCTAATAAATCAGTAAATTCTGACTGTGAAAAAGCCAGATGGCTGCTGAGATGTAGTGAAAGAAGTATCCTTCAGCTGTTTATTCCTCTAACACACAAAACACTGCTGACTGAACAAATCTGAGTGAGACAAGGTTCTTGCCTTCCAGGAGGTTACTGTCTGCTGGAGAGGACAGACATTCACACAGTCCCTATAAACTGTGACACAGGCACTCTGAGTGTGACAATAGGCAGATACACGGCTCATATGGTGTTCAGAAAGACAAGAAAAGATATATACACAAGTTATTAAGTTCACCTCTAAGCATTAGTCATATCAGAAAATTAATGCTACAAACTCTAAAAGTCTTACGTGAAATTTCTATTATCTCAGTCCCTCTCAGATTCAAGGTGGCAAATACTGGCATCAAAAATTAAAATTAGGAGTTCCCATTTGTGGCTCAGTGGTTAATGAACCCAGCTGGTATCCATTAGGATGCAGGTTCGACCCCTGGCCTTGCTTGGTGGGTTAAGGATCTGGCCTTTCTCTGAGCTGTGGTGTAGGTTGCAGATGAGGCTTGGATCCCGTGTTACTGTGGCTGTGGCGTGGGCCGGCAGCTGCAGCTCCAATTTGATCCCTAGCCTAAGAGCCTCCATATGCCACAGGTGCAGCCCTAAAAAAATACAGAAGACCAAAAAAAAAATTTAATTTTTCAACAATCAAAATGACTATTAAAAATCTAAATAAAGTTTTCAATGATGTCTTTATAATTGTGTAGCCTGTGTTCTTCTGAAATTATTAAATCTTAAAATTCCAGGAAGATTTTGGAGACACACTATATGTATCTATTTTTCATTATCCTGTTAGAACTGTTGACACATTTCTAGGAAAAGCAGAGAGGACCCAGAGGAAAGTAATCAAATAATGATTATTCTGCTAGTGACTACCTAACTGTCTTTAAGTGTGTGGGAGTTTTTCATGCTGTCAATAGATCTATTTTGTCTCTGAGGTTTGAGCTGCAAAGGGTAGAGTAGGTAGATTTAGGTCAGAAGGGAATAAAATAAGAGCAAGGCTTGGCCTAGATTCTCCAGATCTTTAACAGTCTCAAGAGATGAGCTCCAGTGTGATGTAGGCAGCACCTGTCTTCACAGACTAACGTGTCTCTGATCATTTCGGTCAGTGGGAGAATCCTTAGCTTTGGAGCAGAGAGGGAGAGGGGGAAAGAATTGGTGAGGAAGAGCATCTTTAGGAATAGCTTCAGGAAGGCTACAGGGTGACATTCTCTCCTTAAGCCAAGCCTCCCCCCTGATATCATGGTGAGAGCAGAAAGCACTAATTCTTTGCTGCTGTGCTTCTTCTTTTTAAGTTGTTAATATGAAGGGGCTGGGCCCATATAGTGCCCATTTTGTTTTGTTCCTTTTTTTTTTTTTTTTTTTTGGCTAATACAAAGTTGGCACCCAGTGCAGTCTGTCTAGTAAAGGCTGCTTCCCTGTCATGATTTTCCCTTTTAATCCTAATCATCTGTATCCCTCCCTTGCATGATGTCATCATGACACTAGCATCTCCAGACTGGTACCATGAAGACCACTGTTCTCAGGGACTTTGACATTGTGTTAGTGTCATGACAAAGTGAGCAAAAAAAAAAAACAGCTTGGGATTAGGGATCCATGCTGTAGACATAATGTTTCAAAACTTGAATTTATTTTCCATTAATAGAAATACTCAATTTGTACATGACATAAACTAGTAATTAACAGCCTCGTTTGCAAATCGCGGCCTAAGTGAGGAGGAAAAAGGAACTGCTTACATGTTTGTATCCAGGGATGAGAACACTGGGTGTCAGGATGGAACACCAAGGTGCTTGAAAAATATTTTATTACCATGGAAAATATGTTACCCAGGACTGAGGAGCATGAACTATCTTCCTATCTCTAGATGATGAGCCCTTCTTTGTAGGAAAATTACATTCAAGCCTGCAATGACATTTCTAAGAATTCACTTTCCTCTCTTTGCCAATATGTTTCTCTTCCTCATTAGTCTACTGCTCAAAGAGGAGAGCTTCCAGAAAAGAATTAATATTTACTGAGCATCTCCAACAGCCTGGCACTGTGCTAAGAACTTTTATGAATGGAATTGAATTTAACCCTAAAAATTATTAGTTTCCTGTATGAGAATATAACAACTCCAGACATTTACCTAAAATGTCTAAAAAATCAGGCAATTAATATGTAGAAGATTCAAGATTCAAATCTAAGTCTATTTGACCCCAAATACTTAGAGATTTGCCCTTTGGTAACTTTATAAAGGAGAAGGTGCTGAGAAATCTCTTGATGAAAGTTAAAAAACCTATACAACATTTGCCTTTTTCGACCTTATCTTATTAACCATGGAGTCAATTTGGTACTTCCCTGAAAATGTGTTCTCACAGAAACTGTTTTTTTTTTTTTTTTTGGATCACCCATGAACTTCAGGTGTGACATTTTCTTGTATGTCTAAAGGGAGAGGACCCTCTCAAAGACAGGGAGTGGCTAATTAAAAAAATTTAGATGAGAGAATCTGTAGCCAAACTTAGGATACAAAATTGATTTTATAGAAGTGTTGTATTATTGTTAGTTTCTTTTTCCATTTGTTTTTCTAGAGTTGCTTTTCAGGAGGTCTCTACCCATAGTGGCTCTTTTTTTTAGTGAAAGATCAGTGATCAGAGTAGGCCACAAGAAATACCATCACAGGACATGGCAGTGTCTCCTCATACGGCCCTCCCCACAAAAAGCTCATCCTCCAGTTGGTGGTGGGGCCACTTAGATCTGTATGGTGCAATATTTTATTCATTCAAGCAACAGCAACCATGTCGGTGCCAAGGTAGCCTGGTCAGATACTTTTCTTGTCTATCCATATTTATCTATCACCAGGTATTGGAGGATCTCGATACTGGTGCCAGGTTTTCTGGTAGGAGGATTCCTGAGCCCTCTGAAGCACAGCCCAGAGGGCAGCCACTGGCTTTTATTACATTATTTGGTTCTAATAACCACTCCGTGTGGTATGCTTGATATCAACCGATGTCCTCATTTTAAAGATGAACACGTGAGGCCCTGACAGGACAAATGACCCATTCTAAAGCATGTATTTGGAGGGTGCCCAAGAAGAGACCTTCAGCCCATTCATTTTCCACCTCTCAAACTAATCTTAAAATCCATATGTGAAACATGTTTCACTAGAAGACATTTTTTTTTTTTTTAAAGTTCTCGAGATTCTACTGATGCATCAGTCAGAGGTTATAAATGGTTCAGTCAGGGGGGACTTTGATGAGCTTTCATGTCACCGCTTCAGAATGTCTGAGAGGACTCAGCTGTTCAGAATATGAAACATCTTGAATTCACAGGCTGGTGTCCTGCTCAGATCCATGTTTCCCATTAGTGTTTGATTTTCAATTACCTTCACGTGTGAGCCGGCCTTCTGTGATCTGGAGGTACAGGGTTTTTTTTGTTTTTTTTTTTTGACCTTTTGTTTTTATTTATTTATTTTTTTTATTTTCCCACTGTACAGCAAGGGGGTCAGGTTATCCTTACATGTATACATTACAATTACATTTTTCCCCCCAGCCTTTCTTCTGTTGCAACATGAGTCTCTAGACAAAGTTCTCAATGCTATTCAGCAGGATCTCCTTGTAAGTCTATTCTAAGTTGTGTCTGATAAGCCCAAACTCCCGATCCCTCCCACTCCCTCCCCCTCCCATCAGGCAGCCACAAGTCTCTTCTCCAAGTCCATGATTTTCTTTTCTGAGGAGATGTTCATTTGTGCTGGATATTAGATTCCAGTTATAAGTGATATCATATGGTATTTGTCTTTGTCTTTCTGGCTCATTTCACTCAGTATGAGATTCTCTAGCTCCATCCATGTTGCTGCAAATGGCATTATGTCATTCTTTTTTATGGCTGAGTAGTATTCCATTGTGTATATATACCACTTCTTCCGAATTGGAGGTACAGTCTTGCATGCATAGCGCAGTGAGGAATAGATTTTAAATTATGGCTTCCACCGGTTTTTAAAAATAAATACATCCAGGTCACATTCCTTCCAAACAACACCATGGGCAACAGGTTGGGACCCAATAGATAAAGTAAATGAATTCCCTCTTGTGACTGTCATTTGTATCAGAGAGGCATATTTGACCAAGCAATTTAATTAATTTGCTTTTTTCATAATTTTTACATTTATTTTTATTTATGATGGCATTAGTGATATTTCAGATCATTAAAATAGGGTAAATATTATAACATCTTACTTTTGGAATTCTTATTTGAACCCAAAAAAACTTATGAGAAGGAAAAAAATAACATCTGAGGTAATTTATTGTAGGTATGTAATTTTTTTTTTTTTTCAATTGTTAAGCATGGAACAATGTATAGCCTAGAATAGAAAAGAACAGTCAGGAAACTGAATTTTCAGTTAACATTCTATTTGACCAGCTTATTTTTGTAAGATTTTCTAAAGTACATATGATTTTTCTCCAGTGATAAGAGCAATAATATGCCAATCACACAAAATTCAGAAAATATAGAAAGGAGGGCTAGCTATTCTGTCCTGTTTATATTGAGATACTGGCAGCAAAGGACAGAGAATCTGTCATTATAAGTCATTCCAAAGGCCATGGGGGCACACACCTTACCTTCTGAAATACTCAGAATATCTGTTTAGTCCTAAATGAGACTGAACCTGCCATATACACACATATGTATGTACATATATGTGTGTGTGTGTGTGTGTATACATACATATATATATATATATACTATCTCATATAGAATATATTTCCTTTAACCTAAAATACATCAATTCAACTTTCAGATTCTAAGATAATTTTTCTCACCACAAGAGGTAATTCATGGTTCTGTAAACCCATTAAAGCATTCTAGCTATTGCGCCATCATGTTGGTCATAACATTCTTACTGCTATGAATTGCTGATTCCTAACTCATTAGAAAAAAAGGCATGACATACTGAGGATGTGTGTGTGTGTTGTGTACGTGTCTCTGTATGTGTCTGTGTGTAATTTGATGGAGCATATTCAAAACGTCCACTGTTTTATAATACCACTGTTTTACAAATGCAGAACATATGGTCTAGAAAAAAATCTTTTTGGCTGGTAGAGATTTGGAGAAAACATGATGAGGAAGCATTTTGGGAAATAGGTTACAAAAGATTGAGAAACACATGAAAGCCAACATCTGGAATTTGGGTTTAACCTTTCCCAGAAGACGGTTACGACATTTGCTCAACACATATTTACTGAATGTCTGTTGTGTGTCCAGGACTGGAGAGACCAAGATGAATCAGATAGAAGCCTCAATTCTCCAGAAATTCACAGTCTAGGAGAACTCCAATTAGTTATGATAACAAATAATGAGAGAAGGGTGGGAGAACAATTTCTATAGGAATGTCCCATGTGATGGCTTCCAAAGGAGATGAGGGAGAAGTCTAGAAAGGGATCCCTGAAGGCAGCTTTTGAATTCCATTTTCAGGCTTGAGAAGCTCACCTGTCATAATCAAAGGAACACCTTTGGGGGGCATTAAGGCAGAGGGTCAAAGCTAGGGCGTATGAAGAGTGGTGAGCTGGGGGACACTCTTGAGTTCTGCACATCAGGCCAAACTGGGGTGTGTGGGAAGGGGCAGGTGTGACCCTGGAAGGCAAAATAAAATCTAGATCAGAGAACTACCTGGTGATGCACTGTGTAAACGTCAGCTGTGTTGTGTGGGCGACAGAGAAAACTTGGCATTGTTTTAACCAGGAGTGACATGTTTAACTGGGTGGCTGATGATGTTTGAATTTGAGAGAAACTATAAACCTGCTACTGGGTTTATAAAATATTTCCTCTTAAATAACAGAATTCTCCTTTAGGATTCATGAGTGGGTTCATAGTTTGGGCAAGATTTGAGGTTGGATTGGAAAGCTCTCAAAAAACAAACAAAAACTGGCCAAAGGCTTGTCATGAAGTAGGGAAAGCGAAAACATGGGTGGGGGGAGCTTCTTTGTGTGTTTTTTCTCACACTCGCTTATATATTTAACTGTATCCTAAACTAACATAGGATTATGTTATTATGTAACGTGATTGAAGTCCACACTTTCTTGTATTTGAGGACAGGGACAACACCAAAACAGAAAATGGCTATCAAAGACATTCATGTGGACCAAAAAACGAGAGCCGATTTCTGAATTTTATACCAAAACAGGAGGAAACTCAGGGATCCTTATCATGCCAAATGACTCCAGCTTCTATAGATACTAGACTCAAGAAAAGTGGGGAAGATTCTGGCTGTTGGCCGTGGCAGTGAGAAGAACACACTCAGATCTGCCAGGCTACATGCAAAACGTGAAGGCTGTGATTCCAGTGGTCTGACTCTGAGACTACACCTGTCTCCCCTCTTCCAACAGATAACACCGCAGGGGTGTATGCCCGGCGCGGAGGGTTCAGTCGGCAGAAGCAGGATTTGTACCTCCTGCCCATTGTGATCAGCGATAGTGGAATCCCGCCCATGAGTAGCACCAACACCCTCACCATCAAGGTCTGTGGGTGTGATGTGAATGGGGCGCTGCTGTCCTGCAATGCTGAGGCCTACATCCTGAACGCTGGCCTGAGCACAGGGGCTCTGATCGCCATCCTTGCCTGCATCGTCATTCTCCTGGGTAAGGGGTCTCCTGGGGCCACCCGCAGGAAGGGCCTCTCAACCAGGCGCCCTCCATTCAAACACATGTATGTCCCAAGTTCCTGGGAAGTGTGCTATATACTGTGGATGCAATGTGAGGCAAAAAAGAGGGGGGCCTGCTCGTGTATGTTAGGGTATGGTTGGGGGAGCAGGCAACTTGGCAAGCAGATGGAGCAGACTTGGGGAAGGTTGGGGAAGTGTGTGAATTGCTGGGCATCACAGGATGACAGAGCAGAAGACTTCTGGGGGCATTAACAGAGGAGGAGGTGAGAACATCAGAGAAGATTTTGCAGCAGTGGAATTTAGGTAGAGACCAAGTATATGACCAATGGTTTACTTTACAAGAGGAATGAGAAGAGGTAGAGGGAGAAAGAACGGTCATGATATCAAAGGCAGTCTATACAGGACTCAAGGAACTGGATGAAGACTGGCCTGGCTATAGCTGGACCTGAACTCCTCCCCTAATTGTCAAATGTCATATCTGGGTATGTGTCTCAGCTGATGGGAACCCTGGGGAAGCTTTTCCTGCATTTGCCTGCTGAGTTAGGTGCCTCTCTTTGCCCCATCTGCAGTTTACTCTATAATAGCAGGAATGTGCTGATGCAGGTAACATCTCACACTGCCGAGCCTCAGGAAGATTAGACCAGTTATTCCAAAGTCTCAGAACTTATACATGACCAAAAACTCAGGATTCAAATCTAAGTATGTCTCATGTCAAATTTATATTTGTTCTATGATCCTTAGTTCTCCATTCAATGAATTAATGGATCCCGGCTGCATAGGGAATGGTCACCAAAATCAGTTCAGCAAATTGCTAATGAGTATTTTCTGGGTACCAGACCTTGTGTTCAGCCCTGTGGGATAAAAAGAAGAATCATACAAGATCTTGGGGATGAAAAAGTTCATAGTCTATTGAGGAAAATATGCCTGAGTAGATAAACCACAGAGGCACATGGTGAGTGCCACAAGAGGGACATGAACCAAAGGTGGTGACGGCACAAGAGCAGAGAGTGCCTGACATTGACTGGGAAGGTCAAAGACATCTTCCTGGAGGACATGACATACTTATCAGATGCTGAATGGGTTTTCCAGCTGGGAAAGGGTGCTGGGATGGATGAATCAAGTAAGCAGGGGGAACAGAAGACAAAAAAAGCTCTGAGAAGCTCATAGTCTAGTGAGGGAGCCAGATGTGTGAACCGTGTGCCAAGTGTCAAAGTGATGGCCAGGTGAGTATATAAAGCGGGTACCAATAGCCCTGTATGATGCCAGCAAAAGTTTTTGTGTTAAATGATAGAGTCAGCCAAGCAAAAAAATAAATAAATAAGAACAGTGTCCTGGTGAAGATGTTAAGATGTTAAGGCACAGAGGAAGGACAGTGCTTGGTGAACACTGGAAGTCATTCAGAGTCTGAGCAAGTACAAGTCCTCATCCCTGCATCTCAGAGGGATGGTGGACCCAGAGGGGCTCTCAAGCCACTTGCCAAATTCAGCCACAGATGTTTTCTTCAGTCTTGCAAAGTTTGCAGGACAATGTTCCAAGTGAACATTGTAGAAACCTCTTGTGGGGAGGTGGAGGGATTGATAGAGAATGAAGCAGTGTCTGAACTTTCCTTATAAGCAACTCTGCTCACTTGTCCATAGATGGCCTGAGCTTAGTAGAATCCTTTCTCTCAGGTGTGTTCAAAAAAATGGAGAAGATTTGGCCTTTGTCTCTTGAGTGTCCTTATGGACTTCCTCTCTTCTGTAGAGTGATCTGAAGAGAGTCTAGCTGTGCCTCCGATAATATGTCTTATGAAGACAGAGTAGGGTCAATGCTGACCCCACTGCAGACCTCTGGGCGGGGGCACAGCACCTCTTAGAGACAGTTACAACCTCAAGTCTCTGAATGTCCTCATTTGTAAACTTTGGAGAGGCAGCTGTCTTCCTCTGCAAAAGAAACAGGCCTAGCCCACTTTTAAGAGGTTACAGACCAACATATCTAGAATCTTCCTAATTCTTCAGAAGATGACTTCCAAATAGTGTCAGATTCATATGTACAAAGCTCAAAGTTCCAACTTGCCAGTTTGTTCAGATATAATTTTTTTTCTGGCAGCCTTTTGCAGAAAAAGAGTCAGGTGGAGGGCAGTTTTGTACATCTTTGGGGATTTCAGGTCAAGTTCTCATTTCATAGACTGGGTTCTAGTTCTAAAGCATGTATACACCATGCTTTATGGTAAGCAGAAGTCTCCTGGGGAGAAAACCCAGCAAGACTAGGCTTAACTTATGCTTCCTTTCTTTTTCTTTACCCTGTAGTCATCGTAGTGTTGTTTGTGACTTTGAGAAGGCAAAAGAAAGAACCACTCATTGTCTTCGAGGAAGAAGATGTCCGTGAGAACATCATTACCTATGATGATGAGGGGGGTGGGGAAGAAGACACAGAAGCCTTTGATATTGCCACCCTCCAGAATCCGGATGGTATCAATGGATTTATCCCTCGCAAAGACATAAAACCCGAGTATCAGTACATGCCTAGACCCGGGCTCCGACCAGCACCCAACAGTGTGGATGTGGATGATTTCATCAACACGAGAATACAGGAGGCAGATAATGACCCGACTGCCCCTCCTTATGACTCCATCCAAATCTATGGTTACGAAGGCAGGGGCTCAGTGGCTGGGTCCCTGAGCTCCTTAGAGTCGGCCACCACAGATTCAGACTTGGACTATGACTACCTACAGAACTGGGGACCTCGGTTTAAGAAACTAGCAGACTTGTACGGTTCCAAAGACACTTTTGATGACGACTCTTAACAATAATGATACAAATTTGGCCTTAAGAACTGTGTCTGGCGTTCTGAAGAATCTAGAAGATATGTAAACAGGTATTTTTTTAAATCAAGGAAAGGCTCATTTAAGACAAGCAAACTTTTACAGAGAGGATACATTTAATAAAACTGCAAGGACATCAAAGTGGTAAATACTGTGAAGTACCTTTTCTCACAAAAAGGCAAATATTGAAGTTGTTTATCAACTTGGCTAGAGAAAAACCACTTGGCATACAAAATATTTAAGAGAAGGGGAAGTCTAACGGTGAACTCACAATGAAGGGAAATTTATGTGTTATGAACATCTAAGTCTTTTTTCTTCTTCTTTTTTTTTTTTAATTTGTCAAAGAAGCTTCCACAAAATTAGAAAGGACAACAGTTCTGAGCTGTAATTTCGCCTTAAACTATGGACACTCTCTATGTAGTGCATTTTTAAACTTGAAATATATAATATTCAGCCAGCTTAAACCCATACAATGTATGTACAATACAATGTACAATTATGTCTCTTGAACATCAATCTTGTTACTGCTGATTCTTGTAAATCTTTTTGCTTCTACTTTCATCTTAAACTAATACGTGCCAGATATAACTGTCTTGTTTCAGTGAGAGGCGCCCTATTTCTATGTCATTTTTAATGTATCTATTTGTACAATTTTAAAGTTCTTATTTTAGTATACATACAAATATCAGTATTCTGACATGTAAGAAATGTTACAGCATCACACTTATATTTTATGAACATTGTACTGTTGCTTTAATATGAGCTTCAATATAAGAAGCAACCTTTGAAATAAAAAAAGATTCTTTTTTAATTCTGGGTTTGATTCTTAACACTGAAAAAATTATTTCTAATGACCCATTTATAATTATAATTTAAGATATTTGTGATCTTTTAATAACCCTATTTATGATCTATTGTAGTCTGCTGCTTTTATTGTTTATTTAAAATCAAATATGTTTTACAAATGTTTTTTTCAGACAAGATTCTGTAACATTGTGTAAAGCTTTTTTGTACATTCTTGGTATTAGCTTCCTGGCTTCTCTTCACATACATCTTCTTCAAAAGAAGGATGCTAAAGATCTAGGTCAGTTCATGATTCTGCAATACTTGTTATATAATATACGCTTATCTTGTACAGCAGTAATTTGATGGTTATGAGAATCAAATCCATGAGGGAGTGAAACTATCAGAACTCTCAAGTTCAAGATGTAGATTTTATGCCCCATACCGAGCATTTGGGGGTTAGGGAGGAAAAGGGTCAAAAATATACATTTGCCACATGTAGTTATCAGATCAGCTCTCCATTGTTATTCTATTTTTCCTTACTTTGATCTTGCCAGGCTATCGTAATGACTGACAGTTGAAACTGCTTATTTTTTCTCTTGTGATTTTAACACCTCTTAAAACGATGTGGCATTTTCAAGTTTGATCTAAGAAAGAATAATTCATTTTCAAACCTTTGTTTAAAAATATGCTTTAGGTCATAAGCTCAGAATGAGGGCAGGGACCATGGTGGATTCTGGGGGTCAATGACATTTGATCTGTGAGTATGCCTGCAGTCTCCTGCAGTTGCCTCTCACTGCCTGGGGACTAGGACTTCTGTGAAGAACACTTCACCTGCTCTATAGGGCCAAAGGTCAAAACATAGCAATACTCGGGGAAAGAACACACAGGTCATGCTATGCTCCAAGTGCTTTTCCTCTTTCCTCTAGACACAGGGCACATGCTTTCTCTTGACTGCAGACAATGTTTAGATAATCCTTTTTTCTTTTTTTAAAACTATTGTGAGAGTTTGTTTCAAGTATTTCTTGATATCCTGCTACGTACTATTTTTATGACTCAGTCAAAATGCATACAAAGAGAAATGTTTTGATGAAGTGCTCACTTCCATATTCCTTTGCATTTAAATCAAATTGTCTGAACACTTCAATGGAATAAATTCTGTGGACAATGTCACTTTGGAATCTTTCATTTCAGTGAAGGATTGCACACTCTCAATACTTCCATAATTGCAGGTTTTGTTCATTTTTTTATATACTTTTTGTAATCCAAAGAATATTTTGCTAGATTTGCACAGATCTCCAATTGAATTTGAAGTGAAGAAATAACTCAAAAGGAAAATGAATAGCACTTAAACAAGTATACAGCTGTAAGTAAGCCCATCACCGTGGATGATCCTTTTTTCTAGGAATATATTTGGATTAGATTTGACAACTACATTTTCACATTTTCATGTTTAAAAAAAATTTTTTTAAAGGCTGTCTACTTTTCAATAGTTAAAAGTACTTGTTTTTCTTTCTTCTTTTTTTCTCTTTTTTACTTTAAGCCTCTATTGTTTGTAGAACCCTCTTAGAAGCTTGGAAATAAACTGTCTTTCTTGACTAGCAGAGTCCTTTTTCATTTGGAACATATTGCCTTAAACGTAATCTTAGTTTAAGTAGCACTTCCTTATTTCTGTCTGAAATGATCACTACTTCATGAAATGGATACAGCTAAAAAAGAACATTGCTTTAGTGGTTCTTGTTCTTCAGTAGTAGGTATTGTTTCATTCATCATTCATTAATTCATTTACTCATCAAAATCTTATTTTGAAGACCCTGTGCTGGTTTCTTAAGGATGCAGAATGAATCTTGCTATCTTCCTTGATATCTTTCGATCTTCCCAGCCCTGTTCCAAATTGTCTATCCTATTGCCCTGTAATCACCTATTTACTTCCTTGTCCAACCACCACCCCAAACAATGAACACAACCAGTGATTTCCTCTCCTTTAGGGTTGAGGTAAAAAAAATAAATACAAGACATAACAGTAGATGGTGAAATGCCGACAGTGAATGGAGGGTAGACCAATCATGGCCATTCTGGACAGATCTTGTGTTTAGCTAAATTGCATTTTATAGGCTAGTGTTCCTGGGGATGGTGGGGAAAATAAGAGAGCAGATATCTACATCACTTGGAGAACTTATTTAAAAATACCCATTCCCGTGGTGGCGCAGCGGTTAACGAATCCGACTAGGAACCATGCGGTTGTGGGTTCGGTCCCTGCCCTTGCTCAGTGGGTTAACGATCCGGCGTTGCCGTGAGCTGTGGTGTAGGTTGTAGACGCGGCTCGGATCCCAAGTTGCTGTGGCTCTGGTGTAGGCCGGTGGCTACAGCTCCGATTCGACCCCTAGCCTGGGAACCTCCATATGCCGCTGCCCAAAGAAATAGCAAAGACAAAAACAAACAAACAAACAAACAAACAAACAAAAAACCAAACCCATTCAAGGAGTTCCCATTGTGGCCCAGCAGAAATGAACCTGACTAGTATCCATGAGGACACAGGTTCAAACCCTGGCCTCGCTCAGCAGGTTAAGGATCTGGTATTGCCATGAGCTGTGGTGTAGGTCACAGACAGCTCAGATCTGACATTGCAGTGGCTGTGGTGTAGGCCAGCAGCTACAGCTCTGATTCGCCCCCTAGCCTGGGAGCCTCCATAGGTCATGGGTATAGCCCTAAAGAAAAAAAAAAGAAAAAATACTCATTCAAGGTGCCCAGAGATTATAGCCCTGTGTATCAGGTGGGACCTGTTCAGTAGTATTTGAAACTGCTGAGTAATTGTGCAATAACCTTCACCACTTTTTGAGGTCCTCTGTAGGACAATGGGGGATTAGTTGAGATGCTGAGCAGTAGAGGCCAAATCTGTCTGACAGGCAGTGTGGAGGACAGAGTGAAAGCACATACACCTAGCGGCATGTCAGGAAGATTTCTATGAAAGTCAAAATGCAATGTATACACACACACACACACACACACACACACACACACACACACACACATATCTCCTAAAATGATTCAGTAAATTGATGATGGAAAAGAGGGAAGGATTTGCTGCTTCTGCACTGCCATCAGCCTGGTCTAGCCCATCATAATCTCTGGCCTGGAAGATGAAAATAGTCTCTCAGCATGTCTCCTGCTCCCAATCTCTTCTCCACAAAGAAGCCAGAGGAATATGAACAGCCAACTCAGACCACATAGCTCCATAACTTAAACTTCTTTACTGGTTGCCCAAAGTCTTATAATATATTTCAATTCCCTTACTGTATTGCTTTATGTGACCAGTGCCCTGCAAACCTCTGCAACTTCAACGTACTCCATTCTCCTGTGGTCCAACCCCCAGCCATCTGTTAGTTCCTCATACAGACAAAATGTGCCCTCTTTTCTATCTAAAGTAGCTCACCCTGTTGGTTTCCTCTATATCAGTTACAAATCTGTGAACCTAATTTGCTTATTGGCTTTTCCTGTGCCTGTGGGTCTGACTATCTCACCAGAATGTAAGCCCCAAGAGGGTAGGGATCTTGTCTCGCTGTATGCTCATTTCTTTGCTTTGTGTCCGAAACACATCAATCAATGCTTGGATTAACGATGGTGCACTGATAAGACAGACTGATCAGGATTTGATAACTGATTAGAGAATGCTAGTGTGATATTATGCTGACTTACCCGAAAAACTGAGTGGATTGTGATCTTGGTATCTGGGATTATGAATCCAAAAGGACAAGTTATTAGGAGGAAAAGAAGTTGAATTAAGTTTAGGTTGGACTTGTTAGTTGGAGGGGCTTGTATGACAGCTAGGTGGAACTAGGTAATCAGAAATATGGATTTGCCAGTTAGCTCACTACAGAAATAGGGCTGGGCATGTGAAGTAAGAGTCATCAGATGGTGGTAGAAGTCTCAGGAGTGATTGTATTTCTAATTGTGTTTCCCTGCTCTCTCCCAACTCTAAAGGAGTATTTCAATGATAATGTAAGTCCCCCTGGTTTTGAAGAGTAACACTGACTTTAGTTTTATTAATAAGGATAATTAGTAACCATAAACCTTATCCTTGTATGTCAAATGCTTTGAAAAATAAGAAGGGAATATTAATTAATGCAGTAATTATTTTTCTTCAATTAATAAGCCCCACTTTTTTTTTGGAGCCTGTACTGTGTGGGAGAAATGTACTAGATACATGACACTGATCTCATTCCTAGGAGAATATAAAGTATGTGCTATAATCCCCACATTATTAGACCAGAGAGGCTAAGCGTCTCTCCACACACACACAGGAAGTGATTGTCAAAGCTGGATAGATCCTTTTTTCCCCCCTTGGTCAAGGGTTTTAATCCATTAAACTTAGGTTGTCTTTCTACAATATGATTGTTGAAAATCAAATATAAAAGAAACCAATTAGACATTTTATAAATGTTTGTAATATGCTTCATGTAAAATTGATATTTCATTCTCTTCATTGGACTAAAATTATGTGGGGCGTGGGGGAAGCCTTTGTCTGATCCCACTAGACTGAGAATAAGAGTTGAATTTTCATCTTGCAGACCAACTCAGCTAATCATTTTTATGATTACTACTCTCTCCTTAAAAGGACCTTCTTCATTCCAGATATTTTATTAATATATCTTTACATGTGATTTTATAATTCTTTTCCAGTTTAACTGATTATCTGCCTGTGGTCATCTCTCACAGGCTCACAGAAGCAATATCAATCTGAGGCTCAAACCTCACAAACCTCAAATCTTCAGCTCAAGAGTAAAAGCAATAAACACTACCACTTGTGGTGTATGGCATTCAATGCACCATTGTGTGTAATGCCTGGATCCAACACTTACTAGCTGTGTGACTTTGGCCAGGTACCTTGACCTCTCAGATCATTTTCCACAAACATGCAATGCAAACAACATCACCAGGGGTGGTAAAGAATAAATGAGATCATGTTTCTAGAACCACTAACAGTTCCTAGAACAGGGCAAATCCTTAAAATAAGGTAGCAATTATATTGCTAATGTCAATATTCTTTTTCTAATCCCAGGCTACAGAACAATGTGAAGGAAGAATTTCCTTTCCTTATGCCTCTCTTTTCCTCTTCAGAATCAATGACCTGTCTCATCTCTCTCGAGCCAACCACAGAACACAGCTTGGCATGCCATGGTTTTAGATAAGCAGAGAAATGAGGAATAGTTTACTACCAGCAAAAGAAAAAAAAATTTTTTTAAATAAGGCTAGTTATCTGATCAATGAATTCACATGATTGGCTATAATGTGCAGTTATGATATTAGCATAGCACCAGGTAAAATAGCTTTTAAATGTTCCATTAGAAGATAATACATTCACATGATTATGAATTACAATTAATTGAGTAGAAACTATGTATCAAATGATACATGGAATTTGGTAATCTTGTCAAGAACCGTAGAAACTTTTGACATTTTTAATATAAGGAATTTCATATTTGATATATTTTTGCTCATTTGTTCAAACAGTGGTACTTTTTAATAGACATAACTCTCTGAAAATATTTAGATTTGAAGACATATAATTGCATTAGAATACTTCTTTTTTAATAACAATCCTGATGAGTTTAATTTAACCAAAATTTTTACTTCATTTAGCACTCAGGAAGTTGGAAATTATTTTACGCAGTAGTAATTTTCTCCCTCTTTTTTTTTTTCCGAACACTAACTGGGATGTGAATGAACTAGTAGTGCTTGGAAATATAATTTTCAGATTTCTCATGAATTAATAAAGAGGTGGTCAGTTGGATGATGGTGACCTAGCAAACTAGATCAGTGGGGTACGAACCTTATTTTTTTCTCTCTCTCTTTGGATTCCTAGCACAGAATAGGTGCTGAGCAAATATTTAGGGCAGGAATAGAGGGATGGATGGATAAAAGAAAATAAATACTTCTTTTTATGGTCTAGGCATTATAGCATTCTAAACTACTGGAAATGCACATGTGAGCATTCCTCTGGATATCGTCCCCCACTCTCCACCTCCGTGTTTGAAAGCACCATTATAATGTTGTGGATTTAGATTTGACATGACTAGATAGTCAGCCAACACATGCATAGATCAAGCTGGGCCAGGATACACTGAGCTCATCACGGACGTGCCTTCTGATATAATCTATGATTGCTGGTTAAAGAAAATCTACTTAATGTCTATGGGTCTCATTTTCTTTCTACAGTGAGGATGTGTAATCTCTGTCTGGCATGCCTCTAAGAACTCTAGGAAAGACTGACCTAGAATAGGAAAATAACTACATGCATACCTGGCTGCACACATGAATGATTCTTTGTTGTTGTTTTTGTTGTTATTTGGGATGTTCCTACCATAATCCAGATCTTTCTAACATTTGCAGGAGATAACTTCAGATCCAAAAGTGAAGTCAAGGAAGATTTGGCTTCTCTTTTGAAGGGTTTGATCCAGGAGCCTCAGGGCAGGCTTTAAACTGCTTCTAAGAGATGTATACTGCATTTTGTTGTGTAAGGATTGTGGCCCCAGGGGTTCTCCCAGACTTCCCTCCCAATTTTGCTGTGGATATTCAAGTCCCTTATATAAAATGCAACTGTATTTGCATAAAACCTAAGCATATCCTCCTATTTACTTTAAATCATCTCTAATTACTTATAATACCTAGTATAACTGTCATTGTTATAAATACAATGTAAATACTATGTAAATAGTTGCTGGCCTGTAGCCATTTAACTTTTACTTTTCAAGCTTTCTGGATTTAAAAAAAAAAAATCCCGTCCGTATTTAGTTATACCTGCAGATGCAGAGCTCACCAATGTGGCGGGTCAGCTGCAGTGGTTTTTAGGTCTAGGCTATGAGGAACCGTGATCCTCCTACTCCGTCATTGTTCAAGTTCGGAATGTGCATTTCTGCATCTCTCTGGTGGTTGGAAGACTTCTCCCTTGACTAAACTTTAATCTGCTCCTCTGACTCAGGTGTTGGATTAGGCCCAAATTTGGTCTTCTTTCTCTGTCTTCACAGAATCTAGTTTGAGCAAGAATCTTTTTTTTTTCCTTTTTTCTTTTTAGGGCCAAACCTGCAGCATATGGAAGTTCCCAGGCCAGGGGTCAAACTGGAGCTGTAGCCACTGGCCTATGCCACAGCCATAGCAATGCCAGATCCACACTGTGTCTGTGATCTAGACCACAGCTCATGGCAACACCGGATCCTTAATCCACTGAGCGAGGCCAGGGATCAAACCCATATCCTCATGGATACTAGTAGGATTTGTTCCCACTGTGCCACAACAGAAATTCCTGAGCAAGAATCTTAGTAACTCTTTGGGGAGAATTTTCCATCCTCTATATGCCTTCAGCAAGAATTCTGTTAGGGCGGTCCACCAAGAATCCCCTTTAGCTCCAAGGTTTCCTCTTAGTAATGTTTATCCACTGCATCTGCTTCTTGTATACAAATCCCCATGTGTCCTTATTGGAATGGAGTTGAGTTTGATCTCTCTCCCCTACTACAAGACCTCACGTAGTAGATGAACTTGAAGAAAGTATGCCTTAGTCTTTAATGGATGTCATCAATAATTTTTTCTTTAACAAGAATACATGTATCAACTTTTGATTATTTCCCCTCTTTACAATGCTTTATTTTCAGTAAATCTATCTACTGTCTAGAATGTAAGCCCTTTGGGGATCAGAGACTTCATCTTTTTCTCCATGTATCACCTAGCACAGAGCCTGCTATATACTGCAGGTATTTTAATAGATAATTGTTGGAACATTAGGAGTGATGATAAAATTTGTGTTGCTCATTCTGATGGGGTAAGGCCTTATTTGGGGCTGTATGTCTAACTGCAAATCCCTTTTTAGAAAAGGAGATAAAACCTCAAGCCTAAAATCCTCAATGGCGCAAAGGTTGGCTAGCTCAGTTTGCCTAGAGTGTGGTGCTAAAATCCTCAGTGGTGAATGTCAAGCTAGAATTTAATAAAATGGTCTTCCTCCCATGGATATATTTGTATAGTTACCTTCAATACTGTGGTGAGTGTGGGACTTCAAGGCCTCTTCAAAGAGAAAGCACTCAAAGCCTCCTGCCAAGACAAGAATTACCAGACACTAATCATCACCCCACCCATCTCACTGTAATGCCCTCTCCCTCACCTTAAGCAACCTGTCCTACTCTTTCCTACCCCCTACTAGAAAAGGTACGTGGCCCACTCCTCACTCTGCCCTTATAGGGGTGTTACAAGCTTCCAACCAACCAGCAAGGTTATAGTAAGAGCCCTCTTTCCCCAACCAATCAGCAGATCAGCAGGTGTATAGCAAGACCTCTCCTCTCTCCCTGG
This sequence comes from Phacochoerus africanus, assembly GCF_016906955.1. Taxonomy (NCBI): domain Eukaryota; kingdom Metazoa; phylum Chordata; class Mammalia; order Artiodactyla; family Suidae; genus Phacochoerus; species Phacochoerus africanus. Next base: position 25,561,568 of record NC_062551.1, on the reverse strand, counting down.
GCTATAAAAACGGACATGACCATGTGCTCGGAGTAAGTTTTCCCTGAATATCAGAAGGTGGTCCCACTGTACTAATAGCCTCTCTTATCTCAATACACTCTTCTTTCTTTTCACCCCACTATGAATCTGGAAAATTATTTTTCTGGCCCATGCACACAGACTACAACAGAGAGTTTGTCATTCATAGCAATAATACAGTGTTTTCTTCTAAAATTGTGATATTATGATTTATAATAAGAAATATATATTTAGTTTCCCTCCCACTTCTGGCACAGAGTTCCTAAAACTGTTAGAATTTCCTAAGTGAAGAGAGATAGGGATATCTTGTTATAAGGTGACTTTTGGAAGGCACCTAAGGCTATGGGGGCTGGTTGCTCAACATCCAGGCAAGGGAGAGGGGCTGGAGATGGAATCAACCATCAATGATTTGGCAAAGATTTAATTAACCATACCTATGTAATGAAGTCTCCAAAACCCCAAAGTAGAGAGCTCCAAGATCTTCCACGCTGGGTGAACATGTGAATTTTTTTCCCCAGGCTAATGGTCTAATCAGAGCTGACCTACACCACAGCCCACAGCAAAGCCAGATCATTAACCCATCGAGTGAGGCCAGGGATCGAACCTGTGTCCTCATGGTTGGTAGTCAAATTCATTACCACTGAGCCATGATGGGAATTCCGAACATATGAATTTGGGGAGAGCTGTGCACCTGGAGAGCAGGGCCACTCCATGCCCATTCCTCTTACCTTGCCCTATGCACCTCATCCATCTCGGTGTTCCTGAGTTATATAACCTTTTATAATAAACCAAGTGCCTAGTAAGCAGTGTTTCTCTGAGTTCCGTGAGCCTCTCTAGCAAATTAATCAAACCCAAGGAAAGCACTGTTGGAACCACCCATCTTTATCTAGCCAATCAGTGAGAATCACCGGTGACCACTGGGATTTGGGATTTGCATCTGAAATAGGACAGGAGGAGGGGCAATGGTCTGTAGTAGACCAGAGCCTTTAATGTGCGGTTCAGTAACAACACCATCTCCAGCGTAGGGTCAAAATCAAAATGACTTGTAGGATATCTGATTTGTATCTAATAATTGCCTGTGGGTGGGGATATTCCACACTCCATTGGAAATGGGTGCAGAAACCTTTAAAAATGCATCTGTTTAGATTTTAAAATGAGCTACTTAAAGGAAAAATAAATGTATATTATGTAAGTAGTATACCTGTTACTCAAATATGCTGACTAGGCAGAAGGCCATGGGAGGAGGGTGATGTCGAAGTCAGTGGGATCTTGGGCATCTGGGCAACACTGATAATGTCCAACCAATACATTTAAGGATGAAAGAACTGAAGTCCTAGAAGATAAATTACCTTGCTTCAAGAATCAGAGGACCAAGAAGAGGATCTGGAAAGAAAATACTGATCCTGCATATGACTTTGCTCTCAGTTCTAGGAAATCTAAACCCCAGAGTTAGCAGCCCTTGAGTCAGTGTTTTTCCTGCCAAGTGTTCTTTCCTGCCCAAATACATTGACCTTCTCCTTATATCCACCATTGCTCTACTTAAAATGTCACCTCCTCAGAAAAGCTTCCATGGACCACCTTACATAAAAATAGCATCTCTTCTCCCTGAGTCCCTTTCTAAACCTTTTATCTCATTTTTTTCTTTTACTGCAATTAGCACTACCTGACATTATAATTGATGCCTATTTTTTTTTATTGTTTTGTCCCCTACCCCACTCTAATGAAAATTCCATGAAAACAGTGGCTTTATGTTGTTTATCTGTACACATAGAATCTAGAACAGTGCCTGACATATTCTGGAACTCAATCAATAATCACTGAACTAATGAATAAATAACAATAGCATTATCAACCCTAGGTTTTTAATTTACAGTTTTAATTGAGACTTCACTCAACTTCCTCTCATTCCCAATTATTAATAGCAATGGTGTTGTCAACTAAATGAGGTTCCAAAAAGATACACTGTAACTGCATGCATTCCTTGAATACAGGCATTTCAGATACTCAGAGCTGTGATTGATCAGCAACTGTTAACCCCTTATGGAGGTTTTCCCTCTAGCTTTTCCAGTACACAAAAAGTTAGAGCACTAAAAAGCTAGGCATCACGGTGTTAAAGAAGAATCCCTAAGATGAAAAGAATGCAGCCTTATGTGATTGCACAAAGAGCTCCTCTGGCCATTTTTTGCTCAGATTCCACCCAATTCTTTCTTTTAATGGCCATGCCCATAGCGTATGGAAGAGTTCCTGGCCAGGAATTGAATTCAAGAGGCAGATGTCCTTTAACCCACTGTGCTGGGCCAGGGATCAAACCTGAGCTGCCACAGCAACTTGAGCCACTGCAGCCAGATTCTTAACCCACTGGGCCACAGCAGGAACTGCATGGTCCCCCATGTTAAGGTGAAAGAAAGCTTCAAAATCCTATTCCAATGACCCATAAAGATGTAGAGAGCTTTGCCATGAAGTGAGTGTGTAGTGAATGAGATAGATTTTTGTTTACATTATGATGCATTATTAAATCTGGATGGGTTGGTACAAAAAGAACTAAAGTAGTCACTAGTCATCTGGCTAAATGTTAAACACCTGCTCTTAGCTGTAATGAATGGTATGCAACAGGCATGTGATTCCTACCCTCAAAAATCAAATTAATTGGCAGCCCACTCTGTTCTGAAAATTAGACCCATTTAATACTCACAATCCTTCTCTTTCAATTGTTCAGCATGATGGATAAAATTCTAATTGGAATAAAATATATTCCACTCACCATATGGGAATTTTTTTTTAACTTTTCAGCCAGCTAATTGAAGTCCTGAAGATCCAAATATCTCATAGCCATAATTTTTGTTGATTTTTTATAAATAAATAGGAGCAGGGTACTTCTTACAGGTACGCTAGTTCACCCTGAGACAGTCCCAGTTTTTGTGTGTGGCTTTGGAGTAATTTTTCTTTTAAGACTGCCCCTTTCATTCTCCATAATGACCTGTTATGGATAAGTATTTATATGGTCATTCTAACAAAAGCTTTATCCCATAGTGTCGACAGTGTAAAGGGTTTTCAGTAGCCCATAGAGACTTTCCCCACAACTGCAGAAAGGTAATCAGCTTGCTGCAGGAAAGAAAGAGAAGGGAAGGGACCTGAGACTCAGTCTCATTCATCTTAAAGAAATACTCCAACATATCAGCTTCTCCCCTCTTTACAGACTTAAATTTTAAGACTAACTTTTTAAAAGTAAACTTAACCCAATTCCCCAGGATAAGAAATATCTGAGAAAAAAAATTCATATTCTCTCACTTTGTTCATATTGTTTATACAGGTTGATGTTCTGTATGTTTCATTTAACATAAGAGCTGTATGTTTTTTTTAACATAACAAAAAAGTTTTTTTTAACTCTTACTTAGATTATTTCACAATATTATGTGGATGAACCACCTATTATTTGTTCATTAAATTAGTGAATGTTTATTAAACAGCTTCTTATTTATTTAACACCTTATTTTATAAGTTTATACTGGACACACATTAAGGCCCAGGGAAAACAACAGTAGCAAAACAGAGCAAGTGTCTGCCTTCATGTGAATTAAGTTCTACGGGAATGTTCAGATGGTAATTAAGTATTGACACAGTTTCCTAATTTGAGAGGATACTTCATAGAAAGGATGGCTTGATTTCTCCAGCTATTAAATAGTAAAGAATGATGGAAGAGAAACCTAGAGATTAAACAAGACTTAGGGGATATAGCAACTAAACAAAATATCTTGGATCCTTATTCAATATTACTTGAATCTTTATTCAAGCAAACAAAATGCTAAAAACAAGGACACAAAACAGTTGGACACTGGAGTTCCCGTCGTGGCGCAGTGGTTAACGAATCCGACTAGGAACCATGAGGTTGTGGGTTCGGTCCCTGCCCTTGCTCAGTGGGTTAACGATCCGGCATTGCCGTGAGCTGTGGTGTAGGTTGTAGACGTGGCTCAGATCCTGCGTTGCTGTGGCTCCGCCGTAGGCGGGGGGCTACAGCTCCGATTGGACCCCTAGCCTGGGAACCTCTATATGCCGTGGGAGCGGCCCAAGAAATAGCAAAAAGACAAAAAAAAAAAACAGTTGGACACTGACTGGATACTTGATACATGTCTCCCTCCATGGCAATAATTTGATAATTATTTGACATTATGTTATTGCTATTGCGATTTGATTTTTTAGGGAAGTTTTTCTTTTCACAATATATACTGAAATATACATATGTATAAATACATTGTATGTATGTATAATGATGTCTGAAATTTCCCTCAAATAAATTAGGGCTAGGGATGAGGTGGGGAATGGTAAGGTATATGGCTGAAACAAATTGTCCATTGTGGTTGGGTAGCTGTTGAAGTTATTTGATGGATAATATGTGGGGTGACTATACTCTTTCTACATTTGTTTACAGTTTCCATAGTTCCATAGTTAAAAAAAAGAAAGAAGAAAGAAAGAAAGAAAGAAAGAAAGAAAGAAAGAAAGAAAGAAAGAAAGAAAGAAAGAAAGAAAGAAAGAAAGAAAGAGAAAGAAAGAAAGAAAGAAAAAAAGAAAGAAAGAAAATGTTGGTCTGGCTTTGCTGTTGCTGTCTTTAGCTAAAGACAATATTTAAGGTGAGGGTTTCAGCTGTTTTGGCATGTTATTCAGTTTCCCTGGGTCTTTCTTACATATACCTATTCTTAAATTTTATTTACATTTTCTTCTATTAATCTGTTTCATGCCAATTTAATTCTTTTTTTTTTTTTGTCTTTTTGCCTTTTCTAGGGCCACTCCCGTGGCATATGGAGGTTCCCAGGCTAGGGGTCTAATTAGAGCTGTAGCTGCTGGCCACAGCCACAGCCACAGCAACGCCAGATCTGAGCCATGTCTGTGACCTACACCATAGCTCACGGCAACACCAGATCCTTAACCCACTGAGCAAAGCCAGGGATTGAACCTGCAACCTCATGGTTCCTAGTCGGATTGATTAACCACTGAGCCATGACAGGAACTCCATGCCAATTCAATTCTTAATCTAGCCAGGAACCTAAAAGGATAGAGTACAATTTCTCCCTCCATGACGATAATGCCTTGCCCTCATCCCAGAACAGCTGATTCAGAATATGGTGGTATTTACATATTTGTATTTTTTAAGCAGTGCCTTATCTAGCAATATTGAAGACAGAGGAAAAAGGAAAAATTACTAATACCAATACTTCCTTTATTAAATAACTGATATTTTCTTCATCATGTACTTTTTTGCATTAGTTTTGATTTTTTTAAAATTGCATTAAATTTCATTTATCTTCATAATTGAATTTTCTGAGCTTCCTTATATTCTGCATCAAAGGCCAGTGATTCTGGGGCAATTTCTCACCCTTGGGATTCTAATGCCTGCATGGTGAGAGCTGAGAAGCCTTCTCCAGTGACTAGATTAGGCCAACACATCTCAAAATTGAATGTGCATGTGAACCAACAGGGGATCTTGTTGAAAACTGACTCAATAGGTCTGACATAGAGCCTGGAATTATATATTTTTAATGAGTTCCTAGGTGATGCTGATACTTCTGGTCTATAGCACATTTTTTCTATAACACAGGTCTGAGCTATTTTGAAAGATACATGGTAAAATGTTCCTCAAATGTACATGGAACCAAAGTGAATGTTATCCCACTGCTGCGAAGAGTCACCTTTGCGGAGGGAAGATTAAGTGGATGGGAGATCCATGTACCAAGGTGATTGACAGTGATGGTTACAAGCCATCTGAGGTAAATCATTTCATAACCCATAGGACTCCCCATAAATAAATGCAGATTTGAAAAACAAGCAGTGAAGGAAGCCCAGAATGCAGTTTCTTGGAAATCACCATCGGCTGCCTGTCTTACATTACACCCCATTAAAATATTTCCTTCAGGTGCCCAGTCAAGTCTGCCACATTTGGATGAAACAGTTCCTCTCAGATCGGCTCTCAGTGGGTAAAACATTCTACCTCATGTATTCACCAAAGCCTGTGGCTTTGGTTTGATGAGTTCAGGCCAACAACTCTCTGACTGGGAAATTGTATAAATTTTGTATTTCTGACCACAACCTTGGTACTGCAAAGAATACCACTGTCCTTTTTTTTTTTTTTTTTTTGGTCTTTTTAGGGTTGCACCCACAGCATATGGAGGTTCCCAGGTCAGGGGTCAAATCAGAGCTGTAGCTGCCAGCCGCAGCCGCAGCCACAACAATGCCAGATCCAAGCCAAGTCTGCAACCTACACCACAGCTCATGGCAATGCCGGATCCTTAATCCACTGAGCGAGGCCAGGGATCGAACCTGCATCCTCATGGATACTAGTCAGGTTCATTTCCGCTGAGCAATGATGGGAACTTCCTTTTTTAAGGCTATTTAATCTCCAGGGGCATGTCCAATCTGTCAAACTGGAGGAATTCCACCTCAGCCTTTATAGCCCCTAAATTTCCTATTCAGAGTTGCAACGGAGTTTGGGAATCTTCTGGAAAATGGATGCATAGTTTTTAATCTCCACCTCTATGTAGTCTCAACAGACATTTTGTGGGTTTCGTGGGTCGGCTCAGGCAGATGGACATCACGCATCTTTGCTTTTGCTGAGAGTGGAGGTGGAACAGTGTCTCCCCCTCACTGTTATTTTCTTCATTAGGCTTGATCTTTTATAAAACAATTTAAAAAGCTATTTAACTTCAGGTTATGTCCACTTTTTTCTAGGGCAAATATCTTGGAAGCCAGAAGGACAAAATATTTTAAAAGCTTTTTTAAAAATTTTTTTAATATGTTTTATTTATTTATTTATTGTCTTTTTAGGGCTGCACCCACGGCATATAGAGGTTCCCAGGTAAGGGGTCAAATCAGAGCTGTAGCCACCTGCCTACACCACAGCCACAGCAATGCCAGATCTGCGACCTATGCCACAGCTCACGGCAACGCCGAATCCTTAACCCACTGAGTGAGCCCAGAGATTGAACCTTTGTCCTCATGTGCATTAGTCAGATTTGTTTCCACTGAGCCACGACGGGAATTCCAGAAGCTTGTTTGTTTGTTTGTTTGTTTTAATAGAATAGACTGGGACAGAAAATATAAGGAGAAGAAGGTCTATTATTTAGCAAACGTATTCTGCCATATCATTCTGGGGATGGAAGAGGACAGAGAGTAAGCATGACAAGTCAGTTATACATATGTATACATAGTTATAATTAAAGTTATATATAGTCATACGGTGATACGTGGTAAGGAGAAAAAAAAATTAACCAGTAAAAGTGGAAAGGAATTGTCAAGTGGAGGAGAAGGTACTCAAATTTTATATCATGAGGCCAGAGAAGTTCTCAGTGAGAAGCTGGTATTTGAGCACAGCCCTGAAGGGGAGAAATAGGCATCACACAGACATGTGTTGTAAGAGTATTTCAAGCAATGGGAACAGCTAGAACAAAGACAACTTAACTAGAAAGGCAAAGAAAGAGAAGGGAAAATAATAAGTTGAAATAAACGGTAGGTGAAGGGATCCTACCTTTAACATTCAAATGGCTCATATAAATCAATAAAGTACTCAGAGATAGAAAAGTAAAAATTATGAACAAACTACAAAAGAGTAACTGCACTAACAACAATCCAGAAAAATCGTGTCTATATTGTCATTGACTAGTAATCAAACAAATATATACTAAAGTAGCATTTAAATTGCTATATTTCTGAAACCAAGAGAAAAACAAATAAAAACCTCTAAAATTATAATGCTTGTCCTGGCAAGAATTCAGAGAAATAAACACATTAGTGTTTTGATGGCAGAAGTGTAAATTAGTATACTACTTTGGAAAATCAATTTGACAATTTGTATCATAAGCCAAAATATCACAGGAACAGTCATTCTACCTTTGAGAATCTACCCAGTAATGTTACCCTAAACATGGAAAAATAAACTCACGTGAGTATTCACAAGAGTGGTCAGTGGTCCAGAAGCAAATTAAATGTCCAGCAATGTGATATGAGCTAAGTAATTATGGCAGTGTCTCAATGGATTAATATGTGGCTATCCAAAAGTGATAATTCAAAATGATTAAGTAACATGGTAACATGGTAAATGCTTATGACACATTGTTAAACACAAGTGGGAAGGAAGAGCAGCAGCCTCAGTTGTCCCATATGGGATGGATTTCTTGGAGAAAAGGGATAGAGAGGAAGATAGACAAGACAGGTATTTGAGCAGACAGAAGTTTACAGCAGGTGTTAGCCTAGCCATCATGCTCAGAGCTTTCAGTATGGCATTTATATCTTCTCTTAATCATTTTATTTTCCAGCCAGAGTCTCTTATTTGTTTCAAAGAATAAAGGGGGAGATAACAGGTGTCACCACATCACAGCTATAGAATTATTTCTATATGAAAACAAAATTGGTCAAAAAGCACTGTAAATTAACATCTATCTAAGTGATAAAGGATTTTAAAACCATTTCACAAGGACAAAGGGCAAAGGGAAAAGTTCTGGTGGCCTAGAAAATAGACCTGTCTGGATGTATTTAGGACTGACAATAAAGCCAAGGATTATCTGTGGGATTGGGTTAGGCTCCCTCCAGGTGGGATAGTGGGTGTGAGCTATAATAAAAATAAATTATTCCCTATGTAAGGAAGGACAGTGGAATTTAGGACCTTGGAAAATAATAAACTCCCCATCACTGGTGGTCTTTAAGGAGATACTGTACAATCACTGGTTATGGGTATTGTTTATATACTGATTGTCAGGGATTTAGACTATTATCTAAGGGTTCTTCATATTTATTTTTTCCATTTCTAAAAACTCTTACCAATCCCAGAAATGTTAAGGTTGGATGTGGGTATTATAAGCCTAAACACCTATACTTCTCAGTATTACAATGAATATTTTGATATAGTCCCATTTTAAGAAAATCTAGTCTTATTTCTTTTTTTTTTAACTAAAGGAGATAAATGGATAGCAAATACACACATACCAAAGATGTTCAACAGTATTACTCATGAAGGAAATGAAGAAACTACTACTAGACACCTCTCAGAATCAGTAACATAAGACAAAAAACAACAACAACAAAAATACCAAGTGTTGGTGAGAACACGGGCCATCCGAAATTCCATACTTTGCTGGTTGTGTGCAAACTATCACAACTTATTTGGAAAACTTTTCAGCAATTCTTCATAAAGTGAGTCAAACCTACTCTGCGGCATTTAACCAAGTGAAATAAAAACTGATATTCTCCTAAAACCCTGTATGTAAATGTTTATAGTGGCTTTATTCATAATTACTAGAAACTAGAAAGAGCTTAAAATGTTCATTGACTGGGGAATGCATAAACTGTGGCATATACAATAAAAAGAATTAACTATTGATACAGTTAACACATAGATGAATTTCAAAAGCATTTGCGTTCAGTGGAAGAAGTCAGCTTCAAAGGTTACATACTGCATGCTTCCATATATAATGACCTTTTTACAAAGACAAAACTGTAAGAACAGTAAGCAGACAAGTGTTTGCCAAGACTGGGGGCTTGGGAGAAAAGTCGACCACAAAGAGTGATGGGGGAATTTTCCTCTATATCTTAATTATGGTGATAGTTACATGACTGTCTATATTTGTCAAGACTAGCAGAACTCTGTCCTTAAATTTTACTGCATGTAACTTACCTTCAATAAAAGAAGGGAATAAAAAGTATAAGGATAAAACTTTGGGGCCTTAATAAACAAGAGCATCTTCATCCTGTGCCATTCTCACAGCAAGCTTCCTGGCCCAGATCCGAGATCCCAGAAGGTAGGGACCTAGCCACTTGGCATACCTATGTGTACTTAACATAGGGTGGGCTTAACGCCAAAACCAGGCAGCTTCTCAAGCTGCTATGATATATTCCTCAACTCCCATTAATCCCATTAAGGACAAGCCAATGACTTTAATTTGGATTCCTGATTGAACTATAAACTACACTCCATCTGCTTCTAAGCAACAGACAGGCCAACACTTCTTGGAGAGGAATTCACTTAAAGGCTTGAATAGAGGCACTGGGCAGCTGAAGATTTGGTGCCAAACCTCCAGTGATTAGGAAGATCTCCTTCAGTTTGAGTATGAGAAGGGAACTTTTCCTGATGTGTCCATATTCATCACTCTTAGGCCCATCTGGCATTTGTGGGGGTGTGGAAAAGTTACTGCATCTGTTCATACAGCTGTGTAAGTATATTTCCATCATCTATTTGTGCAGTTCCACTCCTGGCTAGCAGACTTGTCCCAAGCAATTCTGATGTGGGCAGAAGGGAGGATTTACCAATCATTACTTTCCTAAGTGTTCTCACATCTTAGTTGCTGCTTTACTTAAACTTAAGAAAATTAATTTTTCTGGTAGGGCTGGGATCTTTGCTTTGTGACCAGAGCAGGAATTTTAGAGTCTTATCAATACTGAATAGTTCCAGGGGAGAGGAGACAGGTGAATTCTGAAGTCCAGAAACCTATGCGATGAAACAAATTATTGAAATGATTATTCCAGCTAAATAGATTCTGTCTTTAGGTTGTTTCCATGTCTTAGATATTGTAAACAATGCTGCTATGAGCATTGCATGTCTCTCAAATTAGAATTGTCTCTGGATGTACGCTCTGGAGTGGGATCACTGGATCATAAGGTGGCTCTATTTTCAGTTTTTTAAGGAACCTCCATACTGTTCTCCATAGTGGCTATACCCATTTATGTTCCCACCAACAGTATAGTTCTTTTCTCCACACCCTCTCCAGCATTTATTATTCATAGATTTATTTATTTATTTATTTAGTCTTTTTAGGGCCATACCCATGGCATATGGAGGTTCCCAGGCTAGGGGTTCAATTGGAGCTGTAGTTGCCAGCTTATGCCACAGCCACAGCAACACCAGATCCAAGCTGCATCTAGGACCTACACCACACTCATGGTAATGCCAGATCCTTATCCCACTGAGTGAGGCCAGGGATTTAACCCATGTCATGGATGCTAGTCGGGTTCGTTAACTGCTGAGCCACAATAGGAACTCTGTAGATTTTTTGGATAATGTCTATTCTGACCAGTGTGAGCTGATACCTCGTTGTAGTTTTGATTTGCATTTTTCTAATAATTAGCCATGTTGAGCAACTTTTCATGTGCCTATTTGCCATATGTATGTCTTCTTTGGGAAAAGGTCTGTTTAGATTTTATGCCCATTTCTTGATAGGGTTGTTTGTTTTCTTGATATTGAACTGTATGAGCTGTTTGTATATTTTGGAAATTAACCCCTGGTCAGCTGCATCATTTGAAAATATTTTCTTCTAGTTTGCAAACTGTCTTTCGGTTTGTCTTTGGTTTCCTTTGCTGTACAAAAGCTTTTAAGTTTTGGTCTCATTTGTTTATTTTTGCTTTTATTTCTATTGCCTTGGGATACCCAAGAAAACATTGCTACGATTTGTTAGAGAATGTTTTGCCTAGGTTTTCTTTTGTCTGTTTCCTTTCTTAAACTCCTGTTGGCTCTGCCATTCTGTGTCTACAATGGAGCTATCAGCCTACTCTTTTTTTTTTTTTTTTTTTTAGGGCCTCACCTGTGGTACATGAAAGTTCCCAGGCTAGGGGTTAAATCAGAGCTGCAGACGAGGCCCACGTCACAGCCATGGGTTGCAACCGCATCTGAGACCTACACTGTGGTTTGCAGCAACGTCAGGCTTAACCCGCTGAACAAGGCCAGGGATCAAACTTGTATTCTGACAGCCACAACATTGTGTCTTTAACCCACTGAGCCACAAAAGGAACTCCTACCAGCCTCCTCTTTATTGCTCTCTACCAGGATCTCCTTCGTTCTCTACAACATCCATTGTGTCACTCCTTTTTGGCTGCCTTAACAAAACAGGCTGGGTATCTTAACAACAGCATTTATTTCTTACAGTTCTGGAGGCTGAACTTTTTCAATCCAGGTGCTAGCATGGCTGGGTGCCCTGGATGCTTGCTTTTCATATTGAAATTTAATAAATTTTCTTGAAAACATATTTTTTCACTTGAGTATATCCTTGGGACCATTTACAGATACCTTAAGTAATCTGTATTTTTTTTTGTTGTTTCATTTTTTAAAAATAATTTCCACCAGTTAAATTGTTCTTTTTCTGGGAAAAGGGTGCAACAACCTTCTTACTCCACCATTTTAGAAGTCTTGGAATTATTTTCTTGCCACAAGTGTATATTATACCAAATCAGGGAATGAGTAAATGTTTTGTTCACACATAATCTCTATTTACTCACCTTATCACTTTAATTTTTTCTGTGGAAACTTCTATCTCTTAAGCTTGGGTTTTTGAAATTCTGCTCCAGACTCACACCTCCCCCACACACTAAGTTTTTATTTATCTTTCTGATCTTTCTATCAAAATAAATACAGTTGAGACTATTTATTGAGTTCTTTCAAATTGTTGGCTTTATTTTTCTGTAGCAGATTTGTATGTGCTTAGCATATGGAAAGGGCTTAATAAATGCTAATTTGTTGCCTTCCTTCCTCCCTTCCTTCCTTCTTCCCTTCCTTCTTGCTTTCTCTCCCACCTTGCTCTGTATCACTTACCTGCTATGCCTCAGGTTTAGATGCTAACCAAATCTATCTTATCTCCCTTACTGAACTATTCAATCTCTGAGAGTAAGGACACCCACTTTTCTTTCCCTGACTTTCCCATGGAGCTGGCACTATATGTTTCAAGTGGCAGGTACTCAATAGATGTCTGTTTATTGATTAATTATACACAGAAAAAAATTCCCATCCTGGAGTTCTTCTGGAGGAAAGGTAGAGAGAAAGTGACAAGAAAGCAACCAGGATCAGATTATGTATGTTTTAGCAGCAGACACAACTGTGGAGGATTCTACTACCAATCTCACTGCCTTACCTGGACTACATCTCATGCTAGATCATCAGGGATACATTAAAGCCGTAAGCAGTGGAAGACCTGGAGCAACAATAAATATGTCATCACAAAATGTGAGAAAGAATCCATGCAGTGTGGGAAGAATGCACTGGCATTGCTAAACATGGATTCCAAGAGTTTATGGAAGGCTTACAGAAAAATTTTGCTGAGATAACAGAAGAATTGCAGTGCCAGATACAGAGACCTTTCGAAAAAGAGCTGACATGACACTTGTAGGAAATAAAATTCATGTCAAAGGAGAAAGTCAAATAACAGTTATAGCTGAATCAAGACCAAAGTTTCTATCAAACAAGTTGGAGTTTTCTCTTTAGCACAAGCAGGGGTTAGGAACACTAGACAAGTTACAGAAATATGTACGTTTATTATATATTAAAGTAGCCAGACTCTCTGAGCTCTGTGGGTGGGTTGGGCGGAAATGACCCTGACCAGGGAGGGAGCAAGTTGGTCTCTGTATCTGATGTTGCGTGTGTGGGCTAAGAAGCCTCAAACATGAAATTTATGAGAACACAAGTCTGATAATGAAGAGAAGCAAATGGAGACATCTGGGCTATGTGCCTGTCAAGGACAAGAGAAATTTTTTGATGAAAAGATACCTTTACAAAATCTGAAAATATTGCATATTAAAAAAAATGCCTGTCCATTCAAAAGTACTTAGAATATTGAGTAAAATAGAAAGAAAATTGAGAATAAGCCACACAGAATCTCACTGTCATATTTTAGTCCTTTTCCTTTCCCCCATTCTACTTCTTTTGCTTCTAGCCTATTTCAGATGCAAGTTTTACAAGGTCATGACCCTATTCCATGCACATTTTTGCACCTTGCAACTTTCTCCGAACAAAGTATCATATGTATTTTTTATGTTACCAACTTTCCATAAGCACCACTTCAAAGACTACGTAACAGTCCATCATATGGATGCATTATCATTTCATAATTTCTTTCATTATCTATTTAGGTTTTTATTATATCAACAGGATAGAAAACCATGGTGTGATAAACATATTTCTGCAAATATATTTAGACATGTTTATTTTCCCCTATGTCTTAGGTTATTTCATTTGGATGGATTTCTGGAAATGGAATTGCTGGCTCATAATAACTGTATATGAACATTTTTAAGGCTCTTGATCCATTAATGCCAAATTGCTTTGCAAGACTTCTGCATCAATTTACATTTCCATGAAGTGTATGGGAGTTCTTAGAAAGATAAATATTAAGACACACAGAGAGCATACCAGAGTCTCTAGGTAAGAATTAATGGAATGAACTGCTGGGCATCACCCAAGAGAGGAAAGGAAACACCATATCAATGATGTACAAATAGAGAATATTCCTGGCTTATACCTGAATAATAAGTGGTGCTTACTCTCAGATAATCACCTTTTTTCAAGAGCCAACTTCTACAATATCGCCTACAGGACATCTTCCCACACATTCCAGCCAAATTGCTTACTCTTCTCCTCATGGATATTCCTTCAGAACCTTTTCTCCGACCTCTTTTCTTAAAGTTAGTTCCAACCACAATGCTGACTCAAGTTTAGGTTCTTCACAGGTACTTGGGCGATGTTTGCTGAATTTAATTTCTATGTCCAGTGCCCATGGGGATATGAAAAGAACGGAAGCAGGAAGAAAGACAAGCTGCAGTTAATTATAGAAAGATAGGATGAAGAGGATGAGGTTAGCCAACTAGTTTATTGTGCAAGTTGGCTCACTCTCTGGTCATAATGAGGAAAGTACTGCCATTAGAACAGAAGCCACTGGGGAGGAGAGAGTACAGAGAGCTGGTGCAGGCTGAGGTCATCCCACGTATGGAACACACGAGACTGACTAACTCAGACCTTGAGAAATGAGCTGGTATCTGTGTACTCTGAGAGGGTCTCACGAAGGTTTCTTATAGGGGCTGTCGGGAAGGGGTGGGCACAGTGTTTCTTAAAGAGAATGGGGACTCAAGGTATCAATCACCCTGCGAAGAAGTCATCTTTAGTAGAAAAGAAACAGGATGAGAAAACTGTCTGATTTCTGCAGAGGCATTCAGTGTCACTTGCGTTCCAAAGAAGGGAAGAATTGGATGTATTTCTTCTGCTATAATCACATTTCAGAACAACTCTCAGGTAACTTGCTGGCCATGTCTCAGAAGCCCTATGTGGATCTCAGAGAAGGCGCTTGATCCTGGGACCAGAGGAAATGAAAGTAGAGAAGCACAGCGTGGAGCACGCATAGAGTCACTATCAATACACAGCTTTGCCTAGGCAGATGGGGACTGACTGCAGTCAGTCACTGCTGGAAAGTGAGCTGAGGTTAGCTAAACAAAGAAGTACAGAAAAGGCCAGAGGACCTGCTCCCAAGCAAGCCTGAAGCATCACCTTAGGGACCAGTCAAGATTACTTGTGATTGCATTTGGCATGGCCAATTTCCAAACACAAAGGGTAGAAGGAGCTGTGGCCACCATAACTCATGTCACACAGCAACACAACAGGGACAAGATGAGTTACTTTGCTTTGGTTTTTCTCCTGCTACAGGACTTCCTTCCTTCCTTCCTTCCTTCCACAGCCTTAACTGTGGCACATGAATGTTCCCAGGCTAGGGGTCAAATTGGAGCCCTAGCCACTGTCTTATGCCACAGCCATAGCAATGCAGGATCTGAGCCATATCTGTGATCTGTGCTGCGGCTTGCAGGAAAGCTGGATTCTTAACCCACTGAGCAAGGCCAGGGATCAAACCCGAATCCTCAGGATACTAGCCAGGTTAAGCTGCTGAGCCACAATGGGAACTCCATACAGGACTTTCACATATGTAGACTTAGTAATTTCTCAGTTACCTTATATAGTCAATGGATAGTCGTACATTTTTTAAGAGATGACATATATAATTTACATTTAACATAGGTAGAAAATTCTGGGTCAGACTCTAGCCATCTATAAAGAAAAGTTCAACTAAAATAGGAATAAAAATGCTTAAAGAGGGAGCAGTGATCCTTCTCTTTACCAAAATAAGAAAAAAAAAACTAAAACATAAAACCTATGAAATCAGTTATCCAAGATCTTGGAGATGTGGAGGTGTGGGAGATCTGAACACATGTGCAAAGTAAAGGGATGGTATTTATTAGAAGGTTTATAAATAGCCTTTGGGTGGGGGATATGATTATAAGTGACTGAATTATTTTCTTTAGTGTTGACTTGATATATTCACCCATAATTAAATATGTTTGAAATTAAAACAAGTTAGCTGGGAATGGAAAGACAAAAGCAAACATGGAGAACAAAGACATTCCAAGGCACCAGAAAAACCAACATCGTTTAAGTGTTGAGTGAGTGAAGGGGAGCGGATGTGGTCAACTCAGAGTGCTAGACCCACCTTACAGAGACGAGAAGCAGAAAACCTGAAGGAAAAACAAAGCTCACAAAACACAGAGTTCATAAAAGGATCGATAAACAACATCTATCTTATAGCCGATATTGAGAGAAGAAACAAGAGTAGTATAAAAATAGCCATTTTAAATAAAAACATTACAGGATCCAATTAAATGCCATAAAAGTAAACAAAAGGTATTACACTAGAGAAGGTGTTGTCATTATTAATACCATTTAGGTAACTACTCCTATTCCCTCCATCAGAAGAGCATCCTTCATCTCTGTATGAACGAATGCCATCGATATCTGTTATATTTCAAATCAGAGACCCCTCTTCCCTGATCAACAGTGCTTTATATTTCTACATCACTTAATTACAATGGTTTCTTTTAGACGGAGTCCGTGTCTCTTCTGGTGATTCCTACTTTAGAGTTTTTATGTTTAGTGGATGTGTGGTAAACATGGGTCGAATGCATGAAGGACAAAACCTTGTCATTTCAGTGCTCTTCATGAATTTTAGTTTCAGTAATGAATCCATAATGAAAGTAAAGTCCTATTTGCACATTTATACTAAAGTAGAATTACTGTGGTCCCCTTCAACTTCAATATTTGATAGCCCTGTGAATCAAAGGGAAAATAAATAGCCCCACTGGTGAGCTTTGATTGACATAGACCATCTATTCTGGGCAAAGTTCTGTGCTCAGCATGGGGATGGCTTGAATCAATAGAACACTAAAGCTTCCAACTTATCTTGGAGATGTCTGAATGCTCAAATGGAAATGTTGACCTTTTCTTGTTGGAAACTCACTCCCCCATTTAATGAAGTTGCAGCTGCAAAGAAAAGTGTGTGGTCAGCTGGAGTCAGAAAATAATTTAATACTTATTGGATGTTGATCATTCCTGACATCAAATCCCCTACCCTGATGCTGTTACTCCAGACCCTTATTAGAGAGCATAACCTGGAATGTCCTGTTCTCCAGCTCCTCTTCGAAGGAGAGCCCAGAGAAATGAGATTTCAGGAAGAATGGCCAAGGGACAAGTCATCCATCCACTTTCCAAGGGACTCAGAGATGGATCAAGCAAGACATTGAACAACTATCACCTGAGAGGTTGCAAAGGAGATCAGAGAACAATGATGTAAAATTCTGGCTTCCCTCCGCTTTCTAGGAAAAGGAAAAGTGACATGTTCCCAGAACACACAGTTCTTAGAAATGGATGTTGAAGACCCAGCTTTCCCTGAGCTCAAAGTGAGTTCCAGGGATTTTTCAGTGAAAGCTTTGACATATGAGGAAAAACCAGGTTTGCTCGATACCCCTAGGATGAAGGGTGTATCCTTTGAAAAAGAGACAGGGCGCTTTGAGTTCCTAACAGTGAGGAGACCAGGACTGATGGCAGTGTCTCATGAAATGCTGAGTTTGTCCCTCAGTGGGAGTGATTGGTCCCTGTGATGCCTTTGGGTTCTAAGTCTGAACAGAGAGAAAAGAACTTTTCTCCCTGATTTTGGAAGACTGAAATAGAGCCTAAGACCAGAAAAGTTCAAAAAATTGTATATAGTTTGATATCAAGAGTGCTGTTTTGTTTGTCTTTAAACAGTAAGATCAAAATGGACTGACCTTTGGAGGGAGAGGCATGAGTTCATGTCCTCAGTAGTGTCCAGAAATGTGTATTCAGCAAGACTTTTCTGCATTGTCATCAAAATATTACAGATAAACGTGAACAAGGTATGGATAGGGAAATGGCTTGGGTACCCTTTAAGGCTCACTTCAATCCCCAGAGTCTGAAACTTAATTTCACCAGCTGTACAATGGGAATTTAGAAACATGTCTCTTGGAGTTCCCATTATGGCTCATCAGGTTAAGCACCTGACTAATACCCATGAGGATGTGAGTTTGATCCCTGGCCTTTCTCAGTGGGTTAAGGATCCAGTGTTGCTGTGAGCTGCAGCACAGGTCAGATCCCCCATTTCTGTGGCTGTGATGTAGGCCTGTAGCTGCAGCTCCAATTCAAGCCCTCGCCTGGGAACTTTGATATGCTGCAGGTGTGGTCCTACAAAGCCAAAGTAAATAAATAAATAAAAAAAATTTAAAAAAAGAAATACCTCTTCTTCATAGAGAGCTCATGAAAATCGAGCATGATGCCTCATACTGCATGCCTATTGTGGAACCTTAATTAATATTGGTTCTCTTCTTCTAGACAATTCAGCTTGAACCCAAGCTTGACTGCTTCTGTGATTAATATTTTAAATATATATCGTGCTCTAAGATATCCACCTGAAATATATCAGGAAGGAGAAGTTTTAATAAGTACACATGCTTACAATGGTGATGTGCTGACATTTAAAGGCAATAATATTTGAACTGAGCAAGGAAAAAGGCTGGCACTTCAACGTGACTGCCCTGCATAATCACCTCGATCCTTTTCTTGTTATGAAGGAAAAAAGCACCCAAGCTCAGTATGGCACAATTGCTTGTTTGTAGGTGAAATCTAAATCCAATGCCAATCATTGATTTGTTATTGTCCTGTTTGTTTAAGGTTGCTGTCAGAAAATAGAAATGAAAATCTCATGACTTCTCTCCAAACCATTCATACCTAGACCTCTGGAAGGTAAGAAACTTAGTCCTGAGGGAGCGACATCAAAATTAAGTCCCCAGTAGAGACACAAGGTATTCACCTTTTTCTCTGATTCCTAAGGGACAGTTGTGAATATTATGAAACTTCACTGTGTTCAAAAAAGCCATTTGCTTAACATATCTTCGATCCGTAAATTAATGCCTATGTTTCATCTAATCCTAAATAAAACACCAACAAGGAATGCCCTGACACAAAGTAATATTATTGTAAAATATATTTGGACATATACATGTCAAGAAATGGCTTAAAGAATTAGCAGATCCTAGCTCTTTTCGGTTTAAAACTAGAGCATACAGCAGTAAAAATTAACACAGCCTGATGCTTGTACAAAATCAGACAAATGGATCAGTGAGACAGAAGAGAAAACCTGTATGTTTAGGTACCCAGAGGACTTCAACATAGCATAGTGTAACTGGAGGGAAGGGACCATTTTATAAATGATGTTGGTAAAATGAGCTGATCTTTGTAGGAATGAAAGTTTCTTTATATTAGTAAGAACTCCTGATAGATAAAATACATATACATATATATATGTTATGATCTAAGTAGAGCAAATGAAACCAAAATCAACAATTTGTGAGATCTTTCAAGGAGAAAATACTTACAAATTTTGAAGTGATATAAAGTTTTAAAGGGAAAATCCAACAGTTTTGTCTCCTATAAAATGAAAATATTCTCTATGGTAAAACTAAAAAAAAAAAAAAAAAAAGTTAAAAATCAGGTTCAGACCAAAAAAAAGGCTTGAAATATTAGGGAAAGTGATCATATCTAAAAATACCTCTAGGATTTACACATCTTGATGATAAAATATCCCAGATTATAATAGATCCATTAGGCCAGAAAATTCTCAAGTAAGGAAGAACAAATTGTAATCAGAAATGAGGAAACAGATGGAACATAATCATCTGCTACATAATCAATCCAGAAAAATCAAGTAGTTTGGCCTTTTACATTTGTGGTGAACTAGTAAGTTATTATGCTATGAGGGGCAATGAAAATTGAGAGAAATCTTTTGGACATTAATATGCAAAACATGAGAGTCATGAAATTATTCAACCCCTTTGAAAGCACTAACTAAAGAATTAATACTAAGCAGGGTATTAATTGGCAATCCATCTATCTGATAGTGTTAACATCCAAAATATATAGAAACTCATTCAACTCCTAACAAAAAAGTAAACAACCCAAGTAAAAAATGGGCAGAGAGGAGTTCCCATCATGGCTCAGTGGTTAACCATCCCAACTAGGATCCATGATGATGCGGGTTCAATCCCTGGGCACTCAGTGGGTTAAGGATCCGGCGTTGCTATGAGCTGTGGTGCAGGTTGCACTTGGGGCTCAGATTTGGCATTGCTCTGGCTGTGGCATAGACTGGCAGCTATAGCTCTGATTGGACCCCTAGGCTGGGAACCTCCGTGTGCTGTGGGTGTGGCTCTAAAAAGCACAAAAAAAGAAAACAAAAAATAGAAAGGCAGAGAAACTGAATATATATCTTTCCAAAGAAGACATATAAATGGACAACAGAAACATGAATAGATGTCCAATATCACTAATCGTCAGAGATGTAAACCAAAAGCCTAATGAGCTATAAGTTCACATTTGTAAGAATGGCTTTCAAGAAGACATGAGATAAGAGTTAGTGTTGGCAAGGATGTGGAGAAAGAGAACCCTTGTGCAATGTTTGTGGGAATGTAAATGGTTCAGATACTGTGAAAAATAGTATGGCGGTTTCTCTGGAGTTTAAAAGTAGAATTACTATATAATCCAGTATTCTCACTTCTAAGTATATATCTAAAGGTAATGAAAACAGGATATCAGAAAGATATTTGCACCCCCATGTTTATCATCATTCACAATAGTCAAAATCTGGAAACTATCTAAATGAATGAATGGACAAGAAAGATGTGATATATATAAACATATACACAATGGGATATTATCTAACCATGAGAAAGAAGGAAATCCTGCCATATACGACAACATGAATAGACCTTGAGAATATTGTGATAAATAAGTCAGACAGAGAAAGACAAGTGCTGTATGATATCACTTACATGAGGAATCTTTTAAAAAAGCTAAACTTGCAGAAATGAAGAGTAGAATGGTGGTTACCAGGGGCAGGAGGTGGGGTAGATGAGAAAAATGGGGAGATGGTGCCTAGTCAGATTGGTTTCCACTGCGCCACAATGGAAGATCCTCATACTGAAGTTTTACATCCACACAAACATAAAACTTGAAATTACCTGAATTCAGAATTCAAAGAAACAACTATAAATTTTTTTTTTGCTGGATTTTTCCCCTACTCTCTTTCTATGCATGAGTTTGTATGAATTTTTTACAGTTAAGATCATACTATGTATAACATTTAATGGTATGTCTTTCTATCAAATTCCGTATTTTTGGATTTTCCCATATTAATGAAAAAACCCCAAGATATTCTTTGAATTGTTTTTAATTGTTTGATTGCAGGATTTTTTTAATTAAAAAAAAAAAGGCTTTCATGAAGAGGGATGATGAAGCTGCCTGGCTTGTGTATGCTTCCATATAAACTATAATAATAATATTTAATTATATCTGTCTCCAGAGAAGTTATGAGGCTCAAATGAGATGAAGCGTGTAAATTCCTTAGCATAATCTCTATCATTTAGGAGCAGGTAAATAAGTGATTAGAGTGATGGGGCATCTTGTGATATATTATTTAGTTTTAGTCCTGGGTTGCCGAAGTAACTTCAGATCCATGACGGTGAAATGGGTGTTTTCTGTTAATCATAACAACCCTGTTTCAATGACAGCTAAGTTTATGGTAATGTGGTGATTTGTGGAAAGTCCCTAGATAACTACAGGATGGGGGCTGGCTGCCAGAGGAACCAACCATGCGATTAGAGGGTCAGAAATTTCGGTTCAGTTTGGATCTCTGGGGAAGGGAGAGAGGCTGGAGGTTGATTCAGTCGCCAATGGCCAATGATACTCAAATCATATCTATAATGATGCTCATAGAAGTCCCTAGAGTACTGATTCAGAGAGCTTTAAGGTTGGTGGACACGTAGGGGTGCTGGGAGAGAACGTGGGGACTCTGTGCCCCTTCCCACATGCCTTGCCCTGGGCATCTCTTCCATCTGGTTGTTCCTAAATTGTGCCTTTTTGTAATAAAGCCATAATGTAGTAAGCAAACTGTTTTCCTGAGTTTTGTGAGCCATGCTTGTAAATTATCAAACCCAAGAAGGGGGTCATGAAAAACTCTGCTTTGTAGCCAGTGGGTCAGAAGCACAGGTGACAACCTGGACTTGTGATCAGCATCTGCAGCAGGGGTGGTCTTGTGGGACTGTGCCTTTGACCTGTGAGATCTCATGCTATCTCCAGGTAGACAGTGTCCAATTTGAGTGAAATTGTAGGACACCCAGCAGATGTCTGAAAATTATTTGGCATGGGACACTCCCCACACATTTGGTGACTAACAGTGACAGAAATGTTCTGGAAGTGAAATAGAAGAGTAAAGAAGAAGTAAGTTTTTTCCTCTTCAGGATATTTATTCACTGATTTCTTTAGTATAAATTCTTAGGGGTGACAGGCACAGAGCACATTTTAAATTTTTCAAACATGTCATTAACAAGTAAGGTGACACTAAGTTTTCCTCCTAGATGGTGGGTAAGGGCGCCAGTTTCTAAAACTCTTATGAGAACTGGGTGTTATATCTTATTCATTCATTTACTAATTTATATTTGCCAAAGATAGTCAAATCATATCTTGTCACATTTTCATGCACTTGATACAAGGAAACTGAGACTAATTTACAAGCTTATTGGCCAATATTTATTTGTTTTGTTTTGTTTTTTCCTTTTATATTCAGAATGTCTCTGCTTCTCTCAACCATACCATGCTGATTTTCAAAATTGTAATTCTCATTTTCATTGCTGCATCACCACCAGGATTTCAGACTCTGTATTCATAATGACAACAGCATAAGGCTCTATTGTACCTTTGAAAGGAGTGACAGGTATCTAAGTCTACTGCAAGGCAGCAGCAGGCAAGCCCGAGGCAGCAAAGTGTCTGATCCATGGCTCTACATTTCCTGCCTTGGAATCCATTTTGCTGCTAAGTTGCAATCCCCTGGGAAGAGAAAGCTTGTCTGCTGTACATTTTATCTGGTCGCTGTGTGGGCGTTGGCTCAGCTTCTCCCAGAACTCCCCAGGGATCAGGACTCCTTTCTTAGCTGGTTTGAACTCCTAAGGGAGGAGATGCTAAGATGGGGAGAAATGGGTTGTTTTCTGCTTCAGTCACACAAAGAGAGTCAGAAGAAATGAGTTTGGGCCTCCAGGACTTAACAAGGGTGAAGAGAGGAAAAAGTCATCAAGACCATTCAAGACAGACAGGCTAAGACAGCATCCTCACAGAGAGAAAGCTGGGCTACTAGTTATCAAACTTCAATTCTTTGCAGTAGGTGATGATGGGCTTTATATATGTCATTTCACCTTTGTACCTGACTGGCAAGAGGTATGTCTTATAGTCACCATTTATAGATCATGAAACTAAGGCTTGAGTTATAGCTATTTCTTCTTATCATGATTCTGAGACCATTTGGCTGTTGACTGTCTTGTCTTTCCAGATCCTAGCAGATTAAGAGTCCCATGAGGAATTTACTGGTATTTTCCGGTTATGTGTGAGATAGCACCTGCTTCCCCACCCACACTTTCACCCCATGGGAATGGGAGCCAGGGGTTCGTCTCGAGCCAGAAGCGGCAGGATCACAGGATGCCTAGGCTGTGGTCTGTGCTGCTTCTCCCAGAGGACTTATCAGAAGTGCTCTCATCACCTTCCCATGCAGTGGCACTTGATGTACAGTAAAAAATTATACACTTGTTTCCCACAAGCTTTCATCTCACCCCTTGTGTGTTCTTAACAAGTTTTCTTACTGTCCCTTGGTCTCTAACCAGGAAGCTTGGAACACTCCAAATGCAGCTATTTGCTACCTTCACAAAATTGTCTGGAACTGAGGGAGGCTCAGCTTGGACGGCAATCACTCTGCCAAAAATCAAAGAATTATTCAAAAGCAAGATCAGCAGACATTTAGTTGTTGGTTTAAACTATCTGCTATACAATTTTTAAAGTGTCTGTTTTCTTTGTGCAAAACCACATCCTAATAATCAGTTTCTGCTTTTCCATAGCTTCTTTTGGTGTATCCAAGAGAGTATGATCTGTTGGGGGGTGGGGGTGGATAATAAGTATTCTGAGTACTCCTCTGCTACAAAAATTTTTCCATTGTAGTGATGTCTATCCCTCTGTTTGTTTCTCTCTTCCAATAAATTTTGAGCATTTGGGGCAGACACTAAATTGTTTTGATCACTGTAACTCCAGCTTCTCATGTAGTGCTTAATCTGTACATAAATAATTATTGAATGATGAATGAATGAATAGACGTGGTTTCCAGTTCCAGTCCTCTGACAGTAAAATTCAGGGTCAACACTTTCTTCCTCTGACAAATATGTACTCTCAGACAAACACTGGAGAAATTTATAGCTAGGAGGAAACTTTAAGAAATCCTATAACCACGACCTTTCTTTTTTTAGATATCTAAGAATTATGGCAAAAAAGTCGAAAGTCACAGGGTGCACTAAAGCTACAGACAGCTAGTTAGCTAGATAGATACTGTCTCTATGTATCTATATCAATATACACATCTATAAATCTAAACACACATATTTTGATACACATCTA
Organism: Phacochoerus africanus; assembly: GCF_016906955.1. Taxonomy (NCBI): domain Eukaryota; kingdom Metazoa; phylum Chordata; class Mammalia; order Artiodactyla; family Suidae; genus Phacochoerus; species Phacochoerus africanus. The sequence continues at coordinate 25,536,943 of NC_062551.1, read as the reverse complement.
TGTTCACATGCACACACATGCATATACATATATTTTATATTTGAGACTGGCTCACTTTTTTTTTTTTTTGGCAGTGCCCATGGCATGCAGAAATTCTCAGACCAGGGACTGAATCTGCACCACAGCAGGGAGCAGAGCCATGGCAATGATGTCAGATCCTTAACTGCGAGGCTACTCGGAGACTCCCAAACTGGCTCACTTTTTAAAGAATGCTCACTGGAAAATACACTTCCACTCCTTTCACTCCAGCTCTCACCATACACACACATACACACACACACACACACCACACACACATACCACACACATACACACAGTACTAACCTCTGAGGTTAACTGATTTTTAGAAATTAGCTTGAAGAGACAAGGACACACATCATGGAGGCCAACCAGAGGCTCACTGTGATAATCCAGGCCGAGAGGGACAAAGCCCTAGGTTAAGGCAGCGTGGAGAGAAGGGCTCTGATTTTGGGGGGTGGGGGGGACAGAAGGAGAGGAATGCTAAGGAAATGAAATTAAGGAGACAATATGCTTGTTCCCCCTCTCTGGGAGTAGACTGTGCCCTGAGTCCATCTGTGACAGCACTGTTGCTGGCCTGAGATGTTCTCTTTAAGTGTGAGACCAGAGGGGCCTTCCTTGGTGAGGATACACTTTCCAGGGAGAACGTTGTTTCCAGCTCTTGAAAACTTAAGAGCTTCTATTTATCAAAAAGTCCTATAATTTGAGGTGTTCTTGCTTGAGCAGATGACCCACGCCCCCTCTCAAGGGAGCAATCCCAAAGGCTGATGACACAAAACAGTCCTTCCACCGATAAATGAAATCACACATTCCAGAACAAATCCCCAGGCGCCTGCTGCCTCACTTATCTGTGGAGTTTTCTTTTTGTCTCTTCTTTCCCCTTTAACTCCCTCTGCCTTGTCTCTTGCTGGCCTCAGAATGCCATGGGATGATCTTTCACTCTCCTTCTGGCCTTTGAAGGCCAACATGCTGCCCTAGAGGAGATTCTGGCCTTGTGTTCTGCAGTGGACTTGCTGATGTTTTTGACCTTGACCTCACCCCTCTGAAGCAGGGCTTCCTGGCAGCCTTGTCTAGACTCTTATCTCTCCCATCCCTGCAGGGGTGTCAGAATGTCCCAGGGAGTCATTAATCAAGGGCCCCATCCTGACATCAGCTCTTTAGAAGCTCTTGGTACCCTGAGTGCATCTGGAGGTCTGGGCAGACCTCACTGGCGGCTTTTATCCACAGACCCTTCCCAGAGCAGTGAGCTGATTGATGGCAAAATGGAGAATTAAACATTTATGGGGGAAAGATCAGAAAGGCACAGGAAGAAAGGCGTTTGAGTGCGTGTTCTTGCTGGAGGAACATTACCCGTATCAACACGGTGGTTCCTCTGCATAACACCCATTTCCTCTCATTACTACCTTCCTGTACGGAAAGTCACTCCCATGTAACATCAGTGCCAGGTCAGCAAATAACATTTGGAGCCTCAGCTGTTTTTCCATCCAAACAATCGCAATGGATCTGGGATCCCTTTCTCTTCCTTTAAGATGTGTTGCAGTACCATTCTTTTCAGTTTGTTTCCTGACAACTTCTCCCACCCTAACTCTGCAATGATTTTCTTCTCCCAGAAATAGTTGAAAACCAGCCACCTCACTTCAGAGAATACTCTGGGGGTTAGGGAGGGAGGATGAGGCCCACCTTGTCTCATTGAAAGTGTCATGGGGGCCACATGCATTCTGGGTGAGGGTGGACCTGGAGAAGCAGAATTCATCTCCATAGGAGCAAGAACTTCTAACAAGGTTAGAAACAAATCAGAGGCACTATCTTAGCAGGTAATGAGATTCCCTATATCTGGAGATCTTAAGAAAATGTTAGATATGACTTAATAACCATGGAGGATTTAAGGTTGTGGGGTGGAGCCATGTGATTTTAAAGGGTCTGACAAAGGTGAAAGTGTTAGGAGTTTCTTCAGCCCTTTTGGAACTTTCCAGCTTTCTCCCCACTGGATTTTAAAACCAATATTCTATATCTTAGGCTCAGATCTCTTACAATGATGGCAGATGTTTTCTTCATAGATTCTTGACCATGGGCCCCATGAGGGGATGGGACTCTTCTACTACACACAACATCGTTTGTGCTTCCATTTCTCACATGAAATTCAAAAGTAGGGTTGTGGTGCTAGATCCCTAATTTTTCTTGTTTCTAAAGTGGTTTAGAAAAGTAGTCTGCAGACTTAAGTAGCTGCATCATTCTAGGGAGAGAGGTAAATTGCCTACTTTTTATGATTGGAGAGTTCTTAAGAAGGAGAAGAACTTTTCTATTGAAATGTCAGCATTCTCAGTACACTGGGAGAGAGTGAGGGCAACCTTCAGATCCCTGGGTGCCCCTATCCCCCCCACCTCTTTGTCTCACTGTCTGCTTCTGTCAGTCTGTCTGTCTCCCTTTCTCTCTGTTAAACTGTATCATTGCCTTGCATATGGGATACAAGTGCAGATGTCCTGAGTACTTTACACAGCCCAGGATGCTATGGGAGGAACCAACCAGAGGAGAGGCCAATTGTTGGGGAAGCATTTGGGATTTGGAGCCACACAATACTTGAGCACAGGCCTTGAAGTCTGCTAATAAGATTTCACTATGGTTCGACTTCTATGGCTCTGAATCTGAGTTAATGAATACCTCATTAATAAAATGGAATTAGTAGTAGTTATTACTTCTAGCAGGTCAGTAATGATAGATATCAATAGAACCTACAATGATTTCAATAGATGCTTGAGACAGGGTATTTAAATACTGGTTTGTTATGATAATAAATATCATAAAAAGAAAAACCACAGATGATATTTTTTCAATTAAAAGGTCCATCGGTTTTATAAATTTGATAGAGGGATAGCTATTCATAGAAACTGAATGTACAGAACCGAGAAGTAGAAAGACGTCATATTTAGGAAGAGCAGGTTTTCTCTTTTTTTGGCCACGTCTGTAACATATGGAAGTTCCCAGGCGAGGGGTCAAACGGGAGCTGCAGCTGCAGGCCTACACTGTAGTCACAGCAATGTGGGGTCTGAGCCACATCTGCAACCTACTCCACAGCTTGTGGCAACACTAGATCCTTTAACCCACTGAGCAAGGCCAGGATCAAACCTTCATCCTTGTGGACCCTATGTCAGGTTCTTAAGTCCCCAAGCCACGAGGGGAACTCCAGGAAGAGCAGGTTTTAAAGCATAGTAATTCTAAGTGGTAGACATAGTGCACTGGTGACATAATTAGGACTGAATTACAAGGTTGAAAGGGATTTGTTATTGGTAGAATTTGATGATTACATATTTAGAATGTCAGAAGGGTTATAAAACACTGAAGAGATTAGCTCTCTGGATAAAGATCCCTTCTTATGGGCTCAGTTTCACCATGTGGCCAGATGCCCTCGCAGGTTGAGAGCTCTTGTGTAAGAAGGTAAAGAGAGTCCTACTGGTCACACACTGAACACTAGGTACTTGGCTTGGGGCTTGTACAAGTTTCTTTGCATCTTGACAACAACTTGAAAAGCAGATATTATTTTTATGAAGATTTTCCTATTTTCAGGAAGCACTATACTTAAAGCAAAGAATGTTCTCAAAATCAACAGCTGTTTTGTGATATACACTTTTTTCATCTGACCTAAATACCTCCATTGAGATCCTTGTCTTGGTCTACTGAAGTTTGGTTCATTCTAGCCAAAGCCTCAGTGACTCCATGGTCTAGGAGTGTTTTTATTTCCTTTTATTCTTTTCCTTTTAAGATAATTTTTTATCATTCTTATCAGATTATGTGCACAAACACACAGACCATAGAACTAATCACATCACACTGTAACTGCTGATTTATGGGTCTTTCCACTTCCTGAGCGTACAAACAAGGTCTTCATCATCTCGCTTCCCCAGTTCTCAGCATGGTTGTGACACAGAGAATACATTCAAATGTTGAATCAGTGCATTTATAAATGAATTTTAACTTCTCTGTTTGAAACTTCTTAGCACTGGTAATTTGTAGTGCCAGGCATAGATCGTACTAGGTGAAGAATAACTGGACTCCATACCAGGGTAAGAGGATCCTTTTGCTTTGTTTTAGAATCTTCTTTTAAGGAAGCAATTTCAGATTAATGGAATGCTTTTCTGCCAACTTGTACACATCATAAAAGAAATCAGAATAATTTATAAAATGTCCACTCGGACTCTAACCAGTCATTTTCAACACAATCAAAGATGAAGGCATTTCTTGATGATAATGAGTATGGGCGAAGTGGGAAAACTGGGTTTCTGTAACACAGGCTCTCTCCAGGACAAGGTAGTACCACCCTTCTCGGAAACTACATCAGCATTGTTATCATCGGGGTCCCCTTGAGGTATTAGTCTTATTCACATACATGCATTAGGGAGGGTCCACTCCATCCTGCTGTCAGATGGGCTCCCGGTTAGCCATTTTAGTCTTAGTGAAAACAATGTTTTGGTGTATGACCTCATACATAAATAGCTATTTATGCTGGGCTTTCCTCTTCCCCAATCCATCAAACCACACTCCCTAGAGATTTCTTATTGGGTTTTAATGTATTAGCAAAGCAGAAGTTATCACGTGGCAAAGGAATTTTCCTGCACATGCCGCTGTCTGTCATAATATATAGTCTTTCCCTTACTATATATCAAGCCACTCAGATACATATGACTGCATTATACTAGCATCTGTCTTCCTTGAAGAGTTCTGAAACAAAGGATATATCTGGAAGAGATTTATTTCCTCTTTTATTCGGAAAAACCTCTTACTTCAAATGTGGATATAACGAGAATGACCAGGAGACTGGTTTCTACTCTTGCTGGAATTTCAAAGCAAAGTGACCACGTTGGATATTTCTGTTTCAGAATCACAAACATAGCCCTATTCGTGTGGGGATAATTAACAGCAGTAAACTTTGAAATCCTGATCAGTCCTGGTATTTGGCCTTGACTCTATATCCAATTCCAATAGCGACTTGTATATAATATGTTTAATAAATAATAGGTGATATTATCACTGTTGTTAGGCCAGTTCAAGGCTTGGTGACTCGGCCATGAGTCGTAGCCATTCCAATCCCCTCCTGTCTTACATACTAGTCCCTTTTGGATGATTTCTTCTACTCAGATCCAATTATCTGCCGTTGTAGTGGAGCACAGCTCCTTAAACTCACATTTTTTATTGCAATGCAATGGAAGTTTTATGTTATATGGCTCTTACTTCTCTCTTTAGTCTCAACTATAACTTCTCCCTCCTAGTTTGTATACTGCCCTAGAAAACTACCTATATATAAAAAGGGTGATCTTAGACAATTTACCTAAATTCTCTGAGCCTCCTTGCCTATAAAGTGGCAGTGATCATGGTACCCTTCTGTGGGTTGTTAGGAGATTAAATGATTTCATGCTGGCATAGTACTTATGAGCATCTCAGGACTATCTACAGCAGAGAGGCTGACGGGACCAAGAGGAGAGTCCACATAGGAATCAATTGCAATGGAGGTAACAAGAGCCCAGACTGGAGCAGTGACAGCAGTGCAAACACCTAACATTTATCGACTGTTTACAAGCCAGGCACAGAGCCAAGCCTTTTACCTGAATTGTCCTTGAAAAAACCCTGAGATGCAGGTCTCCCTATTTTGAAAATGAGGAACCCCTGTTTCAGAGAGAAAGAGCAAAACAAAACAAAAATCCCTTTTGGTTGGTAGAACTAGGATTGTATAACTATTTATGCAAATCAAAAGTACCAGTCTACTTTTAAAATAGAAAAGAAACAGAAAAATATCAGTTTGCATCATGTTCATTGCTTATAAAATGCTCCCATTTTGTCTAATGTGCTTCCAAATCATACAGCAAAATCACAAAGAACCATATTTTCAGTCTGATATGAACAGGGATATTATGATTGAAAGAGACAGAACTAAAAAGCAGGGGAAAGAGTTAATTCATGCAGTCAAGTGCCATGCAACCATTTAAAAAAAGTAGATGAGGCCTGTTTTGACGTTGGACAATGTTCTCTGCACTGAGTGATACAAACAGTTTAGGAGCCGCACTCATGGTGTGATGCTGTTTATGCGTGAGCATTCATTCTCCAAAATCAGAAACAACCATTTAACTATCTAAATTTGAAAATAAAAATAAAATCCTTTCCCTAAACCAACCAAAACTAAACCAAATTCCCCATTATATTCATTTCTAATGACTGTCTCCTTCACTAACCTGTGCACTCCGAAGTACTGTGGTCATGCCTTTTTATAACTTTATCCCAGCACTTAGCACAGGGACGGCAGGGTATATTTTCAAAAGGAAAAGCTTGTGGTTGTGTAAAAATGGATGTGTGTAGAGTTCTCCTGTGGTGTGTCAGGTTAAGGATTCTGCATTGATGCTGCAGTGGTTTGGATCCTTGCTATGGTGAGGAACTTCCACATGCTGTGGGCATGGTGGAAAAAAAAAAAAAAAGGATGTGTCCATATATAATGTAATGTGTAGTAGAAGGGCCGGATAAGAGTTTTTCATTCACTAGTCCGTAGTTGGTAGGAATTTTTTTTGCTCATCTGATAATCTTTCACTGCTAAAGTTTTTTCTTAAAATAAAAAGAAATTACCCATAGTCCTGCATTCCCATCTACCCCCGCCTCATCACAGAGAATAAGCAAGCATTGCTGTTGCTCTGCCAACACAGAGGACAAAGCTGGAGGTTCCAGCTCTCTGGGGCAAAGGGTACCCTATTCTCCCTTTGCCTTCCACTTGTGATCAGAGAGCTCCTGCAGCGCCTCAGTCATCAGGTTTCAGAGCTCACAGCTGTCTTGCCCAACTGAACCTTTCCCTAGCTGTCTCCTAAGCCTCTCTTCCTAACTCGCTCATTTGATCTACCTCCCACTTCCAGAGAGAAGGTGAATGGATATTATTGCAACTAGTCCTTGGGCAAATTTATTGTCTGATTGACAAAGAAAAGTCTCTGAAAGAGCTGTGCAAAGATAGGAGCAAAAAAAGAGCAGTTTTTTTTTTATCCAGGACCTCTAAAGACAGAGTTACTGGGTGGAATCTGAATCTTATTCCCTAAGCGCAGCAAGAGATCATAGCAGAATGTAGCAAAATTAAGGAGAAAATTGTTTGTAATGTTGTTGAAACTCAGCCTCTGTCCACAGGTGCCAAATATAAACGCAGAGACAGAGTTTTGGATAAAGGAGAAAAAGATAGGTTTATTGCTTTGCCAAGTAGGCAAAGGGGGCCAGAGCAGGATAATGCCTTAAAGACTGTGCCTCCCTTGGGAAAGGTTAGGAGGTGGTTTTATATAGTTAGGTGAGTGGAAAACAGGGCCAAAGGCAAGGATTGGGGTAGAAGCAAGCTTTCATTGTCTTTAAAGCTGGTGTTTAGTGGCCTAGCACTGGTTCAGGTGGTCCTCCTTTCTGGAATGAAGAAAGCTTCATCAAGTAGTTAACACCTTCCATTTGTTCAGGGTTTTAGATCTGCAGAAGTGCTCAAAGATATTGTTATGTATATTCCTTGAGGAGGACCCAGGACACTGCCCCAAGGCTGCACTATTGTCTCTTGACTGCTCCTCCAGGGTCTCTGTATCCCCTCCCTTCCCTGATTAGCAACTCTTTGAACCTACCCTTTGGAACTCAGGAAAGGTCATAGAGCCTGAAGCTTATTACCTAAAAACAAGAAATGGAGGACCCAGAAAGGCTTGTGTGTCCAGGAGCCCCTCAGCGCCCTGCTTGCTTGGTTACAGTAAGACCACAGACACTCCCCCCCCGCCCCCCCCCACCATCAAATGATGGGAAGAATGATAAAGGTTTGGCAATATTGCGTGAGTTAAATCAAGAGTGTGCAGAGTAGGTTTTTTATTTGATGCTGTCATTAACAGACTTGATAACTTACAGTGTCCCAAATGTGTTTTGTTTTGTTTTTTTAAACAAAAAAGAGTTAAGTACAAGGAAAGCCTTTGTGGGAAATGCTTTGTGGCAGAAACACCCTAAATCTGTTTTGGATATGCCAAGCTTCCCAATACAGAGACTTAAAATATTGGTGTTCAGCTTTCACATTCCACTCCATCCTCCAGATTTCAAGTGGAAAAAAAACAAAAAACATAAAACAACAACAACAAAAAAACAAAGACAATGTGGGACAGGGAAATTCTGGACTAGAATTCTTCTAAGGTACATATATACATACACATTTTTTCCTTCCTTCTAAGACACTTTTAACTTTCTTTTATCTTTTTAATTCACTACCTTTAAGAGTCACACAACATTTTTGCTTGAGTTCAAAGTTTTGCTGGAATCACACACACTCGCACACACACATGGGTGTTCTGGGTTTGCCTTGACTTCATTTGTGTTCAACTTTGCTAAGCTTGCAGATACCAGTTTGGGGACATTCAGAGGGACTGCATGCAAATGGCTCCCAGGATTTTCATTGATCAAAAGAAACATGTTTAAATAATCTTCAATAGATTTACAAATTAGAGAACTCCCCACATTAGACTTTCATTCCATGCGCTTCCTTCCCTTTAATTGCGAGCTTGCTCCTTCATTACATTGACATTTCTCCATCGATGTTTAAATGATGCAGCTGTTTTTCCTCCAGTGTTTGTCTCTTGTAAAGCATTAACTTGCCATTTCAGTCTTCTAAAAAATGCTTATGATTGACAAAACTTTATGCAACAGTGGCAAATTGGAAGAAAATTAGTGCCACGAAGGAGGAACAGCTAAGCAGCACTTGGAGAGAAATTTGCCATTGTGGGCTAACAGTGTAATTGGCTGGTTAAATATATTAAAAACAGGTTCAATTTATACTCCCACCCCTTTTTTCTTTCTTTCTTTTTTGTTCCCCGGAGACTTAAAGTTGTACAACTTTCATGTTATTTGACATTGTGAGGGTTTCTCCTCTCTCCTTTTTTTTTTTTTAAACAAAAATTTGAGACCTATTTGTTTGGCTGATCTAAATATGCATGCCATGAATATAGAAGGTACTGTATGATAATCATCTTTGTAAACATGAAGTGGCACAAAATCTTGAGCTTTCTGTTTCCTCACTAGCAATGAGTAGCTCTTACTCAGTAGATGCCAAATTAAAATAGCCAAGCAGGCCTGCAATCTAGGGAAACTGGATTTTTGTCTTCCTAATAGAGACATACTTTAAATTTAGGTATATTTTACATATAATGATACACACATTTTAAAGTAGAGTTGAGTGACTTCTGACACATGTATATACTACTATACTGAAGGACGGCAGATTTAAAAAAGTAGATTTTGAAGCATTAGTTTTATAGATTTTCACATCCCCCTTTCCTCCCAATGATATAGGAAAAATCTCTTGTGAAGCATATTCCTTGAATTCTTTGTAAAGAATCCATAATTCTAAATCTAAAATAAGCCTTGTCCCAAAGACCTGATTTTTCAAACAGCAGCTGCGTAAGTGACTGAAGGAAATTCAATGGGGTATGATGACTAGGGTAAAAAAGCAGCTACTTTTTCCTGGACTAAAATTTAAGTCATGTAGAAGGTACAGATTTTATTTTAGTCTTTCTATAACTGCCTTTGGAACCTCAGTTCACAAGTCTGTGTTCTGAAAGAGAACATTGCCACTGGACAGAGATGGAAATCATTTATGTACTTATTTATTTGCTTCTTTATTTTCCTTGGGTCTGCCACTGCTAAATGCTGGTATAACTGCTAATTAAAATGGCTTTTAGACATCACATTTTTCAATTAAGGTGCAATTCACTAAAACAATCAATTATAGGTTTTACAAAAATCTCAAAGGTGACTTAAAATACAATAGCACAAAATTAAGAAACCATAATTTGCTCAAAAGGGCCAACTTTATTTTGAAGTGTCAACTAGCACACAGCATATGATCTCCAAAATGTGTGGTGATTATGCCCATTCCCTTCCTATATCTAAACTAATGTGTTAAAATAAATTTTAAAATGTATTAAAATAAATTGATTTTCCACCATATTATTAAATTGGGACCATAGAGTCTTATTCTTTATGCTAACTTGCCATAAGTTATACTGCCCTGAGATAAACACAAATTGGGAATAGCTACCATTAGATTTTGGTAAAGAAGCATGTGCTATTATGAAGGTTTGTTCTTCTTTCAGATTTGCTAACACACCCCTGCATGTACCTAGATGTGGACACATGCATCATTCTGGTGCATTCTTCTCCTGACAGAGCTCATAGTGGGAAATTTTTCATTAGGCAAGAGCTGTGGGTGTCGTTAAAAGAGAACAAGATTAGTATTGACTGTGGAAAGCAAAGGTCAGAGGGCCCTGCTTTTCTCATTACTGTTCTTTTTCATATGTATCTAATCATTTCAGGTCCCAAGGAGTCCTTTGTGTGCAGAATTCCTGCTTTAAATGTTGTAATACATCATGCCAAGGTTCATCTCAAAGAATGTGCTTCAGAGGCTGTTCCAATTTTGCTGCCATAAATTTATTATTTAAAGAAAATGCTGTGACACACAATATTTTAGTATCTTAAAAATGCAGGAGGGCTAACACAGAGGGCAAAGACAGGAAGGCAAGATGAGCAATAACCTTCATGGGCTGTTACTGGAGATCACTTCCCAGTGTGGCCAAAGAGATCAAAAGTGGTGGAGGATCCAGAAAGAAAAGAGGAAGTCAGAGAAGACCTTTTTTGGGCATTGCCCAGCTCCTTGGGCAATGTCAGCAGCAGAGGCCCCAGAGGGCAGAAGCTGTAGTACAGAGCCTGATGCAGAGACCCTTCTCCTCTCAGTCTACTGGCAAGGCTGCCTTAGCCTCTCACTGCCCCTTCTCTTTCCAGGCTCTCTGCCCAGAAATGCATACCCAGGGGCCTCAGGCTGTGCTCCATGCCCACCAACTCTATCAGCCTTATCAGCAGAACCCAGTGTGGCTGGTTATTGTCTCTAATCACTTCCTAAATTCCCAAGGAATGAAAAATCAGTGCAGTCTGCTTGGGCCAAGGACATCGCCTCCCCAAGAAGAAATCTGCAGCCCCAAGAAGCCCAGCGATGTCAGACAGTCTGAATTCTCATCCTCCCAATCATGTACTTGGAGAAAATCATACTCTCTCTGTGCTTCAGTGGCCTCATTTGTAAAAACATAGACCTGCCTCATGATGTCTGGACAAACCAACCATGTACTGGGTGCAACATGCTTGGCACATGGCCTGCCACAAAACGAGAACCGAGTGTGTTACTTCCTTCTTCTCCTCTTCCTCCAATGCATCTCCCCGCATTTTATCTCTTATCTGCAGTCTTTTTATTATTCTATAGCCCCAAACAATTTGTTGGTGCCATCAACACTCCCTTGGGGAGGGAGATTGGCTTTTTTTGCCTAAATCTTAAGGGACAAGGGAGGCAAGCTGCTGTGTGGCTTTATGGACTCCGACATGCCCACATCTTAACCCTGGGGGAGAAATCTGTATGTGATTGATAGCCACAGCTGAAACGGGCAGTAGTAACAGTCTGACCCTAGCCAGAACAGGAACTGAGACTTGAACCCATGGGCCGGGACTCGAACCCAGGCAAAATCCAGATTGGAACTTGAACCCACATGCCATGACTGGAACCCAGCCTAAACCCAGATTGGGACTTAATCCCACAGTTTTAAATTAGAATCACTCGCCCTCTGTCTGGACTCACTGATGTGCAGGTTCTTCATACTTCCGCACAGAAGGAATTCAGCGAGAGACAAAGCGATAGGCAAGAAGTAGGTTTATTAAGATAGGATGCTTGTGAGAGGTGTAAGCGGGCAGGCAAGGAAGCTCTGCCCAGAGGATCCAGTGGGCTACAGTTTTATCATCCAAGGGGAGTGGGGGTTGGAAAAGCCCACCTCTTCCTTTCTGGGAGTAGTAGCTCCTCCTTGATATCAGTAAGGAGTATATTCAAATCAGCAGAAGAGTGGTCCTCAAACTCCTGCCCTTGGTCTGAATCTGATTGCAGCTCTCACTCCATCCCCCTCCCAATGACCTGAGGCAATTCTCACATTTTCATTAGTCAAGCAAGCCCGCCTTGTTCTGATGGCTTTTTTGAGCAATTTATTAACATTTGGTGATCTCCCAAAGTCCTCTAGATTTCCTTCTCTATCTATGATCCTCTACTGGGACTTCTCTAACTACCTGTGCCTACTTCATCCCTATCACAGCGTATCTATAGCTATGTGATTATATCTGTGTCCATATCTCTATCTCCCTTTATTGTTCTACACTTCCCAGGGATCAGATCTGGGATTTGTCTGTATATTTCATACTGAGTGGATGGGAAGGGACTTGAAGCATAGATTTTTGGGGAAACCAAGAATTCTAAATGGATTCTGCTATTTCCATGAGAGGGAGGAAGGGTTATATTCCCAGTGCTTGTGTTAATGTTAATGGGCTAGATCATGAATGCATTAGACAGGTGAAAAACAAAATCAAAGTTTAATTTATTTATTTATTTTTGCATTTTCGGGCTGCACTTGCGACATATGGAAGTTGCCAGGCTAGGGGTTGTATCAGAGCTCCAGTTGCCAACCTATGCCACAGCCACAGCAGCACCAGATCTGAGCTGCATCTGCAAACTACACCACAGCTCACAGCAACGCCTAATCTCTGACCCACTGAGTAAGGCCAGGGATTGAACCTGCATCCTCATGGATACTAGTTGGATTTGTTTCCACAGCACCACTACGGGAACTCCCCAAAATAAGTTTTAAAATGCTCTCTCCAATATGTGGCATTACCTTCATCTTTACAGTGAAAATATTCGCATATCTGAATGTATCAGTAAAATGCTCTGACACTGGAAAGTGAGATAAGCAGAAGCTTCGAGAATCCTCCAGTGTTTAGATATCTTTCGAACACACCTCATTCCCACTTCATAGATGAGGGAAATGAGGCTGAGAGAACAAATAGCAGCCAGAAGGCAAGTGGTAGGTCAAGCTGGGGATCAAGACGATCTTTCTGGAGTTCAGACCATGAGACAATTGCTCTCCTAAAGTGTCCTCATTCCATGAGGCTTAGTGCTAAGATTCTGGGCCCCAGAATCAATTAGATGGTGGTTCTGATTCCAATTTTCTCTTACATCTGAAGACCCAGTTAAGCCCTGCCACCCCGGAGGACCTCAGTTTATCCATCTGGACAGCAGAAATGACACTGTTTGCCCTACGAGGCTTTTGTGAGTATGCGAGTTGATAGCATTTGTAAAAACGTGTTTTGCCATGTTTGGCACGTGCTTCATGCTTTTAACAAATGCTGCTTTCTCTTCTTTCCCTTTGGAACTACTTTTGATAAATAAAGTAAACCTTACCCCATTTCTCAGATTAGGATGCCCAGGCCACAACTGCTGACAGCTTGCATGGTTTTACATTCAATAAAGAGGCACATGAAGATTTATCACCCAGATGTGACAAATGGGCCCTTTCCCTTTTCATTAGCTTGCGAAAGGCCATATGCTGAAATTACAACCTGTCATCTCTCCTGATGACCTTTGATCTATCGATCCTTGTCATTTTCTCAAATGAATATTCCAACTACAGGACATGTACCTGCCAATTTCAGAGTTCAATACCATCTTTTTCGGTGGTCATTACAGTTACCCCTCAAAGAGATGCTTGAGTCAGAGAAGCAGTTCATTTTGTTCAGTGTGAACACATTCCAGCATTTTTGTTGTGAAATACAACAATCTCAGAGAGTCAATTTCTCTAAAGAGCATTTCTTAGTGGGAAGAGTTCTACACTCAATGGGGAAGGTGAGTCATTTGTATGTATGGTCATTGAATTTTTTTTTTTTTTTGGTCTTTTTAGGGCTGCACCTGTGGCATATGGAGGCTCCCAGGCTAGGGGTCGAAGTGGAGCTGTAGCTGCCAGCCCACACCATAGCCACAGCAATGCATCTGAGCCAAGTCTACAACCTATACCACAGCTCATGGCAATGCTGGATCCTTAACCCACTGAGCAAGGCCAGGGATCGAACCTGCGTCCTCATGGATGCTAGTCAGATTGATTTCCACTGAGCCACAATGGGAACTTCATGATGCTTCTTAAATGCTTTTGTTGCCTGAATTAACAGCAGAGATTTTAAGCTCCCCTCCTACACCACCTCCCGTGTGTCAGACTAGGTACTAAGCACAGTGACTACAGTCAGTACCATCTAGGTTGCATACACATACACACTTATGTATATTATGTGCAGATACCACATATGTATGCATATATAGCTATTTGTATATGATAGACTCACTCATTTGCAGAGACGACATGTACATAACTACTAAATGACCAAATGTATTATATGTCCAATGGGAGAGATAGTTAATAAGGTATGAAAACCTAGAAAAAAAATATCATTTCCCCACAGGCTATATTAGAGATGACTTCATACACTTCAAATTTAGGGAAGAATGTGGACAAATACATGAGGAAACAGAGGATCCTGAAGAGAGAAGAAAAAGCATAAGCACAAAGTATGACTATGAAAGAGTGGGCAGATGTTCAGTATAAACTAAGAACAGGGATTGATCTCCTTTATCTTTGTTTCCTGGCACCTTTCAGCAGCACATAGTAGGTGCTCATTAAAGGTTTACTGAATGATAGTAGCAGTGGACAGACTAAACAAGACTTAGGGACAATTTTACATATATATGGCATACATATTATAGATTTGATCCCTGGGAAGTTTAGAACAAGAAAGGGAGATACAGATAATGGATATGGATATAGATACAGATAATGGGTATAGATATAGGTATGGCTATGGCGATCAATCACATATATATTTCTTCTCCTGTGCTGCAATGTGTGTGCTTGTCAAAGTTCATAAATATTGTGCTAATGGTTGACCTTAGAAATATACGGTTTTCAAATAACAAAGATTCTTTCATTTTAAATGTGGTCCAAAGTTCAATCTCATATGTTAGAGTGGACACTTCCAAGAAGGTCTACCTGCTTTATCAGGAAGAAGCCCCTTTCTGAGAAGTAAATCTGATGTGTGTGTTTGAAGCCCAGTGGTTTGGAATAGTCTTGATTTATTTCTGGCTCTCCTTCAAATTCGTAAAGGCCTTAGTGCTGAAAGACGCTGAGATTCTCTAAGGCTGACTCTGTCAGAATTCATCAGGGAGCACAGAACTAGCTCCTGAAACAATACCCCATCTGGTGTACTCAGGATGCACACAGCCTGGAGGCAAGGTGAAAGGTGGCACCCTCATGGGCACTCAGCCTTTGACCTACCTACTTTCCCATAAAACTGTGCATGGGTGGCAGCCCTATCTTTGGAGGTGGTCATGTGCTTGTTGAAGAAAGGACTTTGAAAGAAGGCATGCTAAAGGGGTTGAAGGTACAAAGGAATAGAGAAAAAGTCTTTCAGTAGCAAGTAGAAGAAATCTGACTCAAACTAACCTGGGGCAGCTGTGGGAGGAGGGAGGGGAGAGGAGTGAAGAGTATTTATTTCCTCACTTAAAGAGAAAGTCTGAGGTTGGAGACAAATGTCTCCAGTGACTTCAAGAATATTGTCATCTTCCTCTCTTCCCGTCCACATCTCTTCTCCTTCTTCTCCCTTTCTACGTATCTTAGCTTTGATTCTCTCAGTGGGTGACCTCCATCTTTCCTCCCACAGTCAGGCATCCTCCATGTGGCTGGAAAACAGAGGCACAGGCATATCCAGCTCCAGGATTCCATTAGCTTAGTTTCCTGAGCCTGAAGGAAATGAAGAGTTTACTCTGTCTACACAATCCAGGCTGGTTTCAGACTTGTCATTGTGCATCACTGTGGCCATTGGGATGGGGCACCCTGAATGTCCAGACCTAGGTCACAACTGCACACTCAGGGGGGTGGGACACTGCGACTGACAGCCAGAGCAGAAAATGAACATGTTTGAAAAGGGATGTCTAGGGTAGGAGGCTGTTCCTAAACACAATATAAGAAGCAGCCTGCCAGCCATTTCAGAAATAGAGGAAAGACTCTTTTAGGCAGTTGACCACACTGGCTGGTGAAGTTTTCAGAGTCCTCAATAATTTGGTAAGGGTACAGGTTAGAAATAGAGCAAATAAAGCAAAGCTCTGGGCTGAGCCACAATATTCTAGCATGTGACGGAATGGCCAGATTCTGCAACGAAGTGAAACTAGGACCTTTTGAAATGCTGCAGCCCATATTCAATACTAACTTTTTAAAAAATTTTAGCCAAATTTTATGGATATAACTTGTTACAGCCATGGTCTTAGGTTCATTATATAAATACTACTAATGATGATGATGACATTCTCGGGTCAAAGATGTACCACAAGTCAGATGGGCTTAATTATAAAGCCTATGCATTTTTTTTTTTAAGCCTATGCATTCCTAAACTGTATAGTGGTCCATGAAAGGAGACAAGGAAATTAGTCCTGGTAGGATCAGGTCGAGGGAACTGACTTGGCTCTTCCAAGTGACACAAATAAAATACCAGCATACACTCAATGCCAAATTTGTCCACTCCTTTTTATATTAAGCTGTCATTCAGTCCTTCCAAACTTCCACCATGGAGAGGCTATTGTCACTTCTGAGGAAAATACCGAAATATAAAGCAGATTTTCTTGTACAAGGTCCAAGACTGACCAGATTAAAACCTATCTGGCCACAAACAACAAAAGCCAGCAGCAAGAGCACATGGTGTCAGTATACATCCCTCCAACGCAGTTAGTGTTATGAGAACAGAAGACAAAATGCTTTAGGAACACAAAGGCATGAGCAAAAAATGCTGCTGGTCTTGAAGGCTATAGAATATTAGCTGGAGTGAACAGAGGAAAAGGAAAGTTACACATTGGGAATGATATTGCAAAGACCCAGGGTTCTTAAAGATCTGACATTCCATTGTGAGCACCTGTCCCCAAAGATACCTGGGAAATGCACATTAAAGGAGTAAAGCAATGATGAATGAATGGATGAATATTTATTCATTCAGCATGTTTTACTTATAAAACTTCATTATTAATTCACATGATATATTATGTCTGCTTGAGCCTTTGAGGAGGTGAACAGATCAATATGTTCTTCATCTCATTTCCACAAAGCTTTCCACAAGAATGAAGTGAGAGAGAGAGAGAGAGAGAGAGAGAGAGAGACAGTGTGTGGGGGTGGGGTGGGGGAGCGGGGGCGGTGGAAGCTCCTCATCCCTGCCTCTTCCCACTCACCCCCAATCCCCAGATAGCTCTTCCTAAGGGGTTTGTAAATCTCTGCCTGTGCACTCAAATTCTGGTGTCTGACAAAGAAAAACTTCCTGTGAATTATAATTTGGATTTTTTTTTCAATATAGGGCAGTCAGAATGAAGCTTTGTGGTGGCCGCTTAATTTGGAGGGCATTAATTTTAGCCCTGCAAAGGACCAGTGGCACGAAAACAATTAGGATCTTTTGTCAAGTTAATTAAATTTTACTAAGTGTAGTCATCTCAGTGGGCTTCGTACACCAGAGGTAAAACTAATTAAAACGCAAATTCTTCCTAGTCTAATAAGGAGCTCTAACTTGGGTAGCTGAGGAATGTTGTGCATACTGAGAGATATTCAAAACTAATTTATAATAAGATGAGGGCAAACCCTTAAATGGCTCAGTTCTGTTGAAGGCTCACTTGAGAATGCCAATAAATATGTTAAATTGGAGGCGGCCACTTAAAGAGAGGAAGGCAGATGCAAACCTTGCTGGGCTCAGGAGGAAAAGGGATCCTGCGTAGATAAGTCAGGGTAAGGGAGAGCCAGCCGGTGGAAAGAGGTGTCCAGGTTGTATGTAAAAACTGCAATCTTCTCCTCAGGTTTTTCTCCACATTAAATTCTCCCCGAATAGGCTGAGCTAATGGAATTGCTTTTCCTGCAGTATTTTTTTTCTTGGAAAACTATGTGGAGCAAGAATGTTTGGTTCACAAGGATTCAAATCGGTAGTTAATCCACACCAAGTTTCCTACTGTACTGACAGTCCCACTTTCGAGGAGGCCACTGAAAGGCTAAAAAGCTCATTCTGTCCCAGATATTAACGGAGTATTAAGATGGCAATCCAAAATGCTTCTGTCTTAGATCTTTCTTTAGAACCCACCCACTGATGGCAGTTTTTACCTCCTGTCAAATATGTATGAATATTTGCAGTTGAGAAATTTGAAATGATTTGAATCACGATGGGCAACCTTCATATACACTTGGGCACACTTCAATTGACATGCTATTACTCTCCCATTGACTGAAAGTGGCATATACCTGCTGACATTTTCCTCATTTCTCTGTCTCATTTCACACCCTGCGGTCTGGCTCTGGACCTGATAGCCCACCGACTTTGGCATGTGCTGCCAATACTTTTCTAATCACCAAATCTAATGGCTCTTCTTGGTCTCGAATACCCTCGACTAGATTGGACTGTCCCCTTGACAACCCCCTCACTCCTGACCCACGCTGCTTTGTTTCGTTCTGTGATGCCATTATAAGTGCAGCAGGACCTGTTGAGAACAAGCAAGAGTAAAGTCTCCTCCTTGTCTCAGCAGGTACACCAGGCATTTGTCGCCCTAAAATGACAAGTGAATGTCAGCATATCTGATATCCATAATAAACCTGGGATATTTCCTTGTCCTATATTATTTTAATACTTGCATTTTGTAAGTAAGGCCTCCTCATTATAGAATGATTAGGAAAAGCAGAAAAATAAAAGGGGAAAAAAGCTGCATATAATCAAATCACAGCTTTATTATTTCCTTCTTTTTTTGCGGTTTTAATGCAATATACACCTCTATAATCATCTTTGTCATGTAACACTGTAGGGTGAGCATTTTTCCACATCAGTGAAAGTATTACAAGCAATTCAATCAAGTGGGAAGAATATGGACTTTTTCATTTGGCAGATCTGGTTCTGAATCTCAGCTTTAATTATGTAATGTTAGGCAAGATCTTTTTTTTTTTTTTTTGTCTAGGTCCTTTGTCTTTAAACTGTCATCCCTAATACTTGGTAGTAGGATGAAAATGATTAATGTTTAAAAATTGTCTAGCTGTGTGGCTGGCATTATTATATGGAATAAGCATTTTTTATTATTATTTGGAATGATTCACAACTGTTCATCACACAGATATTTCATAATTTACTTGAAATAATCCCTACTGTTAAACATTTAACTTTGTTGGTTTCTCACATCAGTAATTCTAGAATGAATATGTTCATATCTTTATTAACAAAATTTTTTTACACACAGATGTACAAGTTCTTCCCTAGAAAGTTCGCACCAATTTCTCCTCTTGCCAGCTGTCCATGAGAGGGTTCCTCTCTTCTTAGTGCTGCTGGCTGCCTTGGTGCCTTCTCCAGCACCGTGACCATTGGTAATGGACCATTGGCCTCAGTAGAAATCTTCTACTCAAGGCTTCTGCCCAAGACTCAAAAAACCTTTACCCCAACCAAGGCTGACTTACCAGCCTATACCTTTTAAGGAAATGTCACTTTCTGTAAGATGCTACCAATAATTCTGATTAACTGCTCCCAGTTCTACGGTATCACTTCTTTCATCTCTCTCTATCCTATAAGGAAGCCAAATGAGCATAACATGTAATCAACAGTTACTCTAGTCACTGAACAGGACCAAGCAACGATATCCCAAACACTGCCCTTGTCTCTGGGGAAACAAGATAAATACATATTATTCTTGGAAAAACTCAGTATTTGATGCATGGGGGTCCTCAGAAATAAGGTCATCACTAATGACACTCTGAAGTGACAAGCAATATGGTCAGGAGACTTCAGTATACAAAGAGGAGAGCTGTGAAAGGTGGTGAGATAGGAATGCTTCTTACTTGAGCTAAGTCTTCAATATTGAGGGTAATATTGAGGGTAAATTTAATTTCGAGGAGACTAGGAAAGCCTCTGTTGAAACAATTGACATGGGAGGCCATGCTGCGGAGGAATCTCCCACAGTTTGTGTGGCTGGATTGGACCTGGTTTGGAAAAGATGGATAGGAGATGAGGTTGAACCAATGAGGAAATCATATCAAAGGACAAGGCTGAAATGACATTCCAGAGAATCTGAATTTTATCATCTATGTGTTGGAGGATTGTTGCAGACTTTGATGGAATTTGCTTTGTTCATCAGTGGCTTAAATTTACTGAGATTATTTCTATGAGCCATGGTGACTGTGGTGAAGCTAGGAGATTTAGTTCACTGATCTATAACTAAGGGGATGATTGTCCTAACTCACTGTTTGGTGGGAAAATCTCGTGGTTTACCATTTAAAAAAGCAAAATTAAGCTATGTATGAGGTTACACTTTCTTCCAAGAGTGTTACACAAAGGAAGATTCCCATGGGGACTGCCATCATAGGCTTTTAATAACTGCTTGGCAATAAGCTAATTACTGTGTTTTATCTTCTTTCAAAGAGCTCTAAGCTGCATGTGTAAACTTAATTTAGGGCTATGAACAAACAAAACCTCCAACAGAAGTGACATCTTAGGGTACGAAAACTTTGCATGTTAAACTTGACTTTTCCTTCCCAAACCCCAAAGGCCCTTTATGTAGGCTCATGTGTTACTAGGAAAGCCACTGTGAGGAATCCCTGCTCAGAGTCAGAGTTCTAATACAGTCAACATTTCTACAATACAAACCTTGGAAAGTCACTTGGCCTCACTTAGACTCAGTTCCCTCCTCCAGCTTTGATGGTTTGGATTCAATTTTAGGATCCAATATTAACCTATTAGCCACTGTAGACTTTCTAATCTTGGGGGGCCTGGTGAGTGTAGTTATTTTAAGTTCTAATGAGCCAATGCCCTTTTTTTTTTTCTCCACACCCAAGGCATATGGAAGCTCCTGGGCTAGGGATGGAATCTGAGCCACAGCTACAACATATGCCATAGCTATGGAAATGCTGGATCCTTAACCCACTGTGCTGGGCTGAGGATTGAAACCACACCTGCCTCAGAGACAATGCCAGACCCTTAACCTGCTGTACCACAGAGGGAACTCTCCAAAGCCTCTTTTCATAACATTCCCTTGATCATTTTGAAATGAAATTTATAAATAATATAAATTATCAAGTTAGTGGAATGCCATAATTGTGAAGAGAAATTAAGGAAAGTAGATAATAAAGTATAATTATTTCCCACAAGTATTACTGTGATAATATTAATAACTATTTCCCATAAGTCATAATGTTTGACATGACATTATATGAAGATACCATGAAGCAATAAGATACCTATACCATACATAAAATCACCATGTCTAGGACAGCCAAAGATGGAGACTAAAACAGATGCATTATACTGGCAGTATATACACCAGGAGGGAGTATTTCTGTAACTAATATGATTTTCCCCAAAGCAGAGAACTCTTCTTAAGATCTTTTTAAAATTGAGGTATAATTGACTTAGTAAGATTAAAAAAAAAATCTACCTTCCCCAATTTAAACAGAATTGGTATTCCTGAAAAATCCAGTGCATTTTAAAGCAATGAGATAGATAAACTCCATATGTGTGTATGTGCATATATATATACATGTATATAGGACTTGAATCTAGGGACATGTGATTATAAAGGGGTTTTAATCTACTTAATTACCTGGTGGATTTTAAAAAGCCCTATGGAATGCAAAATAATTTTTCATTGCACAGGACGATTCTTGCTTTGCATCCCTGCCCCCCACCCATTTAAATACCAGTATCTTCCCATCCCCATCATCATTAAAACACACACTCTCTAGTGCTCTCTCATTTGAGTACCACAAGTCCAAAAAATGTCTTGCTTGAACCATTATTTAAATCATTACTTCTGAGGTTATGTGTCCTAAATTCCATCATGTTAAGCATTATGAAGGACTCCTGACTCATAGGAAATTGGTATGTGTAAGACTCGAAATTATGGGCTGAATTGTGTCCCTTCAGAATTTATATATTGCAGTTCTAACCTCCAGTACCTCAGAATGTGACTGTATTTGGAGAAATGGTTATGAAAGAGGTAATTAAGATAAACTGAGGTCATTAGTGTAGGCCCTAATCCAATATGACTGGTGTCCTTTTAAGAAGAGGAGATCGGGTAGACCATGTAAGGACATGGAGAAAGCCATTTACAGGCAAGAAGAGAGGTGTCAGAAGAAACCAACCCTACCAACACCTTGACCTTGGACAGTAATGGTGTCCAGAATTGTGAGAAAATAAATTTCTGTGGTTAAATCCACTTGGTCCATGGTAGTTTGTTACGGCGGCCCTTGCAACCTACATACTTTTCTACTAATACTATGATTATTACTACAGCAACTGAAATTACCATTACTACTCTATAACCATGATTGTGACCCTCGTCATCACAACTAGTAGTATTTATTGATCTTTAATGGTGTTATTTTTATGGTACTAATTAGTCTTCGTTACAAGCAGATAAACAAGCTAGGTTTCTGCATGGGTCACTCAGTTACCAGTTAGCAAAATAGTCTTTAGACCCACATACAGTCTGACTACAAAGCCCATGTTCTTTGCTTGTATACCATATTTTCCCTCATGTTCAGGTGAAATCATGCTGGACGTACATCAAATATTTGGAACACAAGTCTGCAACCTCTTAGGTATTACAACTGTTGTTATTCTGATGGTGAGGAACTTGTTCAGAGAACTTGGCCACCTCTGCAACAGATAATCCTGAGATGGCAGGCTTTTATAAATCATTTATGATATATTATACGCTGTATTATATAACGGTTAAAAATTCTGATTTCAAGGTCAAGTTGCCTGGGATAAAATCCTAGTTCTGTCTTTTATAAGCCAGCTATCTTGAGCTCTCCGAGACCCAGTTTCCTCAACTGTAAAATGGTAGTTCCTAACTCATAGGGTTATTTTATGGCTAAAGTGAATTTATTCACACAAAGAGCTTAGAACTGTGTTACAAAATGAGGGGCCAAATTAAGCTACCTAGAAACTTTAATGCCATCTAATTAGTCCTTATGCCAATTGAGAGAATTTTTCTCTTTGACACTCAAATCAAAGTCCAGAGGGGTTATGCAATTTTCTCAACATCACACAGCTAGTGAATGGAAGATCTCTGTGACCCCTTAGTCTTTGCTCTTTCCAAATGCTATATTCCTTTTCTCAAATATTTCCTAAACTCTTCTACACATTATAAAGAAATAACACTGTCTTTCCCCTGCCCCCACCCTACAAATAACCTCTGTTATTTCTGCCAAATAATACCCTAGCTTTTCCATGGAAAGGTGAGATATAATATCAAGCCCCAAGATTGTGTGGTGTGTGGCTATTTTCTATTTTTCTAAAGAAAATAGCAAAACACTCACGGGTTTATTCATTCAAACCAGAAATAGATCCCTGCAGCAGCACACCATTTCATCCTATACCCCACAAAAATGTGCAGATGTAAAAGGAAAAACGTAATCTATCACCTGGATCTTTTTTTGCTATTTGGTGCCAAATACTTGAAGATATTGAAACGTCTATATGCTCAAAAAGGAAAAAAATATATCTGTAAAAAGCACCATATTTTTTCTTTCCACTCAGATGTTGCAGCAGCATGTGGACATACCCCAGTATTTAAAGGAGTTAAAACCTTTTTACCTGAATCTGAAGGTCACGTTTGTTGCAGATGGAGCTTGGCTGTCTCCACATCAGAGCACAGGAAATCACTGCATTTGGGCTGCATGAAAGTACTGTCCCCATCCGCTCTACTCCCCCCAACCAAGAAGCATAGGTATGTATTCATCACCAGATTAAAACCAACATCAATTTGAATCTTCGCTCTACTACACTCTAAGTTCGGTGAATATTAATGGAAATTTCTTTGTTGGATGGCTGGTGGCTTAAATTCATCTGCCATTCTTCAGTTGGAAATCACTCAGGCAATTAATGTTGAGCATGTGCTCAGTCAAATAGGGCCAGGTGTAGGGCACAGGCATGCAGGCAGTGGTATGTGCTTAAAGGTCAGACTTATGAAATCCAGGACAGGAATGATGGTAAGACACCAACAACATGGGTAATTCTGAATATATTTTAGAGGCAAAGTGAAACAGAGGCAGCTGCCTGTTTCTCTTATTTGATAATCTTCGAGCCCCAGATCTAAAGCCACCTGTGTATGGGGTTTCACCTATTGCTTTTATGCCACCAATGCAGTCCTGGTGGCTCTTGTGGATTCTATCATTGCATCCACAATGGGATGTAAGGTACTGCCGAGAACATCACTGGAACACCACTGGGCCAGGGGATAGTTATGAAGAGCTGGATGAGGAGCTCAATTATCCCATGCAATCACTGTACAGCCACAGACCAATTTCTTAACATCTGTGGGCCTCTGCTTCCTCACTGTAAGATGAGAATAATAAAGGTTCTTACCTTGCAGGAATGTCTGCAGTTTAAATGACTTCTTAGAAGTAACATTCTTGGGAGAATGCCTGGAACAGCATACACATTGAATTACCAGTTATTATTTTCAAAAAGAGTTGGACCAACTAAACCACCTCTAAGCAATGTCAAGATCAGAAGGATTAAAAATGTTTACTTGCCAAGTCCAACAAGCCAAATTAGTTTGCCCAGTGCCAAGGTGCATTTTGAGACAAAAAGAGTGATCATAGGAGTCAGGCTGGTTTGAATCCAAGCTTAGTGATTCAAGTTCATTGTTTGAGGTAGAACTGAACTTTTTCGAACTTCAAACCTATTTTCTCATCTACTATGAGAATAGTACTTGCCTATGGTATAAGACTTCAATAAGAATTTTAAAAGTAAAATACGTTATGCTTAGTAAATTGTACTTTAAATAAACTTTTCAACTACTTTTTTCATCACTCCTTCAGATGAAGAATGTTTTTTCACATGTTTAACTAAATCCCATGAAAAGTTTTTGTCCTTTTATCCAGCTATGCCTTCAGATAAGGTCAATTTTCCACAGTGCCTTCCCCTCTGCTTTGTACCCAGCACAGCCTATTTACTCTTTGATACTGTAGCTTGCTTTAAGAGAAGAATGGAGAAGCAAATCTATGAAGAATGCCCTGCCGTTCAGTCAGATCCAGGGGAATTACAGCTATGGGGATGGAACACAAATAGTGTGGCTGAGAAACAGGCTAGTATCTGAGTGGAGAAGAGCCATCTCAGGCAGGAGAAGGTTTGTCCCTGGCTAAATAGCCTAAGGCCCAGTCTGTTCCATCAACTGCCAACCATGGAACAGTACAAATGTCCTCTTGTGACACACATTGTAGCACCAGCTGTGAATAATGCAAATAGATCCAACTTTCCTGGAAAGACATTTGGCAATATGCATCAGCAGCCTTAAAACCGTTCATGACATTTAATGCAAAATTCCATTGACAAATATGAAAATATAAACAAACATGTGGACTGATAAATGAGGGCAGGATAGTCATCAAAATATTATGTGTTTCAGACTGAAATTCAAAACCCGACAATATACAATTCATTAGTTATGTTTTATCTATGAAATGTCCTTCTTTTCAGGCATTAAAATTGTGATAAAACATTTAGTGACATGAAGTAATAGTTGTGACACAACCTTAAGAAACAAACAAAAAGAAATCTTTATATGGAATGGAACCCATATTACATGCAAGTGTGTATAACAGAGGAGAAAAAAATACCTCAGAAATGAATAATGACTCTGCTGTGGAATATTGGTTTGTTGTTTGTTGTTTTTTGTATTTTATTTATTCCCTAAAATTAACTCAGATGAGCAGGAAAAGTTTTCCAAATGTTATTTAGGTATTCTTTTGCTTTAGGAAAGTTCAGTGGCTCCCTGAGGATTATGGGTAAACTGGCTTATGAGCACTGCCCCAGAAACTTCACAGTTTGCTGTTAATCTGCATCTCAACATCCCTGTCATGTCATCAGTAGTTGCTCTCTAATGGACCTCTGAGTGACTAGGGGTATTCACCCCATCCTAGCATGGGATGAAGCCAGACATGATATCTGGATGTGTTCTGACTGCGCCAGGCACACTCACTCCTGTATATGCAAATGTTTCTAGTTAAAGGTCACCATTTGCTAGGTATCTGTGCTGATTTAGTGCAGTAGGTGCTTTAAATGTCTTGTTTATAAGATTCTGAAACTTTGAGATGGGGCCAACATACTCCTAGGGTGCAAAAATTAAAGAGATTCTCAGTGTCATGCGTGCTGCCTTAAATTTCATACCCTGGGTGACTCTCTGATACCACCTTAGTCCTGGCTCGGCTCAGAGAGGCAAAATAATTTGCTCAAAGTCCTGGAGCTGGCAAGAGGCTAAGTTTAGGATTAATTCCAAATCCAACTTATTCTGAACCTCATGTGTTTTTACTATATCGATTTGTAGATTTTAAAAAATGCAGTGTAAGTACAAAGGGCATTTGTGTGTGTGTGTACCACGATGTCGTAGAATTCTTCATATTTAAACACATAAAGAGGTTGTCTATTCGATTACACAGCAAGCACAGTGATCAAATATGAGCCATCTCCCTCGTTTTAAAGGTGAGCACTGTCAGGCATATTCAAAGCTCCAACCAGACACTGACACATATGGAAAGCAGCCACATGGTCAAAGGAATATGATACACAAATGTTTTTCCCAGAAGTTCATGGATCCTGTCATTCTTGGCACTCAAAACTAATGTAACTAGACACTGTGCCTTCCCCAGCTGAGCTGAATGCTGAGTTGAGAGAACAGTCCAGGGCCCTGGGTAGCTGGTTAGCATTTCACTCATGGGCCAAACCACAGTGTGGCAGGAAGGAATTTAAAAAAGGCTTCTCGTCAGTTTCATTTTATGGTGGAAATATAAGGGTGTAGAAGAAGCTCCCAGCGCCTGAGAAAGAAGAGGTGTCTCATCCCAGTTTGGGATGTGTCCCAACACCTGACAAAACCAGAGCCCAGCCTCCCAATTCCACCTCATAATTCTTGAGGGGATTTTCTAGTAATGGGTTCATTTTGCTGCACCCAAGGAAGAGATGCGTTCTGTTTTAAGCAGATCGCCAAGTAGAGAAATACCCAAGTATCTATGCAGAAACAGAGAATTACCCAAATAAAAAATAAAAAATAAAAAAATAATCCCGGAGTGTTTGTTTTAGTCATTCATGCATTTAGGAAATATGTATTACGCACTTATGTGCCAGGCACTAGGTGCAGTATGACTTCATTTACTCTAACCTGGACATGGTGAGGTCATTATTTACTATCTTTTTCCTGATGAGGAAACTGAGACTTGCGGAGGTTATATGTTTGACCTACCATTACAGTCAGGAAGTATTGAAACCATGATTCAAAATTGCATCTGGTGTTCTTTCCTCTTGCTGCCTTCCAAATACTTATAAAAGTGAATTGAATTTAATTGAATTATGGCTCTGTGCACACAAGTGATTAATACATGCTGGCTGAATGAATGGCTAGTGACTATATTTATACCTTGTATCCATAAATTTAATATATCTTGTGCTGAGGGAGATGCCTCAATGGGAAGATGACAGTTAACAAGGTCATTTTCTGATATGGAAAATACATAAATGTGTACGTGCCTCCTGCATTTAATTTCCCCACTGCTTCTGAAATGGATATTTGCCAGTCAACTGAGAGCTGTTACTCTTTGTTATCTGAAGGTGCCATATCATCTTGGTTGCATATAGTGCAGAATGAAGAGGGGAGATTAATTCCCCTGGAAATTTGCTCACATCTCCCTAGAAATGGAAAATGCTAAGGAAGCCAGAGAAAAGCCCCCTCCTAACTCTCACTCGCTCTGTGAATTCTGATAACTCACTTCCTCGTCTCTGGTTTCCTTGCCAGCAAGGGGAAGGACTACCACCCAAGCTTTTATCAGATTATCTCCACTCCTGAAACTACATGGAATCTTTTATATCCTGACTATTTGGGGACTGATCATAAATATTGTGGCCTTACTCCGGCCTTCTTGTACCATGAAACCAGGTCCTTGTTTAAAAAACAAAACAAAACAAAAACAACAACAACAACAACAAAAAACTTTTGATCTGGTATTGGTTATTTTAGTTGAGAATAAAGTAGAAATATCTGCTCATGTCGGAGGATCCCAGCTCAGTAGATTCTTCTTGAGGCTGCCAGTCTACCTTGTCATCACATCACCCTTTCTTTGCACAAGCTGTTGTAAACTTTTTAGTCACATCCCACTGATTTTTAGAGATATGATAAATCCTAATGGCTTAAAGGACCTGCTATGGTCTGATTCCCACCTACTTCTCCGTCCTCAGCTCATATCACAGAGCCTTTGCACCTTCTGCCTCTTTGGCCTAGAACATGCTGATCCATACACACTCCATACACATTGCTTGGTTAATGCTTGTTCTTCTTCAGATCTCCACTAAGATGTACTTATTTGTTCCTTTAGATATGTCTTCTTCAAACATTTGGTCAGCTTCTCATCTTACCACCTTTCTATAATCAGGCTTTGTGTCGCTCAATATTCATCTGTCCCCTTTGACTGTGTTACAGTCAAAAGTGTGAAGTGTTTGTTAAGTGTTTGCTTAACAAAGCAGGCACTTGTGCCTTTGCTTAGTAAATGAATAAGCAATACACAGCAGGATGGTCCAGCAGTAGATCAAGGGATCAAACTGTTGGAACTCTCTGTGGGCAGTTGCAGTGTGACGATATGGTTCTAGACTTAGGAGATGGGTGTCTTGTAAATCAAAGCTCTCCCACTGACTATCAGATCAGACTAGGCTGTCAGTGTAAGTCTCTGGTCCTCTGTTTTCTTCTTTGGAGGGGAAAGATTATCACTGTTCATGGGATTTCTCTGAGGACTAATGAAACAGTGGACTCTTAAAGACATGAAAGCGTTATAGGCATCTCAGGTACTGCTACTATTTTTTATTTCCTAAGGATAAGTTGTGATCCTGATTGGCTTGTAAGAGCAATTCACACAGAGCACCCTGTTGGAGGAGAGACAATGATGACCTTATTAATACATTAAGTGTTGACCAGGTTACTGAGTATTCCAAACTACTACAATCACATAATAGTGTAGTCCTTTTTTTCTGATATTCCATAAATATTTTAATTTCTTTTGTAATTTCATTTATAAGTTTCTATAGTGCTATGCAGTTTTGTCCCAGAGAAAAAACAATTTCCTTTATAAATGGGTGATGGGTTAGAAACCTAAAAATGGCATCCATAGTAATGTGAAGTTTATCTGCATTTTGAAAGAGTAGCGAGATGCAACTCTATTTCAAATCAAAACAAAGATTTTACCAGCATCACCTTGTTAATTGATAATAGCATTATTGATATTAAAAGAATGCATGCATGAATGCATGAATTCACCACTTCATACTTTTCCCTCCATGGCTAATTTGAATGGACATTTAAGAAGAAGAATATCAGGCTCTCTTGTTTTAGAAGCAAACATTGTACACCCACACACGCATATTATGCTCGAATATAATACATTTACCGAGAAAGAGATATATCTGTAAAAGAAGAGCATTATTAACCCATGGATTACAGTTTCCTATTACAGAATAGAGGCAGGGCTGATTGTTATATTTTATAGGAAATTACTGAGGTAATTGAATTTCTTTCTATCAGATTCTGGCTGTACATATTACTAAGTGTTAGGCTTGTGTTTTTTCAAGCTTCTTTTGTATATTCCTTCATGAGAAGGATTATGCCTTAGACAGTGGGCATTGAATTCCTAAACCTGAGGTTTAACTCCTAGATCCTGCCAAGTTCAGGTCTGTAACCAGGCGCACACTACTTAATGCCAGTCAAATTTAGTTCCCTCACCTGAAAAATCAGGATAAAATTAGGATCAAACCTCATGGGTGTTTTGAGATGGTAGCAAATTAACCCCCTGGCACAGTATTTGGGAAAGAGTAGACACTTGATAAATGCCAATTCCCTTCAAGTAAACATTGCATCACTATCTAAAAGTATTATGGGAGATTAGAGAAGACTTTAAACATTTCCTATGCTCATTCTCTCAGCTCCACTTAAAATCATGAGTTCTTTCTTTCTTTCTTTCTCTTTTTTTTTGTGGATGACCTTTCCCTAAACTATTTTATTGCTGGCAAGAAACAATTTAATTAAAAATTAAAGTCAGAAAGTTTCTCCTGGGATTCAAAGTGCTCCTGCCCTCCACAGCATAAAATGCTGGCTTTTAGACAAGAGTACTGATGAAAAGAATTTGTTCTTACTGCTAGAACAACCCATTCAGGGCAATTCTTCAAGAGGTGAGCTGTAGCCTTTTATTCGTGATTAGATATTTTAGTTTAAAAGTTTCTACTTTGAAATACACAGGTTGGACTTAAAAAAAAAAAAAAGATCATTTAGGGATCCAGGGACATTTTCATTTCCTTGAAAGATGCTATCTGAATGTATTTAAAGAAGGCCCCTGAATTTTGCAATTGCTATTCTACCCCACTCTCTCGTCTTAAAAAAGCAGTGGCCAATTAAGGCCCCTCCTCATGGAGACATCTTTATACAAACACTTTGCACATTATTAGCCTGTGTTTTCTGTGACTCTACTAGGTCTCCACGGCAGATTGCGTCCTCCCACCTTTTCAATGGACGTCTTGGATAAGTTATTCCTATCAATCGTTACCATCCAGTCATGATGTCCAGAGAGTTTTAGGATACCCTGATCCCTACAGAGAAGCATCTAACTGATTTATGAATCCTTATTTATCTGGCTTCAATTTCCTGGCTCTTTTCAGGCCCCACACTACTTCTTCAAAACCTAGAGACAAAGTTTCATTGCTTCTTTTCCTGACTTTCCAACATGTTGAGGGGCCTATGTGAGAAGCAGCAGGCCCAGATATGTCAGTTGATGTGTCCTAAAGTCTGTCTGTTGACCCATTAATACAGCCAAGTACTGGCTTCCTCTTTTTAACCTAACACCTCCTGCCTTGGTAACACTATTATTAATTTCCCCAGCTTATAAATAGGTCTTCAGCCTCTGAATGAGATTTTCTCAGTAGAGAGTTTTCTCAGGTCTTTATCTTTTAACACTGTCAAGACAAGGCTGCTAAGTGAGTTACATCTGGAGAGAGAACTGCAGAAAATACTCAGTTTTCTGAGTCCTTCATGGTGTGGCGCAGCTGTTCTTAAAAGTTTGCAGAGACATTTACAATTTCAGATTTACCTAAGTGAGATATCTTTATGGAAGCAAGTTTGTTTCACTTTCAACAGAATAAATATTTTACCCTTTGGAGGGAAATAAAGTTTCATCTTGTGTGGCAAAACTCTAGTTTGTTAGTAATAGCTACGAAAGCCCTATATTGAGAAGGATCCTGAGGCTAAACTTTGGTTCAGTGGAATAGAGTGGGACACACAATCAGGGCAGTGTGAGATAAATAGAGACAGGCGGGGTTTCACAAATGTTAGCCAGTGTTAGCAAATACAATTTCATTAAATTACAGAATATTTACCCTTCTGTCTCTTGACTTTGCTATGCTCATTTGTATGGTTTGGTAAATAGCCAGCTTTCAAATATCACATATATTATAGATATAAGATCTTCATAACATGTAAGAACAAATCTTCATGAAAAGTTATTCAAATAAATGTAGTATTTAGTCCTCCAAAAATTTTTATGTGGTGTTTATAAAGTAAAGAATAATTTATCAGGAGTTCTCATTGTGGCTCAGTGGAACTGAATCTGACTAGGATCCATGAGGATGCAGGTTTGATTCCTGGCCTCACTCAGTGGGTTAAGGATCCAGTGTTGCCCCGAGCTGTGGTGTAGGATCCAGCGTTGCCCTGAGCAGACATGGCTCGGAGCTGGTGCTACGGTGTCTGGGGCATAGGCTGGCAGCTACAGCTCCAATTCGACCCCTAGCCTGGGAATCTCCATATGCCTCAGGTATGGCCCTAAAAAGACAAAAAAAAAAAAAAAAGAGAATATTTATCAATCATTATAAATATTAATAACAAGAAACTATTCTATGAATAACATAGTAAAATCTTAAGTTTGAGTTCACAGTGATAAATTATCCCTTCCAATCATTTTTTTGACGCAAGATTTTTTTAATGTGAAATTAGTTGGTTTTACGCCAATAGTAATGCTAATAATAGTATCCACTTCAAAAACTCTATGCAAGGATTAAACATGTAAATTCATGTAAAGTACTATGACAGTTATACCACATAAAGTTTTGGATAATAACCATAGCTCAAAATTAAGTTCTGGAAACCAAAAAAGAAAACAAAAAGACAACTTACAGAATGGGAGAAAATAGTTTCAAACGATGCAACGGACAAAGGCTTAATCTCTAGAATATACAAGCAACTTAAATAACTCAATAGCAAAAAAGCCAATCACCCAATGAAAAAATGGGCAAAAGACCCGAATAGACTATTCTCCAAGAAAGATATATAGATGGCCAACAAGCTCATGAAAAAATGCTCAACATCCCTGATTATAAGAGAAATGCAAATCAAAACAACCATGAGATACCACCTCACACCAGTCAGAATGGCCATCATTAATAAATCCATAAATAACAAGTGCTGGAGGGGGTGTGGAGGAAAGGGAACCCTCCTCCACTCTTGGTGGGAATGTAAACTGGTACAGCCACTATGGAGAACAGTATGGAGGTATCTTAGGAAACTATACATAGAACTACCATATGACTCAGCAATCCCACTCTTGGGCATATATCCGGACAAAATTTTCACTGAAAAAGACCCATGCACCCGCATGTTCATTGCAGCACTATTCACAATAGCCAAGACATGGAAACAACCCAAATGTCCATTGACAGACGATTGGATGAGGAAGATGTGGTATATATATACACAATGGAATACTACTCAGCCATAACAAAGAACAAAATAATGCCATTTGCAGCAACATGGATGGAACTAGAGACTCTCATACTGAGTGAAGTAAGTCAGAAAGACAAAGACAGATACCATATGATATCACTTATAACTGGAATCTAATGTACAGCACAAATGAACATTTCCACAAAGAAGAAAATCATGGACTTGGAGAATAGACTTGTGGCTGCCTGGGGGGGGGGGAGAGGGAAGGAGTAGGAGGGATCGGGAGCGTGGGGTTACTGGATGCAAACTATTGCTCTTGGAATGGATTTACAGTGAGTTCCTGCTGAATAGCATTGATAACTATGTCTAGATACCTATATCGCAACAGAACAAAGGGAGGAAAAAAATGTATACATATAAGTGTAACTTGGTCCCCATGCTGTACAGTGGAAAAAATAAATAAAATAAAAATAAACAAATAAATAAACACTAAAAAAAGAGTTAAGTTCTGGCTTTTGGACTATAATTTAGAGATAACTTCCACACACACCCCTATCCACCCCGAGTCTAAAGTGGTAGTTCATTTGGAGCAATAATCAAACATTTCTTGAACAATAGGAAATAGGCCGAATCTCCCTTCCTTTTTTTTTTTTCTTTAAACCTATGGTCAGGTCCCATATTTTGCCATTAGTAAGAACAAGGGTGGCCTTGTTTTCCATGCAGACTGTGGTTTCAATGGGCTTCTCTTAACTTCCTCATGGATATGTTTTCTCAGGGATTACACCACCTTTAAGAATGTCTGATAAGGGATGAGAAAACAAAAGATTCCAAGTCCTATCTTTCGACCCAATTTTTTTTTTTTTAGCATGTTTGTATCCCTCAGCCCTACACTCTGTTGCCCCATAAATCCAATAGTGTTTACCTCTTGATAAATTTCAATTTTAAATCCCCTGCCTTCTCCATCTGCTGTCTAGTTTGAGCTTTTGTAAAATTTCTCCCTACTGATCTTCCTGCATTCATTGTTTCTACCCTCTAAGCAATCTTGTCTAACCCATCTTGTCCCCTGGCTAATCACCAGAGTGACATTTCTAAGACACATATTGGATCACATCAATGCTTAGAATCCTCTATTATTTACTCATAGCTAACATTATGATATGATGTAGAAAACCCCTGACACCAGCTGCTGTCTGTCATTCTTGCCTCAGATATTTCTGTATACATCTGTGTGGCCAGATATAAAAGACTATTTAGGGTCCTTCAAACACATCAAATATTTTAAACACAGGATCTTTCGTATTGGAAGATCAGGTCTGGTTTCTTTTTTTCCCCTTCTTTCCTTCTAAGGCTGCATCTGCAACATATGGAAGTTCCCAGGCTAGGGGTCCAATCAGAGCTCCAGATGCCAGCCTACAACTCAGCCAGAGCAACACCAGATCCAAGCTGCATCTGTGACCTCTGCTGCAGCTTGTGGCCAACACCAGATCCTTAACCCACTGAGTGAGGCCAGAGATCAAACCTGCATGTTCATGACTACTAGTCAGATTCTCAACCCGCTTAAGCCACAGAAGTAACTCCCAGGTCTCGTTTCTTATCTTCTACATAATAATATCTTAGAAAGTGTAATTGCCAGAAATGCAGGGATTTGCAATAACATAAAATGAAACAGGAGGGTACATTACACAATCATGTTTAGTGAAAAAAAAAAAAAGAATAGGTGGTAGTAATTAATGCTTGATAAGATGTGAAAGATTTCTCTAGTTTTCCTTGTTTCTTTTTAATTCCTAGTGTGTACTGTTTTTCAGAATGTCAGCTTCATTGCTATTAAAAAAATAGGAATACGGAAAAGAGAAGCTATTTGTCTGTGTACCTACAAAAGTACAATGACACATGAGAAAATTTTGAGATGAGGAATTTAATGGATTATCTAACACATTGCCTAAGACTCTGTTGTTCTTACCAAGTGATTAAGTTTAGAATGGAGCATTAATTAATTTGAATGGATGTTTGCTAGTGTGCCTCAAAAAACATGTTTTCTGTATATTGTATGAATATGAGCCTTTATGAAAACCAACATACACACACATTAAAAACATCAGATAATTTTATAATGTGGGGTTGCTGCCATGGTGCAGTAGGTTAAGGATCCAGCATTGTCTCTGTAGTGGCTCCAGTTACTGCTGAGGCTCAGGTTTGATTCCCCAGCCTGAGGCTCAGGTTTTGAATCCCATGGCATTGCTGCAGCTGTTGCACAGGTTGCAGCTGTGGCTCATATTTGATCCCTGGCCCAGGAATTTCCATATCCCATGGATGCAGACATAAGAAAGAAATAACAAAGAAAGAAAAGAAAAAAGGAAAATTTTATAATCTGCTTTATATTCAACAAAAATCTTTCCTTCTCAACCCTTTTCCTTCTCAGTGTTTTCGTCTCTTCATTGCCCACATCATCTGACACTTTTATTTGTTCAATGGGGGCACTCTGAAAATGCTTGGTGAATTGATTTGCACATGGATTATTCCAAAATCACAACACTAGGAATAAAAGGGTGGTGGATGCCACTGGATGAATCCTGCCATGTCTACATACACAACCTATGTGTGATTAAGTGAGGAAATAAAAAGTGCAAATCCCTGAGCTCTTTGTTCTGGCCAGGAAAAAATATATATCCTTTGTAGCATCTTAATGGCGTATTGTTTCGAAAATCTTTAGCCTCCTCACTTGTCATTTTCCTTCAGAAGGTAGAAGTGCATTTTAATGGCAGAAACAATTATAGGAAGTAAACTAATATAGCCATTATTAAACATTTATTAAGGTCCCACTGTGTGGGAACCACTCATGTATTTTAAAAATAACTTTCTCATCATAACACTTGCACTCTAACCTAACTGACTTTGCATTTAATTTTTTAATGTATATAGGAAATTATAATAGTTAAGTTTCTGCAATTCCAATGGTGGCCAAGGCAGACAGAAATTTTTTTTTAAAAAAGTGATATTCTATTAGTCTTAAGGAGGAATGCTCTGGGGTCATGTGATATTCAAATAGCAGGACAAAGAGTATCCCAGGATCTTCCTGACTTTTTGGTGACAGAATATAATCTGGGTTCCTCAAAGCCTGAAATACTCAGGGATTTGGTGTGGGGGACTCATATTAATTCATTGGTGTAGGAAAGGTGGACAGTCGCTGCCCCTAAGTCCTTAAAAGATTGTTAGGTGTGGACATTCTTATTGGTCATGGGG
The DNA here is from genome assembly GCF_016906955.1 of Phacochoerus africanus. Classification (NCBI taxonomy): domain Eukaryota; kingdom Metazoa; phylum Chordata; class Mammalia; order Artiodactyla; family Suidae; genus Phacochoerus; species Phacochoerus africanus. The sequence goes on along the minus strand of NC_062551.1, from coordinate 25,501,023 downwards.
AGCACAGAAGTGATGACAGCTACATATAGTAGGTACTTTCAGGGGATTTCTGTTGTTGTGTCTGTTCCGTCCCAGTGAGAGCTGTGTCTGACTGCATCATTTGGTTCTCAAGAGATTATCCCACATGCTCCCCACTCTGCCCTGCCCCCACCCCCCACCCTGCCACTGTGTCTTAAATAATTTGCCTGTCCATAGAGTTGGACATAAATGGTGAACATTGGATTCAAGCAGATTCTGCCATGAAATTAGGAAACTCTAGGGAGAAACAAGGCTTTCTTTCCCTACTGCATTATAAACACGAGGATGTGGGCTTGTTGCAAGCAATAATCACTTTCCCAGCTCTAGGAAATCAGACTGATTCTAGGGAATATGACCGATAGATAAATAGAAGCAGAGCTACAGAGAGAAAAAAATAATGGAAGAAGGGAGCTGGGAGAGGAGAAAGGAAAAAGAAGTAGGGAGAAAGAGAAAAGGATGGAGAGGAAAAGAACATGAGAGGATGGGGAGGATGATGAAGATGATGATGAGCCTGGCAGCATCCTTTCATCTCCTGTGACCCAATTCAAATATACTTACAAGATTCCCAACTATGGAAGCCAATAACTACCTTTTCTTTGTTTCCATTGCTTATAATCAAGAATCCTAATTAATACAGTCTTCAATGATTTTAAATTGAAAAAAAATTATCATGTATTATTATTACTAATAAAAAATACCAAATTCAGTGCCAGGTACTTGGCAACTTAAGCTTAATTCATTTAATTGTTTCATTACTTTATATATTAGAACTATTACTATCATCACCACGTTAAAGATGATGAAGCAGAGGCATAGAATAGTGACGCGTCTTGTGCAAAAGCATTCAGAGGTAAAGGGATAGATTACTGCAACTTGAGCTCACAGAGTGAGCAAAACCAGGGTGCTCGGCTCCAATCCTGGAGCTCTGACTTAACAGCAGTAGCATTCCAATAGGGGTGGCTCTTCAAAACTCTGAGACAATAAATCCAAGAACGTAAAAGCTTAAAGGTTGGGGTGAAATAGTTTAAATACATACATTATATATACATTTTACAAACATTGAATTAATAATACTATTTGATGCTATACTACAGATTTTTTCTGACCTATACTCATTGGAGACTTTTAAGATCTTCTTTCTCCTTAACCCCAGCTAAATATACCTAAAGGTATCCTGTCTTGTTACAGGTAATGTACCCACTAAAAAGTGTTATGGGATATGGCTCTCCATTCAAACATTGAGTTCATTCCTGGTTTATGTGCTAGCTGATGGAATTCTGATACCACCTCACCTTTCCTTTTTACCCTATACTGAGGCTTTGAAAGCTAAAATCTCTTGGATTTTCTATTTTTCTACCTTTTTATATTCCCAAACTGCAGTTTTCTTTTCTTGTCTTGTCTTTTTGTGGGTTTTTTTTTTTTTTTTGGTCTTTTTAGGGCCATACCCACAGCATATGGAGGTTCCCAGGCTAGGGGTGGAATCGGAGCTGTAGCTGCCGGGCTAAACTACAGCCACAGCAATGTGGGATCTGAGCCATGGCTGCAACCTACACCAGAGCTCACAGCAATGCCAGATCCTTAACCCACTGAGCAAGGCCAGGGATTGAACTTGCATCCTCATGGATACTAGTTGGATTCATTGCCACTGAGCCATGACAGGAACTTGTGAACTCCAATTTTCTTATGCTAGAATTTTTCTCAAATAGAACTCATGTTTGGGAAGGGACAGCAGTGCAATTTTACAGAAGTAAATTTGATGATTTCATGGACCAAATGGTCTATAAAACAAAGTTTTGATAGTTGCCCAATATTCTAGTGGAAGGTTAAGGCAAGCCAGGTAGAGAGGAATGGCTGGACAAAATAAATAAGGGGATCTTGAAAGTTCAGTCTTAATTGAGTTGGTTTTCTGGGATGACCGGAACCAGAGAACACCCAAAATACTACTGACTTCATTCAAGCATTTTTTGTATATGCCTACTCTCTGCTGGACACTACTTGAACTAATAGGTCAGTGTAAAACAACCAAAATATATGTCTCTGTCCTTTTGGAAATCACACATACACACAGATATACACACACACTCTTATCCTGAAGGATTTTTATTTTCTACAAAATGGTCAATAAAGAATCTCTAATAAGGTAACTTCTGAGCAGAGATCTGAAGAATGTGAGGAAGTTAGTTGTGCTCACCCACAAGGGAGGAATTTTCTAGGCAGAGGGAACAGACGTGAGTCTGAGGGAAACTTCAGACAGACTGAGAGATAAGTATATTCAGGGAAAGGGATCATTCTGAGCTTTGTGCAGCCAGTTTCTGAGTTTTTCCTCTCATCATCAATGTTGCAGAAAAAAAAATGTGCATATAGTGAATATTGTTCAGAATTAGATGTGTTTAATTATGAATATGACTATAGTACTTGCCAGCTATACTTCTGTTTTGCTTCTTCAGCAAAAACTTCTGTTTTCTTTATGGAGCCTTACATTTTTTAAATTGTTGATATAGGAAAATGTAGGTTGGATAAATGTGTGGCCGACTTGGTGGCTGATGGCTGGGCAGGTGGAAGGAGAAAACGACTGGTTGCTAACAGGTCCTTCTATCCAGATTATTGTTGGAGTACGCAAAACCAAATAACCTCTTCCAAAATGTTGCTTTAATATCTATTTCTGCCTGATAATTCTAAGATGTATACTTTCATGTCTGTTTTTCTCACTGAAACTTATGAGATGCCCTTGCCTGCATTCTTCTCATTTTATAGCCAAGTAACCAAGGATCAGGGAGACCCGGAGTCTAATGAAAGTTGTCACAATCATTGACAGATCATTCACAGTGTGAGCTCTGGTTTTTACTAAGAAGGCTGCTCTAATCTTGTGCTATGAAATGCAACATCTCTTTCACACATTCTGGGACAGAAGTGTTGTATATGATATTTTATTCTCTTTCTTTTTCTCTTTTCATTCCTTATTACCTTTTCCTTTTTTTTTTTTTTGCTCTAATTTTATCCATAAAACCTCTCATCTTCTATTCTTTCCATGTCTATTGAATTTCAGATGAGTCCCTTTTTTCTATGCTACTTCATGATAACTGTTCAAGGGCTACAGGTAAGGCAGAGGGGAAAATTTTGACAGTTTTTGGTTGTTGTTGTTTTCCTATGAGATATGTATACTCTTTGACCAAAATGAGGTCGGGTCTGTTAACACGACTTGCTTTGGCTAATGAAATATGAGCAGATTTGATACATGCCACATTGGAGCAGAAGGTTTAAGAACCACCATGGGGTTGTGCTCTTGTTTTCCCCCTCCACTACTAGAAAACAATTCTTAAGTAGGGGGTTACCCTGCATCCTGGAGTGAAGCAGACCCTTGGAGCAGAGTGGCAAGAAACCCACAGACAACATGTATCATGTGTGAAAAATCAAATTCTGTTTGTAATCCATTCCGAGTTGAAGGTTCTTTGTTACAGCAGCAAACCCTGGCTCATTTATACACATAGCAAGAGCACTTTTCAGGCTTTTCTGAGCTGTCTCATGCCTCATGTCATATGAGTCTTATTTCCATATTCGTAAGCAAGCCAGGTTTGTTATTATTCCCATTTTAGAGATGCGGTTTAGGCTTAGACAGTATGTGCCAAAGAACAAAAAATCTCCTCCAGGAAGCAGAGAAAAAGAACCTTAGTGAAGTTCCCTTGATACCTTTTGCAGCTTTCTGCCCTTAATCACATCCTGACACATAAATGAGTTCAGTTCAGGCTGTTCCAGGGCTCATTGGAAGCTACATTAAGCCATTCAGGGTACTAAGTGCACTTACTGTGAGGAGGACATGAATCATTAAACATTATCCCAGTGACCTGAAAAGTTCATGCAAAGAGCCTTCCTTATCCCATGCTGAGGTTTATTCACCCAAGAGGCCTCGTCTCAAATACACGTTAGGCCCAGCCTTGACACAGTGCATCCTATGTCGTGGAATGGGTAAGGGCCCTTTTGACTGTCAGCCCAGCCACAAAGGGGACCAACTGTGTCTGGTCTCGGGAGAGCAAGGGCAGGTCAGCAAAGTCCTGTTTCTAGGGAAAATCAGCAGAATCAGAGAAATGACCATAGTGGGTCCTGAGCTGAGTCAGGCGGGAACCAGCCCAAGTCTGGGCAGAGGGACACTTGAGAACAGGGCCCTGGGGATTAGTGAAGAGCTGAGCTTGCGGTGGGATGGGGAGATCGATTACAAATTACACTGAGTGGTATCCAAACCGAGGGGAATAGGGCAAAGAGTATCATTTCCAATCCCATAGGCTTTATGATGACTCCTTACGCTTCAATTTTTTGGTGAGAAAGTTGGACTGTGTATTCACATTTTAGATGTTTTATTTAAGCTGTTATTCTGCGCTCTGCTTTTTTATAATTTTTTTTTTTTTTGCATTCTGTTAATGTTACCTCAGAACAACCACTTTTCTTTTTCTCTCTCAAATGAGAAACTATGAATACTTGCCAGAAATATCAAGTTAATGCCCAAGCCAGCTCTATGTTCTGATTTATCTTCCACGTTGACTCCGAGTAACAGAGCCATACATTAAGGAACAAAGCTCGCTGCCGGGGTATTTATAACCTTGTCTTTTAAAACATTTGGCAGACGTTCAGGCCCTCCATATGTTCGCAGTATTAAACTTTACCATAAAAGGAACTTAAGAGTTACATTTGAAGAAAGCTGGTATTGTATGGTCTCAAAGTCTGGCAGTTAAAAAAGAAATAATCGAGTCCAACTTGAAATAACAGACGTTCTGTGATCCTGCTGAAAGTTTAAATGCCACACAACAAAGTTCTGCTCTCCCTAACGCTGCAGATGTCATATTTCAGGAACACTTTCAGTGACTCAGAGCAGACACATTGAGTTTCTGAGTCTGGTTTAATAAGGAGCATTCCTGAGTGGTGAGGACTAGAAAGGAAGGCTATGGGTGGTACTTTACTTCCTCCCAGGAAATAAAGCCTACAGAAGTTGGGAAGCCTCCTATGGGGGCAGAATCTCTCCATTGGGTCAAGCAAATTTGTGAAGATATAGGAAGAAAATACTGGAATCTGTTTTTATATCCATATACAGACAGACCTCATTTATTGCGCTTTGCAGATGCTGTGCCTTTTACAAAGTGGCAAGCTTGCATTGAGCAAGTCTATCAGCATCATTTTTCCAACAATATTTGCTCACTTCATGTCTGTGTCATATTCTGGTGGTTCTCCAAATATTTCAAACTTTTTCATTATTATTGTATTTGTCACAGTGATCTGAGATGTTTGATGTTCCTAATACAAATTGCTGAAGGCTTAGATGATGGTTAGCATATTTTAGACATAATGCTGTTGCATAGTTATGCTACAGTATAGTGTAAATATAAGTTTGGCGTAACCATAATTTTTATATGGACCGGGAAACAAAAAAAATTTGTTTGTGAGTGACTTGCTTTATCATAATATTTGCTTTGTTGTGGCAGTCTGGAACTGAACCTGCAGTATCTCTGAGGTACATCTGTATCTAGAAAGAATTTATATCCACTTATCTAAACGTCAGAAAAACATCTATTTCTGATACTTACACATTGATTGAAGGTGCTGCCATTACTCTCCATCTTTCAGAGGGTTCCCAATCCTGAACAATATTTGATGAATCCTGTAAAGGGGTGAGAATTCCATAACTTAACAAGATTGGCAATTATTCTAATGCCATTGTTTTGTGAAATCCTACAATTTAAGGTGGCTCAGCTAAGGAAATCTATAGATTAGTTATATGGTTTGATTAAATTAACCCACTCAAAGAGAGGTGGATTTTTAAAATTCCTGAAAAGAGAATACTGACTGAAGATGATACTAATAAGGCGAGCAGTGGTAGATCACAGCAAGAGAAGTTTGAAACTGCTACTCTGAGGCCTTCATCAGCCACATTTCAAATTAACATAATAACAACCTAGTCAGATCAATGAAGAATCAGACAAACCAAAAGACAGACTAAATGTAATGGAGTATTTGGATTCTGTGGTAATTGGATTCTGGAACAGAAACAAAAGACTTCAGTAGAAAAACTGGTAAAATCCTAATAAAGCTTGATTAACAGTATTTATCAGTGCTAATTTCTTAGCTTTGATAAATGCTTGCTCACATAATTAACACTAAGAGAAACTGGGTAAAGGATACAACATGAACAGTCTGTACTATTTCTGCTAATTTTTTGTAAACTAAAATCATTCTAAATAGAAACCTTATTAAAAGTTTAAGGTGAATAGATGACAAGCAGTTATAAGACAACCTAAAAATCCTGGAAATAAGAAAAAATGGCAATTAACTACAAAGACACTTGAAATTCTAACTAAAGAAAATTATTTAATTTGCACACTTTTAATAATTTTATTTTTCTTCTGTTAAAGATATTAATTATATATTCATAGATATCTTTAAAAATATTTTAGATGGACTTTTTTCCGACTTTATTAAGGTATGATTGACATATACAATTTTAAGATTTACAGAGTGCACGTGATGATTTGCTACACTTATACACTGTGAAAGAATTCCCATCGAATGAACACATTCATCATCTTATGTGTGTGAGAACATTCAAATTCTGCTTTCTTAGTAAATTAAAATTTTTGATTATACAATACAGGTTACAAACTATAGTCACCGGTTTATACATTAGACTCAGATCTTCTTCGTCTTATAACTGAAAGTTTTGAACATTTTGAAACTTTCTATTGCTATATGATTTTCTTGCAAAAAATGTTTTACCTCACCTATCAATCTATCAGATATTCACAGTTAAAACATATATTGTCAATAAGTAAAATAAATGAAAATAAGTGGGAATTTATAACTCAAGAAAAAAGGAGTCAACAATAGATCAGTTATAACTGATTCATGGCCTTCTCCTGTTCTGTTTTTCAAATAGGATTAACTTGTCTAAGACAACATTATGATTAGGTGATGATGGGGAGAAAAGGCAATTGAATTAGTAAGAAATGTGACTGTATTACCACCTCTTCCTTCATTAACCAAGCAACTCTTCCTCCAAATCCTGTTTAAAACTCTGATAATCCACATTATCAATAAATTGTAATGGTATTTTTAGAAATCCTTTCCAAAATTTGGAAAAAGATGTGATGGCTAAGACATGTTCATACTAGTAAATCTATTCCTAGGAATTCACTGCAGAAGATATGAAATCCATTTTTTTGTAGATAAGGATGTTTACCATAGCATAATTCACAATGCCAAAAAAAAACTAAAAACAAAAGAAGTGACTTGTAAACACCTCCAGAATGTGTTTATTTCTATTTGATTGAATATTATTCAAGCCTGATAATCCTGTTCCAAATATTATGTAAGGGTGTGGAAACACATTTAGGATTTTTTTAAAAAATGAATCTAATGTATACAAGCAAGATAAATTAAACAGAAGGAAACAAACAAACAAAAAAACCCCAACAGAACATGAACTTATTCTAAGCTGTATTTTCCTCATTTGGAAAATGGAGATAATGATACTGCCCACCTCAGGAGAGTTGTGAGAACTACAAAATGCTTAGGAAGCCAGTTTGATCTAATACCTTGCACATAACAAGAATATGTTGACTGAAGATGACAAGTGCCTTTGGAAAACCTCATTGGACTCTGGCTGCTGGATGGGCTCTGGGACATTATTTCAGTAAAGAACTGTAGCTGGCCAGAGCTTGAAGGAGAGACTTCTTAAGGTAAATACAGGATTCCCCAAAATGCAGGAGGTTCCAAAAGCAATGCCTGCCACTGAAGTGTCTGCCTCTTGGAGTTATCTGAGTCAAGTACACCCAGAAGCCCCCTCCTTCCTGACACACTGATCTCTGTTTGCAAAGAGAATTAAGAAGGAAAATTATTTCTCCCCAGTTGTTCATCTAGCATTCTGTCATCCTTTCATATCGCTCTTTGTCCTCCTTTTACCCTTCTTTCTTCTCTCAGTTACAACTGCCCTACCATCTCCCTCCTAGTCTATTACAGTAACACTCCTGTTTATATCCCTATCTCTAGTCTATTTCTGCCCCACTGGATATCAAGTCTCCCCTCTTACTACCAGATGCATTTTCTAAAATTCAAGTCTGAGCAATTCATTTCTTTTTTAAAAAAAAACTTTTTCTTTTTTTGGCTTCCTATTTTTCACAGGGTGAAATTGATTGGTGCAGCATAAACACTTTTATCATGGAATCTCAATATGCTTCTCAGATGCATTTGAGACCAATCTCGCCAGTCTATGCTTTGCTTTTCTAGTACAGAAAAACTGCTCTTCCTTGAACACACTATTAGATATCCCTTGCCAAAAGAACAAGCTGATTCTGTCTCTGGAAATCTCTAACCCTATTCTTCTGTCTTGTGAACACTTGCTTAATTTTCTATTGTGAGAAATATGGCCTCTTCCAGGAAGCTTTCCTTCCCTTCCCCCAGAAAGATTATTCTTTGTTGTTGTTGTTGCCTAAAAAACCCACAAAACCATTACTAAACTTCACGGCATTGTAATTGATTGCTTTGTGCCTTTCTCTAACACAGAACTTCTAGAAGGGCTCTCTGCTATTTATCAATATCCCCAGGCCAAGAGCAGTATTTCATACATAGTAGGACCACAGCTGATGGTTGCTAACGTGATTGACAAATGCTTTTAAAATTTATTTTTATTTTTATTTTTTTTGGCTCATCTGTGGCATATGGAAGCTCCTGGGTCAGGGATAGAATGTGACCTGCAGCTGTGACTTATGTCACAGCTTCGGCAATCCCAGATCTTGAATCTGCTGCACAGGGCCAGGGATCAAACTCATGCCACTGCCACTAACACGCTGGATCCTTAACCTGCTGCACTACAGTGGGAACTCTGACATGCTTTTTGAATGGCTGCTATGTATAGAAACCTCCCACAATTAACATGCATAAGAAGGTGCCCCCAGAAGGTCCTAGGTAAAATGCAAATGTTACTTGAGTAGCATTTACTCTATTAGTGTGAAATATCTATCAAATTTGATTTTTATTAGTTAACTTACCTATGGCATATAAAGGTGTTACTGGCTTCAGGCACAGATAGATACGGATACCTAAAAAGTCATAAAAACTCTTTCTTTTGTATCTGTTCTATTGACTTCATTCTCAGGCCCACTTGGTGGTACACACAAGAGCAATGGCCCTTAAAGACTTATGTCCTCCCAAATAACAAGCCATGAGAAAATCCTTATGTTCTGACAACTAATAAGTATAAAAATTGTGTGATTCTTACTTGGTCAAATACAGGTCAGGCCTCAATCTCTAAAGGAATCAGTGTCTTCACTCTGATTTACTAGGCAGAGGTCAAAGACAAATAAAAACCTATGGAAAGAGAGAAGAATGGTGGTTTTCTAAAGGGGAATTTTTATTAAAATGAGAATGAGAGAGAGAACTATGGTATGTTGGACAAACAAAAAAAGAGTTACCTGCCACAGAGATGTTAGCCAAAAAAGATATTTCTTTAACACCATAAATGGGTAAGAGGTCCCTTTTGCTCCATGTGTCTTCAAGGCCCATGTCAGGTAGAACTCCCTTCATAGAGTCTTCCCTGAGACCCCAGGAAGCAGAAGTCACTTGCAGCTGTGTTCCCCAGCACCTGACTGTGCTTCTATCCTTGTAAAATCACATACCACTGCAAATGTTTGTTTGCTATTGTCTGCCCCAAAAGACCATGTGCACCTAAGGGGAGGGTCAGTCTGTATGTTCCTCTTCTTGTGTATCTTCAATCTCTTACTGAAGATGCCTCATACAGCCTCTTTAGCAGTGTTTGCTCACCAAGGCATGGATATTGAGGGATACAACTTGAGGAAAAGTAGGAGTTGTTTGATGCCCAGGGTGGTTCTGTCTACCCCATGAGACTGAGGCCATTAACATTTTTCTGACCACCTACTATTTTCTTGCACCCCGCAATGATATATTAAATAATAAAGTGGTTAAAATTTATATAAATCTGATTAAAATTACAGATCTGGACATTAGCTAAGCAAGTTATCTACCTTTTATGAGCCTCCAGTTTATCATATATGAAACAGGGATTACACCATCCATAAAAATAGCAACTTAAAAACAAAATTATTCCTACAATCTCTGTATAGTCTCCCTACAGAGTCCTCTTTGAACGGACTGCCAGGCTGGCTTACTTTTTATCCAGGCTATCACTTGATGACACTATTTTGCCTGAATATTCTCTATTTTGACTTTCTCATGATCCCTATGATTCATTTCATATGTGGTCAACCTGCATGTGTTAAAATTTCCTCGGCACACACATCTTCCCAGTGGGTATAATGAATGTGTTTCTTCCACTGTGCTGGGAATAGAAGCTGGAGAGTGTTGACTGTAGGATTCTGAAATGAAATCAGGCACCCTATCTACCCAGAAATCTCAGATATGGGAAGGATTTGGGTAATGATGCACCCAGGGAATCAAGTGTTGTCCACAGCTTTGGTAGGATTATTGCAAATGACAGAAATCCCGATCTAGAAACTCACAAAAAAGGTATATTAGCTAGTGTAATTAAAAGTTCAGAGTGATAACAATTGTCTGATTTCTTTCTCTTCTCTCTCTCTCTATTCCTCTCCACCTTTGATCTGTTCTTATTAGCTTTATTCTTCTTCAGACTCTCCATATGGGCAGAAAAATGAAAGAAACCTAATTATAGGAATGAGATCACTAGGCAATTTAAACTAACTCCTGACTTATGCTCTCCTGAATGCGCATGATGCCTTGCCTAACCTGTTGATTCTTTCCCTAGATAAAAAGAAGCAGAATAAAGAATTAAGCAGTTAAAAAATGACTAGCTCTCTACCCACAACAGTTCTGTTAGCAATCCTGCAAGATCACCTGGGCAAGATAACATCTAAAGACTCAGCCAGCCCGCATGCAATGAAGAATGACACAGAACCCCAACCTCCTGCCTTGATGATTCACTTAGATTCTTCCTGCTTTTTCTCCTTTAAAAACTGACATAGCTGAGCAGAATCTTTGGAGTTGGTCTTAGGACATGAGTTTATCTTTTCCCCAGATTGCCAGCTTTTCTGATTAGAGCGCTTTTCCTTTCTACTGACATTTGCCTCTCAAATTATTGCCTTTTGAGCAGTGCAAGCAGCTGAGTCTGGTAACACTTCTTGTCTTGTGCTTCCTCTCTATCCTACCCCTTTGCTTGAAGGATCAACTGGTAACACTTCAGGTTTCCATCTCTGCTTCCTGGCTTCTTATTTATTCCCCTTGTCTTCCCCAAGGATTGATGATGGTCAATGACTCTCCCCAGGGGTGTGACCCTAATACATCTGTGCACCGCTCTTTATCAGGACCCTTGGGTCTCTGAGTCCATCATGCTGCATCAGAATGAAGCACTCCATCTTCCATCTGAGAGAATGATTTCTCACTCCTGCTTTGTTTTGAAAGGACTCACTTAATATGTATTTTTACATTTACGTACGATAAAATGGACTCTTTTGGGTGTACAGCTCAATGTGTTTGGACAAATTCACAGACACATGTAACCATGACCACCATCAGGACAGAATACAGAGGATTCATTTTTGAACTACCTCTATTTGGTCGGCGATATTTAGTTCATTCCTTATTTTTGTTTCTAGTATTTATCTTCCAATCACAGCTTCTGATCAGGGTGAGAGATCCAGTGTAATTAAAATAATTTGTTAAATTTTTTCCAATAGTAAAGGGATATAGAATTTTAATTGCCTTGGGCAGCCTGATTTCCCATAAGATATCATTCTTTTTCAATCCTTTTAAAATAATGGAAGCATCTCATGGATTCCTAATACTATTTTCAATGAAGTCTGGACTCAGGTTGGAAGGCTACTGAGTGGGTCTCATTGAGAACTGGGTAAAAATGCTTTCCTTAAATCCTTTGAAGTTACTCCAGGGGATCCCCCTGTGGGGGCACTCGGAAATAGTGGCAAAGTTTATAGCAAGAGTCTCAAAGATATGAAGTATTATTCCTGGCACAATATTAGAGAGTTTCTTCCATCATGTCATTTTGACGGTTAAGTTGGTATTGATCTTTACATTCTCAAATATCAAAACCAACTTGTCAGCGATAAAAAGAAAGTGGCCAGAGACCTCCTAGGAATTTCCTGCTAGAAAAAAAAAAAAATCTTGCTCTTTGCTGCCCAAATGCTCAGCATGTTAAACCTCATTTTGAATCAGTCTCTCAGACAGATAATGAGGTGGTAACACAATGTAGGACTGTAATAGAAATGGACTGAGTGAAAAAGAATTTCTCAGAATATGAACTGAGATATGTATACAAAAACACGCAGCATCATTAATAAAATTCATTCTATGGTCTCCTTCTCAATCTGTCTTTCCTGCCTGGTTGGAAACTGGGATTTTTCAGAAGGGGATAACACATCAAACAACACATCTGCGTGTTTAATGAAGGTGTCAGACTGAAGTTGGGTTTTTAAATGGAAATCCTTTGGCAAACTGCAGTAAGGAGATAAGATGCTTTTTATGGATTGCAAGAATTTAAATACTTTGAGTTGCTTTCACAGAATGTCCTTAAGTTTTAATAATATCCAGACATTCTTATTTTGTAGTGGATGATTAAGGGGAAAATGTGTCATACATTGCCATAATTACAGAGAGACTGGCTATTTTGAAAATAAAGCAATGGGATTACAGTTTTTTGTTTTTTTTTCTTAATAGAAGTGAAAGGAAATTTGGAACCAAGCTCATCCTACTCCTTCATTTTATAGATAGCAGATTTCTTATTCTCTCTAGATAATTAAGTAATGACTGAGTCTAGTATGAAACCGGGTATTTGGGGATTATGACTTAACATCTGGGTAGAGAGTTGGTGCTATGTGTGTGTACCAGACAGGTAACCCATGGATTATGGGATTGAGCGTCTTTTGACATCTCTGTTTTGCACTGAATTCAAGAGGAAGGTTAAAGAATAGAGCAACTGGAGGTGGTTTTGATCAGAATGGTGGTCAATAAGTAAGACCTTAAATGAAACCATCAATTGGTGAAGCAGTTTTGCCTGGAGAAATCCTTGCTAAGAGCTATAATCATATCAATGAAAGAGAACAGGTAGCAAAGTGGGTTGTAACACTATACCCAACTTTCTTTGTACTAGATGGGCAACCCTGGGGCCACCTTAGTCTCTCTTTAGGCTTCATTTTATATATATGTGTATAAATGTGTGTGCGTGTGTGTGTGTGTGTATATATATATATATATATAGAGAGAGAGAGTGTGTGTGTGTGTGTGTTACCTATGCATACCAAACCAAAAAAAAAAAAAAAAATATATATATATATATATATATATATATATATATATATATCAATTCCAGTCAGCCCATCTCAATGTAAAAGAATAAACAGCAAAGCTTTGGGGGAAAAAAATGGAGGCGGATTTCTTTATGAATTTGAAGTAGGCAAATAATTCTTAGAAAAGACACAGAAAATGATGTGATAAACTGGACCACATTAAAATTAGGTATTTCTGCTAAAAAAAATCACCCTTTTGAGTGAAGGAACAATCTACAGAATTGGAGACTATATTCACAATACATACATCCAATAATGGAATTCAATTCAGAGTGTAGAAAACACTCCTACCATAAGCAAAAGGCAGATAGCAACCCAATTTTTCAAAATAGGTAAATTGAACAGTCATTTCTTAAAAGTGGATATTGAAATAGCCAATGAACATGGGAAAAGTGCTTAACTATTATTAGGGAAATTCAAAATTAAAACCACAATATAATATGGTACACCCCAACCATAATGGGTAAAATGAAAAAGACAGACAGCACCAAGGGAAGGGATTAGGTACATGAAGAAACTGGAAACTCATCTCCTGCTGGTTGGTGTTTACTTGGTGCAATTATTTGGGAAGAAATAATAATAATAATAAAATAACAACAAAGATAAATCTAAAGCTGAACCACAACAATAACAAAATACATATTATGATTTAGTAATTTTTACCTCTAGGCATATAGGAATGTATATAAATATGTGAGACAAAAGTCATGTAAAAAGTGTTCATAGCCGCAGAGAGGCCAAACCAACCCAGATTTTTGTATACAACATAGAGGAGAGTTCAATTGCATATTCATGAAAAGTACTACTATACAGCAAAGATCAGGAGAAAACTACAATGAAAACAGTGTGAATGAACCTCACCCAAAAAATGTTGAATAAAAGAAGCCAGTCCCCACATTACTGATTTAATTTAGATAAAATTAAAAAAAAATAGGTGAAACAAATCGACAGTGTTACAAGTCAGGAGAGTAGTTATCCTCTATGAGGATAGCGGCTAGAAAGGGGTACATTGGAGCTCTGCTCTGGTTCTGTTTCCTGATGTAAATGCTGGCTATGCAGATGTATTCACTTTTTAAATAAATCATAAATTTGTGTTCTTTCTTGTATGTTATTTCTTAATAAAATTTGGAAATACAAGTGAGGGTATCAGAATACAGAATTTCTGAGATAATATTTATTTGTTTCCTGAAGCCTAAACAATGAACTAATTACAAAAAAAAAAAAAAATTACTAAAGTCTAGTAAATAAACTAATTACAAACAATGATCCTGGGGAGTTTGCTAAAACAACGGATTTCAGAGCTCTTTCTCCAGAAAACATTACTCTTAGGATGAGAGAAGGGCTTATTTTAAAATAAACTACCTAAGTTATTCTAACTCAAATGGGCTCTTGGACCACACTTTGAGAAATGCTATAATAAGAAGTCTTTCGATGTTGATATTTTGAAGCCATGGGGCCAAGCTAGTCATAAAGATATGACGGATCTTCACTAAGATTTTTGATGGAAAAAGCTAGCATGAATGTACATCGTCATGTTGCCAACTTCAGGGTTTTCTGTTTTCAAGAGTGTTATCCTTGGGATGTTTTCCATTTAACAAAAGGCTTTATGGATACCGTAGAAGTACAGAATAGGGAAGAGGAGAGGTTCTGAAAATGCGTACAGAATCTTTATGCTCAGGTCATCACTTCCAATCTGGTGGTTGGCAAGAGTGGGCCAAAGTCATTAAACCATAAGCACTTTCATGGCACCCCTAGGAATGAATTTAAGATCCAGTGGAATACATCTTGGGTTGCTCAAGTCATTGGGATTATTTTCACATAGAAAGACCCCAGAAGGCAGAAGTGGGGGGATATGCATGACTCCAATACAGAGACACTCTTCCTGAAACTTCTGTCCTCTGTGACTGCCACTAGTAAGAATCTTCTATAATCCAGTGGTAGTGGTGGAGATCTCTGCATTTTGTGTAATTCTCTTGAGACAGGCAATAATAAGATAGGCAATATATTTTTCAGTAAAACACTTAGCATTGTTTATCTCATGAAATAAGTTTTTCATAGAATTCTATAACGTGAACATCATGGGAAGTGGCAGTTTAACGTATGTGCCAATTAAATAATTTCTTTGTTCTACACAAGTTCAGTATTACCATGATTTGCAGAAATGAAGAAGACATTCAAGACGAGGGAAGCAGTAAGGGGAAGTGGTCTCATCTACCAGATGACACTGGGAGTATTTCTCCTTTGGCTGGAATTAGATGATGAGAAAACATTGCTAATGGTGCTATCTTTGTTTTTTATTTTCACTTGTGTACTAATTGACATCTTTGACCAGCAGTAATATGTGTATTAATTTTAAAAGGAAAAAGATTAATATTTTTAGATGGATCTTAATGAATTCTATGAATTTATGTGCATCACTACTTATCTCCATTTCTCACTGTCTTGTTTCAAGACAAGAATGAAGTTTCTTTCTTCCATGATTCTTTTATTCACTATATATTCTGTCTTATTTTCTCTTGGCACTCGAGTGATCTTGCATCATTAATAAATTCTCTTTTTCCTCTATTTTCAATCTTTCTTCTCTTTGTGTGCTCTTATCAGCATTTAAACCCATACAAGTATTTTTAATTAAAAGAGTCTTGTTTAGGAGTTCCCGTCATGGTGCAGTGGTTAACGAATCTGACTAGGCACCATGAGGTTGAGGGTTTGATCCCTGGCCTCACTCAGTGGGTTAAGGAGCGGGCATTGCCATGAGCTGTGATGTAGGTCTCAGACTCGGCTCGGATCCCGTGTTGCTGTGGCTCTGGCATTGGCCTGCGGCTACAGGTCCAATTAGACCCCTAGCCTGGGAACCTCCATATGCTGTGGGTATGGCCATAGAAAAATAAAAAAAGACCAAAAAAATAAAAATATAGAAGAGTCTTGTCTAGTCTTTTTTCCATTCCTTGGTTTACCCTTGTATACTCTTCCCTGCTAAACTCCATGAAAGGACAGTCCAGTGAAAATGGAATCTCTACCCCATTGTTCAATCCCCAAGTGACTGGAGTCTCATTAATGCCTTCATTATATCTCTTAAGCTGCTCATTAAAACTCATCAAAGTCCTCCTAGTTAGTGAATCCAATAACTAATTTTCAATTGCTATCTTAATTTGATGTTTCTGGAACATTTAATCTTATTGATTTTCCCCTCTTATGGAAGTTCCTTTTTTCTTTGGGAACCACACCAGTTTTCCTGGCTCCCTAGTTACTTGCAGGAAGTAATTCATTTTCCATACCATAGGTTTCAATATAATGAAGGCACTCAACCACACCAGTTTTCCTGGCTCCCTAGTTACTTGCAGAAGGTAATTCATTTTCCATACTGTAGCTTTCAATATAATGAAGACACTAGGCCCTCTGCTCCTTGAAAGATGGTATGGTGAGAGAGCATACAAGTGATTTCCTTGTGACTCAGTCCTTTGCAAGACTAATCTACTCATCCTGGAGTTGACTTATCTGATTGGTGAGATGGCTGAGACCCTGGAATTTGCTTACCAGAGGGTAATTTCACAGCCCATAAAGGAAGTTTGTGGCTTTCTTTTTCTGCCTACAGATGTGACTGACTCAGGCTCCTAGACTTAAGGTAGGAAATAGACTGTTCTCTTCACCATCTCGAAATCCCAGGTTCTCACTTTTCCACGTATATGTATGACAGATCAGGACTATTAGCCAAAATATACCCCTAATTTGGGGGTTACTTTCTGAGACAGAGGGCTAGTAGGATGTCTTTACATTTTTGGCTTTAGTTTCCAGATATGCTTTTCAAACATTTATTAAGTTGGTATCACATCAGGTTAAGAAAACAGTGACTAGGTAATTCAAAATTCAATACAGGTTAGTATACACAGACTTGCTGGATTAAACAAAAGATGGAAGAGCTGAAAGGTGTCAATAGAACCCAGGAGCTGTGCCTATCTGGTGGGAGCCAGAATCAGAGAGAAGCTGCTTCACGCCATAGAGAAAGGGATACTCAAAAGATAGATCATTGAGGATACTCAGCCATTATCTTAAAATGCCCCCAACCACAGAGAGGGAGGAAGAAAATTCTACTTCTTCCTTTCTTCTTTCCTTACCCCAATCTTCCATCAGGCACATACACCCAGATGCCCACTGACATGGTGGCAAGGGCAATATATCTTGCAGTTATACATTACTGGTTGAATTTTAGGAAAACCCAACTTTCCTTAGAGTAGTATGTTTTAAGAGTTATTGGGGATGTATACAATGTTGATCTATTGATCCCCAGATGGTTCCCTGCATCTTTACTGTAATAATCTGAAGAAGTCAAAAGGTGAGTGAATTGCACTCCAAACTTTAACAGCTTCTCCTTGCCAATTTTGAGTGAGTGATCTCACTACTTTTACTTATACCTAAATGTTGACATAACCAAGACTCTGTTATTCAATTGCCATTCTAAGCTGACTTCCATATCTCTATGCCCAGCTTTGATCTTTCTCCTAAAGTTTAGTTCTATGACTTCAACCATCTGAGATATTTCTTTCCAAAATATCTCACTTGAGGGAAAAGCTAGCACGTTCAACTCAATGCATCCCCAATAGAAAGCACCTCCTTCTCTAATTTGTTTCTTTTCTTTTATTGCTTATCCTAATGAATGGTACCCACAGCCTTCCAGTTGTGCTGTCCAGGATCCTAGAAATCCCTCTTACTCATCTTTTATACAAATCATTCAATTACTTAAAGGGCTGCCAATTATGTCATTCTAAGCATCTCTAAAACTCTGATTGCTTTACACTCTGATTGTCTCCCTCTCTCTCTGCTGCTGGTGCTTTTTCCAGCTTTTATCTTCTTTCATCTCTGTGATTGAAACACCTGTTAACTATATCCTTCTAGCCTCTTGTGCTTCATCTCCATAGTCCATCTTTGATATGAGCTATCAGCTTATCTTTTCAAAACAAACTTCTAATTATTTTACTCTCTTGCCTAAAATGCATCGAAGAATTTCTAGGACTTTAAAAGAGAAAAATTTCCAGGCATTTGTTACATCAACCAAAGTCCTTTCTGCCCTGCTCCAGCCAGCATTGGTTTTGTTTCTCACCACTTATCCCTATATGTGATATACTAACAAGTGAGCTGGAAGTAGAGTGAATAAGCACAAGAGCATTAGAAAATGAGGTCACACAGATAATAGAAAGTAGATCATGTGGGCCTTATAGGCCATGGGAAAGGTTTTAATTTGTACTATAAGTGAAATGGGAAGCTGATGCAAAATTTTGGTGATGAAGTCATTACTCTAGTTGCTGTATTGAGACTAGGTTAAAGGCAATCAAGGATAGAAACAAGGAAACTTAGAGTAATCTAGGTGAAATATTAGTGCTCCAGACTGAGGTGCTGACATTGGATGTGGAGAGAGGTGGCTGGATTCCTGCTGTATCTAGAAGGTAGGGCCAACATGATTTCATGAAAGATTGGATGGGGGACATGTAGGAATGATGGAAGTCAAGAATCATTTCAAAGATTTTATCCTGAGCAATTGGTAGGCAGAGTTGTCATCAATGGGATGATGGAATGGGAAGGGATTCAGTTGGAACATCTTTTTTTTTTTTTGTCTTTTGTTGTTGTTGTTGTTGTTTTTATTGTTGTTGCTATTTCTTGGGCCGCTCCCACGGCATATGGAGGTTCCCAGGCTAGGGGTTGAATCAGAGCTGTAGCCACAGGCCTACGCCAGAGCCACAACAACGCGGGATCCGAGCCGCGTCTGCAACCTATACCACAGCTCACAGCAACACCGGATCGTTAACCCACTGAGCAAGGGCAGGGACTGAACCCGCAACCTCATGGTTCCTAGTCGGACTCGTTAACCACTGCGCCACGACGGGAACTCCTCAGTTGGAACATCTTAACATGTTATTTGTTCAGTATTTGTGCAGAGATGGCTATGATACTGTGCAGTCTCTTGCCCTTCAAGACTCAGCTGAATTGTCAACTCCTCTCAGAAACTATAAGCGGAAATTGGGTTATTTTTATCTCCGTAATGGGTTTATTTTCTACATAAAATGGATTCACAAATTTAAGGTTTTTGAATAAATGAACAGATTAATGTAAAGAAAATTTTACTCTTAATGTGAGGACTAAATGAGATGAAGCAACCAACACAATGTCTTCTGAGAACTACTTTGCTCATAGTCCTGGGATGGTTCACATCTGGTGACTCACTGAAGTGGGAAGAGAAAGGCTGGTCTATTTCAGATGAATGTGGGACAACTCTTGATGGGCCATTTTAATTACAGAAAATCCAAAAAGGCTGGTCAAGTTTGTCACTGAGCTGGCATTTCAGCTTGACTTCTCCCTCTGCCCAATCCTGTTTCCTTTCACTCTTTTTCACAGGTGTTGATGCCAAGACCACTCTCTAACAAAAATCAGCTTCCTGGAGAAACAAATCTGCCAATTTGGTGCCAGGAGTAATCTGAGATAGCAGGTGATAAGGTGGTAGTTTGGACCTAGATCCCTAGCGGCCTGTCTGGCAATGAGCACTTACTAGTGGTAAGCAGAACAAAGATAGCATCCGGCACGAAGTGATGGACAAACTGTTAAACTTCTACTCATGGAGAGCTGGGATTGTACACTGGTAGAAAAGAATGAATTAGCTCCTGAAGTGTGTTGGCCCTTTGATTAAAATGGAGAATATAATGACAAGAACGATAGAAGAATATGGGCACCATTCTCTTTCTAAACAAATATATCAGAGGTGGAGAGTGGTTAATGGGTAATTCCAAGTCTGTTAGAAAGTCAGAGGATATCCTCAGCAGCATACAGAGGTTCTTGTCTCTTATAGCAAAACAGCAAAGCTAAGCAATATAGAAGGAGATCAGGATTTATTCTGCATGTTTACTTAAAATCAACCCAAAGGGTTAAAGATAGTCTGTGATGGAACAATTGGACATCCATAATCAAAAAAAAAAAAAAAAGTGAATTTAGAGAGAGAACTCACACCTTTCACCAAAATTAACTCAAAATGAATCATAGACCTACATGTAGGATACAAAATAAAACTCCTTGAGGATAAGAGAAAATTTAGAAGACCTTGGGTATGGCAGTGACTTTTTAGGATACAATACAAAATACATGATCTTTGAAAGAAATAGTTTATAAGCCAGACTTCATTAAAATTAAAATTTTCTGGAGTTCCCATTGTGGCTCAGAAGAAATGAACCTGATGAGTATCCATGAGTATACGGTTTGATCCCTGGTCCTGCTCACTGAGTTAAGGATCAGGTGTTGCCATGAACTGTCTTGTAGGTCACAGATACGGCTTGGATTTGGCATTGCTGTAATTATGGTATAGGCCGGCAGCTGTAACTCCAGTTCGACCCCTAGCCTGGGAACTTCCACATGCCAAGGTACAGCCCTAAAAAGCAAATAAATAATAAAAATTAAAAATTAAATTAAATTTTTCTGATCTGCAAAAGACAATGTTAAGAGAATAAGATAAGACATAGATAAGGAGAAAATATTTTTTGCAAAAGACACATGTGATAAAAAACTGTTATCCAAAATACACCGAAAACAACTTCTTAAAACTCAACAATAAGGAAACAAACAACCTGATTAATAAATATGCCAAAGATCTTAGCAGATCACCAAAGATATACAGAGGGAAAATAAGGATATTTAAAAAATGCTCTACCTCATATATATTAAGACATTGAAAATTAAAATAGAAAGATACTACTATACACCTGTTAGAATGTCCAATAGTATAAAACACTGTCAATAACAGATGCTAACAAAAATGTGGAGCAATAGCAGCTCTCATTCATTGGTTGGTGCAAAACTATGGCAACAGTAAAAATATGAGTGGTTGCCAGGGGGTTCAGGATTGGGGAGATAAATAGGCAGAGTACAGAGGATTTTTAAGACAGTGCAATTATTCTGTACAATACTACAATGATGGATATAAGTCATTGCATATTTATCTAAGCCAATAGAATGTACAATGCCAAGAGTGAACCCTAATGTGAACTACAGACTGAGGTGGATATGGCAATGTAGCTTCATCATTTGGAACAAATATACCACTCTGATGGGGAGGTCACATGCATTTGTTGGGGTAAGAGGTATATGAAACATCTCTGCACTCTCCTCTTAATTTTGCTGTGAACCCAGAACTGCTCTAAAAAATAAATTATTTTTAAGAAAAAAGGCAACTGGCACTATTTCTCATAGCCAAGAATAGAAACAACCTAAGTGTCTATCAACAGATGAATGGATAAAGAAAATGTGACACACACACACACACATGCACACACACACAGAGGAGTACTACTCATCCACAAAAAGAATGAAATAATGCCATTTGCAGCAACATGGAAGGTTTTAGGGATTATCATACTAAGTGAAGTAAGTCAGAAAGAGAAAGACAAATATATATAATATCACTTACATGTGGAATCTAAAGCACAACACAAATTAACCTATCTCCAGAACAGAAACAGACTCATGGACATGGAGAACAGATTTACAGTTGCCAAGGGGGAGATGGCAGGAGGAGGGATGGATTATGAGTTTGGGATTAGATGCAAACTATATATATATATATATATATAGAATGGATAAACAAGGTCCTACTATATATCACAGTGAACCGTATTCAATATCCCATAATAAACCATAATGGAAAAGAATATGAAAAATTTTATGTAATAACTAAGTCACTTTGCTATACAACACGAATTAACACAACATTGTAAATCAACAATGCTTTATAATCAAACAAACAAACAAACAAAACCAGGCAAATCTACTACTTGAAAGTCAGGACCCTGGTTGGAAAAAAAAATGGATGGAAACATCTAGGTTGATGAATATGAAAATCTTGATTGGCCTCATTTCCCTGAACCACCTGAACCTTCAGAAGCGACCACCTCTCCTTATTTAAAAATGATCGCATTCTCCTTCCTTGTAGGCAATTCAGAGACCACACCCTCAAAAGAGAACAACATCCCTCAGGATGTTTCTTCTCTCTATCCTGGACAATATACCTTTAACTACAGTTAAGTTATATCACAGCACAGCTTTAAATGTACTGAACCTGATAAGAGAAGCCAAAGACCATTCTTTAAAGAAACTTCAAGCATGGACTAATAGCAAGAGTTGGGGGGAATGTGTAGAGTTTGATTCTGGGTTTGCTTGATCAAGCAGGATGTTCACTTTAGCTCCAGAGCTTTTTGTAGGGTGAGTTCTGTACCTGAATCACTTGATTTCTCCCTCTTCCCTAGCTTTTCCCATTTTCCCATAGGTGTTGATTCCAACAGCATTGTCTAATAAACATCTTGCACCCTAACCTCCGTGTCTGAGCCACTTCCTTAGAGAACACAATCTGTTACACACAATATGAAATCTTTGTAAATGACTCCAAACAATTCTTTCCAATTACAGAATGTATACCCTAGGAATATGCATCATTGTTCCAATCAGATCTCTTGAGATCTGTCTGAAAATAGAATTGATAGCCTCAAAAGTAGAGGGAGTCCTATCTCTTGCATGATTCATACAGAGATGAGATAACCATGTGGGAGAAATGTGACACAGGAATTTATATTTAGAAAACTAAATTAAAAAATAGACCTCTTTTAGTACACAACTAGTTTTCAAACTCTATAAAAGGAGCTGCTCCAGTTAAAGCAGTTCAAAGACCTTGAAACTTCTCTTACTTGGACTTCTTTTTCCTTTCTGTGGCTCTTTTCAGTCATTCTTGGGGAACCCTAGGGTTCCACAGGACATACTTTGAAAATTGATAGTGTGCTTCCTTCCAGTCCAGTGATTCTGCGAATTTGTGATTTAGTGGGAAACAAGTAATCTGAAGAATGTGAAACAAAAAGATATTATTAGAGTGTACTTGCTATGCCCTCAGCATTAAAGCTTTCTTAATTAGTAATGCATATATTCAGCATATGAACTATGACATAATGACATGTTTAAATATGCAATCATTTCTCAACTTGATTGTAATAACTTGTGTATAATAAAAATGGTCCCCCCTCATTGCTATGTTGAGTAAATGTTAAATTAATCATGGACCCATGCCAAATCTGCTATTTTTTAAAAAAGGCAAATAAATTGCTTTTCAAAGGCTAAATCATGCTGCCTGTCTTCCAAGAGCATTTTTGTAATTACTTCTTTGATTACCCGAGTGATAATATCAGTATGGATTCGTAACCTTTATACCAAGCCTTTGTGTGCAAACACATTGGAAAGGATAGCCAATGATTTCATACTCCATGCATGGGGGCAAAACTAAGCATTGCCCCAGTTCTATAACAGACTGAATGGAGCCTCTGATGAAAAGATGAGATAACAAAGGGAGAAATCTTGGCAGGAAAATTACTTTGCTTTGAATCCAAATGGCAAGATATCTTGAAAAAGCCAAGATTTCACTTAGAGGTTGTTTCAAATGTGAAAAGATTCAAAAGTAATACAAAATTCACTGCACCATGTAGCTATAAGGGAATAAAGTATATGGATGTACTATATACGAATGTTCAAGAAAATTCATTAAAATCACACTGTTTTAAAGACTTCACAAATTTTCAAACTATTCAGAAGAAAGTCCTTCAACATCCTAAAGAAAAAGAGTTGTGTTTTGGAGGAAAGAGGGAATGTTCATGTAATTGAATCTATTTTTTTTTTTTTAAGATGACGAAATAATTCCATGGAGAAGTTAAGTGACTTATACATGGTCTTACATCAAGAACAGCAGAATCATGGGCTTCCAGTTTTTAAATGTAGTATAACCTATGAATTATATTGCTGTTTTGGATAAAAATTGATTTAAGTATATTATTTTGAAATTAACATTTTTACTTTGCCTCTTGTTTCAACATCCTTCTTCAGTTCTCCTTTCTCTGGAGATTTTCAAGTTTTTCACAAATGGATTCCTTCAAGAAGGATGCTCAAGATGAGGAAAGAATAAATCTTTCTTTCTCCCAGATCAAAGAATGATCTCCCTGGGATGAGGAACTCATCTTTTAGGAAGAAAAGTCAGGCATCAGTAATTTCAATATTGTGGTTTGAGAAATGAACACAGATGAGGGATAAAGATTTCTTGTCTGTCTTATGTTTTGAAAGAAGCAGTGCAGAAGGAGGTACTGAAAATTGGGGGCAAGTCTGCAGTGATAGAGGGGCTTCTTTGAATTTCTGAGTGTCATCATCAATTCAGTCTTTGCCCCTTTGTCCTTGAAATGTCTGAGCAGTTCCATTTTCCCAGTCTACATCACTTGCGCAAATGCTCATAGGTTTCTTTGGGGGAAATTATTACATTATATATTTATCATCTTGTTACGGGATACTTCCTTCTGGGGATTCTTCAAGTCAATAGTTTCCAGGTTTAAAAATTTGCCAAATGAACCTATGAGCAAAAACTCATCACAGCTTCTGCTTTTAAAAGTGAGGTCATTTGAAGATCAAGTAACAAATGGAGTTTTGCCCAAAATGCGAGTTAACAGTGGTTCCATTGATTTTTGGACTTACCCAGCAGTCATTTTTCTAGTCCTCTAGTGTATAATGATAATCGCATCCTTACAAGTTTTTCAGCAACCCACACCTTATGGCCTCAGTCTGTGAGATAGAGCTACCATGTTGGAGAAGTTCAAGTGAAAGACTTTGAAGTGCCCCCTGATCCAGCCAGCACATCAAATCAAAGCAGTATTTTTTGGTAAGGAGGGGTTATGGTAGATCACAGAGATTAGTGCCATTCTTAAAGATCCCCAAGAGAAGAAGGCTGATTGGAACAGATATTCAGTTGGGTTTCACTATGTTGACTTTGAGAGGCCCCTGTTATATCTTGGTGGAGACAATCAATGGCAGAGTGGATGTATAGCTAGGTTTCTGCATGGTTTTGACCCTCCAGAGCAATTTGTATGTGCTATCATTTGGGTACATACTTGTTGTAGTTGTAATATGTGTGGTTCTTTCCCTCACAGTTAGATTAACATCTATACTCTTGTGTATATATGCGTATTTCCTGTAACTTGGAACATGTTTCTTGGCCTTTAATAGTTGCTTCATAAAATGTGATGAAATGAAGCAGTTCATAGAAGGGTGGGGGGAGGAATAAATGTATTTTACTTAAGAAGGCCTTCTTAGAATTAAGGCCGATTTTCTGCAAATTTTAATTTAATGAACTATTCCAAATATTGGCACATGAATAGCTGCCCCTCAATGAGATGTGGTCACGTGTGCTTTTAAAATTTAACTGGACTTTGTGAACACCTGGAAAGAAATTGGGTTTTTCATCATATGGGTGGAATCATATTTATTAAAACATTTTCTAATTTGCTCTTTCATCTATTTTAAGGACCTCTTGAATGCCATTGTTTGTGGTTATTTACCGAAATTCTTTTTTATTTTTATTTTTATTTTTTATTTTTTGTCTTTTTGCCATTTCTTGGGCTGCTCCCACGGCATATGGAAGTTCCCAGGATAGGGGTCGAATCGGAGCCGTAGCCGCCGGCCTACACCAGAACCACAGCAACGCAGGATCCAAGCTGCGTCTGCAACCTACACCACAGCTCACGGCAACGCCAGATCTTTTAACCCACTGAGCAAGGCCAGGGACTGAACCTGCAACCCTATGGTTCCTAGTCGGATTCGCTAACCATTGAGCCACATAGGGAACTCCTTATTTTTTATTTTTTAATTTTTTTGTCTTGTTTACCGAAATTCTATCAGGCACTTATATTGGAATTTTTTTTCATTTTTTATAATGATTTTTATTTTTGGAATTTGCCATTGCACAGGATAGCCTATTTCACTGGACAAGTATAATTGTTCCAAAGATGTCCTTATGTTGAACCGAGATCTCTATCACCTGCCATGTTTAATGCTTGTTTCAACTTTTTACCTCTTCCACGAAATCTGGCGTCTGATATTTGAAGGCTGTCCACCTCTTCCAGGGAATCATCTATTATCAAAGCCAAATACCTCTCATTTCTTCATTATTGCATTTGTTAACTGACTTCCAATTCTCAACACATTTGTCTTCAAAATTCTTTGTTTTTTAATGCCTAAATGTTCCTAGGTTTAATCATAAATCTCCTTCTTTAATTTTTAATTAACTGTATTGAGATATATTTTACATAAGAGAAAATATTCTCATTTAAATGTACATTGAATGGGTTTTAACAAGTATACACACCCATGTAGGCACAACTACAATCAAAATGTAGGATATTCCCATCATTCTGAGATGTTCCCTGAGGGTCCCTTTGCAGTCAACCGTAACCTCTCATCAAGGTAATAACTGATCTGCTTTTTGTTCCTATAGCCTAGTTTTGCCTATGCTTGAACTTCATAGAAAAGGAATCAAGCATTCATTGCATACTCTTGTGCTTTGCTTCTTTTGGTAATCATGTTTCTTTTTTTTTTTTTTTGCTATTTCTTGGGCCGCTCCCACGGCATATGGAGGTTCCCAGGCTAGGGGTCTAATCAGAGCTGTAGCCACTGGCCTACGCCAGAGCCACAGCAACGCGGGATCCGAGCCGCACCTGCAACCTACACCACAGCTCACGGCAACGCCGGATCATCAACCCACTGAGCAAGGGCAGGGACCGAACCCGCAACCTCATGGTTCCTAGTCGGACTCGTTAACCACTAAGCCACGACGGGAACTCCCTGGTAATTATGTTTCTAAGATCTGTCTGTGCTGTTACATGTATCAGTACTCTCTCCTTTTAATTTCTGAATAGTATTCCATTGAATTGCAACACAATTTGTTAAATAATTCACCCATTAGTGGATATTTCCAGATATCTGGGTGATTTCCAGTTTGAGACTATTATGAATAAAGCTGTTATGAACATTTATGTACAAATTTCTGTGTGAATGTATGTTTGCATGTCACATTTAAATACCTAGGAGTAAAATTGCATGGCCATCGTTTGATTTTTGAAATACAGAAACAAGAGGCCATTAAATTATACCTTTCCTAACTACAAAACAATCTTTTTTTTTTTTTCCCCAAGAGATGTCTAATATTATTACTTCTTCTATAGACAAATTTTGGAATCAGGTAGACATGAATTTGAGGCTCAACTCTGCCACTGTTCAGGTGTGGTATTTGGCAAGTTACTGAATTTCTCCAAGCCTCAGTTCTTCTCTTCCGCAAAATGGACAGTACAGAAATATGCCTCATGGTTTGTTGTGAACACTTAGCAGCATTTGAAAAAATAAATGAAAGGCATTCATCCCAATGCTTACATAAAGTAAATGCTGAACAGATAAATACACATAGTAGAGTAAATCTTGGACTGGCTTAGAAAATGAGTTGTCTATAGAGCAGTGATGAGAGAAACAAAGCCCAGCCTCAAAGCAAAAGAATGGCATGACATATTAAATTTTTTTTTCTTCAAAGGCAAAGGTAAAGGGAGCATAGTGGCATTTATGCAATGGAAACTTTTTATTTACATATGAGGCAAGGTGATCTTTTCCTTAAAGAAACATCATCCCCACCCACCCCACCAGAATATTCATATCTGAGTCCTAGTAAAGCATCTCATATTATAGAGCACTCTTGCAATTACTGTAGCTTGAACAAAGTACTGCACATAAGCTGGAAAGGACCTCAATCAATACTAGTTTGGATTGCTTAAAGAGGTCACTGGCAGAATCATTTAAAAATTGGAAAATAGAGGTAAGGAATTTAACACAATTTAGCAATTATTCCTGGAGCTCTTACCTCACAATTACAAGCTTAGACACCATTGTAAACAAGCCTATTAAAGATGGCTTTTAAAAGAAATGGAGTAAGTAGTTACACTCTGGAGGTCAAAAATTCATGCTAATGGGAGGAATGGAAAAGCACAAGCAACAGAAGAGCATATTATAGGAGTGGTTACTGGGGGGCAGGTGACATCACCCTACAGGGATTCACATTTTCTGACATTCAGATGACTTTGATGGAAAGGAAAATTATGTGCTCTAAAGATCTGTGTTAAATGACACAAATACAAAGATCTTGAAGAAGGATGAGGAGAATTTGAGGTTTCACTTGAATGTTAAAGGAAATCTGAAGCTATTTTAATACATTCAGCAACTTAGTTTGACGCTTGACCTCTTTTTTGGATTTTCACAGAGGAAAAACAAAAGATCGACTTATATTTGGGCATATTTTGGATTTGCCGCCCTTACTCTAGTGAAATTGAGTGTATTAAAACCTCAGTAGATAAAAGCTTATACATTTGAGACCACTGAGACTTTTTTTTTTTTTCCCCAAAGGTATGAGAGCTGTCTGTTCACAGACTTTGATCCTATGGGACCCATGGCCAATTGAAGTAAGCAATACCAGACACTGTGTTTTCTAGTTTAAAGAAAGTATCCATTTTGTTACAGCAGGAAGGGGTGAGAAACTACCCATGAACAATGCTGGGTTTTTTTACAGACGGAGGCAGAAGTAGTGGTTAAACTGTTTTAGTAAGGTCATTAAAATTATTGCCAAACATGACCATGAGTGCCCAAAGTAATTATAGTAGAATCTAAATTTAAGAACCTTGGTTTGGTTAATCTTAAATATATATGCCAGATACTGTATGAGGTGATTGAAATACGTTATCTCAATCCTTAGAAAACTCTCAGATGTTATTCTTAAAATCCTTATATACTATTATCCTTTAATTCTAGATAAGGTATATCAATCTCAGAAAAGTGACTAGTTCAAGTCACACAGTTGTGGGGCTGGAATCAAAAGTCAGAACCTGTGTGTTGTATATTTAAAACCCTGCTTTTTTTCATATAGAATTAAGGAGAGAAAGAAAGAGAGAGAGAGGGAGAGAAGGAGAGCAGGAGAGAGAGAGCGAGCTAATTTGTTTCATTGTACTTTATCCTAGAGGGAAGAATAATTTTGAGCATATAGTAAGTGCTCAATGAATACTTTCAATAAATATTTATTCAGTGATGGATTAGGTGACACTGCCTGTTTCCAAAAATGTATGTCTAGCCTTTAGGACATTTCTATGTCATTAACTAGAACACACACATAAACATGCACATATACACATCCAAGATGGTTTGACTTTTCAAAAACTGATTAGTTGGACTCCCTTTTTAATAATCACAATCAATGAAGTGTCCCTATTTGTAGAGATAATTTGACAAGTTTGGAATCCCATTGTAAAATAATACATATCTCCTAAGGAATGGTATTAAAATTCAATAAAACTTAGTGCTTGTGTCAAAAAATGCAGGCCAGTAACTTCTATAATTTCTGCTAATAGTCACAATAACATCTAATTTAAGAGCAGAAAAGGCCCTTAGAAATCAGCTGTCAACACTTTTTATTGGACTATAGTAATAGCTTTCTCACTGGTTTCCCTAAATCTACCTTGGTCCCTCTGATTCTTTCTTGTGGTTGCAGTCAATGTGATTTTCTTAAAAATGCAATTAAGTTAATTTTAGTGTCCTGCTTAGGACCTCCAGTGGCATCCCACTACTCTGACAATTAAACCCCGTTCTTAGCCTACAAGGCTCTAAATGCAAAGGGAGGTATAGGCCAGACTCTGTGCTCCAGCCAAAATGGTCAGTCTCCTCTCTTCAATGTCCATGCTTCATTGTCCCCTGGATCTTTGCACGTGCTGCCTCCTCCCTCCTTTGGGGTATGTCACAGTTCCACCTACTAGGCATTCAGATCTCAACTATAGGATCACTCTCTCAGACACAATTTCTCTAAACCCCTAAAGAAAATCAGGCTTGTTTGGTTTATAGACTTAAAGTTTACAGACTGTTCCTTTACTTCAGAAGATTTATCTCAGTTTCTTTTTATAACTCCACTTGCATGAGTGTGGTGCTCCCCTATTAGACAGACAGTTCTTGGAGGGCAGAGTCTGGTCTTGCTCTTGCTCACCAGTGGATCCCTAGCATATCACTCACCTCATAGGAGGTGCTCATTAAACACTTGTTGGGTCCATCACTTGCTGTCGATTCTCAAACTTGTTTTCAGAAAGGTGTACCTTGATGCCATGGCACTCTTTGTGGAACTACCCTGCAGTCACCCCTTGGGGACTTTGAACCAAAACACAGCATATATGCTAAGTTGGATCTGAACAACAATGGCACCACATTAGAGACAAAATATCCTGGAGCTGAGATGGATCAGATGAAGTATTATCCTATAGCTGCCCCAAGTCATGGAACAAGAGAATGAGTTTGGATTTTAGGTAAAGAAGAAAGCCATGATTGACGCTAGAATAGCAATGCCAAAAGTTAGGTTCTAAGTGTTCTATTGTGGCTTAGCAGGTTAAGAACCCGATGAGTATCAATTCCTGGCCTCGCTCAGTGGATTAAGGATCCGGCATTACTTCAAGCTACAGCGTAGCTTGCAGATGTGGTTCAGATACGGTTTTGTGGGCACCTGTAGCTCCAGTTTGACCCCTAGCCTGGGAACTTCCATATGGAGTGGATACAGCCATAAAAAAAAAAGTTAGGTTCTATAGCCAGTGATAAAATAATATTAATAAAAAATAAAAGTAATATAATAAACTATCACTATTATCATCAGCAGCATAAACATTATCAGTTCCATCATCATCCATTTTAAAGGTCTACAATGAGAAGGCTGGAAATAGGTCAGGAATTGGTGTGCAGGACAAGCTGGAACATGAGGTTAATTACTAATAATATGAGTAATATATGAGTAATTTGTGGATATGAAGCCTCACCCGTTATTTTATATAGGTGGTTGTGAAATAAAAATGCCAGAATCCAATGTATTAGCATAGTTCACTGGACTTTTTTTTTTTTTTTTTGTCTTTTTGCCATTTCTTGGGCCGCTCCCATGGCATATGGAGGTTCCCAGGCTAGGGGTCTAATTGGAGTTGTAGCCGCTGGCCTACACCAGAGCCACAGCAACGTGGGATCCGAGCAGCATCTGCAACCTACACCACAGCTCACGGCAACGCCAGATCCTTAACCTACTGAGCAAAGTCAGGGATCAAACCTGCAACCTCATGGTTCCTAGTCGGATTCGTTAACCACTGACCCATGATGGGAACTCCTGGACTTCTTGAGACCTGGTTTTAAAACCTGCATTTGCTTTTTACCTTTGACCTTGGATGAGTTTGTTAAAATTTCTAAGGTTTAGTTTCAACACCTAGAAAATGGGGACAGCAACTTTTGGGGATCATTTATAGAACTAAATGAAGACATTCATGCAAAGAGTTTGACATGGGCTAACCCATGATATGAGCTTCATAAAAGGTAAATAGTTATTACTAAAAAGCAAGACTGGGAAGATACCATCTCAAAATCTATCTTAGAAGAGAAACATGTAATAGATGCCCAAATGGTTAGAAATAAATAAGTAGACTGACCTGTAGCATTGAGTAAATTCTTTTTGTTTTTCCTTTGTATACTTTGGGGAAAAGACTTCTTGTCTCTATTACATGGTGTTCTTCAGAAATGCAAATTAAAAATGATTGTCTCATTTTAGCATTTCTCATATGTAGTCTAGTCCTTTAAGGTGATCTTTCAAAAGAAAGTCCATGGTCAAAAAAGGGTTTGAGGAAAAATATTAATGGCTCTGAGAAATCTTACAACAAATGTCATGTCCCACTGTTTAATTATTTGATTACAGTACGTTTTTAATGTTATTATGATTAGCACGCCAGTGAGTGCACTTTGTGAAATGCTTATGCATCCCATTCTTTTCCATTTGATAGATGAGGGAACTGGACCTAAGAAAGGCCCAGTTACGTATTTTCCCTAAATGCTATGTTTAAATTAAACGGAAATATATAGCTGTAAATATCCAAACACAAGGGAGAATGAGAAAATGTATATGAGGCAAAAACACTACTGATTCATTTAGGACTTATTATGCTTGCTTAATTAAAAAAAATCTATTATTTTCTTTTTTAATTTTTAAGGTTGGGCATGCATATAACATTGGAATGAGAAGAAGAAATAAAGACATATTCTTAAGCAAAACTCACTTTAAAATTTCAGAATATAATTTTGTAAAGATTTGGATGTGCTGGAATACCAACATGTGATTAATATAAAAAAATCTTTTCCTTGCTTTTTTTAAAATAATAAATCTAATGGATTATACCCATGGGGATCTAGATGCCAGCGGGCATAATTATGTTTTCAAAAAACAGCCACAGCAATATTCACAGTTCTGCATTCTCTTCTAGAAGCTGCACATTCCCTATGAAGAGTTAGAAACCATTTTCTTTTCCCTTGAATCTGAGTGGGAAGGGAGTGCTCTGACCAAGAGAGTACAGCTTCATCTTGTCTTGCTCTCAGGATGCTTGTTGATGGAACCCAACTGCCATACTGTGAGGAAGCCCAGGCCTCATAAAGATGTTCTGGCTGACTGTTTTGATAGTCTCAGGCCACACTCAGTTCTGTGATATAGTAATAGGTATCATATGTGATATAGATATCATACAGACATAGATATCATATCAGCTAGATATGTGAGTGACAAAGCCTTTAGAGGATTCCAGCCCTAGTCTTTGAGGTTCTAGATATTGTTGAGCATAAACAACGCCTCCAGCTGTCACCTGTCCTAGTCTGTGAAACACTTATCTATGAGAATGATAATTGGTTGTTTTATGCCCCCAAGTTTTACAAAGTAGTCACAGCAACTGGCACAGGTGATAATTTGAAAAGGAAAAGGGAGAGAAGAAAAAAACTGAATCCTTCCTTATCATGTTCCTTTGGATATACTTGTGCTTTATTAACTCATTCAAATTATATATGTCCTACTTCCTTCTTGTCAGGCATGTTTCTCAGTGTATTGTATTTAACTATCAAAACTCTATTGAAATAGTGCATTATCTGCATTTTTTTCAGGTAAGAACTTTTACATCTGTACCCTTCATTTTCTAGTCTTGGTAGAAGTTCAGTGCCCAATATATATACACAGTGAAAGCCCATGTTACTTGGCCATACATCCAAATGGTGGATTTCTTAAAAGTTACCATTCTGTTGGCAACAATTACTATGTACATGGTCATGTGTCTCTATAATTTGCACATCATAGTAGTTGCTAGATTTCTGTTCCTTTTATCTCCCTGAACATGCTCTGACCCCACCTGAGAAATGATCACAGGGTCCAGCCAGAGCTGGTACCATTCTGGCAGATGACAGCACTTGGAAAAAGTGATTCAAGTACAGCCACATTTCACAATTACATAATTTCATCAAACAGTACCTTGGCCTGACTTAAGAACTTAGTTTCAAGATATAACCTCACTTTTCCCTCTTCATTATGTTCTTACCATGACTTTCTTTCCAGTTTGCTGATTCAGCAATAGACCTCATCTCTCCAATATCTTTACTCTTTCAGTTTGATTCAATTCATGCATTCAATGGTCATTAATAAAATGCATCCTATGTCTAGTATACTGGAAGAAAGTAGAGCATCTTTTAATCTGTGGGCATGGTTCCATGAAGCATATGTGCACCTGACTGACACCAGTTTCAGTGTGGTGCTAAGACAGACTGTATTTCTCCTGAGTCAACCCAACATCCCAGGAACTAATTGAAAAGTGTCCTGTGACATTTTGGAACAGAAAACGTGGAATATAATGAATTATTTTTTGTGTCAGACTGCCTAGGTTCAACCTTAATAAAACTGCCTTTTATCACCTGAGATACTCGAAACAGGTTACTGGACATCATTCAGCCTCAGTTTTCCATCTGCAAACTAGGAGCAAAAGCTTTTCTCGTAAAGATGGTGTGAGAATTAAGTGAGATGATCCATGCAGTAGGTAAAGTTCAGTTCCTAGTCTATATTAAGCAGTTTATTCATGCTCAGGATGATGACATTTGCTCTTTATCCATACATAGGGTACCCAGGATTCTTAAGTAAGTCTTGAGTCACACATCACTTTCTCCTACTTGGATCCTCTTCCAGTGTCATTACTACTTTGTCTTCAGTTCTCTAAGCTTTCCATGGCAACAGATATCCTTTTCGTGTCAGCTTCAGTTTTCCTTTCCTTAGCTCAACATATCATCCCAGAAGAAGCAAATATTCTTGGCCACTGACCAAGAAAAGGGTGCTTCAACACATGGCAATTGCTTGGATTTGGGGCATATCTGAGCTGGAGCAAGGTAAGCTTGGATGCCTGGTAATCTGGGGCAGAGGGCTAAAGGGCTCTTGACATCAAACATAGCTAGTGCAGTGTCTATGATCACAGATTCTGGAGACTGTGATCACATACTATTTGCCTCCATTTAAATTCTATCTCTGCTGGTTACAGGTTCTATTACCATTGGCAAGCTACCCAACCTCTCCAAGCCTATAAAAGATGGGTACAAGAATCACAGCATCCATCTGAGACTGTTGTGTAGGTTGAGTTAACACCTGTAAAGTGCTTAGCACAGTGCTGGGCACCTCCCAAGCATTTTTATTGTTCATGTGTGTTTTATGCCCTACCACACCATCTTGGGTCCTTAACCAGTCCCACCGAGGTGTGTTTGGTGCCAACAGCGGATATCTATTCAGCTGTGGATTCAGCTGTGGCCATCTGGCAGGCAGTGTCTGGGAGTATTGGGAATGAGGTGGCTTCTGTGTGGGGATCAGTAGCATCTGTTTCTGGGAGAGAAGCTCTCCATGCTTCCTGGCCTGTGCTTCACTCATAAATTCTCCCAGAAATGGAGATGCAGCTGAGCACCCCCCATTCATGGAAGCAGGCATATTCCCTTCCTCTCTGCTTTATCTGTTTGCAGCTAGGGCCATAGCACCACTTGTTTTGACATGCAGATGCTGGTTTATAATGGCTTTGCTAGCAGAGTCCCTGCAGGCATCACTGCCATGGTTCCTAGAGGATAAGAAAGCCTATTGCTAAAATACAGCCGCAGAGAAAGGAATGCTTATTTAAACAGGTTTAGGTAATTTAATTTGCCTCTTTAGAAATGTTCAATAACTCCTGTGGTAGGCAGAATGGCTTACCAAAGGTGTCCATGACCTAATCCCTGGAACCTGTGAATATGTTACTTTCAACAGCAAAATAATTTTGCTGATATAATTAAGATTATAGACTTTAAAACAGTGAGGTAACTTTTGCCAGCTGGAGTTGCAGTACTGTGCCAGAAGGAGAAACCGGAGTGATTCAAAGCATGAGAGGACTCAACTCTGTTGCTAAAAGTGGTCACTTGGAAGGAAGCAGAAAACATGTGTGCATCATTGAGATGCAAAGATAAGCCCCCAGCTGACAGCATAAAGGAGACAGGGATCTCAGTTCTGCAGTCACAAAGAACTGGATCCAGCTAATAACCTGAAGGAGCTTGGAAACTGGTCACTTTCCAGAACCTCCAGGTAAGAAATCAGCCCAGGCAACACCTTGTTTTGGCCTCACAAAACCCTAAGTGGAGGACTCAACTGAGCCCACCTGGACTCGTGAAACACAGAACTCTGGGATAATAAGTCTGGGGGCTTCCAAGCCACTAAGTTTAAGGTCATTTGTTAGGAAAACTAATACAAGTTCCAAAAATAAGTTTAAAATTATTTAAAGCTGATATTAAGAAGGGCTGTCCTACTGTACTGCACTGTGAAAGGGCTGTGAAAATAAAGGGGTGTACTGGTGAAAGACCTGTTACAGAAAACAACTATGTCATGTCATATCCTGGCTCTGCCGTGCATTGGCTCTCGGACCTGGTGTGAATTACTACTGCTCTCTGAGCATTTCTTCTCTCAGCTAGAAAATGAGATCATTCCAGCTACCTTATTGGGTAGTTGGATGATATTAGACCTAATTAATACAAGCCTTTTTCATACTTATTTAGCACTAGTCAAAGATGGTGGCTTGCTGTTGTCATCATTGTAGTTATCATTGTAATTAAACATGCTCACCAAAGAAGAGAGAGTGATGGCATTCCACTGGGACTGCACCATTTTTTGCTGGGGTCTGAAGGCGATACATCAGACTCAGCAAACAGAGTGAGGATGGCACCTAGAGAAACAAACCATCAAGCTCTACACATTGTGAATGGCTCTTCAATGATCCTGGGAGGAAGGCTTGGACTTAATCCACTTCAGGTCTGAATTAGTAAAGAGCAGATATTACTCAAAGGAGTAGACTTTCATATTAGTCTAATTTGTATAAACCACCTACCTCTCCTGCCCTGCCAAATTCATGCATAGGAGAGCACACACACACACCTGCAATGACCTATCACTTCAGTCTTGAAGGTGTTGCTGGCCATTATGTAAGAAGAGTTCGAGAGAAATCTCAGGATTTCACTCTGCAGAGATATTATCACGGCCACCCATAAATCCCAATTAGGCAGCCTGTGGTAGCGCCACAAGAAGAAGCACGGATTCTGTTTGTTCTCAGGGTCTCATTAATCATATGCCCTCACAATGCGTTACAGACGGCAGTGATGTCTCCGAATAGGATTATTACCATGGGTGGAGGGTTAGGGTCACAGGATACTCTTTTCTCTGCTGCAAAAGTACGTAAAGGAGGCCCAGGACTAATAGGAAGTTAGGACATGTAGATTGTAGCTCACTTCACCTCCCCCCAAAATGATTTCTGACTCAGACCTGAATTTGAATTCGGCTTTTACTACTGACTAATTAGAACCTTGACCATGCCTCTGAGCTTCTCCAAGCTGTCAGGATTTTCTCTTATGCAAAAAGTGAGGAAGGACAATGCATTCCATGTGAGGTTGCTGTAAGGATTAAAAGTGCCCACTATGGTGTCTGTGACGCCGTTTTGTCTCTGTGCTCTTCCTTCTCTATCCCTCCATTTCCTTGTCTATAAATAAAGGAGCCTGGTTCCAACCAAATATTTTTTTTTTTTTACAATATAGACTGTGGTATAAACAAATGAAATTAAAACCACATACACACACTTCTTCTGAAATCAAGTTTGGTCTTTTGCAATTTGAAAGTCAGTTTAGAACACTGACTTTCAGAGAGACAGACTTAAAAAAAAAGAAAGCTGACAAACAAGTACCAATGAATCAATTTAGAAGTTAAAAATCAAAGAAAGAGGCAGGAAAAAAAATAAGACAGTAAACAATATCCTACATTATTCTCTTTTTCTTTTTCTTTTCTTCTCTCTCTCTTCCCCCCCCCCCCCGCCCCTCTTTAGGGCCACACCAGCAGCATATGGAAGTTCCCAGGCTGGGGGTTGAATTGGAGCTACAGCTGTTGGCCAAAACCACCAGCTCAGCAACACAGGATCCGAGCCCTATCTGTGCCCTACACCACAGCTCAGGACAAAGCCGGATCCTGAACCCACTGAGCAAGGCCAGGGATCGAATTCACAGCCTCATGGACAGTAGTTTAGTTCATTTCCATTGAGCCACAATGGGAACTCCCAACCATATCCCATATTGACTATAAACTTGAAAATAACATTCCACTAGAACACCCTAAACTCTTGCTTTGTGACAAATACTTTTTCCTTATTATTTTGTAATAGTCTCACCACCCTTCCCCAGTTAATTTGCGTAGGAGAACATAAGTCTAAGGGTATAAGCAGCTCACCTAAGGCTGCACAGATAAAGAGGTCAGGGCAGGCTTGTGACCTAAGGTGAAACTGATTTAGGAGACCAAACATTTTCCCATTAGGCAAAGTTGCCTCCCTTTTAAATTATGTGCTATTTTATATTAATTGCCCAGTTCCCTTGGTTTGAGTCTTTTGTTTCCAACTGTTAATTAACTATAGCCAATAATTAAACTAATTATGTAAATTCTGAGTTCCAAGGATGAGTTGGGTGCTTCAGGAGCTCACAGGAGAAAAAACTGACTCAAATGGAGACATGACACTGTAAAGGCTGTGACGCTAGGTGGGGGGCAGACAGGTGTGAGGTCCACACTGTGTCTGCAAAGTGGGGCTCTGGGGTGGTTTTAGGAAGATGGTATGATTTTTGTGATATTCAGGGAGAGGGATGAGTTGCCCCCAATGAGCAGAGGAAGAAATAGACTTCTTTTCATTTCCTCAGAAAGATCCAGAAACTTAACGGTCTTGGGAAAGGAAACTTCTGTGAAAAGTTAATTGCTTTTTCTTTTTGGCATTTTTACTATTACTTGAATAAAGTTTATTTATTGAGGTATATTGAAGTATAACTGGCATATAACATATGAGGTTTCAGATGTACAGCAGTGATGTGATATTTTTATATACCGCAAAAGGATCACCAAAGTCAGTCCAGTTAATATCTGTCACCATACATAATTACAGAATTTTAAGCATTTTTACATTGGAACTTTTGGTATTGGCAGTATAATTTCCCTCAATAAAATATTTGTATGGAAAATTTAGAGAAAAAAAATTCTTTTTTTTTTGTCTTTTGTGTTGTTGTTGTTGTTGTTGTTGTTGCTATTTCTTGGGCCGCTCCCACGGCATATGGAGGTTCCCAGGCTAGGGGTCCAATTGGAGCTGGAGCCACCGGCCTACACCAGAGCCACAGCAACGCGGGATCCGAGCCGCGTCTGCAACCTACACCACAGCTCACGGCAACGCCGGATCGTTAACCCACTGAGCAAGGGCAGGGACCGAACCCGCAACCTCATGGTTCCTAGTCGGATTCGTTAACCACTGCGCCTCGACGGGAACTCCGAAAAAAAATTCTTAATGTTACTTCCTAGTAATAGCCACCAATAATATTCTGGTGATTTTTTTTTTAATCTATGGTTTTCTTTCTACATGCATTTATTTATATATCTGTATGTACTACATGTTATCCACTTTATACAAATTAGACTCGTTTACTGTCTAACTTTACCACCATTCTTTTTCACAGGTCTTTAATCATCATTATTTAAATATTCTCTAAAATCACGCTTTCGGATGTCCTCATTATAATGTTATTGCCGTAGTTAATTACATTCCCCAGTGTGGATTCAACAGCATGTCCTTAATCAGTCCCACAAGGTGCTGCATTCTGAGAAGGTAAGGACCACAACCCCATCCAATCATTCACCATCACCTCCCAGCACCTTATCCAGGCTCCTGCACACAGTAGGTACTCAGGAGATGTTTGCTAACTGACATAGTTGGATTATTTACATTATCATCATTTTATTTTTGCTTACATATACACAGAACCCTTGTGAAAACTAACCCAAATATTAGTCTGATTCATTTTTTTTTTAAACTTGACTTACGAATACTGTATTTTTTGGATCAAAGGCCAAGGTAAACTTGCTTTCCTTTGATACATGTTGCTAAATTTGTATTGCTCTGAGGCTGTAAACACTTTTTTTTTCCTCCTAACACTAACATATGACAAAGTCCTTTCCCTGTACTCCTGCCAAGAATGGGTATTATTTTTTAATCCTTGCTAATTAAAGAGGTAGGAAATGGTATTTTATTTCATTAATGAGTAGTAAGGCTGAACATTTGCTTATGGATTTATAGTCATTTGTAGCTCCTTAGTGAATTGTCTTTTTTTTTTTAACATGACTTTGAGATTATGACTATTAATGTGAGCAGAACTGTGCCTCATATACAGTTAAGTCTTATATAAATAAATATTTACTTATGTGTATATGTGCATTGGTCTAGCTATCAATCTCTGTCTGTCTGTCTATCTATCTATCTATCCCTAGCTAGCTAGCTAGCTAGCATTTGGGAAAAGCCAAGTTTGTGAATCATTCTATGTATGTGTTTTAAATAAAGATACAATGAAATAATGTTTGCAAATACAATAATCCCTGAAATTTTCATCTTCAATTATGAGAGATAAACTATATGCATGGCTAGAAGGCATAAGGGATTGCAATCAAGAGCATGGACTCTGGATCAAGACTTGCTGGGTTTAAACCTCTCAGTTTCTTTACCTAAGAAAGGGGAGTTAATTATGCTACCTACCTTATGTTGGTACAATAAAGATCAAAGTTTTTGATAACTAAATACATAGAATTTGGCTGACACATGATTGTTCACTTAATTTTAGCTAGTTTAAAAAGCAAACAGTTAGTTAAGCATACCTAGTGATAATTACACAGAGGAGATGGACAGGCTGGTGTGATAGAGAATAACCGTCAGTGGGGTCAAGGCTGGGAGAAAGGTGTGATTTAGAGACGATGGTCAAAGTAGATGTCCTTGGGCCAGTGGCTGGATAAGAGAAAGCCAGGCAACCAAGAGTGGAAAGGGACACTCAGACAGACATAGGGAACAACCTGTACAAAGGTCCTGCAAGTAGAAGGATGTGAAAGGGTATCAGTATTGCTGAGGAGGGGTAAATGAGCAGGAAAGTGGGGCAACATTAGCAGAAAAAGTGGGCTGAGGCCAGGCTACTCAGGGTCATACAGATCATCAAAAAAGACTCTTGATTCAGTTTTACCGAGTAAGAGAATAACCCTTTAAATAAGAAAGGATTTTAGGTGAAATACATAGGTAATGCTTAAAATTGCATTTATTATACATATTTGTAGTGAGATAAAGGATTGCATTTTTAACAGCAATGCCCATGAATGTCTTTCAAGTCCTAACACAGCTACAACCATGGCTGTGAACTCCACAGAGAAAATCTTCAGCTATTTATAAGCCAGCAGGAAGCCCTTATCACATGGGAGAGTGGTTGGACTGCGTCCTGCCAATGTCCCCCCAGGTTATAGGTGTTCTCATCATACTCCCCTATGGCACGAGGAGACTGCAACTTTTTCCTACCCTTGTCCATAATTTGGCCCAGCTTCTTTTACTTTCTTCTTCTCATAGTTTAGCCATTGGGATCACATCTATTTTATGTTAGTTGTTTTATATCTTTAGAACCTAAAGGCAGCAGCAAGAGACCACCAAGGTCAATGATAATAATAATAGTAATAGGAAAAAGACAGAACAAAACAAAAAACATTATTTGGCAACAGATGTCTCTGTGAGGAGGCTCAATTCTAACCAGCCTGCTCGGCTAAACACATATTTCATTAAGCCTGTAGGGATAGCTTCTCATTCCTTTCTTTAATCTAGTTTATTGAACTGGCCAGCAAGTGGATAATATAATACTTTCATCTTTATCCCAGGATTTTAGGGAGGTATTAATCAGTATATTTCTTCTTTAATCCTGGAACATCTGTGTAAAAAAGATGTTAATTGACATCCACTGAAAGACTTGCTATTCCAGTGGTAATCAAGTAATATTGCTAACGCTTATGTCACATTTAAAAACCACAAACAGCCTAAGGGATATGCAGAATACATAATTCATTGACCATAACATTGATGTCATATGTTAATACTGAGTGAAAATTTATAGTCATTTGTAAAATTTTTCACTATAAAATTTGATAAGTCAGTACTCTAAACATGGAGAGCATCCGAAAGAGCTCAGATTTTCACTCAGAGCCACACAGATTTGAACCCTAGTTTTGCCACTTGCTAGCTGCAAAGATTTTGAATAAGTTTAATTCTCTTTTTCTCATTCTCTCACTGGTCTCCTTATACATTATAAAAATAAGATATTATCAATGCCTGATTTTGGTATTTCTCTATGAATTAATAGTGAGCTAATACTTGAGTAGGAATTGCTTATGCATTTGCATCATTCAAACTTCACAATGATCCTAGGATATTAGATTTATGAAACCTATTTTCAAGAAAGGAAACTGATATTAGATGAAGAGAAATGGGATTGAACT
The DNA here is from genome assembly GCF_016906955.1 of Phacochoerus africanus. Taxonomy (NCBI): domain Eukaryota; kingdom Metazoa; phylum Chordata; class Mammalia; order Artiodactyla; family Suidae; genus Phacochoerus; species Phacochoerus africanus. Next base: position 25,459,089 of record NC_062551.1, on the reverse strand, counting down.
CAGGTCCAACTGGCTCCAAATTTCATAAACTTTCCAATCCAAAGCACTGACATGCATATGTAAGACCTTCCATGATGCTTGGAAACTTCCTCATACCTTCTCCCATGACTGGAACTCAATCTCAAGCAAACCAGGATAACTGGTTATAAACCAGAAGATGTTTATTCCCAAGTGACGTCCCCTTGAGAGGACACTACTCAGAAAAACATATTTTTCAAAGTCATAAAAGATCTAAGAAATTGCAAAGTCCTTAAAATATCTTTCTCTGATGTCACATTTGCAATCGCTTTTCCCTTTTAATGTCTGTCACGACTGTTGCACTCACACTCCTATAATCTCTAATATGGATTAATAATTCCCCCTCCCACTATCAAAGTTCTCCCCTCAAGACCCTCCTTATCTCTACTGTCAGGGTGACTTTTATAATACAGACCTGATGTGTACCTTCTTGTAAAGCCTGACTTAATTTACAATGCTGCCTAAACCTAAACACTAAGACCCGGCATTCTGTATTCTGGTCCCTCCCTTTTTCAGTCTTCCTCCTTCTTTACCTGCTTGTACTGAATGTCACAGCCTTTTGTTCCCCCCTCCACTCACCAGACTTGTTCAGTTGATGTAGATGTGTCTTCCCATAATATCTACACCTGACCTAGGCTAATGGCTTGGCTTAAACTTTGTATATTCTGCCTTTCACACTTTCATCATTAAAGTTATTAATGATGCGCATGATACTTCTTTTTTGTTAAATGACAAATTCCCTTATGAAGTACGTTTGCCATTTTTCCAGAGATCTACCATGTTGCTGAGCACCTGCATCTACACATACAACACACACACACACACACACACATTCAATAACCCCTGAATTATTGAATCCATGAATGTATACTCTTTTAAGAGCAAAGGTTCCTTTTCCAGAATTCTTAGTACAAGGTCTGAAATTTTGAAACCTAGGATCCATTTACTTCACCTCATTCCTTTGAGGTGAGGATGCAAATCCACCCTTGTTTCACTCCGGTGCCTTTATGTAGGGCTCCATCAATCCACATATCATGTTGCATAGTAACTGTGCTTATGCAATTGATTCAGGAATGAGCAGTCACTCAGCCAAAATCAGTTATTCCCAGAGAGAATCAAAGATTCTCATGCCTTAACTTGGGATATGATGGCAGTTCTCTTAGGGGACATCATTTCCTAGAGTGGATTCAACACAGGAGAATCTGAGCTGAAACACCAAGGGAGAGACATCCCATCCTGATGATATGATTTGCGCCCAGTTAGATCCAAGCCTGAACCTATCCAGCTCTCCCCCTTATGCTTAATTTACTTGAAAAAAATTAGAGTTCTTCTCTCTGATTAAACCAGTTTGAGTCTAGTTTTCTGTCACTTGCCACCAACCAAGTCTTATGTGTTAAGTAGGTATCGGTTAATTTCTTGAAGAGATTTTTAGTCAGTAAACAAAGCTGCCATTGATGGCCCGTGGAAGAGCCCTTAACAAGGAGGCTTTGATATTGGAGAGAGGATCTGAATATTAATTCCAGTTCTCTAGTGAGGGCAGTGAATCTTGGTCTGACCTTCAGTAAAAGCCAAACAAACAAGACTCTATCAAGTCCTCACGAGTTCCTGTCAAATGGCATTAAAAGCACAACACTGTGTAGAAATTAATGTGATGATCTTATACAGTGTAAAACTGCTTATCAGTCACACAGTTAGGATACTGTGGGGGCAAAGGCCAGGAAGAGGAGTACAAGGTTAGAGGGTCAGGTTATTTAAATGGCGTAGGGAGATGGTTGATGACGACTTAGGTGAACCTATGACAATGGGACATTATTTTCTCCCTGGTTCTCTATTTTCAGTCAGCTGGGCTCTGTGGTTCAAATACGTTTGAATTTTCACTATACTACTGTATCTCTGCCTCAGTATTCCAATCTGTAAAATGGGACCAATAGGTTAATAGATGTAAATTTTTAGCAACTTGTCTTGTACTCTAGGTTCCCTGGTTCAATAATTCTCCAACATTTTTTGGACTACAGCCCACTGTAAGAAATATATTGAACATGTCAACTCAGGACACACCTTCCCACACCTACACCTGAAACAGAAATTTCAGAAAACAATCCCTATTCTTACAAGGCACATCCTCATATTATTCATTCAAAAAATAGGATATTCCATTATTAAATAAATAGTCAAAGTAAAATATTCTACTGTGACTCATTTTTATTTAGCATGGCCAGGATCCATTAATCCACAAAACTGATTTCATGTCCATCAATGGGATTTGACATGCAGATTGAAAACATCACCATAGATCAATATATGGTGCAAAATTCATTTCAGGTAAATGCCTTACATCTAAGAAGAACTTTGGTCCTAAATCCCTGTGGAGTCTCTTACCATAGTGAACAAAGCTGTACCACACTGCTTTTAAGTTCTCTTATGGTCTGAGACTTAGACCTGGAGTCGATGGAAGCAGATTTCCATACCTTCAATCACCTGGAAAACACTTCACCATTTTCACTCTGCTTCCCAAGGTGTTTCTTCCCATCTGTTTTGCTATGTGAGAAGACCTATCCAAAACAAAACTGCAGGGGAATGAGAGGCTGAGGTTCTCATACTTTAGTTTGTGTAAGTATCTCCCAGGGAGTTCAAAAATATTTTAGGATGCTCCAAGATTGTATTTCTGTAGGCTTGGCAGGCATTCTGGAGTCTGGGTGTCTAAAAAGCACCCAGGGGATTTTGATTAAAAGGAAGGGGCATACAGTGTTTGGAGGAACTCTACCACTAACAGAGCACAAGGTCACCCTAAGCTCTATGGGAAGCTGGAGGTGGGGAAGCACGCCATTCCCGGCCAGGAACAAAAATGTTAAGATTTCCTTAAACTGAGTGTTGAGAATGGGGAGGGAGAAGAAGCAGGTTGCTTCTGTCTTCAGCATAATCTGAAAGCAGAGTGGGAGAGACCGCACACAGACAGTTCCCTGTCCCTCTTCAGCCCAGCTGGCTTACTTCATTAAGCCAAACAGGTGGCTGTCTTTATTAAATGATAAGGAGATTTAGGGATGTGAAGAGGTGGCTGGGATGGGGGCAGTAAAAACAATACAACAAACTCCCATCTTGTTATTTTAAATGTGTGTGTTCCATATGTCAGATCCTAGTGGGTGGCAGCTTCCCTGTACCCAAGGGAACTATTCCAGGCTTTGCACTAGTGGGAGAGGCTTGCTGCGCCTTTACTATTTCTCTGAACTCCTGCAACTCTGTTCAAGTGAGAGCCTGTTGAGCATTTGTTAGAATCACTTTTGGAGAAATCACTTGAATTCTCAGAGCTGTAACTCAGTCAGTGGAAAACACAAGAAGGGAGGTCTCTGCTTCCCGTCCTTCATTCTCTGACAGAAACAGTCACTTAAGCACCATTTGCTGTGTGATGTCCTTTGGACTAGATGGCTTCCAGGTCCCTTCCGACTCTCAAGTGTCTAGAAATCTGTGAGTTACTGGGATATAAATGTAATTTAGTTCAGAACCTTAAGTAAGAAGCTGAGGAACAACAGAAAGAGGTTGGAAATGAAATTTGAGCAATGAGCCCCAAGGGTGCGGGTTTCCACGAGTCAGCCTGGGAAAAAGCAGCAGTTTGAAGGAAACGTTGTGGGTGGGAAAGGGATAGGGAATGGCAAGAAAACTTAACTTAGAGCCAAGGCTAATGGAGATAAAACCCAAGTTCTCTAAACTCTGCCTAGCCTCAAGCAAGCCATTAAACATCTCCAAGTCAGTTTCATTATCTGTAAAATGGGAATAACACAACTGCAATGTGAAAAGTGTATATGATCCTTCAGCCAACTATCCACTCATGCATTCATTCATTGAGCAGAATTAAGTGCCTACTATGGCTACCTTCTGAACCACTGCTTGATCAAATGAGGGAAAGTATGTGAGCATGTCGAACTGGTAGAATATGTGATAGATTATTGGCTGTGTTCTAGAGGCAAAGTTTTCCTTCCTCAGTAGATTTCCTTGTAATGGTCCCTCATACATACTCCTTGTCCTGGATCTCTGCATGTCCTATGGTATCTTTATACTAAATATCTATCATTTAGCTTACCTAGTATTATATACTTCTCCTCTTCCTCCTCTTTCTTTTTCTAAGAACTACACTTTTCTCTGATAAACCATTCTGCCATCATTCCAAGTGGTGAAGCTGTCAATCAGAGTACCCAACCCCTTACTGTAGACCTAGGAAAATGACCCAGGCTATCCAATCAGAGTACTCACTTCCTGATCATAAAAATTCATCCAGGGAAGATACCTGACCCAAGCAGGACCAATCAAGGCCTTCTCTAAGATTTATCATATGAGTTATGGCAGAGAAAGACTCTTTCCTTTGGGATATTGAGTCATAAAGTTTTAGACTTGTGTATACCATGGTTTTCCTGACACACAGAGGGATTTAGAACTCAGGAACAAAGAGATCAGAGCCCTTAAAACTTCCTTGAGGCAACTTGATCCTATTGTGCCGAAAGCCAGACCTAGACTTCCCATTTCTGTCAGCCAGTATAGCTGCTCCCTGGCTTAACCTAGTTGGAGTTCAGTTTCTCCCACTTGAAAGTCAAGGAGCTCTGAATACTCCATCCTTCAACGGGTGCCTCAATTTAAGCTTCTCCTGTCATCTCCTTTGATCTCACCAGAGGTCACCAGCAGAGATTATTTTCTTTCTCTTCTGTTGAGATTTTCTTTTACCGACTTGTTTTATGGTTAATCGCATACATGTCTGTGCCTCCTCATGTCCAGTAGTAGATCATCTATTTAAAAGGAAGACATCTTAAATATTTGTCATCAATATTGCTATAACTAATAATTTAATATTGTTAACCTATAGGAACAATTATGTGCCAGAACTTATGCTAATGATTTATATGTCTATCTTAATTATTAAAACATTGCTATTAGGTGGGTTTTATTATTCTCTTTTATAGATTAAACAAAAAACAGATTCAAGGAAGGTAACTGATTCACCCAAGTTCTTTCAGCAAGTGAGCAGAAAGCAGGGTTAGAATCCAGATCTACCTTACTCTACCCAATAAGCGTGTCCCTAATTGTGTGTGTGTGTGTGTGTAACTTTTTGCCAACAATACAGTGATCTATATTCCATGATATTGTCCTGTACCCTACACCCTCTCATAATATGGAGACCCTGGGGATATACTTAATACAACTAAATTTGTGAGTAAATTGACTGATGACATGAAGCATAACCACAGAGGTTAAATTACATGCAAAGGGCATAATATGGGCCATTCATGGTAAAACATAGAGCCAAGGATAGAAGGTATTATGATCTTCCCAGTCTGACAACTTAGTGCTTGGCAAAAACCCTCGAGGCTACGGATTTCTGAAAGACAAGCCCATTTAGAGAGGAACAGACCATGATAGATGTGCAATCCCAGCAAACGCATGATGAAGGACAGAAACATTGCTATGCATGATTTTTTAATAACTACAAAAAATCCTGTGAATAGGATTTCTGTATTGGAAAATTGATTGTGTTGCCAATGCCGCTCATCTCTTTAAACAAGCAAACTCATCTTCCCTGGTGCTCTTACATCAGTAATAAATTGGCTCCTCAGACAGATATGCTTGCAGGTTAGAACTGAGATTGTATAGATAATAACTTTTGGGGTAGCAATGCCTGCCATGACAAATAATAAAGAAATTCATGACCTGCAAAGTGCAGGGTGATCGCGTTCCAAAAATATATTTCACCTGGTCCCCAAGCAGGTTCATTAGGTATCCAAGAAGCTGCAAAAAATATTCAGTACATAGAGAAAGGTGATTCAAAAAGAATGCTCTCAAATGTAGAGGAGCCTATAGTTATCAAAACATGTAGGTCAACGAGGGTTTGCTGCTAAGTGCCTTTTAAAATCAAGATGCAAGTGCTGGGCCTTTAGGAGAATGTCTATCTTGACAAAGGGAATTAAACTGGATATTTCTGGTGACCTTATATACTATGACAGCTCTTGCAAATATCACAATGGATGTAAATCACTTCAATGGGGCTACAGTAAATGGGTTATCTGTTTTGGGTTATCATTTTTCTCTCTTAGAAAGATAATTAGGTGTCAACAGTGAGCAAGTCTACCAACATTATGTAAACATAATTAAACTGAATGAGGGAGGTAGTAAATAGAAGAAATTCCATAGAAAGGTGACAGTGTGGAGTGGAAGGAAGTTTATCTTGGGAGCTGAGGTTTGCATTTCAGTTCTGGGTTTAGCATCACTGGTTACAGGACCTAGATAATGTCACTCAGCTGCTCTGGGATATAGTTATTCGTCTTTTAACATTAGGATGTTATGCCAGCCACTGCCTTTGCATTTTGCAAACTGGTGATTAAGATCTTACAAGTTGGGGAGGACCCTGAAGTGGGAGAGAAGGGAAATCACTATGGTGATGCAGCATTGGATTGAGTTTTATTTTTATTCCCAACTAGGCTATGAGCCTTTTCAGTGAATATAAAGATATACTAAGGCAATAGCAGGTATTACAAGAAATAACGAATACATCTCCCAAACTGGTGGTTAGTTTTTTTTCATTGAGTTACCACTTTGGAAACCACAAGCAGGCCCTAGGACCTCTTTCAGGCCAGTTATTAAAATACTACTGATCATGGTAGGAGGTACGTGAGCAGCTTCTGTTGCATCAATATGTGGTCCTTGGTATCAGAATCTTTTGTTTCTTTGATTGTTTTCCCAGTGAACCTAAGACAGACTGAATAATGGTGAGCTTAGACCACTTTTGTGGCTCCTCAAGATGTTGGCTCTTGCTCTGTACTGTATTGACCTAGTCAAGACAACCCTTTGAGTTTTTACTGACAAGTTTACTGACGAGTTTTTACTGACAAGTCCTGCCCTCTGCTTTTGTTTTACTACAACCTGGGTCTTTCACCCAATATATTGTTAGCTTTCTGGCCCTAGTCTGGACTGTTCTCAGACAACTCAATCTGAACCTGCTTTTTCCCAGGTGACTTTGGGAGTAGTCTAGGATATCTGTAACATCTTCATTGATGACCTTCTTCCTGACTTTCCCAAATTGAATGCTGGACATTGAACATCTCAGTGGCGCTATCCAGACTCCATTCTTGGGGAGGGGTGGGTCTGTTTCTCCAGCACTGACACCTAGATTTCACATTTCCCCTCCTGAATACCTTCAACCACCTTGCTAAGTTGTAGAAAGGCTCAGGTTTGAATTTCTTTGTGCTCAGGGATGTTCAGTGCTTATTTTAATAAATGAGTTAGGAACTCTACTGAAAAATAAAGAAGGCTTTTTTCATGGGTGTATAGCATAAGTTTTTAAAAGCCTCCACAGAAATACAAAGGATCATAAGAGACTACTATAAGCAACTATATGCCAATAAAATGGACAACCCAGAAGAAACAGACAGATTCTTATAAAGGTACAACCTACCAAGACTGAACCAGGAAGAAACTGAAAATATGAACAGACCAATCAAAAGTACCAAAATTGAAAATGTGATTAAAAACCTTTCAAAAAACAAAAGCCTAGAACCTACAGCTACACAGGTGAATTCTATCAAGCATTCAGAGAAGAGTTAACACCTATTCTTCTGAAACTCTTTCACAAAATAGTGGAGGAAGGAATAGTCCCAAGCTCATTCTATGAGGCCACCATCACCCTGATACCAAAACCAGACAAAGATAGCACAGAAAAAGAAAATTATAGACCAATATCACTGATGAACATTGATGCAAAAATCCTCAACAAAATACTAGCAAATAGAATCCAAATATATATTAAAAGGATCATACACCATGATCAAGTAGGATTTATCCCAGGGATGCAAGGATTCTTCAATACCTGCAAATCTATCAGTGTGATACACCACATCAACAAACTGAAGAATAAAAACCACATGATCTTCTCAGCACATGCAGAAAAGGCTTTTGACAAAATTCAACATCCGTTTCTGATAAAAACTCTCCAGAGAGCAGGGACAGAGGGAATCTACCCCAACATAACAAAACATATATATGAAAAACCCACAGCTAACATCATTCTCAATGGTGAAAAATTGAAAACATTCCTACTAAGATCAGGAACAAGACAAGGATGCCCACTTTCAGCGTTATCATTCAACATAGTTTTTGAACTCCTAGGCACAGTAATCAGAGAAGAAATAAAAGGAATACAAATAGGAAAAGAAGAAGTAAAACTATCACTGTTTGCAGATGACATGATAGTATACTTAGAAAACCCTAAAGACAGCACCAGAAAACTATTAGAACTCATCAGTGAATTTGACAAAGTTGCAGGCTACAAAATTTATACACAGAAATCAATTGAAAGATCAGAGAAATCATTCCAATTACAATTGCATCAAAAAGAATAAAATATCTAGGAATAAGCCTACCTAAAGAGACAAAATACCTATACTCTGAAAACTATAAAACATTGATGAAAGAAATCAATGACTACACAAACAGATGAAAAGATATACCATGCTCTTGGATTGGACGAATCAATATTGTCAAAATGACTATACTACCCAAGGCAATCTACAGATTCAATGCAATACCTATCAAATTAACAAAGAGATTCTTCACAGAACTAGAACAGAATGCTTTAAAATTTGTATGGAAACACACAAAACCCTGAATAGCCAAAGCAATATTGAAAAAGAAAAAAAAATGGAGGAATCAAGCTTCCTGACTTTACACAATACTACAAAGCTACAGCCATCAAAACCAAACAGTACTTGCACAAAAACAGAAATATCAACCAATGGAAAAGGATAGAAAACCCAGATATAAACCCAAGTACCTATGGGCAACAACTAATATATGACAAAGGAGGACAGAAAATGAAGTGGAAGAAAGGTAGCCTCTTCAATAAATGGTGCTGGGGAAAGGGGAAAGCTACGTGTAAAAGAATAAAAGTAGAACACTATCCATCACCATATATAAAAATAAACTTAAAATGGATTAAAGACCTAAATATAAGGCCAGACACTATAAAACTCTTAGAGGAAAACATAGGCAGAATGGTCTTTGACATAAATTACAGCAACATCTTGTTTGATCCATCTCCTAGAATAATGACAATAAAGATACAAATAAACTAATGGGACCTAGTCAAACTTAAAAGCTTTTGCACAGCAAAGGAAACCACTAAAAAAATGAAAAGACAACCCACCAACTGAGAGAAAATCTTTGCCAACTATGCAACAGACAAGGGACTAATCTCCAAAATATACAAACAACTCATGCAACATAACAACAACAAAAAGCAACTCAATTGAAAAATGGGCAGAATACCTAAATAGACATTTTTCCTAAGACATATGGATGACCAACAGGCATATGAAACAATGCTCAATATCACTAATTATTAGAGAAATGCAAATCAAAACTACAATGGGGTACCACCTCACACCAGTCAGAATGGCCATCATTAACAAGTCAAAAATAGCAGGTGCTGGAGAGGATGTGGAGAAAAAGGTACCCTCCTCCACTGTTGGTGGGAATGTAAATTGGTACAACCACTATGGAAACTTGTATGGTGGTTCCTCAGGAAACTAAATGTAGAACTACCATATGATCCAGCAATTCCACTGCTGGGCATATTTCTGGACGAAACTTTCACTGAAAAAGATGCATGCACCCTTATGTTCTGTGCAGCATTATGCACAATAGCCAAGAGAAGGAAAAAACCTAAATGTCCATCGACAGATGAATGGATTAAGAAGATATAATATATACAATGAAATATTAGTCACAAAAAAGACAAACTAATGCCATTTGCAGCAACATGGATGTTTCTAGAGACTCTCATACTAAGTGAAGTAAGCCAGAAAGAAAAGGACAAATACCATATGATATCACTTATTTGTGGAATCTAAAATATGGAGCAGATGATCCTATCTAAAAATAACAAACAAAAAACATAAACACATCACGGCCAAGAAGAGCAGACTTGGGGTTTGGAGAGGGGGGAAAGGGGAGGGAGTGGGATGGATGGGCCTTTGGGGTTTTTTTTAGATGCAATCTGTTGTATTTGAATGGATGGGCAATGGGATCCTATTGTTCAGCACAGGGTGATGTGTGTGATTGGGTCACTTTGCTGTACATCAGAACTCGACACAGCACTGTGAATCAACAATACTTTAATAATAAAAAAATGAAAAAAAAAGCTTCATGTCCATGTGCACATATACAAGAAAAAAACATGTTTAAATTGTTAAATTTAACATCTTGTTAAACTGGCACATTCTAGACCTAGAGAATTTCTACTTTGCTAACTAAAATTACTTTCTTATTTTCATCCATGTAAAGACTCTGATACACACACTCTTACAAAGATATACAGTATATGACAAAATAGAGTTAATAATTCTATTATTTTGTAAGAGAGTTATTAAAAGACTATATTTAAAAGTACTTTAGGAGTTCCCATCATGGCTCCAAGGTTAATGAACCCAACTAGTATCTTTGGGGAAGTGGTTTCAATTCTTGGCCTTGCTCAGTGAGTTAAGGATCCAGTGTTGCCATGAGGTCTGGTGTAGGTCACAGAGGTGGCTAGGATCCTGCATTGCTGTGGCTCTGGTGTAGGCCAGCAGTTACAACTCTGATTCAACCCCTCGCCTGGGAACCTCCATATGCTGTGGATATGGCCCCAAAAAGACAAAAAAAAAGTACTTCAATTTTTAAAAGATGAAGTAAGTTCTTTCTGCATCATTGTGCTATGTCTTAAAAAGTGTCCTGTAATTGGTATTATTTAATGGAAAAAAAAATCAAATGCTCAAGCTTTAGGTTTTATTTTTATCCATGTCCATATTTTTGAAATAAATAAATAAACAGAGCCTTGGCAGATGCATACTTCAGAGTAACTTAATATCTCCTTTTATCCCTTTATTTTAGAACAGTGAGGTGAGAACTCACCACAAAATGAATATTGAACAGTGTGGATGTGAGGAGGAAAAACAAAATGAAATGCAAGGAAACTGGGAGATCTGTGGTTCACATACTTGAGTTGCTTTTAAATTTTTAAAAATTGGTTTAAATTACAAAAAGAAACTAAGAGAAATACATGTACAGATCATTCCCTTCATTTTTTTTCTTTATAATTCGAACCCAATTCCTGAGAGGTAAATTTTATTTTTCAATCTGCTATGTGTCCTTCCAATCTATTTATATGTCATATACATAGATAAAGTTTTGTTTTGTGTGTGTAGTAAAACTTTGTTTTTGTTTTATTTAATGATATCATGTGATATGTATAGCAGTATTTGTGTTCTTATGGAATATGATACATATGAAATTGTATACATTTATACACAAAATTAAATATCTATATGTTACACATTAATACATATATAACAGACATTTATATCTTAATAAACCAATAATTCCTATGAAATACAAAATACTACAATAGTAAAAAAAAAAAATGTGATGTATACCATAAGGAACATAATTCAATTTCCTTTCCTACTATATTATATTCAATAGAAAGTAAATACCAGAGTTTATATGACCAGCCCACTAATGATGGCCATTCAAGTTGATTCCAAACAGTGTTACAAATAATTGTGCCATTAGCACAGGAGTATATAATTTAGCAGGTTATTGTGCTTGTAAGAAACTGAAATTTAGTCAAATTATTTCTTGTAACAGGTGGGGGAGTTAAATTCAGTACACATGTGTCAAGGAAACCGTAAGAGCTAAACAATCAGGTCCCAGCAGTGCAGGGGATCCCTTCTAGGACAATTAATTCGGGAGTGAAATCTGCTCATGGGACCTTCCCTGGGGGATCATCTTCAGCCCAGTCCCTTCTCTCTCCTCCCATTGGCTTTCTTGCTCCCATGCTTTTCTTCCCACACAGCTGCCGATCACATCCCAGGCCCTCTGGCCTCAACCCTCAAGGGCATGGCCTTTCAGGGTCAACTCTTACTTACAGCTATTTGATTCCCACATTTCTTAGGTTGGATTTCCTAGGGCAGAAGTTATTTTCCTGGTGTGTGTGTATGTGTGTGTCTCCTTGGGCCATGTCATGTGACTCTAGCCCATGCTTTCTTTTTGTTAGGTGTCCACCAAAAGGAACGGAAGGACCACCCTAAGAACATGGCCTAGACAGGACTGTCCTTAATTTAGGGAAGCAGTGGGGAGGGGCATTTCCCCAGCAAAAGTAAAAACTAGATCTTTATCCCTTTCCAGAGCTCAAGATGGCATATAAACTTCAATCATCTGGCTGCTTTTCCAGTATCATATATTTGCAGGACTCCAGTAAATACATATGTAAATAATTAAATTTTTTTTTCTCCATTTAATCTTTTTATTACAAGGGGGGTTTTGGCAAAAAACCTAGAGGGTATTGGAAAAATTATTTTTCCTCTCCTGCAGGATCATTGCATCATACTCCCCTATACACATGGTATGAACCATTACAACTGGTGCTAGCTATGATCCAGAGACCAGATCCAGCTGCTATATGCACTCTGGGCTTTATAATGTGTAAAATGAATTCTATAATATACCCATTACACAATATAAGGATGAAACTGGCTAATGTCTGAAATATTCTTTATAAACGCTAAAGCACAATTTTGCCAACATGTGAGGCTAGCTTGAAGAAAACCAGAGTAAATCAATAACCAAAACTTTTTACTATTCCAGCACCGTGGTTGTAGGAAGCTTCACCAAACGTGATAATTTTGACCATTATTCTTAGCAAAGCACTAAATTTAGGGAGATGAACAGAAGAGGTTCAATTTCTGTCTGCCATCACTTCTAGCTTGGTGGTCCAATTTGATAACTGATTAAGCAGAGGTGTTTTTATCACCATGATGACAAATGCCAAGAAAGAGAAAGGAAGGATGACACAGAAACTCTTGGTCTCAGGTGCACTGTAGCACCGCATTTTTACTCCCCTACAGCATTTTCACTCAGAGTCCCTTGTCTCAAGTGGTCCCTTCTCTGCTTGTCAAAGTCTGATCCTTCCGTCAGACTTAGATTATACCTAACTTATTGGATACCTACACTTGGAGAAGAGTGAGGCTCAGAAAAGCTTCCTGTTTTTTTATAACAGCCTTTTGGGGCTAAAATTTCCTTGAAAAAGCTTAATACCTATATGAAACCTATTAACATCAGAATTATGTCATATGGTTTGAAGGATTTTTATTTGTTTATTAAACAATTTAACTTGTGTAAAAAGTTTTACTTGTATGCATTTGACTGCCTCAGGAACATCAGGAGAGGTGGTAAAAGCTATAAATAAATAGCCCTTGGAAAACTCATTTAATCTTATCTGCAGTCCTTATTTCATGATTTTCTCAGCAACCTCATGAGAACAGAGGATTAGTATTTCCTTTCGGTATGTGTAGAAATAAAGGTTTGGAAAGGCTAAATAACTTATCTAAGATCACAGAGCCAATGATAACCGGTCACCTGTACTCAAAGTCAGGTGTCTCTGTCACCCTCTCCACCCCCTTACCGAACCTTAGGTCCCCAACTTCTCCTTAGGTTGAGTCCTATGCCTTGATTAATGAGCCCGACATTAGGTGAGCTAAAATCCAGCAAGCATCAGCTCTTAGGCAGCACCTAAACTTTTAGAAATCCTTTCCATTCACTAAATGGTGCCATTTATAACCTTCCATTAGAGAGGAATGGGAGAAAACTCTTTAAATGGCATTATTAAAGTAATATAGAGGCAATCACCTAGCTAAGCTTCATTTCCAGACAAAATTAGGATATTTATGTCATAAAAGTGAAAAACCAGAAACAACCTAAATGTCCACAAATAGGGGATTGATTATACAATTCATGTTATATTCATGCAATGGAAAATTGTGTAATTAATTAAAGTAATAGGGTAGACATGTATTAACTAGCCTTAAAAATTGTACGTAATATTAATTATATTTAAAAAGTAAGTCCCAGAGTTCCTGCCGTGGCTCAGTGGTTAACGAATCCAACTAGGAACCATGAGGTTGCAGGTTTGATCCCCGGCCTCTCTCAGTGGGTTAAGGATCTGGCATTGCTGTGAGCTGTGGTATAGGTCGCAGATATGGCTCAGATCTGGCGTTGCTGTGGCTCTGGTATAGGTAGCTCTGATTGGATCCCTAGCCTGGGAACCTCCATGTGCCTTGGGTGCGGCCCCAGAAAAGACAAAAAGCCAAAAAAAAAAAAAAGAGTAAGTCCCCAAATGCCATGTAAAATTCACAGAGCCAATGATACATATATACATATTTAATGTTGATAATGATAAACTTATATGTGTTTTTTGTTGTTGTTTAAATGAGGTTTTTTTTTTTTTTTAAATAAAGCACTTCTCTCCTAAGAACAAAGAGCTAGCTGAGCTTGAATTTAGCATACAATCTGTTTCTTAGATATAGTAGATACAGAAAGGGTGATTCTAAGTAAGTTCTCCTGATACCTGTGATAGAAGGGACTTGCATGCTTGCTTGTTAAACTCTTATCACTTATTTTTTTTTACAAATGTTAATACACTTTCTGTATTAAATATAAAACTAAATATATGAAAGATTTATCTGATGATCTCCATGCTCCCAACCCAGTCTGGTTTAGATGCTTCTGTTTCTACTTCCGCCCAGGTCTTTATCACCTCTCCATATGCAGTGGGTGTGGCCATTCTCCCAAAGAATTCTAGCAATAATTGTGTATGATTTCCTTCTGTCTCTGATGCCTAGATTAAGATTTCACTGTGTAGTGAGAACCCAATAAATGTTGTGACATATAAATTGTTGTAACCTAGTTGGTGCCAGGAAAGAAATGAACACGATGCCTACACAACACTACCTTGAAATTAGCATGTGTATTTCAGGTCAATGAACAACAGTATTGGATAAAGGTTTCAGAAGAAAAAGGGGAAAAAATATAGTGGAGCATGTATAGGTGATTCCAGTGTTTCAGAATGGAGAATTTCTGCCTAAGGATGGTGTAGGCACACCCCTACAAGTCCCATTTCAAAGATGGATGCTTTAGTTCCTAAGTCATTTTATTTAGCTCCTCATTCACTTGTTCAACAATATGTATAACTGATTCACTTTGCTATACACTTGAAAATAATACCTCATAAACCAACTATACTCCAATTAAACTGAAAAATAAAAATAAAATAATGCAAACAAAAAACCCAAAAGCAATTACTGAGCTTGTACTTTAGGATATTGGGTCAAGGAAATTGGGTCAAAAGCAGGAAGATGTTTCTTGCTTTCATTCATCTGGAATGAAGTCTTTTCTGTGAAAAGCAGGTAAAGGGATCCTTGAAAAGTTTAATTATGATAGACAGATGGATAGATAGATAGATTACTATAGGTTAGCTTTTCCTGCTCACAAACTTCATTTAGATGGAAATGTACAGTATGTGTATTCTTTTATGAGTGACTTTTTTTTTTTACCAAGTAAAATATGTTTTATATTTATCCATATCATTCTGTGCTTTAGTAGTTTGTTGCTTTTTAATGCTGTGAGCATTCCACTATATTAATATACCACTTTTTTTTTTCTCTACTGATTTACCTGCTGATGGATAATTAGATGTTTCTAGTTTGGAGTATTATCAAAAAACCTGCTATAAGCTCTCTTGAACACACATTTTTGTGAATATGTTTTAATTTATCTTGGATAAATACAAAACTGAAATTCCCATAACACAGGTTGCCTTTAAAAATAGGTGGGGAAGGAGTTCCTGCTGTGGTGCAGTGGTTTAAGAAACCCACTGCAGTAGCTGGGGTCACTGCAGAGGTGCAGGTTTGATTCCCAGCCTTGTGCAGTGGGTTAAAGGACTCAGCATTGCTGCGGATGTGGCATAGGTCATAACTGTGGCTCAGATTCAATTCCTGATCCAGGAACCTCCATATGCAGTGGGTGTGGCCATAAAAATAAAAGTAGGTGGGGGAACTCATACAGTTCAATAATAGCCCACAAAAGAACCCCAATTTAGTAGTTCCCGTCGTGGCTTAGTGGTTAACGAATCTGACTAGGAACTATGAGGTTGCAGGTTTGATCCCTGCCCTTGCTCAGCGGGTTAAGGATCCGGCGTTGCCGTGAGCTGTGGTGTTAGGTTGCAGACGTGGCTCGGATCCTGTGTTGCTGTGGCTCTGGCATAGGCCGGTGGCTACAGCTCCAACTGGACCCCTAGCCTGGGAACCTCCATATGCCACGGGAGCAGCCCAAGAAATGGCAAAAAGACAAAAAAAAATGAACCCCAATTTAAAAATGGGAAAAGGACATGAACAGATATTCTGGAAAAGAAGACATACAAATGGCCAACAGGTATATGAAAAGGTGTTCAACATCACTAGCCAGGGAAGTGCAAATCAAAACTACCGTGAGATATCCCTTCACACCTGGCCAGATGGCTACCATCAAAAAGACAAGAGATAACAAATACCTGTGAGGATGTGGAGAAAAGAGAACCTTTGTGCAATGTTGCTGGGAGTTCAAACTGGCTACTGAGAAATTAAAAATATGATCCCTATTTTTACTATAGAAATCTCATGTCTAGATATACATCTAAAGGAAAGAAAATTATTATCTCAAAGAATTATCTGTACGCCTATCTTCATAGCGGCACTATTCACAACACCAAGGTATAGAAACAACCTAAGTGTCTATTGATAGATGAATGGATCAAGCAAATTATGGGGCTAAGTTATTTAGCTTTAAAAAAGAAGGAAATCTTATTTACAATCAAATGGATGAAATTGACGATATTACACTAAGTGAGACAAGCCAGGCGGAGAAAGACAAATAACCACATGCTATCACTTACATGTGGAATTAAAAAAAAAAAGTTGAAATAATAGAAACAGAGTAGAAAGTGGTTGCCAGGGGCTGAGGGGTGGGAAATAGGAGTCGATGGGAAAAGGGCACAAACTTTTCAGTTATAAGATGATAAGGTCTGAGGATCTAATGTGTACCATGGTGGCAATAGTTGATAACATTGTATACTTGATATTTGCTAAGAGAGCAGAAATTAAATGTTCTTAACAACAACAACAACAACAAAAAACAAAAAACAAAATGGTAAATTTGTGAGATGATGTGTTCACTAACTTGATGGGGAACTTCACATAATGTATACACATATTGAATCATGTTGTACACTTTATATGTTTTATAATTTTATTTGTCATTTATACCTAAATAAAGCTAGGGAAAACTAAGTGAGTGAGGATGAGGACAGACTGGTAAGGGGCATGAGAGCTTTTGTGGGTGATGCAGTATTTACACCTTAAAGTGGGTTTGATTACACCGGTGTATACATTTATCGGAAATCATGGAATAGATATGTTTAATGTTTATATATTTCACTATATGCAAATTCTATCACAAATATAAGGAAGTATCAACACATATTGAATTTTAGTTAATATTATGCTAAAGTATTTGGGAGGAATTGTACTGATGTCTAAAACAATTCAAAGTGCATCAAAAAATAAGATTGATGGATGAATAGACAGATGGATAGATAAATATGTGCTAAAGCAACTATAGCAAAGCAATTATAGAATCTAAGTGATGGGTACATGTGTATTCACTGTAAAATTTATTCAACTTTGTTGGAATGATTGACAATTTTCATAGTAAAATATTGGGAAATGGAAATATCATTTCTCTCTCTTGCACAAAATCCTCCAAAGGTTCTCCAGCATACTTAGAATAAAATCCAGACAGCTACTTTGGATTACAAGGCTCTGCACAATATGGTGCCTGGCTGACTACCTTGCTGACTTCATCTGCTCATGCTCTGGCCCTCTCTTTGTTTAGGGACAGTGAATTCCTTACTGTTCCTAGATCTCCCTTAGCCTGTTCTGCTTCAGGGTCTCATACTTGTTGTTACATAGGATGCACTCAGCACAGGTTTTTGCATGGCTACCTGCCCCTCTCCACCCATTTATTCTTGTCTGTACAACAGCCCTCCCTTCAAAAGGCCTCTCCTGACTACCTTCAATCTCTTCCCCCTTCACTGTTAAGTTGTGTTTCTTTTTTCATAGCACTGAGTACCACATGATAGGATTTTAAATATAGTTACATTTCATTTGTTTTCCTTCACCCACTGGTATACAAACCATTTGAGGGAGGGCTAGGATTTCACTCTGTTCATCACTCTATCACCTCTACCTAGAACAGTGTGTTTGGCTGATGCTGTTTTGTTGGCTAAATCAATGAATGGGAGTTTTCCATAATGCTATTTAAAAAAAATCACCTTTTCCTTTAGAGTAGTTTTATATTTATAAAAAAAATATGAAGATACAGGTCTCATATACTCCATGACTAGTGTCCCTTTTTATTATCTTATGGTACCTATGCTAAAATTAATTTTTTAAAAATATTTTTTAGTGCCATACCTGTGGCATATGGAAGTTCCCAGGCTAGGGGTTGAATCTGAGCTACAGCTGCCAGCCTTAACCACAGCTATAGTAACGCCAGATCCCAGCCACGTCCATGCCCTACACTGCAGCTTGCAGTAATGCTGGATCTTTAACCCACTAAGCAAGGCCAGGGATCTAACCTGCGTTCTCACTGACACTAGTCGGGTTTGTTTCTGCTGAGCCACAATGGAAACTCCTACATATGCCAAAGTAATCAGTCAAAATTGATACATTATTATCATTATTATTTTTCTTTTTAGGGCCACACCTGAGGCATACGAAAGTTCCCAGGCTAGGGTTTGAATCAGAACTGCAGCTGCCAGCCTACACCACAGCCACAGCAACGCAGAATCCAAATTGCATCTGCAACCTAAGCTGCAGCTTGTGACAATGCTGCATCCTTTTTTTTTTTTATTACTCAATGAATTTATTACATTTACAGTTGTACAATGATCATCATGATCCAATTTTATAGGATTTCCATCCCACAACCCCAGTGCATCCCCCCACGCCCCGAACTGTCTCCTTTGGAAACCGTAAGTTTTTCAAGGTCTGTGTGAGTCAGTATTTGTTCTGTAAAGTTCATTGGGTCCTTTTTTTCAGATTCCACATGTCAGTGAAAGCATTTGATGTTGGTGTCTCATTGTATGACTGACTTCACTTAGCACGATGATTTCTAGGTCCATCCATGTTGCTAAAAATGCCAGTATTTCATTCCTTTCAATGGCTGAGTAATATTCCATTGTGCATATGTACCACATCTTCTTTTTCTTTTAATTTAATTTTTTTATTACTCAAATGAATTTATCACATGTGTAGTTGTATAATGATCATAACAATCCAATTTCACAGGATTTCCATCCCATAACCCAAGCATATCCCTCCACCCCACAAACTGTCTCCTCCAGAGACCATAAGTTTTTCAATGTTGGTGAGTCAGCATCTGTTCTGCAAAGAAGTTCAGTCTGTCCTTTTTTCAGATTCCACATGTCAGTGAAAGCATTTGATGTTGGTGTCTCATTGTATGGCTGACTTTACTTACCATGATAGTTTCTAGGTCCATCCATGTTGCTAAAAATGCTGGTATTTCATTCCTTTCAATGGCTGAGTAATATTCCATTGTGTAAATGTACCACATCTTCTGGATCCACTCTTCTGTCGATGGACATTTAGTTTTTTTCCATGCCTTGGCTATTGAAAATAGTGCTGCAGTGAACATCGGAGTGCATGTGTCTTTGCGAGTCATGGTTTTCTCTGGATAGATGCCCAGGTGTGGGACTGCTGGAGCAAATGGTAGTTCTATTTTTAGTTTTCTTAGGAATCTCAATACAGTTTTCCACAGTGGTTGCACCAATTTACAATCCGACCAACAGTGTAATAGGGTTCCTTTTTCTCCACACCTTCTCCAGCACTTATTGTTTGTAGACTTTTTGATGATGGCCATTCTGGCTGGTATAAGGTGGAATCTCATAGTGTTTTTGGTTTTCATCTCTCTTATAATGAGTGATGTTGAACATATTTTCATGTGTTTTTTGGCCATCTGTATGTCTCCTTTGGAGAATTGTCTGTTTAGATCTTCTGCCCATTTTTGATGGGATTGTTTTTTTGGTATTGAGTGGTAGGAGGTATTTATAAATTTTGGAGATTAATCCCTTGTCAGTTGATTCATTTGCAAATAGTTTCTCTCATTCTGTGGGTTGTCTTTTCATTTTGTTTAGGGTTTCCTTTGCTGTGCAGAAACTTTTAAGTTTGATTAAGTCCCATTTGTTTATTTTTGTTTTAACTGATATCACTCTAAGAGGTGGATCTGAGAAGATGTTGCTGTCATTTATGTTGAAGATTGTTTGGCCTACGTTTTCCTCTAAGAGTTTTATAGTATCTGGTCTTATATCTAGGTCTTTAATCCACTTTGAGTTTATTTTTGTGTATGGTGTTAGGGAGTGTTCTAATTTCATTCTTTTCCATGTGGCTGTCCAGTTTTCCCAGCACCATTTATTGAACAGGCTGTCTATTCTCCATTGTATATTCTTGCCTCCTTTGTTATAGATTAGTTGGCTGTAAGTGTGTAGGTTTATTTCTGGGCTTTCTATCCTGTTCCACTGATCTATGTTTCTATCTTTGTGCCAGTACTGTATGGTTTTGATGACTATTGCTTTGTAGTATAGTCTAAAGTCAGGGAGCCTGATTCCCCCAGCTCCATTTGGAAGTTCCCAGGCTAGAGGTTGAATCAGAACTGTAGCTGCCAGCCTATACCTCAGCCACAGCAATGCAGAATCCAAGCTGCATCTGTAACCTACACTGCAGCTTGTGGCAAGCCTGCATCCTTAACCCACTGAGAAAGGCCAGAGATCGAACCCGTATCCTCATGGATACTAGTCAGGTTCTTAACCCACTGAGCCACAATGGGAACTCCAATACATTATTATTAACTAAAGTGTATGCTTAGATTTCCATTCTCTCTCTCTCTTTTTTTTTTTTTTGCCTTTTAGGTCCGCACCAATGGCATTTGGAGGTTCCCAGGCTAGGGGTCAAATTAGAGCCATAGCTGCCATCCTATGCCACAGCCACAGCAAAGCCAGATCTGAGCTGCATCTCCGACCTACACCACAGCTTGAAGCAATGCCAGATCCTTAAACCACTGAGTGAGGACAGGGATTGAATCCTCATCCTCATTGATGCTAATTGGGTTCTTAACCCGTTGAGTTGTAATGGGGATGCCAATTTCCTTACTTTTCATCTCATATCCTTTTTATTTTCCAGGATCCCATACAACATACCACATAACTTTCAGTTATCATGTCTCCTTAGGCTCCTCTTTAGCTGTGACAGTTTGTCAGACACTCCTTGTTTTTGATGACCTTGACAATTTTGAGGAACACTAGTTAGACATTTCACTGAATGGTTGCAATTTGAAATTGTTCAGAGAGAGAATATACAAGACAATGAGTTAGCTTGGGAAATCCTGCTCCCTCAGGAACTCTGACTTGTACCCAATGATTCCAAATTTTGTGCTACTTTTAGAGCATGGATACATTTTATAGGTTTTATTTTGTTTGGTGTCCTACAAATCCTGTGACAGGCAACACATTTCTGTGTCCATCGTACATATGAGGAAACTGAGCAGCCATGAAGGTAACTGTGCAAGACTGCATAGAATATGTGGCCGAGAAGAACTTAAACCTAGTATCCTGACTGCCTCCCATGTCTGCTTGTTGACACCATCATGACTTCCCCTTTGCAGAAGGCCGCCAAAGTCTGAGACTACTCAGAGGTGTGTAGTATTAGCATATCTTTTCTCTATTGCTTTCAATCAAAACAGTAGCACTGAGTCAACCAGTCCTACATAGCCAGAAAAATCAGTGTGCTGGGACAACATTTAAATTTAAATTGACACATATTATCAAAGTATCATGTTCTGGGATTGTCAGTAGATGAAATGTTTTTAAGATACTTTCATTTGAAAAGAACCAACAATCATTAGGCTGATAGCACCTGTACCTGTATTGCACCCTCTCTGTGTAGAGACTCCGTGTTAAGACTGAACATTGAGCACTTCCTCCATCACCTAAGTGGTGAGAGGAAACAGCGATCTGTTTTCGCACCTCAATCCCCCTCCTGGAACATTCTTCACAGCTCCAAATGAGGGTTACCAGCCTCAAAACCCTGACTTCCTTATGAATATAGATTCTAAATTGGTTTGTTTGGCTCCATTACAAAATGCCTCATTCTGCAATTTAAGGGTGATTTGCTATGCTGAGTTCAGAAGAAATATGCATTTTACCCTCCAGGAAGCCTTCCTTCACTCGGCCATATGGTCCCATCACCCAGAGCTTTGGCTATCATGTCATTTATAAGACTCTGTTTCTCCTCTTCTTTGATTATAATTGTTTGTCTTAAGGTTGGGGCTTTGTATACCTTACTCATCACTGCATCCCAGGGCAGAGTCCTTCCATTGTTTATGTCCTATAAATACACCTTAAAATATATTTGTATAAACTATGGGCATTATTTTTTGTTCTTTGTGTGTAATTGAAATATTTCATGATTAAAAGTACTTAAAATGACTTAAAATTATCTTGGCACACAGGACTGGAGATCATAGGTACTGGTGACATAAACAATTTTGAGTAAATGAATAAATGTTGTATTTCAGAGAATGCAAGAGTTGCAATCCTAGACACATGCAAACAAATGTTTCAAGACATTCTACCATGTAAACAACTTCCTGCAAGAATGGGGGAATCTGAAGCCTCCCCCCACTTTGTTTTTCACTTTTTAGGGTGGTACATGTGGCTTATGGAAATTCCCAGGCTAGGGGTATAATCAGAGCTTCAGCTACCGGCCTGTGCCACAGGCACAGCAACGCCAGATCTCAGCCGTGTATGCAACCTACACCACAGCTCAGAGCAATGCTGGATATTTAACCACTGAGAGACGCTAGGGATTGAACCTGCATCCTTATGGATACTAGTCAGGTTTGTAATCTGCTGAGCCACAACAGGAACATATGAAGGCCCTTTTCTAATGCTTACTTTTACTAGAGAAGAAATAGTATCATGTGCTCTGACTCGGTAATAAGCACCCTTGTCAGTAGTAATTTCTTTTTCTGAAAAGAGAATAAAGCTAATTTTATGTGTGTGTAACATGTATGCTCATGGAGAAGCTGGGTAGAGAACATGATTCAAGGATCTTGAAGCCGTTAAGTCTTCTTCCCAGGAGAATACCTCCACTGGATTCACTTCTAAAGTAGGACCCAGGATATCATGTGAAATTGGCCTAATGCTGATATTTGCAGAGGCTATGATATAAACCGGGCCTTGGCCTTTTAATGATATATAGGTTAACTCTGTCACTCATGTGTCCTTTTGGTTAAAAGTCATTTCTTTTTGTAAATTATACACAGTTGGGAAGAAATCCACTCACCTAGGGCATCATCTCTTAGTTGTTGGGTGGGGGCCAAAAAAGACCCATGATTTTGAGTAATGCAGACTCAAAGAGGCCACATCTGCAAACTTGTTTTCCACATATAATACACTGTTCATGCTTTTTAGGAACTATACTTTTTTCCTCTCTAAAGCTAGAACTTCTATGAAAACACACCTCTTTTTAAATTCTCCTGAGATTGATTTGACTATGCTATTCTAACCCCGCCTCTGTTTTCCTATAGCATCTGTACCAGCTGGGATGCTATCTTGTGCAATATTTTTCAAATTTCAATTCCATTTTCTTCTCATTTTATGTGGTTTATTGTTTTCTCTATTTAACTCTTTCTTCCATCTGGATCATAAATAAGCACATTAGAATTTTACTATCCTTGTATGCAATAAATTATACATTAATAGGATGGTTATGGCTTGTGAGAAGGAGTTATTTGTGAATTGCACTTAGAGATATTTTAATCAAGTTTACCATTCTCAAAAAGTCTGTTTTGCATATAAATAAGGACCCCTAAAAATCGATCTGTTTTGCTCAATTATAAAATGCTTCATTTAGAAGCCTATGGGTAATTTATTATACGGAATCTGGTGGAAAGGAAGATGTATTGCATTATACTTAATCTTATCAAATGGCTGCTATATTTAATGACAATGTCTGTTTATCATAATTATTATAAGTTGTCTAGGTTAATAAAATTGGAAGACCTATGTGCAATTTTCAAATGCTAAATTATTATTTACGTACTGCCTCAGATACCAGCTGTCCCCTGTGGATGTGCAGTCATCCTGTGAGTATGATTTCTGCTGAGGTTGCTGGGGAACTTTGTGTCTGTCAGACAAGGTAGACTATAAAGCCAGGTCTTTAGAAACTTCTACAATTAAATATGTAGAAGATAAAAATATAGAACAAGAAGGAAATAAGACATACCAGTTTTTAGATATTTGAGAAGTGTTTTGCAGATTCGTTTCTTCCACCATTAAAGATGTCCTTTCTAGACATGGCAGATTCAACAGGAACCAAAGCAAAACCCATGCTCTCTCACAATTCCATAAGTGATGGAGTGTGTGTGTGTGTGACTATCTGTGTGTGTATAGGAATGAGGGGTGGTTCTAGTATAACATCAGATATCTTATGCAGTCTCCAAAGTATCTTGTGATGTTTATATATTTATTCAAATTTAAAAGTGAGGAAACCAAGGCCCTGAGAGGTAAGGAGTTCAAGGTCACACTGATGGAGGAGTCCTGTTTAAATCTAATGTCTCTGATTTCAATGTTGAACTTTTCCCACAATGGCCTGTGCTGTAGTCTGAATATTTGTGTCCCCCCAAAAATCATATGTTAAAATCTTAATGCCCAGGGTGACGGTGTTAGAAGGTGGAGCATTTGGGATGTGATTAGGTCATGAGGGCAGAGACAACATGGAAGAGATTAATATTCTTCTAAAAGAGTCTCCAGAGAGCTCCTTTGCCCTCTCGACCATGTGAAGATATGATGAGAAGTCTGCTACCCAGAAAAGGATGCTCATCAGAGCAGGCTGGCTCCCTGATCTCAGACTTCTAGCCTCCAGAATTGTGAGATATACACGTCTATTATTTATAAGCCATCCAGTTGGTGGGATTTTGTTAGATAGCCTAAGCGTGCAAAGACAAGCTACTGGTAACTTTTACGGTGAAGGTGAAGGAGCAGGTGAAGAAAATATTTTAGGGCTTAGGATCTGAAACTTGTGGTTTGGTTCTTGGTTTCCCAGCTTTGTGATGCTGGCTGGATAAGCCAAAATCTTCATTATTCAAAAAAGACACCAATCTCTTCTGTCTACCTCAAGAGTTTGTTGTGAGGGTGAAAACTGACAGTTCTACAATATCAAAATTAAATTTTATGTATGTCTACCTAAACTCATTGCCTCTGGAAAATAAAAAACATCCACTAAAATATCATTCATCAAAATGGGAAAATCACAGCTCATTTTTGCAATGTCAAAGTCATAACTATAAGGGGATGTGGCCCATCCTATTTTTCCCTATACATTTACTTAGTGGGCATCAATTTACAGCAAAGGAGAACTTTGTTCATTCTTGCATACTTAGACCTCCCTTTAGAGACATCATCTTTCGAGTTGGCAAGCTCCCCACTCCCTCAAAACAATGTTGGCTTGTGCTGGGTGTTCGGCAGTTGACATCTTGACAAATGGAGGTATTAAACCATGCATTAAATTTCAGTAAGGACTTTACCTGCCATTTTTCCCAGATGCAAATGTACTTTAAAATAGAAAGGAAAAAAAAATCACCCTAGTAGCTTCGCTTTTATGTAAATGCTCTTTGCCAAATGTACTTGGCTCTTTGCCATAAAAAACAGAACTGGTTTTCAACTGGAAGGAAAATTCTATGACATGTTTCTCGGGACCTTGGTATTAAGATGATTGCACTGGGGAGGTGACCAGACCAGAAATACAGGAAGGTGATGTCTTGCTCAATTTGTATCTGGTTTGTAGAACTTGTCCAGGAAAACATTTCTGAATTGAAAAGAGGGGAAATCTAAGTGAGATACGGCCAATACAGGGACATGGGGATTCTGTTGTTTCCCAAAAGTCCTTTGTCCAACATTTTCAATCAGAAATTTCATTCTGTAAACCCAACCTCTTTGACATTCCTCTTATAGTTTGTTCTCCATTTCCAAGGAAACTACAAAGTTCACTACTTCCCACCTTTCCAGGACTCTTGCCAACACCTCTGCTCGCTCCCCTTGCTTTCAGTTAGTCTATCCCAAACCACTCTTGAACCTGGA